>NC_136067.1:1170088122-1172488122 GCF_964261635.1 Lissotriton helveticus
TATCTATCTATCTATCTATCTATCTATCTATCTATCTATCTATCTATCTGTCTGTCTATCTGTCTGTCTGTCTGTCTGTCTGTCTGTCTGTCTGTCTGTCTGTCTGTCTGTCTATCCAATATAAATCTTAAAATTCCTGTCAGCTGGTAATAAATACGCCTGGAATAAAATACAGCTGACATTGTCTGAACTTATTACCTGTATGTCAGAAAAAATAAAGACATGGTGCAGCATGGTAAAAGATGACACACTCTGAAAGAGATGGCAACAAGTGGCACACATGAGATATGTACATACAATAGGTGACCATAAAGCATACAAGTGAAGTAATATTGTACCTGGCCCTTTGAGAAAGGAGCCCCGATGAATCCAACGAGTTTCTGGGAGCTCATTCTGCTGCTGGTTTGAGGTGATGTTCTTTTTCTGTATTCGAGTGGTCACCAGCCTGTCCTGCAGTCAGAGAGAGCGATCAATCCTCTCCTTTATAAGAGAAACAAGGTCCTACATTCATGTCGTCAGAAGGTAAATATCCACCCACCAGAACTCTATTGTGCAAGATTTCTGGCCCTGCTAGCCCTAGAAACTGAAAGGCTGATGGGCCATCATAGTGTACACTATATCAGCTGACAGCTGATAAACCATGTATGCGAAATACTCTAAAAGTGAAACTTTTAGGACAAGTGTAAACACCAGGGATTCACTCACACCGGGGACTGAGATATGAACCAGCCTTGAACTTCTCTAGCATTATGACTCAGACTTCGTTTTAATTGAGAAATCCTTGATGCCAGGAAACATCAGTTCATTGTCTTAAAATATGCAATAAAGTGATACTGGAACTGCTTTTTACACAGGGGTGTGGGCAGATCACTGACCTAAGCCACAAAACAACAGTCACAGCTCCAAGAAGCCTTGGCCAGAGAATACTACTGGAAACAGCGGGGTGGAGACGGGCACCTCTGTTACCGCCTGACAACATGAGTAATGACCCCACCTTAAGAGGGTTGTAGCCCCAGCATGCTTCCAGAACTCTTCCCTCATTCTCACCAGGCTAATTTAGCAGAATTACGCTCCTACCTTCCTCGGTATAAGGGAGGTTCTACGACTGAGGCACTAAAGAGTAGGGTGTAGAGTAAAAAAGATTACTGGTAGGTACTCAGCCAATTAACACTCTCCCTTGACACGGCCACAAATCATTCAAAATATACAAAACATCAGAAAGACTGTTTCCAACGCAGATTAAGATACATTGTAAAGCAGTAGAAACTGTGATATTCAATTTACGTTGTTATTTACAATTTCCCAAACTGACGCGATTTGTTTGCGTTAGCAACCTGTTGTGGTAAACACAAGTATTAACATCTGCAAATGCAGCTGCCATACACTACACATATAGAAGATGGATACATTGCCAAACTCTGCCCATAGGATCGAGCGCCCATGAGCATAAAAGAACGAACCGCCATGGTGGGTGGAAACTTTATCCGAGTATTCATAAGCTAGAGACACGAGCAAGGGCAATCAGTGATAGAGTACATTTGAGGACGGGTTCTTACCCTTCTGAAGCCCTGTGGTGAGCTACATTAAAGCTTCTGCACAGTAAATGGCACTACTGAGCCCATGTTGCACTATCTTTTTATTTCAGTAGATTTTTATTGAAAATAATATTTACATGGTGCAGAGGATATACAGGATATACATGGGAGATAACTGAGGACAAGGGAAAGGGACCCCGGGGGGGGGGGGGTATTAGGTATTGGTTTGCAGCCGTTTGTCCACTTTATTCTCACTTCTTCTTCAGTTTCTCTTGGCATTCCCCCTTCCCCCTTGCTTAATTGTCCAATTGTCTTCCCGTTCCCCCGGTGGTGTAGAGAGAGAGGTATAGAGAAAGAGAGTAGAGAGAGTAGAGAGTAGAGAGGCTCGGCTAGTTAACAGAGTAGGCGATCTTAGTAGTCTATTCAGTGGTGTCTCATCTTGCTTGGGGCTTATTTCCCGGTTGTCTCTCTGGCGTTCAAGGTGGCTTGTGTGAGGACAGGTAGTTGTCCAGCGAGAGCCACATTTCGCTTTTCTTCCCTGCGTTCGGTAGGTTGTTGGTTGTTATGTTGTCAGCCCCTCGCAGGAAAATTACCCAGTTAAACCAGGCTTTGAAGGTGGCTTTCGCTGTGTCTTTCCAGTTGGTTAAAACTGTCTTGACCGCAGCTGTGAGCAGGAGGTCAATCAGGTCCCTGTCCGTTTCGGATCTTATGGAAGGGTCGGTGTACCCCAGTGCTAGATGGTGGAAGTCAAGTGCTAGGGTGGCCCCTGTGACATCGTTTACCAGTGTGTTAACCGAGTCCCAAAATTTTCTGACCTTGATGCAGTGAAAGAGGAGGTGTGCCAGGTCCCCTTTCTGATTGTTACAGTTCCAGCAGGAGTCATTTTCTCTAATACCCATGGATGCTAGTCTGCTCCATGTTGCACTATCAAAACAACAAAGGACACTGTTTCTGACTGCAGGGTGCAAACAGTCACCCATGTAAAAGGGTGCAAATAGTCACCCATATATATCATTTTTGAAAAGAACAGAAAAAAGATAAAACCAGAAAAGTATCCTAGGTGAAAGGGAACCACCAGTGAAGCGAAAAAGACACATGTTGTCCTCTGCTGCCTTCACACACCCCTAGGAGTGTCATGCTTCATCATCGGGCGTATGCTCCTCGTAGTCTTGTCCCTGCGGCATACTTTCCCCAGGTATCAAGAAAGTCATGTGTCACTACTGGCTGACACATGGACGGGGTAGGTCAAGAGGAGGCAGCACCCCGGGGATAACTGCTCTTTTGCCCGGTAAAGTGCGGGCGTCCAGTTCTCTCGCCAGATGAGATATTCCTCAGCAATGCGAGGTTTCGGTCAGGAGCGGCATACACCATGCAGCTGTAGCCAGACTATAGGTATACAGGTTCACAGCCCGCCCTGATTGATTTAGAGGGTTTTTAACACGATTATTTCACGTGCACTTACAATTTTTTATTTTTGGTCCTGATGAAGCGCCGACGACCCTTAAGGCGATGCAGGCGGGAAACATGTAGACCCATGACTTTCTTGATACCTGGGGAAGGTATGCCGCAGGGACAAGACTTTTATATTAAGAAACCTGAAGGGTATACAAACAAAACATCCGCTGCATTTTTACCCTCTTTTAACTCATTTATCACTTGGCACGCACTTTTTTACCCTCATTGGACCCCGACCCCACACACCCACATGCACCATCCGGCTGTCCTAAAAAGATCTCCGATAAAGAGACCCTTCGGGGGACCCGTAGGGAATTGCAGCACCGGCCCTACGAGGAGCATACGCCCGATGATGAAACATGACACTCCTAGGGGTGTGTGAGGGCAGCAGAGGACAAAATGTTTCTTTTTCGCTTCACTGGTGGGTCCCTTTCACCTAGGATACTTTTCTGATTTTATCTTTTTTCTGTTTCTTTTCAAAAATGATATATATGGGTGACTATTTGCACCCTTATGCATGGGTGACTGTTTGCACCCGGCAGTCAGGAACAGTGTCCTTTGTTGTTTTGATATTGACACAAGGAGCATGGACACTGGACCTTAATCAGCTCCCGGGTCCCCCTCTCTCTTTTGTTTTGATAACCCATGTTGCACTAAACAGATTCCAAAGGTCTGATTGAAGCAAAGTGAGCCTGCAGTAATTAGAAAGCAATCCTAGAAATAACCCTTACTTAAAGAAATAACATATTTTGACACGATTACAAGCCAGAGCAATGCCTCCCCTTTCCTGTAAAGCACCAAGCCTCAAATGAAACCCAGTGGAAAGAGCAGGATTTACAAATCTCTGAATGGCCTCATATCTGAACTGTAATTACTACCTCTTGGGGCAGACACATATTTCGAAATGTGAGCTGCTATGTTCCCCCAACCAAAGACCATATAATGAGAGGAGCTGTCATTTCAGAGGTAAGTGCGTCAGCGGAAGCAACCGTGATTGCTCCACCACAGCAGCAGATGGCTGGATATGACCTCATCCAGCAAGGGCATGCCAAGCTCTCTCACAGTAGGCTCCCCTGCTAGTAGTAAGAACGTAGGATGTTGATTCTGTTTGATTGGCCTCCGTAGTGATCAACAATACCTGAATTTGTCTAAATCTGATAGTTGGAACAAAAGGAATTTGGATGGCTATTTTTGCTATGCTGGAGGTGTAAGGCTAAGCAGGAATAGAATGTTTACTGGAATGTATAGGTACTTTAAGTAAAAATACTTAATAATTATAGCTGGAGTGAGCAGAGGGTGAATAGAGGGAGTAAAGTGTGGACTGAGCCCAATTCCAGGGCGACAGCATTTTCCGATTTATAGTTTTATTCATCAGTTCTTGATATATTTTGAAAGCAAATATCGTGAAACGTCTGTAGTCTCACATTGTAGAGTGTTAATGCGTTGTGTTGTAAACTTCATATGGTTAGGAATACCTTTTTCAACAAATGACAGTAGGATTTTTATTTAAACACTTATTCCTTTAATTTTTAAAAAATCAAGGCTTGAAGAGGAGACAAGAATCTCAAATTGCATCTCTTTAGGGCGTGGCCAACATGGCGGCGGTGTGAGACATGTTTTTCTGTCTCTCCTGCTCCGGTGCCCTGGGACTCCCCGGGAACCCCCACATAGCAGCTAATAGCCTCCATGGGGACCATCACCGAGTGGGGGCGACCAGGGAGAGTCTTAACATTGCCAAAACCCTTGACATGCCTCAGTGATTGGTGGCTTCTCGGTCCTGCAGTTGCAGGTGTCAGCTGTCCACACCAGTCGCCCAGCGAGGTAGCCGGCGGAGGAGGGGCCCCAGAGAAGTGCTCGAGCTAAGAGACTGAGGGAACGAGTGTTGGCAAGGGGATCGTGGAGCAGCTGTTGGTGGAGGAGACGGCTCCCACCCGGCACCCTCTGCAGAGAGAGGGCATCCCTGGTTGCTTGGGCTCCCAGGGTACTCGGTGGCTCGAGGACCCATCAGCGCCAAGCCCTAGCCACCACCTGCAGAGTTGCACATATCGGGAAGGCACCCTGGAGCTGCATGTCGGTGTGGAGCCAAATCTACTAATTGTGGCAGTGGTTCGAGATCAAGGAAGCCCCGGATCCCTACATCCGCGAGTTACTTTTTTGAGCGCCATAGGCGGAGCGGCTGTCGTCGGAGAGAATGTCTTCCGCCCAGTGCCCTGTGCAATGGACAGGGTCTCCCTGGTTGTTCGGGCTCCCAGGTCCTACTCGGCCTGAGGGCCCCAGCAGCACCCAGCCCTACCCGCTGCCTGATACGTTTGCATACATTCGGGAGATGCCCAGAGCTTCTTGTCGGCGAGGAGCCAAAATTTGTGACTGTGAAGACGGCTTGAGGTGGAAAAGACCCCGGATCCCAGCATTAGTGAGCTGATGACCTAAGCGCCATCGCGGTGTTGGGGGCAGCGGGGAGCATGGGGACTGGGAGACGTTTCTCCCACAACACACATTGCGATAGGGCCCACTCATCCGCATCAACCTCACAGCCTTAAGGACACTGCACCCCAGGAGTTTCGCAGCCGTGGAGGTCAGGCCAGGCCCGGCACACATTCCAGGCTGAGAGGTAAACAGAAGCTACTATACTGGGAGACATCTCTCCTGAGAGCCTGGCCTCCCCAATTTTGATACAGGACTGGAGGTGATTGAGCTAATGGGAACTATCGCTTCAGCCGTGGCAGCGGGAGAGAGTGGGCCCGGTTGAAGGAGCATTGTGTGCTAAGGGGGGCTCATAGCTCCTTAACTGAGAGGCTTCCCTCCTGCAACCCTTTAACCAAAACTAGTGGCCTTGGCGATACACGCCTCCTGCAATTCATCAATCCCCAGGGCCTCACTGGGCTTAGAGACTGGCCTAACCAACAAGGGGTAGATAATTTCTTTCCTGAACTCATCAAGCTGTTCTCTACATCTATTTGGTGACGCTGAACCTCAGGGTGTCTAGGTTCCCTTGGGGCCAGGCACCTACACATGCAAGGCACTAAAACCCAAATAGCACATTAGTGTCTCGGCAAAGATAACTGCCACAGCTGCAGCGACCCCCGCAAGGCCACCATCTTCCCTGCTCTTAATACACCTGAGGACTAGTACAATGGCGTCTGGAAGAAAAAAGAGAGGGGGTTCAATTAAAGATATACTGACATGCCTCCCTGAAGGGGATATGAAAGGGCCTACAAGCAGCGCTACATCACCATCGGAAGAAGACACAGAGGACCCGTTTACACGCCCTTATTTGGAAGCCTTGTTTTTCTCATGTCAGTGAAGAAAGACCTTACATCCAAGCTCCAATCAGTTTGTAAGGAAGTAACTGATATTAGAGACAGAGTGGATGAACTTGAACGCCAAGAGTCCTCAAGAGATGAGGACACAGAGCAGATACAACAAGAGATTAACAGCCTCGCAGAGCAGCATCTGGATCTACAGGCGCACACAGAAGACCTTCAAAACCACTCTAGGCATAACAATAGTAGAATTTGGGGAACTCCCCGGGAAGCAAAGGGAAGAGACATGGAAGCTTATGTTCAGGCACTTTAAGCACAAATTCTAGGGGACACCTCAGCGGTGGACATACGCTTAGAAGGAACACATAGAGTTGGTAGATGATCTTCGGGAGCTCCCCGCTCTTTGGACATTTTGACCTGTTTCAACAGTTTCCCTCTTAAAGAAAAGATTTTAAGGGTGGCTTGCTCCTCCATTCCGGTGTTCTTTCAAGGGCACACACTCCACCTATACCAGGACCTGGCGGTCTCGACCCTGCAGAAATGTTGAGATTTCGGCCCAGTCGTGAACGATCTAAGAGACGAGAACATTACCTACTCTTGGGGCCACCCCTTCAGGCTAATTTTCCTATGGTAGGATCAACTCTACCAAATACGCTTGCTAAAGGAAGCATGTGACCTGCTACAAATAGAGCCACAAGACGAGGACCAGGCATTATCACAACCTCATATATGCAAGGTGGGGTACTGTCTACGATGGCGGCAGGTGCCAACGGGACGCAGAGCTACGGGCCCTGATCTAGCCACAATGGCCTCAGAGAGGAAGGTACTTCAGGACATACTGGTAGAGGGTACCCCATCCAATGAGCCCTCCTGTAAAATAACCGAGAAGCTTTGGTTTTGCGCGGGGCAGGGGTGCCGGAGCTGGCTGGAGACTGATCTTTCAAGGCGGCCCACTACCCTGGTCAAACACTTCACCACTGGTAAGGGATTGGACTCTTGTCTTTTTCCCCCTCCAGGGATTTTGATGTTATTCAGTTGCGTTTTGGGGTTTGTTTGGGGGTGCCAGCAATTTCAGCCACATCTATGTTTGTCAACAAAGGGTGTTCAGAAAAGCAGATATAATGTCCATCATTGTGCTTGGGGGAGGAGCCCGGGGCGGGGACCAGCATGAGGGCTGAGGGGGGGGTACATATTCCGACTAGAATGGCACCCTTGAGAGTGATAACCCTGAATGCGAAGGGCTTGAATAACCCTGTAAAGAGGAAGGCAATTTTGTCCTATTTAGAACATTCCCAGGCTGACATATGCTTATTACAAGAGACACATTTACTGTGTAAAGACTGGCCTAGAATGCACTCACTAGCCTTCCCACAGCAATTCTACTCATCTCCTTTGCACAAATCAGGAGGGGTGGCACTTTTATTCTCAGGCATATTTCAAGGGAAAGTAGGACCTAAGGTAGGCAAGATAAAGGGCCACCTCTTAGAGTACCATATCCATATAGGTTCCCTTTCTATCATCGTGGGGTCAGTATACGCCCCTAACGATGCCTAGGAACAATTTCTAAGTGGCACGGTGGCGGAAATTATGTCCACTCACGACCGATGGGTGGTGATAGGTGGGGATCTCAATTTAGTATTCCACAACGACCTTGATAGGTTGATGCACAGACATGGGACGGCGGGAGCACTGAGATCAGAGGGGACCCGATGGCATCAAGAGCTGGGTTTAAAGGACCTATGGCATGCCTCTCATCCCACAGCTAGGGGATATACTTTTACTCACATGCCCACAAGTACTATGCAAAGCTTTACCACTTTTTAGGTTCACAGGAAGTCGAAATTGCAACTAAGTCCATAGAGATAGAGCCACGTTATCTTTCTGATCACTCGGTGGTTCGAATTTCCATCAGGGGTCTGGGTTCCCCGCTCGTGGCGGTTGAGAGAGTCTCTGCTTCTCAGGCCAGCAGTCATCTCACAGATAGATAAGACAATTAAAAATGTACCTAGAAGTTAACGATAATGCTGAGACACCCATATCTACAATCTGGGATGCGCTGATGGCAGTAATATCGGAAGAGTTTTTGGCTTATTCAGCTGCAGATAAAAAGTTGAGGAGGGAATAACGTTCACAACTACAGCAACAAGTTCAAGTATTTGAACAAATATACCACTGCACAGGGGCCCTAGAGTCTGGCAACAATTGGAAACTGCTAGGAAAGAGTTTGCTGGGTTGGATTTGGATAACGCAGAGTAGTCTACACTCCGACTTAAGCATGCCTTCTATGTTGGTAGCAATAAATGTGGAAGATTGCTCACTAACAAATGTAAAGGCCAGCGACAAGCTAACATCGTAGGGACTCTTATTTGACAAGGAAGCTACGACACAGGAGGACGAAGCTATAGCTTCTCGCTTCGCATAGTTCTACAGTAAGCTTCACGCCGCTCAAAACCTCTCCTCTCAGGGACTCGAGTCTCATTTGAGGGGGCGGGATTACTCGCCTAACGGATGATCAAGCAACGACGCTAGATGTACCTATTAGAATAGATGAGATAATCTCCACGATAGCCAGCCTGAAACCCTACAAATCCCTGGGCCCGACGGCTATACTACATCTTTTTATAAAACATTCTGCTCCACGTTGATGCCATTCCTTACTCAACTGTTTAATTCCATTTCTAATCCGTCATCCTTCCCCCCTTCCATGACGGAGGCATCTGTCGTGGTTATACCCAAGCCAGAAAAGGATTGGAGACAGTGCAGGTCGTATAGACCTATATCTAACCCTGGGCGAAGCACTATGCTACGCTCGCATAGTTTGCGAACTTTGCGCTACATCGCACTACGCAAATTGCACGTAGCACAGTGCAAACCTGCGTAGCGTAACGTAGCGTAATGCAGCGGTCATTTTTTGCTTGCTCGCAGTGCTCAACGGCAAATTGGCGACCCCGAGCGAGCAAAATGACATCCTGGCGAGACTTTTTCCTCGTTCGTGATCAGCAACATCAAGTTGCCGATCGCCAGCGTGGAAAATAAACATCACGGCGAGATTCTCAACGCAGGGAGGTCAGGTTTCTCAATGCGAGTGGTCGCGTATGCTTGCGACCGCTTGCAATGAGAAACTACCACTCCGTGTTGAGAAAGCTGCTGCTCGAGTAGAAGTCTACTCGAGCGGCAGAAAATGACTGCTTGCACTGTGCAAGATGCGGTTTGCACTGATTGCGCAGTGCAGAAAAGCATCCGGCACTGGGCAATCAGTGCGAACAGGATTTTGCACAGTGCACTACGCAGTTTGCGTAGCTTGCGTAGTGCGAAGTGCACTTGGCTTAGCTACGCGTAGCGCTACTACGAGAACTACGCCCAGGGATACCAATATCGATTTAAAAAACAGACGCTAAGCTTTTAGCAGGGATTCTCGCAGAACGACTATCCTTACACAAGCCTAGCTTAGTGGACCCAGATCAATCGGCTTTATCCCTAACAGAAAGTGTCCATATAAAACCAAAAGGATACTACATCTTGTGGTTAAGGCTCCCCACTCCCAACGCCAATCCATGCTTTACTCCACAGATGTGGAGAAAGCATTTGACTGAGTCCATAGGCCCTATCTATCTGCTTGCTGTCCCTAAACTCTTTGGCTTTGGAGAGCAGTTTTGTGCTTGTGTTTTAAGCAGTTATGTCAGCCCATGTGCATCTGTTTGTGTTAACGGCAGAACATCTCCACGTTTGCCCATCAAACGGGGCATTCGTCAGGGATGTCCTTTGTAGCCACTACTTTTTGCACCCTATATGGAGTCGTTCGCCCAAAGGATTATGGATAACCCTGGGATTAGAGGAATTCAATTTGGGCACGAAGAACATCTAATAGCGCTGTATGCAGACAACATCATTGCCTTGATTGATAATCCCAGAGACCCTCCCCAGGTTTTTAGCAGAAGTGAAATTATTTGGTTCTGTGTCAGGGTTCCAGATTAACCTCTCTAAATCACAGGCGCTAAGCCTTACTGTCTCCCAGGATACGCAAGACCACCTAACCCACCTATTTGACATACATTGGGCAAGAGACATTGTCCCATACCTGGCTATTCAGCTAGCGCTGACCATAGAAGAGGTAATCTCTCTAAACTAACTCAACCTCGTCACATGAGTGAAATCAGACTTTTCGCAATGGCAACAATACCCACTACCATGGATGGGTCAAACAGTCGTGCTTAAGATGACGGTCCTCCCACGTATATTGTATATATTCCAGACGCTACCCTTTTGGCCCAGTCTGACACACTCCAGACTCTTCAGAGCTTATTTCAGAGCTTCATATTGTTAGGTTTGAAAAATCCTGTTCATGCAATGCACTTGTTTCATGCTATATTAGGTTAGCAGTGTGTGGCTAAATAGGCGCCATTTGTATTTACGTTATGCAAGCCACTGAGTTATCCCCGCAATGTGCAGTCTTGGTGCAATTTTCAGAGTGCCTTGCTTGAACGGCATGAGCCGACGGGCTGTGTCTTGGTACGGTCTCTCGACCATCTTGGTTTGAACTTGGTGGGTTTGCAGATTTTCTTTTTTTTAAAAGACACAGAGTGTTTGTGAACAGTCTACCAGGCCAACTGGAAATTTGGCTCACCCTTGAAAAGGTCTGGGACTGTTTGCGACAACCTGTCAGGCCAATTGGTATTGTGATTAACTCTTGAAAAGGTCTGGGGCTAGAGCCTGTCTTCTTGAACTTGGGACAGTCTCCGGACTGCAGGGAGCAGTCCCCGGACCGCCGTGATTTGGTTTTGAACAACTTATTATTATCTATATTTTCTTTTATTATTTTTGCTGGTGTTATACTTGTCTGTTGGGGACAGTGTATGTGTCTTACATTAAGATGCCTTGTTTAAGTAAGTTAGGATGTTTTGGATGTCCATGTTGTTCCACTGATGCTCTACTGGAAGAGTTTGAGTATGAGTATGAAGAGTATTTCTATAGCGCCTGACTACCCGGGGGCCTCGTGGCACTTAAGAGAAAGGAGGCAGAGTAACATCGAACTAATCTTTAAGGGAACGTTCTAAACAGATGGGTCTTTAGAAGCTTGCGTAAGGTCAGCAAGTTGTTGTTCCCCCGCATAGCTTGGGGAAGGGAGTTCGACAACCCAGCAGCAGTCAAGGAGAAAGAACGTCCACCCCATCTCACCTTCCTTATTTTCTTGATGGTGGCCAAATACAAAGAGCCAGAACGAAGAGTCCTAGGTGGCAGGTAGGGTGTTAGTAGAGGGTGTAGGATGGATGGACCGGTCTTCCACATGGCTTTATGTGCCAAGCACATTGCCTTGAATTGTATTCGGGCAGCAATGGGTAGCCAGTGTAACTGTTGCGGGGCAGGCCTTGCTGATTGCAGCCGTGGAACCTGCAAGAGCATCCGTGCTGCACAGTTCTGAACTACCTGTAATTTATTTAATGTAGCTTGAGGAGCTCCCAGGTACAAAATGTTTCCGTAGTCCAGCCGGGACAATATGAGGGCCTGGACCATAATCCTTCTGGCCTCAAATGGAAGGAGGGGAATGATTTTTCGGAGCATTCTCAGCAATCCATAACAGGTTGATGATAGCATAGTGGCCTGATATCCAAAGTTAAGGGCGTTGTCAAGCCAAATGCCTAAACTCTTTATTTGGGGCTTTGGGGACGGTGCGGGGCCTAAACATGGCGGCCACGTGGGGACAGATATAGTGGGTGAAGGGTTCCCCAACACCATAATTTCTGTCTTATCCCCGTTAAGGCGGAGGTAGGAACACTCCATCCATCTGGCTACTGCCTCAAGGCAGGGAGCCAGGGTGATGGACGAGCCCTTATTGTGGTAGAGCGATACCACTAACTGGGTATCGTCTGCATAGCTGACGATCTTTCTGCTGAATGGGTGGATGATACCTGCCAGCGGCCTCATTTAGACATTGAAGAGCGTCGGACTTAAGGCCGAGCCCTGTGGAACCCCACATCCAAGTGGCAAGCTGGAAGAAACCACGTCTCCCTCGAAGACCTGAAAGTGCCGGTCAGTAAGGAAGGATAGGAACCATGCCAGTGCAGCGCCTCTCACACCTACATTTTTGAGTCGGTCGGCTAAGATCTTATGATTAACCGTATCAAACGCTGCGCTGAGGTCTAAAAGGATGATTCCAGCCACCCCCCCCCTCATCCACCAGCTTCCTTGCCTCCTCTGTTACCATTAATAGGGCGGTCTCCGTCCCATGGTTAGGAGGGAAGCCGGTCTGTGTGGCATCCAGCAGGTTATTGGATTCAAGATGGTTAACCAAGATGTTATTAATATGTTTCTCCAACAATTTGCTCATCCAAGGTAGAAGCGAAATTGGGCGGTAGTTGGAAAAGTTTGATGGGTCTAGGCTGGGCTTTTTCAATAAGGCCTTGACCATCGCACACTTCCATTGGGCAGGGACTGAGCTTGATGCAATAGAGGAGTTCAGAACCTCAAGAATTGTTGTGCGGGCAGAGTCAGCCTGCGCCGCCGCAGGGTTCCCCAAATTTTTTCGTGTATGTCAAACATGGTATTGGCCCTATTATGTTTAGCACATCGTGGAATAAATATACGAGGGGCAATTCTGAGTTACAATGGCCCCTTACTGGCTCGTTTGATGAACAAAAATTGAGTTTATTGTAGGACAAATTTTTCGCTAGAAAGAGCATGCAGGCGATGTTTGATTCTTTAAGAGTATGGCAGAAGGAAGCAAAGCAATGGCGTATGAGAGCAGAGAAAGAGTCCCGGAAAAGGCAGACGCAAATGATAACACAGAAAGCAGTACCTATGAAAGGGAAAAGGTAGGGAAAGGCATAGAATGTGCAGATAGGAAGTTTTGGTTGCAGACTGATAAATGTTATGTTACTAGAGAGGAAGGTGACGTTTTTAGGTCTCGCTTACGCAACGCGCATGTGTTGCATAGGAGGGGACCTCATGTAATGGACTTGCTTTTTGGGCCAAAAACGTGCACGCATTGCATTGTCATCAATGGCAACGCGTGCACGTGAGGCGATCTACTTGCGGGAGCGTGCGCCACTAAATGGCAGCAATTATCGCTACCACAAGTGCAGGCCCCCTTCCTCCCCCCTGCTGCCGCGCAAGCTTGTTTTTGTTAGGCGCCAGGAGATTAAGTGATTTGCTCACAGAATGTTGAGTGTCCTTGCCGAGACTCCACCGCTCTAGCTGTAAGACTATATCCTAGCTTTGTGCTCTTAAATGTTTGTGTGTTTAGTGGAGTTTAGAGTAGGGATATAATGATGGGTAAGGATCTGAAAGGCGAAGTAGTGGTCACCTGTCAGTTGGCTGTTTATTATTCCACATCTTCCCGCCGCCCTGAATTGATCCACTGCACATTTTTACTGACCTAGAAAAGATGAAAGCCAGACTTTGCCCAGCGGCCGTTCGAACATGTGACGGACAAGGTCACAGATCTCTGCAGGAGGCGCTGCACCCACTCATCTAGTGCATATTAACTTCTCCCGAATCAGTAACTAGCTGCAACTGTGTGCAGTGGAATATCATAGTGAACATCAAAGGTACGCGAAGCGGTGCATTACGTCACTAGAAGCTACTCCTCTCTCAACAGAAGCACAAACAGAATAATGTCCCTGCATTAAAACAACACGTAGGAGTATCGTTAGTGCATAGCCGCCTACTTCCACCATCCCTCCTGTGCCACCCTCTCCCAGCGTTTCTGCTCTCCTCAGACTCAATTAGCGCTCTGAGTCGTCAAAACAATGAATGAGACAAACGCGAGTTAGGTGCTCCTCTGCATAGGCATGATGTAATCACTGGGCTACAGATTCCATTCCTCACAAGGCCGTCTCAGTTTTTCACCCCTCTGAGGCCGATGACATGAACATTATTTAGTGGCTTAATAGTTCCCACCTGTTGCCTTTAGCACTATCAAACGACAAATTGGTGGCATTTAAACTCTGTACAGGATTAACATGTTCGTTAAATGTCATGTTTCGAAGAGCACCACAAATACATGCAAGTGAAGGTGAAAGAGCGCTCGCGGTGGCAGACTGTCACATACCTGGCATCCTTTCTGCATGGACCACACCATATCCCGTGTGACCCACATAACATGGGTAAAAGCAGTTCTTCCACGGGTGGTGATAGCGCGTGCTAGTGCCGCTTGCAAGGTGCCCCGAGACGATAAAGTGCAACAGTACTGTCACAAAAGCCGTCTTGTGGCCCATGGTTCAAATGCGGAGCCAAGAACAGGCACACAAAAAGCAGAAAGCAATCTAATAAAAAGAGCTGTTTGGGGACTTTTCTTCTTATGATGCAGAGAGGAAGGTGCAAAGTAAATAAGCAGCACAGCTGTGCACGCAGGACCCAGCAACACAGCTGCTACGGCTAGTAGCTACTGCCGGCCCAGCCGCATGCTGTGTGTAGTTTTAGAGCTGGGATTTCGGGAGGTCCACCCACTCTTTAAGGATCTCAGCTTTCGTCCCACCCTCTGCAGGTAATCCCTGAGCCCAGGGAAGTCCTGGCCGGCTTTCCAACCTTGCCTCCTTCAAGCCTTCCCCACATGGGACACGCAACCTCCGCTCCTCACCCCCGCCACCTCGTTCAGATGTGGTGAGTGACATCACATTCCTCCGAGCGCACACTGTAGGGAACCGAGCGCATTCCTGGCCCGTGCCTCCGGGGCACTGTTTGGGAGTTGGGCTCTGGCCAAGCTTGATTTCTGTAATTGGCAGGGCTCGCCGGAGAATGGGAACAGAGAAGTCTTTAAATCAACACCACATTTCGGAATGGTCCAGCTGGGAGAGTGGGATAGCTTAATGCGTGACATATGTGATGAGCCGCTCAAAGCGCACGAACCCAGAAGCGCAGTGCTACTAGAAGGGCAAGCCATCCTCCAGAATAGATCATTTTCACCCATGTGGACACTTCTGGTAGTTACAGTGCGGGAAAACGGGTTAAGGCCTGATTTGCAGAGAACGGTCAAGGGACACCTGCCAACAAAAGACGCCGACTAGGCTGTGCATTTTCTTCTCTATGTGGCAGTCCCACCTGTCCAGTTACAGGGCAACAGCCGGGGTAAGATAGCTCTGATGGGTAATGCGCTTGGTGGAGAGATCCGTGATTTTCCCAAGACACAGTTTTGACTTATATGTAGCCCAGAGGGCTAATGGCCCCACTGACTGATGTTTGAATGATACATGATAAAATGCAGCAATAATCAGGGTTCAGCGGGCCCCTCAGGCCGCTGGGCACTGGTGCAGTTACACTCTAAACTAGGCCCTAAATTTGTTGTAACTGTGGTTTTTACATACTGGTGTGCCTTGAAATGTCTACAAAGGGGATTTATGTCAGAATATTGATTACATTCTCTGTAGATTTTCTATTAATAAAACGGCCCAGTTGGTACCTTTGTTGTAAAAACATTTACTGGTTTCAGAGGAATTGGCCAAGTGTTGTCAATTTCAAAACTCTCCTTTCCATCTTACATGCCTGAGAAGGTGTTGTTTGTAATAATTAATGAATGGCTTAGTTCACCCATTTTGAAGAAAGTTGTCGAACATGTATGAGCCCCCAGGTTGTAGTACTAACAGTGGTTGCGGATTTGAGACTATTTTGAGACTGTCGCTCTGGTCGTCCTCAACTATTTGGATAATTCTGACACTTTAGATCATCAGATTCTGCTAGGTTGCCTCTCCAATCTTTGTGCCCATGGCCAGGTAATGGAATGGATCAAAGATTTCTTAAAGGGTTTCAACAGGTGCTTTTTCCAATGTTTGTGTCCTCTGTTGAGCCATTCGCAACATTTCTTTAAGCCCACTTAAAGGTGTTACAAGCAGGTGCAGCTTTTACATGAACTCACCATAGCAACCGGGCGGGTGCTTCAAGTGCTCATATACCCAATGTAATCACTTCACTGTCATCTCCACCCATTCAGTTGGAGTATTCAATATAACTTTTAATCTATGCATGGTATGTTTCAGTCTCTAGTCAGTGTACAGGAGATTATCGGCAAACAGAAGCCAAACCCTGTCCTAACCAAGGGTAGGCATTTCACGAGGCATTGTTCAGTTCAGTTGTGCGCACTGTGGCCATAGTAGCTCTACAGCATCTTAATCTGTGACATTCTATGGGCTACATACGTAATCAGTCCAAAAAAGGTTAACATAGCCAGTGAGAGTTACCTACACTGCGGGTGAGGTACAATCTAGTGTACTGGTGAGGGCTGGTTGATATGAGCTTTTTTGGGGTCTCCAAAGGCATTTAGGATCGGATCCCATGCTTTAGCCATTTGAGTGGTCACCTTGTCCGACTTAGCATCAGGATCCAGTGCCAAACCATCGTATTCTGACCATTTTTCTACATCACTATTCCATTCGGACATCCTGTGTCCCATCTGCGACTACCATCTCATTGAAACCTGTCTTTTAGCTAGGGCCAATGACCCTTCAATGAATCTACTTGTTACCCTTTTCCCCGTGGAGCAGTGGTTCATCCCCAATAAACATGTTTTGGTGTGGTTGTTATACCCCTTTCAGTTTGAACATTTACCAGCCGCCCTATGTTTTTTAAAAATTGCACTTTACTGCTCTCTTTATACTCCTCTCACTAACTCACCTTTCCCCCTAACTCTCTCTCTCTCTCTCTCTGCATCTATTTTTTAACTCACATCTCTTTTAACCTGCCCTTACCTCACTATTAACAATATTCCACCCTTCTCACGTTCTCCAGATTTCCTTCTCCCTACCTTTCTCTAAAGCATTTCCTAACTCTGTACATTTCTTTCTCTATGTTCTTCTTCCTGTTACCACTAAACTGGTACCTTTCTTTCTGGTTACTTTCTCTTTTTCCATTACATTTCTCTCCACCTTAAGTATCTATCTATCTCATCTTCATCAGTCCATCTCCCTCTACTTCACCACTCTTGTTTAACTGTTCTCCTTATCTTTCTCTTATTAGGTCGAGCCTGGGCAGCGCATGTGCTGCTCTGCGAGGCATTCTGTATTCGAGTATGGCCTTGAAGCTCTGTCCCTATTTTTCATTGGCTTGTGTCATTGTCCTTTGGAAATGCTGGCTTATCATTGATTAATAGGCGTGGTAGTCCCTCCTTAGTATTGCCTTGTCTTCATTTGTAACCTTCTATGAGGACTGGCCCTTTTACTTCTGTTGTTACAAGGTACGTCTTAAGCACTATTTTCTTTAATGGGTTTCTCTTACTGCAGGCACAACATGCTTTCCTGCAACATTGCACTTTCACTTTCTAAGTAGCCCGGGAAAATGGCAGCCGCTACTTTGAACTGAAATAGGTTAAAGAAAATGAGTTTTCACTAGGTTCTATTAATTTCCTTACATTCCTCCATTCCTTGCCATCTCGTGACAAAAGCCTGCCTACAGCCTCCATTTCTGCTGACGCTCAAAACTATCACATACCCAAGTCCCCCTGTTCTTTGCAGTTAGCCAGTTCATCAATAAAAAGCCATGAGACACCTATGCCTTGTGTAAACAAGCTTGTTTTTCATCTTCTGCTTCCTGCTTGGTAAATATCCTTGACACCTTGATCAGGTTATCTGGACAATGGTCTGACTGACCAAGCCTTGATCAAGCTGATTGAACAATGGTCTGAATGCCGAGCCTTGATCAGGTCATCAACTACAAACACCGCCTTGATCAGGTCATCAACTACAAACACCGCCTTGATCAGTTCATCAACTAGAAACATCGCCTTGATCAGGTTATCAACTGCAAACACCGCCCTGATTGAACAATGGACTGAATGCCAAAAGAGTCGAGTAAAAATGTATATAAGGCTTGTTCGCTGTGGAGTAAAGCAGCAGCCTCCTGGGTTTTGTCTCTGCCTAGCTTGGGACTCTGTTCCATAGCCCGGGCTATTGTAATAAAGGTGGTTCTCTCTGCAGACGAAGGTTTCCGGGTCCACTTTATTATATAAGGAGGTTAAGAGTAGACTCGGTGATTCCCGCATCGCCAAGCCCCCACTCCTCCTTGAGGTGGGCTTTTCTTGGTTCTACAAGGTCTTGAATTTACAAGAATTTGAGCTATTGGCATTGTAAGTGAAAATGCCTTTTATTGTTATGTTAATTATCAGATAAATAAAAGGCATTGTCATTTACAATGCCAATAGCTTACACTCTCGCAATTGCGAGACCTATTGCATTGCAAATGCTTGTTGTTGAAGAGCTATTGCCTTCTCACCCTCCTCCACCTTATGCTCCTGAACGAATATACCCACAGGTTCCAACATCTCAGACCCCAGCCCCTACTGCTGCTCTCTCTAGTGTTCTCGCATCAGGCCAAACTGCTTCGGCTCCAGCCCCGTCTGCTTCCTCTCAGCTCACGCCAGTTGCAGGGGCGGGGGCCGTCAGCTCTCCTGTTCTGTCTACTGACTCTGCATCTACCGCTCCACCCCTTTTTTACTCCTACAATACTGTCCCCTTACATGATGATACCTGTCTCCTCGTCTGCTCTTTCTTTCTCAAGTATGACACCCCAAGCATTGTGGAATGGTGAGACCCCTGTATGTGGGATGCATTAAGGGAATTGGGCGGCAGCATGAGACCGCATGTAGCTAGTTTTGGTGCATTCTGCAGTGGGTGATAAGGAAAAGCAAATGGTGGCGAATCAGGCAGCTCAGTGGGCTCGGAGCCCGATCACAGTGTAGAAGATGTGTGGAGTGCGATGAAAGATTACAAACCATTCATACAGCAGCATGCCTTTAAGAATATGTCAGCTACGTTGATAGGACTGTGGGAGCAGTGTTTTCATGGTGTTGCACAGCAGATCATCTATGACATATGGGACAGAGTATATGCTACAGGTATGGCTCCCAATAAGGTTTTTAGTAACGTAACGACATTGGTGGGTTGACGGGCAGATTGCTCCAAAAGGTTCCGATAATAGGGAAACAGCATCCCATGAGGGAGGTCCATCCCATTTACCATCCCAAAATCCCAGGACTGCGCGACTCCACGGACACTGTAATTAGACCACCAGTCGATGCCCAGTTTCAGGAGCAGTGGATCTATACTCCTTGGAAGAGGAGTGAGGTCCTATCCCTACAGGGTCAGTTGCCGGACCCTTGGAAAAACCCTACTGCATATTATAAATAATTGACGCAGGCGGCCTCCTCCACAGTGATGACATTAGCTGATATTGAGTCTGCTGGTTCCGGTAGATATATGGATGCAAGTGCATACACAAGATCATGCCTTGGAGTTGAGTGGCACATGGGATGAGATCAAGGCTTGGGATAAGGAGTATAAGCCCGGCGAAAAACCAAAAGCGGAGCTCCTAGCTTTGCTGGGGAGTATTATCACTTACATGCACTCACATATCCCGCCAAGGTGAGTGGATTGGGATAAGTTGACTGCGTTTAGACAAAAGAAGGATGAAAGTGTGTCAGATTTCTTTACTAGGTTTGAAAAGGTGTTTTTAGACTTTAGTGGTCAGGACCTGTCACAGGGGGGTGGTGGCCGTTTGTTTGTTAACAGATTTGTCACTAACTTGCTTCCCGAGATTGCAACTAGATTTGCAGGCTTCGGAAAGTACTTGAACGACCTTATTCCCATCAGTGATCTTGAGCATGGCACAGTGCTATGAGCATAGAGAGAACGAGGACAAAGAAAGGGTGCAGAAAAAGTCAAAGGATTTGAAGACAAGGGTGTTGATGCAGCAAGTTGCGAGGGGAAGTGGAAGCGGAAGAGGTTTGAGTTTGGTCCAGCGGTTGCCTCGGACCAGTAGGAGTGATGCTTTTAATGCACCCCTTGGGCTCAACCAATGTGCATATTGTGAGCAGGAGGAACATTGGCGGAATAAGTGCCCAGAGCTATTGCAGAAAGGTGAGGCCCGAGAGGTCGGGGTTTTAGAGGACGTGGTAGAGGGGGAGGAGGCCGTGGGAAGATACGAACAGAGAGCACATTGTCTAATAGACAGAGCAGAAACTATTTTGATGACCCCCCGGGAGACAGTACTATCACGATGACTATGACATTGATGAAGTGACAGGGATGTCCCACAGCTAGGACAGTCAGGGACAGGGCATGAGACCAGTTCTGGTGCCTGTTGATCAGCGTGGACCTATGTCACTGCAGATTTACAAGGAACGACTGAGAAATTTGTGGTTGATACAGGGGTTATGAATAGCTCTGTTTCCTATTTACTGATCCTGGGAGCAGCTCTGTCTGGCCAAAACAATGTTTAAGTGGGTTTCTCGGGTGTGCCGGTTGTTAGTCCCATTTCCAAACCTCTTGCTTTGACTATTGGCCCCTTTACGGTTGATTCACCATTTTTATTAATTGTGGGGAAAATTTGTTAGGATTGGATATGTTAAAAAGCTTACATGTGACAATTTTTTGTTCTCCCAACGGTGTTTATATGACTATTGGACCGCAAGTAGCCTATGCCAAACAATGCCTCACAAAAGATGCCCCCCTCCTGCTGAGTTTAAAGATGTGCCACGTCCACTGTGGGCTACAGGAGACACGGATGTGGGGCTACTCAAGATCCCACCGGTCTCTATTCAGATTAAGGACAGTGCTGTATTGCCACATATTCCCCAGTACAAGATATCCCAGGCAGGAGAAAAGGACTTTTTGCAAATAATACAGGATTTCATTATTATGTGGTTGAAGAGACAGTAGCAAATGTGTTTAATAGCCCTATTCTTCCTATTCTTAAAAAAGGCACCTTTGGATTCTTCTGAGGCTCACCCTGATGTTTATCGCTTTTTCATTGACCTTAGGGAGGTGAACAAAATTGTGGTTCCCCAGTACCCTGTGGTTCCAGATATTACTACGATCTTGACAATGATTCTCCCTTAAGCAAAATTATTTTGGTGATCGATCTGAAGAATGCGTTCTTCAGCTTTCCAATCCATACAGATAGTAGATATCTGTTTGGATTTGCAACAGCTGCAGGAGCTTTGGATTCTGCCGGGCTCCACAAGGCTATACGGAAAGACTTAGTATTTATAGCCAAGCTTTGAAAGCCCAATTGGATTCTTTGGAACTTATCCTTGGTAATGTGCTGTTGCAGTACGTTGACGATCTCCTTGTGCCCCTGGATACTGAAGATGGTTGTAAAAAGGCCACAGTTAAATTATTATTACATTTGGCACACCATGGACACAAGGTGTCCCTTTCGAAATTTCAATATTGTCGGCAGGAGGTCACCTTCTGTCGAAGGAGGGACGTAGACTAACACCTGAACGCATAGCTGCTATTACTAATATGCCTGTTCCTAAGACAGAACAGGAGGTACGCGTGTTCATTGGTATAACTTCTTATTGTCAGCACTGGATCCCTAATTACTCCTTACTAACAAAACCCCTCCTCTACTTGACCACCAAAGACGTGCATGAACTCTTGCCTTGGACATCTGCATGCTAGCAAGCGTTTGAGCATTTTAAGGTTGCACTTTGCTCTGCTCCTGTGCTTGGTACGTCTGATTACCAGAAGCCGTTTGTGCTCTACATACACAAGGTGGATGGTTGCGTGCTTTCTGTTCTAACACAGGGTTTCAGTGGTAAGCAGAGACTCTGCACTTATTTCTCCGCTATTCTCGAAAACGTCGCCATAGCTCTCCCGAGCTGCCTGAGAGCTGCCGCGGCGGTGGCAGTTTCTATCAGACAATAAGCAGGGCTCATCCTTGATACTGATCTCACAGTAATGGTACCCCAAGCTGTGGATATGCTTTTGAATAAGACAAAGACGCAGCACCTTACTAGTGCGCGTCTGACTGGATATGAGTTAACCTTGTTTGCTCCACACATTTCCATCAAAAGATGTGCTACTCTGAACCCAGCCACGTTACTACCCCTCCCTTCACAAGAAAAGGACAACAATGTCCATGATTGTTTATTTCAGACTGAGGAAGAAACAAAAGGACGGGTAGACCTGACTGATGTTCCCTTATCTGACCCCCAAGGGGAACTATATGTCGTGGCTCTTGTTTTAAACTACCAGATGGCACTACCACCGCAGCTTATGCAATTGAAACATCTCATATCCCATACTAATCGGCCCAAGCTGCAGAGTTGGTTGCCATCTTTAGGGCTTGTGAGTTGAGTGAGGGACTGACTGTCAACGTCTACACCGACAGCCAGTAAGCTTTTAGGGTGGCCCATAATTTCGGGCGCCTCTGGGCAGAGAGAGTGTTCCTGACCTCCCATGGGCTGCGAATACAATATGGCCCATTGATACATAGACTGTTGTCAGCATTGACACTTCCTGATAAGTTGACAATAATAAAATGTAGCGCTCATAAAGCAGTGACAGATGACGTTGGAAGGGGAAATGCGTTTGCAGATCAGACAGCTAAGGAGACAGCTAGATCAAAGATGAAAAAGATGTTTGTGGCAGGTCCCGCTATGTGGGTTCCAGACAATGGAATGTTCGAGGACACATTAGAAAATGTCAGGGAAATACAGAGTGAGGCGACCGTAGATGAATTGGCAATATGGGGGGAGAGGACAGGGCGTTTGGATAAGGATGGGTGCTGGACTAACTTGTCTGGGAAACAGAGATGGTTGCTGCCCAACGCATTTGTGCTCCCTGTCGTGACCATGGCCCACGGTCCTGTACATAAGAGTGCCAAAGGAATCTGTAAGCTACTGGACCTAGTATGGCAAAACGATAATATCTCTAAGGTAGCCACACACCTGGTGAAGCACTGAATTGTTTGTCTGAAACATGACCCTTGGAAAGGCACTCCTACACCCGCAGGTAATTTTGCACTGCCTTCCTTCCCTTCTGAGGTTCTACAGATGGATTTCATAGAAACGAGTAAACAATCTGAAGTATGTTCTAGTGGTGATTTGCGCATTCAGTAAATGGATTGAGGCTTACCCCACTAAGGAGAATACAGCTATGGCGACGGCAAAAGCACTCTTAAAAAAGTTCTTCCTGTGCTATGGATTGCCACGCGTGATCTGGAGTGACAACGGAAGTCACTTCAATTCCAAGTCATTGAATTGATGTGCACAGGCTTGCATATTAAGCAGAGGTTCATGCAGCGAATATTATTATTATTATTATTATTATTATTTATTAAATTTATATTGCGCTCAGCTACCCGTAATGGGTTTCCCGGCGCCAGGGACAGACTGGAGAAGAAAACAAGCAATTGCTGAAAGAGGAGAAAGAACAAAAGCAGTGACCGGACTAAAACAGAAAAGTTTTCAATTTTTTGCGGAAAGCAAAAAGGTTGGTCTCTGTTTTTAGCGCCAACGGAAGAGCATTCCACATCTTCGGCCCCAAGTGTGCGAATGAGCAGCCTCCCATTTTTGCCAATCGAATTCTTGGAACTACAAAATTGGCTTTATTTGATGACCTGAGAGAACGACTGGGCTGATATAGCTGAACGAGATTGTGCAGGTAAGTGGGGGCAGAACCCTGACGAATCTTAAACAGGAGACACAAGGTTTTGAAAGCCACACGATCAGGAATTTTTAACCAGTGAAGGTCACACAGGGCTTGCGTTGCAGACATTCTCCGTGGAACATTGCACAAAAGGCGGGCAGCAGAGTTCTGTACAACCTGGAGTGTATTCATTGTAGCTTTATCGGCTCCTAGATAAAGCACGTTGCCATAGTCGATACGGGACATCACGAGGGCCTGAACGACAGTTCTTCGAGTAGACTCAGGCAACATCCATAGGATCTTCTGCAACCAGCGTAAGGTATTAAAGCAGATTGCAGCAACCTTAGTTGCCTGTTGTCGCATCGAGAGTTTCTCGTCGATTAGAAAACCGAGGTTACGAGCAACTGGCACGGGGGTAGGCAGTGGACCCATATCACTGGGCCAGTGTCTAGGGCCCCACAGATCTTTATGTTTGCCTAGTATGATAACCTCAGTCTTATCTCCGTTGAGCTTTAGCAGATTGACTTGCATCCAAGCCGCAACACGAGAAAGGCCAATTTTTAGGGCAGAGGTGTCCTGAACCCTGCTGCCTGACAGAGAAAACACAAGCTGCGTATCGTCTGCATATGAGTATATGGACAGACCGGCGTCCTCCACGATAGTAGCAAGGGGTCTGATGTAAATATTGAACAACAAAGGGCTCAATATAGACCCCTGAGGGACGCCGTAAGCAGATGAACAAATCGCCGATTCAGCTTTGTTTGAAAATACCTGAAATGTGCGCTCATTAAGAAATGAGGCCACCCAGGCAAGCGCAGATCCAGCAACACCAAGGGAGTGAAGGGACTCCAATAGAATGGAATGCGACACGGTATCTAAGGCCGCGCTTAAATCGAACCAACCCTAGTCAGCAGTCTTGGTTGAGAAGTACAATCCTGTAATTGACATTGACCCCTACCAAATTAGCCTCCACCCACCCCTTACTCTCTCCACAGGACTGCATCAAAGAGAGAAGCCCCTCCAATCCACCCCCTTCTCCCTCCACAGGACTGCAGCAAAGAGAGAAGCCCTTCAACCTCATCAGACTACATGGACTGGCTCTGCGAGCTTCACACCAGCGAGGCTAGGGTTGCTCTCCCACCATCCTCCCCCACTCGGATCACCCACCCACCTACCTGTCAACCAACAGCTCCTCAAGACCTGTCATCATTTTTGTCATGGCTAATTTGTCGTTAATTGAAAAGTATGAGGGATATCCTTTGGGCTGATTTTTCCCTTCATCTTTCTCTCGTATCTCCCCCCTACCCTGTTACACCTTTACGTTTCCTCTGACCTCGTCTTCAAAGATCTCTATATGCTCTCCCTGCAACCGTTGTACCCTATAACTGATGTAATCTTGGAACAATAAGGATATCATGTAAAAAGCTTTGATACCCTTGGGTCTAAGCTATTTTAATCCTGAATGCTGAGACCTGAGCAACATGTCTGATGCCCGGTGGGGCTGCTAGACAGCTAATGAAGAGATTGGCCCTGGTTTCCCCCTCGACCGTCACCTACCCAGCCGGACATTGCGCACAGTTCTTCCTCGTCTCCCTGCTATGGTCCCCTCCTCTCCTACAAATCCCCTCAACCTCGTTGTTTGTTTATTGTACCTTTCTATGTTACGGTAACTGATGTAACTTGTAACGCAAGGTTCTCTTCCAGGGGATCCTCATCAATAGTCATAAGCATTAGAATATTCCCGCCCATGTGCGGGACCCCGGAAACACTATATTATATGTGCGCCACATATATATACTCATATATATATACATATATATATATATATAAAACAAGCATTTGCAGCCAAATACACAATAGAGCTGGATTATGCTGTAAAGAATTTCCACCATACATGAAACATATGCATTAGAAACATGAAAAACAACACTAAAGATTGTTTTGAAACTGTTTTAATGCTGATAAAGCAGTAGAAATTCTTATTATATCCTGAAAGCATAGAAAGCTCCCAGGCTGCATTGCAAACACACAGTCTAAAAAGACTGAAAAGCTAACCTGTAGCTGCATGCTACAAAAAACTGACACCGTGCCTTTAAGGCACTCATGACCCCCAGTATCCCATCATGCCTCAGGGGTGACAGTTGGGTCAGTTGTTCTTTCCGGCTCCTTCAGGAAGGATCCTGGTTTCACAGCTCCACTCTTTTTCTGTTTCTGACAGAAAATTCTCTCAGTTTTCTACTTTTTTAACCTTACTTCGACGTTTTTAAACTAGACAAGTAGGTTTTCTCTTGTTGTTTGGCATTTTCATCTTGATATGCCTTCCCTTTTTGACAAGTGCCCTTCTTGTGGCAAGAAGAAGGCTAAGACGGACAGCCATGAGGTATGCATCCTTTGCCTACCTGAAGACCATGACCCAAGGACCTGCCCTCACTGTGAGTCACTGTCATCAAGAACTTTAAAAGACAGGGAGAGAATTCGAGGCTATGGCCTAGCCCATAGGTCTTCTAGAGGGAGGTCCCCAGTCAAGAAAAGCTCCAAGAGGTCCATAGAACCTTCAAAGGGCGAGTCTTCTCGTCCTGCAGCTTCAGCGTCGGGCTCGGCACGGAGAAAGGAGCAACCGGTGGGTCATTCTTCGAAAAAACGGCGTTTATCACCGTCGACGGCGGGCTCGCCGTCAAGAAGATCAGGTATGTCGTCGTAGAGATGTCAAGACCCTCCGCCATCGTCAACTCGGCGACGATCGGCGTCGAGAGATAAGACCCCTCCGCTGTCGTCAACCAGGCGACGATCGGCGTCGAGGGGCGGTACACCTCCGCCGTCGTCAACCAGGCGATGACCGGCGTCAAGAAGTGTGACTCCTCCGCCGATGTCAACCAGGCGACGTTCGGCGTCGAGGGGTAAGGAGCCTCCGCCTTCATCGTCGTCACGACGTTCGGCGTCGAGAGCTGGCTCACCTCCATCGTCGCAGGCTAAGCGACCGACGTGGAGAGCCTCAAGTCCTCCGCCGTCGACAACCAGGCGTTGATCGGCGTCGAGGAGGAGATCTTCGTCGACGTTACGTCGACGTTCGGCGTCGAGGGCGACCAATACCCCTCCGACGACGTCACGTAGACATTCGATGTCAAGAGAGGAAGCTCCGTCGTCCGCCACACAACGCCGCTCGACGTCGAGAGACCATTATTCCTCACTTCGTTCGCCGCCGAGGCATAAGACGTCGAGAGTGTCTGATCCACCGGCGCCACTGAGAGAGTCAGCGTCGAAGGAAAGGACTCCGTCGACGGCGGGGCAGCGCCGTACGACATCAAGAGGTCCTCATCGTTCGGATTCGAGACATGCGCCTTCGGAGCATTCGACGTCGAGGCACCATGAACTGTCCAGGTCGCCGTCGAGACACCATGACCGAGCTAGGTCGATCTTGGGACACTCGGCTACGAGATCCAGGGATGGTTCAGTGATCCTAGTGACTGAATCAGCCTCCCGTCACTCTTCTGGCTCTTCCAGACCCCCATCAAGATCCAGAAGTCCTGTCCGCAGATCTAGAAGTCCTGACCGCAGACCTCCCACTGATGGTGTGCAGTTGTCTCCCAGATGGAATATTCCTCTGCACAGTTGGCGAGACTCGGGGGCTACAAGAAGGCTGCAGGAATATGTCAGCCCAGTACAAAGATCTCCTCTGCAAAGACTGGTCGAGGAAGTAGACAGACGCAGCCCTCCCAGGCGCAGAGAAAGATCGCCTGTGAGGCCAACTACATCTCGTTCCCCTGCAAGAGAAGAGCGCTCAGGGAGGTCTCACGAGAGGAGGCGCAATCGTTCCCCTAGACGGGAGGTACCCGCCAGAAGATCTCGCAAAAGGAGAGCTCGAACACCAGCTACTTCTACTACCTCCTCTACCCGCTCTTCCAAACGGGATTACTCCCCTACTTTGGTTGATAGCCCTGTCTCTAGGGTTTCCCCAGTGGACGATATCAACACCTATCATGATGTCCTACAGAGGGGTGCACTGAAATGAAACATCGAGCTGTCTGTGCCACAGGTCTCCACGACAGTGATCTTTGAGACTCTTCACCAAAAGTCGGGGTCTCGTCCAGTGCTACCGTTGGTCCCAGGAATCATGGATCCTGTCAATGATGTGTTCCTGGCTCCAGCATTGGCAAAAGCAGTGCCGGCTCACATCCAAAAGAAATATAAGGCCGCACCATCTGACCCGATCTTTGTGAAAGCGGACCCGCCTGCCGACTCAGTAGTCGTGGCAGCGGCACGAAAAACCCACTCAGTCTCTCCCTCCTCCTCAACTCCTCCTGATAAGGACAGCAAGTTGCAAGACTCGTGGGGCCGCAAGGTCTGCAGTTCTACCGCTTCGACGCTGAAGGTTTCTAGCGCGGCTGCGGGTACGATATAGCCTTATGGGACTCAATGGAGCATTTTAAATCAAAATTGCCTAAGGAGGACCAACAAGACTTCGAAGAGACCCTGACGGAAGGAAGTCTGGTGGCTCACCAGATAATTAGCACTGCTGCAGATGGAGCAATGACGTTCATCGGGGCAGCGCCTGACAGGCCTCAAGCCCAATGCGCAACAGCGCATTCTGAACCTCCCATTTAATGGAACATCTCTCTCTCTCTTTGGTCAGCACACGGACGACGAGATGAGTCGGATGAAAGCCGAGCTCGACAGCGTCAAGGCAGTCGGCTTAGAAAAAAAGAAAGAGTTTAAACACCGTTTCAAGACCAACAGAGGCAGAGGGGCTCAACAGAGGGTTCAAACCCCTCAGTGGTCCCAAAACAAGACCCAGGGCAAAACCCAGTTTCGGGGTGGTAAAGCCAGCCGAGGTAGAGGAGGTCACCAGCAGTCCTCTACCTCGACGAGAGGAGGAAAACAATGAGCACTGGCTTCCTCTAGCGCCGTTGTCCACTCCAGTGGGAGGAAGTGTTTCAAAACATCTGGCAGAGTGGGGCAGCATCACGAACGATCGGTGGGTGCTGAATACACTGCGCAATGGATATGTTCTTTGTTTCCGTGCGCCTCAACAGGACTTTCCCCCAAAGAAATCTCGTCCGCAGCAACTCGATCTGCCCCGAAAAGAGGTGAAGGCTCTTCTCCAAAAATGAGCTATAGAAGAGGTGCCTCCCTCACAAAGGGGAAAAGGAGTCTACTCCAGATACTTTCTTGTCCCCAAAAAGGATCAGGAAAACAAGTTCCGGCCTATCCTGTATCTTCGAGTTCTGAACAAGAACATAGTCAAGGAGAAGTTCCACATGGTTTCTCTTCACCAAATATGTCCACATCTGCAAATAGGAGATTGGATGTGTTCGATGGACTTGCAAGATGCCTACTTCCACATTCCAATTGCCATGCGACATCAGAAGTTCTTAAGGTTTCTGGTGGGCAGAAAACACTACCAGTACAGGGTCCTGCCTTTCGGGCTAAAGTCAGCGCCGAGAGTCTTCACCAAATGCATGGCAGTGGTGGCAGCCTTCCTGCACAAAAAAGGACTTTTCGTCTATCCCTACCTAGACGACTGGCTCCTAAAAGGCCCATCTCCTCAACAGGTAGAGAACGACTTCCACCTTTGCCTGCTACAGATGCACAGGCTCGGCCTCCACGTCAACATGGAGAAGTCGGTACAACTGCCAACCCAATCCATTCGCTACCTGGGCTCCGTTATGGATACAAAATTGGGAAAAGCGTATCCTTCGGAGGAGAGACTATTTTCTATGCAGCAAAAGTGCAGAGTTCTACTACAGTCCCAGAATCCAACAGCGCGTCAAGTAGCATCTCTGCTGGGTTCCATGGCATCCTGCATCTACCTGATTCCTCACGCCAGGCTGAGGATGCGACCTTTGCAGCAGGCTCTGGAGGATCAATGGGATCAGTCGACGGGGCTCTGGGAAGACCGGATCTATCTTTCCCAGGTGACGAAGACCTCCATCAAATGGTGGACTCACCCTCGCAACCTTCTGGTGGGAGTGTCTTTTCACCAACCTCTCCCGACACAGTCTATCGTCACAGACGCGTCTCTCCAAGGCTGGGGAGCACACATGGGGTATCTGCAGATTCAAGGAAGGTGGTCAGCAAAAGAACAGACCTACCATATCAACATGCTGGAGCTTCGAGCAGTCCATCTGGCTCTAAAGTCCTTCCTTCCTGCACTCGAATCACACTCAGTTCTGACACAAACGGACAACATGACGACCATGTTCTACCTGATCAAGCAGGGTGGAACTCGGTCACGTCCTCTCTCTCTGGAGGCACAAGCCATATGGCACTGGCTGCTCGCCAGGAACCTCACGGTAGTAGCGGTGCACCTCCCAGGAGAGGTAAATATCAAGGCCGACGCACTCAGCAGGCACTTCGAAGATCAGCCAGACTGGGTGCTGCACGACGAGGTGGTGGCAGACCTCTTCCATCGCTGGGGTCGTCCAGAAATAGATCTGTTAGCGGATGACGAAAACTCAAAATGCCACACCTTCGCGTCCAGATTCCACCGTCCAGGGACAAGGAGGAATGCCCTTTTGATGGACTGGTCAGGGACATTTGCTTACGCATTTCCTCCTCTGCCCCTGATTCCGAAGGTGGTGTCCAAACTCATCAGATCCAGCATGACCATGATCCTGGTAGCACCGGACTGGCCTTGGCAGTGGTGGTAACCGGACCTTCTACAGCTGTCGGTGCTTCCACCCAGGAGACTGCCCTGCAGGCCGGACCTGCTGACCAAGATGGGGGGGAGGATTCTTCATCCCAACCTTCCCTCACTGCACTTAACAGCATGGCTCCTGAGGTCCTACAATACGGACATTTAAATTTGCCACCTGATTGTATGCACATTTTAAAGGAAGCGAAACGACCCTCCACAAGAACGTCTTATGCGTTTAAGTGGAAGAGGTTTTTTCTTTGGTGCAGAGAACGTCATTTTGATCCCTCATCAGCACAGGAGGATGTGATTCTGCCTTACCTGTTGTACCTAGCAAGATCTGGTCTTAAATATGCTTCGATCAGGGTGCACCTCTCGGCCATTACGGCTTATAGGAAGTCTCCTACTCAGCCCTCCTACTTCCAGATGGAGGTGGTCAAGGACTTCTTACAGGGGTTGAAGAAAGTATACCCCCTGTTAGAAACCCTTTTCCTCCCGTGGGAATTAAACCTAGTGTTGTCTAAGTTGATGGGCCCCCCCTTTGAACCCATCCACAGAGCTTCCTTGCAACACCTATCGTGGAAGGCTGCTTTTCATGTTGCAATTACATCAGCGCGCAGAGTAAGTGAGATACAAGCGCTGTGTACAAAAGAACCCTACACTGTTTTCCATCACAACAGAGTAGTTTTAAGGGCACATCCATTCTTTTTACATTTCATATAAATCAGTCTATTTCTCTTCCTTCTTTTTTTCCAAACCCTACGACCCCGGCTGAGCGGTTGATGCACTCTTTAGATCTCAAAAGAGTCCTTAAATTTTATTTGGAAAAAACCAAAGAGAGTAGGAAGACGGACCAATTGTTTATCAACTACGGTCCACTGAGAACCGACTTTCCAGCTGCCAAGAGATCCATCTCCAGATGGATCGTCTCCTGTATTAAATTGGCTTATCAGCTTGCAGGCAAGCCCTTACTTTTGTCACCTAAAGCACACTCTACTAAGGGGAAAGCAGCCACAGTAGCTTTCCTGCATGATGTCCCTATGTTAGAGATTTGCAAGGCTGCAACCTGGAGATCAGTTAATACCTTTACAAGGCATTACTGATTCCAGGACTGATACTCAAGTAGGCAAGCCTCTTTGAGGAATCTATTTGGGTAGCCTGCGGCCTGTATAAGCCTAGTTTTTTTCTGGGCTTAGTAATGTTATTACTGTATTGTTATTCCTTTGCCCGCAGGGAGATGAGGTGAGGCTCGCTATTCTATTCTAATGCTTATGACTATTGATGAGGATCCCCTGAAAGAGAAGAATTAGTTACTTACCTGTAATCCTAGTTCTCTTCCAGGGGTATCCTCATCAAAGTCATAAGCAACGCTCCCGCCTCCCCGGGCAAAGGATCTTTATTAATTTGGAGATATTGTTAACCTATTTGTTTCCATGGTTTTTCAGTCTCCGAAAATAACAACTGACCCAACTGTCACCCCTGAGGCATGATGGGATACTGGGGGTCATGAGTGCCTTAAAGGCACGGTGTCAGTTTTTTGTAGCATGGAGCTACAGGTTAGCTTTTCAGTCTTTTTAGACTGTGTGTGTGCAATGCAGCCTGGGAGCTTTCTATGCTTTTTCTACTGCTTTTTCAGCATTAAAACAGTTTCAAAACAATCTTTAGTGTTGTTTTTCATGTTTCTAATGCATATGTTTCATGTATGGTGGAAATTCTTTACAGCATAATCCAGCTCTATTGTGTTTTTGGCTGCAATTGCTTGTTTTTTTATATATATATATATATATATGTATATACATATGAGTATATATATGTGGGGCACATATAACATAGTGTTTCTGGGGTCCCGCGCATGGGCGGGAATATTCTAATGCTTATGACTTTGATGAGGATACCCCTGCAAGAGAACTAGGATTACAGGTAAGTAACAAATCCTTCCTCTGGCAAAGCGCTCTAATACATCCGGGTGTAGCCAGCGCTATATATAATCTTTCTAGATTTACCTTGTAATGCAACGATCCTCTGGTTAAGGGCTCTGATACCTCTGTGTCTAGCCAGCGCTATCTACACTTATCAAATCAACTAAACTCAAAACTGGGTCCCCTGATTGCTGAGATCTGAGCAACATGGCTGATGTCCGGTGGAGCTGCTAGACAGCTATTGAGGAGATGGGCCCTGGTTTCCCACTGACCGTCACCTACCCAGCTGGACATTAGGCATATTTCCTCCTCTTCTGCCTGCTAATGACTCCTTCCTTCCCTTCCTCCTTCGAATTCTTGCAACATTATTTTTGTGTACTGTACCTTTATATGCTCTTGTAACTGATGTAACTTTTATTGTAACAATCCTAAATGTAAAGTGCTCTGATACCCTCTTGGGTCCAGTTCGCACTATATAAAACTTTATAAATAAATAAATACTCTCAAACTGAAGTTAGCGAAGATTCAAGAGAGCACAGGTTTGCAATGGCCAGATGCGTTACCTTTGGCTTTATTATCTACCAGAGCGACAGCGCATTCTAGAACAGGGTTGTCCTCGTATGAGGTGGTCTTTGGGCGCCCCACCAATGTCTGTCGCATCCCAAGACCCAAGCGCTTCTCTGAGAGAGAGTACCCCTTGCTGATAGATTATCTGTATGAACTGTCTAAAGATCTTTGTTCTATTCACTAACAGATTTACGACACGCTGCAACCAGTAGCAGAGGGGCCCGGACATCAACTACAGCCTGGGGATTTTGTGTTGTTAAAAAACTTTCAACAGAAGAACTGCATGGAGCCAAGGTGGAAAGGGCCACTGCTTGTACTGATCACCACCCGCACAGCCGTGAAGGTTGAAGGCCGAAAGCACTGGGTGCATGGTTCACACGTGAAACGGATACCTTTGCCGCTTCTGTATGATCGGTGGGTCCTCGACGGCATAGCTGACCAGGAGGGGGAGCGAGTCCCCCGTTTTGTTCCCTTCTCAGACGCCCGAATGAGGTGGGCACAGTCAGACAAAGAAAGTGAAGCAGCCTTGCTTGAGGCGGTCCCCCAGAGGTAAGGGCCATCCCAGATACCACCGCTCCTGGTGTACAAGAGTCTGAGTCCCAATGCCCACCTGACCCTGAGTTTCTCCCCCTTTTTGTTGACAAGACAGTGCCTGGAATCACTGGGTATAATCTGCAGCCCTGAAAGAAGGACAGTGCATCAGTAGGACAGTCCAGGAGTTAGGGAAGGACTCAAGTTTAGGGCATAGGTGCCATGTCTAAGGTGCCTGAATTAGATTAGAGCGAGCTACACTGGTGCATTGCCCTGGACACTGGACAGGATCGTTGAGGTTATTTGCCCAGGAGGGAGGGTGCCCTTTCCTGAAAGAAGAGGATTTGTTTTTCAGCAAGGGCTGCAATCGCACAGCTCCCCCGTGGGAGTGCTTCATATCACCATCACTGATGAACAATAGGAGCCTACCAGCGAGGCTCTAGAACAGTGTTTCCCAAACTGTGGTCCGCTGACCCCCAGGGGTCCATGACACATTCCCAGGGGGTCCTGAGGCAGTAATTTTAAAAGCACAACAAAGTTCCTTGTAGAATTAGCAGTTTTCCAGCAACAGTAAAAGTGTCAAGATAACGTCAGTGATTATTGTACCTGCTGGAGATAGATGAGAGTGTTGTCAAGTGGCAGCTTTGACTTATCTAATGTAGCACAGAGGGTTAATATGCCTACTGCAAAGAACGTGTCCCATGCATTTTAAACAAGCATTTGCAATGCAATAGATCTCGCATTAATTAAGTTTGAGCTATTGGCAACAAAAGTCTATAAATTGTAGGCCAAGAAAATGTGTGTATTTTTTGTAACAATGGTGGCATGCTGCGCTTTAGATGAATATGTTTAAAAGTAAAGTGCACCATACTGCGATTGCTACAATAGTTAATTGTGGATGCGTTAACAATTGATGTGTGCACTGACGACTGGCGGTGTGTGTGCCTGGTGAAAGCGTGCACTGACGGCTGATGATGTGTGCCTGGTGAAAGCGTGCACTGACACCTGGTGGTGTGTGTGTGTGCCTGGTGAAAGTGTGCACTGACGGCTGGTGGTGTGTGTGTGCCTGGTGAAAGCATGCACTGACGGCTGGTGGTGTGTGTGTGCCTGGTGAAAGCGTGCACTGACGTCTGGTGGCGTGTGCCTGGTGGAAGCGTGCACTGATGACTGATGGTGTCCGTGCCTGGTGAAAGTATGCACTGACTTTGTGGTTGTGTGTGTGTGGTTGTGTGTGTGTTTGTGGTTATATGTGTGGTTGTGTTTGTGGTGGTGTGTCTGGTTGTGTGTGTGGTCTTGTGTGTGGTTGTATGTGTGTGGTTGTGTGTGTGGTTGGGGTTGTGTGTGTTGTGTGTGTGGTTGTGTGTGTGGTTGTGTGTGTGGTTGTGGTTGTGTGTGTGGCTGTGGCTGTGTGTGTTGTGTGTGTGGTTGTGTGTGTGGTTGTGTGTGTGGTTGTGGTTGTGTGTGTGGCTGTGGCTGTGTGTGTTGTGTTTGTGGTTGTGTGTGTGGTTGTGTGTGTCATGTTTGTGGTTGTGTGTGTGGTAGTGTGTGTGTGTGTGGTTGTATGTGTGTTTTTGTGTGTGTGGTTTTGTGTGTGTGTGTGTGGTTGGGTGTGCAACATCCTGTGATTCTGGGCAAATCACTTAACTTCACCGTGGTGAAATCCAGAGCTCAGAGAACCAGTCACGTTAATTATTTATATGTACCAAACTTGAAACGTGTGAACACCGTATTATGAGAGCCACTTTCACTGATTCAGTACTTAATGATGCCAGTACTCCCTTAATTTAGTTAGTCCTTGATGCCGGTCCTGCTAAGTCTAACAAAAAGATCTTTTTTTTTTCACCTCCGAGGTCATTAGGAGGCTTCGAAGTCGGTGCAGGGCACCCTTTTAGATTTTAAAAGAATACATTTAACTGTAAGAGCGTGTTTGACCTTGAAGAGCAAAGACAAAATGCTTATACATATTGCAAACTCAAGGGGCCTAAACTAAATACATTCTTCCTTACGGACTCAACAATTTTGACTGCCCCAGCTCTGGGTATGTAAAACGGAACAAATGTACACAGAAACAGGGAAAGCTTGCTAAAGCATTAGAAATATTTTCCAGGCACAGTAATAGTGGTTATTTGGGGAACAAACTTCGTCAGTTCGAAAATCTGTGCCATTGGGGAGATGTAGAAAACCATGCAGGGAACAGAACCTTTAATTTCCCCCAAAAGAACACAAGCATTGGCCACGCGGCTCACTGAGAACATCAAAGCGTCCAAAAGTGGAGAAAGGAGGGGTGAGTGCACGCCGAGGTGACAAGAAGGACTGGGCGAGAAGGGAGGGGGAATGCCAGCAGCAGAGGAGCCTGATTAAAGATTAAAGCTGATGAAAAGAGAGGGGAGAAGGGAGGAGGGAGTGCGATGCGAGCAGCAGCTGTGCACGTGCACGCCATCGTGCACTCAAGCTTCAGGCCTGCAAAAGCGAAATAGCAGCAGGGAAGGGGGCGGAGAGGAGGCTCTGAGGGAGAGCGACGTAAAGCCATATGGCTGCTTTGCGCGCGTGCACGCCTCATGCACTGTAGGTCTATGCCAGCAATGCCAGGGGTAGCACTTTGAAGACCCCCTTACTAAATGTCTCGCTAGCAGCGCATGCACGCTGGCTCAGCGAGATCTAAAAACTGCAGACCTACACTGAAAAAACCAAAGGTTATAGGTACATTACAATTTGGAAATAGAATTTTAAAAAACCTAAGAAATTCACTGAAAAAAACCAAAGGTTTCAGGGACGTTATAGTTAGGCTCAGATTTCATATGCTCAAAACGATAGAAATTCAGCAGTAAATATGTTCAACACTCAAACTTTAAGACACCACTCACATCCACTGGTTGATGTCATCAATAATGTCTTTTGAGATGTCAACAGTGATGTCACTGACCACATCATGAGTAATGTAATATGTGAGGTCATAAGCAGTGCATTGCAGGGGCATAAGTTATAATTAGCTCAGGTAACTATACCCGCTGAATTTCAATGATTTTGTGCATGTGAAGTCAGAGCCGAACTGTAACGTCCCTGTAACCTTTGTTTTTTTTCAATGAATATATATATGTTTAACTTGCCTTAAACATACTTACCATGCCTGGTAAAAGTATAGGTGGTAAAGGCATTAGTTGTTATGCCATACAACCTATTGCTAGTAACTAATATCTGCGCACCTGTGGAACACATTTTAAAACCAGGTGTTACAGTTTCCCTTCTTCCCAGAAGCATAGTAAAAAGGATCCGAGGTTAAGAGTGCAGTTCCTTTCAACTGGTAGAGACCAAAAAAACAGTCATGTTTACTTTTTCTTTTCAACGATGGCAACAGTTTCTCAGTTTAATGCAAGAGATAAACGTACCCATCTACACGGGTCACTGATGAGATTAATGAAGAGAGGGGAGGGATTGGTCCTTCGATTTTCACTGGAGGTGGTGAAGGACACAGCCATGAAGCATTCTGCACCAGCTTTGCGCATTCCCCATACGCTATCAAAACACAGCTCCAAACACTTGGGGATCTGTTACAACAAAACAAACACAAAACACTTATTTAAAACAATTCAGATTAGAGAAAGCTAATACTCTAGTTTTATTGTTAGATGCTCTGAAACAGAAGTGAAAAAAAAGTGCTCTAAGGGCCATATGTATCATAGTTCAGTTTTGCGAATTCTAAATAGCGATTTTTAAGGAATCGCTATTTAGAATTCGCAAAACGGTATGTATGTAAAAATCGCTGCTTTTTAGCGATTCCTAATTTGCGAATAGCAAAGTGCTAATCGCAAATTTCCCATTCATTTCTTTGGCCAGGAGGCCCATAGGACTGAAGGGGAAATTTGCGATTAGCAATTTGCTAATCGCAAATTAGGAATATTTTCAAGGGTGCAGGGGTGTCTCAAGAACACCCTGCTGCACCCCTGAAAATGACATGTGGGGGCATATGGCGCACATACATGCCCTAAGGGCACGTATGAGCGTCATATGGCACCTTTGGTTTTATAAAAATTGCTTTTTTAAAAGAATTCAAGTTGGTGGTAATTTTTGAATCCTTATGGGCATTTTTGAATTATTTTTTCTTTGACACATTGCATTTAAGGAATGTTTCATACATACCATTTAGCAAATTAGCATTCGCAAAGGCCGAAATTCTGCGAATTTCGGCCTTTGCGAATGCTAATTCGCTTGATACGTATGGGCCCAAGACTTCAAGAAGTACACAGGGTAATAGAAAGATATGCAGTTTTTTTACAGTGATTAGAAAGAGAAAACCGTGATACATAACAATATATAAATGTATACTATTACTAGTATTGTAATACGGAATCAAAATACTCCACTCTTATTTTCCTTCACACTGGATAAAGGGCACAGGGATCATTTAATGACCTGTAATCCTAATTCTTCACCACAGTTATTTATTTGAATTCATAAACACAGGATTTATGGAGTAAGACAAATTTCTCTTTAAAAAATGCTCATTTTTATTTTACTTATCTTCTAGGCAACATTTTATGGGCATTTTTGGAATCGAGAATTAAACTGGATAACATACCAAAGTGTAACAATAAACAGAAGAAACACCCGAAAAGCCCTTCCTTAATTATTTTATAAAAAGAGAAACAAAGCAGAAAAGAAGGAACAAAGGCATCACCCGCATACAAGTGCTTCATTGCCTGAGAAGGCGGGGCACTGTCAGTTTGGGGAAGTTTACACAGTTTGGAAGATCAGAAAAAGAAGATGTTAATCAGTAATGTGGAAATCATTCTCCTGCTTTATTTGGAAGAAAGAAGAATGAATAAGAATTTCAAAAAGATACCTATGCTGTTTATGTTCTTCAGAAACATAGAGGAGCACATCAAACTTATTGGTCAATGTCAGCTGAGGGTAATCAAGGAGAAGAGGCGTAAAACAGGTAGCTAACCAAAACGATTACGCAAGATCGACCTACTTGAAATTTTAGTCTGGAATCACTGCTCATGAAAAGGTTGCAATGATAGTTCAGGGTATAGTTCATTAAACTTCAGTGCTGATCCATTCCTCATAAAAAGAGCTGTAGCTACCACACTACTAATAGAGATGCCTTCCCATAAGGAGTTTGCTCAGGTAGCATGTAGTTCTGCACCATGTAAAAAGTAGCAAATCTGCGCCCTTGGAAATACACCTATGTAACGATGCATATTTAGTACTGTTTGGGATCTCACAAACATTCCCAGCACTATGCCTGGAAAGTAAGCATGGGCGGCAAATCCGTTACGTCCGCGGATTTTTCGGATTTTTGGTGAATACGCAATGCGTGTATTTTACGTATTTTCCACAAAATCCGAAAAAATCCGCGGATGTAACGGGTTCAAAAGTTGAACCCCCACCCACTCATGTAATGGCGCCAGCAAGCTGCCAGCGCCGTTGTAAAATAGTTACAAAGTTAGCTTGCACAGGAACCACTAGATAAAACGAAGCAGGTGCTGCTTTATTTTATCTAAGTGCTTCCTGTGCAAGCTAACTTTGTAACTATTTTACAACGGCGCTGGCAGCTTGCTGGCGCCATTGTAAACACACACATGGTCGCTGGAACTAGTTGAAGCTCAAATGCAGTGACTCATTCATCAGCCCAGAAACAATCGAGAGCGTCGTCGAGGCTGGGCAATGTGCCTTCTTTATCGAAAGTCAGCTGTGATGCTGGATAGAGGCCTTTGCATCCTTGACTTTCACGAGCACAATCCCTGTGCTGTTCCTGTGACCTGGAGTCTCTGTATCTTCATCTGCTGCTCTGATCGGCCTCTGACCTTTTATACACACAAGAGGCATGTGCAGCACAATCCCTGTGCTGTTCCTGTGACCAGGAGTCTCTGTATCTTCATCTGCTGCTCTGATCGGCCTCTGACCTTTTATACACACAAGAGGCATGTGCACTCGCATGGAAGCCCCGTCCGTTTGGCCATGAGTAGGCACATTGTGTTCGCACTGGTTTCTGCATGTTCGCGAGCGTTTTGTACAATAAAACCCTCGCGAACTTGCGGAAACCCGTGCGAACACGCAAAAAAAAAAATACGCTAGGATCCGCGGATTTTGCGTATTGTCGCAATCTGCAAATCCGCAAATCCGCAGATCCGCGGATTGCCAATACGCAAAATCCGCTCATGCTTACTGGAAAGATGTACCCGCAAAAATAAACTGTTGTTTTGCATTTGGAAAGATGTAACCAGCACAGGTTTCAAAATATACTCCCGGCTCTAATTCCTTCCACATATGCAGATCTGCTTACCAAACATTTAAGCACAGTGGGTGTGCAGCCCCCTTGTGCAAATGGACTTTTTTTTTCTCTATACGGAACAAAATTGTTTCAAACGAAAACAAGGTCGGGATCGGCCTCAAAGCAAGCTATTTCAGAATACAACACACTAGCAATCCCTAGAATCAAATCAGGTTTATGTCGTACCGCCACTGCTCACTACGATAAGATCAGCTGATCCTAAAATAAGGGGGTTCAATGAATACTAGCTCTGCTCACTTATTGTCATACACTGCTGGATTGTACGTGAAGATGTGGCCTAACTGCCAGAGTGTGGAACTGGGGAACCAGGGCAACTCAACATCCTGTAACCCTGGGCAAATAAGTTAAATATCTACCGTGCCTTACAAACAAATTAAAAGTTTACCTTGTTTACTGTAACTAGGCGCTAAATAAAGCTGCATACAAAATAAATACATTTTTTAAAAAAAGGAAGGGCACTGAGAACACGCGCTTGCTTAATTTGAGAGGTAGAATATCAGCACTTGTCAGCAGGGCTGCGGTACTTTTAATTTTGGAGTACCTGCACTTTTGACAAGCAAACAGGTACCCTGGCAGGAACATATACTTCCGTTTTTACATTTCAAGCACTGCTACTGCTCATGAGGCCATTAACACACAAAATGGTGAAACACACAAGGGCAGAGTTCACAATTAGTCATCGACCTGTTGTGCAAAAAGGATCCCAAATGTGCTAATGTGGTTTGGACCCCTCTATCAACAGAGTCTCAATTATTTGGGCGGGTGTGGTCAAGGGGCAGGAAGGCGTGCAGAATGCAACACGCATAGAAAGAGGAAAAAACAAGGAGAAATTAGTACATTTCTCCTCGTTGCGCCTCTCTACGCCTCCCCTGGGGAGGCATAGCATTCAGACACATTTCCAGATTTACGATTTCTATTAAATCTGAAATGTGTCTGGTTTCATTGGTGTTGCGTGGGAACACCCACAGCAACACCCACGGAATGCCCCAGTCACGCAAAGTGCTGTGTGCAAATGGACCATATTTACAAGACCAGGAAAAGTCACGCTTGGAAATATGGGGCACTAAAATGCGCCACCGGTGCGTCACTTTTTGTGATGCACCCGTGGCACAAGGGGCTTGTAAATCTGCCCCTATATGTGTGCGATGTAAAGTGCTCTGACATCCTTCAATGGTATAAGAGATGCTATAAAACAAATGAAATACATGTGACAGAGGGGCTATGGAGAGATGAGAGATGAAGAACAGCCGACTGAAGCTAAACTCGGACAAGACGAAGGTCCTCCTCCTCGGCTCCACCCCCTCAACCTGGGATGACTTATGGTGGCCGACGGCACTGGGAACAGCTCCAACACCCACCGACCACACACGCAACCTGGGGTTCATCCTTGACTCTACTCTCTCTATGACAAAGCAGGTCACCACCATCTCATCCTCCTGTTTCAACACCCTCCGCATGCTCCACAAGATCTACAGGTGGATCCCCACCAAAACAAGAATAACAGTCACCCAGGCCCTCGTCAGCAGCAGGTTGGACTACGGAAACACCCTCTATGCGGGAACCTCTGCCAAACTCCTGAAACGACTTTAACACATTCAAAACACCTCTGCACGCCTGATCCTCAACATCCTTCACCACAGCCGCATCACACCTCACCTGAGAGACCTGCACTGGCTCCCCATCAACAAGAAGATTACCTTCAAACTCCTCGCCCACGCACACAAGGGACTCCACAACACCGGACCAGCATGCCTCAACAGATGACTCAGCTTCTACACCCCCAACTGCCAGCTCCGCTCCGCCAACCTCGCCCCCCCCCCGCACCATCCCCCACATCCAAAGAGCGACCTCCGGCGGCAGATCCTTCTCACACCTCGCCGCCAAGATCTGGAACACCCTCCCCATCCCCCTACGGCAGACCCAGGACCTACTGACCTTCAGAAGACTCCTCAAGACCTGGCTGTTCGAGCAGTAGCTGCATTCTCCCTCCCCCAGCACCTTGAGACCCTCACGGGTGAGTAGTGCGCTTTACAAATGTTCTGATTGATTGATTGATTGAATGACTGTTGGAGGGTTATAATAAGGGAATCATTCAAGAACCCCAACAAAGATTGCCCTATCCTGGTGCACAGTAAGGTCATCATTTACTATTTTTTAAAAGCTGATACAATTCAATATATAATGACACATTTGTTGTAGAATGCACCATTGATTCCTAAATTTTCTTGGGGGAGAGCCTCCCAAAGCCCCCTTTGTAGTGGTCAGGCTCACTCACTGCACTTGGTTTGCACTGTATGGGGACTGGTCTGAAAACATTTGCCAGGGCTGCTTTGGGTTTCCAGTCTGGCCCTGGCAGGAGCCTCGTACTGTGAAATAAAACCAACTCGACTTGGGTCTTCCGTCAATTGCAGAGGACCTACGGTCGAAACCATTGAAATTCTGGCATCGGGTTTGGACCACCGAGGAGCTGCATCACTATAGGCAGGACCTCACACACGTTATGAGGTTGGACGTAAATGGCAAGATCCCCTGGCTGGCATTTATTAGGTCGGAATGCTCGGACCTTAAGTTACCAGACCTATGGGACGACCCTGCTCAAGGATGTAGAAGGCTATCGCGCAAAACCCTCGCACAGCTCTATAAGAACAAAAACCTCGCTGACCTGGACAATGCTTATGACAGTGGCACCCTGACGGGACGGTTTTTAGCATCCAAAAATTCTTATATCTTTGAAACTTTTATGGATTTTATTTATCCTCTTTTGGCGAGGAAACTGTTCCTGCAATGGAGGTTTGGTACGCTCCCTACTAAAGTCTTCACCCATAAATGGTCGCTAGGGGGCGACAAGCTTTGCCCATGCTGTAAAGTTAAGGATGAAGATGATTTGCACATAATGTTCTGTTGCCATGCCTATCGGAGCCCGAGGAGGCGCTGGTTAGCCCCTCTATGCCGGAATCTGGGCTTCAGTAACTATTTGCAGGCCTACAGGGTGATGAAAACTAATACCCTGGGCCACATTGTGTTCGCGGTTTCCAAATTCTTAATGACAGCATGGATAATAAGGAAGAAAATGTCTGGTTAGTCCATTCTATCCTGTTTTTTCTAAACACTGCAGGCCCAGTTGTTTTTACTGTATATATTGTTTTTTTATCTGTATGTATTTTTACTGCTTCTTTTATGGCCCATGTGGCCGAAATAAAGAATTTTTGGATTGGATTGGAATAAAACCAACCATTTAAAAGTTAGTCACGGAGATGCACCACTAACCGTCCTGTTTTTTGCAAATTCTTTCAATATAAAATACTAAAATCCTTAGTAATTCGAGTATTTGTTTTGTGTGCACATGAGTGTTTATTGTTTTCGAATTACTGTTTTAATGTTTGAAATTTAAATCATACAAATTGCTTGGGGGTCCCCGGCTTCCAGTGGTGACTCAATGGGGGTCCTCAGGAGTCAAAAGTTTGGAAACCACTGCTCTAGAACATGGGTACTCACAAACATTCTCTCTGCAGATTATCGTGTAAAAGAAAAAGTTTTGTCCTCAGCAATTCAGGCAGGGCAATTTGAATTGAAAGCGGAGGAAGATATAGAATTTTTGCTGACATGTCAGTAACGACCGCTAAGAGGCGGAAGGAGTTTGTCAAGTTATTATATTTGTCTAAGACTCAAGGGGCACACGCTTCGATTGCACAACAGTCCAAACTTAAAGTGCTTCTACATAGAAAATGTCACCTATTCACTCATTTAGAAGATGCACAGGAGCTACTTAAGACAATTTCTCCTGGAAAATAATGGACTAGTTTGTTTTTTTCATTGGCCTTTTTTTTTCTTCCCTCTCTGCCTTATCTACGAAAATCTTCTTTCTTCATGTAGAGTTGAATTGCAGCCTATAAGATTAAGAGAATCTCCCTTTTGAAAGATTTAAAAAGTTCTTCCTTCTGGGGTCTTTTTCTAGGCTTTGCTTTTTTTTCTCTTTTCACTGAGGGGGAGGGGGCCACTTTGAGGTGCAATATCAGCGCACCTGTATGTGTTGAAGGGTGGAGCATGTGGACAGTGGGAGTATCCACATTTCCTTTGGGGTGGAGGGTTTTTGGCTGAGGGTGGGCTACGGGGGTTTAAAAAAAAAATAGCACTTGCTATGCAGAATTTGTGAGATGGTTGAGGAACTTATTGAAAAAAAAGAATTGCAGTATATGGAGCTTCTTGGAAAGAATTTTTTTTCCCCTCTTATAAATGAGTAATTGTCAAATCCTTTCGGTGAATGTAAATGGCATTCTGAATAGACGTAAATACGGGGATTGATTAGGTGGTTAGTTACTTTAAAACCTCAAATTCTTTTCTTACAGGAAACTCATCTGAAATCAAATACCCCAAAATGTTATATCCCAGGAATGTTTTCAAGGGCTTTTTTCGCTTCAGCGGGGATTGCAATGCAGGGGGTGGCGATTTACTTTTCCAGTGAGTTCGACCGGTTGTTTCTTCAGGAAGAAAGAGATCCTCAAGGGAGGTGGATTTGAGTACAAGTGTCATTAAATAGCCAGTTCTGAATTTTGTTAGTTATTACAGTCCAATATTTGATGATGAATCCACATTACGTTTGCTACATAATTTGTTATTAGGGGTTACGGGTCAAATTGTTTTGGGAGCGATTTTAATTATATTCAGGATTTGAAGTTAGATACTTCCAATAGAGGGAAAAAACAATTGAACCTAAAACAAAGAAACTCTTTGATGCATTGATAGATGATTTCCAGCTAATTGATGTTTGGCGATTTTTAAATCGAACTGATCAGAAATATACTTCTTTTTCACACCAACACCAAACTGCATCTCGCATAGATTATTTATTGCTATCATGATCTTTGAGTTTCAGTGATGGCGTTAATGCCTTTTCTGATCACTCTTATGTGAAAGTATGTATAGAACTGGGTCTTGGCAGAAGGGTCATGTCCAAGTGGCAGATGGACCGGTTCCTTCTGCAAGACTCAGTGTGGATAAACTAATTCAGAGACGGATAAAAGAATACTTCTCTATCAATGAAGGGACCGCCGATATGTTTTCAGTCTGGGGGGGTTTTAAGGCATCAGCTCGTGGGAGGATGATTGCCACCTCCACAAAGAAAATAAGAGAACGCCTTGATAAGATATCACAACTTCAGCAGTCATTAACAAATGCTGCTAATCCGGTGGGATAAATAAATCAAACTATGCTGGAACAGGCTAGGAAGGCTTTACAAGATTTCTTTGTTTTGGAAGAAATAAATAGCTCCCAGACTTACTAACAGAACGTGTATGAAGAGGGCCAAATGGTGGGTAAGATGCTCGCTTGGTCAACTCTGGCTCGACAAGAATCCGCTTGCATCGTTGAAATAATAGATCATTTATCGAATACAGTGGTCACTGACAGAGCGGAAATTTCTTGAATTTTTAAAAATCCCTTTCAACAGATTTATACCACTAATTATTCGGTTGATAAAGAGTTGATCGAGGGATATTTTGACTCACTTCAAGTCCCCAAATTATCGCATAATCTGGCGACAATGTTGCAAACAAAAATAACTGCAGTTGAGATAGAGGCAGTAATACAATCTTTTGCAGGTGCTAAAGCTTGTGGTGAGGATGGATTTCCAAGTGAATTATATAAGTGTTTTATGAAGGAGCTAACCCCTTTTCTGGTTAAACTATTTGATTACATTAAAATGGGCGGAGTAGTACCTCCGGAATTTGAAAAAGCGATAGTTGTTAGTTTCGTGAAAAAAGGCAAACCATCAAAAAATTTAAATTCTTACCGTCCAATCAGTTTACTGAATACTGATTATAAAATCTTTATGAACATTTGGGCTCTGAGTCTGGCTCCCGCAGCTAAGGAAGTAATTCATGAGGATCAAACTGTGTTTATTGCGATCCGAATGATGTCAACTAATACTCGCTTTTTGACTCAAGCTCTGGATTTTTGTAATGTAAATAATACCCCTGCTTGTATCATGATGGTAGATGCAGAAAAAGCCTTTGATTTAGTTAATTGGGATTAATTATTTTACGCACTTTTTAGGTTTGGGTTTCCATCATCTCTAATATCTATGATTAAAAATATTTATCAGGGGACACAGGCACAGATTATAATTAATGGGGATCATGCAGGCCTAATAAAGATAAATCGGGGAACTAGGCAAAGCTGCCCCTTATCGCCTCTTTTGTTTACCTTTTTTATTGAACCTCTTGCGATTAGAATGCGCACGAATAGCAATATTAGAGCCCCTATTGAAGGGATGGCAAAACTAAAACTTTTTGTACATATGATATTTAGATCCAGAAAAATTAAATATACAGTCTACTATGTTGGAATTTCGGAAATTTGAGCAAATAGAGGGTTATAAAATAAATCCTTCTAAAACAGTTTTTTTTTTTTTTTTTTAAAGACCTTCATTGCTTAGATCACAGTTGACAATCCTCGCTTACAACCCATCGGGCCGGCTTACAATCAAGCATTTAGTGTTAGCAGTACAATAACACAGCCCCATGCCATCAACCCGGGAGTACGGCGGCGTATCGGTGTTCAAGGATACGAGATCAAGAAGGCTGGTGAAGGATGAGGAAGGTCAAGTTTTACAATTTACAATATGATTCACATAGTAAAGTCCATAGTAATAACTTCTGCTTCCAGAAAGGAACTAACAAAAACAAACCTCCCCGGTAACTTGGTCGTCAGGTTACAGAACTATTTGTTTCTGGGCAGTGCTGGCGTGCGCATAGTGATTAGATGTCTTTAATAGCATTGACTCAGTTAGCCCTGGCCAATGTCACACGTCCAAGGAGCTAGATTGCGTGGTTGGAGGAGGCTCACATATATTCCCTCTGTATTCATTCCATCTGGACCAAAGTTCTACCCATTTGCGAGGACATCCTCTCGTGACATATACTGTCTTCTCCTGTAGCATGCACCAGTCCATGTCACTTTGCCAATCCTTCCGTTTCGGCGGGTTAGGGGCCCCCCACAACCTCGCTATGTTTCTTTTTGCCACTACCAGCCCAAGTGTCACCCACAGTTTCCCCCTGTGCGACAGGTCAGTGGGTTCCCAGATGTTGAGTATACATTTCTTGGCCTCAGGTCTAATTTCAACCTCCCATACCTCCTGCATGCATCGCACCACTCTCCCCCAGTACTGTTGCATTTTCTGGCATCCCCACAGGGTATGAAAGAAGGTGCCCGCTACACCACATCCCCTGCGACAGAGTCCATCTCCACCCTTTCTCATCAGCTGCAGCCTCGTACAGGAGATATAAATTCTATGTAGGATTTTTAGTTGAACTAGGCGCAGGCGGGCAGAAATGGCCACCTCACGAGGGGAGGCCAAGGCAGACCTCCATTCCTCCTCATCAATTTCCAACCGATCGGCAATCCATTTCTCTGTCAAGGGAAGTAGCAGGTCAGGGGAATTATTTATCAGCTTTTTGTACGTGAGAGATAAGGCGTGCTCTGGGATGATCCCGCCTAACAGCCTGTCTTCCAGAGGGGAGCTCTGTGGCAGTGTAGTGCCAGGTGGAATGTGTGTCTGAAGGGCGTGTCGCACCTGTAGGTATCTGAAGTGTTCGGTGCGTGACAAGTCATATGTGGCCTGCATTTGAGTAAATGTGAGAACTCCCTCAGGTCCCCAGATGTCTTTTATTTGGGAGATGCCTATAAGGTCCCATTTCCTGAACCCTTTGGTCCGACCCAGGTTGCCTAATTTTTCGGACGCCCAGAGTGGTGTAGCCATGGTGAGGACCCCCCGACCATCCCAATTGTTTCTGTGCTGTGTGCCAGATCTGCACTGAGTGTTGTGTCGGTCCTGTAAGGTGAAGTTTGCTCCGGGTAGAGTATAGAGCTATTTCATAGTTCCCCCCAGGGAGTTGCCACCTGTCCATCCCAAAGGCCGGATCATTTCCGTCCCCGTAAGTCCCTTGATTTATCGCGGTGAGATGAGCCGCCCAGTAGTACTTGCGAATGTCGGGTAGGGCTATGCCACCATCGTACCACCCCAGTGATAATTTTGAAAGAGCGATACGCGGGGCTCCCGCCCAAAGGAGGGTGCGCTGAGCTGCCTCGATTGCTGTAAAGTAGGCGTTAGGCACCTTATCCGGATAGTTTTGAAGGGCGTAGAGGAACCTGGGCAGCGCCATAATTTTGAACAAGGCAGCTCGGCCTAGTAACGATAATGGGAGGCCCTGCCAGGACTTGGCCTCTCGTTGGAGACGCCGGAGGGGAGGTAGGAGATTCCGCTCGTAGGACAGGGCCTTGTCCTTCGATACGAACACTCCCAGGTATTTGAAGCCGTCCTCAGCAACTGTGATGGGACAAGTGTCAGGGAGCTTCGGGGGATCCCCGCTGAGGACGTATAGACACGATTTGCTCCAGTTGATGCCGAAACCGGAATTCCGACCGAAGTTCGCGAAAATATCAAGGGCCGCAAGGATTGACCGTCGTGGCTTAGAGAGGTAGAGGAGAATATCGTCCGCATAGAGGGATATTTTGTCTTCCCATCCGTCCGCCCATTCTATTCCACGAAGGTAGACGTCGTGTCTGATCCAGGCCGCTAGTGGTTCAAGGGAGAGGGCAAACAGGAGAGGAGAGAGGGGGCAGCCCTGTCGAGTTCCTCGCTCCAAAGTAAAGACTTCCGACAACTTATTGTTCACTAGGACCTGTGCCAGGGGTTCCGTATAGAGGAGACGAACCCACTCCACAAAATGGGGCCAAAAGCCCATTTTCCGCAAGACAGCGAACATATACGGCCACTCCAGGGTGTCAAACGCCATGGTGGCGTCCAGGGAGACCACAACTGCGTCTTCCTTCAAGTTATTATTTACAACAAGGGGTGGTGAGGGACAGAGTCTCTGAATTAAGCAGAATACTCTCACCCAGTCAAGAGATCAGGGCTAGATCCAACACCGTTTTTTAGCTCATTGCACCATCCCAGTTTCAGAACCTGGCTGTATGCAAATTAGTCTGTTCCTGTCCCAGTGCATGATGGGAACAGGGCAAACCAAACTACACAAGCCAATTCTTACACTGGGAAGGAAACAAGCTTCCGGGGACCGGTTTCTGGCATTACAGCCGTCTTCGGCCCGGCTTGCTTGAATCCTGATGGTGCAATGAGCAAGGGACTCATGTCTGAGTATACCCTTCCACGCTTAGGGTGGACAAAATTATTTACAACAAGGGGTGGTGAGGGACAGAGTCTCTGAATTAAGCAGAATACTCTCACCCAGTCAAGAGATCAGGGCTAGATCCAACACCGTTTTTTAGCTCATTGCACCATCCCAGTTTCAGAACCTGGCTGTATGCAAATTAGTCTGTTCCTGTCCCAGTGCATGATGGGAACAGGGCAAACCAAACTACACAAGCCAATTCTTACACTGGGAAGGAAACAAGCTTCCGGGGACCGGTTTCTGGCATTACAGCCGTCTTCGGCCCGGCTTGCTTGAATCCTGATGGTGCAATGAGCAAGGGACTCATGTCTGAGTATACCCTTCCACGCTTAGGGTGGACAAAATTATTTACAACAAGGGGTGGTGAGGGACAGAGTCTCTGAATTAAGCAGAATACTCTCACCCAGTCAAGAGATCAGGGCTAGATCCAACACCGTTTTTTAGCTCATTGCACCATCCCAGTTTCAGAACCTGGCTGTATGCAAATTAGTCTGTTCCTGTCCCAGTGCATGATGGGAACAGGGCAAACCAAACTCAGATGTGAGTCCCTTGCTCATTGCACCATCAGGATTCAAGCAAGCCGGGCCGAAGACGGCTGAAATGCCAGAAACCGGTCCCCGGAAGCTTGTTTCCTTCCCAGTGTAAGAATTGGCTTTTGTAGTCTGGTCTGCCCTGTTCCCATGATGCACTGGGCCAGGGACAGACTAATTTGCATACAGCCAGGTTCTGAAACTGGGATGGTGCAATGAGCTAAAAAACGGTGTTGGATCTAGCCCTGATCTCTTGACTGGGTGAGAGTATTCTGCTTAATTCAGAGACTCTGTCCATCACCACCCCTTGTTGTAAATTATTTTGTCCACCCTAAGCGTGGAAGGGTATACTCAGATGTGAGTCCCTTGCTCATTGCACCATCAGGATTCAAGCAAGCCGGGCCGAAGACGGCTGAAATGCCAGAAACCGGTCCCCGGAAGCTTGTTTCCTTCCCAGTGTAAGAATTGGCTTTTGTAGTCTGGTCTGCCCTGTTCCCATGATGCACTGGGCCAGGGACAGACTAATTTGCATACAGCCAGGTTCTGAAACTGGGATGGTGCAATGAGCTAAAAAACGGTGTTGGATCTAGCCCTGATCTCTTGACTGGGTGAGAGTATTCTGCTTAATTCAGAGACTCTGTCCATCACCACCCCTTGTTGTAAATTATTTTGTCCACCCTAAGCGTGGAAGGGTATACTCAGATGTGAGTCCCTTGCTCATTGCACCATCAGGATTCAAGCAAGCCGGGCCGAAGACGGCTGAAATGCCAGAAACCGGTCCCCGGAAGCTTGTTTCCTTCCCAGTGTAAGAATTGGCTTTTGTAGTCTGGTCTGCCCTGTTCCCATGATGCACTGGGCCAGGGACAGACTAATTTGCATACAGCCAGGTTCTGAAACTGGGATGGTGCAATGAGCTAAAAAACGGTGTTGGATCTAGCCCTGATCTCTTGACTGGGTGAGAGTATTCTGCTTAATTCAGAGACTCTGTCCATCACCACCCCTTGTTGTAAATTATTTTGTCCACCCTAAGCGTGGAAGGGTATACTCAGATGTGAGTCCCTTGCTCATTGCACCATCAGGATTCAAGCAAGCCGGGTCGAAGACGGCTGAAATGCCAGAAACCGGTCCCCGGAAGCTTGTTTCCTTCCCAGTGTAAGAATTGGCTTTTGTAGTCTGGTCTGCCCTGTTCCCATGATGCACTGGGCCAGGGACAGACTAATTTGCATACAGCCAGGTTCTGAAACTGGGATGGTGCAATGAGCTAAAAAACGGTGTTGGATCTAGCCCTGATCTCTTGACTGGGTGAGAGTATTCTGCTTAATTCAGAGACTCTGTCCATCACCACCCCTTGTTGTAAATTATTTTGTCCACCCTAAGCGTGGAAGGGTATACTCAGATGTGAGTCCCTTGCTCATTGCACCATCAGGATTCAAGCAAGCCGGGCCGAAGACGGCTGAAATGCCAGAAACCGGTCCCCGGAAGCTTGTTTCCTTCCCAGTGTAAGAATTGGCTTTTGTAGTCTGGTCTGCCCTGTTCCCATGATGCACTGGGCCAGGGACAGACTAATTTGCATACAGCCAGGTTATGAAACTGGGATGGTGCAATGAGCTAAAAAACGGTGTTGGATCTAGCCCTGATCTCTTGACTGGGTGAGAGTATTCTGCTTAATTCAGAGACTCTGTCCATCACCACCCCTTGTTGTAAATTATTTTGTCCACCCTAAGCGTGGAAGGGTATACTCAGATGTGAGTCCCTTGCTCATTGCACCATCAGGATTCAAGCAAGCCGGGCCGAAGACGGCTGAAATGCCAGAAACCGGTCCCCGGAAGCTTGTTTCCTTCCCAGTGTAAGAATTGGCTTTTGTAGTCTGGTCTGCCCTGTTCCCATGATGCACTGGGCCAGGGACAGACTAATTTGCATACAGCCAGGTTCTGAAACTGGGATGGTGCAATGAGCTAAAAAACGGTGTTGGATCTAGCCCTGATCTCTTGACTGGGTGAGAGTATTCTGCTTAATTCAGAGACTCTGTCCATCACCACCCCTTGTTGTAAATTATTTTGTCCACCCTAAGCGTGGAAGGGTATACTCAGATGTGAGTCCCTTGCTCATTGCACCATCAGGATTCAAGCAAGCCGGGCCGAAGACGGCTGAAATGCCAGAAACCGGTCCCCGGAAGCTTGTTTCCTTCCCAGTGTAAGAATTGGCTTTTGTAGTCTGGTCTGCCCTGTTCCCATGATGCACTGGGCCAGGGACAGACTAATTTGCATACAGCCAGGTTCTGAAACTGGGATGGTGCAATGAGCTAAAAAACGGTGTTGGATCTAGCCCTGATCTCTTGACTGGGTGAGAGTATTCTGCTTAATTCAGAGACTCTGTCCATCACCACCCCTTGTTGTAAATTATTTTGTCCACCCTAAGCGTGGAAGGGTATACTCAGATGTGAGTCCCTTGCTCATTGCACCATCAGGATTCAAGCAAGCCGGGCCGAAGACGGCTGAAATGCCAGAAACCGGTCCCCGGAAGCTTGTTTCCTTCCCAGTGTAAGAATTGGCTTTTGTAGTCTGGTCTGCCCTGTTCCCATGATGCACTGGGCCAGGGACAGACTAATTTGCATACAGCCAGGTTCTGAAACTGGGATGGTGCAATGAGCTAAAAAACGGTGTTGGATCTAGCCCTGATCTCTTGACTGGGTGAGAGTATTCTGCTTAATTCAGAGACTCTGTCCATCACCACCCCTTGTTGTAAATTATTTTGTCCACCCTAAGCGTGGAAGGGTATACTCAGATGTGAGTCCCTTGCTCATTGCACCATCAGGATTCAAGCAAGCCGGGCCGAAGACGGCTGAAATGCCAGAAACCGGTCCCCGGAAGCTTGTTTCCTTCCCAGTGTAAGAATTGGCTTTTGTAGTCTGGTCTGCCCTGTTCCCATGATGCACTGGGCCAGGGACAGACTAATTTGCATACAGCCAGGTTCTGAAACTGGGATGGTGCAATGAGCTAAAAAACGGTGTTGGATCTAGCCCTGATCTCTTGACTGGGTGAGAGTATTCTGCTTAATTCAGAGACTCTGTCCATCACCACCCCTTGTTGTAAATTCCTTCAAGTTATGGCGGTGGCCGATCACCCCGTGTAGGCATCTGATGTTTAGGGCCGTGTTTCGGTGTGGCATAAAGCCTGACTGGTCGGGATGTACCAGTGTATTAAGTATTGGTTTAAGACGATTAGCGAGTGCTTTCGCCAGTATCTTGGGCTCCGCGTTGAGGAGGGAGATCGGCCTATAGGAGGCACAAGACTCTACTGGTTTCCCCTCCTTCGGGATAGCCACAATTGTAGCGATGCGCTGGTCTCGTGGCAGTATTCCATCCTTTCTGCTAGTGTCGAACATGGCTTTCAGATGTTTGCTAATTGTCTCAGGTTTAATCCTATACAGTTCGATCGGGAGACCGTTAGGGCCCAGCGCTTTCCCGGGTCGGAGTTCCATCATTGCTTGCTGTATTTCAGCCACAGTGAATGGGCTATCAATGGTGTCTCTCTCCTCGTCCGACAGACATGGCATTCGGATATCGGCGAGGAGGGCCATAGAGTCCTCCTCCGGGCGGTCAGACACCCTAGTATAGACCTGCTTGAAGTGTCTGGCAAATTCCTTCACCACTTCCCTCGGCTCGGTGAGAATCTCCCCTGATTGATTATGTATTAGCGGCACAGTCTTCTTGGCCTGCTGCTTTTTGTCAAGCCAGGCGATTCATTTTCCGGCTTTGTCACCCTGGTCGTAAAGTCTACCCATTTTATGTCTAGCTACTGTCTGGGCCTCCTGGGAGACCAGTGCTCTATACTCCGCCAGCTTGAGTTGCCACTTGTGTCTGGCCGTCCTCCCCTTTGTCTCGAGTGCTTCTGCCTCGAGCTCTGCCAGCTCCGCCTCAGCTGTAGTGACTTGACTGCGTTGCTCTCTCCGCTTGCCAGAGATGATTGACAGCGCTTCCCCCCTTACCACCGTTTTAAACGCCTCCCATACCGTGACAGGGGAGTCCACGGAATCCTCATTTTCTTCAAAGTAATGAGTGATAGAGGTGTCAATTTTCCCCCGAGTGTCATCATTGCGCAGGTGCCAGGGGCTTATCGGCGCCACGCATCCCTCCCTCTTCGCTCCGAACGTAATGTGCGTCGTTACCGGCGAGTGGTCCGATATGCCTCTTGGAAGGAGTGTTGCCTCACGCACTAAAGTGTGATGTTGTAGGACAGTGAGAATGTAATCGAGTCGTAAGAAGGTGTGGTGTGGCCCAGAGAAGAAGGTGAATTGGCTTTCCGTGGGGTGAAGGTGGCGCCAAACATCCGTGAGACCAAAGGCCTCAAGAAACTCAGACAACCATTGCTGCCCTTGGGGTATGGTTCTGGAGGGCTGTCTATCTACCGTGCCCGACACCACCGAGTTGAAGTCCCCTCCCAGGACCAACTGACCTTCGGGGAGGGTGAGTAACAATTTGCCCAAGTCTGCAAAGGCCGAGGCCTGCAAGCCCGGCTGGACATACGCCGAGAGCAAGTTCAACACGTACCCCTCCCACCTGCCTGTGACCACCGTGAAGCGGCCTCTAGGATCAGTTTTAGTGCCATCAATATGGAGGGGCAAGGAGCGGCGGATGAGGATTTCCACCCCTCTGGAGCCTGATGTGAAGCCGGAGTGTGAGGCGAGCGTGTAACCCCACCGGTTAAGGGCCTGGCATGTGTTTCCCAGTAAAGGAGTTTCCTGCAGCATTACTATGTCAGGTTGGTGTCGTTTAATGAATTGCAGGACTACAGTACGCTTAAGCCTGTCCCCAAGTCCATTCACATTCCAGCTCATTATTCTAAGACTCTTTTCCCATTTGCTAGCCATAACCATTACTTTGACAGCAGCCCCTTCTCAGCACTCCTGAACCAGTAAAGCTTTCACGGACATAAATTCTGTACGACCAAAACATATCCAGTACTACCCATCCCTCCCCGGATCCCCCCCAGCAGCTAAACTTTCCAACTCCAGTGCCCACCCTGGGTCCCCCCCCAACAGGGCTAACAGTGCAAACATTAATATGAACATCTGACAGTTGCCACGCTCTCCTCCCCATGTCGACCCCCCACATCCCGCCCACCTCTGTGAAAACAAAACCCCCCCTCCCTGCCCCCTGCTCTGTGGGTTCCAAACTACCCACCACCCCAATCAGCAGAGCGCCTTTCGCCCGACCCTACCCCGGTTAGACACCGAGGAACTTCTAACTCGGGAGTAACGTGGCCAGCTCCGTCCCGGCCGCCCTCCCGCAGTGTCCCAGGTCAATCAGACCCCCAGGCCATGGGTGTAATAGTATTCTAGGGGAGCCCGTCCCTTAAACCGTGGGCAGGCCCCACTCTGTCCCTTCGGAGTGCCCATGCATACAAACAGTCACACAGTATACATTACTGTCCGGCCGCTTCCAAGTCCAGTGTGTGCCGCTTCATCGCGCTGTGTTATCTCCGGGTGAGTCCCAGCGGGGACTGTTCGACCTCGAACGCCAGGATCGTTGGCTCTGCATGCCAGCCTCAGCTGCCCCCGTCGCCGATCCCGGTGATGGTTGTCCGTTGTCTCTCCATCGTCCGCTGTTTTGAAGAGGATGGGCCTCTGTCAACGTTGTGTCAATCCACTCCTGCACCGACGCTGGCGAGGTGAAGAAATGGGACTTGCCGCCATGTATAATCTTCAGTTTTGCGGGAAAGAACATCATGTATCGCACCCCGTGATCACGTAGTGCCGCCTTAACCCCCTGGAAGGAGCGCCGCTCCTGTTGCACCTGGAGCGTAAAGTCAGGGAAGAACCTTACTGTGGATCCCTCATACTGCAGGTCCCCATGTTGTCTTGCAGCCTGTAGGATCGCATCCCGGTCTCGATAATTGAGTATTTTGGCGATGATTGTTCGCGGTGGGGCTCCAGGCTTGGGTTTCGGAATCGGGGCTCGGTGGGCCCGCTCAACCGTAAATATTTTGGAGAGCCTCTTGGGTTTAAGGTGGCGGAGTATTAAGTCTTCGAGAAAGAGCTCCGTGCTGTCACCCTCCAGTTCTTCTTCTGCGCCCACCACACGTATGTTGCTCCTCCGAGCCCTGCCTTCCTGGTCATCGAGCCGAAGTGCCATCTGTCGGTGCTGGTGGACAAGCTCACTGACTCTGCTTTCAAGCTTCTTCTCCGACTCCTGAAGTGCCTTAATATCCACTTCGTTGGTTTTCGAACGATCCGTGGTCTTCCCCAAGTCGGTGCGGAGCAGATTCACCTCGATGGTGATTTTGTTCATCTTCGTTTCGAGGCTGGTACCGAGGGTCTGGATTGCCGCCATTATAGACTTTAGGGAGGGTTCCGCCTACTCCGAGACTTCCTTCGGCACCCCTCCAGACTGCGTCTGCGTTTTGGGCACCGTATATTGATCAAGTTTATTGGTCTGAGACACTACGCCCCCTTTGGGTCTCATGGTCGCTCTGGTGCCCATGGGGTCGGAGGGTCCGTCACCCACCTTCTTCCGGGCTGTCGCCAGATCCGGTCCACTCCTCACCTCCAATTGTCTGCAGTCAGAACTGTAGATCCGGTACAGGAGCTGTAGGGGGGCGCCCCAAGATCCTCCGTCGCTATCCCAGACCTTTTCAGGGCCGCTGTCACTTGCGGCCGGTCCCCTTGTCTGCCCACGACCAGCCACCTCCACAATCACAGGCCTGTGTCCGACCTCTGGGGCCTTCCCAGTGTAGCGCTCAGGTGCTACAGCTCCCCGCAATGATGCGTGCAGCACAGGCCGGTCGCTTCTCCCGCACCCTCTGTGGTAGCGGCGCACTGTGCAGCAGCCCTCCTTGAGTTTTCAATGTGTTTTGAAATTCAACACTTTTCACCAGTTTTCCCCATAAAAGGCTTTAAATAGAGTGCATACAATAAAAACAACCTCCAATTCCAAAGCCAAGAATCAATTCTCTTGGAACGATCTCTGTAGAATTGTGGGGAAAGAATTGTGGTGGGTGTTCCGGTGTGCGGGTCTCCTGGGTCCGATGGGTCCCGCCGGCCGCCTCGGCGATTTCGCGCCGTTGCGGAGGCCACGCCCCCAGCCCTCGCGCCTCTCAAGCCGCGGAACGCGGCAGGCCGAAAGCCGGGGCCTCGAGTGGCAGAGGCGGCCGCTCCCGGGCTCCAGGGGTGGGACACCGGGTCGCCGCTGCCGGCCGTCGGCCGCCTCACGGAGCCTCCGAAGGTTCGCAGAGCCTGGGAATCGGTCCGATGAGTCACCCGGCCTGGGGGAGCTAGGGGTTGCCTTCGAGGAGTCTCCTAGCCAGGATTTAGTGCGGATTAATAACGGGACACTGACGGCCCCGGCGGAGCTGGGGATTCAGGCGGCCATTTCCTTCGGCGCCTGGCCACGCCCCCCCTAAAACAGAAATTTTAATGTTAAATTCCGGGTTGGGTTGTCTTCCAGATGAATTAAAACACCAGGCAATGAAAACTGAGCCCATCAGATATTTGGGGATATATGTCACAGCTTATTATAGGGACTTATTTAAGAATAATTATGATATCACAAGCACTAAGATCCAAAATCTCCTGAATAAATGGTCCAATCGTCCCCTGACATTGATAGGACGTGTGCCACTAATCAAGATGTCTAATTTACCACTTTTGATTTTCTTGTTTACAAATATCCCGGTCAAAGTTAACGTTCGTTTTTTTAAACAAATTGATGCTATGATTAGAACTTTTGTGTGGAATAAAAAGATTGCTAGAGTGAGGCTCCCGATTTTGCAGTTAGATACTAAGTTGGGTGGGCTTGCACTCCCGAATATTTGACTATATTATGAAGCAGCATTATTTGACTATATAGCATGTCTGTTGTCTAAACCTTAACATGCGGACAATTTTTTCATCAGCAAAATGATCCAGGAAGCCGGATCTCAACCCTTTTTAAAGACTGCGAAATTTCCCAAAAAAACTTGTTACAAGACATTGGTAGAATTTTCATATCGTTTATGGATGGTTTCCAAGCAAAAAGATTTCTCTGTTTTTTTTGTGTTAAAATTAACCGAGTGTCGTGATTTAGGATTATATATCCACTCTGATCTATTGAAAAAATGGAGCGACTCCGGTTTAGGGGTTCTGAGTCAACTAGGCATCCATGGCAGGATGATTACTTGGCAGGAAGCTCAAGCCAGATGCACGGGGGTGAATACAATTTCCTTTTTTGAATTTCTTCAAATTATCAACTTTTTAAAAAAGTATAATTTTATTTCTTGTATCCCTGTTGGTAAAATTGCTTCTGCATTATACGTTTCAAGATTAACTGGAGTGGGCAATTGGTACCGCTTACTAAACCAGCAGGATGAATCTCCTTTGGTACGAAAGATGTTGGAAAAAGTTGAGGTGCATACACAATGTGTTTTTTGGTATCAGGATTGGCAAAAGATCTCGTCCTTAGGTAACAAAGGTTTGAGAGCAGCTAACTATAAAAGGATGGCTTTTTTTGCTAATTGGATGGCATATTACACTCCAGAAGCACTAAATAAAATGTATCCAGAAGTGCGGAATAGCTGTTTTTGCTGTGGAACTTTGGCAGCTGGAGGATGGCGACATATTTTTTTCTCTTGTCCTAAGCTTCAAGATTTTTGGGAACAAATATTTGTGTATTTTAATACCGCGATAAGGAAAACGTATAAACCTTCTCCAGAAGCAGTTATGTTTGGTATAGGTAGCAAGGAGGTGATACTTTCTGAATCTCAAGGGCGCTTTCTTGCCATTATGATGTTAGTTGCACATTCATTGATATTACAAAATTGGAGATCAATGACAATACCTACATTTGGGAAATGGAGGAATAAAATGCAACGTACAAAGGGGCCTATTAGGATGGCGGACGGAAACGGGTTCCGTCCGCCATGGTCGCGGCAAAAATACTCCCGACCGCTCCGCGGATAAACCGCCGGTGCGATTAGGATATTTTTGTCAACACTCACCGACCGCGGCGGACGGATCACACCAAAGACCGCCGCAAGCGGACGGAACCACAGAAACACCGTCCGCCACGGACGCAAAGGCCGCGGAAACAGGCTCAACCGCCGCCATACCTTCGGAGGTTCCGGACGCACGATTAGGATAACCCCGCCATTCCAGCGGAACTCACCAACTTTCACGACCGCCGCGGAAAAAAAGCATCGACAAACGGAGCTTGACTGTGGAAGGACCAAACGAACATCACCCCTGCAGTTAAACCGAAGCAAAAATGGCGAACGGTAGTAAATAGCAAACAAAAAATAACAGAAGATACACCCACCTGGAACACCCACCTCCAACAACTACACGCTCCAATGACACCCCGCCAGCACAAACAAGAGCACCCAAGTCAACACACCCACAAAACACCTGACCGCCATAAACCTTTGGGACACAACCACCACACAGAGTATAAAAGGAAACCCTCCAATTACCACAATCCTTTGCATCACAGCACAGCTGGAACAAAGAGGCAGAACATCAGAAACAACAGAGACACACAAACACACATACAACCTGCACACCAACACACCCACCACACCAAACCTCACAGCACCATCCCTACATACCACACACCTGCACACCCCACACCACCAACACCTTGCACATCACACACCATGGCACCCAAGAAAAACCCCAAGTTCACAGAGAGTGAGTTGAAGGTCATGGTGGATGAAATCATCCGTGTTGAACCACATTTGTTTGGTACCCTAGTCCAGCAGACCACCTTGGCAACTAAAACCACCATGTGGGACAGGATAGTGACCAGAGTCAATGCTTCAGGGACCGTGCCACGCACCAAACACGACATCCAGAGACGGTGGCACGACCTCAAGACAAGGGTGAAGGGCATCAGGGCCAAGAACCACCTGCCGGCACACCACACTGGCGGCGGCACTCCCCCGGATCCCATACCATTTACCGAATGGGAGGAGAAGGTGCTTGGCATACTGCACCCTGAGAGCCTGGAAGGAATAGAAGAGGGACTTGAGGCTGGTAAGTACATACCAATGACCACTATCACACTGTCATGTTCTGCCTTGCACAACTGCTAAGACACAACTCCCAGGCTCCAATCCATGCATGTGAATCACACAGTCACCCAAATGTAAAGGCCAGGGCTCAAAGGCACCCACCATGATCAACCACAAATGTTGCCTCCTACCTTCCCATGCTCGCATGTGGTCAAGCAGCGAACACTACAACTCCCAACAGGCCCACATGTCGCCTGGGAGGGTGGGGTTGGTAGAGGCATCCTGCACTAACTCCCAACAGGCCCACATGTCTCCTGGGAGGGTGGGGGTGGGTGGGGGTGTCCAGCACTACAACTCCCAACAGGCCCAAATGTCTCCTGGGAGGGTGGGGGTGGGGGTGTTGAGAGCCCAGCACTACAACTCCCAACAGGCCCACATGTCTCCTGGGAGGGTGGGGTTGGTAGAGGCATCCTGCACTAACTCCCAACAGGCCCACATGTCTCCTGGGAGGGTGGGGGTGGGTGGGGGTGTCCAGCACTACAACTCCCAACAGGCCCAAATGTCTCCTGGGAGGGTGGGGGTGGGGGTGTTGAGAGTCCAGCACTACAACTCCCAACAGGCCCACATGTCTCCTGGGAGGGTGGGGGTGGGTGGGAGTGTCCTGCACCACAACTCCCAACAGGCCCACATGTCTCCTGGGAGGGTGGGGGTGGGGGTGGGGGTGGTGAGAGTCCAGCACTACAACTCCCAACAGACCCACATGTCTCCTGGGAGGGTGGGGGTGGGTGGGAGGGTCCTGCACCACAACTCCCAACAGGCCCACATGTCTCCTGGGAGGGTGGGGGTGGGGGTGGTGAGAGTCCAGCACTACAACTCCCAACAGGCCAACATGTCTCCTGGGAGGGTGGGGGTGGGGGTGTTGAGAGTCCAGTACTACAACTCCCAACAGGCCCACATGTCTCCTGGGAGGGTGGGGGTGGGTGGGGGGGGGGGTCCAGCACTACAACTCCCAACAGGCCCACATGCCTCCTGGGAGGGTGAGGGTGGGGGTGGGGGTGGTGAGAGTCCTGCACTACAACTCCCAACAGGCCCACATGTCTCCTGGGAGGGTGGGGATGGGGGTCGGGGTCCAGCACTACAACTCCCAACAGGCCCACATGTCTCCTGGGAGGGTGGGGGTGGGTGGGGGAGTCCAGCACTACAACTCCCAACAGGCCCACATGTCTCCTGGGAGGGTGGGGGTGGGGGTGTTGACATTCCTGCACTACAACTCCCAACAGGCCCACATGTCTCCTTGTAGGGTGGGGGTGGTGAGAGTCCAGCACTACAACTCCCAACAGGCCCACGTGTCTCCTGGGAAGGTGGGGGTGGGGGTGGGGGTGTTGAGAGTCCAGTACTACAACTCCCAACAGGCCCACATGTCCCATCTCAGAGCAAGATGTAGTCCGCCCACCTTTTGGTGATCAGTGCATTTCCCCCTTCAAACTTACAGGTAGGTAGCTATCTGCACAGGGGCACCATCCAATAGCAGAACAGGAACACACATAGCCAAGTATTGTCTCCCCACCTCCACACCACCAACATGTCTACTCATGTGTGCAACACCAATATGATGACACCAACAACCATGTCCTGATTCCATAGAGATTTGAAATGTAACTACAAGAAACCTGTCATGTCCACAGCATTGATTCTTACATTCTTGTCCCTCAGGTGATCACGACTTGACACGCCAAAACACCAATCGCCAGCACCAGTCGCCCCCCTCACAGCCAGGTCTCTCCGGAGAGGATTCCCAGGACACCTCGGGTGCAGAGGACGATGCTGGGCCAAGCACACTTCCAGAGCCATCAGGCTCCCAGGACATCCCTGCCTCCACCACCTTGGCCAGTGGTACTACACAAACAACTGCCACTGTGAGCTGTGCAGCTACCACCACCACCACCACCACCCCGGCCAGTGCCACCCTGCCTGACCCATCGGACGATGATGGGCCATCAACGTCTCAGGCAAGCAGGGAGAGTGGACGTGGGAGGACACAGGTGAGGCCACAGCTCACCAACAGGAGGGGAGGTGTAAGGAGAGGTCGGGGGCAAGACCCAGACCATCATGGGAACGAGACCCTGGAAGCCATTGCCAGAGTGAATGCCTCTTACGAGCGGTCGCAGGCACAGGCTGATCGGGCACATCAAGATTTGCAACAGACCTGCCAGCTGTTGAGGTCCATGGACACCCGTATGGGCCAAATTGTGGACCTCATGGGTCACCAAACTGCACTTTGGAGGGAGTGGTTATCCCGCGCCACACCACCTCCCCCTCCCCCAAGTGCCCAGCGGGACAGGTCACCAACACCACCGCCACCATCACCTGAGGCCACTGACAGGGAGGTGGACCCTGAACAACCTTCCCCCACAGCTGGGTCTGCTCCGGCTCCAAGAGGGAGGGGCCGTCCGAGGTTGGAGCCAGCACAGAGCCGTGGCAATGCCCCATCCACCCGCCTGAAGAGGGGCCGAAAATGACTTCACCCTTCCTTGAGCCTGGCATTGACCCTGCGAACTATCTTGTCCCACATTGCCAAGCATTGTCACACGTCTGTTGGACTAGGTGTACATCACACAATGTGGTTGCCCCATTGGTGTTTTCATCTGACATGACTTTCAACTCACTCTTCCCCACCACCACCTTTTTGTAAATATGCACAAACACTTATCCACACCCTGTAAATAAAATTCACTGTAACGCTCAATGCTGTGTGATCTCCATGTTTATATACAGGTATGTCTCAGTTGTTGTCATCAGCAGGTGCAGAGATCAATGTTGTTTTGAATCCTGGCTCGGTGTGAGTGACCTAGGGACAAACAGAGAACAACAAGCACAAGTCAGGAAACTGAATCACAACCATCACAAAAGGACGTACTGCAACATCCCACAAACCACAATCATCACAAAGTAAGCGGATCACAGGACACACATCAGGGAGCATTGCTCGTACACCATGACCCACACCCATGTGCAAACATAACATAACAGGCAGCATTCACACACCACATCCAACCATCTACAGCAGACATACGTCACGCATTGAACAGCAGCACAAGAGGTAGTTACTCACATTCAAGGAAAGTAGCGAGCAATGAGCTGACGCCTCTGGTCCACAGCTTCTTCCTCCCCACTATCCTCATCACTGGACATGGGTGCGATGGGAGGCGGAGCAACCTGTTGGTCTGCAGGGTCCATGATCAGTTCAATATTGTTGCGTAAGGCCAGGTTGTGGAGCATGCAGCAGGCAATCACTATTCTGCATACTTTGCCGGGTGAGTATGGCAGGGCCCCTCCGGTTTTATCCAGGCAGCGAAACCTAGACTTCAGCAGTCCAAATGTACGTTCCACCACCCGACGTGTCTTCCCATGGGCCTCATTATAGCGCATTTCACCTGGGTTAGTAGGATTCTGTAGGGGGCTTAGCAGCCACGGTCGGTTTGGGTACGCAGAGTCGCCTAGGTGGGGGGATGACAGACACATACATCCTTACCAGGATTGTTGGGAACAGCATGGCACACATACAACACAATAGTCATCACAGCACACTCACCTACAAGCCACGCACGTTCTTGACGCAGATTGGCCATCATTTGGGGGACAATGCTGCTCCGCAGGATGTGGGAGTCATGTGCGGACCCGGGAAATCTGGCACACACATGGGAGATGATGTTGTTAGCCAGGCACACCACTTGCACGTTGATCGAATGGTAGTGCTTCCGATTGCGATATACGGGTTCACGTGCCTGGGGTGGAATGAGACCAATATGTGTGCCATCAATGGCACCCACTACGTGTGGAATCTGGACCAGGGCATAGAAGTCCCCTTTGACTGCTGCCAACTCTGCCGGCCATGGGAAATGGATGTAATTATCCTTGTAATGCATCATGGCATCCTGCACATCCCGCAGTACCATGCTGAACATGGATTGTGACATCCCCCCGGCATGACCAACTGTGTACTGGAAAGTGCCTGTTGCGAAGAAGTGAAGTGCCGCCATCACCTTTGCTGTGGGTGTAATAGCTCCTGGATATGTCCTGCGTGGCTGCAGATGAGGTGCCAATTGGGCTACAAGCTCCTGCAATCTACATCGGTCAAGCCGGAATTTGAGGATCACCTCCTCGTTAACCATGTCCTCCAGCACAGTGTAGGGTCGATGCACATTTGGAGCCCTCCTGTGTGGGAGTAGATGGGAGCAGATGTCAATTGACCAACACCGCATAGCTGTGCCACACTATCACATCTTGACCAACACAATACAAATAATACATGTTGCAGACACTGATTGTATGTGTGACGTGACCGAAATATAAGGCACTACAGCTAACTACACACACAATGTTCACCCACAAACAACATCCTGTGTGCAAACATGTCCAATGTAATGTGCACACATGTTGAGAGAACAGCCAACATCACATGACTGAGGGCACAAGTGTGGATAAGCGTCCCCACAGACACACATGGACGTGCACACACAACATGAACATGGAACACACCCTCCTTGTCTTCATGCACTCATGACCCCACCTACAATGCTGGGCATCCTCACATGACATGCATGGGCACACAACAGGCGACACACATACGCATGCACAGAATGCATGTATACCCCCATCATTGCTACCAGCACACACAAACAACACACTCACAAAGCTCCTGAATGTGGGTACACAGCCTTGATGTACTGTGTAGATGTGTACAAATAGAAACGTGTGTCCGCAAAACCAAGACGCAACACATCGCCAGGCACATCTGACACAACTTGGGTGCACATCACTGGCCTTTGTTAACCACTGGCAAGGTCAATAGTATGACCACACATGCAACAAATGCACATGAATGACACACGTGGACACGGGCCATTAACTTGACATAATGATTCTTGATGCATCCCGGACATGTCCTGACACACATGTACAACTATGAACATTACATGTGTGCAAAGACATGCAGTGTGTGTACACACGCCATCTGGATACGCCTTCCCCCAACACAGAAGATGATCCTTGATACTGCAATTGTGCATAATATATGCTGCATGGTCAAGGACCATCACGGTCACACCCCACCAAACGCATGTGCGCACTACCGCGACGGTGCTTCTTTTGAAAATCATCACTCACTGGCATCGCAATGGCGGAGCACGCATTCCGCGGGGGCGGGGCAGGCTAACACATACATTTGAATATGCAAGTGGAAATGGCAGTTGGTACCCCCCCTTACAGTCACATTGCAGCACCCACCGCAGACCGCCGGCCCTGGCGGAGGACACTACAAAGGAAAGGGCACCTCCCAAGGCCAGGGACACTCCCAGGGACAAGGACACTTCAAAGGTCAGGTACACTACAATGGACAGGGACACTACAAAGGACAAGCCAACTCCCAGGGACAGGGCACCGTCCACGGATCAGGCACATTCCAGAGACAGGACACCTCCTACGGCCAAGGCACCTCCCAGGGCCAAGGGTTCTCCCATGGACACGAGCTCCATCAAGGACAGGCTTACATCACCCCTGCCTGCCCTTAGGCTGATGTTGGTGAAGGAACGTAAAACACATGTGTCAGCGGTGGAGTCCTCCCATACCTCTACTTCCATCCACACCCCACCGAAGCAGAGGAAGGAGTACACTGTTGTTGCATCCCCCATTACACATGATGCAGAGGGCAGAAGGCAGGGCCACAGCAAACGTCAAGCAGGATCCAGCACGTCCCCAGAGAGCAGACCCCCACCAGCACATGATCCACCTTTGATGGGTGATGTTTCTGATGAGGCCACACCACTTACCAGTCCAGTCATGTCCTGTGTGCCCCTACATATCGCAAAGAAACGGAGACACACACCAGTGACACCTGACCGCCCCAATGTCGCTCCAGTACAGCTGTCACCAGCTCCCAGAGCCACCCTGCCTCCTGGCCCACACACCCCTGTGGCTCATCATTTCAGTGGTCCTAGTGGGTCAGCTGCAGTTCACTCTCATGTGTCAGATAGTGGCACTGTGTCTGTTGTTCGCTGTCATGCCTCATGTAGTAGCACTGTGTCAGTTGTGCCCTCTCCTGTTTCAGGTACTGGCACTGTGTGTGTCTGCCACTCTCATGTCTCAGATGCTGGCATGGTATTTGTTGGTCACTGTACAGGGACATGTCCTGGCAGTGTGTCTGGGTCTAGGGCTCATGTGTCAGTCACTAGAGCTGTGGCTGTGTCTCACACTCCTGTATCTGGGTCTATGGCTCATGTGTCAGTCACTAGAGCTGTGGCTGTGTCTCACACTCCTGTATCTGGGTCTAGGGCTCATGTGTCAGTCACTAGAGCTGTGGCTGTGTCTCACACTCCTGTATCTGGTGCTGGCAGTGTGTCTGGGTCTATGGCTCATGTGTCAGTCACTAGAGCTGTGGCTGTGTCTCACACTCCTGTATCTGGGTCTAGGGCTCATGTGTCAGTCACTAGAGCTGTGGCTGTGTCTCACACTCCTGTTTCTGGTGCTGGCAGTGTGTCCGAGGGGACTAAGTCAAGCAGTCCACCAGATTCTGTGCTGTGAGGTGTAGCTCCCATCACTCACATGTCATTTGACTTGGTGTCTAGATTGTCCATTGTAACCACCCTTGCATTATTAATGTCCATGGGACGGGCGCTTGACCCACGTACTTGTGTTGCCTCAGATGTACTTGTTCTGTTATGGACACTGCCCTGTTGCTGTTCTGATACTACATTGTGCCCTCTCATGTGCTGCCTCAGATGTACCTGTTCTGTGCCATGGACTGTTGATGCACTTAGCCCCTCTCATGTGCTGCCTCAGATGTACCTGTGCCTTGCCATGGACTGTTGATGCACTTAGCGCCTCTCATGTGCAGCCTCAGATGTACCTGTTCTGTGCCATGGACTGTTGATGCACTTAGCCCCTCTCATGTGCTGCCTCAGATGTACCTGTGCCTTGCCATGGACTCTTGATGCACTTAGCGCCTCTCATGTGCTGCCTCAGATGTACTTGTTCTGTGCCATGGACTGTTGATGCACTTAGCCCCTCTCATGTGCTGCCTCAGATGTACTTGTGCCTTGCCATGGACTGTTGATGCACTTAGCGCCTCTCATGTGATGCCTCAGATGTACCCGTTCTGTGCCATGGACTGTTGATGCACTTAGCCCCTCTCATGTGCTGCCTCAGATGTACCTGCTCTGTTATGGACACTGCCCTCTTGCTTTTCTGATACTGCATTGTGCCCTCTCATGTGCTGCCTCAGATGTACCTGCTCTGTTATAAACACTGCCCTGTTGCTGTTATGATACTTCATTGTGCCCTCTCATGTGCTGCCTCAGATGTACCTGCTCTGTTATGGACACTGCCCTCTTGCTGTTCTGATACTGCATTGTGCCCTCTCATGTGCTGCTTCAGATGTACCTGCTCTGTTCTACCCAGTGCCCATGCTCTTGGCTACTCTAGGATTATACCCCTATTATGTGCAATAAAGCAAGTCAATCGTGTGTAATGGTTTGTCTTTGTCATTCCTGGTTGTCTCCTTGCATTGTAGATATATTGGTGCTATCGTAAATGCTGTTTCCCCAACATGACCCTCCCCCTCCCCACGTCACGGCCCCGGAAGGTACTCCCCTTCCGACAGCAATTGGTGTGTTGGCGTACCTGCGTCGTAGGCGGCGACGGTCCATGACTTGCTGGTGGTGAAGCACGAAGAGTATAGGGAATGTGTGTATCGCTGGGTCCATGACGGCGATCTGCCTGTGGTGGGTATCTCTGCAATGTTTTGTCTCTCCGCTGTGGTGAATCCGCCGTGTTCAGGCAGGTTGTTTTTCCGCAGCGATTTGATGTGTGTTTTCCGCCATCGTGATTTAGAGGACGGTCGGAGACGTCATTCCATACGGCGGTGTCTCTGGATTGGTTACGTCCGCCGCGGGGTCAGGTGTAGTTCCGCCGCGGTGCGTGCTCTTCCGCAACGTACCGACATTTGACAGTGCTTCCCATCCTAATATGGCGGGCGGAATGGCTGCGGCTGGCGGACTGTAAAAAGGCATTTTCCGCCTACTCCAGGACGGCGGTCGTCCTTCCGTCCACCATCGTAATCGGCCCCAAAGTGTATTGAAGAGGCTTATCCTAAGCGGGTGGGGTCAACAAAGAAATTTGCAAGGGTCTGGGATCATTTTTGCTAATTGATTAATTTTTGTTTACCTTATGTGTTTAATTATGTAAAATATTTTGTTTCTCTTTGTTTTTCTTATAATGTGTTAATACTTGATGTTTCCTGATGGTACTGCTCAACAAAAAAACGTACAAAATAATTAAATAAATAAATAAATAAATAAAAAATCTCTCAGGGGCCAAATTTACAGTGTGGTTTGTGGCCGAGGGCCGCAACGGTGGGGGCGGGATCAGTGGAGGAAGGGGGCGGGGATAGAACAACAAAAAAACTGTGACCATGAGTTTGAACACAGGCCCCTGCAGCAGGTGCCTTCGTCCACTGAGCCACCAGACCCGGCATGCACACATCTTTCTCTCTCTCTCTGTCTCCCCCCTCCCTCTCTCTATCTCTCTCTCCCTCCCTCTCTCTGTCTCTCTACCTCTCTCTCTCTGTCTCCCTCCCTCTCTCTATCTCTCTCTCTTTCCCTCTCTCTCCCTCTCTCTCTCACTCTCTGTCTTCCTCTGTCACACTTTCTGTCTGTCTCCCTCTCTCTGTGTCTCCCTCTCCCTCTCTCTGTCTCTGTCCCCCTCCCTCTGTCTCCCTCCCTCTGTCTCCCTCTGGCTGTTTCCTTCTGTCTCCCTCTGTCTGTCTACCTCCCTCTGTCTCCCTCTATCTGTCTCCCTCTATCTGTCTCGCTCCCTCTGTCTTCCTCCCTCTGTCACCCACCTCCCTCTGTCTGTCTCCCTCTGTCTATCTCCCTCTGTCTCCCTCCCTCCCTCTGTCTCCCTCCCTCCCTCTGTCTCCCTCTATCTGTCTTGCTCCCTCTGTCACCCTCCTCCCTCTGTCTGTCTCACTCTGTCTGTTTCCCTCCCTCTGCCTCTCTCCCTCTGTATGTCGCCCTCTGTCTCCCTCCCTCTGTCTCACTCCCTCTATCTCCCACTCTCTCTCCTTCTGTCTGTCTCCCTCTGTCTGTCTCCCTCCGTCTCCCTCCCTCTGTCTCTCTTCCTCTGTCTCCCTCACTGTCTCCCTCTCTCTCGCTGTCTCCCTGTCGCTCTCAGTCTCCCTCCTTCTGTCTCCCTCCCTCTGTCTTCTTCCCTCTATCTCCCTCTGTCTGCCACCCTCTGTCTGTCACCCTCTGTCACCTCACCCCAGCTTCCCGGGCACACACACAGCCGCACCTGAGTACTTAACAGGTCTTTAAAAGACCATTTAATTGTTAATGAGGCTTTGTTGTGAATTGCCTGGCCCCCATAGAGCAGAGGGTCTCGGGGTCCGCATTGCTGCTGGGATGTTTGCTGACACTCTTTAATATATTTTTTTTAAACACAGGTACAATGCCTGCAAGGTCCGCGGGCAGCCAAGGAAGGCTTGTTGGGCCGCTGGCAGCCCGCGGGCCGTACTATGAGTACCCGTGCTCTAGAAGGACGCTGGTAGGCTCCTATTGTCCTATTTGTGCCCCTCTGGTCGGTTGTATTCCTGTGGCTCCAATTTCTAAGGTGTTTTTCTATGTACCCATGTGGTCGTGCAGTCATGAGGGAGGAGCGGCCCGTAGTGGCCCCTCCATTTCAGCAGAATGGTCCTGGGTGGTCTAGCTGGTCTACTGGTAGCAGGATAGTAGTGGTTGTGTTCCTTCTCATAGTAACAATAACACTATTTGGGGTGGTGTGGTATCTAGAAGAACAGAATCCTATACACACTTTGATAGGGGCTACTCCGGCTCTACCGGAGCATTCGTTTATTACACTGGCCCTGCATAAAGAGAGACATAGACAGACATGCCCAAAACTTTTTCCTGCAGATACTTCATCAGGTACACAGTACTACTAATGCCACAAAATGTTGGGTATGTGGTTTACTTCCCTCAGTTATGCACAAAAAGGATTTGCTGGTGTCATTGCCCCTGTTAAACTTGAGTAGCTGTGAGGCCTTGTTCCAGTTGCTTTCTATAGTATACATGCACTATCATGCTGACGCTATGAAAATGGTACAGGCTGATTACGAAGCAGTGGTGAAGTATATTGTGGTACACAAAGGATATATACCCAGGCAGATGGTAAGGAGGGCACCTTACACCCAGATACGTGCATGAACATTTATGAGGCTGATGAAAATGTTACTGGGTGACAAAATGAAATGCTAGATTTTCAAGGATTTAATGTTGCCAAATACTTTAGATGTTTCCAGGAACAAAATATCACTGAAGACCAAGCCCTGCCCGTCTCTGTGATCAATACAACAGCTAATGTCTGTGTTGAAGGCTCAGGGAACATTCCTATGGTACAGAGCACGTGTAACTACACATACCGATTGAACACTACTAGTAGCACACCTTTGCTTACACCTCTAAATGTATACTTCGTCTGTGGGGAACAAGCTTCTACATGGCCTCCCAAGGGATGGTCTGTCTGGTGTTATCTTTTCTTTTACCCCCCGTTTACATTGCATCTTCCAATTATCACAAGGATCATAAGCTACAGCGTAGGGATCTCCATTTGCATCGAGTGAAGAGAGTTGTCAATCCAGAAGATATTGATTAGACCAATACCTCCCTACAGAAATTTACTGACATAATGAAGGGCATTCTGCCTTTTGGGGTCCCATGTTCAATAGTCGTAATATTCGTCGCCTTGCCAGGGTAGTTGAGTGAGTTAATAATACTACAGCAGGTATACTGACCAATCTCACAGTCAAGTTTCAGGTTACGAGGCTCGTCGCTCTTCAAAATCGGATAGTTTTAGACATCATTCTTGCTGATAGGGGTGGAGCCTGCCGCTTCATCGGCAGCAGCTGCTGCATGTACATTTCTGATCTCGCCCCTAATGTGTACAGCACAATATAGAAATTACACAAACTCGCTTCAGATATCCATCAGGATAATGGTTCATGGTCCCTCAGAGGGTGGCTCTGGGGTCTACTGGCATCAGGGGGTTGGAAAATACTACATGTCCTAATAGCTATCGCAGGGATCATCTTTACATGTTGCTTATGTATCCATTGCCTTCCAGGCTGTTGCACCTATTGTGTGAGTAAACTCACCCCCATCCCTAAATTGTCCAGACGAGATAACAAGGTCACTACTATGATGATGCAGGATATTCAGGACATGATGCTCATTGATGAGGGCATCTTCAAATACTAAGTGGTTTTAGATGCTCCTGTGTGCTTAATTCTCCTTTGTAACTTGAGTGACTATGCATCTTCTTTCTTTCCCCTTAGAATTGTAAAGACCCTACCGGATAGCATAAATAAAGCATTTAGCCACCCACGCTAAAAGGAGAGTCTGTTAGGTCTGAAAAATCCCGGTCGTGCAATGCACTTGTTTCATGCTATATTAGGTTAGCAGTGTGTGTCTAAATAGGCACCATTTGTATTCACATTATGCAACCCACTGAGTTATTCCCGCAATGTGTAGGCTTCAGTTAGAAAGTGTGACTCCATTTTGTATTTTGTAATCCCTATTAGGCTGCTTAGGCTGTGCCCGAACTAGGCCTGATTATTCAGAACACTGTATTTCGTTATTATTTTCTCTACTGTCCAAGGCTGCTTCCCGACTTACTAATGAATAGGCCAATATGCCTTTGCATTCCTATCCGATTGTGTAGTTCTGCTCCCACGTTAGGAGACGATGAGACTCAGCGCTGTGGCCTTGAATCTTAGATAGCATGTAGCCATCTGGCAGGTGGTAGCTCATCACTCTGTGCCTCCTTTGTTCATGTCCGACCCAGGCCGGTAACTTTCCATTGAGGGGGAGGTTGGAGGCTTTTGGGAAGAATCACTACGTGTTGCAGACTGCTGTGGTGTCAGTCCCTTGGCAGACATCTTACAGTGCAGGTCAGATAGGACTCCTCTGCGGAGTATTGCTAATAAAGGATGTTTGTATTCTCTACTGTCTGACCGACTCTTCATTCTTGGGAAGGCATAGCAGGTGGTTGTAAGTAACCCGAGTGGTCCCTAAGGGCCACTTCCTTCCATATGGGGAGGCAGACACCCTAAGATGAGAGAGACAGAACTTGGCAATCGCCAACGGAGGGTGGCTTGGGCACCCCATGCATTCTCTGCTACTTCCAGACCGCTCAACTTTTATATATAGTGGAGTGGAGCTGCCCGAGTCTGAAAAGGGTTGGCTGTTCATGGACAGGACCCTTGCTAAAACGTCTCTGTGAAAAATTCCCTTTCTGGATAAGCCTCAGTGCCCCGAAAACTTCTATCTGTCAGCGGTCACCTCACCCACCCTAAGAGTATGGGATACAGTAGTGACTCATAAGGGATTCTCTACCTTACCCTCCCTTCTCACTCCAGTGGTGGAGAACTGGGATTTCACACTGGGGTTGGATATTGCTGCTTATAAAGAGTGGCAAAGAGATGGACAACTTTTAGTAGGCCACTTCTTTGGCGAAAACGGCCCTATTCCATTTGATGTTATATGCACTGAGAGGGGGGTCCCAGACATGGAACGATTTAGGTATACATAGCTACATAATTGGGGGATGCAACCAACGAGGGAGGCGGCGCAGCGACACCTCATTAAGTTTAAGAAATGGCTGCTGACTAAAGCGACAAATAGGCGCCTTGTCTCAGAACTATACACCTTCCACAGAGTCCGCCCGACCTAGGTAATCTGGCACAAAAGAGATGGGAGAAAGAGATAGGCTGGCAACTCACTACCAGGGAATGGGAAGATATATACTAACGAGCAAGGCACACAGCTTCCAATGTGGCCAGTAAGGGAACCACAACAAAAATTGCCACGTATTGGTATCTAACACATGTGAGTCTCCATAGAGAGAACCCTGAGAAAACAGAAAGCTGCTGGAGACGTTGCAATAACCCTGGGACACTGCTTCTTATTCTATGGGAATGCCCCAAATTAGCACAGTTTTGGACTGACATCCTGACCGACATAGATACGTATTATGACACTCACCTGCCTAGCTTCCCTGCGTACGTTGTGCTGGGCCTTTCTAATCCACTAACATTTCTGCTCAAATCTAGAAGAGGCCAACACATACCATTAGCTCTAGGGGCAGCACATCAATCCATACTGTTGCAATGGGGCACGGACAGATTCCCTACAAGACTGAATTGGTACACCGCCCGTGGCACCACCTGGGTATGGAAAGGCTATCTCTCACTGTAGGAAGGTGGATACCTGACTATGGTTACCCCAGATTTTTTGCCTTGTGTTTAGCTGGTTTTCGACTTAGTTGGCCTGGGGTCCTGCTAATCAGGGTCCCAGGCTATCTGCTCTCTCTTTAAAATGGACTCCATGTACCCTAGGTGCATAACTAATTGGATTGGGTCACCGTATGAGCCCCTGTACAGTGTACTATAGGTACCCAGGGCATAGGTGCATCCAAGGCCTACCAGGGGCTGCAGCATATCTTTTGCCACCCCTGGCTGGCCATCCAAACTGACACAACTGGCTGATCACTCAGCTGGGGCAAGGTTATGTAATCACCCCTTGCTTAGATATAGTATACCTATATCTAAACCTATATCTGGACACATATATACCAATAAGTCACTCCTATGGCAGGCCTTAACAATCCTGGAGGCAGAGTGCTTGGTTTTATGTGAGATGGTGCTCTAGCATGAGCTCAGCCTGTCTGCAGCTTTCGGAACCATTTCCTTATAGCTGGGCTGGGGTATTGCCATACCATATACTCTTAAGTGCATTATAATCCTCGCGGTTATTGCTAACTTTAGTTTGGCTTTATCAAAACATGCCTTGTAAGGTGTCATACTCTTTGGAATACTACCCCCTCGCCAGTTCTGGCGACGGGGTAGCATTCCACCCGTCTAGAGGGAGAAGACATGTAACTTTACTTAAATGCGGTTAAGTCTAACCAGAGCCCCAGCATCACAAAATGGATGCTGCTGCCACCGACACAAGTCTGGCCTCCTGCTGCTGACCGAAACCTGGCAGGGGAGGCTTGGACAAAAGGTATCCTGTCACAGGGAGGTGTTACACCACCCCAGACAGGAGATAGTGGATTGAGGCAGGCAGGGCGAGTGAAACTAGACACTGCCTAGGGCGCACAAGGCTCCCCATGCATAGCCCAGTTCAAACCGGTCCTGGGGTACTCCAGCCCCAGCTCTGGCGTGAAACTGGACAAAGGGAAAGGGGTGTAACCACCCCCTTCCTGGGTCCCACCCATAGGAGGGACCTAGCAGGATATCCAGCCCCTTGATTTGGAAAAAAGCTAGGAGCTGTGCCAATGCACCTCAGATAATCCTGACAGAAACTTTGAAACAAAACTCTGGACCCTTCGACATCCCACTCGACGTGGAAGACTGAAGAATCTCCCTTGTGGTCAAGGAGTGACCACCCTGTGCAAACAGGCACCATCCAGCGCCCAGCAGTTTGCTTTGTTGCGTTCCCGCCAGAACTCGAGCAACAGAGATCGTCAAGACTCATCTTCTCTGCCTTCTAACAGCCCGATCCACAGTTCCAGCAAATCTGAGACCCGTGGAGGCGACGTGAAGCGTGGGGCTGGCCATCTTGAAAAGACTGCTAAGTGCTGACCGTGCAGCTCCTGAGGCATCCTTGAAGCTGTGCATTGGGGTTTGAGAAGCCCCAGCCCCAAGCAGCTTGTGCATTGAAGCTCACCCCTCCACACTCACCGAGTGCTGCGTGGGGCCCTTTTGCATTTTCCTGCTTGACGCGTTGGTCCGGTCACTTGCCCGTTGGCTAGTGGCCCCAGTACCAATGAGCCTTTAAATTGACACTGCTGGTCTGGTTGTTCCACATTGGCCCTTGCTCCCCTGAAAAGGAGCCACCGCTCTGACCTTGCTGGTCCGAGTAAGAAGCAATATTCGAATTCTGCGTGGGTTGCATTTGCCAAGGCTTGTTAACTCCGATTTGGAAGCCGACACCGCTGACAGTGAGAGCCTTTGTGGGACAGCTTGTGATCCACTCCTGGTCATCCTCGATGCCCCAGAGTCCACGTGGCAGTGGAGACAAGCTTCACAATAACCACCTGATTGCGCCCGACATTGCCTGGTTCCATCCTGGTCACTGCCAAGTGACCCAGACTCTGTCCCCTCTGCTTTCAGGTACTCTACATATTCGATCCACCCTTGGATCCAACCGGACTCTTCTCTCCTGGCCACCTGCAGCATCTTCATCTCCAGACTGCATAGATCTCCACGACGAAACCCGACACACCTTGGCACCTATGCACCTGTGGGTGAGGTAACGATCTTAACACCGGTGCTCCTGTAGTGGTTTACACCTCTAGTGTCCTAGTTTAAAGTGGCTTAATTCTATTCCAGTCGGAAGACTTCCAAAACACTAACTTTGTAACTTTTACGCGCCATTGACTTTGCATTGGTGCAAGCTTGTGCTTTCAGCGCTGCACCCGAATCCCGCGGGCCTCTCCCGTCCTAACTGTCGTTAGTCCAGAGTAGGCCAAGCGATTGCCAAGGCCCTAGGCCTTACCATTGTTCGTAAAGCGGTTCTTATACCACTTATTTAATATATGGTTTGAGTGGCCACTGGCCCTATCCATAACTGTGCAGCTTTTGTATGTTTAACTGTGCTTTTGATTAAACGCTTGTACCTCTGCACTCATAAAGAGTACAGAGGATTATTCTAGTAATAAATACATATATTTTTATAATATATACCTTGTGTGGTGTCCTTTCATTTGATATTACAGGATTGCCTATGGTAAAACTGCTGGCTTCACATGCCCTCTTGAGTTAAGCCTAAGACTGCTTAGTCCATGCTACCTCTAGGATAGCTTGTCTATAAGGTTGACTTTACAACCACCACCCTAAGGGATTGTTTGGACTGATACAAGGTGCCCACAGAACTGTGGACATCATACATCAGGCCAACTTCTCACACTCACACTTACACAACAAGGCGACTCTTACAGCAAAACCTGGAAGCCTTACAATGCACTCTTGTCACAAGAGTTCACAGAACTAACATATCCAAGATATCAAAGACTCTTAAGATTAACAACACCGACTTAGCACAACACTGACCCCCGGCCCACTTGAGATACAAACGATTGGACCCTACTGGACTACTCCTGTTGTTAACTCTGGCACTCTCGGGAAGAGGTTGGGTGGAAAAGGGAGGGGGATTCTTATTCCTAGTTCATTCTGCTTCTTTTCTTGTCTATTCTCTCCTTTTGATTAAAATGTTTTGATCTGGACAAGGTCGCATGTTAATGCTCCTACAGCTGCTCTGATGCTTGCCTTAACCCAGACAACAATAATAAAACACATTTTAACATAAATTGCATCTCTTTTGTTATATTAATAATCTTTTATGTAGTGCAGGTACGCTCTAAAGGGTTTTACATGTTTATGAGAACATTTAGAGATACTTGCATGTCATCAATACTAATCAGAAAGATATTTTCAGGAACAAACAAGGGGGCTTGAGATCTTGGTCTGCTCCACGGGTATAACATAGGGAAACATGAGGTGTATTGTGGAAAAGTAAATTTTGCCATGTTCTGTGTCCCTACGCCTCATCCATCATATGTTATGTGTGCATGACCAATATGCATATGTTATTCCCCATGTCCGATTCAAGACGCAATTATAGTTGTGTCCACCTCTAGTATGCCAGTTTACAGTCCTCGTGAATACTACGAATATCAGGCCTATGTAAAGCTACGTTGCCACGTTTCCCAGTGTGCACGTTATTCCATTATAAAGTCCCCGTTTCTAGGCCTCAACAGGGCCCGGACCCTAGATTCAGCTCCTGTCTCCTGAGCCTCGCTAAGGAGCGATCCAGCCCCCACCTGTATCCTCGACCTTTCACTTACTTCCTGCCTCGCAGTGCCCGGTGCAGCTTGGCTCTGCCTCTGAGTCTGCCAAGACTATGTTATGATTCCAGCTATCAGTTTAGTTCTCCTTCTCTGCATTCCTAAGCTACTGAACTGCATCAATAGTTTCCGTCATTGTCTAGCCTATGCGGCTCCACGTTAGAGAAATACTGTATTTAATGGTCATTTCATATTCTTCATCACGCACTACATGTAGAATAAATGCATGCTCCAGTCTTAGAGTCAAGTTAGCTTTTCCCCTCATGATTTCTAGTTTATATCAACATGTTCCCTAAACATCAGATACTAGATAGGGTTTAGGTACATGTCGCTCCGACCCTCCAGACTTTAGTCTCTGCTCCTAGCACAGAGTTCATAGCCCCCAACTTCTCCTAGTAACACGTCATTGCCAGTTTACGCGCACCACCAGGTCAGAGGTTCCGGCTCCTTAGGTAGCCCCCTCCTATGTTTCCGCCCTATTCATGACATATTCTGTTACGTTTGCATCACATGTCTATGTATACTCCCAGTTACACCTACTTTTACTCTTATCTTTCGCGACTGCTATGCGTCACGCCTTCTGCTCCACCCACTGTTACGCCTACTGCAATGAAATGCTATGTGTTTGCGCTATGTATAAATGCTCTTGTATTGTTATTAGAAGTTAGCGCGCTCATCCCAGACCCAGCCCCGGCAGCTGCCGGGCCACTCTAGCCCTGCCATTCTGTTCCTATGCAGGTTGTCCTGATCCTGTCCTAATGCTGTAATAAACCTGCAGAAACTCCTACTACCTCGAATCTTGACTCTTATTTATTGAGCTATCTGTTATGATATATGCCTAGTCAAAAATAGGGTATTATTTATTTATTTACCACATAATGGCGCCCGAACAGGGACTTGCCCTTTCCCCACGCGTCGGTGAAGCCACGCCGACCCCCTGACCCTCTGCAGCCGTGACGGAACCATACCGGCCACGTGCAGATATTTCTGCTTCAAGTATCCCTCAGGCCCACGGAGGAGACGGAGGAGGCGGTCCAGCATCCAAACGAGACGGTGGAGGAACGCGGCGAGTCCCGACCAGAGCCCAAGCCGAGAGTCCAAGGTCCGAGGTATCCGGAGGCCCACCCGTAACTGAAGTCCGAAGTTCGTCGTCATCAGTCCAGTTCAGTCCGAGGCCTTCCGTTCCGTGCTGCCCGGTGAGTACCATTGCTGGGGTAGTATCTAGACAGGACCAATCTAAATTGACTCCTGGTCCGTGGGTTGGTGGTACCCAGACTCACAAACGAAGTGTTCACCTAGGTGGATACGGGTCTTGATGCGTTCCTTTATGGGACCGGTATGTTCCGTACTGTTACAGCAGTGCATCCAGTAATTCTAGTCTGTTCCGTTCTCGAGAAAATTCTTGTATTTCTGCTCTCAGTATTCCAGGTAATATTCTGTTCGAACTGTTATTTATAATGTCCTTCATGTATTTTAATGTTGTGGTATGAGTGTGACGTGATTTTGTGTTTATTGTGTATTTTATTGTGTCCAGATTACAGTTCAGTCATGCCTATATTTTCCAAGTTACGTCAGTTAAAAACTAGAAAGGGTTTATTAGAAGAAGCAGTTCCTGTTCCGCCGAGGGACAGTCCAGGTCATTTTATGTATCAGAAACATGGCATAAGCGCCATATTGTATCTAGATTTATGGGTAGAGTATACCAAACAGTTAGAAGAAAAGTATAGATGGCCCGTATCGGGTACATGGGATGCCGAATGTATCATGCGAGTAGAAGAAGCATTATGGAAAAAGAAAGCCAGACAGTCACAGAAAGATGCCATCGAGTTATGGCGTAAAGAAGCGCATAGAAGAACCGAAAAGGAAGTCAGAAAGTCAGAGTTAAGTAGAGAATCCCAAGAACGAGCCCAAGAAAGAGAATTAATCGAGATAGGTGAACAAGTCAAAGCCGAACAGTCAGACAGACAGAGGCATGCCCTTATCAAGGGTATGTATCCTCTTCTTGCCGAGGGCTTGCCAAAAGCGACCCCAGAGGCAGCCAGTAATTTCCCGCCACCATTAGTTCCGACCAAGCTGCGTCACAAACCGACCGCAGCTGATATTTTTATTTCGTCCTATTTGGACGACACAGTCCCAGAATATGCAAATCCTGTTCGCACTCCGCCAGTCCCTGTAAATCAGGCACTTCCCGCTCTTCCAGACACCGGAGTACCTGCTACGGTACCCCCGGTCCAGTCAGCATTTCAACTTCCCGCTCCGCCACGAAGAATGTCCGTCGATGATTCTAGTTTAGGGGCCGCAGGAGGAGGTCCTCCTCAAACCCCGCCGCCACACAAGCGTTTAACGTTAGCCGAATTACATGCACAAGCGTCACAGCGTACGCCTAGATATCAATCTGTAGCAGAAATAAGAAAGTCCCTTGCCGAATGTTGTTATGATCCAGTCCCAGGCGAGGATAATATGGTTTTATATTCATTCCGCGTAAGAAAGGTGGCCGAGTATCTAGTCACCTTACCGAATATGAAAGAAGATCTAGACAGAATATATTGTTTCATCCGTACAGGGGATGATCCAGAAAGTATTCACGAAGCCATGTTTCAAAGGAAAGCCGAGATCCAGCTCATGATATTAAAGTTTCTGATTAATTGTTTAATAAGAGAACAAGATTACCCGTCTAAAGATTCTGCCGAAATGAGAATCCTGACAAGGTGGAGTGATAATATAGCCGAGGGTAAGCACAAGACCGTTGGTGCTATGGAGAGTATGTACAAGAAAATCCGTAAAGAGATAATAAAGTTACACGAACAGCGTAAAGCCGCACAAGTAAGTGAGAAAGAAAGTATCTCTGATCCTGAAGAGGAAGACGACGAGAATCCCGCCAGAATAGCGTATGTAGGAAAATCTAGATTTCCAGATCGCCATTTACGTCTAGAACACAAGTCTATTTTCCGTCATTCAGCACCAGAACAAGGTTCTCTAGAACAAGTATTTCAAGCTACCGATCACATTCTGAAATCACGAATCGGTTATAGTGAGTTAAGCACTATGCATGAACAAGAACTAGCCCGATCAGCAGTCCGATGGATTACTGATTCTACCACTTTTCCAGACGAAATAGTGGCACAAATGTTTCTGAAATTGCCCCCAGCCGAGCAACGACTGGTGGGTATGTATATGATTCAGCACCTCATTACATTGTATGAGGGTCAGCACTCTGATCCAGGTCCGTTACATGATGTCCTGAACGAGTTACTCCAGTATAGATGGAGAGGTCTAGGTACCGATTTAATTAGTATCATTCTAGAACAGCGTCACAAATATAGAACATTCTTGAACCCGCATTTTGTTCATGTCTCACCTCCAGAAAGTAAACCGTTTTACATAGACAGACAGAACCTGTTACGAGAAGTCCACCCAGTCAAAGGAACGGGTGGAGAAATGCAACGAGTGTTTGTATACACTCCAATCACAAAGATGGAACTCCTCGAGATGAAGAAATTAATTCCCTGTCATGATAAAGATCCAGCAGGGTTCCATAGAGAATTAAAAGACATGCTCCGTATGGGAGAATACACTTACCCAGATATCATTAAAATGTTAAAGGTCCTGTTGCCCGCAGGGGTGTATGAAAAGCTAAAGGAAAAAGAATGGGAGGTGGGAGAGAAAAAGATAGATTGGGCAGCTCTAGAAGCTGAAGACAAGGCACGAGTACCAGGTACCGGTCTTGGAGATAAATGTAAAGAGTTACCAGAATTATTAATACAAGTTTTACCCAGATTATTGACAACGAGAAAAGAAGACTGGGATGCAATCTCAGCCTGTAAACAGAAACAAGAAGAAGATATTAGTGATTTTTATTCTAGGTTTGAAAAATGTTTCAGTATCAACAGTGGTCTCAAGACAAGTAGTGAGTCATACCCTCACCTTTTCGTTACTAAATTAGTCGAGAATTCGAGTCCACAGATTAAAAACCGAGTCCTGAAAGTCGAAAGCACCTGGCAAGCTAATACTCCGTCCCAGATGCTCCAGATGCTCCAGTACCACCAGAATAGAATCAGGGAAGAGCAAGAACACGAGAGAAAACGTATGAAAGACACGAAAATGAAAGTGCTAGTTGCACAATCCGTTCCTCAAGACAGTCAGAAGAGGGGTCCGAATCAAGCCAGTCATCCTGCAGCTCCCGTTAAAGGGAACTGCAATTATTGTAAACAGCCAGGTCATTTTATAAATGAGTGTGCAGTTCTGAAACACAACATAGCTACTGGTAAGACTAAAGAAAGACCACGTCCGCCTAGACAAGAACAAGTTTCACAGATTCCTCAGTCACAGAATGCACAACAGACAGTTGCAGTACCGCAGCCTATTGCTGCAACACAGCACGTTACACAGCAGATGTACCAGTATGCACAGTCCGAGTATCCAGAGTACCAGCCATATTCATGAAACAGCCTAGAGAGGGAGGTAGGCTTGCCTCTCATCGAGATACCTGTAGATCAAGAAGGTCCCTATGTTCACAGTCAAGTATTAGGGAAAGACAGAAAGTTTCTGATCGATACAGGGGCAAGTAGGACCACAATTAGTCATGCCGAAGTTCCAGGGGCTCCGCTCTCAGGCTCAAGAAATGTTTCCCTTGGATTTTCAGGAAAGCCGATCGTTAATGAGATTTCAAAGCCAGTTACTCTAGAAGTAGGTCCATTGTCCCGTACTACTGATCTGTTACTTACTAAGTCATGTCCAGAAAATCTATTAGGCATTAAGACACTGAAAGAATTAGGTGCAGTTATATGCTGTTCCCCAGAGGGAATACGTCTGTTCCTACGTGACTTTAAGGGTCACTATGTATTACGAGATTTTGATTCAAGACTGTCTAAAGTTCCGCAGCATTTATGGGCGCAAGGTCCAACTGATGTAGGTTACATGCAAATCACACCCTATCGTGTGACTCTAAAACCAGGTGTAGTGTTACCCCGAATCAGACAGTACAGATTGCCACCTGAGGCTGTAGCAGCCTTATCCAAAATTATTGACGAGCTCATCGCTCAAGGAGTAGTTGTAGAAACTGACTCCAATGTATGTAATTCTCCGATCATTCCAGTCATGAAACGTACTGATCCAAATGCACCCCCAGTATATCGATTAGTGATTGATTTACGGGAACTTAACAAATGTATTATTCCTCAGTACCCAGTTGTCCCAGATATTTCTTCCCTGCTAACTGCCATTGATTCCGAAGCCATGTTCTTCACTGTCATAGACCTCAAGAATGCATTTTTTAGTGTTCCAATTCATCCAGACAGCCAGTTTCTTTTCGGATTTTGTTTAAATGGAAGGAGCTATATGTTCACACGCGCTCCTCAAGGTTTCACAGAAAGTCCTAGTATTTACAGTCAAGCACTCAAGAGACAACTAGACAACATTCACATGCCAACTGACACTGCCCTGCTCCAGTATGTCGATGATCTACTGATCACAGCCCGTTCTGAACGTGATTGCGAGCGTGCATCCCTTACAGTTCTGTATTTCCTAGCCGAGATGGGGCACAAGGTGTCCCCTTCGAAGCTTCAATTCTGTGTCCAGCAAGTGGTCTACTTAGGACACTTACTGTCCAAGAGGGGTAGGCAGTTGACACCCGACCGTATCCAGTTAATAGCGAGTCTTCCCCAGCCCAGAACCCAGAAGGAGGTACGTGCTTTTATCGGCCTTACTTCTTATTGTAGACAATGGATTCCTCAGTATGCATTTCTAGCCAAGCCACTGATACAGTTAACGACACAGGAGGCAGCCGTATCGACTGTTCTCCCTTGGACATCTGAACATACAATTAGTTTCAACGAGTTAAAGAAAGCCCTATGCCAAGCACCAGTGCTAGCTACACCGAACTACAGTAAGCCTTTTACACTTTTCGTTACTGAACGCGAAGGTACAGCATTATCTGTTCTCACACAAGATCAAGCAGGTCAATACAAGCCTTGTGCTTATTTTTCTAGCACATTAGATCCAGTCGCCCAGGCGTTGCCTGCGTGCCTCAAGTCAGTTGCAGCCACAGCACTAGCTATCAGACAAAGTGATTCCATAGTTTTAGGACACTCCCTGACAGTACAAGTCCCACACTCCGTGGAAGTTCTTTTAAACCGAACACAAACTCAGCACTTGACAATTGCACGTTTAACAGGTTATGAATTGACACTGTTTCAGCCACACATAGAAATCAGACGCTGCAACATCCTGAATCCTGCTACACTGTTACCATCAGTTAATTCAAATCCTGACACACATGACTGTGTGGAAGTAGTTAACATTACGACAAAGCCAAGACAAGACCTGACAGATATTCCATTACCAGATCCCGACCTGACACTTTATGTGGATGGTTCATGTATGAGAACTAGTACAGGAGAACTAGTCGCCGCGTATGCAGTGACTACTGACACTGAAGTTATTAAGACACACCGCATTGACACTCTGTCCGCTCAAGCAGCAGAGCTAGTTGCTCTGACACAAGCCTGTATACACGCCGAGAACCAGAAAGTTAATGTTTACACAGATTCACGTTACGCATTCGGAGTTGTACACGACTTCGGAGTGCTCTGGCAGGAGAGAGGTTTCATGACTTCTCATGGAACCAAGATTCAGCATGGTCTCCTTATTCAAGCTCTGCTAGATGCCATACATTTACCGACATCTATTGCTATCATGAAGTGCAAAGCACATACGAAAGTTACTGACATTATTTCTCAAGGTAATGATCTAGCAGATCGCACAGCCAAGCTTACAGCACAGACTCCAGACATTCCAGTTAACATGACACATACTCCAGATCTGACTACATGCATGACAGTTAAGGACCCTACACAAGATGTCATAGATATCCAGTTACATGCTACTCCCGATGAAATCAAGAAATGGTCTGAACAAGGAGGGGTCCAGACAGATCAAGGATGGTTAACGAAGGGTAGAGCCACATGGTTTCTCCCCGACTCTATGGTTCAAGTCATTATTAATACCGCACATAGTCCAGCACATTTAGGAGAAAAAGCTATGTTAGACAGTATCCAGAACATTTGGTTCAACAAGCATTTACGAGCTGCAGCCAAGCAGAAAGTCCGTACCTGTATGATATGTTGTCAGTTTAATCCAGGTAAAAGTGTCCCGGTGGAGCAAGGTGGTTTCCAGCCTCCTGACCACCCTTTTGAAGTCCTCCAGATGGATTATATTCAGATGGAGCGATGTCGAGGTTTCAAGTATGTCCTTGTAGTTGTATGCGCTTTGTCCAGATGGACAGAAGCATATCCAGTCCCAGATTACACAGCCGCGACCACTGCCAAGCAGTTGGTTCGTGAATTCTTCCCTCGATATGGACTCCCTAGAGTCGTATATTCTGATAACGGCCAGCCATTCTCATCTGAACTCATGAAGCACGTTTCCCTTTTGTTAGGGTACCAGTGGAAGTTCCATTGTGTACGCCATCCCGAAGCAGCCGGTCTAGTCGAGAGACATAATCAGACTCTGAAAATCCGCATTGCCAAAGTTTGTAAAGAAAAGGGTGTGGACTGGCTAGTAGCTCTGCCAGTCGCTTTATTTTATATGCGCATGGTCGCACATTCCAGATCAGGTCTGTCCCCGTATGAGGTCGTATTCGGCCGCCCCCCTAACATGTGGGGTACTCCTAGACCCCGAAGTATTACTGATGTTTCATGTAATATGCTGACAGATTACCTAGCTTCCTTGATGTCTGCCCTCAACTCATGTCGTTCACAGGTTGCCGCCGCATTTCCAGACAATACCGAGGTGGCACCGCATGAAATCGTTCCAGGTTCGCTGGTGATGATCCGAAATTTTGACAGATCAAGTCCGCTGGAACCTCGTTGGAAGGAGCCACGTCAGGTCCTCTTGACCACCCGTACTGCCGTCAAGCTGGAAGGCAGGAAGGGGTGGATACACCTTTCTCATGTAAAACTTTTCAATGGATTGAAACCCGTTTCTAAAAACATTTCCAAGGATTCCCAGGATTTTAAGGACTGCCAAAATATCGTTCCTAAGGACTGTCCCGCAAAAGACATTGTTACAACCCCTTCCCTGTTAGAGAAAACTCCGCAGCAGGAGTATAAGTTAAAGCTCCGGTCTAGTAAAATAAGTCAGTCAGTTTGATTGTATAAGTCCTCCCCTAGGTGAAACGGTTAGACTGTTTCTGACATGTATAAAATAGACCCCCATAGTGAGAGAGTCAGTCAAAGCTCAAATCAATGTATCGTTTTTCTAAGTTTCATATTATTCATCAGCATTATGATTTCCTGCACCAGCTATGCATTTTTCCTGTATTTTTCAGTTCCTCATGTAAATAAGTCTGCTAATGTTACAGTAGAGCACACGTTTAGTGATCTGCCTCCTCACGAATATTCATACCGTCTCGCTATGCGTAACAACACATTTATCCGTATGTTACATTACTCACACCAGACCAGCAATGCCACTAATTGTTGGGTGTGTGGTCGACTCCCCCCTTTCCAGACACCGAAGGGAGTTCTGCCACTCTTTCCTTATCCTTTTTCACATAATGGTTCGTGTGGGGCATGGTCCACGTTAACGTCATCCTCAACAGATATGTCTTTTCTTAACAGTACATGTTTCCCAGACAAGCAGGGTCTCCCCCACAGAATAGGTTTAGATCTAGAAAATGAAGTGTATAATTTAGGTAATTATTCGTCGAATTTCATGGTCCTGAATGTTCAGTCTGATACTACTCCAGACTCACCTGCTATTTCAGTACTACCAGTCAAAGGCGAATTATGTGTCCGTAGTCATGGTTCTGTACACGTAGGACATAGTGAATGTACTACTATTATCCAGTATAGTGACAGTGGGAAATCTATTTTTAAAGCTTCACGTCATTCTTATTTTGTTTGTGGTCAAACCGCATATGTCCGTCTGCCCCTCGATTGGGAGGGAACCTGTTACATTGCCTTCCTACTGCCACCTGTTTTTCTAGCCCCACCTGACTACCATAGGAATTCCTTCCTAGTACATACTAGACACAAGAGAAATCTCCCGATTGTCGATTATACTGAAACTGCCGCAGAGCAATTCATTGATATAGATAAAGGTGTGTTCCCTTATTTAGGTACAGTTGTAAACAGTAAGCTAATCCGTAGGTTAACAAGAACCCTTGAAGCAGTAGTAGATGAGACTGCCTTCGCTCTAGGTAACTTAACCGAAGAGCAATCCTTTATGAGAATTGTCGTTTTACAGAATCGTCTCGTCCTTGACGTCATACTGGCCGATAGGGGCGGGGCCTGTAGAGTCCTCGGATCTAGTTGTTGCATTTTCATTCCAAATAACGCGCCGTCTGTTTATTCAGCTATAACCAGACTTCATAAAATTGCCCATCTGTTACACCAAGATCCAGGCACCTGGACATGGTCTGGTTGGTTCTGGAATATAATTTCCGCATGGGGATGGAAAGTCCTGTCCTTTCTAAGTATCGCAGTAGCGATCATATTCAGCTGCTGCCTCTGTATACAATGTGGCCCTGCGATTTGCAGCATGTGTGCTACCTCTTGTATTCCTAGTCCCAAGCCCCGTTCTAAATCCCGTTCCAAGACAATTCGAGACGAGCAAATGGTACTGTATGAAATGATAGACGGTATCATGAATATTGATGTTTCCTGATGGAAACGTAGTGACAAGGAGGGAATGTGGAAAAGTAAATTTTGCCATGTTCTGTGTCCCTACGCCTCATCCATCATATGTTATGTGTGCATGACCAATATGCATATGTTATTCCCCATGTCCGATTCAAGACGCAATTATAGTTGTGTCCACCTCTAGTATGCCAGTTTACAGTCCTCGTGAATACTACGAATATCAGGCCTATGTAAAGCTACGTTGCCACGTTTCCCAGTGTGCACGTTATTCCATTATAAAGTCCCCGTTTCTAGGCCTCAACAGGGCCCGGACCCTAGATTCAGCTCCTGTCTCCTGAGCCTCGCTAAGGAGCGATCCAGCCCCCACCTGTATCCTCGACCTTTCACTTACTTCCTGCCTCGCAGTGCCCGGTGCAGCTTGGCTCTGCCTCTGAGTCTGCCAAGACTATGTTATGATTCCAGCTATCAGTTTAGTTCTCCTTCTCTGCATTCCTAAGCTACTGAACTGCATCAATAGTTTCCGTCATTGTCTAGCCTATGCGGCTCCACGTTAGAGAAATACTGTATTTAATGGTCATTTCATATTCTTCATCACGCACTACATGTAGAATAAATGCATGCTCCAGTCTTAGAGTCAAGTTAGCTTTTCCCCTCATGATTTCTAGTTTATATCAACATGTTCCCTAAACATCAGATACTAGATAGGGTTTAGGTACATGTCGCTCCGACCCTCCAGACTTTAGTCTCTGCTCCTAGCACAGAGTTCATAGCCCCCAACTTCTCCTAGTAACACGTCATTGCCAGTTTACGCGCACCACCAGGTCAGAGGTTCCGGCTCCTTAGGTAGCCCCCTCCTATGTTTCCGCCCTATTCATGACATATTCTGTTACGTTTGCATCACATGTCTATGTATACTCCCAGTTACACCTACTTTTACTCTTATCTTTCGCGACTGCTATGCGTCACGCCTTCTGCTCCACCCACTGTTACGCCTACTGCAATGAAATGCTATGTGTTTGCGCTATGTATAAATGCTCTTGTATTGTTATTAGAAGTTAGCGCGCTCATCCCAGACCCAGCCCCGGCAGCTGCCGGGCCACTCTAGCCCTGCCATTCTGTTCCTATGCAGGTTGTCCTGATCCTGTCCTAATGCTGTAATAAACCTGCAGAAACTCCTACTACCTCGAATCTTGACTCTTATTTATTGAGCTATCTGTTATGATATATGCCTAGTCAAAAATAGGGTATTATTTATTTATTTACCACAGTATTCTGGCTAGAGTATGGAGGACTGGCCTATGGCGTTTGGGGTATCGAAACTGTTGGAAGAATAGAGGTCAATTGGTGGGACTTCTAGGGCAGTGTATGCAGGAGGGCTATTTAGGACCTTAGTCTTCATTGGGAAGGTGGTGGGCATATTTGCTCTTTGCATTATTTCAACTTGTCGTTCTAGTGTTTTCACCATTGCTTCACCTCTCATTTTTCATGTTTTCTCGCTTTTTGGTGCCCTCGGTTTCCTGACAACTAGGCATATATCATTGATCACTATTCCAAATACTGTTTTGGTTTGGAATTTTACTTTGTATTTGTACCCTTTCACACTTTGCTTTCAGAGTTTTTATGTAGCAGGACATGTACCATCTGTTGCATTGGTGTCCCTTTCCAGGCTACGGCTTAAGTTCCCAGTGGGCTGTAGGGTCAGATTGGGATCACAATCAGTGACATTGCACAGTTAAGAGCAGTGTGGCGGTGCAGCGGGGCGGGTGGGGGGTGCCGGAAATCAACAGACAATGTCATAAATTATATTAAATGAATAAATAAAACCACTTACCTTGTGCTCGTCGCGTTGGCAATGCGGCGAGGGCAAAGTACGTGATTTTATTTATTTATTTATTTAATATTACTCATCCTGTTGAAAACAAGTCCCGGGCACACGTTCAGAGTGATAATTCAGAGTGTCAATGCACAGTTTTAAGGTACTAAATGTGGAAGAATTGCAAAGGTTGACACTGGTAATTTCTTATAGTCGGTTTGTATTTATAAAGTCTTAGAGTAAGTCACAAAAGAGCACCAGCCGACACGTGTTTTGTCACCATGGGTAGTAACCCGTGACTCTTCAGGGCTGGGAAATACACGAGAAGTATAGGAGAGTGAGTAATAACATAACCAAAAACTATCAACACAGGTTGCCCCTAGTGTCCCTTGGCGTATTCAATTGCATACCTAAACTAATCGTTATGACGACAGTGTAGAAATGTGTAAGTGGGTGAAAGTATAGTGGCATAAGTGTAAAATCATTGTTAAAACATTTTAACAATGATTTTAGACTTCACTCTCCCATGAGGAATATCTATTGCGTGTGCCGTTTAGTCACTGATTCATGTCCCTCGCCCCCCCCCCCCTTTTCTTCACCATTCTTATAAGGTTTCCACACTTAGAAGGGTGCTTCCATTTTTCACTTCACTTATGTCACCCGTACATGTCACATATGATCATGTATCATTTATACTATACTGTACCACACTTCTTGTGTCTCTCCCAGCCCTGAAGAGTCACGGGTTACTACCCATGGTGACAAAACACGAGTCGGCTGGTGCTCTTTTGTAACATACTCTAAGACTTTATAAATACAAACCGACTATAAGAAATTACCGGTGTCGACCTTTGCAATTCTTCCACATTAAGTACCAAAAAACTGTGCATTGACACTCTGAATTATCACTCTGAATGTGTGCCCGGGATTTGTTTTAATTTTCAGTGTGGGTCCGCACCCACACATTCACAGGGGTTCTCCCCTTACCTGGTAGCACCGTAACTTTTGCTTGTCTCCCACACTCCTCCGCCCTCCATTTTGAGCGCCATTCTTCCCGCCTATTCTAAACCCAACGCAGAACCACTATTACTTATCCTGTTGTTTGTCGACTTCCAGACCCCCTCACACCGCCCCGCCTTTGCTTCGTCCCTTCGCCCTTACCTATGCAAGCCGCTACTGACCATAATTTAGCCCGGGCACCCCCCAAAAAGTGGCCCACATTCCTGGATCACACATGTTTATAAAAAAGCATTTATATCAAAGGTCGATAGTGGAGCACTCAGTTGTACAAATGAGCACATCAATTTATAAAACTGCCACCCTATGTTGTAAGTATAATGAATAAATAAAACAACTTTAAATCCTCATACATTTCTTCAACAAAAAGTCCAGATTCATGTAATGTGGTAGGTTGTTTTTTACTTCTTCATGATACAGTCACACAGTCAATACAGTTGTTCCATTAATGACAAATAGAAGATGATGCAGCCCAGTAGTGACAAATAACAGATGATTCAGCCAACATACTATTTACTGAATGTTTGTTTTAAAATAGAGCACATATTGACACCCAAGTACATAAAACTGTGATGTCAAACTTAAAAAGTGTGATTAAAAAAGCTTTTTACCCTTTCCAAGAACCATCGCCAAGATTAGTTAGGGGTTAAAGTAAATAAAAAGCTAAAAGCAGGATTCTTATACACTAGGAAACTGCAAGATCCATCACCAAATATTCTCCAAGTGTGGAAGATGAGAGAGAAGAAAGAATTTCCTTCTAGAGCCTTCACCACTGAACCTTGACCATACGGTCAAGGTGAGTTTATTCTAAGAAGAGACCTTAGTATATAGGGCACCATCGATAGATAGGATGCAGAGAACAAAAAAAATACCAATATCTGAGAGGGTATAAATATCCCAGAAGTATATTAGTAAGAAGTAAACAGCCAAGATTCTTCCATACAGTCGGCCAAATTGCAATTGGAACAGATATACATAAGTAGTCCATGCAAAAGAGTATTAGTAAAAACTATGGGGCATATTCTCGAAGACTTATTGCTGAGTTATCGGCCCTTTAGCGCAGCAAAAGTGGCGAAAGAATTATCGCCCCATTCCCAAGCTGGTGAAAGCTGCAGATTTTGCCAGTTTTCCATTGATAGCCTCCGCAAAAAACATTGCCACGGATGAGAGCGACAACTAACGCTAATGATATGCAGAGTAGACGTTCCCATGCAAAAACACACAAAAACACCACTTTGCGATATTCTCAACAACCAGCCAGATCTCCGATGCAATCCAAAAACAGGCGATAAGGCGCATTAGCAGCAGGGATTTAACACCTGCCTTTTACTGGTGTAAAGCAGGACGACTACCTGCAGTATGAAAGGGAGCCCAGCCAAGAGCCACATCTGAAGGTCAACACATGTCATGGAGACACTGATCATGCAGCTCGGAGACCCAAGAGATCCACAACACCCACCGCCACCACCCCATGCCCTCCCGGACCCATCCCCAGACTACCATCGAGGCAGCGCAGAACAGGAAAGTGGACGTTCCGAAAACGGCATGGCCCCTCAGCCACACAATAGCAGAATGTAGGGAGAGGTGGGAAGCAAGTAGGTGTGTCACCCATGAATAAAAATGCACATAATTCCAAGTGTGGCGGTGATGTGCTGGACAGACCTCAGTATGCAGAGCACAGGCCTGTCCATGTGGACATATACTGCTGGTGTTTGCAGTGTTGTGGACAGTGGACTCAACCATGTTACCTCAGGCAGTGGGGAAGACATCGGTCATGAAGCTGTGTCGTCCCCTTCTGTAAGCGTAAGCGGAGTGGGCTGGTCCGGCGTTCGCCAGCCCATCGTAGGAGTGTGAATAAATAGGCCAAGGCTCTGAGCGTGGTTCACTTCCGGGATGGCCAACGTGTCTGCAAGGGCGGCGCCCTTCACCCTGCCATGAGGCCACCACCTCTGGCCTCCTCAGCCGATCGTTGGCATCCACGACACAGGCCCCCAGCGAACCCAGCGGCACAGCACCTTGGAGTTATGTATGTGCTGACTACTGCCTTCGACCTACACTGCGGTCAGCAGGGCTCACAATTCAGATTGAGCCGCGATTGCAGATGACGCAGGCAACAGACATTGCTACCAGTGCAGCCCGCCCAGACCACGCATGATCACAGTCTCCGCACACGCTGACCACCACAGGTGCCACTAACTCTGTGCACCACAAGTCAACGCCACGTGGCCTTATTGAGGCAGAATTCTGTAGATAAAAGACATTGCTCCCAGTGCGGCCCGCTTGGATGATGTATCATCGCTGCCCGTGCACCCCCTGAGCGCTTCAGGTGCCACTAACTCTCTGCACCACAAGTAAACGTCACATGGTTGTGGGCCCCTGCTGACCTCTGCCTCCGGCCTACACTGCGGTCAGCAGGGCTCACACATATCAAATCCATTCCTGACCTTCACAGATGACGCATCATCGCAGGCTGCGCACCCGCTGAGCGCCACAGGTGCCACTAACTCTGTGCACCACAACTTATGGACCCTTTATGACTGAGTTACATGCTGTGGACTGCGGACGCAACAATGTTACCTCAGGCAGTGTGGAAGACCTGGGACGATGATGATAAAGATGAGGCAGGTGTAGCACACCCCACTGCAGCAGGAATACCCAGAAGGGACACAATCATTGACAATTTCTTCACATGAGCACGCTCAGCTCTGGTGCCCCTACCTCAGTGCACCACAAGTCATGGCCCCTTCTGATTGAATATTGGGCGACCTCTGTACTTTGCTCTGACTACCTCCATGATGCTTCGCAGTTGTTTGTGTTATGTTGGTGTTTTGTGTTTCCGCTTTAATAGTGATCACTGTTCAAGTTGTTGCCAGTACCAACCATTACCGGAGGGCTGGCTCACACTCACATCACAGCCATGCAGCACAGGCATCACTGGATATGTGATCCTGGTAATAAAAAGGGGCCGGGCACACGTGCCCATAGCCAGTTCCACCACCTATCCAAGTGTGTCCGTGTGGTCATTATGTATGAAAGATGGCCCGGGCCCTACCACATTACATTGTGCTGTGGACAGTGGACTCAAGCATGTCACTTCAGGCAGTGGGTAAGAGCTTGGACATGTAGGTAAGCCGTCGTCCCCTGTAAGCAACAATGTTGCAATGTAGCATGCACCCGGAGGGGTCCAGTATTATACATGCCAAGTGTTGTGCGTATCTGTATTGTCGCAGCATGAGCCAAATGCCTAGCCACATTAGCAGCGCCAGTTCAGTCAGGCATGTACTCTACATCTGTGTCCGCCCTATCCTTACCATAGGCCTACAGTCATGTGGCCCACCACCTTCAACGGACAACATCACAGTGTCGATGTCAGGCTTGTGGACATGCGCAGACAGGCATGACAATACTGTGCCGTAGGAGTGCAAGTGATGCAATCGTGCAGCGCACATAAGTAAATGTGTTCGGGGGAGGGAGGAGCAGCTGTGAGGCAACGTAACACACAGTGATGCCACTCATATGCCACATGCAATACATGTCAAAAATGAATCCCAAAGTCGCACTCATCTTACCCCACCCCCAACAAGCCACTTTACATTTCATGAATGCAAGCACATTAAAAACTTACACTAGGGATGAAAGCTTCTTTGTCTGAACTATCAGGTGGATGCACATCTGCACCCCCAACCTCGGAATTGCATGTGCCCGGAAACCCCTGACAGATACTATAGCAGCTGATGCCGACTCCCACACTAAGCACAGCCCGTCATGAGACCAACGTACACACACCGCACACACAGGAGTCCTTGCTCGAAGTTTTCTTGCATGGAATGGCCTTCACACTTAGTCTCACAACAACCCAGGCATACACCCGGTGCACTCTAAAACAACTCATTGATCTGAGATGTGGCATTTCATCCACAGAACTGGTGCAGGTCAGAAGAGTGCCGCTTCAACATGAGCCGCTAACGCAAGGGCCGAACATCCCGGACACATGCACAACCCCTGTCACGTGAAACTGTACCGTACACAAATGCTGCATTTACTGGGGCACTGCCATTGGCAGTGCTGGGATCAGTGACCCGCTAAGCTTTGCCTTGCCATCATCACCTGCGGTCAGCCTGTGTAGCATTGTTGATCGTGCATATTCGAGTGGTCCATGGATGTCTGCCTATCCAACAGTACGGTAGCTGAACTGGATTTTGACATGCGTGTTCACCCCCGTTTGGCCCACGACCAGGCGTGTCAATGTGATACCAGTTTATGGGATGACTTGATACTTGGCATACATGCTGGCAGCTGGACTTGGGAGATTGCACAAATCCTTGGGTGTAGTGACCACATTGAACCGCTCCCCTATTGGGCTCTAGTGCTAATTGGTGATAGAGGGTGGACACAGCACATATGTCCGGATCTGCTAATGGATTGCCTCGCCGTCCTGTTTGATGAAGTGAACATCGACCTCATGTTGGAAATGTTAGCCTACGAAGCTGCAATCGCTTTCATAGATGAGTAACTATGTACCTGCAGCCACAACAGATTGGAACACATTGCACATGTCACGACACCTTGTTGCATCTTGGCGATCTGGTCACATATCCCACAACAACAGTGGACATGGCTTCCTTCGCCTGGACTCCGAATATGAGCGGCCAACAATGCAGCTTAACACACACCTGTGAAAGGTGAGGCTCTCCCCTGAGTGGACAGCGGCATTTGGCAACGTTCCTCATTCTGACATACTGCTGCATTGGTCTGCATGTTGTGGCACTTATCTTGCCCGTACTGACACGCAAATGCTAATAAAGTCTACGCACCTTCACTTGTATTCAACTGGGATTAGTGTTGATTGGAATGACAATGTGTGTCTCAATGCCTATCTGGGTCATGGCCATACATGCGCATTGATAGCATTACCCAGGGAGTACCTTTTTGTGGAATCACTGTCCCTACATTCATCCATACTTTCATTCTTGATTGATCATGGCCATGACACATCTGTGTGAAGTGGAATGTTTTATTCACATTCAGTAGAGTGTTGAAGCTGGACCAGTACAGGGTCATGAAATCCCACTTTACATTGTTGGCCCATGGAGGGCCAGCCAGAGTCCTTTCGGGATTGACAAGTTCATAGAAAGTGGAAGACTACAGTCCGCAGTGTGATTGCTGTGTCATTGGTAGCCAAACAAAATATGGCAGTCCATGTCGAGGTTCAATGTGAGTGTTTCTCAGTGTGTAGGGGGACAGTGGGAGGTGTTATTCCAGGGCATGATGCACAGGGCAGAACTAAGCTGAACCCGGCCATATGGCGGAGATGAATGCTACCACTTCATTCTAGCTACAGAGGCAGATTCCTCATCATCTTCGTCCTCTCCTGTGTCAGGTGCCTCACATGCGGGTGGTGGAGTTTGGTCTGCATCACTGTGTGGCAGTGACGCATCAGGGGACAGAGGTAGAAAATCTGCCGTACTCTGTGGCACTGACACTTCAGGGGGAGGAGATGTGGATGTAGTAGTAGCACCTGCATCCATCCGCGCTAGGCCTTGTGGTGGCAATGCCATGACGAGGATCTGCATGGCATGGAAGATCACAGCTACATCTTGCTGGTGTGCAGCCGTGGCAAACATTCTTTCCACCTGCATCCGCTCCAAGCTCTCTATCATTCTCCTTATGTGTCCCAACTCACAGATGACATCGCTGGGGCCACTCTGACTAGATAGTTGTTCTTGGCTCAGATGCATGACTCCAGCGATGTCAGCCATGGCTTGTTGTAGAGCAAGGAGCGGACAGTGGGTGTCCGTTAGGGATTGTGAGTGGTCCCTGATGGGACTTAGACACCCACGTATGGCATCTAGTTTGGCTGCCATGAGGTCGAACCCCACCCCGGCTGGTCAGACATCTCCTCCTGGCACCCTAACACACGGCATTGGAAGGCCATGTGTTGGTCGTGGGGGTCCTGGTTGACAGCCATGGTGGTGGGTGCTTCCTGCTGTGTGGTCTGTACAGGGGGTTGGGTCTCATGGATGCAGCTGGGCTCCCCTGCTCCTGGAGGTGGGGTGCCGGAGCTGTCCCTGAGCTGTTGCAGTGTGTCGGTGTAGATGTTGGGGAGGTCCTCTTCATCATCAGTGCTGAGTTGTTGGGTCTGCTCTGCAGGAGGTGTTGATTCTTCCTTTGCAATGTGAAGAGGAAATGCAGATTGACATTATGTTCACATGTATGTTCACGTATTGTACAAGTTTACTGTCAAACTGCATGGCAATGTACACTGTGACTGTTTATGAGGAGACGTCTATTTGAACCAGGACACTTGGCATTTCTACACCATCAGGGAAGTGAGGTTGCAACTGTACATTGTCATCTTACAGTTTACTGCTATGCCAAATGCGAATGGCCATTTTCTACACACAAGCGGCAGCAGTTGTGTCCTCTGTTCTGTTAGGAAAGTGTTGCAGTTTGTAACACATTGTTGTCAATGTTGAGGTGCTCTGCATCTTATGGGTGTATGCTGCATTGTGTGTGAGTTGCCCCTTTGGCTCTGATTTGGCTGGCCCTTATCCCTTTCAGACTGTGTGCCTTTCACTTCTGTGCTTATACAGTGCTAAGATGCTGCAGACTTGCTTAAATTGAGCTCTTGGCCGGAGTTGTGACTCTTGGGCATGGTTTGTCCGTAGATGTGGCATACTTCATTGTGCATGTGTGCCATTGTCCCATCTCCCCCGTCCCCGCAGTCCCTGGTCGTTACTCACCCTGTTGCTGTTGGCTCAGATCATGTTGTGCAGTGTCTGGTCCCCCAACTCCTACCACCGTCTCCCCAAAGATGGTCCCAGGCTGGTCCTCCATTGATGAAAAAGGGTTCAGGCAGATCAGGTCGTTTTACCCCTTTTCTAGGTTTGCCCGGCGTTAGCCGCTTCTCACCCAACTCACGATTACCAAATAAAGAGGCAGGCGCTGGAGACTGGAAGGCGGGAAACAGGAGTTTATTTCCGACGGAACAGAACACGTCAACTCAGACAACAGGGTATCTTCTCGAGGTGCTCTAACAAGTTTCTCTACGGCTCCGTCTTTTATACACAGGTTTATGATGTACAAACATTCCTTATTGTAATAAAGACACTTTGAAGTACGAAAAGGCATGTTTGGAATCCCAGCTTCAGGCCTATTCCCATACCGGTCGCTCTGATGTTGTTTTCCCCTCCCAAATGTAACATGTGATTGTAATCTGCAGCCGACGTCCCAACAGGACACGAGGGCAAGAGGGGGTGGTCAGATCTAAGGTTGGGCAGGCGATAAGATCACGTTTCGCTATGCGGGGCCGGAGGGGGTACATCCACGAGACCTAGTTTTATGATATGGGACTGGGTCGAGAGGCCAGGTGTAGCCGGGGGGGGGTCATCAGAAGAGAGGAAGGGTGTTCCTGGGAGGAATGCAGGGGTGTCGGTCAGATCTAGGGGTGTGAAGGCCTTGATTAATCACCGCTCCTCTGATGTGAGGCGAGGTCCTACTGTAGGGAGCAATAAACTGCATCTGTTTGACTGGGTGATGGCCTGGGATCAGGTCGGGCAATCGGGCAGGGAGGAAGAGGTTGCCAAAAGGGCCTGTTCTATGGGTAGGATGAAAGAGCGAGGGGGCAGGGGTTCCGCACGGAGACAGGGTCGTGTTTAGTGGTGCGTTTATGGCCCGAACAGGAGAGACCGGGGGCTGTCGGGGCGCGGGGGGGATACTTGCGAGGCTGGGGGGAGAGAGAGAGAGAGAGAGAGAGAGATGCAGGCTATTGGCAGTGGGCAGAGAGGTCATGACACACAAAATGGCTACTATCTATGTTCGTGATGGGGCCTAAAAGGGGACAAGATGGCGGGGCCACTGTGCCGTGACTTTCGCTTTACCTTCAACAGTGGTGAGGGTGAACACAAATGAACGCCGCTTATGTACATATACATTGTCATTTTCCACACCATGGGGCTTGTGGGGTTATGTTTGTCCTCTGTATTTGCACCGGCTACCTCCATAGAGCTTAGCAGTTGTTTGGGTCTGTCTTGTTTGTGTTTTTGGTTGCCGCTTTTATAGTGATTTTGGCCGCCTGGCTTGAGGGACTTGCAGGCTGGCGCTGCTTCTTGCTGGTTTTTTATCGCAGTTGTGCCCATTGCACGTTTTTTCACGTTGGGGTTTAGATTTTTATTGCCGTCCAGGGACTTTTATCGCGGACATTTGACACGTTGACGGGACACTATCACATGTTACCACCGTGTTGGGAATACGACGTTGACACAGAGTTATTTTCTCAAGATAGACGGCAATATGAAAGATTGCGTTGAACGATTTTGGCGATGATTATCGCATGTTCTTGAGAATATCCCCCTATATATGTAAACCCAATTTTTGGACAAGAATAATGCAAAGAAGGACAGAGAAGTGCCTGAACTAGCATCAAAAGCCTTAGCTACTGACCTGTTGTCACCATGATCCTCCAGAACTGGGAAACCTAGAGCACCTAAGTGTCATAAAAAATCCTCATAAGTGTGGTCCACACAGACTAAATTCCCAAACTCAGCTATCTCTCCCGAAATCTATAAATGGATAGTTTTAAATTGCTAACCAGATACTCATTGGCTGTAGTTCAGGATGTGCAGTTTCTTGTGAGCAGACAAAAGGCCACCAGGTAAAAATAAAATGTTAATCTACCAAATTATCCCAAGGGTCCATCCCACAATAGTAAGGGAGAACTCATACAAAGTTGTAAGTGTCCAAGTGTTCAGCAACAAGTCAAATACCTATTAGTAAGTGAATGTTTAAAAAGTTAGAAGACAGACACCTAATATTCCTAAACGTATAAACATGAATAAAAAGTTGACTGGGGAAACAAAAATACCAAACGTATGTTTAGTATACAGATGAGAGTGTGTATGTGTGTCCCAAGGAGTCCATACTGTTACTGGAATAAAAGTGAAGAACAATAGCCATCCCACCTCCTAAGACTAAAATAAAGAAGATAGTAAAATAATAGAATGTAGTAAAAGCATAAAGATTTCCTCTGGACCTTAATAAGTCCTTAATACGACTTTAATAAGTCCTAGCATACACCTGTTCTCCTGTTAAAGAATATCAAATGGATGAGCAATTGGAGGGTATCTAGATTCTGGGAACAAAAGTGACCTTGTATGTTGTGATATACGGTCCTTTAAAAAGGTGTGTCTGCCTCTTTTCTAAATACAATTGGGGCATTGCTGATGGATGTGAGGATTATGTTCAAGATAGTGGGTGCATAGAGAGGGGGGGCTGGTAGCCTTGTTTTTTCATTTTCCCCTCCAGTATTATTTTATCTTTGCATTAGGAAATGTTGTGAGTTTTCTGCCAGAGAGGGACACTGATCATGATGGCTTTGGAGAAGATGCCATTTGTGTTGAAGACAGTGCTGGCAGGCTAGAGAAGGCAGTGTAGTTTCAGTAGAGTAGGGGTGTTGTGGTCAAATTCCTTAACCCTCTTGATAAGTACTTCTGCTGTGCTGAGAATACACTTAAGGGAATTCTGTGTGGTACCTGGGATTCTATGGAGCTGGGCATTGTCACTAGGCCTGGGTGTACAATTCAGCTACACTTGTGGAGTTTGTGGAATTTGGCACCTCCTCGTTCCCTAGATAATACAGAGTACCCGATAAACTCCACACTCTAAAAAGGAGCAGAATTGTATTTTTCTGTTGGTGCACTTGTCATATCATTTAGAGCAAACTGGGAGTGTGTTGAGACTTGCCTGGTGCTTGTGAGCTCCAACAATATGTGCTAGCCTCCAGCGCCAGAGACTTCTGGCACTTCTTTTGTGATGTAGGCAAGTGCGATTAAGTGCGAGCGACCACGGCTGCACCTGGAGAAGATTCTGTCTGTTGGAGAAGAAAAGTCTCCTCAAAGACAATTTGTAGTTAGTAAACTTTACAAATGGACAGATCGCAATTTTGTTTTTGTGCTAGGAGCCTGTTTTTTATTTTACTTTTTTACAACAAGGAAGAATTGCTCCACAGACTTGAACTTCATGTTCTTGTCCATTAGGCTCCTCTCTATGCTTTGACCACCTCCTGGTCATTTCTCATTTGGATTTAGAGCTGGAAGGATCATTCTGTTTGTCTTATATATACTTTTGGATTTGAGAAATGTGTTTTTGTGATATCACAAGTAAGTTCAAAAACTGTTCTGTAAGGTGTTGTTTGTTTGATAGAAGGCATGCACCAGGATTTATTTGTACTTTTATTTGATTTGAAAAAATTATTCTGGTGGGTGGCCTACAGTTTCGGTAGGGGCCTTGGTATGTTTTTGTATGTAATGTTTCCTTCTTTGTAAAGGAAAAAATGTCACATAGTTCAGTATGTTTTGGAATAAATTTGCAATATTAATTTAATTCACTATTGGCCTAGTCTGCCAATGGGCCTTCCAACCAGTAGGCTCAGTGCTAGTCATGGGAGTATGACAAACCTGTTTCTGTAGTGTCTGTTGAATTGAAACATCATTTTGGCCATGGATGGCATTTGATTAAATTAGAAAATGTGTTTTTTTGGGGGCATTTCACATGTTTCTTCTGCCAAACAGTGTCTAGGTGGCTAATATATTTTATACCTTTTGAGGATGTGTGTTCTAAAATTTGATAAGCCATTGCTGAATTAATGCTGTTTTCTCCTGTGTTACCATGCCACCTTTTTCTGACCAATGTGTGAGTGTGTTTGCTATAGGCCACCATTTCTCTTTGTTCCCCATGCCACGTGACCTGCTTTTTCCAGCTCCCGCCTCCCAGCTGCTCTCCCTCCCCCGCCCCTTACTTAATGGCAGCTGCTGCACGACAAGGCCAGCAAGACCTTTAACCTCCTGGTGAGGAAACTGCTCTCCCCTCACGCAGCTCCGTCCTTAAGGCACTGCCCAGGCGCCTTCTGGGCTCCAGGTAGTTGTTCGAGTCCCTCCTGCACCCGCAGGCTCCTGACTGTGCGTAAAGTGGGAGTGCCTTGATTTTCTGTTGGTCCACTCTGCCAGCCTTTCAGTTTTTGTTTATTTGTGCCTTTTTGTCTATTTGTGCCGTTTTTCAGGTCACGCACTCTACGAGGCATCAAGTAATCAGCATTGCATTACTAGTGAAACTCCACCCATTGCGTTTCTCTTTGTTTTGTCGCTTGCCATTGGTGGAATCTGGCATTGCTGTTCATATCTCGCTCATTGTTGGCTGGTGGTCCGATATATCACTTCCTTTTTCTTCCCTTTCTGTAGGAAGCAGTAAGGACCAAATACAGTTAATTTACACTGCTGGCTGTTATCTTTTTATTTAGGGACTACTTTTTTTTTTTTTGCTGCTCCTTGCATTTCCACATCTGGCAACTTCCTGCCCTCAGCTGATGCTGTTTATTTATATTTATGTATGTTTAATATTCATTCATAATTAAATGATGTAGCCCAGATGCTTAAATGATGCAGCAGCGACTCGAACCTTGTTCTCCTGCTCCAAAGACGGCAGCGTTATATGTTGAGCCACCTCCTCTCACCATTTGTTTTTTTTTGGTTTCAGATACCACATTTGCCCATCTCAACCGTGTTTTTTTAAAATTGTATCTATCTCCCCCTCCACGTGTATTAGTTTTTTAAATTTGTCTCTCCCCACCTCCCACCGAGATCGCTGTTTATTTTTTTATAATTAAATTATGCCTCCCACGCCGAAGCTCGAACCCTGTCCTCCAGCTCCAAAGTCAGCAGCTTTCAAAGTTCCAGCCTCGCAAGAGCGCCATTCACTTCCTTAATTTAAAGAGGGGGAACAGTAAGGCCGTTTTTACAGGCAGATTGCCATGCCATTGGGCATCATTGTTTTCCTTTGATTTGGCATAATACACACGCTCTCCCAGCATGTCAATTGATTCGGAAAGTCCAGTAAATAGTCTTCATCTGTTTTGGTAAGTATCTTTAGCATGCTCCAGCTAAAAGTAGGATGAGTAAGGGGAAGGGTTGCCTGTCAAACTGGCATCTTTATGGCTTGGTTTACAACCTGTACTAGTTTACCCCACAGCTTATTTGAAGCTGCCACACTGCACTGCTGTCCGTTCTCAGCAGGGCTCAAGTATGTGTCTTGGTGCATTCGAAGTACACATCATGTGCTACATTTGACTTCTGTTTCATTTCTCCCACTGGGTGAGTGCCGGTAGGGGAGGGACCCTGTTTTAGTGCCAACATCGGCCCAGACCCCAACCTGCTCACGACATATAACAGGCACCACACAATGTTTTTTGTTGGAGAAAGTTGTTGCAGCTTTATTTGCATAAACATCATGCCAACATGTTGGGTTATCTTATGGGCGATCCAGGGTCAGGCCGCCCCTCGCGACCTGCCCACCTGATGAGCCATAAACCCCCTGTGGTGTTAGCCGCGGGGGTGTTGTCAATATTGGGGGAAGGTCTAACCCCCTCCCCCGGCAGACCTCCAGTCCACCCCTTACTCACGCCCCTCCCCCTACTGAGGGGCTGAGCGTTGCAGGCAACCCCCGGTTGGTCAGGTCCACAACCGCCCGAAGGACTAACGGGGCGCCATCACTCCTCCAGGATCCCACTGAGGATCTCCCTGGGGATAATTTGCTCTCGCACCCTTCCTGTGCTCCTGTAGAGGGTACCCTTCTGTACCTGCCTGTGTTGGATCGCCCTGTACCTCCGCCTACAACACAAAGAAAGTTGGTATTAGAAAACTACACCCCTTGCTGCCCGATAGCCGGGTTAGCGGTAGGGAGGGAAAACAGCGTCCGGGCAGCACCGCACCTCTAGGCCCAGGAGGGGGAGAGGGTCAGTCCACGCGGTCAGACGAGGGTCGAAGAGGGCGTCAGGCCCGCGACCCCAGGCCATATACCCTCGGCCCCTGACCCCTCCCCCGCCGGAAGTGACATCACCGGGGGGGGGGGACCCTTCGAGTCCCCAAACACTAGACTGCTCTTTTGGGTTTGTGCCATCATGTGGCACTAAGGGTGGCGGCCCTCTTAGGTGGCCACCTTTGGTGGCCCACGGCAGCCTGTCATAGTGCCAACATCGGCCCAGACCCCAACCTGCTCACAACAACTTCCCAAATAACAGACACCACACAATGTTTTTTGTTGGAGAAAGTTGTTGCAGCTTTATTTGCATAAACATTATGCCAACATGTTGGGTTATCTTACGGACGATCCAGGGTCAGGCCGCCCCTCGCGACCTGCCCACCTGATGAGCCATAAACCCCCTGTGGTGTTAGCCGCGGGGGCGTTGTCAATATTGGGGGAAGGTCTAACCCCCTCCCCCCGGCGGACCTCCAGTCAACCCCTTACTCACGCCCCTCCCCCTACGGAGGGGCTGATCATTGCAGGCAACCCCCGGTTGCTCAGGTCCACAACCGCCCGAAGGACTAACGGGGCGCCGTCACTCCTCCAGGATCCCACCGAGGATCTCCCTGGGGATAATTTGCTCTCGCACCCTTCCTGTGCTCCTGTAGAGGGTACCCTTCTGTACCTTCCTGCGTTGGATCACCCTGTAACTCCGCCATGGCTCTGGGTGTGGCCGCCGCCGCCCCAGAGCCCCCCCACCTTCTAGAGTTCTTTCTTTATGACCTGCTGCTACTAGTGCTTCCGCTGAATCTATCAGGATGAGGGCCATCTTCACTTCTGATAGGTGTATACCATCTTCATCAAAGCACCCTGTGCATTCTGCATGTAGCAACCCCTATCTTATAAACCAAATCCACGTTGTTCGGTGCATTTGTGCATAGCTACTCCAGGTCGCACAAAAACAGCACATCAAAATTGAGGTCTGTGCCTAAATCTGTCTCTTAAGGACGTATGTAATACTTGTAACAACTTGACTATCAACGTCCCACTTGTTTTATGTGTTCCACTGGCAAGCCTGCCTTGAAAGCCGTGGTTGATGCCCCTATTCTAGAGGCGTGGCTGCAAAAGCGCTTGTCCTGGACCTCGTTGCTTGCGAATTCCAAACACACCTGTATTATGTGCTGTACTTGGTATTTGGTCAAAGGGTCCCATCAGCATGCATCAGGAGGCCCCTCGCCTTGGGGGGCGCAGCGCCAGGTATCTCGCAACTAGGCGCACTGAGCAGTACTTGGCACTTCCAACCTGTTTAACAATATAACTTTTCCTGCCCCTTCCTGGTCCGTTTTAGATCTCCTCAACCTTAGAGTCAGGACCTCACCTGTCAGGACAGCATCCCGTCTGCACACGGCTACTCCTGAAGTGTCCTGTTTGGAACTTGGAACTCACCACTATCTCCCCCATTCTAAATGCACCACAGAAAGTCAGCGCAAAAGTTGCTAAAAAGAGAGCTGCTTCAAAAGCGGAGTGAGTGGCCCTCTAGATCCAGTGACCTACAGCTTGTTCATTCGGAGGCCTCCCTCAGCTCAAGCATGGACATGTCCTTTCCACCTCTGGACAGCAGTGCTGTGAAGCAACCAAAATACCCTATCAGTTCTGCCGCTCCACAGGACGGTGAACTGTATCAGTAATGTCCCTGAACCTCTCACTAACACTGTAAACTATGCTTAGGAGATGTCCCTATTAGTGCTCCATCCCCTCCATTTCAGCACTGTCAAGGCCAATCACACCCTCTTGTGAATGGCTCACTCGTGCCCCCTGCACAAAGCAAGGCCTATCTATGTGTAGCCCATAACCTTGCCTTTATTCCAGACAGTGTATCAGGGTTCTGTTGAAACAGTTTGCTTGACTGCCGAGTGCGCATTGCTCTGTCCCGGAGTATTTTTCTCTACTCCGTTCCGGGCTGCCAAGCTACTGATCTGGCCCGCCCCAACCCTGGGCGAACTAAAGGAGGCTATACTGCTATCTATATGAGCAGCCGTTGTTGCTAATGATGGTCCCATACAGAACTGGTAAACTAGATGCTGTACCGTATCATTTACACAAGGTGCAGCACCCCTTGGCCCATCACATCAACTTATACAAACCCAGGAGCAAGCCTGAGCTGGCTACCCCAGGTCCATGCTGCACACGCCTTACTCTAAGGAGCTCTACCCAACGGAGCATACGTCCCACAGAACTGACCCATTTGTATCCCACAGCAGAGTGTCAAAAGAAGCGAACAAGGCCCCCTCATGGCTAAAAGGATGCCCTGGACCACAGGCAATTGTCCCTAATGATCTTGGCAGGCCCTAACTGAGCTTACGGAAGTCCAGACTAGACAATACCGTAGCCCCTGACCACCTGGACAGGCCCTCTCCCCTGTCGTGCGCCAACCCTATAGTGTGACATAAGGGCTGGCTTTCAGATTTTCTGGAGAAGACCCCTGTGCCCCCCCCCTACTGAAAACCATACCAGTCTTCTGCCCATCTACCCTTGTGGTTACCCCTCCTGTCACCTATGAGCTGAGGCCAGCAGTTGCATGAGGTACTTGAGCACAACTGGGGCTGATGTGTAACGGAGGCATGGTAGTTGCCCAACCGCTACACTTAACACTGCTTCTACTCGCCCCTACATGAAGTCAGATCCGGGTTGTCACCTTGCCCCCCAAGAGCACTTGACCAGGAACAGCATTCAGGCTCCGCGCCCGGAGCACCCCTGGCCATTCCTGCTTCCGTTCCAACCTGTCCTTCTCAGAGTGGTGCCTGTGTACTTGATCCGATTGTCCTGAAATTAGAAAACAGCTTACACTCCAATCCTGGACGTGCTGACCCAGAACCCCACATTCCCCTATTGCACAGGGATGCATGATATGCCTAGATACAGCAGTCATTTCAAAGAAAACTCCTTCCGTTTTTGTCACAGGGAATGCTTGATTTACCCACACTTTGCCACTGCTTACAAAGAGAACAGCCCAGTAAAACAACAAATTGCCCAGCCCCATCAGTTGTTATTCCAAGAGATAGCATCCAATTATTGCACATGGGCTACCTACTATGCCCAGACTCACCAGTTCATTACCCATGCATTACTACCATGGGGTGTAACCTGCACGCCCCACAACAGGGACAGTAATGACACCTGGGGAGAACCAGGGAATCCCAGACCCTAGCACACTGACCCCAGTGTGCTATGACCCTTCTACCTGTTGATAGTTCGGGTGGCCCACCATGTTAGTAGGGCGGTTCTCCAGCGCTGATCCTGCATTTGAGACATAACACATCCATTAGAAGCCATGCCCCCCCCTCTTATCCCAAATGGATTCTCTGCAATGAGACAGTCGCCATCAATGCCCCCCACGCTACCAAGGCTAAGCCTGTTTGTAAGTTACGAGAACCAGTTTGCTAACTCGATCACCCGGATCAGAGCCCCTTACTTGCGCACCAGTTGCTGTACAAAAGAACATATTCCATGAATGCACCTGGGATGCATGATATGCCCAAGCCCCTCAGTTGTGTAAAAGAAAACTCATTTCCATTTTGTCACAGGGCATGCATGATTTGCCCACATTCTCCCCCTGCTTACTGACAGAACACCCCAATTCTACCCAGCAAATCAACAAATTGCCCAGGCTCCTCCGATGTTTTACAAGAGAAAACAACCATTTATTGCACAGGAGCTTCCTGCTAAGCTCAGATTCACCCGTTGACTATGAATGTAATACTTCACTGGGGTGTAACCTGTGTGCCCCACAACCGGGACAGTCCTGACACCTGGGGAGAAACCGGGTGTCCTAGACCCTAGCACACTGCCCCCAGTGTGCGATGACCCTTATAACTGTTGACAGTTCAGATGGACCCCCATGTGAGTAGGGCGGTTCTCCAATGCGGTACATGCATTTGAGACATAAAACATCCATTAGAAGCCCTGCCCCTCTCATATACCAATATGGATACCCTGCAATGAGACAAGGGCCAACATTGCCCCCACGCTACCAAGGCCAAGCCTGGTTGTCAGTTACGAGTACTAGTTATTCACATTACAGACACTTATAAGTATAATTCCTGCCCTCTCGATTATCTGAAGGAAGACCATATAATGTAGAAATTTCTATTCTCCTAGACCAGAGGTCTTCAAACTGTGGGGCGCGCCCCCCTGGGGGTCCGTGGATCGTTTCCAAGGGGGGCGCTAATGCCTCTGCAATTACATGTAAATGAAGATGGCCTGGAACTGCAGCCTTATTTATCTGCTTCATTTCCTGGCTGTCTTCATTTACATGCACCCTGAAGTGCTGTGAAGGAGGTCACTGAGTGTCAATAAGTTGCCTAAAGGAAAAGAATTAACTAGTCTGAGTATTTCGTTTTTTCGCTGTCAGCTAACTATATATGAAATAATGAGCAAACGATTCCCTGAAAAATAAAATCAAGTTGCATTACACACAGTCTATCATAGGCTGCTGCAAAATCATGCAGTGTTTGAAATAAAAACACTTTCCTACAAAATATAGCCTTTAGTCATAAATGATCAGACTGTCCCATATGTAAGCATTTTCTGAAGTATAACACCCTTACAATACCTCTAAAAAATAATTGTCACTTTGACGCATTAAGCAGGGCCAATGGAATTATGTGGCAAGAGAGGACCAAATTATGCAGGAAGAAAAGGTAAATTATGCAGCATAAATCTGTCACATGTTGTGGTTCGCTTTATTTCATTTTTAGTCATGGTAACACTGAGCTGAAATATTATACCTCTTTAGTTACAATTTAAGACCCAAATATATCAATAAGCAACTGCAAGATGACCAATCAGCCTTTATGAAGGGACTTCTACTGCTCTGGAACATGTCACCAGACACGTTTTAAGTCATTGTTGATCCCTTTGAACTAGAATCACATTTTTTCGTTAAAATCTGCAGATTATGCAGCAGATGATGGGTTATGTAGCAAATGTGATACATCCATAGCAATGCAGAAAACGCTTCTGCCTCAGAAACGTATAATTCCAGTGGTCCTGGAATTAAGTGAGTAATCAATTAACCGTTGGTAAGAGGATGTAGTGTAACAGCCTTCTTTGCATTAGGATTCAGAAAGGGGGTGGTGATGGACAGAGCATCTGAGTTAAACAGAACACTCATACCCAGTCAAAAGATCAGGGCTTGATCCATCACCGTTTTTTAGCTCACTGCACAATCCCAGTTCAGAACCTGGCTATATGCAAATTAGTCTGACCCTGGCCCAGTGCATCATGGGAACAGGGCAGACCAAACTACCAAGCCAATTCTTTACTGGAAAGGAAACAAGCTTTCGGGGACCGGTTTCTGGCATTACAGCCGTCTTCGGCCCGGCTTGCTTGAAGCCTGATGGTGCAGTGAGCAAGGGACTCACATCTGAGCATACCCTGCCACTCCTATAGTGGCCAAAACGATTCAGAAAGGGGGTGGTGATGGACAGAGCATCTGAGTTAAACAGAACACTCATACCCAGTCAAAAGATCAGGGCTTGATCCATCACCGTTTTTTAGCTCACTGCACCATCCCAGTTCAGAACCTGGCTATATGCAAATTAGTCTGACCCTGGCCCAGTGCATCATGGCAACAGGGCAGACCAAACTACCAAGCCAATTCTTTACTGGAAAGGAAACAAGCTTCCGGGGACCGGTTTCTGGCATTACAGCCCTCTTCGGCCCGGCTTGCTTGAATCCTGATGGTGCAGTGAGCAAGGGACTCACATCTGAGCATACCCTGCCACTCCCCGGAAGCTTGTTTCCTTTCCATTAAAGAATTGGCTTGGTAGTTTGGTTTTCTTCTGAAAGGGCCTGTTTTAAGAATAGAATGATGGTCCGGCATAGTGGCGAAGGGATATAAGAGTCAGAGGAGATAGCCTGCTACTCAGGACTGAAGTTATCATTTGTGCAGCAAGTGTAGTTGCTTTGAGGTCCAGTAGTGCGAGGGGCTCACAACACCTCAATTATAGGGGGCAGTATTTTGGAATCAATAACTGTTTTTGTTTGATTAATTTGCTGTTTTTGAAGTCTCATAAGTAGTGTGGTTGATGAGCTATCGAAAAAGTACTCCTGAAATGATTTCATAATCCATGCCCCCTACGCTCATCCCTTTCCCTCCCACTCACCTAATCCTTGCCGTAAAGTTTTGGAGGGGGGGCTTGACATTAAAACATTATGCTTAGGGGGGCTCAATGCAAAAAAGTTTGAAGACCTCTGTCCTAGACTTTTCGAAGTGTCTTCCCAGTGTGTTCATGAGGTTTGAGAGTCTGCCGTATATTGCAGTATTAGCCTTTTTCCTGTGTTTAGTACACTTTTGTAACCTGCACACGTCACTTTTCTCTTGTAACACACTGGTTGGCAGTATTTTACCTCTACTTGACTTGATGCGCTTATAAACCTGAGAGCCTGATTTGCACAAAATCGTCAGAAGTGAATGCGACCCCACAGCGCAAACCCTGATAACGCACCAAAGACTTCAGCACTAACTAAACCCGAAAGAATGACGCGCTTTCAAGCACAGTTTATACATTACACATTCCGGCACATGCGAGTTATGTGCTTTGTCCAGAATCACCTAACTGGACGCGACCCTTAGGCTCGGAACCTGGTTCTAGCACCCATGTCGTGAGCGCGAGCTCGGCCCTGAAGGAAGGAGCGCTTAAATGAGCAGTAATTCATTACCTATTCAAGGCACATGCAAGGTAAGTGAGTTGACCAAAGTCACTGCATGTGAACGCGATCCCGCAACAAGAAACCATATTTAAAGCAGCGCAAACTCAGCACAAACTAACTGATTTGACCAAAATCACTGCATGTGAACGCGATCCTGCGACAAGAAACCATATTTAAGCAGCGCGAACTCAGCACAAACTAATTGATTTGACCAAAATCACTGCATGTGAATGCGATCCTGCGACAAGAAACCACTATTTAAGCAGTGCCACTAGTTATCCAGCGCGCACTCAGCATGAATGAAGTGATTTGGCCCATTTGTGTAGCACCAGCTATGTTCCATGAGGCCAGGGGAAATTAAGTATTTAGCCCAGAAGCACAAATGTTTCGTGTCATAACCGAGACTCGAACACACTATTATCACTTTTGCTTCATGTAACTTAACGTCTGCTTTTGTAATTTGTTCTCTTGTGTAATTTTCTCCTCATGTATCATTACTGTTCCTATTGTGAAGCGCTCTGACACCTTCGGGTAAAGTCCGCGCTATACAAAATCGCATAAATAAATAAATAAAATGGCCACACAAGAACTCACAATATGTCAGCCTACATTTCAGAGTGGGCGGTGGCCTCTCGTTGGAATATCACTAGGTACTGCATGGCCTCAATCCAACCCGAAGGGGGGGGTCTAAGGACAAAGAGCAGGCGAGGCCTGAGAGAGGTTGATAACGTGCCCTGAATAGAATCACTGAGATTTAGAGGGGACATGGATGCTCTTCCGCCGCGCTCCCTGCAGGGCTAAAACACCCACGTTCTCCCGCCCGCTCCTCGCTGTAAACCCCCCCCCACAATACTTTAGAGGTTGGTGGGGGGCAGGAGTTTCGCAGCTTACAGCGCAGTCCTTTCCTATGAAGTCCCCAGCTGCGGCCGAGCTCGAGCAGCAGTACAGTCACCACTCTAGTTCATTGGCCGGGACCGTTTAACTGAGAGTAACTGTCAGAAAATGGGTGTGGTGAATACTCACACACCACCGTCGGAGGTTCCTACAGTGTGAAAAAAGGTTGTGCTTCCCCTGCGACCGCCATGGAGCCACGGTGCTGACAAGGGTTTAGCCAGGTTGGGGCACGCTGAAGCTGCCCGTGCTGTGCTCTTATGCACCTTCCACCGGTGAAAGAAGGGTCTAAACTGCGTTGTCCTGTAACAGCACATTGCCTGACCTCGAACCGCAGCCATTTAACAAATAGACCCCGCATCCATCCAGGCACCAGTCGGAGCCCGTGAACCCATCGGAGCCGCGAGCCACCCACTCGCAAAAGCCGACAACAGAAAGGAACCAGTGACATAGCAATAGTTTAGCACCCTACCGCTGGTCTGCATTGCCTAATCTCATGGATCCGAGACCCACGATGCCGTGGAGGGACCCGTTCTACCACGTTCTAGGAGGCCGCAGCTCTCTGCTCTTTGTGCTTTCTCCAGCACTCCCCCCTTTTGCGCTGCAGTTTAAACTTTTTCTGCTGGCAACAATGTGGAATAAAAGGACATCTTTTAATCCGCGCTGTAGAACCTATAAGTTAAGAGAGCCTCTTGCAACCCACATCGTGCAGCGCAGTCCAGGTGTACATGCTTCCCCCTCGTGCTGGTGAATGCGCAAGATTTGCCCTAAGACATCCACGACTCTCATGCACTATCAGCATTGTAAATACAGTGGGAACCAATTCGCCCCCGAAATTGGCAACAAGGACAACCGTGACGTAACCAGTTCCGACTCACTGTAATTGGTCACCACCCGGCTCGTCACGGGTAAGGCCCTTGAGCACCACACCGGCACTCACCATGGAGTGGGCAGATGTACATGGGAGGCAGGAGTGTTCTTTTCCTGAGTAACACGCCACCTCCCCGCATTGTGACCTCTCTCCAGCGTGCATCGAAGCCTCCTTGGGACATCCTTTCCAACAATGCAAAAGGAATTAAAAATGAACCGGGCCCCTTCTCCAGCCCTCTCGAAAAAGGTGGTGGCTGCACGCATTGGAGGAGGATAAAGGAGGGGGGTAGTAGCGGAGTGGGAGTATTGTGCCGCTCGCCCCCCCAGCACACCACAGCGGGACATAGCATTGGTGAGCCACATCAGGGGGGGGACAACCTGGCGCTTGCTGCCCTTCCCCACCATGCGGCCACAAGTCTCGCGGACTAGTGCCAGTGAGCGTGACAAAGGGGATGGGGGCAACCTAGCGCTCACCGCCCCCACCCAGCAAAATTAACTTGTGGACTGCACACGCACACACGACACGTCCAGCGCAGGGCTAGAATGCGTGTGAACGCACCCCGCGCCACTCGCTTACCCTTACTAGGGTTCCGTGGTGCCAGAGTAGGCCGCCCCCAACGGCTCGAGAGGAGACTTGCATATGGCACTGCCGGGATTGGGCTGCAGGGAGAAGCCATGCAACCCTTGTTGCTCCCTCCCCGGGCAAACCTCCGCCCCGCTCTATGCTCTACCCGCAACAGGCCCCCACGGCGAAGACCCAGACCTGGGCTGAAGTAGGCCGAGGAGGGGGAAGGGGACCTCGCGGCGCTCGCCGCCACCCCCCCACCGCATGTGACCAGCGAGTCAGGTAAGCTGCATTAGACGGCATAGAACCTCCAACCCCCAAACCCCCTATCCGGTCTGGAGACCGCTGAACTAACAAGGGGAGGGGGGGCTGCTCTAACCCACTGGAGCCGTCTTGCCCTCCCAAGGCGGCTGCACGGCAATGGACGACTTTGAAGCCTTGCCCCCGAAAGGGGTAGGTGAGGCGAGATGCACTCACCACAGAACAGCTCCAGGAGATCCCACGTCCAACAGCGAGACGGGCACCAGGCTACAGCGTCCGGGCAGCACCGCGCGTCTAGGCCCAGGAGGGGGAGAGGGTCAGTCCACGTGGCCAGACGAGGGTCGAAGAGGGCGTCAGGCCCGCGACCCCAGGCCATATACCCTCGGCCCCTGACCCCTCCCCCGCCAAAAGTGACATCACCAGGGGGGGGGGGACCCTTCGAGTCCCCAAACACTAGACTGCTCTTTTGGGTCTGTGCCATCATGTGGCACTAAGGGTGGCCGCCGTCTTAGGTGGGCACCTTTGGTGGCCGGGGGCAACCTGTCATTCTCCATCTACTGTCAAGGGCCACGCTTCAAAAAATGGTAATGCACAGCGCTGTTAGTTTATTTACAGACAACAGCATATTGAAGCAATACCTATCTGCGGACAGCCACCTTTAAATATGGAAACAGTGAAAGGAAAAACATTCTTGAGGAACGTGAGTACCCCGCCCATGTGGGAAATTTCGCTTACAAAGTTCATTTGCTAATTTTCAACAATTGTATTGAGCTGGGTGGATTTTATGGAATTTTGTTTTGCAGGCTTTGCACAGTTTTGAGCACACACACACACACACTCTGCCTTTCCCTAACCTTGGGCAGTACTTTCTTTGCAGCTGCCCCCTATACCGCTCATCTGCTACAGGGACTTGGAATATTTTATTGTGTGCTTGTCCCTCTCCCGTCCATCTTCTACGTGCGTGTCTCTTTGCTTTCTCGGACCATGTGCTTTTCTCTGCCTTAGCTCACATTTAATAGATATTTATTTTTCTGCTCTGTGGTTCATGTCTAACCATGGGCGTCTGCAGTGGGGGGGGGGCAAGGAGGGGCGCTTGCTCCCCCCTGAGTGCCTTTCCTTCCCCCCCTGCGCACGCGCATGTGCACAAATGCATCCCGGAAGGAGGCCTGACGCCGGGGCTCGTCCTCAGGCAGGACATCACCTTTTGTCCATAATTTTAGGCATTGCAGGGAACAGAGCTGTTCCCTGCAAAAGACCTCAGCTCCCAGATGGGGCCGCCTTGCACTCCTCTAAGCACAAGAGCAGCCCCACCTCACCCATTGTCATTCTGTATAGGGCTGATGATTGCCACATACAGAATGACAATGGGTCAGTCTGGGCTGGCACACCATGTGGAGGCCTCCTCCAGCCTCGGTCCAGGGCATTCGGTCACACAAAAGTGCTAATACGCCCAAGCTGCTGCTAGGTGAGAATCCAGTTAACCAAAGGAAGGTGGTGAAAGAGGTTGAAAGGAAGATTATAGTTTAGCAGCCATGGTTGCTGCTTTTTTATTTTATGCAACTAACAATCATAGACAAAGCCAACAGTTCTGGCTTGTTGTAGGTGTAATATTACTTGTTGTATTATATATCTGGATGCAATGACCGAAGCAACAAAAATACCAGTCGGGCGGCACATTATATTAAGCACAGATTTTTAGCTTATGTATTTTAAGCCACGCATTTTATTACATCAAACACCCTTTTGGAGAGACCCCCCTAGTGTTTTCATCCCACTTAAAGCTCTGGAAACAACACCATGTCACAGTCACCTCACGTCAAGGCACTGTGCATCATGCATGACTCATGCCTTCCACTTTTTCAGATTGCCTATGTGCAGGGGCATAGAGAAGACTGCTCCAGCCCACCTCTTGTTTTAGGAACTACAGCGAGGGTGGACTTCTTGATGGGTCTCATAATTAATGTGAAAAGGTGAGTGAGTAAGTAAGTGAAGGGATGGGTGGATGGATGGCTGGATAGATGAGTAAAATGATGGATGGATGGATGAGTGAAAGGGTGGATGACAGGGGCGTGAATGGGTGGATGGATTGATGAATTGATAAGTGAATGGGCGGATTGATGAATTGATAAGTGAAATGGTGAATGGATGGACGGATGAGTGAAAGGGTGGACGTAAGGCTGGGTGAGTGAGTGAAAGGGCAGGTAGATGGACAAAAGGATGGATAGATGGGTGAAGGAGTGAAAGGGTGGATGGATGAGTGAAAGGATGGATGAATGAGGAGTTCAATGGATGGATTCATGAGTGGATGAGTAGATTGATGGTTGGGTGGGTGGATGGAAGGATGGATGGCTAAGTGAAAGGGGAATTGAAAGGAAGGAGGATTGGTAAATGGATTACTGAACAGGCGAATGGCCGGATGGATGAGTTAATGGATGGATGGGTGGAAGAGTGGATGGATGAGTGTATGGATGGATAGGGTGAAAGGATGGATGGATGATGGATGAGTAAAAGGGTGGATTGAGGGATGGATGAGTGAAATGATGGATGGAAGGAAACGTGATGGATAGGTTTGTAAATAGATGAATAAGGACATGGATGCAGCCGCGGTCGGTAGTGGGAGTAGCTGCCGGGCGGTGACGTCGGGATGGGGAGGGGCAGGGTGGGGGCTAGTAATGATGGATTACAGAGCTTTACAGGTAAGTAAACATATAAATAAATAAAACGCATTTCGTTGCGTGCACTGCATCGCATTTGGGGATGCAGTGCACGCAACAAAATTAGTTTTATTTATTTATATGTTTACTTACCTGTAAAGCTCCGTAATTCATAGATTACTACCACCCACCCTGCCCCTCCCCCTCCCGACATCACCGCCCTCCGAATATGCAAATGTAGTGTTAGCTTGTAGAGGCATATTTACAAGCCCCTTGGGCCACTTTTGCGTCACTTTTCCAATGTTAAAAGTGACGCAAAAGTGGCGCAAGAGGCTTGTAAATCTGCCCCGTAGCTTTCAGTTTTTGGGATGCCAGTGGGGTAATTTTAGGGTTCAGGGTGGGTATTGGTTTTGGGGTGGCAGGGATAATTTTATTGTTCAAGGTGGGTATGGGTTTTAGGGTGGCAGGGATAATTTTAGGGTTCAAGGTGGGTCTGAGTTTTGGGGTGCCAGGGGTAATTTTAGGGTTCAGGGCGGGTATGGGTTTTGGGGTGCCAGGGGAAATGTTAGGGTTTAGAGGTAGGAAAGTCACATGTTTCACTGGCCCAGGGACTCCAATTTCAGACATAAATGCAACCATACACTAGCACAGAGTTTAAAATGAGCAAGATTCAATCTATGCACGGGTAGAGGTTATTTCTGGAGAGTGTGCTTCATGTATATTGGGTACACTTTAAAACACTTTACACAGTCTCAGAAATCAGAACTCTAGAAGGAGTGTACTTTCACTCAAATAAAAACGTGCAGTCATGTTCGAAAACAATTTACTTTTGCATGTAATCGTTTAAATATGATTCATGTTCCGTTTAACATCAGAGCGTGTTGTAACAGAGGATTATTATACAGATCAGGCCTCCACAAGGCCCGTATGCTACAGGCCACATATGTCAGCTATGGTATCGGGGGGGGGGGGATTTTTCTAGTTTTAAACAGTTGTGCAAAATCTGTCTATTTAGATTTAGTTCCTCCTTTATCCAAATTGAGACTCAAAGCTTTAAAGGGCCGAGGCGCAGCAGATCTGTAATAATCTCTAGACCTAGTTCTTCATGTACAATTTCATATGGTACACTTTGTTGAACTCCCAAAAGGCCCCTTAAAAATGTATTTTCATCAACTTTAAGTGGGGCAACCCCGCATACCCTCAAATTCCACTTGGAAAAAAGTGGGTGCCAAAATGGCATGTACAAGTATTATTAGGATTGCACGGGCTCATGTAAATTGCAGCTCAAAGTTCTGTGGTTTTATTGAGGTTTGGACTATATTGTGCTCCATGTTACCCATGATTCCATAATGTGCAAACAAGTGGGAAAGTCATTAGATGTTTATAAGAATGTCTGTTGTCCCTGGCGGGAGGCCCCCATTATTAGTCCAGACTCTCGTAGAAATGTAACTGCTTCCGCTAAAGATTTGCCAAACTGTGCTAGGTCCTTCGGGGTAACAGATGTATACATGAGCAATAGTACTTCCTTATATGATCTTTTCCCATGCTGCATGAAGATAGGCCTTAACCCCTTCGCTGCTAGGCCTTTTCCCCTCCTGTGCTAAGCCTTTTTTTGGCGATTTGGGGTAGTGCGCGCTTAGGCCCCTGTAACTTTTTGACCACATAAGGTATCCACGCCAAATTTGCGTCCTTGTCTTCCAACATCATGTGGATTCTCAATGTACCCAGGGTTTGTGGATTCCCTTGGAGGGGTCCCAGAAATTAACCAAAATATAGTGGAATTTTTGTTTTTTTCAGAAAAATTGGAAAAACGGGCTGCAAATGAAAGCCTCTGGGTTTTTCCCTGCAAATGGTATCAAAAAAGGGTTTGTGGGGCTGAAATCTCCATTTTCTCAGCTTTTAAGGAATGACAGTCTTTTGTCAGAGAACCAACATTTTTCACACAGTTTTGGCATTTTTATGGGACATAGCCTATTTTTGCTATTTTTAGAGCTTTTCACCACCTTCCAGTTAATGGTAGAAATGAGTATGAAAGCAATAAGGGATCCTGGAAAGCTATACATTTTCGAAAAGTAGACAAAATTCTGAATTCAGAAAGGGGTCATTTGTCTAAATCCATGAAGGTTTCTTTATATAAACTAACAGTTAAATATTGGAATAATTGAACATTTGTTGAAAAAACCAGCCTTTTGTCTCAACGTTTTCACCTATAACTTCTCGTAATTTTGACAGCTCTTGGAAAGCAATGTACCATTACATTTCTTAGACCTTCCTGGTTGTGGGGATATATAAGACTTGTAGTTTCTTCAAGAATCCGACGAACCCAGATCCAAAAACTGAGCAGCAACTTGCAATGATTTTTTTTTATTTACTGGGTGTAGAGCACTTATTCTTGGAAAATGTATATGAGAAAAAATCGGTATGAAAGACACCTATGTATTTCTGAATTGGGTACAAATTATAGAGTCTAGAAACAGTATATAATTGCACATTTTCAAAATTGGGAATACTCATACTAGCATGAGAATTATTGGTCATTTTTGAAAAAGATTTTTTTTTTACACAATGTCTTTCATTGGGAAGGGAGAAATGCATGAAAACTCAATTGGTAATAACAGTTGATTTACAAATCTGAATTACCCTAAGTCTCCCGATAAAAACGGTACCTCACTTGTGTGGGTCGGCCTTGTGCCTGCGACAGGAAACGGCGCAAAATGCAACGTGGTCACACCTCAATTTTGCAGTTAAAAATTGACCCTTTTATGGCAAAGTGCCTACCTGTAGTTTTTGCACCCTAGCTCTGCCGGAACCTAGGGAAACCTAGCAAACCTATACATTTTTGAAAACTATACACGCAGGGGAATTCAGGATGGGGTGACTCGACTGCCTACCACCAGGTTTTGTTACCCAGAATTCCTTGCAAAGCTAAGAATTTGACAAAAAAAACACATTTTCCTCACATTTTTGTGGTGGAAAGTTCTGGAATCTGCGTGGATCAACAAATTTCCACCCACCCAGCGTTCCCCCAGGTCTCCCGAAAAAAATGGTACCTCACTTGCGTGGGCAGGCATAGTGGCTGCGACATGAAACAGCGCAAAACACAACGTGGTCGCACCTTAATTTCCCAGTGAAATCCTGCCATTTTTGGACAAAGAGACTACCTTTTGTTTTTGAGCCCTAGTTCTGCCAGCACCTAGGGAAACCTAGCAAACCTATACATTTTTGAAAACTAGACACCCAGGGGAATTCAGGATGGGGTGACTGGACTGCCTACCACCAGGTTTTGTTACCCAGAATCCCTTGCAAAGCTAAGAATTTGACAAAAAAACACATTTTCCTCACATTTCTGTGGTGGAAAGTTCTGGAATCTGCGTGGATCAACAAATTTCCACCCACCCAGCGTTCCCCCAGGTCTCCCGAAAAACATGGTACCTCACTTGCGTGGGTAGGCATAGTGGCTGCGACATGAAACAGCGCAAAACGCAACGTGGTCGCACCTCAATTTCCCAGTGAAATCTTGCCCTTTTTGGACAAAGAGACTACCTTTTGTTTTTGAGCCCTAGCTCTGCCAGCACCTAGGGAAATCTAGCAAACCTATACATTTTTGAAAACTATACACGCAGGGGAATTTAGGATGGGGTGACTCAACTGCCTACAACCAGGTTTTGTTACCCATAATTCCTTGCAAAGCTAAGAATTTGACAAAAAAAACACATTTTCCTCACATTTCTGTGGTGAAAAGTTTTGGAATCTGCGTGGATCAACAGATTTCCACCCACCCAGCGTTCCCCCAGGTCTCCCGAAAAAAATGGTACCTCACTTGCGTGGGTAGGCATAGTGGCTGCGACATGAAACAGCGCAAAACTCAACGTGGTCGCACCTCAATTTCCCAGTGAAATCTTGCCCTTTTTGGACAAAGAGACTACCTTTTGTTTTTGAGCCCTAGCTCTGCCAATACCTAGGGAAACCTAGAAAACCTATACATTTTTGAAAACTAGACACCCAGGGGAATTCAGGATGGGGTGACTCGACTGCCTACCACCATGTTTTGTTACCCAGAATCCCTTGCAAAGCTAAGAATTTGACAATAAAACACATTTTCCTCACATTTCTGTGGTGGAAAGTTCTGGAATCTGCGTGGATCAACAAATTTCCACCCACCCAGCGTTCCCCCAGGTCACCCGAAAAAAATGGTACCTCACTTGCGTGGGTAGGCATAGTGGCTGCAACAGGAAAAGGTTCAAATCATTCGGTGGTGAATTTACAATTCCCTATAGCAAAACTACCTTGATTTTTTTGGGGGGCACCTGAGTTTGTGGCCCGGGGCTTAGTGGCCATCTTTGGAAACTACCAAACCCAAACAGGTCTGAAAACTAGACACCCGGGGGAGTCCAGGGAGGTATGGCATGCGTGGGTCCCCCAATGTTTTCCTACCCAGAAATCCCTGCAAACCTTAAATTTAGGTTAAAAAAAACACTTTTCCATACATTTTTGGGTGAGATCTCCCTGCCGGCACAAATGTCCTGCAACCCAGCGTTCCCCTTCATCTCCCGAGTAAAATGATACCTCACTTGTGTGGGTGGGCCAAAGCCCTGTGACTAAGGTTGGGGTGCTTAATTTGTCAAACCTATATACTAGATTTTTTTTTAATTCATTTTCAGCCTGTTCTGCTTTGGGGCACCCACACAAGTGAGGTATCATTTTACTCTGGAGACCAAGGGGAACGCTGGGTGGTAGGACATTTTTGCCGGCACGGAGATCCCACGCAAAAAAGTTTGGAAAAGTGGTTTTTTTACCTAATGTTAAGGTTTGCAAGGAATTCTGGGTAGGAATACATTGGGGGACCCACGCATGCCATACCTCCCTGGACTCCCCCGGGTGTCTAGTTTTCAGAACTGTTTGGGTTTGGTAGTTTTCAAAGATGGCCGCCGAGCTCCGGGTCAAAAACTCAGGAGCCCCCCCAAAATCAAGGTAGTTTTGCAATAGGGTACGATTTGGACCTTTTCCTGTTGCAGCCACTATGCCTAACCACGCAAGTGAGGTACCATTTTTATCGGGAGACCTGGGGGAACGCTGGGTGGGAGGAAATTTGTGTGAGCCCAGTGATGCCACGCTTTCCCACACAAAAAAGTGTGAAAAAACTGATTTTTTTAGCTAAAATTGAGGTTTGCAAGGGATTCTGGGTAAAGGAACGTTGGAGGATCCACGCAAGCCATACCTTCTTGGAAGCCCGCGGGTGTCTACTTTTCAGAAATGTGTGGGTTTGGTAGGTTTCCCTAGATGGCCGTCTAGCACGGGGCCAAAAACCCAGGTAACCCCTCTTGCAAAAGCTGGTGGACTTGACAATGTCAAAACCACCAGCTTTTGCAAGAGGGGTTACCTGGGTGTTTGGCCCCGTGCTAGACGGCCATCTAGGGAAACCTACCAAACCCACACATTTCTGAAAAGTAGACACCCAGGGGCTTCCAAGGAGGTATGGCTTGCGTGGATCCTCTAACGTTCCTTTACCCAGAATCCCTTGCAAACCTCAATTTTAGCTGAAAAAATCATTTTTTTCACACTTTTTTGTGTGGGAATGCGTGGCATCACTGGGCTCACACACATTTCCTCCCACCCAACGTTCCCCCAGGTCTCCCGATAAAAATGGTACCTCACTTGCGTGGTTAGGCATAGTGGCTGCAACAGGAAAAGGTCCAAATCGTACCCTATAGCAAAACTAACTTGATTTTGGGGGGGGGCACCTGAGTTTTTGACCCGGAGCTCGGGGGCCATCTTTGGAAACTACCAAACCCACACAGTTCTAAAAACTAGACACCCGGGGGAGTCCAGGGAGGTATAGCATGCGTGGGTCTCCCAATGTATTCCTACCCAGAATTCCTTGCAAACCTTAAAATCAGGTAAACAAAACACTTTTTCCAAACTTTTTTGCGTGGGATCTCCTTGCCGGCAAAAATGTCCTACCACCCAGCGTTCCCCTTGTTCTCCAGAGTAAAATGATACCTCACTTGTGTGGGTGCCCCAAAGCAGAACAGGCTAAAAATGAATTTAAAACAAATCTAGTATATAGGTTTGACAAATTAAGCACCCCAACCTTAGTCACAGGGCTTTGGCCCACCCACACAAGTGAGGTATCATTTTACTCGGGAGATCAAGGGGAACGCTGGGTGGTAGGACATTTGTGCCGGCAGGGAGATCCCACCCAACAATATATGGAAAAGTGTTTTTTATAACCTAAATTTAAGGTTTGCAGGGATTTCTGGGTAGGAAAACATTGGGGGACCCACGCATGCCATACCTCCCTGGACTCCCCCGGGTGCCTAGTTTTCAGAACTGTTTGGGTTTGGTAGTATCCAAAGATGGCCACTGAGCCCCGGGCCAAAAGCTCAGGTGATCCCCTCAAAAAATAAGATAGTTTTGCTAAAGGTAATTTTTAAGTCTCCACCGTACGAATTGGGCCTTTTCCTGTTGCAGCCACTATGCCTACCCACGCAAGTGAGGTACCATTTTTATCGGGAAACCTTGGGGAACGCTGGGTGGGAGGTAATTTGTATAAGCCCAGTGATGCCACGCTTTCCCACACACAAAAAGTACGAAAAAATTGATTTTTTCAGCTAGAATTGAGGTTTGCAAGGGATTCTGGGTAAAAGAACGTTGGAGGATCCATGCAAGCCATACCTCCTTGGAAGCCCCCGAGTGTCTACTTTTCAGAAATGTGTGGGTTTGGTAGGTTTCCCTAGATGGCCGTCTAGCACGGGGCCAAAAACCCAGGTAACCCCTCTTGCAAAAGCTGGTGGATTTGACAATGGTGACGATGTCATAGTGGCTGCAACAGGAAAAGGTCCAAATCGTACGGTGGAGAATTAAGTTTTCAATTTGAGAGCGTGCGATTCAAGGGACAATATTACATGGAAATTGTGACAGACAATTTCAAGTTTGCAAGAGATTGTGGATAAAAATCAACAATAGAATTCACCAGAAAGACATGACCATATACTTTCATGGTTTAACAATAATATCTAAATTTAGTAAGTTATTTATAGCTATAATGTACACCTTAACAGAGTTACTCAAAAGTCAAACATTCAAGCACGGCTATCTATTCCTCAAAGACACACACATACAGGTTGGATTTGGCACGAGGGCGAGTGATGGTTCAGTACATAAAATTTTATTAACAAGATATTTCAAAAAATGAAATGCTCTGTCAATAAATAAATGCATAAAAACCGAACCAGTGACTCGCAACTCGTGAGCCGTAAAGCCACAACAAGGCACCAACCGTTTTACAGGCCATTCACGCACCTTTCATACCTGATACAAATCAGACCATTGACACCATCCGGAAGGAACAGCAACACATTACAACAATCACAATAAGGGACAAGGTACACCCTACTTCAGAAAGAGATAAAAGACAAATATTACTGCACAGTCATCTATTCCGCAAGCACACACACATACTGGTTGGATTTGGCACGAGGGTGAGTGATGATTCAGTACATACAATTGTATTCGCAAGTAATTTCACAAAAATTAAATACACTGCGTATAATTGAAAGTATGATAAACTGAACCACTGACTCACAGCTCGTGAGCTGTAAAGCCACGTCAAGGCACCAACCTCTTTACAGGCCATTCATACACCTTTCGTACGTGTGACACATACAAAACATTCACACCGCCAGCCGCGGACCCATCACATTTCAACACTCACACCAGCAGACAGCGCCATTCAAGGGCCCATCACTTTCACACGCCCACATTTCTGACATTGCAACAACACAAAATGATGGACTGCGTGGAGTGTCACTCAACTAGCAGTGTGTGTAGTGAACAACAGAAAGTAACTACTCACACACCGCCAGCCGAGCGCCAGTCCACCCACACCACCATCCAAGCACCAGACCATGCACACCGCCAGCCAAACACCACTCAGCGCACACCGACAGCCAAGTACCACTCCACACACACCACCAGCCAAGCACCACTCCACGCACACTGCAAGCCAAGCGCCACTCCACACACACCGCCAGCCAAGCACCACTCCGTGCACAGACAGCCAAGTACCACTCCACACACACCATCCAGCCAAGGGTCACTCCACACACACCGCCAGCCAAGCGCCACTCCACGCACACCACCATCCAAGCACCAGACCATGCACACCGCCAGCCAAACACCACTCAGCGCACACTGACAGCCAAGTACCACTCCACACACACCACCAGCCAAGCCCCACTCCACGCACACCGCAAGCCAAGCGCCACTCCGTGCACAGACAGCCAAGTACCACTCCACGCACACCACCAGCCAAGCGCCACTCCACACACACCACCAGCCAAGCGCCACTCAACACACACCACCAGCCAAGCGCAACTCCACACACATCGCCAGCCAAGCACCACTCCGTGCACAGACAGCCAAGTATCACTCCACGCACACCACCAGCCAAGCGCCACTCCACACACACCACCAGCCAAGCACCACTCCACTCACACCACCAGCCAAGGACAAATCCAAACACAACACCAGGCAAGCGCAAGAGCACGCACACCGCCAACCAAACACCAGAACACGCTCACCGCCAGTCAAGCACCAGTCCACAGACACCGCCAGACAAGCACCAGTCCACAAACACCGGCAGCCAAGCGCCAAACCATGCACACCGTCAAACAATGGACACTACACGCAAACCAACATCATACTTTAGTTTTTTTTTTAAATAAAAGAAAAACAAAAACAAATTGCAAATTGATACAAACCTACTAACTCAACAACTAAATCTAAAAAGACTACACAAATGCAAACCTTGAAACTGAACAATAGGACCAAACAGTTCACTTTACCACTCATTGATACTCCCAAAAATTATTTTGCGTGTGGTACAATCTAAAACAAGCAGGTACACACAGCCCGGGGTTTGAAGGGCAGTCGGGGCAGTACATACGAACCTCCTTCCGCAAACCTCTTCGCCAACAGACTCTATATCTCCGACTGGGAGAGTCTTTTAAGATTGTAGGAGAAATTGTATCAGGAAAGTGGCGATCTTTCAATCTGGCAACATCCTCCACCACTCCAACTCTAGGAACACTTGCCTGTTCCACTAAAACAAGGCTGCCTATTACAGACTCCTGAAACTTTACAAAAGTCATCTTTGACTGGGGACACGATTTCTGGAACACAACAAAAGCATTAAAGGTTGCCAAGTGGAAAAGATGGATAGCCAACTTCTTGTACCAAATGTAAGCCTTACGAAGAGCAGCATACGGTTCCAACCTCTGATCTACTCTGTCAACACCACCCATGTACTTATTGTAGTGCATTATGCACACAGGTTTGCGCACTTCTGCAAGCTGACCCCAAACAGGCACCAGTTCAGTACTTTCATCATGTATTGTAGTCAACATGTAGACATCTCTCCTGTCTGAAAACTTCACAGCTAGAAGCTCCTCACAACGCAATGCACTGCACTGTCCCCGAGCAAGCTTTCGACAAACAAGTTTTTTTGGGAAACCTTTACGGTTTTTGCGGATTGTGCCACAAGCAACAGTCTCCACTTTGGCCAATTCCCTGAACAACCACACACCAGTGTAGAAGTTATCGACATACAAATGATGGCCTTTGTTAAACAATCCACGACCAAGTTCCCACACAATTTTCTCAGTCACTCCAAATGTCGACGGACAACCAGGGGGGTTAATCCTGGATTCCTTACCAGTGTACACCCTGAAATTAGAGACATATCCAGTCTCACTGTCACACAGCATATACAGTTTGATTCCATAGCGTGCCCTCTTACTAGGAATGTATTGCCGAAATACCAAGCGGCCCTTGAACAACAGCAAAGACTCATCCACTGCAATTTCTTTCCCAGGATAAAAGATCTCAGAAAATCGATCAACAAAATGATCAATCACAGGCCGAATCTTGAAAAGACGGTCACAATCAGGGTGATCTTGTGGCAAAGCAAGACTATTGTCAACAAAATGCATCATCCGAAGCAGAAGCAAATACCTATCACGACTCATGACTGCCGGAAATATAGCTGTTGCCATCAAGGGACTAGTAGACCAATATGAAGCCATTGATGGTTTCCTAAGCAAGCCCATCATAAAAGTTAAACCCAAAAACTTTTTCATCTCCTCCAAATTTGTGGGAGTCCACCGGGTAACTCTAGCGTGGGGCTTAAGGCTGGCACTGTTCACCCTAAAAAAAATGTCAGCATACAAATTAGTCTGCTCTACAATCTCTGCCAAAAACACATCATCCATAAACAACTTGAAAAAATCAATAGGCAAAAAGTTTTCAGTGTTCACCCTACACCCTGGAACACCAGTAAATTCAGGCAATGCCGGCTGCACCATGCCTGGTGCAACCCAGAGGTCAGAACTTTCATCGTCAAGTCTTGCAGCCGCAGGCTGCCGCCCAGCTGCCTCTTGTCTCACTACACCAACTGGAAAACTAGCAGCCCCAGGCTGCAGCCCAGATGTCTCTTGCCGCACTATTGGCACACCAATGTCCTCCGCAACCACAGGCACATCATCCACACCAAAAGTAGCTGCATCAGCACTCAGAGTGTCTTCATCATCAGATGAAGCCATGTGTAGAGAAAACTCACTACCGGAATCTTCACCTCCCACCTCTGGCTCAGAATCAGAGTCAGTCTCTGGACCATGGTCAGAGGAAGAATCAAAAAGCATTCCAACAACTTGCTGAGCAGTAATCCAGCGGCTAGCCTTTATCCTTACAAATAAAGGAGTCTGCACAAACAACTCAACAACCCCAACACTGCGCAAAGTAAGATAAAAAATGTAAGCCTTTTTCACAAAAAACAATATTTAGAAAAAATATACAATTCACTTACAAGACACAACTACACTCACAAGCACCTACTCTGCCAAGACACAGCAAATAGGCAACGATATCCCACTAGAAAGAAGAAAAAAAAAACTTACATCTACAGAAGGACACATCAAAAACAAATGCAAAACATGTTTTACAATCACAACAAACAGAAACCAAACATACTCGTATTACTACACACTTTGCAAAATAAACAATTGCATTACAATTGAACAAAAAAGAGGTCTCTTACCAAACACATGCAACTACAGAAACAGCAGAACAACAGAACCACCAGTAACGGAACCGCACACTGCAACAATCTAAAGAGAAAAAAAAACAATCCACATTAGAAGAAACAAAAACAACACACATTACAACAGGCTATGTCACAAGGTATGTCACAAATGGGGTGTCTGTCCCCAAGGGGGGAAGATTATAAATCATTAAAAATGTGGGCCCCCTGGAAGCAACCCTACGGAGGGCAGAGAGGCCAAATAAAGACACGGCAGAACATACTTTAGAAAACAAATGGGCCCAAGGAAGCAACCCTTGGCCAAGGGGTCGCTCCCTATAAAAAAAAAAATAACTGGAGTCTAGTGGTCTTTTCTATCCCCCCCTGGGTCCAGAAACGGTAAAAAAAACAGCCGATCTGCCCCCAGGGGGGGGGGGCAGAACAGTCTACAATATTTATAATGCCCCCTGGAAGCGACCCTTGCCCAAGGGGTCAATTTCTTTATAAATATAATAAAATCCCTGGTGTCTAGTGGGCTTTTCTACCCCTCCGGGTCCAGATGCGCCCCAACAAATGGCTGATCTGCCCCCAGGGGGGGCAGACAAGTCTAAAAAAAAATAAGGGCCACTAGGAAGCGACCCTTCCCCAAGGGGTCGCTTCCTTTTCAATTGTAAACAAATCCCTGGTGACTAGTGGGCTTTTCTGCCCCCCCTGGGTGCAGATCGGCCCAAAAAACGGTCGATCTGCCCCGGGGGGGGGGCAGAAAAGTCTGAAAAATATTTTATCCCCCTAAGGAAGCGACCCTTGCCCAAGGGGTCGCTTCCTCTATAAATATGATTCAATCCCTGGTGTCTAGTGGGCTTTTCTGCCCCCCCTGGGTCGAGATGCGGCCCAAAAAACGGCCGATCTGCCAGGGGGGGGGGAAGAAAAGTATAAAAAAAAATTAGGGCCACTAGGAAGCGACTTTCAAATCTAACCAAATCCCTGGTGACTAGTGGGCTTTTCTGCCCCAGAGGGGGCAGAAAAGTCTGAAAAATATTATGGCCCAAAAAGGAAGCGACCCTTGCCCAAGGGGTCGCTTCCTGCACAAATACATATTGCCAAACAAAATCCCTGGTGTCTAGTGGGGCATTTCTGGTGCACGATCGCGACGCTGTGCGCGATCGTGCACCAGGAATGCTGTGCATTGGGACATCAGGGGAGAGGAAACACAGTTTCCTCCCCCCCGATGCCTCAAGGCACCGAAAAACGGCCCCCACGCCCCACCGGAGCACCGAACACCCACCTCTGTGCTGGCCGCGCTGGAATGAAATGGATTCCAGCACGTCCAGCGCTTCCTGATGACGTCGGCGCGCGCTGTGCGCGCTGACGTCACCAGGAAGCGTGGGGGGGCCAGGGGGTGGCAGCGGAAAGTCTTCCGCTGCCACCCCAGGACAAAGCACCACGATCGATGCCCCAGGGGGGGAGCGCCAGCGCTCCCCCCCAGGGCTGTACTGATGACGGAGCGGTTCCGTCATCAGCACAGCCCAACCGATGCTGATGACGGAACCACTCCGTCATCAGCATCGAAGGGGTTACCTGCATCTCTGTTGTAGCAGGCTTGTGCAGCAGCATACATTATGGGAAGTCCATTCAGAATGATATTTGCACAGCCTATATTGCTCCTGCCCTAGAGCCCATTTTTTCCAATATGCCCTGTAATCCCTAAAGGGCGTCTTTAGGAGCCATGCGACATACTATATAAGTTAAAACTGTTAATAACACTGAAACTTACCTGACCTGGAATATGATACGGCATCAAAGTCGTATATTGATTCATTTTAGGTTGAATTTATTTCCGAGCCTTATCCCATTTAAGCATGAATGTTTTATGAATTCGGACTTGCCCCGTGTAATTGTGATAACACATCTATTAATGATACCTTACATGTGGTTATGTTTTGTCAAAAATATAATAACTTGAGAAATAAATATCTACGTCCTATTCTAAAACCATTGAATTTTACCCACGTTAGGCCAGCTGTACTGTTTTTACAACTGTTAAATAGTCCTTTTGTTTGTTTTTCTCTAGTACGTTTTTTTATGAGGGTTTTAAACTGAGAACAATAATGAATTTGGTAATGAGAAATTTTATTTTTATGACTTGGCTTTTATAATTTTATTTTTAAAATCAAATAAAGGTTATTGACTGACTGACACCCATCTAAACACTTGCACTCTCACTTCTTAAACATTTGTGTACTTGCACAGATCTTAGGGTATCCACTTCTATAACATCCTTGCTTGCAATAGCTATTTTAATGGACTGAATTGGCCAGACACAACTATTTTATTAAAGTTTCATATTTGGTTTTATAAAAGATTGACTGAAAGAACGCTGACAGCTAACTAACCTTAGACAAAATGTAATTATGTTTTATCCTAAGAATGAAGTTTGCACTCATGGCTACGGCAAGCCTTGAGTCAAAAAATTTACCCAAATAATGTACAATGTCTGGTTTATTTTCACACAAGAAAATAACGTTTTATCCAAGCTTCTTTCAATTATGAATTTTGCTGTATTATGTTTTTACTATGCTAAAGTGGTTACGGTTTTAATTAACTAAACAATAAAAAATCAATCAGTTGATGAATCAATCAATCAATATCCACAGCGAGCCAACTTGCCAAAAAAAGGATTTTTTGGGGGTTGGAACAATATGATCTGTCCATGTTGCGTTTCAGGCTCTTCCCTGTTGTAGGTGTGAGATCCACCCACACAATTAAGGGACCATTTCTCTCAGGAGAGGTGGGGAAAAATTGTGGGGTAGGAATTTTGTGGCTCTCCACAGATTTCCGAACTTTCCCTCACAGAAATGTGAAAAAAATATGGTTTAGCCAAAGCTGGAAGTTTGCAGGGATCTCTCTGCAATACAACCTTGTGAGAGTCACACACGTCACGCGATCCAGGACTCCCCGGGTGTCTAGTTTTCAGAAATGTGCAGGTTTGGTAGGTTTCCTGGAGTGTCAGCGGAGCTACATTCACATTCCACAGCCGCCATCACTGCTTAAAACGGTTGATTTTTGTGTGGAAATATTTGATCTGTCAATGTTGCGTTTTGAGATCTTTCAAGTCGTGGGAGCAAGACCGACTCACACAGGGAGGTACCTACCATTTTCATTGGGACATGTGGGGGAATGCTGGGTGGAAGGAAATTTGTGGATTTCCCACAGATTCCAGAACTTTCCCTTACAGAAATGTGAGGAAAATATGTGTTTTAGGCACTGTTTGAGATTTGCAAGGGCTGCTTTGTACGAAACTCTCATTAGAACCTCACAAGTCACACCACCCTAGAGAGCCCCAGGTATCTCGCTTTCAGAAATGTCTTTGTATGATAGGGTTTCCTGGGGGGAAGCTCAGTTAGGGCCCAAAATCCCCAGCTACCCACATGGTAAAAAAAAGCATAGATTCAGCTGGGTGAGATATGATGTCTCCAGGTCACGTTTTATGGTGTTTTGTGCCACAGGCTCTATCTACAACCACACACATTGAGTACTGTTTTTATTGAGAGATGCCAGAGGACACATAATAGAACAACATTTGTTATTTCCAATTAGATTTCTCTACTTTTGTACCATCCAAATTGTACGCCAGTGTGAAAGAAAGACACTGTTTTGCTAAATGCACTCCAAAGTTCATGCTTGCCTGGGAGCTCACACATTCAGATATGTACAAATAAACACTGGTCTTAGGACAGACGAGATCCAATTGACCGGAGCAGGGCCAACCGGCAGCGTGTGGCGACCCCGGACTGGAGGCCGCCGGGGTGGGGTGAGTCACGTCTGGCACAGCTGACCCGACAATCGAGCCCTGGCTGTGCGGTGTTGGACCGGCAGTCCCCCCAGCACAACGCAGATTACGGTGACTGGAGGCACTGGGCCAGGTGGCGCGGGGTAGCAGCCCACCGACCGTCGCAGGGCAGGAGAGTGCCAGCAACCTCTGCTGCTTCCCCCCCAGGCCTGAGAGTGGGACACGGGCTCGGGTACAGAGGGGCCCTGAGACACTGCTGTGAGACGCCTCCCCTTATTTCCCAGCAGGCATGGGGATTCGCACCGACCTCTCCTGGGCCTCAGAGCTGGAGTTGGAGGTGAGGGCGCTAGATTGCGGTCTTCTGTGGCTTGCTGGTGCGGGCCGGCATGCTTCGCTCTGACCCAAAGCGGCGCTACGCCTTGTCTCCCTTTCTTGCCGGGGCCGGCAGCCTCGTGAGGTACACTGACTTGGGTGGGCCTTTCGGCGGTACATGCATGGCGGAGGAGCTGCAGGCCCTTCAACACTCGGGTGCTGCTTTCACCGGGGGTCGTCAACGTGGATATTCTGAGGCCTACACCGGGTGGATCAACCTGCTGTGTCTGGGTGGGCAGCCGTGGGCCCAGGTGGTGCACATGGGCCCCCTTCCCTCCATCCATGTTTATTGGTGCGTATGAGGCCGGCACCGACCCCCCCTTGGAGCCACAGCATTAAAATTAGGGGCGAGGGCACTGGATCACGGCCGTCTGTGGCCCACCTGTGGTGGACTGGCCCGCCTCGTTAAGACTGAGCCCTGAGCTTGAGCACCGACCTGCTTCCCAGCTGGGGGCTTTGGACCCCGAGCCCGTCTGACCTGTGCCGAACTACTCGCCGACGTTTGAGGGGGGCGGCCCTCAGGTGGAGTGAGTCAACTGGTGCGCGGCGGGGGAGCCACTCTCTAGCAGGAATGTCTACTCTTCGTCAATCAAAGAAGGACCCCTCAGTAAAGGACATTTGCCCGATCGAAAACAAAAAAGGAAGACGCATCACGGGAGCCAGAGGATCATAGGGTGCCCTTGGATAAATCCAGTGGCGAGGAGGGTAGTAGGGAAAGTCCCCACTCACAGAAGCATTCATGGAGCGCCTGTTTGGCACCCTCCACGAAGATTTTGCAGAACTCAAGCGTGACATTGCCTCGGACATCAAGGGAATCAGGCAAGATGACGCCGCCATCGACCATCACTTGGAGTTGGTGGAGCAGAATCAGGAAGCCCGGGAGGAACAGTTGAAGAACCGCAGCCGGGAGCTACAAGACCAGAACTCGGAGCTGCGCTACCAGCTTAAGAATCTGGAAAACTGGGAAGGGGGGATGTGCGGGGGGGGGGAATGGGGCACTAGAGAGCCCGACGAAGCAAGATGGCTGCTCATTAGTGCGGCTCTGCTGGTCGGAGTAACGATCCGGCAAATATACTTCACTATCACCACCGTCCAGCGGTAAAACGACCATATACCAGCTACTCTGCACGAGAAAAGTGAAATGCCGAGTAGAACGCCACCGTCTGAGCGCGCTGTGGGCTGATTGCAGCAGAGGCAAGAACTACGCTACATAGCGGCTCCCGCGATTTGTTATTGCACCGAAGATATTGCAGATCTGCAAGTGCTGGTGAGTACTTGACGGTGCGGCTGTCTGGTGTTCTGACAGTGACAGACAGCGGACAGAACGAGCACTCTCCTCAACCCAGCGAAATGCAGTAAGGTGGCATCACCAAACTGCGAGCAGGCACACGGAAGGCCCAGCGGCTCATGGCGGAGGCTGATGTGAGGTGCGTGGCTGCTCATGAACTAACCAAATGAGCAATATAGCAGACAGCGGTGTGGGAGGATTGCTGCTGCGGGCACCAGAACGACACACTTGCGGCCTCGAGGCCTACGAGGACGCGGCAGCGGCCTGACACAAGCAAAAGCGGAGCTGCCAGGGGGCAGTGGTAGCACCTCACCGTGTAGAGCTGCAGTCCCAGTATTGTTGGCGTATTGCTTGGACTGTATTAATATAGGCAGACTGGGGCGGCACTGCGCTCTGCGGACGCGATTGCTGTTCTCTGGCGTAGCTTTGATAAAGTGATTGAGGCCCGAGTTACAGACTCTGGGGATTGACATTGCGAAGCAGCCATATGCACTGTGTCGGGCGATATGCATTGGTAGCACTTGTGTTGATAATCGGCTAAAACGACAACTGCGAACAAACTGCAGTTTCCCGGGCAGCGCTATTCGATGTAACAAGAGAGCACAAGTCAGGAGCTGTGGGATACCGGCTGCAGAGCAATTCTCTCAACACGCTTGGAGTTTGCATACAGTGCGCAGCAAGTAACTGCATTGCAGATGGTTGTAGACTGGACCGAGGAGTGGTGTGTTCAACACTTGTGTGCAAATACTGAAGTGAAGAGTGGTGGCGTGGCGGAGAGCACGTGCTGCAGACTGACTGCGACAAATAGCGGTGCCAACAGTGTGCGAACGATCAACCGCTACTCAATAGTGAATGTGACACTATTTACCGCGGTGCAAGGCTGAGTGATGTAGCAGGACTATACCGCAGACGAAGTAAATACTAGCACACTGTAGGTCAGACCATAGCCGTTGCCGGTGGCGAGCTATGTCACGAAGCCCTAGTGAAGGATGCCCATAGAGTTTGTCTATCTTGTGATTGAGCAGGATGAACGCAAGGGATAGTGCAAGGTAAGCACAAGTACTATATATCAGCACCAACCAGTGATATGATATTAGGGCCACTCTTAGTCAAACTATGCAAAGAGGAAGTGACATATGCTGCTGCATCAACATGTACACTCTGTGGAATTTTCATAGCTGACAGGTAAAGCTACAAGGAGTCTTCTGCACCCTGAGTCCATAAGCCTGGCACTCACACGTGCGGACCTGACCGTTTGACAATACAGGAACCATGAGCAAGACGGTTAAGCAACAATCTAAGCTTTCCTTTGAGAATCGGCGGCTTACAAAATCCCAAATGCAAGCTGCATCAGATACCGAATTGGAACTGGAAACAGGTGCCAGTGGCAAAAAGGAATGTATGATGCGCGCTATGCAACACAGTTTGCAATCAATTGACTGCAAAATAGACACCCTTAATCTACGTATAGATAACTTGGCGGCGAAGCTCGACAAACATGGCTCGTGGCTAACTGAAGCGGAACAGCGCATCTCTACTACTGAGAACCAGATGGAGGTTGTGACTGCATCTTGCTCCAATATGGAAAAACTCTTGATGGTGATCCAGGCGAAGAATGAAGACCATGAATCCAGGTCATGGCATAACAATTTGAGGATCAAGGGTGTGCCTGAATCAACCAACACGGGCACAATCGAGACCATGCTAAAGGACATGCTGTGGGCAGAACACTTTTTGTCCATGTTGATTGTGGAGTGCGTGCACAGATCCCTGGCGCCCAAGCCCGTACCCAGTGCTCCACCGCGCCCATCATTGCCAGGCTACTAAATTACTGTGATTGTGACAGTGCACTTCAACTGGCCAGGGAAAAAGGCACTACAACTTATCAAGGCATGGAGGTTGCGCTATTCCCAGATTTTTTGGCAGCTGTTTAGCAAGCGCAATGAGAATTTCATCCAGTAAAGAAAAAGATGCAAGGTTTGAAAACTCAATATGCAATGCTGTACCTGGAGCAGCTATGGATACAGCACAAGGGCCAGGCCAAGATCTTCACAACACCAAAAGAAGCCATGCAGTTTGTGCGTCAGATTAAGCGGCAAGAAACGTCGAGAGCAACCGGCGAGGATGCAGACAATGAGGATTGAATACGTGCACTACACAGAGCAGTGAGGCCAGAATGTGAACTGCTGTGCATATGAGAATAACTGGCAAGCATTGTTGTGTCTATACATTGTGGGTAATGCTTAGTATGCTACTGAAGATACGACCAAAAGCTTTATAACATGTATATTGAACATGTAGTGATGATATTTGTGATATTGCTGCATTCACATTGGTGATCCATTTGCATATTCAAAGATGTGGAGACTAGGGGTGGGCGGAATTTGTGTAGTCGAGCTACGCAAAGCTCTGCGAAACTGTATAAAATCTCCGCAGGGATGCAGAGTTCCGCGAACACGTGGAATTGCTTGTTCCGCCCGTTCGCAATGCTTTTTTTCCTATTTGCGAACGCTGTTTGTATGCTCGGGGGGAAATATCTCATGAAAACACATTTTGAAAGAGCAAACAAGCAAAAAATTCTGCAAAGCCGTGGATCGTGGAATTTTTGGCAATTCCGCGTTCTCAGCGGAACGCAAAATTACCTAAATTCCGCAAATTCCGCTCGCATAACGGAATTTACCACCCAGGCCTAGTGGAGACCTCATGATTGCTTGAACTCTGGTGCAAAGAGACCTGGCTGATGGGGTGGTTACTACATCTACCCCGAAACCCCCTTGTTACTGCATGGGGTCTGACGGCTACTAGCGACCCCCTAAGAGGGTACACCCCAAATTGGTTTAAGGTTATCTCTGGACACCGTACGAGGTGTTATCATTAGATATGAGACATCCAGTTACATTGGTGTGTTTTTTTGTTTCAAATGGGGATCGTTAACATAATTGGGAGGCTGAAGTGGGTGGGTGGGACAGTTGAGGAACTACATACATGCAAAGGCAAGATGGGCAAAGTACAATGGTTGATAATGGCACATACACAATCAGACGGCATAAATCAACAATCTAGTGCAATACACAATGGCAGGTAGGGCAGGAATTAAGAGTAATATACTATCATACTATATGGGAGGCCGTCAAAGTGACCATACGCGGAGTTCTCAAATTGCTGCAAGCTACTATGAAGCAGCTAGTGCAAGAATTGGGGTGCCTTGAACGGGAGTATGACATAACAGCTGACGCAGTTACGCTAGTAGACATTAGAGTTAAGGTCACAGAGTATAATGAGATAGCAGACCAAGAAATATATCACATGTCATGAAGGTGGAAAGCCAGGTACTATGGTGAAGGGGGTAGACCTGGGAAGGCGTTAGCCGATAGAATTGCGGAAATATTGGCCAAAACTCCAATAGTGAAAGCAATTACGGATGATAACACTATAATATTATGATACGCCAGGAATACTAAGCACATTTGTGCAGTATTACCAGAAATTGTACGCGAGTAGGAAGACAGCTGCAGAGGATGAAGTAGCACAATATTTGGATGATATAGCGCTTGTATGCTTTCGTGAGGGCAGCAAGATTTTTTAATGCATCAAATACCGATAGACGAATTCCAGGATGCCATCACCGCATTACCTAATGGGAAGGCTACGTGAGCAGATGGCTTACCAACAGAGTTTTATAAGGAATGTATTGACTTATTAGCCCCCTATCTCCATGAGATGTATATGGAGGCGTATGAAGAACAGCGCCTTCTGACCACACTTTGGGAACCGTTGATCGTAGCGCTGTTGAAGCCTGGAAAGACATCTGACAGTTGCAAATCTTATAGGCCCCTGTCGCTGATTAATACAGATGTTCAAATTATGCTGGTGCGATTGGAGATTCGTTGTGGTTTCGGGTGATAACACTCGCCGGGAATTTTACTATTGAACCGTATATGGGTCAGAAGCTAAGCATAATATAATTGGATCGGGAGGGACATTCCCTGAGTCAAACAGATTGAAGCCTTCACTAAAGAGTCAGGATATTTTGCAAAGACCCTGAAGAAGTTCCATGAGGGATGAAACGCGTTGGCGACAGGCAATTTTGTAACTGTTTTAATGAATTTCTCGAATAATAAAGAACTAAATAAACCTTCAATCAAGTTTGTGGAATTGCATATCCTTGGGAAGTCATCGAAAGTTATATTGTGTTGTTATTTGAAAATTGTACATATTACAATACTTGTCTACTCTGGTGCGGGGTCATTTTCTGTCTTTTGTAGCGCTGGTGAAACCTGGAAAGACACCTGACAGTTGCAAATCTTATAGGCCCGTCGCTGATAATGGTGCTCCCTGACCAATCGGGGTTTGCGCCCACCCAATCCACGTCACATAATTTGTGTATGTTATTTGCAGTACTGCGTGTGTACGAGCCAACATTGCCTGCAGTGCTGGTCCTACTAAACACCGCTAAGGCGTTTGATTCTATCTCATGGAAATAGATATTTACAGTCCTACAAGGCATGGGGGTGCCCTTTGTTTACACAAACTTGATCAAACTGTTATAACTGCCCCTGTAGCGCGAGTGCGGGTCATTGGGCAGACGTCGGGTGCATTTGAGATACAGCATGGTACAAGGCAGGGATGCCCGTTGTTGCCCCTATTATTTGCAGTGGTGCTGGAGCCCTTAGCATGCATCTCACAGCAAAGGTATGCACAGGCAGCGCTGTGCTTTTACCAGTGCTCCCTTGCAGTATCCATGTACGCATATGACATAGTCCTATATGTTTGTGACCCTGAAACATATTTAGAACAGCTTATCAGGGAATATGTACGGTTTGAGTGACACTCAGGGCTAAGTATTAACTAGGCCAAATCTATCATTCATCCTCTCACTATCAACACGCCACAAGTAGAGCTTGGTTAACCACTGGAATGGAGTTCAGACACGGTAAAGTACCTGGGAATATGGAACAATGGAGATTTGCAGGTGGTCATCCAAACCAATTCTGTGAGAGCAATCACACAACTTGAAGAGCAAGTGGCTAGATGGAAAAAATTACCACTGCCACTAGCAGACAGGATAGCGCTGATCAAGATGATTGTACTCCCAAAGTTTTTATTTTTATTTATACATATTCCTATTCGCTTAACACAACACTACTTTACCACGCTTAGCTCACTACTAATTATGCTTGCATGGGAAGGAAAAAAAACGAGAGTGAAGTGGGAATTATTAACACTTCCATATGACATGGGTGTTTTCACAGTTCCAGGTTTCCAACTATACTATCTCTGTACTCAGGCACATTATGCTTACTATTGGCAACAAGCTCCGGCTTTCATCCTGCAAGTTGCAGTAGAAGCGGGTGCCATCATCCGATACCGCTCAAAGCTATGATTGTAAATATCAGTACTATATTTGAAAAGGCGGAAAAAGATACGGTGCAGTGCACGGTCAACGCGTGGCAAGAACTTGGGAGACGAGCACAGAAGCTCCCACTATACGCACCAGAAAGGCCACTCTTACACCGTACTGGAATCTCAGTGACGAGTGAGGCTGGTGCGCTTCAAGTACTCCATGAGGTAGGGGTGCACACGATGGGGGATGTGTTTCCAGAAGGGAAATTTATATACGTCTCAGGTCTCCTGGAGGAAGGGAACAACGCTTCGATGAGGGTGTTCATATACAGCAGATTGCGTGCAGCTTTACGCACATTATACCCACAATGTCCTGTGAACCGCAGGCTTTAGGGGCATTACAGTTAATCTACACGATGCAAACAAGATCCAAACTTATCACACAATTATACCTGATTCACAGAGGGATGGGGTGGCCGCGTGGGACGGATTACTGAGCAAGTGGAATGCTATTCTCTCTGAACCGCTAACTGTAGAAGATTGGAAGACATGCTGCAAATTGACAGGACACCTGACTGCAAATTGGAATCTTAGAGTTATTCACTTTAAATATTTGTATCAAATGTATTATATGCCTGCTCGGCTTCATAAATATGGTCTAAGAGAGTTTGCATGTTGTGTGCGATGTAGAACGCCAAGTGCAGATTTCCAGCATTTGGCGTGGGCCTGTCCGAAGGTTGGTGAGTTCTGGATGCAGGTCACACACACTGTGACAAAAATGATGGGTGGATCAAAAGAATGCACTCCGCAAATGTGTTTGTTAGGGAATGTTGCGAATATACAAGTCATTAATCAAAAATTGGTAGCTATAGCGCTGCTGTTAGCAAAGCATAATCTCCATACATTGGGGTGGCAGGCCTGCACCAACACATAAACATTGGTTGCAGGACATGGTATATTGTCGAGATCAACTTACCTGCTATGCAGAGGAACTGCCAAGCACATCTAAACCACATGAAATATGGGGCCCATTAACTTCCTATCTACGAAATACGACTGCTGAATGATGCCTTTCCCTGCATTGTAAAAGATATACATTTGCTGTCAAATTGCTATCTGTAATGGGAGTAATGTCACTTGATGTTTTTTGTAATGTGCTGATCCGCCTATCTATGATTTGTACATTGCCTGTACAAATTCTGATGAACCTTTCAGTTATATATGTTATGGAAACTTCACAAATCAATAATCATTATTTTTAAAAAGATCTAGAAAACTGGTTCCGTCGTTCCAACATATGCATCAAGGGTGTGCCGGCCCGGGCCATCTCTAACGATCTGGAGGAGTTTGTGATCCGTCTCTTTTAGCATGTGACACCCTCATTTTAGGACCAGGAGATCGTGTGGACCACACACATCGTGCCAGGAGACCAGCGGGTGCGCCTGGCCAACCCCAGGACATACTCACGTGTCTGCATTAGTATAAACAGAAGGAAGCTAAAAAGTCTGCAACATGAGATCCGAGAACCATTGAATTTGAGGGCGTCAAGGTTTGGCTTTATCAGGACTTATCCCTGACCACATTGTGGCGCCGCAGAGCCCTAAAGCCACTAACTGTTTTCTCTGCACCCAGGAGATCCAGTGTAGATGGGGACACCCTTTCCGCCTACAATTTGTATAGACAGAGGAGGTCGGATAATCTGCACCTTGGCCGACGCTTGCAAGCTCCCAGAGACACTAGAGCTAAAGCAGCATACTCCCTTGGGGTCGCCAACCCGCAAGCCTGCAGACGAGGGGTGGAGAACAAGGAGCTCTGCTAGATGTGGGTGGAATACGCTGAATAAACCTACAGAAGCTGATAGCCGCGATGAGCGCTCGCGGCAACTCCAACACCTACAACACGAGGGTGCCCACGGGTCCGCTGCCGGTGATCATTAAGGGTACGAGATATCTGGTCCTCACCGGCCCTGTGGACTTAGCGTTTGCCTTCCAGACGGGTGCCGTTGGGCCTAGTCAAACGTGAATTCCAGGGCCCTAGATACAGGAATACTCCACCGGAGCTTCACTGAAACAATTACTTCAACTCCAACTTGCACACTCGACTGCGACATGGACCCCAAATCTGAGATTGTAATGACTCCCATGTGGAAGACGGTGCCAGAGTTATTGTTCCTGTTGTGTTATTCTCTGTGTTCTAATTTTCACCTTCTCTTTACCATCCTTGCCCACTTGAATGTGCAGTCAATATGGTGAGCCGGCACTGATCATGGTGTCTATACTTAGCCTTAATGTCAGAGGCCTTAACTCCCCGACGAAAAGGCGGGCGGTACTATCATACCTTAAAGACACAAAGAGCGACATTTGAATGTTGCAAGAAACCCATCTACTCCAACAAGACTGTCGACGATTACGCTCTTACTGGTTTTACCGTCATTATTTCTCCTCTGGACCTGCCAAGAAAGCGGGGGTAGCCATCTTGCATGCCACACACTTCGTGGGAAGGGAGGAGGGAGTCTTCATGGATATCCCAGTTCGTTTGCTAGCGCTACAAGTGCATATACAGGGCACCTGGTACACAATAGCCACGTTCTATGCACCCAACGAAAAACAGGAACTCTTTCTCAGGGAAGCCCTGGGACGACTGACCTCCACCCCTGACAGGGAGATGGTAGTGGGGTGCGACTATAATGTTGTAATGGACAGGCAGAGGGACAGGTCACTCCCCCGGGAGGGCCAGGACATAGGTCTCACAACGAGCGCTAAGAGCTGGCTGGACGAAGTGGGCCTAATTGATATCTGGAGTCACACGCACCCCACGGAAGTAGACTACACATTCTTCTCAGCGGAACATCAAACATATACACGGATCGATTACTTCCTTACAACACCAGCGGTAACGAGGGACACAATGGCCGCTGACAAAGGGGCGACTGCCCTTTCCAATCCTCCCACATTAACCTACACTCCTGGCCAAAACCGCAACCAACAACTCCGCACCGCTGGTGCATTAACACAAAACTCCTCACATATGATAAGCTGCGTACGGACACCTTAGTAGCACTAACTTCCTTTCTGGAGACCAACGGCAGAGACACTAAAGGTGGTCCCTAGGCCACTTCATTGGCATTGCAACAGGCTACAATAGGGAGCAGTGGAATAGGCGCTGTCAGCTAGAAGTCCAGATTCAGGAACCGTGATGGCTCATCGACTGCTGACGGCCACGCGGAAACAGCTACGAGAGATAGATATGGGGCGAACAGAGTACGCCGCACTATTGCAACTGTGCCAGAAATATTAAGCTGGAAGCAATAAGGCGGGGCACATGTTGCACATCGCCTACGAGCACGTCATTGAAAGGCGGATATCCAAAATACATGGGGCAGATGGCCCGCGGTCACCACGGATGAGGGCATCGCGAGCTCCTTTGGAGAATTGAAATTTGCCTAGCTTAGTAACGGTAAGTTTCAATTCTATTAAGGGCACGGAGGCGAGTATTATGGTATTCTTTCTTCACTTTAATAACAACATTTTTTTCACAGCGGCTTCAGAAAAAGTTATCAACATTTTTTAGCCCAAAAAAGGGAAAAAACAATCCAAAAGAAGAAACCAACAGACTACAATATCCATGAGCCCACCAGGTAGCATCAGCCACAAGTCCTTTTACAGTGTCCATACATCCAAGAAGACGTTGTCCTTCCTCTTTCTTCGCGCGTACGCCACTGAATCACTGGTCTTGTTTGGAACCATCATGTCCTGAAATAAAAAATACTGTGTAAAGAGTCTGAAAGAGGTATACTACCAACCACAAGTATCCAAGACACATGGCATACTGAGCTGTACATATTATATAAATCAAACTGAAAAAGGGTTACTTACTGCCGTACGGGCGGGTTCGCACAATAGTGCTGAGGGTGGGATAATCCTCGCCTCCGTGTCCTTAATAGAATTGAAACTTACCGTTACTAAGCTAGGCAAATTTCGATTCTATTTCCGGGCCGAAGGCTCCGATTATGATAGTTTAAAGCTTACTCACCACCAAATGTGCAATATCCACAACCGGTTTAAAATAGAACCGTTTAAATGTGGAATCCGAGGACCAATCCGCAGCTCGCATCAAATCCAAGCGAGCGCCTAAGGAAAAAGCCTTCGAAGCCATTGCACCCCTAGCTGAATGGGCGCCGAATTGCTTTGTATAAATACCCGCCTCTTTCATGACCCAACGCACCCACCTAGCAATGGTGGGGGAAGAGACTGCCTTGTGCAGTTTCCTTAATGCAATAAGAAGTTGTCTTGCACCCGGAGGGCGTAACTCTGCGGTTAAGTCTTCATAAGACTTTGAGCACTGCACCACACATAGCTTGGGCATGTCAACAAAAGCCAAATACGAAATTGTCCTGGAAGCAGATTTCGTGCGCCGGCCAATCGTAAAGATCACCCCCTCTGGGGAAAAAACTTGTGCCGAAATGTCAAGTGCCCGCACATCCAAAACCCTGCGACAAGAAACCAAGCATAACAACATGGCCAACTTAGCTGAGATTTCATTCAAAGAAAGATATTTGTTAGGTTGCCAAGACAAAAACAGATTAAGGACTAAATTGACATCCCACAAAACTGAATAACGTGGCTCAGGGGGTAGAGATAAACGTACACCCCGCAAGAGCCGATGAACAATAGGATGTTCTCCCACCGGGGCACCATCAACCGGGCTATGGCCTGCTGAAATAGCGGAACGCATAGCGTTAATAGTTCGGTACGCCAGACCTTCGGACGCCAACTCCACCCAAAAATTCAAAATGGGAACAATTCCTGCGACCATGGGATCCAAATCCCGTCGAAGACACCAACGTAGCCACCTCGTCCAGGCTGACCTATAACGCTTCGAGGTGCTGTTAGCCCAGCCCTTTGCCAAAAGGTTCTGAGCTGGTTCCGAAAGGCCTGGGAGCAACCAGCGACTCCTGAAAGGCACCATGCCTTGAGGTGGAGAGAACCCTGGGTGACCAGGTGATGCTGCTCTCTGTCCAGATTCCGAAGAAGATAAGGAAAGAGGGGGAGTAGGATTGGAAAATCCCAAGAAAGTTCCAGAAGAACTGGAAACCAAACTTGGTACCTCCAAAGCGGTGTCACCAGCACCACCTCCGCCGCCAATCTTACGATCATGGAGAACGGAGGGAACGCATAACTCTGTTCCTGACCCCACTCCTGAAGGAAAGCGTCCATAGCCTGTGCTAGAGGATCCAGTCTCCAGCTGAAGAACCTCGGAAGTTGATGGTCCAGGCGAGACGTGAATAGGTCTATCGAGAAAGGGTCCCAGAGGGCGACCAACCACCTGAAAACTTGAGTATCCAGTTTCCACTGGCTGGAGTGCCACAAATGACGGGAATGTCAATCTGCCACCTGGTTGGCTGGGCCCGGCAGATATTCTGCCGTTATCGAAATGTGGTGAGCCAGACAAAAACTCCAAAACTCCTTCATCAAGTTTGCCAGAGTTTGAGAACGAGGTCCGCCCAGGTGGTTGATGTAACGCACCGCGGAGATGTTGTCCATTCTGAGTAGGACACATGAGCGAACTCTGTCCTTGGTCCAACACTGAACCGTGAACGAGCCAGCTAAAAGTTTCAGGCAGTTGATATGGAGCTCTTGCTCGTTTAAAGACCAAGCGCATCCAGTAGAAAACTCGCAGCAACGGGCTCCCCAATCCGACCTGCTGGCGTCGGACTCTATGACAATGTCGGGGGCGGTTCCGAAAAAGGCTCTGCCATTCCAGGCGTCCATATGGCAAAGCCACCAGGCCATCTTCTCCTTGACTTCGTCCGTCAAAGGGACCAACTGGTCATACGATAAGCCTCTCCTGAGGTAATGCGCCTTCAGGCGTTGCAATGCACAATAGTGCAGGGGCCCTGGAAAGATTGCCTGGATGGACGAGGAAAGTAGCCCCACCACCCGGGCAATCTGACGGAGGGAGGTGTGGGTTTTGGAGATGGTTTGACGCAACAGATGCAGAATCTTGGTCATCGACATGTGGACTGAATCCAGCACAAAACCGAAGAAGACTATGTTATGCATTGGAGAGAGAACTGACTTGTCCCCATTGATAATGAACCCCAAGCCCTGCAGGAGGTAAACCGTCTACTGCACCTGAGCAGCCAGCGTCCGAGGGCATTGCGCCATGAGGAGGATGTCGTTCAAGTAAACAATCATCCAAACACCCTGACTCCGAAGGAACTCCACTACAGGATGGAGGACCTTTGTGAAACACCAGGGCGCCGAGGACAGCCCGAACCGAAGGACGGTGAACCCGTAAACCTTCTGCCTCCATTCGAACTGTAGAAACCGGCGGTGCTGAGGGTGGATCGGGATGACCGAGTAAGCGTCTTTGAGATCCAACCTGCCATCCAATCTCCCAAGAGAAGAACATCCCAGGGGAGATGGATCCCCTCCATTTTGAAGTGCCGGTACACCAACCACCCATTAAACTCCTTCAAGTTCATGACAGGCCAACGCCCCCCGTCGGTCTTCTGCACCAGGAAAAGATTGCTTAGAAAACCACGGGGATGCAGATCTGACCGACAGATTGCTTCTTTGCATAGAAGCTCGGAAACCTCCTAGTCAATCAAACTGGTGCCTGCCACAGAAAAAACGATGGGATGAGGAAGCTCTGTTTGGTGGGGTGAATAGTAAAATTCGATGTGAAAACCCTGAACCATCATCAAGACCCAAGCATCGCTTGTAACCTCCCTGAGAAGGGGAAATTAAACTTACCGTTGGGGGCAGGACCGCCTGCGTTGTTCTTGTATCCTCCACGGCTACAGAATCTTTGTCCTCTGGTCGGGTAAAAGTTGGTGAAATTGGCGGTAGTATTATATTGACCCCGCCCGGAGCCTTGTCCCCTACTGAGATTGTGTTGTCCACCACGGCCAGTCGCTCGGCTCCTACAACGACTGGCCCCATTGGAAAAACGAGACTGAAAAACCCTTTTAATGTTGGATTGGGCCTTGTCTAAACTAGTGAAAGTGGCCACAAATGTTTCAAGTTCCTTCAAAAGGATCTCCGAAAAGGCCCCCTAGTGCCACCGTACCAGCCTCCGAAGAGGCTAAGTCACCCAGCTTAGGGTCTAACTTTATTAGGAGTGAACGCCTACGTTCAGTCGACAGAGCACAGTTGGCGTTACCCAAGAAGATAATTGCTTGCTGAGCCCAGTTCGAAAGGACCTCTGGGGATATGGTGGAAACCGTCACCTTCACCTCCTCCGCCATATCTAAAATCTTCGTCATGGCCCTACCGCGTCTAGGAGCTTGTCCTGGCAGGAACGCCAGGAGCGGTATATACCCTTAGAGGGATCTTTTGTAAACTTGGCCATGAAGGTGGCCATTTTGGAGTGAAACTCCGGAGTAGGGGTCACCTTCCCCTCCAAAATTGGACGAGGGCACTCGGCCCTCAAGCAACCCCTAGCATCCTTCTCCAAGGGCTTGCAGAGGCGACCTGCCACAAATTTAGCCACCTTGTCCCCCGGCGTCCAGGCCACTGACCGTGGATGAACGATTTCATCCGGATCCACTATGCCCGAGGAATCCTGAGGCAACTCGGCGGCGGTAGAACTGGCCGGACGCCATGACCGCGAAGACCCTTCCTCATCATCCAAATCTGCAGGCGAACCCCCATCAAGCGATGGAGAGTACGGAACAACGGATCCAGCGGGGGTCAGGACCGGCAAAGGCAGAGGCGGTGGAACGGACGTCTTTGCGAGGAACGCACTTTTGAAGCGGTCGAAAGCGTCCTCATCCACCCCTTGGCACTCTCCCGGGCCCTCCTCCATGCGGCCCTTCTTAGGCAAAGAGGCACCCTCCCCCTGGGATACAGTAGGCGTCGGTCCCTGGGGACCCAAGTGGGAGCCTGCCAACTTGGCGCATTCCGTGATAATGGGGTTAGATAAACGTTCCTCCATCGGACCTACCACATCATTCACACATTTGAAGATGGACTCGTCCACTGCCTCAAAAAACTGGTCATCTAAGGGTACGTATTGCACCTGCTCCTCTTCGTAATACTCCTTGTTGATCATTGTCTATCAAGGTCACCTGCCCCCAAGGATATAACGACAAATCTTAACTGGAACCTTGCCCGTCAAGAATGAATTGGCCCTGGGGATTACACCCTACACTAATCCTGCAGTCTCCTTCTAAGCAATCTGCAGGTAAAGGTATTGAATTTAAACTAAGAGCATTCCTACATGAACTGACAAATAGGTGAAAACAGGGGCACAAACAGGGAGATCACCATGGATCGTATGTACTCCCCCTTTGAAAAAATATAGGCAGCCAAAAGGTCTGTAAAGCTCTTTGGCACAGGAATAAAACCCAAATGTAAGGTGGCACACGCCTCCAGCGCGTGGGTCCTCAGTGAAACTGACTGGACCTAGCCACCACCCAAGCGCGTGAAAGGCTCTAGCAGGCCAGTGCAGATAATCCTGCCCTCAGGCGATTTCTGCAGCTGTGCTGCTATACGGACACCCACCGGGGCATAGACAATGCTCACAATGCCAAGAAATTAGTAATACAGACCCCCAAGGGGGCGTTCGGGTTGGCGGCAACACGGGGACAAGGCTCACCGGACCGTTGGAGACGCAACGCGGAGACCAACGAGATGCGGGGGCTCCCCCTAGCGGCCTGAGATCACAACCGCACTTTGGAACGGCCGCGAAAGGAGCGAGGAACGCTCCCGCGGCCCGGGGAATCTGTAAGGGGTAAAAACATACAAAGACTCCCCACGGACGTATCAGGGCACCACCTGAGCAAGCTAAAGCGGACCCAACTGCCCAATGTGACAATACAGTACAAGCACAATAAAAAATTCCAGATCACAGAGAGAGAACTAAAAGTGACTTATCTGGTGCTGCGGAGCAGCGAAGAAAGAGGAAGGACAAAGTTGCTGAAGGGTCTTCTTGGATGTTTGGACACTGTAAAAGGACTTGTGGCTGATGCTACCTTGTGGACTCATGGATATTGTAGTCTGTTGGTTTCTTCTTTTGGATAGTTTTTTCCCTTTATTGGGCTAAAAAATGTTGACGACTTTTTCTGAAGCTGCTGTGAAAAAAATGTTGTTATTAAAGCGAAGAAAGAATAGCATAATCGGAGCCTCCGGTCCTGACATAGAATTCCATAAGGCCCTTTAAACTGCTGAACCCTTATGAGATGTAGATGTGGAGACATACCTGCCCCGGGTCTACCCACCTGGTCTGGAAGTACCCAAGCACACTGCTTTAAAGAAGGACATCACAATACAAGAGGTCCTCGCCGCTATACACAGGCGGCTGTAACCCCACAAAGCACCTGGCCTTGACGGCTATGGTTGGGAGTTTTACAAAACCTTCGCCTCTCACCTTGCTCTGATACTCACACGACTATATAATTCCATTGATAAACAGGGTGCACTACCAGAATCAATGCGCAGTGCCACTATCACAGTAATTCCAAAGCTAGGCAAGGACCCCAAAAACTGTGCCTCCTACTATCCGATTTCATTGCTGAATGTTGTTGCGAAGATTTTTACTAGTGTGCTAGCACTCGGATTTGGACCCTACGTGCAGGGACAGGTTGACTCAGGTCAGGCTGAGTTCATCCCGGAGCATGATGTAGTGACAATACGAGGAGGCTATGCCACCTACTGAACAAAACGCAGAGCTCCCGGACTCCAGCACTCATATTGATGATAGACATGGAGAAAGCGTTTGATCGTGTGCACTGGCCGTATCTATACCGGGTGCTGGGGCTGATAGGCCTTGGCACACCCACTGCCCAAGGACGTAAGCGCGTCAGGGAAGCGATGTCCCAGCCTCTCCCCCCCCTCCTTTTCAGCCCCTTCTCCGAATCTCTTTCTTTTACTCTCAACAGTTGGTTAATACATGTTGTTCTTTATTATCTACTCGCTGCCTAACCAAATGCACAGACCACCGGCCAAGGGTTGTAGGTGGCTAATGTTGTAATGTAGTCACACTACATCAAATCAATAAAAATGATTTTTACCGAAATACATAAGTTCCCTTTATACCCATTTGATTTCTCTTTATTTTCTAACATATGAATTTCTCTAAACTCGCCACACAATGAAATATTGTAAGGTGCAGCTTAGTTGCTGGCTCTGGCTACCTCTGGTTCTTGGAGAATCTACAAACCTTTTTTATGTCCGTGACCAGACTGGTCTATCGCCCCTAATGTGACTCTACATTTTTTTTCAACAGTTAGGACCTGATTTAGATCATAGTGGAATCAGTCCTGCAGTCGCTTTTTGGGTGGTCTTCCCGCCTGCCCTATTCAGATATTAGTGATTGCATAGATGAAAGACTACCGCCGTCCCGCTGTCACAGGAACCGAAGGTAACCTCCTCCATTACCTGTTACCTGTTTTCACTTGGCTGTTCACATATGCTCAAGATTCGTGCACTATGAAATTTTGTGTGCTTCACCAACTGCACCACAGGGTGCCTGGATTGTTCCTAACATCATGTGACTTCCTCCCCCGATTATGTGGACTACGCTGTAGCATGCAAAATGTGCTGTATTGGTCCTGTACTCTTGTCCCCTGGCATAATTGTGTTATCCCATATGATTCTGTTCCCTGGTGGCAGTAGTAGGATCATGAGGGGTCACATTTTGTGGTAAGGACAGACTCACATAACAAGAACACTCTGCAAGTGGCACAGGCTTCTGCCATGCTTCCCTTCTGCACACGGCTCCTGCTGACAGCCGCACCCAGTGTCAACAAGGGGGACATGTCAACTGGCAAGAGCAAGTCAATTTCTGTGATCGGCTCCTCATTAACAAACCGTTACCTCACTACACGTGCCACAGAGCACCTCATGCATGAAGATCCGCGCTTTGTATTGTTGGATTTTGGCACTTACCTGTTACTCCAGTCCTCTGATGTGGTGATCCAGTATCATCGCCTCCAGTCCTTGGCTGCCTCGCTACTTCGGCAGCCAGTCTCCAGCACTTCCAGCGACTTCAGCACTCAGCGTCCGACAGAATCCTGCAATAGAGAAGCAAGCATAGCCAATAAAAAAGGGCTAGCAGAGCAGGCTCTAGACTCTGATCGAGCCTTTCATGGCATATTTGGGGGTTTAAAACAGTATCTGGTGACACTTGAGACTTGTGCCAGCTGCACACACGAGTAAGCTAACTTGGAGCTTGTCATGCAATTGGTGTATGAACTTGAACATAGCACACGTTTGATCAAGGGAGCTAGTGCATTTCTGGGACGAATTCAAATTCTATTTTGTCAGTGTTGCTTGGGACTGATATAAATTCTTTTGTGCCAGTGTTGCTTGCAAGTTGAACAGCAGAAAAGGAACTATAACCAACTGTGTTGTTGTTAACAGTTGTTATTCACCACTGAGGAAAATTGAATTTTGCCCTGTCCTGTGTGCCTACGTGTTCCCCATCCTATGTTATATGTGCATGATCGATATGCATATATGTCCCCCTATGATCGATTACAGACGCAATTATAGTTGTGTCCAACTTTAGTATGTCAGTTATCCGGTCCCCGTGAAAGCAACGTGAATTAGGCTTCTAGGCCTATGTTGCCCACGTTTTACATTATGCACGTTAATTCATCGAACTGTCCCCGTTTCTAGGCCTCAAAGGGCCTGCACACCAGATTTAAGCTCCAGTCTCCTGAACCCACTCCGAGGAGCGATGCAGCCCCTCCCGCATCCCTGACCCTTCGCTTACTTCTTGCCGCGCAGCGCGGTGCCCGGCCTGGCTCTGCCTGCCTGTCTGCCAAGAATATGTTATGCCTCTAGTTATCAGTTCAGCTCTCCGTCTTCACATTCCTAAGCTAACGAACCGCATAAACATCTTCAGCTATAGTCTAGTCTCTCTGTCTCCATGCAAGAGAATTTCTGTATTAATATCCATAGAGGATTCATAGCACACGCAATACACGTAGAATATATGCATGTACCAGTCTTAGTGTCAAGTAGCTTTTGCCCTGATAACTTTTAGATTCTATCAACATGTTCTCCAAACACCAGATACCAGATATGCTATAGGTACATGTCGTCCTGACATCGTAGACTTTAGTCTCCTCTTCTAGTGCAGAAGTCATAGCCCCCAGTTCTCCCTAGTTACACGTCATGGCCCGTTTGCGCGCACCACTAGGTTAAAGGGTCCAGCTGCCCAGGTAGCCCCCTCCATGTATCCACCCATTTATGACACTTCTGTGACGTTTTCATCACATGTCTACGTACACGCCTTCTTTGTACGCCCATTTGTTCTTATCTTACGTTTGTCACTTGTTACGCCTACTGTATTCAATGCAATTGTAATGTTTTCCTATATATACTATGTACTGTTAATGAGACGTTGCAGCTGCCAGTCCATGCCATTCTATTTCAGGCTGTTCCGATCCTGTCCCTTCCCTTATGCCTGATTAAAGCCTGTTCGACTCAGATACCCCGGATCCTGCCTCTTATTTATTGAGCTATCTGTTTTATTTAATGTATTCAAAAATAGTACCGTAATTAATTATTTATTTACCACATAATGGCGCCCGAACAGAGACGAGCCCCTTCCCCACGCGCCGGCGATGTAACGCAGGCCCCCTGACCCTTCTACAGCCGTGACGGAACTCTACCGTGCACGTGCAGATATTTCTGCTTCATCAAGTCTCCCTCAGGCCCACGGAGGAGACGGAGACTGCGGTCCGGCATCCAGACGAGGCGGTGAGGAATGCGGTTCGTCCCGACCAGAGCCCAAGCCGAGAGAGCAAGGTCCGAGGTATCCGGAGGCCCACCTGTTTCTGAAGCCCGAAGTTCGAAGCGCATGTGTAGTAACCAGACGTCGTAGCAGTCCAGTCCAGTCCGAGGCCTTCAAGTTTTGCTTCCCGGTGAGTACCGTTGCTGGGGGAGTATCTAGACGGGGTCATTAGTTTGTCTCCGGTCCGATGGGTTTGGGTACACAGATCCAGTCCGACGTGTCCATCTAGGTGGATACGGTATGACGTGTCTCTTTATGAGACCGGTATGTTCTGTACTGTTTTAGCAGTGCATCCAGTAATTCTAGTAAGTCCGTTTCTCGAGAAATTCAAGTGTTATGTTCTTCAGTGTATCAGGTAGTATTCTGTTCGAACTGTTATTAATGTATTTCTATGTCGTGGTATGAGTGACTTGTTTGCCATTTCATTACTGTGATTATTGTGTATTGTGTTTAATTCAAGTACGACTCGAAAATGCCTCTGTTTTCAAAGTTATGTCAGATAAAAACCAGAAAAGGGTTACTCGAAGAAGCAGTTCCTGTCCCTCCTAGGGACAGTCCTGGACATTTTATGTATCACAAGCATGGCTTAGATGCCATATTATATCTAGACTTATGGGTAGATTATACAAAGAACCTTGAAGAGAAATACAGATGGCCTGTATCAGGTACATGGGATGCCGAGTGCATCATGCGAGTAGAAGAAGCATTATGGAAAAAGAAAGCCAGACAGTCCCAGAAAGACGCCATCGAGTTATGGCGCAAAGAATCTCATAGAAGAACCGAAAAAGAATTCAGAAAAGCAGAATTAAGTAGGGAATCCTCAGGAAAAGCCCAAGAAAGGGAACTTCTAGAAGAAGGTGAACGAGTTAGAGCAGAACAATCAGACAGACAGAGAAATGCCCTAATTAAAGGTATGTATCCTCTTCTTGCCGAGGGCTTGCCGAAGGCAACCCCGGAAGCACCCTGTAATTTACCGCCACCATTGGTCCCGATTAAGCTACGTCATAAACCGACTGCAGCTGAAATTTTCCTTTCGTCCTATTTAGACGACACTGTCCCAGAATATGCTAATACAGATCCTACTCCGCCAGTCCAAGTTCAAGTCCAGCCTCCTGTTAATGTAATTCCTGTTCCTCCAGTCACTGGTCCCGGGGACCACGTTAATGTGCCAGTACCCCCGGACCAGCCCACATTAAGTGTGCCCGTTTTGCCAGTCACTTTACCAGCACATTCAGTATTAGTTAACGATTCCAGTTCAGGAGGAGCAGGGGGAGGTACTCCTATCACCCCGCCTCAAGTAAAACGACTGACGCTGAGAGACGCAGCGTTACAGCACACGCCAAAAGTGACTACATACGCAGACCTCAAGCGACATCTTACTGACTGCATATATGATTCAGTTCCAGGCGAAGATCACATGATATTATATTCCGTACGTTTAAGGCGAGTTGCCAACTTTTTGGCCACCCTGCCCGAGATGAAGGAACATCTAGACAGAATATATCATTTTATCCGTACTGGGGAGAACCCAGGAAGTATTCACGAAGCTATGGTACACAGGAAAGCCGAGATTCAAAATATGATTTTACAGTTCTTAACTGTTTAATAAGAGAGCAAGATTATCCTGATAAAAATAAAGACGAGATGAAAGCCCTGACTAGGTGGAGTGACAATATAGCCGAGGGAAAACACAAGTCACAAGGTAGTATAGAAAGTATGTACAGGAAAATTCGTAAGGAAATTATAAGTATACACCAAAAGGAGGAAGCAAAGAGAGCAACCGAGAAAGAGAATGACTCTTCAAGTGAAGAGGTAGACAGCGAGAATCCCGCCAGAATAGCGTATGTAGGTAGAACTAGATTTTCCGACAGACATTCACGTCTAGATTACAAGAAAGTTTTTCCTCCTCCCGTACCAGAACAGTGTTCTCTTGAACAAGTATTCCAGGCCACCGATACAATTCTGAAATTACGAATAGGTTATAGTGAGCTTAGTACCATGCATGAACAAGAACTAGCCCGATCAGCAGTCCGATGGGTTAGTGATTCTGCCACGTTTCCAGACGAAGTAGTGGCTCAAACGTTTCTGAAACTACCGCCAGCCGAGCAGCGACTGGTGGGTATGTATATGATCCAGCACCTCATTACACTGTATGAGGATCAGCATTCTGATTCAGGTCCTTTACATGATGTACTGAACGAGTTACTCCTAAACCGATGGAAAGGTCTAGGTACCGATTTAATTAGTGTCATTCTAGAACAGCCTAACTCGAGTGAATAACACCCGACCAATGTGCACAGTTGCAAACTCTATTGAGTTTATTAACAAATTTTTAAACCTTTATCGATTTCAATTTATATCAACATAACATCTCAGTTACGAACATTGAACATAACAGTGTTTGTTATTAAGACATAACAGTTCTTTTTAAGCTCAAAACAATGCAGCGTTTATAACATTACACATCATATTCACATGAAACAATTAGCATTTAAGAAGCCCGATGCATTTCGAGCCCTATGAGGCTCTTCCTCCGGGGCCTGAAATCTAAACAGAATGTGAAAAAACAGCGTTACATTTTTGGGGACCACTGCTGAATTTTAGTCAAGAAAAAACGAAAACGAAAGTATTGTGCTCCACCACCATCTCCCCGTGTGTAAATTATGTGGGGCTTACCCTCTCCTTCTATGACTGAATGAAGGAACCTGAATAGTAAAAAACGCAACATAAACTCTCAAAACCCTGTATCTAGAAGACTATTTTTTTGAACAGCCACAGATCACGTCTATCTAACAGCTGAACTTACCCTCTTAAAGACGCATCGCCGAAAACTGTTTCTACAAGGAAAATAAATCATGGTCAGTAAACCGGACACCTTACAGCTTAAATACAGACAACTACCCAAAACCAATCCTCCAAGCTACGTACCTAGTGAGGAAACGCTGTCCGCAAATAAATCACTCTAGGCTGTTGCCAGACGGTCAGACGGCTTAGTCGAAACCTCGCGCTTAAAACTCCACGTCATCTACGCGACTCCCAATGCAAGTCGCAATACTACCTCACACGTCACTCTAACAACTAGAGCGGGCGGCTCTCTCTGAGAACGAAAATACTTCCTGTACACTACTCCTCACTCCATACCACGTGGTGTCGGCTTGGCATTCACAATAACGCTGATCTCAAAACTGAATCCTAGCACGCTAGAAGGTACACGACGCGTGTGAAGTAACAAATAGAAAATGTGACACATGCAGTGAGCTAATATAAAGAAAAAGTGGAAAAAAAAAAAAATAATTTGTGGATAGACCAACTAAGGTCAGTTGAAAACGATCGTTCTATACAATTATTTTCCATCAACCATCATTACAGTGCATGGAACACTTGGTACATGAAATTTTTACAAAAAGCAAGAAAAATCTATTTTTTCATTTAGCCCTTTCGGATCTTGAGTCCCCAATTTTTTTATCCAGAAGATTTCTCTCTGTAACAGAGATCTAGTTAAGTCCGTACCCTCTACCTTCTCCACCCTTTCAAGGACAGAAAACTGCAATTGAGCTATGCTGTGTTGAGCCTCCTGCCAGTGCACTGCTAAAGGGCTCTTCAAACTTTTGTTTCTGATGGTGCTTTTATGTTCAGAAATCCTGATTTTTATTTTACGCTCAGTTTTACCCACATAAAGTTTCCCACATGGACATTTTATGTAGTAGATCAAAACGTTAGAGTTACAATCAGCGTTGAAAAATAATGGGATGTTTTTGCCTGTTTGAGGATGATGTATTGACATGCCCGTGATGGCATTATTACAGTGGACACAATTACCACATCTCTTCATTCCCTTGAGAGAAGAGGTTTGTTTTTGTTTGAATTTAGGCGCCAAAAGTTCTTTGAGATTTTTTGACCTTGTGTAGGCAAACATAGGCTTTGATTCAAAAATGCCATTGAAATCCGCTTCGTTTTGCAGAAGTGCCCAGTGTTTATTGACTATATTCTTAATCTTCTGTGAACTCGTAGAAAATTTCATAACAAAAACTTGTCTCTCCTGTTTCTTTTTCATTTTTTGATGTAACAAGTTCGTTCTGTCATACGTTTTCACTCGTTGTCTGGTTTTCTCCAGAATTTCTTTAGGATAACCTCTCTGTTCATATTTTTTCTGTTGTATGTCTAGATGTTTCTCCAAGTTTGTCTCTTTCGAGCAAATCCTTTTAATCCTCATAAATTGAGAGAGAGGTAGGTTGTCTCTCAAATTCTGTGGGTGAAAACTTTGGTATAACAATGCATTATTTACATCCGTTTCTTTCCGAAACACTTCTGTTTGTATTTCCGAGTCCACTAAAGTGATAGCCACATCTAAAAAAGAGATCTTCTGTTCACTGATATTTGACGTAAACTGAATGTGTTCGTTAAACTGATCTAATTGTAGCAATTTCTTTTCCAGTAGAGATTTCTCAGCATTCCATATGACAAAGATGTCATCTATGAATCTACAGTATAGTACTGCATGCTTATTCCAGTCCTCATCAGTATATATGTAGTCTGCCTCGAATTTAGCCATAAATGTATTCGCATACGCCGGGGCCCCGGCAAATCCCATAGAGGTCCCTTGTTGTTGTAGAAAGAAACGTTCTTCCCATTGGAAATAACTGTGGTATAGGCAATAATGAAGGATCTCCAAAATGAACACTTTATCAGCCCTGATTGAAGGTTGACTCAGCAAGGCCCATTCTACTGCTTCCAGTCCACCCTGATGGGGAATGGACGTATATAGTGCTTTGACATCTATAGTACAGAGTAACATTTGCTTGTCTGTTTTTACTGTTTGTAGTTTTAGGAGAAAGTCAGTGGTATCCTTGACATATGAGGGCCATTTTTGAACGAAGGGTTGCAAAAATTTATCGATGTAGATTCCAAGGGGTTCAAAGATGGTACCGCACCCTGTTACTATCGGTCTCATCGGAGGGTTAGTGAGACTCTTATGTATTTTGAGAAGCATATACAATCTTGGTCTTCTCGGATGGTCTGCTGTCAGAAATTGTTTAGTGGAAGAGGTAATATGTCCTAGTTCTAGTGACTGTTCCAAAATAATGTTCAGGGTTGTTTTTAAGTCATCAATCTGGTCTTTATCCAATGGTAGGTACGTGATTCTGTCCGCGACATGTTCTTCCACTTTCTCGATGTAAAACTTTTTGTTCATCACAACTATGGCTCCCCCCTTATCCGCTTTCTGGATCATAATTGCTGAATTTTCTTGCAAAGATTTCAGAATGTTTCTATCCTGTACAGATAAATTTTTCTGTCGACCTCTTGATAGATTGATGTTCTGTATGTCATTGCGTACTGATCGCTCAAATGCTTCTATGATTTTATGAGAAACTGGCGCCTGAAACTTTGACTTGGGGCGGAATTCCAAAAATTCTGCCTCCTCTTTCTGAGGGGTAGCAGGAACAACATTAGTGAAAAAATGCCTCAATTTCAAGACTCTCATAAATTTGAAGAGTGACACTTCACACTCCAGTTGATTCGTGTTATGAGTAGGAACAAACCCTAAACCTTTATTTAGTATCCTGGTTTGGTGGGTTGACAACGTGGTGTCTGAAATGTTAACAACCAGATTTACTTCTGGCTCCTTGTTGCTGGTTTTTTTAAGGATTCGCCTTGTTTTCCTGTTGATTTGGATGGTCCGGGTGGTTGACTTGAATCCGCGGCGTCGGATAAAAAAGAAGTTTGTTTAGCTCCAGGAGCATGTGCTCCTCTTTCCTCTGATGGTTTAGAAGCTTCTGATAACTGAGATTGGACAGATGGTCTGCTTGCAGCTAGATCTGAGTCTGACACCGAACTTTCTTCAGAAGATACATTGGTCCTCTTTTTTGGGAAAACTCTTCGCTGGGCATAAACCTCTGCCCAGGTGTACACTTCTTGTAATTTGTAATCCAATGTATCTCTTTTAAACTTTCTCAACTTTCCTTCTTGTATTTCCTTAGTGTGTTTGTCCAACCTTGCATTAATTTCCTCCAGTGATTTGTCCAAGTCCGCTTTATCCATTCGCTCTTCCAAGTCTACCTTTATTATTTCAATTTCTTTAGACAGATCGTTGATTGCTTTTGCTAATTCCTCTACTAGAAGCAGAATTAAATCCAGGCTGCATTTATTTAGGATTGAATACCAACGATCCATAAAGTCTTTGTTGAGATGAAACCTGAATAACATGGGTTTGATAGACAGCCTCAAACCTCTGGGAATGCGTTTCACCCGATGATATTGTACCAGTGTCGATGCATGTAGTTTCTGGTTGATCTCTCTTCTCGCTAGAAATTCATAGTGTTTTAACTGTTGTATAATCGTGGTCCCTTGTGCATCAGCTGTTTTGATTTCATGAATAAGTGCATATATATTAGATGCTTCTTCTGGTGTATAAGCTAATGTGCTAGCTCTATGTTCAGTTGTATTTGAAATGGCTTCAAATTGCATGTTGGGTGCTTTCTCACAAAGGACAAAGTTAATGAAAAGAATTTGGATAGGAGAAGCACACCTGTTTTTGCCGTTACTAAACTTTTTGTAGTAAATAATCTATGCGTGCAACATTGGTGGCACGTTTGCCCTCACGTGCCCTCACTTGAACCAACCTAACTCGAGTGAATAACACCCGACCAATGTGCACAGTTGCAAACTCTATTGAGTTTATTAACACATTTTTAAACCTTTATCGATTTCAATTTATATCAACATAACATCTCAGTTACGAACATTGAACATAACAGTGTTTGTTATTAAGACATAACAGTTCTTTTTAAGCTCAAAACAATGCAGCGTTTATAAACATTACACATCATATTCACATGAAACAATTAGCATTTAAGAAGCCCGATGCATTCGAGCCCTATGAGGCTCTTCCTCCGGGGCCTGAAATCTAAACAGAATGTGAAAAAACAGCGTTACATTTTTGGGGACCACTGCTGAATTTAGTCAAGAAAAAACGAAAACGAAAGTATTGTGCTCCACCACCATCTCCCCGTGTGTAAATTATGTGGGGCTTACCCTCTCCTTCTATGACTGAATGAAGGAACCTGAATAGTAAAAAACGCAACATAAACTCTCAAAACCCCTGTATCTAGAAGACTATTTTTTTGAACAGCCACAGATCACGTCTATCTAACAGCTGAACTTACCCTCTTAAAGACGCATCGCCGAAAACTGTTTCTACAAGGAAAATAAATCATGGTCAGTAAACCGGACACCTTACAGCTTAAATACAGACAACTACCCAAAACCAATCCTCCAAGCTACGTACCTAGTGAGGAAACGCTGTCCGCAAATAAATCACTCTAGGCTGTTGCCAGACGGTCAGACGGCTTAGTCGAAACCTCGCGCTTAAAACTCCACGTCATCTACGCGACTCCCAATGCAAGTCGCAATACTACCTCACACGTCACTCTAACAACTAGAGCGGGCGGCTCTCTCTGAGAACGGAAATACTTCCTGTACACTACTCCTCACTCCATACCACGTGGTGTCGGCTTGGCATTCACAATAACGCTGATCTCAAAACTGAATCCTAGCACGCTAGAAGGTACACGACGCGTGTGAAGTAACAAATGGAAAATGTGACACATGCAGTGAGCTAATATAAAGAAAAAGTGGAAAAAAATTTAAAAAAATTTGTGGATAGACCAACTAATACTTTCGTTTTCGTTTTTTCTTGACTAAAATTCAGCAGTGGTCCCCAAAAATGTAACGCTGTTTTTTCACATTCTGTTTAGATTTCAGGCCCCGGAGGAAGAGCCTCATAGGGCTCGAAATGCATCGGGCTTCTTAAATGCTAATTGTTTCATGTGAATATGATGTGTAATGTTATAAACGCTGCATTGTTTTGAGCTTAAAAAGAACTGTTATGTCTTAATAACAAACACTGTTATGTTCAATGTTCGTAACTGAGATGTTATGTTGATATAAATTGAAATCGATAAAGGTTTAAAAATGTGTTAATAAACTCAATAGAGTTTGCAACTGTGCACATTGGTCGGGTGTTATTCACTCGAGTTAGGTTGGTTCAAGTGAGGGCACGTGAGGGCAAACGTGCCACCAATGTTGCACGCATAGATTATTTACTACAAAAAGTTTAGTAACGGCAAAAACAGGTGTGCTTCTCCTATCCAATTCTTTTCATTAACTTTGTCCTTTGTGAGAAAGCACCCAACATGCAATTTGAAGCCATTTCAAATACAACTGAACATAGAGCTAGCACATTCGCTTATACACCAGAAGAAGCATCTAATATATATGCACTTATTCATGAAATCAAAACAACTGATGCACAAGGGACCACGATTATACAACAGTTAAAACACTATGAATTTCTAGCGAGAAGAGAGATCAACCAGAAACTACATGCATCGACACTGGTACAATATCATCGGGTGAAACGCATTCCCAGAGGTTTGAGGCTGTCTATCAAACCCATGTTATTCAGGTTTCATCTCAACAAAGACTTTATGGATCGTTGGTATTCAATCCTAAATAAATGCAGCCTGGATTTAATTCTGCTTCTAGTAGAGGAATTAGCAAAAGCAATCAACGATCTGTCTAAAGAAATTGAAATAATAAAGGTAGACTTGGAAGAGCGAATGGATAAAGCGGACTTGGACAAATCACTGGAGGAAATTAATGCAAGGTTGGACAAACACACTAAGGAAATACAAGAAGGAAAGTTGAGAAAGTTTAAAAGAGATACATTGGATTACAAATTACAAGAAGTGTACACCTGGGCAGAGGTTTATGCCCAGCGAAGAGTTTTCCCAAAAAAGAGGACCAATGTATCTTCTGAAGAAAGTTCGGTGTCAGACTCAGATCTAGCTGCAAGCAGACCATCTGTCCAATCTCAGTTATCAGAATCTTCTAAACCATCAGAGGAAAGAGGAGCACATGCTCCTGGAGCTAAACAAACTTCTTTTTTATCCGACGCCGCGGATTCAAGTCAACCACCCGGACCATCCAAATCAACAGGAAAACAAGGCGAAGCCTTAAAAAAACCAGCAACAAGGAGCCAGAAGTAAATCTGGTTGTTAACATTTCAGACACCACGTTGTCAACCCACCAAACCAGGATACTAAATAAAGGTTTAGGGTTTGTTCCTACTCATAACACGAATCAACTGGAGTGTGAAGTGTCACTCTTCAAATTTATGAGAGTCTTGAAATTGAGGCAATTTTTCACTAATGTTGTTCCTGCTACCCCTCAGAAAGAGGAGGCAGAATTTTTGGAATTCCGCCCCAAGTCAAAGTTTCAGGCGCCAGTTTCTCATAAAATCATAGAAGCATTTGAGCGAACAGTACGCAATGACATACAGAACATCAATCTATCAAGAGGTCGACAGAAAAATTTATCTGTACAGGATAGAAACATTCTGAAATCTTTGCAAGAAAATTCAGCAATTATGATCCAGAAAGCGGATAAGGGGGGAGCCATAGTTGTGATGAACAAAAAGTTTTACATCGAGAAAGTGGAAGAACATGTCGCGGACAGAATCACGTACCTACCATTGGATAAAGACCCGATTGATGACTTAAAAACAACCCTGAACATTATTTTGGAACAGTCACTAGAACTAGGACATATTACCTCTTCCACTAAACAATTTCTGACAGCAGAACATCCGAGAAGACCAAGATTGTATATGCTTCCCAAAATACATAAGAGTCTCACTAACCCTCCGATGAGACCGATAGTAACAGGGTGCGGTACCATCTTTGAACCCCTTGGAATCTACATCGATAAATTTTTGCAACCCTTCGTTCAAAAATGGCCCTCATATGTCAAGGATACCACTGACTTTCTCCTAAAACTACAAACAGTAAAAACAGACAAGCAAATGTTACTCTGTACTATAGATGTCAAAGCACTATATACGTCCATTCCCCATCAGGGTGGACTGGAAGCAGTAGAATGGGCCTTGCTGAGTCAACCTTCAATCAGGGCTGATAAAGTGTTCATTTTGGAGATCCTTCATTATTGCCTATACCACAGTTATTTCCAATGGGAAGAACGTTTCTTTCTACAACAACAAGGGACCTCTATGGGATTTGCCGGGGCCCCGGCGTATGCGAATACATTTATGGCTAAATTCGAGGCAGACTACATATATACTGATGAGGACTGGAATAAGCATGCAGTACTATACTGTAGATTCATAGATGACATCTTTGTCATATGGAATGCTGAGAAATCTCTACTGGAAAAGAAATTGCTACAATTAGATCAGTTTAACGAACACATTCAGTTTACGTCAAATATCAGTGAACAGAAGATCTCTTTTTTAGATGTGGCTATCACTTTAGTGGACTCGGAAATACAAACAGAAGTGTTTCGGAAAGAAACGGATGTAAATAATGCATTGTTATACCAAAGTTTTCACCCACAGAATTTGAGAGACAACCTACCTCTCTCTCAATTTATGAGGATTAAAAGGATTTGCTCGAAAGAGACAGACTTGGAGAAACATCTAGACATACAACAGAAAAAATATGAACAGAGAGGTTATCCTAAAGAAATTCTGGAGAAAACCAGACAACGAGTGAAAACGTATGACAGAACGAACTTGTTACATCAAAAAATGAAAAAGAAACAGGAGAGACAAGTTTTTGTTATGAAATTTTCTACGAGTTCACAGAAGATTAAGAATATAGTCAATAAACACTGGGCACTTCTGCAAAACGAAGCGGATTTCAATGGCATTTTTTAATCAAAGCCTATGTTTGCCTACACAAGGTCAAAAAATCTCAAAGAACTTTTGGCGCCTAAATTCAAACAAAAACAAACCTCTTCTCTCAAGGGAATGAAGAGATGTGGTAATTGTGTCCACTGTAATAATGCCATCACGGGCATGTCAATACATCATCCTCAAACAAGCAAAAACATCCCATTATTTTTCAACGCTGATTGTAACCCTAACGTTTTGATCTACTACATAAAATGTCCATGTGGGAAACTTTATGTGGGTAAAACTGAGCGTAAAATAAAAATCAGGATTTCTGAACATAAAAGCACCATCAGAAACAAAAGTTTGAAGAGCCCTTTAGCAGTGCACTGGCAGGAGGCTCAACACAGCATAGCTCAATTGCAGTTTTCTGTCCTTGAAAGGGTGGAGAAGGTAGAGGGTACGGACTTAACTAGATCTCTGTTACAGAGAGAAATCTTCTGGATAAAAAAATTGGGGACTCAAGATCCGAAAGGGCTAAATGAAAAAATAGATTTTTCTTGCTTTTTGTAAAAATGTCATGTACCAAGTGTTCCATGCACTGTAATGATGGTTGATGGAAAATAATTGTATAGAACGATCGTTTTCAACTGACCTTAGTTGGTCTATCCACAATTTTTTTTTTTTTTTTTTATTTTTTGTCCACTTTTTCTTTATATTAGCTCACTGCATGTGTCACATTTTCCATTTGTTACTTCACACGCGTCGTGTACCTTCTAGCGTGCTAGGATTCAGTTTTGAGATCAGCGTTATTGTGAATGCCAAGCCGACACCACGTGGTATGGAGTGAGGAGTAGTGTACAGGAAGTATTTCCGTTCTCAGAGAGAGCCGCCCGCTCTAGTTGTTAGAGTGACGTGTGAGGTAGTATTGCGACTTGCATTGGGAGTCGCGTAGATGACGTGGAGTTTTAAGCGCGAGGTTTCGACTAAGCCGTCTGACCGTCTGGCAACAGCCTAGAGTGATTTATTTGCGGACAGCGTTTCCTCACTAGGTACGTAGCTTGGAGGATTGGTTTTGGGTAGTTGTCTGTATTTAAGCTGTAAGGTGTCCGGTTTACTGACCATGATTTATTTTCCTTGTAGAAACAGTTTTCGGCGATGCGTCTTTAAGAGGGTAAGTTCAGCTGTTAGATAGACGTGATCTGTGGCTGTTCAAAAAAATAGTCTTCTAGATACAGGGTTTTGAGAGTTTATGTTGCGTTTTTTACTATTCAGGTTCCTTCATTCAGTCATAGAAGGAGAGGGTAAGCCCCACATAATTTACACACGGGGAGATGGTGGTGGAGCACAATACTTTCGTTTTCGTTTTTTCTTGACTAAAATTCAGCAGTGGTCCCCAAAAATGTAACGCTGTTTTTTCACATTCTGTTTAGATTTCAGGCCCCGGAGGAAGAGCCTCATAGGGCTCGAAATGCATCGGGCTTCTTAAATGCTAATTGTTTCATGTGAATATGATGTGTAATGTTATAAACGCTGCATTGTTTTGAGCTTAAAAAGAACTGTTATGTCTTAATAACAAACACTGTTATGTTCAATGTTCGTAACTGAGATGTTATGTTGATATAAATTGAAATCGATAAAGGTTTAAAAATGTGTTAATAAACTCAATAGAGTTTGCAACTGTGCACATTGGTCGGGTGTTATTCACTCGAGTTAGGTTGGTTCAAGTGAGGGCACGTGAGGGCAAACGTGCCACCAATGTTGCACGCATAGATTATTTACTACAAAAAGTTTAGTAACGGCAAAAACAGGTGTGCTTCTCCTATCCAAATTCTTTTCATTCTAGAACAGCGCCACAAATACAGAACGTTCCTGAATCCACATTTTGTTCCTGTTCCACCCCCAGTAAGGAAATCGTTCTACATAGTCAGACAGAATCCGTTACGAGAAGTACATCCAGTTAAGGGAGAGGGGGGTAATCTAGAACGAGTATTTGTTTACACCCCTATCACGAAAATAGAACTTCTAGAAATGAAAAAGTTAATACCCTGTCACGATAAAGATCCAGCAGGGTTCCACCGTGAATTAAAGGACATGCTCCGTATGGGAGAATACACGTATCCTGATATCATTAAAATGTTAAAGGTCCTGCTGCCTGCGGGCATATATGAAAAACTCAAAGAAAAAGAATGGGAGGTGGGAGAGAAAAAGATAGATTGGACCGCATTAGAGACTGAAGATAACACACGAGTTCCAGGTACCGGTCTTGGGGATAAAGCTAAAGCATTGCCCGAGTTACTGATACAAGTCTTGCCAAGATTACTAGCCACGAAAAAGGAAGATTGGGATGCCATCTCAGCCTGTAAACAGAAACAGGACGAAGACACTAGTGATTTTTATTCTAGATTTGAGAAATGTTTCATTATTAATAGTGGTCTGAAAACAAGTAGTGAATCGTATCCACATCGTTTTGTTACCAAACTAGTTGAGAATTCTTTACCGCAAGTTAAAAATAGAGTATTGAAAGTCGAAAGTACCTGGCAAGCAAATACTCCATCACAAATGCTCCAGATGCTACAGTATCACCAGAACAGAATCAGGGAAGAGCAGGAACACGAAAGGAGACGTATGAAAGACACGAAAATGAAAGTACTAGTTGCACAGTCTGTTCCACAAGACAGTCAGAAGAGGGGTCCGAGTAAAACTAGTCATTCTACAGCTCCTGTTAAAGGGACCTGCAATTATTGTAAACAGCCAGGTCATTACATAAACGAATGTGCAGTTCTGAAACACAATATAGCTACTGGTAAAACAAAAGAGAGACCACGTCCTCCTAGACAAGAACACGTTCCGCAGAATGCCCAGCCACCGCAGAACGCACAACAGACAGTTACAGTACCGCAGCCTATAGCTGCCACACAACACGTTACACAACAGATGTACCAGTACGCACAGTCAGATTATCCAGAATATCAGCAGTATTCATGAAACAGCCTAGAGAGGGAGGTTGGCTTGCCTCTCATCGAGATTCCTGTAGATCAAGAGGGTCCCTATGTACACAGTCAAGTATTAGGGAAAGACAGAAAGTTTCTGATTGATACAGGGGCAGGTAGGACTACCATCAGTCATGACCAGGTTCCAGGGGCTCCACTCTCAGGCTCTAGAAATGTTTCCCTTGGATTTTCAGGAAAGCCTATTGTTAATGAAATATCGAAACCAGTTTCCCTAGAAGTTGGTCCATTGTCCCGAACTACAGACTTGTTACTTACGAAATCATGTCCTGAAAATTTACTAGGCATCAAGACATTGAAAGAATTAGGAGCAGTTATATGCTGTTCCCCAGAAGGAGTGAGATTGTTTTTGCGCGATTTTAAAGGTCATTATGTATTACGTAATTTTGATCCAAGATTATTGAATGTACCACAGCATTTATGGGCGCAAGGTCCAACTGATGTAGGTTGTATGCACACTACACCCTATCGTGTCACTCTGAAACAAGGTGTTGTATTGCCACGAATCCGACAGTACAAATTGCCACCTGAGGCTGTAGCAGCCTTATCCAAAATTATTGACGAGCTCATTGCTCAAGGAGTGGTTGTAGAAACTGACTCCAATGTATGTAATTCTCCTATCATTCCGATTCTGAAACGTACTGATCCCAATGCACCTCCAGTTTATCGATTAGTGATCGACCTTCGAGAACTTAATAAATGTATCATACCCCAGTACCCAGTGGTTCCAGATATCTCTTCCCTATTGACTGCCATTGATTCCGAAGCTACGTTCTTTACTGTTATTGATCTCAAGAACGCATTCTTTAGTGTCCCCATTCATCCAGACAGCCAGTTTCTTTTCGGATTCTGTTTAAGTGGAAGGAGCTATAAATTTACACGAGCTCCTCAAGGTTTCACAGAAAGTCCTAGTATTTACAGTCAAGCACTTAAAAGACAACTAGACAATATTCACATGCCAACTGACACTGCCCTGCTCCAGTATGTCGATGATCTATTGATCACAGCCCGTTCTGAACGTGACTGCGAACGTGCGTCACTTACAGTCTTGTATTTTCTGGCCGAGATGGGGCACAAGGTGTCCCCTTCCAAATTGCAATTCTGTGTCCAGCAAGTGGTCTACCTAGGACACTTACTGTCCAAGAGGGGTAGGCAGTTGACACCAGACCGTATCCAGTTAATAGCACATCTTCCACAGCCCAAGACTCAGAAGGAGGTACGAGCTTTTATCGGCCTCACTTCTTACTGCAGACAATGGATTCCTCAGTACGCATATCTAGCCAAGCCACTGATACAGTTAACGACACAGGAGGCAGCCACATCGACTGTCCTCCCTTGGACCCAAGAACATACACTTGTTTTCAATGAGTTAAAGAAAGCTTTATGCCAAGCACCTGTTCTAGCGACACCAAACTACAGTAAGCCTTTTACACTTTTTGTCACTGAACGTGATGGTACTGCATTATCTGTTCTTACACAAGATCAAGCAGGACAACACAAGCCTTGTGCTTATTTTTCTAGCACATTAGATCCAGTAGCCCAGGCTCTGCCTGCGTGCCTCAAGTCAGTTGCAGCCACAACCCTAGCTATCAGACAAAGTGATTCCATAGTGTTAGGACACTCCCTGACAGTACAAGTTCCACACTCCGTGGAAGTTCTTTTGAACCGAACACAGACTCAGCACTTGACAATTGCACGTTTAACAGGTTATGAACTGACACTGTTTCAGCCACACATAGAAATCAGACGCTGCAACATTTTAAATCCTGCTACACTGTTACCCTCAGTTACTTAAAATCCTGCCACACATGACTGTGTGGAAGTTGTTAACACCATGACAAAACCAAGACAAGACTTGACCGACATTGCATTACCTGACCCCGACCTGACACTTTATGTGGATGGTTCATGTATGAGAACAAATACAGGAGAACTAGTAGCCGCGTATGCAGTGACTACTTAAACTGAAGTCATAGAAACACATCGTATTGACACCCTGTCTGCTCAAGCAGCAGAGCTCATCGCTCTGATTCAAGCCTGCATACGAGCCAAGAACCTGAAAGTAAACATATACACAGATTCACGTTATGCATTCGGAGTCGTTCACGACTTTGGAGTACTCTGGCAAGAAAGAGGTTTCATGACTTCTCATGGAACCAAGATTCAGCATGGCCCCCTCATTCAAGCTCTGTTAGAAGCCATACATTTACCGACAGCCATTGCCATTATGAAGTGCAAAGCACATACGAAAGTCACTGACATCATTTCCCAGGGTAACGATCTAGCAGATCGAACAGCCAAGCTTACAGCCCAGACTCCAGACATTCCAGTTAACACGACACAGAAAGACGTTCCAGTTCAGACGACTTGTATGACAGTTAAGGACCCCACACAAGACGTACTAGATATACAGTCACATGCTACCCCAGACGAAATCAAGAAATGGTCTGAACAAGGAGGGGTCCAGACAGATCAAGGATGGTTGACGAAGGGAAAAGCCACATGGTTTCTCCCCGACTCTATGGTTCAAGTCATTATTAACACTGCACATAGTCCAGCACACTTAGGAGAAAAAGCCATGTTAGACAGTATTCAGAACCTCTGGTTTAACAAGCATTTACGAGCAGCAGCCAAGCAGAAAGTACGTACCTGCATGATATGTTGTCAGTTCAATCCAGGTAAAGGTATTCCGGTGGAACAAGGTGGATTCCATCCTCCTGACCACCCTTTTGAAGTCCTCCAGATGGATTATATTCAGATGGATCGATGTCGAGGTTTCAAGTATGTCCTCGTAGTTGTATGCGCTTTGTCCAGATGGACGGAAGCATATCCAGTCCCAGATTACACTGCCGCGACCACTGCTAGGCAGTTGGTTCGTGAGTATTTCCCTCGCTATGGATTACCGAGGGTCGTGTATTCAGATAACGGCCAGCCATTCTCATCCGAACTCATGAAACAAGTATCCCTTCTGTTAGGGTACCAGTGGAAGTTCCACTGTGTACGACATCCTGAAGCAGCTGGTCTCGTCGAGAGACATAATCAGACCCTGAAAATCCGCATTGCCAAGGTAGGCGCAGAGAAAGGCGTAGATTGGATGGTAGCACTGCCAGTCGCCCTTTTTTACATGAGAATGGTCGCACACTCCCGTTCAGGTCTGTCCCCTTTCGAGGTAGTTTTCGGCCGTCCCCCAAACATGTGGGGTACACCTAGACCACGTACCATTACCGATGTTGACAGTAATATGCTGACAGATTACCTGGCTTCCTTGATGTCTGCACTACTCTCTTGTCGTTCACAGGTTGCCGCTGCTTTTCCAGACAACACTCAAGTGAAACCGCACGAGGTCATACCAGGCGACCTCGTTTTGATTAGGAACTTTGATCGTTCAAGTCCGCTGGAGCCCCGCTGGAAAGAACCAAAGCTCGTTCTGATGACAACAAGGACTGCAATCAAGGTCGAGGGTCGAAAAGGCTGGTTGCATTCCAGTCACGTGAAGCGATTTCATGGACTCCCTCCAAAAGCTTTTTTCAAAGACTGCCCAGTTCTCAAGGACTGCCCAGATACTGACTCTAAACTTCCCCTGTTAGAGAAAACTCCGCAGCAGGAGTATAAAGAAAAATTAAGGTCTAGTAAGTCAGCCAGTTTAATTGTCTAAGTCCCTCTCGGGTGAAGCGGTTAGACAGGTTCCTGACATGTATGAGATAGACCCACACAGTGAGAGAGTTAGTGAAAACTCTAAGAGAATACGTTATTGTAAGAATCTTCGAAGTCGATGCATTGTTACTCTATTATTCATGATATTTCTGAGTCTTATGGTTTCCTGCATAAGTTATGCCTTACATCTATGTTTTCCTATCGTTTCACATGTACATTTTTCCTCTAATGTTACAGTAGAGCACACTTTTAGTGAACTGCCTCCTCACGAGTTATCCTATCGTCTTGCTATGCGCAATAATACCTTCATTCGAATGTTACACTATTCACACCAGACCAGCAATGCCACTAATTGTTGGGTGTGTGGTCGACTCCCCCCTTTCCAGACACCAAAGGGAGTTCTGCCACTCTTTCCCTATCCGTTTTCACACAATGGTTCATGTGGAGCATGGTCCACGTTAACGTCATCCTCAAACGATATGTCCCTTTTGAATAGAACATGTTTCCCAGACAAGGAAGGTCTTTCCCAGAGAACAGGGTTAGATCTAGAAAATGAAGTATATGATCTAGGTAATTATTCCTCAAATTTCATGGTTTTGAATGTTCTGTCCGAAACTACTCCAGATTTGCCTGCTATTACAGTCCTACCAGTGAAAGGCGAATTATGTGTCAGAAAGAATGGTTCAGTACATCTAGGACACAGTGATTGTACCACTGTGGTCGAGTATAGTGACAGTGGGAAATCTACTTTCAAAGCCTCACGTCATTCGTATTTTGTATGTGGTCAGACCGCATATGTTCGTCTGCCCCTGGATTGGGATGGAACATGTTACATTGCCTTCCTACTGCCACCAGTTTTTCTAGCCCCATCCGATTATCACAGAAATACACATCTAGTACACATCAAACATAGAAGGGAGATCGAGTCCCCCATTGTCGATCAAACTGAAACTGCCTTAGAACAGTATCAAGACTTCAATAAAGGTTTCTTTTTCTTCATAGGTCCTGTCCAGAATAGTAAGCTAATACGTAGGCTAACCAGAACCCTTGAAGCAGTAGTGAATGAGACTACTTCCGCTCTAGGTAACTTAACTGAAGAACAATCTGCTATGAGATTTGTCGTGCTCCAAAATCGTCTCGTCCTTGACGTCATACTGGCCGATAGGGGCGGAGCTTGTAGAGTCATCGGATCTAGTTGCTGCATTTTCATTCCTAATAACGCACCGTCTGTATATTCAGCTATAACCAGACTTCATAAAATAGCCCATCAGTTACACCAGAATCCAGGCACCTGGACATGGTCCGGTTGGCTCTGGAGTATAATATCTGCCTGGGGATGGAAAGTATTGTCATTCCTGGGTATAGTAGTAATGATCATATTCAGTTGCTGCCTATGTTTACAATGTGGCCCTGCGATTTGCGGCTTGTGCGCTACATCTTGTATTCCTAGTCCTAAGTCCCGTTCCAAGAAGATTCGAGACGAGCAAATGATGCTCTATGAACAGATAGATGGTATCATGAATATTGATGTTTCCTGATGGAAACGTAGGGCACAAGGAGGGAATGAGGAAAATTGAATTTTGCCCTGTCATGTGTGCCTACGTGTTCCCCATCCTATGTTATATGTGCATGATCGATATGCATATATGTCCCCCTATGATCGATTACAGACGCAATTATAGTTGTGTCCGACTTTAGTATGTCAGTTATCCGGTCCCCGTGAAAGCAACGTGAATTAGGCTTCTAGGCCTATGTTGCCCACGTTTTACATTATGCACGTTAATTCATCGAACTGTCCCCGTTTCTAGGCCTCAAAGGGCCTGAACACCAGATTTAAGCTCCAGTCTCCTGAACCCACTCCGAGGAGCGATGCAGCCCCTCCAGCATCCCTGACCCTTCGCTTACTTCTTGCCGCGCAGCGCGGTGCCCGGCCTGGCTCTGCCTGCCTGTCTGCCAAGAATATGTGATGCCTCTAGTTATCAGTTCAGCTCTCCGTCTTCACATTCCTAAGCTAACGAACCGCATAAACATCTTCAGCTATAGTCTAGTCTCTCTGTCTCCATGCAAGAGAATTTCTGTATTAATATCCATAGAGGATTCATAGCACACGCAATACACGTAGAATATATGCATGTACCAGTCTTAGTGTCAAGTAGCTTTTGCCCTGATAACTTTTAGATTCTATCAACATGTTCTCCAAACACCAGATACCAGATATGCTATAGGTACATGTCGTCCTGACATCGTAGACTTTAGTCTCCTCTTCTAGTGCAGAAGTCATAGCCCCCAGTTCTCCCTAGTTACACGTCATGGCCCGTTTGCGCGCACCACTAGGTTAAAGGTTCCAGCTGCCCAGGTAGCCCCCTCCATGTATCCACCCATTTATGACACTTCTGTGACGTTTTTATCACATGTCTACGTACACGCCTTCTTTGTACGCCCATTTGTTCTTATCTTACGTTTGTCACTTGTTACGCCTACTGTATTCAATGCAATTGTAATGTTTTCCTATATATACTATGTACTGTTAATGAGACGTTGCAGCTGCCAGTCCATGCCATTCTATTTCAGGCTGTTCCGATCCTGTCCCTTCCCTTATGCCTGATTAAAGCCTGTTCGACTCAGATACCCCGGATCCTGCCTCTTATTTATTGAGCTATCTGTTTTATTTAATGTATTCAAAAATAGTACCGGTAATTAATTATTTATTTACCACACCACACTGGTGTTAGGGTTGACCAGACTGCGTGAACAGTGAAGTGATAACTGTTAGTATTGACATATGCTAATGTGTGTATATAACCAATGTGCATTGTGTGCTGTTTTCCCCGAGTGTTCTCTTGGTAATAGCTTCATCTTCTTGATATTTACAGGTAGTGTCCTGCTAGGTTTGCAAGTTACCCAGGTAACAACTCAGTACTGTTTCTCTCTCTCAACCCCTCTTCCCCTTGGGAACTCCTGTCAGGGCAGTATATTCTATGGCACTACTATCTGTTGTTAGTCCTCAGAGGAAGTTAGGGACTGTCTTAGCTCAATTGGAACCACCTGGAGTTTCAGGTGAGTGGTTTGCAACAGAAGGCTAAGCCACAACAATTAACATTACCTTTGGGCAACGACATGGAGGACTTGACTCAAACCTTAGCCGAGACTCCCTCTGAGTCTGAACAGTTGACTACCAACAATCAGACCCTCCAGTTAGAAATGCAGAACCTTAAGTCAGAGAATCAGGAACTGAGGGGGCACTGGCTCGGAGTAAGCTTGTTTTCACGCAATAGAGGGTCACAACACAATCCCAACCCGTCCTTAGTCCACCTAAATTTGGGGGTCAGCCTGTCACCTCCTCTTCCACACCACACTCAGACCAAAATCTACACATCACTGTAATGACTCCTAGTCCTGTACCCTTTGCCAACACTGAAAGGTTCACTGGAGATAGCGAATGTTTCCCTGTTTTTATGAGCCAGTGCCAGTTACATTTCTTTCGCAAACCCCAGATCTTCATGTCTGATGCAGCTAAGGTTGCCTTTATGATTTCCTACCTGGTGGGTGTGGCAGCAGATTGGTCTATACCCCTGGTTAAACAAACAGATCCTATCCTGTTTCATTTTCCAGCGTTTAAAGCTGCTATGACTCACCTCTTAGCCAAACATATATCTGAAAATGAATTGCTAAATTTGCGGCATGGCTCTAAGAATCGCTCATCATATAGCACCATTTTTAACCGCTTGGTAGCAGAAACTCACTGGTCTGAAGAAAAACAAACACCCTTATTCTCTAGGGGCTTAAAAGATAACCTCAACATTCACTGTCACATATAGTTGATTTACCAGAGGATTGTGTTGAAATTATTGATTTGATGGTTAAGTTAGACCTTAGATTAGGAGAAAGAAAAATTGAAAGACCTAGGGGAGATACCAGAGTGGTAGTTCTAAAGACAGACAGGAAAAGTCTGGAAGATAAGACCGCTGAGGCAGAACCAAAGCAGATTGGAGAGATTACGGGCCCCTTATCCTATGAGAAGAAAGACAGGTGACATAAGACACACTTGTGTCTTTATTGTGGATAACCGGTCCATTTTGCCTGTGACTGCACAAATAAAGCCAAGAAGAAAAATACAATAGCCAGCACAGAGGTGGCTGCTGATAAGCAGAAAAAATTGAAGCTTTCGAACAATATGAAGATTGTTTTTCCAAGAGGTGCCTGCAGTCAAATCTTCCAATTATTGACGAATGTTGTTCATCATATTCCAAAACATATGACTATCAGAATGACGATCATACTGTCTCCTCAAAAATGACCGAACATTTCAGTACTTATCGGTTCAAGAGCCACGGGGAACTTCTTTGACCTAAGTTTAGCAGACAAATCGGGAATCTCATGAGTCCCCAAAGCTGAACCAGAACCAGTACGTGCAAGCGGACGGTTCTGCATTATCCTCCGTACTCATCTGGTTCCACACTGATCCTATAACTCTTGTGTGTGATGATGGTCACACAGAACAAATGACTTTTGACTTAATTGATACCCCTGCTTTTGGCATAATTTTAGAAATCCTGTGGTTAGAGTACCACAATCCCAAGATCGATTGGATGCGTCAAAATGTAACTTTGGCTTCCCCTGTTTGCATGACCACTTGCTACAGGACGTCCACCATCCAGTGACCCCTGTTCAATGTGGAGCCACTGACCATTGTCCTCTTGACTTATTGCCTGAAACATGCCATGACTCTCTGGACGTGCTTGGCCCAGTCCAAGCTGCACAGCTACCCCCTCATAGGATCTATGATTGTCGCATTGAGTTAGTACCCGGGGTACCAGTGCCTTTGAATAGGATATATGCCCTGCCGGAACCCAAAACACGGTTTCGTCGCAAATATCTGGATATGGTCCTGGACCTAAGGTTCCTAAAACACTCTACCTCGCCCATCTCCTTACCCCTCTTCTTTGTTTCAAAAGAAAATGGGTAATAATGGGTTTGAATGGACTACAGAGCAGTCAACAAAGCACAGTCAAAAATGGTTATCCCCTGTCCCTCATCCCTATCCTCTTAGGCCAGGTCAAAGAATCCACCATATACACCAAGCTAGATTTGTACAGTGCTTTTGACCTCATACACGTAAAGGAAGGGTATGAATGGAAAATGGCATTAAGACCTACATATGGCCTGTATGAGTACACTGTAATGCCTCAGCAGCATTTCAATATATAATTAATTAAGTGTTACATAACTTCCTGGATGTATATGTTATCGTCTATATAGACGATATCCTCATCTATTCCAAAACTGAACAAGAGCATGTTCGACATGTATGTTCTGTACATGCATTGTATGCATTAGACAAATGCACCTACCACACCAGATTGGTGGAATTTCTCAGGTACCATTTGTCACCAGAAGGGATCACCATGGATCCCAAAAAGGTGGACACTATCCTAGCCTAACCTCCTTCTACCACAGTGAAAGTAGTTAAGAGGGCGCATGCCTTTGCCAACTTTTATAGACGCCTCATTGCAAACTTCTCTGAAATTGTGGTCCCTATCACCAAGCTGCTCAAAAATGGACAACCGTTCGTTTAAGGACCCTTAAGCAATAGTACACTTTAGCACCCATTTTACAACACTCAGACCAACAATTTTTTCTATAAGCCGATGCTTCTCAATTTGCAGTGGGAGGTGTATTATCCCAAAAGACCGAGAGACAATACACCTTCATCCTCTGGCCTACTATTCTCGTAAATTGCTTCCTGTAAAGCAGAAATATACAGTGGCAGAAAAGGAGTTACCTGCTATAGAATCTATATTCACAGAATGGAAACACCATTTACTTGGAGCCTAGCATGCCATAACAATCTTTTCTGATCACAAGAACCTACAACCTACAATTCTCAGTTCTGTAAAGGCTCTCATGCCCCATCAATGAGCTGGTTGTATTTCTTCAGCAACTTTGACTTCCTCATCACATACCGGCCTGGGACAAAACAACTACAGTCTGACATCTTATCCAGATTAGGGCACGCTTAGAACAATGACAAAGTTGACCCTCCACTTAGCGTAATACCAACAGCGAAAATCGTTGCAGCAACAGAGGTTGATACCTTTATGACCGCTGTAAAAACAGCTCTCAAGATCCATCCTCCGACACACTGGACTCAAAACTCTAAAACCCATATTAGGTTGGGGTACTTCTTCCAGTGCTCTATCAGGGCATCTTGGAGTCCAGAAAATCATTTATAATTGCTTACAACATTTTTGGTGGGACTCAATATTCTGGGAAGTGCAGGATTACGTTTCCACATGTCCAGTGTGTGCCTGTACCAAAGCACAACACATAGCAACCTCCGGTCTTCTTCAACCCCTACCCATACCACCAACTCCTTTGCACGCGCTTAGTCTTTATATTATCACTGATCTACCAGGATCAAATAAACTTACAGCAATTGTGGTAGTTGTAGACATGCTTTCTAAAATAGCACTCTTAATACCATTAAATGGCTTACCCTCAGCTACTGAACTAAGTACTATTTTTCTTCAGCACATAGTGCGACTGCATGTGTAGCCACCAAACTAATTTCTGACTGTGAAAGTCAATTTACAACCAAGTTCTGGAAGGCCTTTTGTTTGACCTTGGGGATTGAGGTGGCTCTGTCCTCCGCATATCATTCCAAAACTGATGGCCAGAAGGAACTGAGGTGGCTCTGTCCTCCGCATATCATTCCAAAACTGATGGCCAGAAGGAACGGGTCAACCAGACCTTGGAACAAACTCTAAGAAGTTTGCCATCAACTCTGACTAGCAACTGGGGCCTCGTCCTTCCACTTTTTAAATTTACATACAATAACAATGTACACACTTCCCTTGGGTGTTCCCCTTTTCATAACCTCACTGGTTTTCACCCATGAATGCTGCCAGAACTCTTGCCACAGACGCCAACACTCATGCCCTCAGTATCTGAACGTCTGCTGGAGTTAACAGACCTCCAAGACAAGGCTAGACAGTCCCTGGTAAAAATTTAAGTGAAAATGAAGACGCAGACTGATAAAGTAGAAGCCCCTGAACCACACTATCAGGTAGGAGACCTTGTTTGGCTAGCCACATGCAACATGACATTAGACGGGCCCAGAAAGTTACAACCACGAAACATTGGGCCATATCCTTTTCAAAAACCTTGACTCCTGTCACAGTCGGTCTGCAAGTACCCCCAGAATATGCGATACACCCAGTAGTTCATGTATCCTTAATCAAGTCATACCATGATAAAACTCACAAAGGGCCAGATGTATCAACATACCCTTTTGCGATTTCTAAATAGCGATTTTTAAGGAATCGCTATTTAGAAATAGCAAAATGGTATGTATGTAGAAATCGCTATTTTTTAGCGATTTCTTAAAATTCCTTAATTGCGATTAGCAAATTGCTAATCGCAATTAAGGAATAATTTCCCCTTTCATTTCTATGGGCCAGGAGGCCCATAGGAATGAATGTGAAATTATTCTCAATTTGCGATTCGCAATTTGCTAATCGCAAATTGAGAATAATTTCAAGGGTACAGGGGTGTCTCAAGAACACCCTGCTGCACCCCTGAAAATGACATGCGTGCGCATATGGCGCACATACATGCCCTAAGGGCATGTATGAGCGTCACATGCCACCTTTACAAATTGCATAAAGTGCATTTGTAAAAGAAATCGCAAATTACCACCAACTACAAGTTGGTGGTAATTTGCGATTTCTTAGCCTAAATTTGCAATTCTTAAATGGTTGATACATTGCATTTAAGAAATCGCGATTTGCGATTTGTTAAATGCTTACGCAATATTAAGGAATCGCAAAATTTGTGATTCCTTAATATTCGAGGCATTTTTCTTCATACATACCATTTTACTATTTTTTAGTCGCAGACGGTGTTTTTTAGCGAATCGCAGCGTTTGCGACTAAAAAATAGCTTGATACATCTGCCCCAAAGACACTTCCATTGTCCCATTATGATAGACAATCATTAAAACTATGAAGTACAGCGAATCTTGGACACGAAACGCATCCGTGGAAAACTGTACTACTTGATAGATTGGAAAGGATATGATCCGTCTAAACGTTCTTGGAAACCCGCTTCTTTCGTTTATACCCCCAGTCTGAAACTGTGGCTTTACGCCCTAAATCCCACCAAACCATGACATGTGGGGGGGGGGCGACTGTTATGTGCTTCACTAGTTGTGCCACAGCATGCCTGGATCATTCCCAACTTCATGTGGCCCCATCCTCAATTATGTGGACTATGCTGTAGTATGCGATCTGTGTTGTAGTGGCCCTGTACTCATGTTCCCAGGCATCAGTGTGTATATCTTATGCATCTATTCCCTGGTGGCAGTGGTAGGTTCATGAGGTGTCACATTCTGTGGTAAGGACAGACTCACATAACAAGAACACTCTAAGTGGCACGAGGTTCTGCTATGCTTCCCCTCTTGCTGACAGCCGCTCCCAGTGTCAACAAACAGCAGGTCCACCACGTTCCTTGCCTGCTTTCCCTCTGCATGGGGCTCCTGCTAAGAGATTCCCCAGAGTCAACAAGCGGCACATGTCAAAGGCCAAGTGCAAGTCTATGTGCGTGATCGGCTACTCATTGACAACCCGTTACCACACTGCTCGTGTCACAGAGCACCTATTCCTGTCGACGGTATTTAAACAGCTGGCGCAAGCAGGTCCACGCTTAGCCTCGTTGGATTTTGGCACTTACCTGTCACTCAAGTTCCCCCCATGGTGATCCCGCTCCGCCTTATCCAGTCCTCGGATGCCTCGCGGCTACCTTATCCAGTCTCCCGCACTTCCGGTGACTTCAGCGCTCCATTGTTGACGCCTTCCTGCAAAAGAGAAACAGACATAGACAGTAAGAAAGGTCTAGCACAGCCAGTGTTCTAGACTACGATCTAGTCTCTCATAGCACAACAATGAGGTATCGGAGTTTGCATCTTTTTGGGGATTGAAACCAGAACAGTAAGTATATACTGACATTTGAGACTCGTTCCAGCTGCACATACGAGTAATCTACCTTGGAACTTGTCCTGAAATTGGTGCATGAACTTGAACCTAGCACGAACTTGAACATGGAGACAAGTGCATTTCTGGGACCGATACAAATTCTGTTGTGCCAGTGTTGCTTGCACGCTGAACAACAGAAAGGAACTATAAGCAACTGCTTTGTTGTTAACAGTTGTTATTCACCACACTGGTGTGTAATGTTTAGCAGACTAGCGAACAGTCACATAATAACTGTTAGAATTGACATATGCTAATGTGTGTAGATAACCAATGTGTATTGTGTTCTGCTTTTCCCCGAGTATTCTCTTGGTAATAGCTCCATCTGCTTGTTATTTACAGGTAGAGTCCTTGTTGCAATAAAAGATGAGAAATCCATAAAATTTCAAGTTAGTTTAATTCCATCACAGCAACATCAGGCCATCGTTTCAAAGCTCCAGATGCAACTGGGCAACAAATGACATTCCAGTAAGATTGAAACATGCAGAATCTAGAACGCCAATGGAACATAAACATAGCCTATGCTAAGTCTGGCCCAAACCAGATGATGTCATATTAACAAAGGAAAGTGAATAAGGATGGAAATGAAGGAAGGATATAACACATCCCCCTTATTAAAAATGTACGCAATATAAAAAATACACTCACTTAAATAAAATCATCAAATCTTTTAGGTTAAAATCTCAGGCGCTCTGAATGCCTAATTCTTGAAGCGATAGTTTCATTGTTTCTCTTATTACATACATATAGTGGAATCAAAGTGATTTATTAATCCTAGAAGTCTTATTTTGGATATCATCATTATTTGGACATTTTGCTATTCTTCTAACATTCCAAACTTTACCATCTTCAGTGCTAAAACTGTTTCTGAATATTTTTTTTATTTGGATAGGTTTTCAAAATGAATTTGCACCTATATTCAAAAGACCTGGCTAAGGAATCCTAACCCAATCACCCTCACTAAAATCGTGCATTTTGGTTTTCCATTTATCGCTGTACGATCTCATGGTTTTGTTCTGCTTGATTTCAATTCTTTTTGCAGTATCATATATACACTCTTTATGATCAATTTTGACTGACATTTGTTTTTAAACCACCATGGACAAACACAAGACAGTGGGTCCCTCCCTTTAAGTAGTTTGAAAGGACTAATTTCTGTAGTTGAATGAGGGGTAGTACCATAGACCCATAACTTTTCTCTCACCGAGTTCATCCAATCGCTAGAAAACTTTAATGAATCAGAATTAAAATTCTTCAACACCCTATTAAAATGTTCCACCTGACCATTTGCGTGTGGTTCATATAGTGATGTACATTTATGTGTAATATTACATTCCTTGAGAAAACTTTTCATTTCTCCAGAAGCATTGTCAGTGATTAAAACAGAGGGACAACCTTCACGCGCAAATACTTCTTTTAAATGTAGGACATGCACAGACTCATTCTTGGAAAAGATCAAAATATCGCCCTGAAAGCACTTCAATAATCATCAATATCCCTGAAAATGTGGAACATTACCCTTTGAAATACCGATGCGGCTGACGCCAATCCAAATGGCATCCTTGTGTATTGGTATAATCCAAATGGTGTGATGAAAGCCGTATATTTCTTTGACTCCTCCAGAAGCTCTATTTGGTCATAAGCCGACCTTAAATCTAGTGTGGCAAAATGTTTTGCACCTTCAAACATCGAAATCACCTCATTAAATGGCCCAAACCAGATGATTTCATATTATCAAAGAAAAGTGAAGAAGGATGGAAATGAAGGAAGGATATAACAGTCCTGCTATGTTTGCAAGTCAACCAATTAATAACGCAACCAAAGCCCTCATCACTCCGAAGCCAGTGACGCTCTCCGGTGACAAAGATCAGATCTTAGAAAATCGGGTATTGTTTCTTTCTCTCACTCTCCTAACCCCCTGTTGTGTAGAGACCGGGGTCAGGAGCACGTTCGGCACTCACGCTAGTGGTGCGATACAGGTGGCACTGATGCAATAGTGCAGGCCTATCGGCCGCCACACAAAAAGTTCAGGGTTTCTCGCTGCTGCGCAGGGTCCGTGATTGCGAGACTTCCCGCAGCAGCTGTCTTTTATTACTTAAGCCCACCTGGCGTGGGTCAAACCAACATACCAAATTTAAACTGGGAGTGTGGAGGCACTCCCCCTCTCAAGGCAGATCACCTGGTTAAACCTGGGATAACATACTGCAACAAGCATTACTACATTCCTCCCCAAACAAAATTATATGTCAAATAGTGCTATACACCATTATCAACCCAAATACAACAAGTGAGGCAGTTCCTCAATTTCACAGAGTCCCCTGCTTCACTAAGAAAAAAACCCTGTTCAAACTTGCAGCATGTTTTGTTCTTCCTCTCACAGTCTGCTTAATTTGAAATGTACCTGCCTCTATGGGTTGACATGAACCAGCTACCACATATGGTCCTTCAGCCTGCTTGATGGCTTGGGATTACTCCGCAGACCATATCTGGTCTGTGGCTCACGACCCAGTTCGGGAACCATCTCTCGGTTGGCAGTCTCTCTCAGGGGATCAGAGCCCATTCCTGGACCCCTGTTATGCAGATTCTCCTCCTCCAAAGGTTCAGCCTCTCCAGGTTCCTCTTCCGACCACTCTTCCTGATCCCGTGTACCATTTTCCGGATTGTCACTAGTGGATGGAGTGCCTCGGCAGGGATGGAATTTTTTAAACGCTGATACATTTCGAATTAACGTTTCTTGCCCTGTGAGAAGTTGGCCTGGTAGGGGATGTTTCCAATTCTGGAACCACCTACTACCTGACCAAACAATCCCCTTATGGTGTCTGGTTGTAAGTCAACCTTATTAGACAAGCTATCCTAGGGGTAGCATGGACTAAGCAGCCTAAAGGCTTAACTTAAGAGGTCGTGTTAAGCGAGCTGTTTTACCACATACAATCCTGTAATACCAAATGAAAGGACACCACACAAGTATATATTATAAAAATATATGTGTTTATTACTAAAAACAATCCCCAGTATTCTTTATGAATAAAGGGGCACAAGCGTTAAATCAAAAAGCACTGTTTAAACATACAAGTTGCACAATTATGGATGAGGGCGGGTGGCCACTCAAACCATATACTAAACAAGTGGTATAAGAGAGGCCACTCGAACAGTGGTTAGGCCTAGGGCCTAGGGAATCGCTGGGAGCAGTCAGGACAAGCAATGCTGAAGTCGGGAATGGCCCTCGGGATTCGGGAGATGTGCGGAAAGCGCACGCATGCACCAATGTTAACCAATGGTGCGTAAAAGTCAAAGAGTTAAAGTTTAAGGACACTTCCGCTGAACCTAGAGGAACAAAACTTAACACACAGACCCTAGAGGTGTGCACCAGTGTGGGAACAGCGGCGGAGCAAAGTTACCTCACCCACAGGAAGTGGGTGCACAGGGTCGAAGTGGCGTCGGGTTTTGACACGCAGGCTCTTGGTGCTTGAAGCTGAAAGGGCTGCAGGCTGGTTAAAGATGAAGTGTCCGGTGGAGTCCAAGGGTGGACTCAAGTTGTAGAGTACCTGAAAGCAGAGGGGACAGAGTCTGGGTCACTCAGCAGTGACCAGGGTGGAACCAGGACGGAACCAGGCAATGTCGGGCGCAATCAGGTGGTCGTCGAGGAGCTTCTCTCCGCTGTCACGTGGGCTCTGGGGCATCTGCGACGTCCAGGAGCAGGTCACGATCTGTCCCACGCAGGCTCTCACCGTCGGTGCAGTCGGCTTCAGGTTTGGAGCAAACAAGCCTTGGTAAGAGCAATCCACGCAGGATCGGAAGATTGCTTCTCACTCGGACCAGGAAGGTCAGAGTCGGGGCTCCTTTTCAGGGGAGCTGGGGTGGATCTGGAGCAACCAGATTCACGAGTCTTCTTAGGTAGTTCGTCGGCACAGGGACCACAAGCCAGCTGGCAATTGACCGGGCCAACGCGTTGAGCCAAATCGTGCCAAAGGGCCCCACGCAGCACTCGTCGAGTGTGGAGGGCTGAACTTCGGCTCAGGAGTAGCTCAGGGTGGGGGCTTCTCAAACCCCGGTGCACAGCTTCGAGGGTCACTCGTGGGCTGCACGGTCAGCGTCTCGTGGTCACTTCAAGATGGCGTGCCCCACGCTTCCGGTCGCCTCCACGGGTCTCAGCTTTGCAGGGACTGTGGATCGGGCTGTTAGAAGCTGGGCAGGCTTGATCTCGTCGATCTCAGTCGCTCGAGTTCCAGCGGAAACTGCAACTAAGTAGACGTCGAGGGCTGGATGGTGCCTGCTGCTGCAGGGTGGTCACTCCTTGACCACAAGGGAGATTCTTCGGGCTTCCACGTTGAGATGGAGGGCGAAGGGTCCAGAATATCGTTTCAAATGTTTCTTCCAGGAAATCTGATGTGCATTGGCACTGCTCCCACTCTTATTCGAATCTGGTGGGCGTGATTACCTGCTAGGTCCCCTCCTATGGGTGGGACCCAGGAAGTGGGTGGATACACCCCCTTCCTTTGATCCAGGCCGCCCTGGCACGAGGGCTGGAGTGCCCCAGAACCGGTTTGGCCGGATTATGCAAGGGGCAGCCTTGTGCGCCCCAGGCAGTGTCTGGTTTCTTTCAAACCTCCCTGCTACAATACACTATCTCCTGTCTGGAGGGCGGTGACACCCTCCTGTGACAGGAAACCCTTTGTCCAGGACCCCCTTGACTGAGTTTCGGTCAGCTCCAGGGGTCCAGACATTTGTCTGTGGCAGAGGCATCCATTTTGTGGATCTTCAGGCCTTTGGAGAAATCAACCGCATTAAAGTGAAGTAACATGTCTTACCCCTCTAGAGGGGTGGAATGCCATCCCCGTCGCCAGAACTGGCGAGGGGATGGTATTCCAAAGCGTATGACACCTTACACGACATGTTTTGATAAAGCCAAACCAGAGTTGCTAAATAACCGCGAGGATTATAAGGCACTTAATAGTATATGGTATGGCATTATCCTGAAACAGCTTAGGGATTTGTTCCCGACGGCTGCAGACAGGCTCAGCTCATGCTAGAGCTCCATCTCACATAAAACCATGCACCCAGCCTCCAGGATTGGTGAGGCCTGACTATAGGAGTGGCTCACAGGTTTACATGTGTCCAGATATAGGTTTAGACATAGGTATACTATATCTAAGCAAGGGGTGTGTACACCACCTTACCCCAGCTGAGTGATCAGCCAGTTGTGTCAATTTAAGAACCAGCCAGGGGTGGCAAAAGATATGCTGCAGCCCCTGGTAGGCCTTCGTGGCTCCTGTGCCCTGTGCACCTATAGTGCATTCTACAGGGGCTGACAAGGAGTCCATTTCCAATTGGTATGTGCCTATAGCACATGTGTCATTAATTTAGTGAGAGAACAGCAGGCTGGGGGTCTGATTAGCAGGCCCACAGCCTCAGTAGTCGAAAACCAGTGAAGCAAAAAGCAAAAATTTGGGGTGACCATAGGATAGCAGACCCTACTCTCCTACACAACCCCCCCCAAACGCAGGGACATTAAACTAACCTTGACCAGATAAGTCTTCATGTTCTAAGTGGAAGTACCTGGAGAGACCATCTGCATTACCATGGTCAGTCCCTGGGCGGTGCTCCACTGTAAAGTCCATCCCCTGTAGGGAAATGGACCACCTGAGCAGTTTGGGATTTTCACCCTTCATCTGATTAAGCCATAAGAGGGGCTTATGGTCTGTCTGCACCAGGAAGTGAGTTCCAAACAAGTAGGACCTCAACTTCTTTAATGCCCAAACCACAGCAAAGGCCTCCCTCTCAATGGCTGACCAACGTTTCTCTCTGGGAGTTAGCCTCCTGCTAATGAAAGCAATAGGCTGGTCTTGACCATCTTGATTAAGTTGTGAGAGCACAGCTCCCACCCCCAACTCAGAAGCATCTGTCTGAACAATGAACTGTTTGGAGTAGTCAGGACTCTTTAGGATAGGTGCAGAGCACATGGCCTTTTTCAGGTCTTCAAATGCCTTCTGACAGCTAACTGTCCACTGAACCTTTTTTGGCATCTTCTTGGATGTCAAGTCATTTAACGGTGTCACTATAGACCCATAGTTTTTCACAAACTTTCTGTAATACCCAGTCAGGCCCAAGAAGGCTCTGACTTGTGTCTGGGTAACTGGAGGAGCCCAGTCCTGTATGGCCTGGATTTTGCTTTCCAGTGGCTGAACCTGGCCTCCACCTACTAGGTGGCCCAGGTATACAACCTTACTCTGCCCTATCTGGCACTTTGTGGCCTTGATAGTTAGGCCTGCCTTTTGCAGGGCCTCCAAAACTTTCTTCAGGTGGATCAGGTGATCCTCCCAGGTGGAGCTAAAGACAGCAATATCATCTAGATAAGCTGCACAAAAGTCATCCAACCCAGTAAGGACTTGGTTCACCAACCTTTGGAAAGTGGCAGGTGCATTCTTCAAACCAAAGGGCATTACCACAAACTGATAATGTCCACTAGGGGTAGAGAATGCTGTTTTGGCTTTTGACTCCTCAGCTAGTCTGATTTGCCAGTAGCCAGCTGTCAGATCAAATGTGCTCAGAAACTTGGCAGAAGCCAATCTGTCAATGAGCTCATCTGCTCTTGGAATGGGGTGAGCATCTGTCCTAGTGACAGCATTGAGACCCCTGTAATCCACGCAAAACCTCATTTCTCTCTTACCATCTTGGGTATGAGGTTTTGGCACCAGGACTACTGGGCTGGCCCATGGGCTCTCTGATGGCTCAATCACTCCAAGCTCCAACATCTTTTGCACCTCAGCCTTGATGCAATCCCTGACATGATCAGGTTGCCTGTAGATCTTATTCTTGACAGGCAGCCTGTCACCAGTGTCCACAACATGGGTACACCAGTCAGTTTGGCTGGGTGTGAGTGAAAACATTTGCCTGTGAGCCTGCAAAACTTGTCTGCAGTCCCTCTGTTGTTGGTCAGTGAGGCTGCCTGCCAAGGCTACTCCATCAACTGAACCATCATCAGGGTTCTGAGAAAGCAGGTCTGGGAGAGGGTCACTCTCTTCCTCCTGTTCCCCATCTGTGGCCATGAGCAAGCTCATGTCCTCCCTGTCCACAAATGCTTTCAAGCGGTTCACATGGATTACCCTGTGAGGGCTCCTGGGTGTTCCAAAGTCTACCAAGTAGGTGACTTCCCCCTTCTTCTCAATAATAGGATAGGGTCCACTCCATTTGTCCTGGAGTGCTGCTGGAGCCACTGGCTCCAGTACCCATACCTTCTGTCCTGGTTGGAACTCTACCAGTACAGCCTTTTGGTCATGCCAAGCTTTCTGTAATTCTTGGCTGGCCTCCAGGTTTTTGGATGCTCTTTCCATGTACTCAGCCATCCTGGAGCGGAGACCAAGTACATAGTCCACTATGTCTAGTTTGGGCTTTTTGAGAGGTAACTCCCATCCTTCCTTCACCAAACACAATGGACCTCTCACAGGGTGGCCAAACAAAAGTTCAAAAGGGCTGTAGCCAACCCCCTTCTGTGGGACCTCTCTGTAAGCAAAGAGCAGGCAGGGTAAAAGAATGTCCCATTTCCGCCTGAGCTTCTCTGGTAATCCTTTTATCATGCCTTTAAGGGTCTTGTTAAATCTCTCCACAAGCCCATTGCATTGTGGATGATATGGGGTGGTAAACTTATAGTTTACTCCACATTCCTTCCACATTGCTTTTAGATAGCTGGACATAAAATTCGTCCCTCTATCTGATAGTACCTCCTTAGGAAAGCCCACTCTTGAGAAAACTGCAATGAGGGCTTTTGCCACCACAGGTGCTGTGGTGGTCCTTAGGGGAATAGCCTCTGGGTACCTGGTGGCATGATCCACTACCACCAGTATGAATCTGTTCCCAGATGCTGTTTGGGGGTCCATTGGACCCACAATATCAATTCCAACTCTCTCAAAGGGGACCCCCACCACAGGTAGTGGTATAAGGGGGGCCTTTGTTGTGCCACCTGACTTACCACTGGCTTGGCAAGTGACACAGGAGCGACAAAACTCCTTGACATCCTCTGACATGTGAGGCCAGTGAAAGTGTGGAACAAGCCTGTCCCACGTCTTGTTCTGGCCTAAGTGTCCTGCAAGGGGAATATCATGGGCCAAGGTAAGGAGGAATCCCCTAAACTGCAGAGGTATGACCAACCTCCTGGTCATGCCAGGCTTGGGGTCTCTAGCCTCTGAGTAAAGGAGTCCCTCATCCCAATACACAGTATGGGTACCTTTAGCATCCCCAGCAGCCTCAGCAGCAGCCTGCTGTCTGAGGGGTTCAAGGGAAGGGCAATCTAATTGAGCCTGCCTCAGGTCTGCCCTTGAGGGTCCCACTGTCCCCAGAAACTCAACCTGGTCAGGTTCAAGTTCCTCTGAGACAGTCTCCTCTTGGACTGCAGAATCAGTTTCCTCTGAAACTTGATCCTCAACCTGGGGCAAGGTGGAAGGCTGGGCCTTTCCTCTCTTGCTCCTTCTCTTGGGTTGTGGCTGGTCTATTGTCTCAAGATCCACCACTGGTTCAGGAAGGCACTTCTTAGCCTGAGCCCTTGTCATGGCAAGGACATGCTCTGAAATCCCTAGCATTTCTGCATGAGTCCTGTACTCCACTTCTGACCATGCTGAGCTTTCAAGGTCATTGCCTAACAGACAGTCTACTGGTAGGTCTGCACTCACCACAACTTTCTTTAGGCCATCAACCCCTCCCCAGGAGAAGTTCACAACTGCCACACTATGGGAGGTAGTGGAGTTGCTGGCGTTGGTTACTAGGTAGCTCTCTCCTAGTACAATCTGCCCAGGGTCCACAAAGTCAGGTGTCACCATGGTGACACTGGCACATGTGTCCCTGTATGCTTGAGCCAGTTTCTCATTAATTAAGGGAGTCTGCCTGTATTTGCCCAGGTTAGTGGGGCTTACTGCAGTGGGCAACTCAATGTCCACATCATACAGGAGAACTGCCTGTGTAGGGACTCTGACTAGGCCAGATCCTACTTCAATACCCAGGGTCAACCCAGCTACTCCCTTGGACTGTGTTCCACCACTGCTTACTGTACTTGGGGTTGCAGTTGCTTTAGGAGCTGTAGTGGTGGGAACTGGATTTGCCTTGGTGCACTCACTGCCCCAGTGTGAAACTGATTTGCAGGTATTACACCAAGGTGTCTTTGGACCTTTGTTCTTCTTTTTCTTGTTACCATTTTGGGAACCACCCTCCTTACTATTAGTTTGGGGGCCTAAAGACTTCTGGTCTTTTTCTTTATCTTTCTGATTCTGATTACCACCCTTCTGGTCTGTTTTCTTCTGGTCACCACCTTGGTTCTGGGGTTTCTGCTTAATCCTTGTTCTGACCCATTTGTCTGCCTTCTTTCCCAATTCTTGGGGAGAGGTCAGATCAGAGTCAATAAGGTATTGATGCAACAGCTGGTTTGTACAGTTATTAAGGATCTGTTCTCTCATCATAAGATTGTATAATCCTGTATAGTCTGAAACTTTACTTCCCTGCAACCAACCCTCCAAAGCCTTAGTGGCACACTCCACAAAATCAGTCCAGTCTTGAGTCTGTGCTTTCTGGGTGTCTCTGAACAACAACCTGTATTGCTCAGTGGTTAGGCCATACCCTTCAATGAGAGCACTCTTCAAAACAGAGTAGTTTTTGGCATCCTCAGGTCTAACTGTGAGGAGCCTGTCCCTCCCTTTCTCAGAAAAGGAGTACCACAAAATTGCAGCCCACTGATTCTCAGGAACCTGCTGTACCATGCAGGCTCTCTCAAGAGCAGTCATCCATTTGTGGATGTCATCCCCTTCTTTAAAGGGGGGCACAATTTTGGTCAGGTTTCTATTATCATAGGCCCTGTCTTTTTCTCTTGGAAAATTGCTGCCACCAGTGACATCTAAGCCACTTAATTTCTGCTCTCTTGCCAAGGCAAGTCTAGCTTGAGCCAAGGCTACCTCCTCCCTCTCTATCTGGAGTTTGACAGCCCTCATTCTAGCCCTATGTTCTAGCTTTTGAGAAGCATTCATGCCTCTCTGTGATTCTCTGGAGGCACTAGAAAGATGAGAGTCCCCTGAGGGAGATCTCACTCTTCTGTTGCCTGGGAGAATAACATGTTGGGTTCTGGGGAGGTGCTGGCCCTCTCCATTCCCCAGTAGGTCCAAGTTGGCCTGGCTAAGCCTACCAACTGGAACCTGGCTACCCTGATCCTGTACTTCTAAGTCCTCAACATCTGAGTCCTCATCCAAGTCATCATCATCCTCCTCTTCAGGGGGATCAACTACAGGGGGGTTCCCTCCATTTCCTGTGTCTAGGGAAGCTGCTTTAGCCTTCTCTAAGTCATCCTGTTCTAGGATTTCTACCAGGATTAGGCAGGTGGGGCTTCTGCCCCTTTTTAACCCTCTTGCTTTGCACAAGGCAATCAAGTCTCTGCGGGTTAATTTGTCATATCCAAAAGTTGCCTGGGTAAGGTCAACTGTCACAGGAGTAGACCCTGAGGCTTTTCCTGTGTCAGACATGGTTACTAGTGAGGTGTAAGTGGTGCACTTACCTACACTAAGTGTTTTCCTACTGGACCTTGCTAGTGAGTTGTAGTCAGGGGTGTGCTACTCCCTTCAACCTACAACTACTAAGTTCAGTAGAACTTAATATGCTAAGCTTTTGATTTTATATGTACCTAGAGGTACTTGATGTGATCTTTCAATTTGATATAAAGATTGCAATGGTAAAACAACAGCAAGCTCAAATCCGCACCGCTGCTCACCAATGTGAGAAGGTGGCCTGGTAGGGGATGTTTCCAATTCTGGAACCACCTACTACCTGACCAAACAATCCCCTTATGGTGTCTGGTTGTAAGTCAACCTTATTAGACAAGCTATCCTAGGGGTAGCATGGACTAAGCAGCCTAAAGGCTTAACTTAAGAGGTCGTGTTAAGCGAGCTGTTTTACCACATACAATCCTGTAATACCAAATGAAAGGACACCACACAAGTATATATTATAAAAATATATGTGTTTATTACTAAAAACAATCCCCAGTATTCTTTATGAATAAAGGGGCACAAGCGTTAAATCAAAAAGCACTGTTTAAACATACAAGTTGCACAATTATGGATGAGGGCGGGTGGCCACTCAAACCATATACTAAACAAGTGGTATAAGAGAGGCCACTCGAACAGTGGTTAGGCCTAGGGCCTAGGGAATCGCTGGGAGCAGTCAGGACAAGCAATGCTGAAGTCGGGAATGGCCCTCGGGATTCGGGAGATGTGCGGAAAGCGCACGCATGCACCAATGTTAACCAATGGTGCGTAAAAGTCAAAGAGTTAAAGTTTAAGGACACTTCCGCTGAACCTAGAGGAACAAAACTTAACACACAGACCCTAGAGGTGTGCACCAGTGTGGGAACACCGGCGGAGCAAAGTTACCTCACCCACAGGAAGTGGGTGCACAGGGTCGAAGTGGCGTCGGGTTTTGACACGCAGGCTCTTGGTGCTTGAAGCTGAAAGGGCTGCAGGCTGGTTAAAGATGAAGTGTCCGGTGGAGTCCAAGGGTGGACTCAAGTTGTAGAGTACCTGAAAGCAGAGGGGACAGAGTCTGGGTCACTCAGCAGTGACCAGGGTGGAACCAGGACGGAACCAGGCAATGTCGGGCGCAATCAGGTGGTCGTCGAGGAGCTTCTCTCCGCTGTCACGTGGGCTCTGGGGCATCTGCGACGTCCAGGAGCAGGTCACGATCTGTCCCACGCAGGCTCTCACCGTCGGTGCAGTCGGCTTCAGGTTTGGAGCAAACAAGCCTTGGTAAGAGCAATCCACGCAGGATCGGAAGATTGCTTCTCACTCGGACCAGGAAGGTCAGAGTCGGGGCTCCTTTTCAGGGGAGCTGGTGTGGATCTGGAGCAACCAGATTCACGAGTCTTCTTAGGTAGTTCGTCGGCACAGGGACCACAAGCCAGCTGGCAATTGACCGGGCCAACGCGTTGAGCCAAATCGTACCAAAGGGCCCCACGCAGCACTCGTCGAGTGTGGAGGGCTGAACTTCGGCTCAGGAGTAGCTCAGGGTGGGGGCTTCTCAAACCCCGGTGCACAGCTTCGAGGGTCACTCGTGGGCTGCACGGTCAGCATCTCGTGGTCACTTCAAGATGGCGTGCCCCACGCTTCCGGTCGCCTCCACGGGTCTCAGCTTTGCAGGGACTGTGGATCGGGCTGTTAGAAGCTGGGCAGGCTTGATCTCGTCGATCTCAGTCGCTCGAGTTCCGGCGGGAACTGCAACTAAGTAGACGTCGAGGGCTGGATGGTGCCTGCTGCTGCAGGGTGGTCACTCCTTGACCACAAGGGAGATTCTTCGGGCTTCCACGTTGAGATGGAGGGCGAAGGGTCCAGAATATCATTTCAAATGTTTCTTCCAGGAAATCTGATGTGCATTGGCACTGCTCCCACTCTTATTTGAATCTGGTGGGCGTGATTACCTGCTAGGTCCCCTCCTATGGGTGGGACCCAGGAAGTGGGTGGATACACCCCCTTCCTTTGATCCAGGCCGCCCTGGCACGAGGGCTGGAGTGCCCCAGAACCGGTTTGGCCGGATTATGCAAGGGGCAGCCTTGTGCGCCCCAGGCAGTGTCTGGTTTCTTTCAAACCTCCCTGCTACAATACACTATCTCCTGTCTGGAGGGCAGTGACACCCTCCTGTGACAGGAAACCCTTTGTCCAGGACCCCCTTGACTGAGTTTCGGTCAGCTCCAGGGGTCCAGACATTTGTCTGTGGCAGAGGCATCCATTTTGTGGATCTTCAGGCCTTTGGAGAAATCAACCGCATTAAAGTGAAGTAACATGTCTTACCCCTCTAGAGGGGTGGAATGCCATCCCCGTCGCCAGAACTGGCGAGGGGATGGTATTCCAAAGCGTATGACACCTTACACGACATGTTTTGATAAAGCCAAACCAGAGTTGCTAAATAACCGCGAGGATTATAAGGCACTTAATAGTATATGGTATGGCATTATCCTGAAACAGCTTAGGGATTTGTTCCCGACGGCTGCAGACAGGCTCAGCTCATGCTAGAGCTCCATCTCACATAAAACCATGCACCCAGCCTCCAGGATTGGTGAGGCCTGACTATAGGAGTGGCTCACAGGTTTACATGTGTCCAGATATAGGTTTAGACATAGGTATACTATATCTAAGCAAGGGGTGTGTACACCACCTTACCCCAGCTGAGTGATCAGCCAGTTGTGTCAATTTAAGAACCAGCCAGGGGTGGCAAAAGATATGCTGCAGCCCCTGGTAGGCCTTAGTGGCTCCTGTGCCCTGTGCACCTATAGTGCATTCTACAGGGGCTGACAAGGAGTCCATTTCCAATTGGTATGTGCCTATAGCACATGTGTCATTAATTTAGTGAGAGAACAGCAGGCTGGGGGTCTGATTAGCAGGCCCACAGCCTCAGTAGTCGAAAACCAGTGAAGCAAAAAGCAAAAATTTGGGGTGACCATAGGATAGCAGACCCTACTCTCCTACATGCCCCCAGTAGGCAGTAACTTGGGTGCCGTGTATAGATATGATGTGCCAAGTGTCTCTCTCGAAGGTCAGCCGGAATTTGATGCCTGATTGTCCATCTTGCACTAGCAATCAAAACAACGAAAGAGTGTGATTTCTAAAGAGGAGAACCAGGCATGGAGAATCAAACTTGATTCTTTAGAAAGCCCTCACTCACCTACCTGGTTGGTGACATACTTCATAATCGGGCCCCACCAGGAAGGGCGTGTGCCTCCCAGGTGTGCTTCAACACCAGAATTACTGCAGAGCAGGTTAGTGTTGTTTAACTGACAAGTGAAAGTGATTGTAATGTCTAGATTGTGTCCAAAAAATTTTTTATTCGTTGGCCAAGCAGACATAGATAAAAACAGAGTGAGAGATGTAAGAGCTGGATAGATTAGTCAGCTACGTCTCACTGTGCATGGTCAACATGTTTCTGCCTATATGGTGCTACTGGCCAGGCAATTCTTTAGGACCAAAGTGTGAACCTCAGCGGTATGAGCGCGCTAAGGCTCACCCTAACCATGAGGTTCAAAATGTGAAAAAATCAAAATCTCTAGTAACCTACTGTTACTAAAGAGCCCTTCCAATTAGGAGGAACCAAAACATATATGAGGTGTAATAATTAATCACACCATGGGTCTCGGGAGGGGGGTGGTGGCTAGTAGGCACACCGCCGTCAAAGCCAGGCACCCGCATGGTTCCTGCTGCAGCCCTTACTGACCGGACCCCGTTGATGATCTTGCACTAGCACCAAGTCACCAATTTTGAGATTAGAACTCTTGGCTCGGCGATGACAGCTGACCTTCTCATTGGACCTCTTCCTCCAATCATACATCACCTTATCATTCAAGGGCCCTGGAACCAATTTTGGATGATGAGGGATAGAGTCAGATTTCTCTTCCTGTCAGATTGTGAAGTGGTAGATGGGATAATGACGTTGATAGGTTCTGTCTTGATGGGCTTTGGAGAGCGGCTTCCATGTGCGCAATACGAGCTCTCGACAGTTCTTTGGTCATTCCAAGCGTGAGAATATCAGCCAAAGGTTTGCTGGACTCTTCCAGGAACCTCTTCCGCAGTTTCGTTGAGGCATACTCCTGAATTATTTGCCCTTTTATCTCTTCCGTCTCATCCTGGAAACCACACATGCTTGCTAACTCCTTCAGGCGGGAATGGAACACATCAGGGGATTCTTCTGGTTGCTGCCTCGCCTGTCTAAATAGGTATCTTTGGTAGTCCGGGTTAGCCATGGGTAGAAAAAGGGCTGTTAAGGCTCTTATAAGGGTGAGGTGAGTCTTTGGTGGGGGTTCCACAATTGATTTAGATATTGTATAAATGTCTTTCCCACCCAGATGGAGTAGCATTGCTCGCTTTTGTGCATCATCAACTTTAGTGGCCTCAAAGAAAAGAAGAACTCTCTCCACTCACACCTTCCACTTTGGCACTGATGCTGATGGGGCCCCTTCCACTACAAACAGCTCCTCTGCTGGAATCTGAGCCATCTTTTGAATTGACCTGTTATTGCAGTCCCTTAATTTTCTTTCCCCGATAGAGGGCAACTGTCCTGATCACTCCCCTCCTGACATGAACATTTATAGTTTAATTTAAAACCTTATGCCCATTGATTTTATTGTGTATTTGTTTTTTTCTTGCCACTTACAGGTGAGGACTTCTCTCCATGCACCGCCACGGGCCAGAGTGTGGTGACTGTTTCTGCCGAGCGAGGCAGCCTGCAGGCAGGGCTCCCTGCTCTTCCTTCGGATGCGCTGGGCCTCCTTGCAGTGGGGGCCAGGTCGATTGCCCTTCCCAATGCCACCCGGAGCAAATGTAGTGTGATGAGCACAGTGGCACGAGCACCGTGCACACATGTATGCAGTGCACGGCCGCTGCAGGACATGGAGGGCAGTTAGGACCGCCCCTGCAACAGTGAATAGTGAGGAAGTTTTCCAGCGGTACAGCACTTGTTCCTGGGAGCCTACCAATACCGGGTCTTTGACAGTGGAGTCCCATTTCTAAAAAGGCCAAAAGAAGGGCTATAACTAAAGGGTGGCAACTAATTTGGTAGTGACCGTTAATTGAACCCAGGATTTTCTATGAAGATTCGGATTTGTACAGACCAGTACATCATTTAAGGACACCTCATTTCAACCAATAGTATCTATTGGAGGCTTAGGACTAAATAAGTCTTAAATAGTACGCACCAAATTTGTTTTTATCATACCCACTTATGGAAATAACCAGAAACATTTTGGTTTGGTCCTGAAGATTGTGACAGGCACATCATTTGCCAACACCGAAACGTGCGTTGACCTCTTGGATAACAGATCCCAGCCAATAACATTACAGCGGACAACAACTATTGCTGTATTATTGCTGAGGCTCGTTTCTAAGTGGAAACAATTGGCACTGATGTATGAATGTTGAGTATGTTAGTGTAGCAGTGTGGATGGTACTTAGAATATGAATGGTGGGTAGGATCTTAGGGTGAACACATAGGGTGACATCGGTGTGTTTTCAACAAAAAATGAATTTATGTACAGAAACATGTCACAATACATAGAAATTAATTCTGAAATGTGTTTGTAGACATCTATTAACAATGAAATAATTTTTTTGTGAAGATTATGATGGAATAAGAATACACAGTGAAAAGAGATCTAAGTAAATAAATACAATAATATTGATCTTAAAAAAAACATGTTCTATATGAGAATGTTTGATTAGAAGTGGGTCAGGACTACTAGCATGCATTAGCTAAATTTAAGGAATACAGGTCAGTGGGTGCTTTATATTTTCTCTATAGTATTTTTCCCTCTGCACCCAAACCTAGCATTATTTTTCTCAGAGGGTTACCTTCCTACATTTGAGGACCACCCTCTTCACCAATGTTTTTTAATGACCGGGGTCAGGAGCACCTTTGGTCCCTCCCTCTAGTGGTCCGATACCGTTGGCGTAGATGCAACAGAGCGGTGTTCAAGGTTTCTCGTTGCTGCGCAGGGTCCGTCACTGAGGACAATCCCCACAGCACCAGTCTTTTAATATTTAAGTCCACGTGGCGTGGGTCAAACCAACATACCAAACAGACACACGGAGTGTGGAGGCACACCCCTTCCCAGGGCAGATCATCTGGTTTAACCCGAGGTTACATATCGCAACAGGTGATTCTACAACCCCCATGCCCTGGGTCTCCTGTCAGTTAAGTATATTCTGTGCCACTGCGTCCTTCAATTAGTCATAAGAGGGAGATGGAGACTGTCTTTGCCCAATGTGACCAGCCTGGAGTTTTAATTAAGTGGCTCGCAATATGGAGTTGGAGACTGTCTTTGCCCAATGTGAACAGCCTGGAGTTTTAATTAAGTGGCTCGCAATATGATATTACTCAAACAAGCTATAGCATACCAATGTGAAATGCAAATGTCTCTAATTTTGAGGATTAAGAAATTTAAAGTAATACACCTTTATAACCACATTGTGTTCATAAATCAGGTGTAAGCTGCCTTACAAAAAATGGACACTAGCACAAAAATGTATATCAAATCTGAAATCAGAAACTCACCATACAGGTGTGTGGAAATAAAGTATGTAAATTGTCAAATGAAAAACATAACACAAACCAACAGTGGAGAGAGGGTCAAAGGGATATAACATTTAAAGACCAATACCTGGTTCAAATCCCCTGCTACACTACATGAACAACACAGAAGAACACAGGGGGTCTAAAAGCCAGCTTAGTCTGGCTGGACTGTCAGTGAAAATTAGTGAAAATTTACAAGGTCACTAGGTGCCCAAGTCACCAATAGACAAACACTGTACAGACACCAGAACCATTCAAAGACTGGTTAACAAAATCCAGACCATCAAATCATAGATTACCATCAAAGAGACTTGTTGATCAGTCATATCATCTGGCCATCCAAAATAGGTAGGCTAGTCCCCTGATCATTGGGACAAGAAGCACCACACCATTAGTTGTTGGTCTTGGATTAAGTCCACACTCAGATTGCGAACCACCATCTGATAGCTGTTCTTTGATGGTTGTGAAGAAAGTTCAGTGCAACAAAAAATATACAAAAGTGGTGAATTAAAATAGGATGATGTGTCCTCCATATATCAATCTTTATTCCTTAGCCGAACAACACCCCTTAATTAAAAACTAGAACAGTGCAAAGGAGACAGTATCAGCAAATATCTGTCTGAAAACGGGCCAACATGTTTCTGCCTAGCGCACAAACTGTCCCATGGCTTTCATCAGGGCCTCTGCTCTATAATTGTCGCACTTGTTATTGAAAAACTGTGACTAAATCAAGAAAACACAATATACCTAAAGTTAAATAATAATAGTAGGGAACGATACAACCTGTACCCACCAATATGCACTAATCCTCCATGTCAATTGGAAAATATGCTTCTAAAAAAGAGATATATCTAGTAATTAGTGTCATGTAACAGTGTCTCCTAATTTCCACAAACAGGCGTGTCACCCTCAACATTCCAAAATAAATTCATCGTTTTTGCTCACCCGTAATGACAGGGGAAAGGACCTCACCTCACCTGGACCATGCTCAGGTTCTACGAGGCCCTGCTCTATGGAAAAAAGGAGCAAGCAGAGAGTAGAGACACCGTGAGACTACTGCACAGGCAGTTCAAAAGGTGTCCCCCCACCCCTCTGCTATGTTTGTCAACTCTTATCCACTTCTTATAGAGAAAGACTCACATCGCATACAAGAGTATCTCCCAGTCTCAAAGTATCACACATACATCTAAATCCATTTTTTTATACTATCCATGGACTTTGCACCATTTCATGCTAAGATTGATTAAAATCTATACATCTGGCCAAAATAGCACCATGTGTAAAGCTTCAGTAACAAGAGTTCTGCCAACCTACCTCTCCGTCGGTACCTCAAGCTCACTCCTGAGTCTTGGGGGAGGTACCAGACCGGAGAGGTCGGGCGTTTTTATCTTCTTGGTCGTTAAGGAACTACTTTTGCTCACACCGGTGTTAGCGGTAAAATACATGCCTGAGTTTGAGTTTAAACTGGGAATAGCCAAAGATTAATAAGAGCATATAAGCGCTTCTCAAATGTCACGAGTAATACCCAGTTAAGCGCTTACCGTGGCACTTATGCTACTGCATTGCTCGGTGGCGTCCTCCCCAGTGAATCAATGCGTCTCCGCCTACCGAGATTGCTCTCGCAGAAGAGAACTACAAAGTGACGTAGTGCCGTGACCAATTGTAGTCCCATCGCGTGACCCTCGTGTATTCATTTCAACAATTCATTATTCGTACATTCCTCGTGTGTTCATTTGTACGATCAGCTATATTCATTATTCATAAGCAGGTACTCTCAATGCCCTCATGTCTATGTAGGCAGTCAGAGGCAATTACTAATGCTCGTTTCACGCTATCTGACTCAAAGTTGGAAACTACAGGATGATGTCATTACGTCCATCTTGGTAGTTTCTTAAATCAATTGTAGTCCCACCTCTTGACCCTCGTGTGTTTATTTCAACAATCAGCCATATCCCTTATTCAGACATTCCTCGTGTGTGCATTAATACAGTCAGCCGTATTCTTTATTTTTAAATGGGCATTCCCAGTGCCATCATGTTTATATAGATGGTCAGAGGCGATTGCTAATATTCGTTTCACACTAACGGACTCGAAAATTGAGAACTACAAACTGATGTCATAACGTCCATCTTGGTAGTTTCTCATATCGGACCGTTGATCTCCTGGAACGAACTACAGTGTGACACCATACAGTCATCTATTGCAGTCATGCCATTCTCATACCAATGTGTTCCTCATTTTTTAACCTTCGACAGTGCGCCCAGAGCGCACGGGCAACTCAATTGTGCAGATCCATGTTCGAATGGCAATTCCCCTGTCGGGGACTGCCCTAAGTCAATGGTGTCTCATATCAGATACTACAGAGTATATGCTGGTTCTGCCTCATATCCATTTTGTACTCCTCTAAAGTTAGTGCATGTGCCTAATCCTTTATGGCATGTCACTAGAACAAAAGAGTACCCTTGGAGAGTGTATTATGAAAAACCTCCTCTATTACTCCTAGCAAGTTGTAAGCAAGGGCTCAAGGAGAATTTACTTAGTACTTGTCATTAGGATGTAGTTGATGTAAGGACCAAGTGCTATAAAGAGGTCCACGGGATGTCATCATTTAATCCCTCCGTGTCGGTGCGGAGTTTATAGATCCATTTCTGTTATTTTTGAAACAGATATTTAGAGACATCACTCGTATGCATGGGTATGAATGGCTTCTCTAAGACTGTCCACTGGAAATCTGTTTCACAATGTTGTTTCTCTAGAAAATGTCTTGTGAGCTTCGTCATGGATTTCTTGCAATGGAAGGAGCTCTTGAGCTCCAACATGCGTGTGCGTACCTTCCGGGTAGTCATACCCACGTGCCTGGTCGAGCAAGAGCATGTTAGCAAATAGATCACATTGTCACTATTACAATTACTAAAATGTGACTGAGACCAAGGTCTGTTAGTGCCTATGTCAATTTCTGTTGAATGTTTAGTCTGGGGGCAGACTGAGCAAGTACCACAAGGGTGGTGTCCTACCACAGGAGGTAGATCCCACAGGGTGCCCAACGCTCTTTTGGGACTCTCCTTAGGACGAGTATGCACAAGGCGATCTCTAATGTTACTTGCCCTTTTGAAAGCAAAAAGGGGCAAGGCGATCTTCTCATTACTGTGATTTAGGATCCGCCAGTGATTCCTGATTATTCTCTGGATATTGTTGCTCTTAGTATTGAAAGTACTTACAAATGTAAGTCTTCCAATCGGGGGTTTAGGAACAGGTGGTTCCTAGAGAGCATCACGGTTGTTATTGATTGCTCTCTTGCGAGACTTCTTTATAAGTGTATGTGGATAATGCCTCTCCTTCGATTGTGCTGACAGATTGTTAGCGTGGATCTTAAAGTCATCATTGTTGGAACAGTTCCTCCGCACCCCTAGGAGAAGTGTGGCTCAATGGTTAGAGTGGCAGACCCTGATGCAGAGATCTAGCCCGGGACCAGGGTTCAATTCCCCGCCTCAGCGGGTCTTGGGCTCAAAATTCCACGGACCTGATAATTCTCGCCTCGGTGCCTATTCCAATCATGGAGTCCCACTCTGCAACTCTGGGCAATAGCTTGCTTAATCTCCACAACGGCCCCCACAACGCTAAGGATGCCTGGCCTCCGCCTTGGGGGTGCCCAGGAGTGGACACCTCACAGGGAAAGCCAGGATGGGTTCCACAGCGGTATTCGTACAAGCGCCTTGAGACCCTTGCGGGTGAGTAGTGCGCTATATAAGTATCAATTTACATTTACATTTACCCGTAGGAACTGACCATACGGTAAATTTTCGCGTAAGGATTTTGGATGATGTCTTTCGTAGAGCAGTAAAGAATTTCTCGCCATAGGTTTTCTATATAGCTTACTCTGCAAGCCTGCAGGTGTGACATATATAGATAGATCCAAGAAGGCTAGTCTTTCCTTGTGTGCCTCCACCGTAAACTTCAGGTATTGATTCCTGCTGTTTAGCCAGAGATGGAATTCGTTGACAGAATCTAGGCTGCCTCTCCACACCACCAACACATCATCGATGTAACGCTTCCACCATCTGATCGATGCGTGGAATGGGTTTGTGGGGGTAAGTACGTGCTCTTGTTCGAAGTGATGCACGTACAAATTAGCGAGGCTCGGCGCAAAAACGCTGCCCATGCTCGTGCCTGATGTCTGAAGATAAATCTTATCTTCAAAGCGAAAGAAGTTGTCCTTCATGGCGAGCCTAGCTAGGACCATAATGAATGATACAGGTGTAATGGTAGCACAGATGTTATCACTCAGGATGGATGTTACAACTTCTAGCGTCTCATCCTGAGGAATTGAGGTATACAATGACTCTACATCGAAAGAGACCAATAGGTCTCTTTCGGGGTCAAAATCCATTTCAGGCAGGACACGAAGAACATCCTTTGTGTCCTGGAGGTAGGTGGGCATTTTCTGTACAATGGGCCGTAAAAATACATCTACAAAGGTAGAGAGGGGTTCTAATGCTGACCCTATCTTGGAAATGATGGGCCTCCCGGGGGGGGGGCCTCTGCGGCTTATGCACTTTCGGGAGAGTGTAAAAGTATGGAGTCACCGGGTGTTCAGCTATCAGAAATGTTGCCTCATTTCGAGTAATTCATCATTCTGATGCTGCCTCCTCAACAAGGTACCTGATCCGTTTCATAAGGTCTTCAGTGGGATCTTGTTGTAAAATCAAATAAGCTTTCTCATCATTTAGTTGTCGTAAGCATTCTGTCCGATAGTCAGTGGTGTTAAGAATGACAATAGAACCGCCTTTATCGGCTGGTTTTATCGTTATTGATTGATCCTCAGATAGTGCTTTCAGTGTCATCTGTTCGGCTTTTGAAAGATTATTAAAAGATCTTTGGTGGGTATTCCACAGTTTAGCAACATCATCCCCTACTGCCTTCTCAAAGGCCAAAACTTGTGGTGGAACTGTGTGTGCAGGAGGTTGAAATTTAGATTTTACTTTCAGCCCAGTGTTAGTTTCCTGACTCAGCGAATCATCGCTTGTCTTGTCCTTAAAGAAGTAATGCAATCTAAGCTTCCTGAAGAATTGGCTCAGTTCACATTGGAACATAAGAGGGTCTCCAAAATTAGTCATAACAAACCCTAGTCCTTTGTTTAATACCTGTTCCTCCAACGGGCTCAATGTCTTAGAGGACAGATTAACTACGAGGGATGGTTCCCTGACGGCCCCGCCTTCTGGTTCTTGGCTGTCTGACTCCGAGTCCCTGCATGGGGGCCTGACTGGTCCTCCCAGTGGACCCCTGTTTGTTGCACCGGGCGCCTTCTGCCCCTTGATCTGTGGGGGCCGAACCCTAAAAAAGGCTGAGGGTTGAATGTATTAGGAAATCCTTGAAAATGGGCCGGTGGTGGAGGGTAGGCGTGGTGCTGTTGTGGTGTGTAACCCCAAGGTGTCGGTGGCCACCATTGTTGGTACTGACTCAGGGGCGTAGCTTGAGCTTCTGGCGCCCGGGGCTACCCCCCGGATTGCCGCCCATGGCAGGTAGTGGCGGGGAGGGGGGATCTGGGTAAAAATGACCGCAAGCAACCGGGGTGGATTGGCAGGGTTTAAGTTACGACGCCACTCTCTACTCCACTGCATTACGAAAGGGTGTGAAACTGCTGCGTAAGCATAGAGCAAACCTCAAAGGTCAAGTCTCAGTTGATGAAGGCCCACCAGCACTAAAATGGTAGCTAAACGCATAAGTAAATGTATCCCTACCTCCTCTTTACACCACTCCATACTTAACTGCTGCTTCAAGACCACAGCAGTAAAACCACCTACTAGACATCAAGCACAACACCAAAACCCCACATAGGTCACACTCTACACCCACCCTATACACCACTAGAGCAGAAAAAACAATTTTACACCCTAAACAATGGTATTATGAGTGGGGGAAGAAGGCTGGACGCCTTCTAGCCTTACAGGCTCACCAACAGGAAGAATCCTGTGCTATACTGGCTATCCTCCACACAGACAGAACACCCTGAACGCACCACTGGACATCTTGGAGGCTTTCCGCTTTTACTATGCAGCCCTCTACACCTCGGAAACCGTTAGTCCTACTACTGTCATCGGACACTTTTTGAAATAACATGTCCTACCTAATCTTTCCCCAACGCAACGGTCACAACTCTATCACCCCATGACTGAGGACAAGGTCAGGGAAGTTATAAGGGGGAAGCCATTCAACAAAGTATTACAACATGCAGACATAGGGTCCACTTTTTTAGCATGGTCCCGAAGCGCTATATTAAGTCGACAGCGAGGGTGACGTGTAATGGTCACGTATCTCCACCCTTCACTGTCCATGGGGGCACATGACATGGGTGCCCCTTCTTCCCATTGCTGTTTATCATAGCTTTAGAACCCTTGGCAATTGCTATCCGTAATTCCCACAACTTTCATGGCATAATGACGCAGGGTGGGATACACAAAGTATCATTGTATGTGGAAGACATCCTGGTTACCCTCTCAAACCTGAAGTCATCACTTGATAGTATCTGGAACCCAACTGCAGCACAATGGTGGGTAGTTAATTGTTTTTGAAACAATTAATAAAAAAGAATTAAAAAAACCAAGAAAAAATAACTTTAACTTGCACGTTCATGTTCTATTAAGGACAAAGTTGAAATGATCATTGGCACTCGTGTGTACGCTTGGAAAGGTGGCACAGCATACAGCCTTTTTTAAACATGTTTTTAAAAAAGCTCTTTGATAGAGTACATGCTTTTTTATATTTGTTACTTGCATTTTCTCTCATGTAAAGGTTTTAATTAATTGCATATATGATTACTAAATTAACTCCAGTAAAAAAATAACTCTCAGAAGTTTACCAAGCCAACTAATAGGCTTACCCAAAAAGAATTAGTCCTGCAGCACTTCAGTGTGCCCAAAACAGGACCATTTAACACTGATTGTGACATCAATCTGCAGGTGAACTCCCACCTTGTAGGCAGCCTTCAAATCATGGCCACAGATGATGTCGCTATATGTCCCCCGCGTTTTGTGCACACCTCAGTGTCTATCACCATTCCTCAAACATCAATCAGAATCTTACAGCACCTCTCACACGTGTGTGCTGTGACAACACCGTGCATGTAGAATACTAGTTTTACAAATGCAACTCATACAGGTTTCTGGTCCTGCAAATGCCTTCATATAGTTCCCCGAGTACTCTTCTTGGATACCCTATGCAAGTACTCTACACACAGGTTCCTGAATCTCCCAGGATCCTTTATACAGGATCATGGCCCTGCCAACACCTCTTCTACAGGCTCCTAGATCTGCCACCAACCCTCAAGCAGACGTCTGGATTGAACAGCACCACTCTTCCAGGGAACTGCATGTAACAGTACCTCCTTTACAGGATGCTTTGAGTGATAGTACTCCCGACACAGGATACTAGTTTTACCAAAGTTCCTAATACAGGCTCCTGGCTCTTCCAGTGGGCTTTATAAGGCCTTTAAACCCGACCAGAGCTCCTTCTCATGTCCGTGCGGGCGTACCTCATACCTGCTCCAGAATCATCACACCCCCATACACTGACTATCCTGCACCATTATTAACGGCTCCTAGCTTTGCCATTAGCCCTTAACCGGGCACATGACCCCCTGCCAGGGCCAGGTTATTATTTGCTGCTCAGGACACCGCTCAGACTTCCCGCCTCACAATGGGAAGGATCTGGAATGTTCCACAGAGCACAGCCTGTCGCAATCACTCCCCCGGCTGCATTCTTCTGACAATCCCTGATATGAGGAAAGTCCCCCTGCAAGGCGCGCGCGCGGCGTCTGATTCGCTGTCCTCGAAGACGAGGACAGGCAGCATTAAGAACAAGCAGTCGTGCTCCCTCGTTGCTGAAATAAATAACAACATTTCACGTGGTAATTGCAGTTTTCCTATCTGGGGCTCTGCCGAGGTATGTCACGTCAGCCATAGAAATGAAAGACTCTAACGGAGAATTCAATTTAAAATGGACAGATTATACATTATTAAAATAACACCACCTACTTACTGAAGTTCATGCTGGCGGCCGATCAGGAGAGGCGAGCGTCACGTGTGATGCGTCACTCCTGCGTGGTGCCGCGCTACGTTTCAGCGCGAGGGCTGGCCAAACCCAGGGCCGTCATTGGTAGTGCTTTCGCGCGCTACATGAATGACGGCCCTGGGACTTGAACCACAAACTGGGTGGGTAGGTCGCTGCTTAATAAGCAGTGCGAGGGCTTGATGTTCACACGGGGGCAGCGCGGCACTGGCGGCCGTTATCATTTATTTTGGGACACGGACACTACTGTGGACTGAGTCTCCAAATAAATGATAAAGGCCGCCGCCACGGGCCACCAGTGCCGCGCGGCCGCCTCCCACACAATAGTGCCGCCTGGGGCGGACCGCCCCCCTCGCCCCCCCTAGCTACGCGGGTGTACTGACTAGGATGTTGATTTCCATAAGTATACCCTCTATTGGCCCTACCCCTCCCTCTGGGCTGAAAAGATGGTGTGTTGGTATTGGTGTTATCAGAGTCACTCCCATCAGAACCAGAGCTTCAGTAATTAGACCCATAGCGCCTCCCATTATTCCCAAACTCTGGTGGGGTATAGGTATCACTCGTGTAGGGGTATACTCGTTCGTGTTTCCACTTGGACAGATCCTTTTTGAATTTATCTAACTAGGTCTGTAGAATTGAATCTTTATATTCATACGTGTTTTTATTCGACTCTTCTTGTTGTTTTTTAAACAGGATGGGCGTTATAGTGGCTCTAAAGGCGGCTTCTTGGACCTGAATCTCAATCAGAATGGTGTCAGCCAATCTCTTGGCTGTACTAATGATCAAGATCAGCCAATTTCTTGTGCACCTCCAGGCTATGAGCGACCAGTCTTTTAAAAAAATCTTGTCCTGTAAAAACAGGCGAGGTGCATTAGAGACAATCAGGCCTGGAGGTGCACAACTGGCCCTAAGATATTCCGCCATTGCTATCCCATGGACCAATGTGCGTGCGTGTGATTTTTTCAAAATTAGGACCTTTGCCCAATCATCGCCTGTGCCACTGGTTACCATTGGTGATGTATCCAGTACACTAGGCATACTCTCTAGTATGGACTGATAAATTGAGTCGTCATAAGCTATCCCACTTATTTCAGCCATGATAACTATTCAATATGTCTTTTCGATATCGGAGATACCGAGACAAGGGGAACACAACTATCTGCAAATAAATCTCTCTCTGTTTTCAGAGAGTCTTTGAAGAAGTAACTCGACAAAACTACCTACAAATGTAGTTGTAAAGAAAATGACCCGCAGCCAAAAAGCTGCTCTAGCAATAACACAAACCAACAGTGCAGAGAGGGTCAAAGGGATATAACGTTTAAAGACCCATACCTGGTTCAAATCCCCAGCTACACTACATGAACAACACAGAAGAACACAGGGGGTCTAAATGCCAGCTTAGTCTCGCTGGACTGTCAGTGAAAATTAGTGAAAATTTACAAGGTCACTAGGTGCCCAAGTCACCAATAGACAAACACTGTACAGACACCAGAACCATTCAAAGACTGGTTAACAAAATCCAGACCATCAAATCATAGATTACCATCAAAGAGACTTGTTGATCAGTCATATCATCTGGCCATCCAAAATAGGTAGGCTAGTCCCCTGATCATTGGGACAAGAAGCACCACACCATTAGTTGTTGGTCTTGGATTAAGTCCGCACTCAGATTGCGAACCACCATCTGATAGCTGTTCTTTGATGGGTGTGAAGAAAGTTCAGTGCAACAAAAAATATACAAAAGTGGTGAATTAAAATAGGATGATGTGTCCTCCATATATCAATCTTTATTCCTTAGCCGAACAACACCCCCTAATTAAAAACTAGAACAGTGCAAAGGAGACAGTATCAGCAAATATCTGTCTGAAAACGGGCCAACATGTTTCTGCCTAGCGGACAAACTGTCCCATGGCTTTCATCAGGGCCTCTGCTCTATAATTGTTGCACTTGTTATTGAAACACTGTGACTAAATCAAGAAAACACAATATACCTAAAGTTAAATAATAATGGTAGGTGAACGATACAACCTGTACCCACCAATATGCACTAATCCTCCATGTCAATTGGAAAATATGCTTCTACAAAAGGAATATATATAGTAATTAGTGTCATGTAACAGTGTCTCCTAATTCCCACAAACAGGCGTGTCACCCTCAACATTCCAAAAGAAATAATCGTTTTTGCTCACCCGTAATGACAGGGGAAAGGACCTCACCTCACCTGGACCATGCTCAGGTTCAACGAGGCCCTGCTCTATGGAAAAAAGGAGCAAGCAGAGAGTGGAGACACCATGAGACTACTGCACAGGCAGTTCAAAAGGTGTCCCCCCACCCCTCTGCTATGTTTGTCAACTCTTATCCACTTCTTACAGAGAAAGACTCACATCGCATACAAGAGTATCTCCCAGTCTCAAAGTATCACACATACATCTCAATCCATTTTTTTTTATACTATCCATGTACATGGATCTGCACAATTGAGTTGCCCGTGCGCTCTGGGCGCACTGTCGAAGGTTAAAGAATGAGGGACACATTGGTATAAGAACGACATGACTGCAATAGATGACTGTATGGTGTCACACTGTAGTTCGTTCCAGGAGATCAACGGTCCGATATGAGAAACTACCAAGATGGACGTTATGACATCAGTTTGTAGTTCTCAATTTTCGAGTCTGTTAGTGTGAAACGAATATTAGCAATCACCTCTGACCATCTATATAGACATGATGGCACTGGGAATGCCCATTTATCAATAAAGAATACGTCTGACTGTACTAATGCACATACGAGGAATGTATGAATAAGGGATATGGCTGATTGTTGAAATAAACACACGAGGGTCAAAAGGTGGGACTACAATTGATTTAAGAAACTACCAAGATGGACGTAATGACATCATCCTGTAGTTTCCAACTTTGAGTCCGTGAAACGAGCATTAGTAATTGCCTCTGACTGCCTACATAGACATGAGGGCATTGAGAGTACCTGCTTATGAATAATGAATATAGCTGATCGTACAAATGAACACACGAGGAATGTACGAATAATGAATTGTTGAAATGAATACACGAGGGTCACGCGATGAGACTACAATTGGTCACGGCACTACGTCACTTTGTAGTTCTCTTCTGCGTGAGCAATCTCGGTAGGCGGAGGCGCATTGATTCACTGGGGAAGACGCCACAGAGTAATGCAGTAGCATAAGTGCCACGGTAAGCGCTTAACTGGGTATTATTCGTGACATTTGAGAAGCGCTTATATGCTCTTATTAATCTGTGGCTATTCCCAGTTTAAACTTGGGCATGTATTTTACCACTAACACCGGTGTGAGCAAAAGTAGTTCCTTAACGACCATGAAGATAAAAACGCCCGACTTCTCCGGTCTGGTACCTCCCCCAAGACTCAGGAGTGAGCTTGAGGTACCGACGGAGAGGTAGGTTGGCAGAAATCTTGTTACTGAAGCTTTACACTTGGTGCTACTTTGGCCTGATGTATAGATTTTAATCAATCTTAGCATGAAATGGTGCAAAGTACATGGATAGTATAAAAGAAATGGATTTAGATGTATGTGTGATACTTTGAGACTGGGAGATACTCTTGTATACGATGTGAGTCTTTCTCTGTAAGAAGTGGATAAGAGTTGACAAACTTAGCAGAGGGGTGGGGGGACACCTTTTGAACTGCCTTGCAGTAGTCTCACGGTGTCTCTACTCTCTGCTTGCTCCTTTTTTCCATAGAGCGGGGCCTCGTAGAACCTGAGCATGGTCCAGGTGAGGTGAGGTTGTTTCCCCTGTCATTACGGGTGAGCAAAAACGATTAATTTCTTTTGGAATGTTGAGGGTGACACGCCTGTTTGTGGGAATTAGGAGACACTGTTACATGACACTAATTACTATATATATTTCTTTTGTAGAAGCATATTTTCCAATTGACATGGAGGATTAGTGCATATTGGTGGGTACAGGTTGTATCGTTCCCTACCATTATTATTTAATTTTAGGTATATTGTGTTTTCGTGATTTAGTCACAGTTTTTCAATAACAAGTGCAACAATTATAGAGCAGAGGCCCTGATGAAAGCCATGGGACAGTTTGTCCGCTAGGCAGAAACATGTCCCGTTTTCAGACAGATATTTGCTGATACTGTCTCTTTTGCACTGTTCTAGTTTTTAATTGGGGGTGTTGTTCGGCTAAGGAATAAAGATTGATATATGGAGGACACATCATCCTATTTTAATTCACCAATTTTGTATATTTTTTGTTGCACTGAACTTTCTTCACAACCATCAAAGAACAGCTGTCAGATGGTGGTTCGCAATCTGAGTGAGGACTTAATCCAAGACCAACAACTAATGGTGTGGTGCTTCTTGTCCCAATGATCAGGGGACTAGCCTACCTATTTTGGATGGCCAGATGATATGACTGATCAACAAGCCTCTTTGATGGTAATCAGTGGTCGAAGTGGGGAAAAAAAAGTACGGGAACTGTGGGTGGAGAATCAGGGGGCGGGAATAAGCGAAGATTGGATCAGTGGGCGGAGTCAGGGGTGTGGCTAGAAGTAGCAAAACATACCAATTTTTTGTACGTTTAGCATTTCACTGACCAGTTACAGCTTATAACGTTATTTAATTCAAACAATGGATTAACATGTGTATTTGAGGTTTAATTAAGGAAAAAGTAAACACTCATAGGGAATACAGGTTTATGTAAAGCGTGCAAAATATAAGCAGGAACAACATGTTACCTTAATGCCTTTACTCTCATTGTTCAGAAATCCATGAGTATGTTTTGTTTCAAACATTGAGGACATGAATACAGGGCTCCTCCTGTACACATGTATTAAGGAGGGCTCAGAAAAGAAAGGGACTCTTCAGGAGAATCTAGACTCAAGGAAACCCAGAAAGGCTCCTTCATATTCATGTCAGCCTGCTCAATCATAATATAGCAAAAAGAACAACTGGTGGATAGAATGCAGAATAATGTCATACATTTACCCCAGTACAGAGATCTAGGCCTGAATCCATAGTTTTTTGCTCACCATGCCATTCCAGTTTGGACCCAGCCATATGCAAATCAGTCTTGATGCTGCGCCCAATGGGAACAGTCCAGGCCGAACTGCCAGGCCAGGTCCTCCCTGGACTGGAAACGAGCATTCTATGACCCGTTTTGGGCTTTCAGCCCTCATCAGCCAGGATAGCTTGATTCCAGTGGCATGGAGAGCACAGGACCCGCGTCTGGGCATACCCGTCCCACTCGGGGTGACAAGCAAAAAGAACAACTGATGGGCAGAATGTAGAACAATGTCATACATTTACCCCAGTACAGAGATCTGGGTCTAAATCCATTGTTTTTTTGCTCACCATGCCATTCCAGTTTCCTCTTCTGCCCCATCACTTCTCCTGCCCCGTCCCTTCTTCTGCCCCATCCCTTCTCCTGCCCCATCCCTTCTCCTGCCCCATCCCTTCTCCTGCCCCGTCACCTCTCCTGCCCCGTCACCTCTCGTGCCCCGTCACCGCTCCTGCCCCGTCACCACTCCATCCCGTCACCTCTCCTACCCGGTCACCTCTCCTTTCCTGTTGCCTCTCCTGACCCGTCACTGCTCCTGCCCCGTCACTGCTCCTGCCCCGTCACTGCTCCTGCCCCGTCACTGCCCTTGCCCCATCACTTTTCCTGCCCGTTCACCGCTCCTGCCCGTTCACCGCTCCTGCCCGATCACCGCTCCTGCCCGATCACTTCTCCTGCCCCGTTCACTGCTCCTATCCGTTCACTGCCCCTATCCGTTCACTGCCCCTGCCCAGTTACCGCTCCTGCTCATGACTAATCACCGCTCCTGCCCCGTAACCTCTCCTTTCCTGTCGACTCTCCTGTCCAGTCACTGCTCTTGCCCAGTCAATTCTCCTGCCCCTTTACTTCTCCTGCCCCGTCACTTCTCCTGCCCCGTCACTGCTCCTGCCCCGTCACTGCTCCTGCCCCGTCACTGCCCCGTCACATTTCCTGCCCGTTCACCGCTCCTGCCCGTTCACCGCTCCTGCCCGTTCACGGCTCCTGCCTGATCACCGCTCCTGCCCGATCACTTCTCCTGCCCCGTTCACTGCTCCTATCCGTTCACTGCCCCTATCCGTTCACTGCCCCTGCCCGGTTACCGCTCCTGCTCATGACTAATCACCGCTCCTGCCCCGTCACTTCTCCTGCCCCTTCACTTCTCCTCTCCCCGTAACCTCTCCTTTCCTGTCGCCTCTCCTGTCCCGTCACTGCTCTTGCCCAGTCAATTTTCCTGCCCCGTCAATTCTCCTGCCCCGTAACCTCTCCTTTCCTGTAACTTCTCCTGCCCGTCACTGGTCCTGCCCCATCACTGCTCCTGCCCTGTCACTTCTCCTGCCCCGTCACTTCTCCTGCCCCGTCACTGCTCCTGCCCTGTCACTTCTCCTGCCCATTACTTCTCCTGCCCATTACTTCTCCTGCCCGGTCACCTCTCCTGCCCCATACCTCTCCTTTCCTGTCGCCTCTTCTGTCCGGTCACTGCTCCTGCCCAGTTCACTCTGTGTGGAACATTGACAAATTACACAAGGTGTCAAGTTCCCCACAGTACTCTGTCTGGGGAAAGCTCCTCTGTTATGCCCTCCTCTTTCTTGAGCTCGCCCATGTGCTTCTCCTCATTACTTCCCCACAAGCGGCCTCCGTGTTGCTTTCCACCAATCCTTGAATTGCTTTTTCTCCTTCCTTTCCACACTTGCTTTTGTGTCCCCTTCAGCTCTCTCCAACTGTTGCTCCTGCGTCCCTACTGTCTTGCTGCAGTGCCCTCCACCCTCCCGTTCATTTACAAAAAAAACACACCTTTGCACATTCATTTTTTTAGTTACCTGGTACAACTTGGATCAGTAATAAAAAGGTTTTTAAAGCAACACGTAATTTTGTAGGGGCTCACATGTATGGTGCGTGCGCCTATAAATATACACAGGTGGCCATGCCGAAGCTTTCGTATTATTATTTTTTTACTTTAGCCACCCTGCATTGAATCACTGATGCTGTGAAGCGTTGCTGAAAACCATTGCCATTTATAATGGCTCACACAGGCGAGACCTAGCGGCTTTATCTGGCACATGATATGCAAAAAGGCAGGCAGCGGACGGGCGCATTGTCATTCCAAAGGGGATAATCGGCCTCAATCGGAATGACAATGGGCCAGCCCTCAGTCTGTGAGAGCTCAGGGAGGGGCTGCTGCAGCCTCTGGAGCTCAACAGAGAAGTGCGAGCCGCCCCTGGGCCACCACACAGGCTGCATGAAAAAGTACTTTTTTAAATAAAGTACAACTATTCTTGCCGTCCCGGGGTGCTTCTTTGAAATAAAGAAGTAGGGGAACGGACTGAAATATTTTTTTTAAGTAGGGGCACGCCGTGCCCTTCCATCCCCGCCCACTTCTACCACTGATGGTAATCTATGATTTGATAGTCTGGATTTTGTTAACCAGTCTTTGAATGGTTCTGTTGTCTGTACAGTGTTTGTTGTTTCTTGCTGGCAGTTGTTAAACCCTTCCTTAGAGGCTGTCTATTGGTGACTTGGGCACCTAGTAATCTTGTAAATTTTCACTAATTTTCACTGACAGTCCAGCCAGACTAAGCTGGCTTTTACACCCCCTGTGTTCTTCTGTGTTGTTCAAATGAAAAGCATATGCATCACAAATCGCTGGGATAAATGTAATTTAACCTCATGTAAAAATTGCATTACACAAACTGTAACTCTCACCTCACAGATTACCTGGGAAATAAACTGCAGTCCCAAATCTGAAGCACCCTACAAATTCCTCCATGTAACATTTTCCCCTCTTCCAGTGCAAGTCCTGTATTGTATGCTATTTCATTTTACACATGATATTACAAGGTTAAATGCATACACATACATACACATCAGTAATCCAGGTGAAACTATTGCACCTGTGGGGCGGAGATTGCCTGAGCTCAAGATGGCTCGTCTTGATCGAGCTCCGCAAGCCATCATAAATAGCCTTCAGGAATCCTAAACCCAGAGCACAAATGACGGAACATGACTTGTGCTGAGGAGCTGAGGCGAATAGCGACTGATCGGTGCCCCGGTTGTCGTTCAAAGATACCCTGGGGGTGCGTTGAAGCGGCAAGGCTGAGTGCAGCCTACTGGGCCTGGGCGCTGCGGCCGGCAACGAGGTCGGCAGAGCAGCGTGGCGGCTGGCGAACCCGACGGTGCCGGACAGACCCCCTGGCAGCTGATGCTCAACCGGCCGGCTTGTGCGGGCTACCACCGTCCGCCTTCCCTGAAGAGTTGTGGACGCAGCGGCGTGTGACCTGGGTGGTGTGCTGACCTTATGCCTCCTGTGCTGGATAGCTGCTGCCCGAAGACGGGGTGGTTGCTGACTGGGCCTACTTTTCCGCTCGCCTGAGGTGGGGCTTTCCCACACCTGCTTCTGCGGAGCTCGGCCAGGCGTTGCGCTGAGTGCGGCGCCGGACCAGCTCTTTGATTAGATCTGCAGCAGTCTGGGACAATTACAGAGCAAGCTGCAGGCTGCCGGAGCAGATTGACCTGCGGTCCCCAAGTGCTGGAAAAGTGCGTCTGGCGTCTGGCTGTAGCCATTAGAAGCCTAAACTCCATTAGAGTGTCCATTAGAAGCCTAAACTACTGGTTGACCTGGCCTACCATTTCTCTACAACATAGAGACTTGACCTACATTCATACCTTGCCGGCCAAAGAGTCATTGGTGTGCACCTCAGATCTAGGTGGGCCCCCTGTGATTGGATATGTCCACACGCTCATAAACAGGTCAGCTTATCACCAGTGACTTATAGTAAGACTGCACATTTCTCCTTATCACCTGGGCTCTATCTCAGCTCTTGCCCTGGGGCCAAGTGGCTGCCACTCGCACTTCCCCTGCAACCTGAGCCACTCTGTGCTACGACCCGAAGATCTTCGGCCTGCATGCTGCTATCAATATAACTAACTGCTCTTGTGTCTCAGCTGCTGCACTGGTTGATCTCCCTGGTGCCTCTTCCCTCCGAGGAACTGCGATCTTTCGAAGAGGCGGACATCAAGGAATACCTCAGTTCAGCCCTGCCCTACCTACTGAAATGGGCAAGGTAGATTAGTCTCAATCCAAGCTGCAGTTTGAGCAGCGCAAATCGAGGAATAAAGAGGTGGACGAGGCTAATTCTCCAGATAATCAGATAGATGCGACGAGGAATCATCAGGAGACATACGCCAAATCTTGTCAGCAATGCAGAAAAGCCTATCCAACATAGACGGTATAATCGACTCATTAGCTTACTGTATGATCGTATGTCAGGGAGGCTTGATAAGCATGCCGAATGTCTAGACATGACGGAGCGATGCAGTGATGGAGATTGAAGAGTCAAAAGAAATTGGGGAGGATTCTCGCTGCCCTGCAAGACAAGGCAGAGGACTTGGAGGCCAGATCAAGAAGAAGTAATATTTGCATTTTTGGTCTTCCAGAGTCTAAGGCCACGTGCAACATGGAGTTGTTTGTGGAGAAATTTCTGGTCTTATTGTTGGGTTGTGATATATTCTCTCCCATGTTTGTAGTCGAGCGTGCTCATCGCTCACTTGGGCCCCTGCCCTCCTCCAGTCATCGCTAAGCTCTTGAATTATAGAGACAGAGATGCCGCACTGAGGCAGGCCAGAGAGAAAAGAGATCTGCAATTTGAGGGCTCCTCGATTTTGCTCATTCCGGACTTTACTTTGAGGGTGCAAGAAGCCAGACAGCAGTTTGCCCCTCTGAAACGTAAACTCTGCGACTACAGTCTTGAATACACAATGCTCTACTCTGCCAGGCTGAGGGTGAATTTGAATGGCAAGCCAAGGAATTTTCTGGATCCCAAGTCCTTATAGGGAGCTCTCAAGAAATATGCTAAGACTGACAAATTGAGCAGTGAGTTGGAAAAGCTTTCTGAGGCTGCTGGTGACAGCCTGGAGGAACAGGACTAACACTGTCTGCTGCATAATTTCTGATGAGACCTTCGAAGGGTAGGTGATGTGTGTGTTTCCTATGCAAGTTGCCTCACTGAGGAGATCTGGCCCCTTGCCCCCGAAAAAGCACAGGGACACTGCTGATCGAATATAAAGGACTGCATCCGACTGATGCTGACATAATCATCAAGACTTTGGAACATATGAGGACCTTCATTGACCTGTTATAGCAATTTGGGCACTACATGAGCGGGCCAGCGGGACTTGACCCTAGTTATTGCAATTCATTGCATCCTATATTCTCTGGTTGTATACTCTAAGTTTTGATGGCATTACTAATATGTAGAGATACTAGGCGGAGCAGAGGTAACATCCACCCCTCCATGTTACCCACTCAATGGCACTATGTCAGACAAGTTTTGAATTGGGGAGAAGGGGGATTTTCGACCATGGAAAGTTGGTTATTTCATGGCGAGGGGGAGGGGATTTAGGGGTTTGTTATTTTGGACACAATTGGGCAGATTTACAATAAACTAACACAGCAGGGTGCAGCAAGTCATTTTGTAGTGCTGTGCTGCAATAGTTTGGAAAGCACAGCGATGCGACATATTTACAACAATATGTCGCATCTTTGTGCTTCCCCCTGCGCTGGTGTACAAACTGCTGCCATGCGCCAACACAGGACCCCTTGCACCATGGTGGAAGGATGCCTGGGTCTTGGGGAGATTGTTTTTGTTGAAAAACAGCATTCTTTCAATGATTGTTTATGTGCAGGAAGGGAACCCTTCCTGAACAAAAACCATCATTAGACGTGATTTCCTCTTTCAATGTGTGCTGCAGAGTGCAGCTCGCATGGAAACAGGAATTAAAAACGAGTAGAAATTAATAAATTTCTCCTTGTTGTGCCTCCCTAAGCCTCGCCTGGGTAGGCGTAGCATTCACACGCATTTCGATATTTACGATACCTCGTAAATCTGGAAATGTGTCTCGTTCCAAGGGTATTGCGTGGGAACACCCACAGCAACACCCGTGGAACACCCCTTTCACGCAAAGTGCTGTGTGCAAAGGGGCCATATTTACCAGGACAGGAAAAGCCACGCAGGGCTGCTTTTCCTGACCTTGTAAATATGGGGCAGTGTACTGCGCTGCCAGTGTGTCACAAAAAGTGACGTACTGGCAGTGCAAGGGGCTTGTAAATCTGACCCAGAGTGTGCTTTTCATTTATCTACCTTACCAAAGGTGTTTACCTGCTGATATATTTCAGGGTAGTAAAGCAGATACAGTAGGTGTGTATACAGTAATTTTAACCAATCGCAGTCCTAGACCAAAGTAGCAAGGTGCACTTCCTAACATTCCTAAGTTTTTAGAAAACTGTGAAAAGTGCTCGCGTACCTCACCAGGCATGACATAGATGTTGCTCTTTTACAAGAGACTCACTTGCCCCTAGACAGCAAACTACTTACTCCCAGATGATTGCATGGTCCTTTCCACGCTGCTGGCTTTTCCACACATGCAAGAGGAGTCCTAACCTGGGTTAACCCAAAATCAGGTATCACATTAGAGGCTATTGAAACTGACACGGGGGGCAGGTATACCATTTCTAGGTGTAAGGGCAGAGGGCTGGATCTATTAGTTACTAATATCTATGGTCCTAGCTTTGATAATTCAACAATTCTATCGAGATCTATTGAAGCATTTCCAGGGGGGCACCTCACTTCCGTAGCTTTGGGGCGGGGACTTCAATTGTGTGCTGAACCCGATGCTGGATCGTTCTGGGGCCCCTCTAGGCGAACAAAGACTTACAGCAAAACTATTATAGATAGTACCACTCAATTAGGCATGGTTGATATATGGCGCACACGTTCACCAGGTTTAGGGGGGCTTTACTCACTATTCGGCTCCTTATAATCTACACACAAGGTATAAACTATTGGTTCACCTCTAGAGCCTTACTCATGCATGTTCTGGATTGTGTCATCCACCCTCGCTCATACTCAAATCCCTCACCTATACAGTTGGACATGGAGTGTCCACAGAAAAGACCAGCTCGATTCATGTGGCGATTCCGCCATATTCATTTATAGACAACATTTTTAAATCCGAGATTTCGGAAGCCATATAATTATTTTTTAAACCAATATAGGCTTGGTCAGCTGTTTTGCCACGGTCTGGGAAACCTTTGAAGTTTATGTTAGAGGGATTGCCATCTCAAAACACTCTGGGGCCTCCGCTCTCTAAGAGATAGGCTGAAGCTTCGTGAGGGTAGACTAACTGAGATGGAGCGAGTAACCCTAGTGGGGGACTGACCAGACTGCAGTAGAACTAAGGAAAACACTTGAGGAATACCATGAAACAGCCGACAATGAGAAAAAACACATGGGGAAATATGCTGTTGCCAAAACATATGGAGAAAGCAAGTGCTGCAGGGCTATTTTAGCTACATTGGCACATGGCAGGAGGGCAACAGCTGGTGTCACAGAACTGCACGTTGATTCTGGTGAAGTATTGAGAGATCCCACCTCTATAGTAGACAGATTCAGTCAGTACTATTCAGAACTGTACTGCTCAAGAGCATCAGCGGGTGGTGCAGCCATTCTAGACTACATTGAGCACATCAAATTGCCATGGCTGACGGATGAGCATAAGGAATACCTAATGAGATCGGTTGGTGCTTGGGAAGTTCTCACTGTGTTAAAGACAACGCGCTCTGGTAGCGCACCTGGGCTAGATGGCATAACAGCGCATTTTACAAAGAATTCAAGGAACTCTTGGTGCCACACACTTTGTTTAAGGAAATGAGTGGGAGTGGAGAGATGCCTCCCTCCATGCGAGAAGCCCTGATTGCTACGCTCCTTACACCAGGAAACTGCCTAATTAATTCTCATCGTATAGACCGCTGTCCCTACTTAATGTGAACACCAAACTGTTTGCTAAAATACATGCTAACTGCTTGGCCCCACTGGTACCTCAACTGGTTGGAACAGAACACGCGAGATTCCTCCCAGGGCATAATCTGACATACAACATACACCTTACGTATAGTGTTTGGCATGATACAGCATACTAAACCAGAGATTAAAGCTGTGCGGTCTTACTCAATGCAGAGAAGGCCGTCAAATCTGTCGAATGGGCCTTCATGTCTGCAGTATTGAGAAGAAGGGGTTGTTGGGGATGTCTTTTTACAACAAGTAGGGGTGTTATATAATTCTCCATCTTCCATGATCAGGGTGGGAGACTTGGTGACTACGCCAAACAAGATAACCAGAGGCACTCCTCAGGGATGCCCGCTTTCACCCCTTCTATACGCTATAGTCGCAGAGTTGCTGGCTTGTGCTCTTAGGGAATACCATGGGCACAGAGGAATACGCTTCACGGAATACAAATTAATAGTGTCTACTTATGCAGATGATACACTTTTATACATCAGAGATCCTGAAACTAACTTATCCCCAGTGCTGAGAGGTGGTGCGATTATAGGGAGTTTTTGGGGATTAAGATAAATTAGACAAAGTCCACAATATTCCCACTGACGCCTAATATAGAGCCTATTAAATTGGACTTTCCCCTCTCATGGTCCACTGATTCGGTTTGATATCTGAGTATTCAGGTCCACACGAATTCTGAGATAGTATTTAGGGAGAATTATGGCAGGGCAATCACCAAATTGGAAGAGGGGGTAAAGCACACTGAATCTGCTTACCACTGTTGTTATTAGGCCGCATCTCCCTGATGAAGATGGTGGTGTTACCTAGATTACTTTTCCTGTTTCTCAATGTCCTGATGTTTCTCAATGTGTCCCCTCACACATCTTCAAACTCCTTAGTTTGCTATTGATGAGGCTGGCCTGGGCTGGTAAGCAATCCCGAGCTCGGTAGAATGTCATCACTCTACCTTATTCTATGGGGGGATTGGGTGCTCCAGATTTAGAGCTCTACTACAGAGTTGGGCAGTGCTCGCAAGCTTACTATTGAGTACACTAAAGTACAGCCCTGCCACACTTGCAAATTGAAAAAGTGGTGGCTGCCCCAGATCCCCTTGAGGTGTCATTGTTTCGCACCCCATCAAGAAGAGTCGGGATCTTGGACTCAATCAACGCTATGGTGCATGCGTGGCACAACCTGCTGAAAAGGCAGATGGGAGCTATTTTGTATTCTCCCTGACACCGCTGGAGTGGTGTCAGTGGTTGCCAACCTGCAGGGAAAAAGTGGTAGTCAGGGCATTGGGAGCAATTAATATCACCAAAATTGGCGATCTGTTCATGGGGGCATTGCTCGAAGCTGGACCGAATTTGAAGCCGATGGTCATAATACTTCCCAACTGACGAGGTTTCACTTCTTCAGAGTGCAGCATGCTCTCCGTGGGTTGCTTGGTGAAGACATGCTTGAGCCGCCTGAGTTTGCCCCCTATCTCACATACTGCGCACTGCATCCCCTACTAAGAAAGTCTCTATCATTTATAGTTTAGTGCAGGACGAATGCTAAAATACCTGCACTAAAGCTAGGCTGGGGTGGCAAAATGACCTTGACACGAACCTTGATGATGCCACTTGGCTTTACTGCTGTGAGTCCACGAAACGCATCTACCTCAATTGTAGACATAGACTTATACAATTTAAATTCCAAAATGTATCATCCCCAGCTTGATTACACAGGTATGGTCTTAGAGATAACACTGAGTTTGAAAGATGCAATACTGAGCCAGCAAGATTTATGCACCAGGCTTGGTCATGCCCAGTCATAGCTGGAGGTTAATTTTCCTAAAGTTGAGTGACAGTATAGGTACACCCCTCTCTATGGACCCATTGTTGGCCCTCCTAGGACACTCTAGACAGCTGCAGAGGGAATCAACCAGATTAGTGGATATGGGCTTGCTCAAAGCGAAGCGCAGAATAGCAATGCGATGGGCTCTGGGCCTGGTGCCCACTGTTGCTGAGTGGTCCAGGGACATGTTATACTGCACCAAGCAGTCAGAATTGTACAGTGAACTGCTCCCCCCAGACTCGTTCCAAGAGATTTTGGAGTCTATACCAAAGTTACCTAGCTGCAAGAGAGTTGAATGCGTTAGGGTGAAGGAAACCAGCAGGAGACGATAGTCCATCTCATAGATGCTTCAGTGTGGCCCAACTAGAGAAAAGTCACATGGTGATTTTGGTAGACTTAGCACTGCATGTAAGTTTCACTTTACCTTTTGTTGTCTAGGAGCCTGTTAAGACCCTTACTTGGATACGCACTGCAGGCGATTCTTCTTGTGAAGATTTTTCTAATGTAGGCTAACCTAAACTCTGTAAACGTGTATTAAGTTATATGCTCAAGTCACAATTGATGTTCATTATGGCTTTTTTTCTATTCTTTGTTCTTTGTCTTAGGTTTCTAGCTTGTTTTCTACAACAAAATCTATAAATAAAGCAATTTAAAAAAAATCACACCTGTAGTAAAATATTGTTAAATAATATCTCAACTTCTATTTGTAGGTGCAAGTGTCCACTACTATGTTGAATGGCTGCACCTAATTTAAAATCACCATCACATACCATGTAAACAAGTCTATGCTCTTTACGTAGTAGACTTGTCAAAGGTATGTAGAAGTTGCTGCTATCAGGCTAAAGAAAAATAGGTACCACACATTTGACACTGAAACATTGATAGGAATGTAACATTTGCTTAGGAAAAATAATTCTAGGACAAACTTAGTGAAAAGAAACTGTGATTTAATCATTATGAGATAATTCTGTCAAGTAGTTTAAAACAAAAAAATGCCAGTCCAAATGGTGAGCTGTGAACAGTGGTGCCTCAATTTGGCTCCAATTGCACGGTCAGGGGAACCTCTCCTGAAAGAGGCTCATCTAGTAGGCAGAGCAGGCACCTCAAAGATGTTACTTTGGAGGGGGGTGGTTGGGTTTGGTTTTGTAAGGGGTGGTTCTGGGTGAGGTGGTCTTGGTTTTTGGAGGGGAATGTGGATTTTGCAGGGGTGGTTTTACTTTTGGGCTGGGGGTCTTTTCCTTTTTTAGAGGTTCCTTCCAGGGTAGTAGGGGTGGGCATGGTCTTATGAGGTATGGTTTGGGATATGGAAGGGATTGGTTGGGGGTTGAAAGGGTAAGTGTGGGTTTGGGAGGGGTATTGTGGGTGTGGCAGGGCTCAGGGCAAGGGCAAATAGAAGACTTTCATGAGGAAAATGGTTAGGATGGTCAGGAATGAGTTGGGTTTGAGAGGTAGAGGGAGTGGACATGTCTGCTGTGCATGTATCTGTTGATGTTGCAGGTGTCTGTGGGTCTGGTGTATTTCATGAACGTTTGGGTGTGTCTTACTTTGTTGGAGTGTGTTGTATGGGTGAGTGTGGGCATTTGTGTTTTTGTTTAGGTGTGCTGTAGAGGTGCTGGGTGTGCTCATGGTGAATATGACTGTGGTGGTGGGTGCAGTCTATCTGGGTGTGCTGGTGGTAATGAATGTGTCTGAGGTGGTGGGTGCATTGTCCGGGTGTGCTGGGGTGGTGGATGTGTCTGTGATGGTGAGGCAGTGTATGTGGCAGTGCTGAGAGAGGTGGATGTGTCTGTGGTGATGGTGGGGGCAGTGTCTATGGTTGTGCTGGGGGTTGTTGTGGTGACTGTGTGTTTGGATGCATGCCTCTTTTTTGTGTTGTTTGTGTTTGTGTGTGGGTGATCTGCTTGTGTCTGTCTGAATGGATGCGTGCAAGGTGTGAATGTGCTTGGGACCAGTCTGGGAATAGGGAATTTGGATGGGGACAGGGTTGGAGGTGAGACATAAGGTTAGGATGGTTGGGAGGCTGTGGTCAGTAAGGAGGCTAGACATTAAAAAGACCTTTGGAGGCCAGACATAGCACTGTGAATGTATTCCAGATAGGCTAGCATTTGTCCCATTTGGCTACCGAGCCACTAGATGGTATTCAATAGTGCAGTCTGGCCTACGGAGATATTCCTGAGAAGGTCAATAGCCTCCTCACTCAATGCAGCAAAGGGGACAGCGGTCGGGAGAGAGGTGCCTGGAACAATGGAGATCCCAGGCCTTTTAACGTGCCTAGATAGGCAAACTGTGGGACAAGACAGGGGGTTTAGATGGAACTTTGGGAGGCGGCCAAGGATGCAGGTGAAACTGGAGCAGATGGGTCCACCACTATTTGCAAGTGTTCACTGGGGGAGGCCTCAGAAGAAGATGTAGAGTCACTGGTGGCTTCCGTTGCACTCCCCTCATCCTCCAGGCAGCTGTGTCACTCGGTGTCGGTACCGGAACCACTGTGGCCTGATGCTTCCCCACCTCTTTTGGCAACTTCTCATTTCTCTGCCTGGATGATGCTGAAATGACATATACAATAGTGTTATTGTATATGTGTGAACAGAGCAGATCATTAACTTTTGCCGCAAAACAGTTGTCAAGTTGGCAGATTTCACCTGCTTCAAGTCTTTCAAATGTTGGTTCTACATTAGCCTAAGCACAGTCATGTAGGCATTTTCAGAAGTCACTTGGCCACAGTTATTTCATTCCCCACGTTAGCTGCTAGATAACATAACATAACATAACATGTGTATTTGTAAAGCACACGTTCACCACTACGGGTATATTGGCGCTGAATAACAGATGTTTATCTGTATGATCATGTATGATGTTGTCTCTTATCCATTATTATGCCTCTCCAGGAACTGATTCACACCTCAGAATGTTTAGCCTTTGTTGTACAGAATAGTAACCCGATGTCACCAAAAAGGATATAAACCAACAATATCTTTCTACTGTGTGTTCACTATGCCCTGAAATCTGCATACTTATCATCTCAATAAGTAATATATGAATCAAGGTCTGTCAACATATACTGGAAAGCTGTACCTTTGTTTGGACATTTCACAATGGGAACACTAACTTCAAGTCACTAAAGTATATGTCAAGTGAAAATAATTCTACATGAAGTTTGTACTGAAGTAACTTAGCAACGTCTCATATACTATCTGCATACCTATGCTGTTGAAGACAATCTGAAACTAATATTTGTGACGATTGACAAATGACTACTGCAGTATACTGGAATACATAGCCCTTGAAACATTTCTAATTCACTTGAGTACAGAGCAAATGCATCTCCACATTTGACCCTTAAATATCTATAGTTATTTGAACTTAGTTGTATCTTTGTGAAATAGTTTCACTAAATATGTTGTCTTTCACTGTAGTCAACACATTGTAGAACATCACACTAATCATTACATACAATGATTCATATATGATCTTTACTGCAAAGACTGAAATGTGAATTACAATCTGCAACATAGTACACCTATATGCATTTCAACATTTGCCTATTGAGTTGTGCGTTTGGCCTGAACCTGAGCTTTCTTGCTGGGTTACTCATTCATATATGTGATTGAACATTCCATCTTCCAAAATACCTTTAAGTTTCCCATTTTACTCCATCATTGATAGTTTATCTGGACGTGACAAAGGAAATTGAGGAATGGGTTTGAGGTATTTGGCACTCTGTCACCATTGTGTACACATTCCTGTCTGTGTTTCATCAAAAGTAGCATGTCTGTCCCAACCATTTGGCCAACAGCAGACAGCCTTATACACACACATTTGTGAAGCACTAAGACATTATGCAAACATGTCACTGTTTAACATGTATGAAACAGTATTGCTGATGCTGGACACATTTTAGATATGTCTTGATACCAATATGTAGCCATCAATTCTGCAGTCACTATTCATGTTGGATCACATGCTCACTCTGGGTTGTGTAGAATCTCAACGTCCTAATGTGACGGTTGGTACATCCACTGTATCATAAGTGCCTAGTATGCTATGTCGCCTGTACAGGGCTAACGTTACATCATCCAGTGAAGGAACATCACACCTGACACAATAAAGACCAGTTGTCTGTTACAACTGTCCCTCATAACATAAAACAACATGATGTTTAGGCAGCCACTTGTCTTATCAGAACAGGCCATTGGTTGGTTGTAGGCAGGAATCAGGTGGGCTCATTATCTAAAAACAATAGAGAAAAATATCATCATACACCTTGTACAAAACTTCCACCTTCAAGAACTCTTCTTGAGCATTGGACACAGGTAATCCTGAATGTTGATAGCAAAAATCCTGGCTGTACCAGAAAATGTGTAATGTAACATGTAACTCTGATAAGAACCTTTTGCTGCTGTTGGGCCCTCAACTAACTGCCCATCAAGCTCCAGATAGGCCACCACAAGAATCCGCGCCATTAGCGGGGGTCAGAGTGCAGCTTGTGCCCCTCACACATTAGAAGAACTTCGCGACCTGGACTTCTGCGATCTTACGGGTCCAGCGTCTTAGATCCTCCCACCTCTTATGGCAATGGATGCTGCACCGCTTGTAGACCCTCTGGATCCCCACCATCCTGGCGAGGGCCTTCCATAGGTTGCACTTCTAATAAGCTTTGACCCGTTTGGGTACATAAAAGGAAAGAACAAAGAATGGTATTGTTACTTTTTGTTTGTCTGTTTTGCTGTCACAAAAATTGTCTACAGCAATCAGTAGCTTATCTCATAAGTTATCATACAAAATGTGTATTGTCACATGCTGACCTAAACTAATATCCTCATACATACTTTAACAGTGACCGGTTGCCCATCCTCATCCCATGTCATGGTCGAAGCACACAAATCCAGGTCTGTGACATCATCTAGCTCAGGGACCCCTACGCAGTCTGTGATGAGACCTACTTCTGATCAGTGCTAAAGATTGTGAACTAATGAAGGTAAACATGAATGATTATGGCACAGTGAATAGTGGCCATTGTGAATAAGGGGCCTGAAATTTAGACATGACATTCTTTGAAATGTGAGTCAATTGAAAAGTAGTGTTAGCTCAAGAAGTCAGATAACTCTCCCTTTCAACTCTTGTCCATTTAAAGCATTTAGGGGTATATTTTAAGCACATCACAAATTTTGACATGCCAAGAAAATATGTTCTTTACAGCTGATTCTCTGTGCATCAGTTGTATAACCCTGTGACTCAGTCCCAGCCTTGGCCCTGAATTCTGAATGAGTACTGCTTAATGACAGGCCTTGCTATCTGCTGCCTGCTGATAATGATGTCACATAAACACAGTCTTGTTCTCAACTTTCACATTACAAGGGTCACCTTGTGCCCATCCAATAATTGACCTCAACGCTGTGTGCTACTGTGAAGGGGTCTGGGAGCTACTCCAAACTACATTTTGGAGAGCCCGGATCTAGGCTGAGTGATTTGTTGGACTATACACATAACTAACATAATTTTCAATAGTTTTTTGCACAGTACATACATATCTCCAGGCGTGAAGAGTATACAATGTGTTTACCATTTACCATGATGCTATTTGGCAGCTTAACACAAGTACATCAAACATATGCATGCATAGATCTCTGCATACATACCAATTTGAAAGTAGGGCTTTAAACACACAACACATATTGATGGTGTTGTATATTTGACATTGGGAAGTGCCCTCGAATCCCATAAATCTTTGTCCTTTTTAAGGACCACACTATGTGGCACGTAACATCATTCACTACACTTCACTCTGGAACTCAGAAGGACATTGTAGCCTGTGAAAATGGGAAAGAGCCGGCTAGACGGATTCACATATGTATGTCAGACATGTACCTGTTCTTCTGGTGAGCCATAGAGCTGACCTTCCAGGAAAGAACCTCCTGTGCCAGCAGCTTCTCTGGCATTAAGGCAGGGGCCCTCTCAACAGCAGCAAAAGAGAATGAGGTCTTGATAGTGATGGTGCAAAAGGTAAGTGAGCTTTTTTTCCAACCATCGCATACATGTATGCGGCGTATGCGACGTACGCAATCTTCAGCGGAGACGGACACATCCATTGGGCTTCTATCATTAAGTTTACCAACATTAGCCTATGGCTGTGTCCATCATAGAGTTTACTACCCACTGCGGGCCGACTTCCTCCGCTGCAGTCTGATTTCAAGTGTCCTATTGGCGAGGTCAGGCACTCTCCATTTTAGGACTTCAGACTAGTATGTTAGTGACTGTTAAGTGCGTCACCACCACTCCCAAGGGGCTACAGTTTCTTCAAATAATCACACTACTATGGACACTTATTTGTTTTAAATAAACATAATACATTTATGTGTAGAGTGTTATTGTGTTGAAACCCAATGTTAGGGCAGTGTTGTGTACACTGCCGTTGACCGTATTTTTGGACGAAAAAACTTAACAAATAAAAAATAATGTGTACATAATACATTTGAAATTAATAATTTGCACATTTATTTTTCTGATTCATATCAAGGCCATAAATGTCATTTGTGATAGTTAAAGGACAAGAATCAGATGTTGCTTCAAAATACGTATTAACCCATATACGCTTCATTCAAATACATGACTTTTGTGTTACTTATCAAATATCTTGCTGTAGATAATGTAATAAATGTTCACATGTTTCTCCAATGCAGACATATGAACCCTGGGAGAATGAGGAGATGGCAGCCTTCAGTGTAAATGCCCATTTTCAGAACTTGCCACCACGGAAGAAAGGAATATAATGAAGAAGTTCAGGTTTGAATAGGCAGACTATACTGGATTTATGTCACCAGCTGGAGCCAGATCTTCAGCCTCACAACAGAAATCCCACATCTATTACACAATTTGTCAAAATCATGTCTGTCCTTCATTTTGTGGCCACAGGATCCTTCCAATACACTGTGGTAGTACCTGGTGGTATGTCACAACCAACGTTCAGTCAGATGTGTGCCACAAGATGTTCTATCCTAAATAATGAGACACAACAGCAGCTAAATCCATTGTTCACGGCAGGAGCAGCCTCCCCATACATGGTTCAGTGCTCTCCCATTTAAAAAAAAATTGACCTTCTTTCCACACTGTGGAGTGATTAGAGCATTTACCCTGAATTGCATCTCCAGGAGGAAGGCACAAAGCCTTCTAGACCAAGGGAAAATACATTTAAAAATGGAAGTGCCCTCCACATCAAAAGGGCACTAACAGTCTTTCTGGTAAACCCCTTCAATCCAAAGCTCAGCGTACACCATGGACTTTATTTCTAACAAATAGATGTTGTGTAGAGGTCAGTCCAAGCTTTAGACTGCATCCCCCACTCCACAATGATCCAGAGCAGTCTTTCTGTGCCCTTCTGGGCATATTGATGGGATTACAGTGACAAGAGAGTCTGACAGTTCACTACACCTATGAATGTTTAGAAAACTGAATAGGGTGATGGCTACCTCTCATATGTCCACCCTTCCCACCCCTTACGACCCACGTTTCTACAATCCTACCCACCTCCTGGGGGTAAGATTGGTGAATTTGCTCCAAATATCCCCTAGAGTTCAGAAAGCAAATTGAATGTCAGTGATATTTTAAGAAAATTGACGGGGAATGGCCTGTTCAGTCATAAGGCTGCACCCATACCCCTAAAGCCCCTATGTATTTTCTCCTGTCCTGTGGCATAGAGCATCCTTATGGCAAGTGTAGTTATGATATATGGGACACCAGAGCAGGGGTGAATTATGCTTTTGCCTAATATTTCTGTTGGGGAACATTCCGGAATTTACAGGGATAAACAAAATGTCGACTACCCTGTGCTCCCATGTATGAATGTTCCGTGGTATAGTGCTATGTAGCTTTTGCATTCTTAAAAATATGATTTTTCTTTTTATGTAGCCCATACTTGGCCCAAGGGCATTAGAGTGTTTTTACCTGATACCCATATTTGGGATGGGTTTGAGTGTGTTTGGGTACCACAAGATTAAGAGACTTATTAAAAACTGCATTTTGCAGTACATTCCATAGTTCTGCAATACCACTAATAAAGCACTACAAAATGTTATTCACAAATCTGCAAGTATAAATCTCCACCACTCCTATCCTTTTCCTATGGGGAGAGCCTTACACATGTAAGTTTATTATTTTACAAAATGATTGTACCTCGCACTCTAAGATTTGTATTTATGCAATTTGCAATTTCGTCAATACGTATGTGCCAGATGGCCAGTGCTGAATATTCATGTGACAAGAATTTACTCATACATGAAAAAAATATAGTGATTACTTCAAGAAGAGAGAAGAGAACATCTTAAGATTTAACCACTTGGCTTGTACTGTTTAATGTGTGTGTCCACACCCTCTGGTGCACCAACATTTGCACCAGCCACAAGGAGGAATGTGGACCCTGGCAGAGAGTCCCTTACCCCGCAGCCACCTGCACTTGAGGGTTCCCCGCAAAACAATGGAAGGGTCATCCGAAGAAAAATCCTTGAGAGACAGATGGCTATGCATCACCCCCAGGAAGAGACATCCTGTTCCGGATAACCTCCATTGTATGCTGAGTGTTCACTTTGTTGACTGTCATTGCACTGTGCCAAAGTGGCTGGAGGGTCTAAGTTGGACTATGGACTCAAATAACTGTGGATCTACTTTGGAATACCTCATCTACAAACATTACCCACACTGTTTTGTAGTTTTTTGTTGAGCACTCCACCATGGTGTGAATGATTTCACTACGTCATGCACAAAAATAAATCACTTGGCACAAAATACTAGCTCATTTTGTGACTTTTAATCCCAAATGTACAAATTAAAATGAAGCACAAAATCCCAAAGAAGAAAGTGTCAACAACATTGGTAACAAATCACTTCATAAATGTTATTACTGGCTTGTGAGTAAATGTATCTTTTTGCAGCATGATAGATAGATACAACCAGGTTATCAGACAACCCTTAGGACATGGTACAGGTTTAATGGAAGTCTATTGCCGTAAAAAACTAGCACCATTTGCAAGCGCAATTGACAATCATTGTCAACAAACCAGATCATCATGGAACATGTTTTGTTTTCTAACTAATATTTGGATGTGTTAAAACAGACAATGCACACCTCAATTTGGAGCAGAGATGTATTCTTCAGATAGAACCTGGCGCCTTCATACACAATAAGATCACCTCACACTTTGTTGAAAAGCACAAAAGAACAGAAGATGACCACCAGGTCTGAAGTAAGTGCGTGCCAGGGAATTCCCATACAGTTCAATGTTGGAATATGTCACTACCTCATGGGTCAGGGAGGTCACAAGTCTGCAGACTACAAGGCAAATTATCCTGGTAAGGAGAAACATAGAACAGTCAGCAACTTATGAAACATTTGGCCAATTTTACATGAGATTTTCATCAAAAGCACAAAATTGTCTGTGTGAACACTAGCTAGGATTCATGTTAGCACTGTACCTGTTAACATTCAAACTTAATTTAACCATATTTTTCGAAAAAATCATGTTAATTACCATACACTCACAAGCAGACATACACATTGTACACAAGCAACACACAAACCAACAATTGGGCTTTGTCACCTCCTCTCATTGCATACTTGTGAAAAAGTTGTGAATGAGCTGTCTTCGAAAATCCAAGCGCTCCTCCTCATCACCATAGGCAACATGTCCCAGTCCTGGATCCTCCCTCGCTGGTGGCTACGGGTCTCTGTCATCCTGTATGAGGGTATCTCATTTCTTATAGCCAGGTTGGGGAGCATGCAGCAAGCTGTGATGATTTTACACACCTTCAATTGTGCATATTGGAGGGCTCCTCCTGTACGATTAAGGCAGCGGAATCGGGTCTTCAGTAGGCCAAAAGTCTGCTCTACCACTCGCCTGGTCCTACCATGTTCTTCATTGAACCGAACCTCTGCAGGGGTGACAGGGTTACGGAGTGGTGTCAGCAAGCAAGGCTGGTAGGGGTATCCGGAATCTCCTACATTGAACATAGAACTTACTTCAATTGTCTGACAACAGAGCACTATCTGACATACAATCAACACACACCACAACATAAACATACATCACCTACCAACAAGCCAAGCATGCTCAGGTTGCAGTGGAGACATCAACTGGGGGCTGACACTGTTCCTCATGATGTACACGTAATGTAATCCAGGGAAACATGCACAGACGTCGGAGATCATCATGTCAGCCAGACATACCACCTAGACATTGATTGAGTGGTAATGTTTGCAGTTTCTGTATGTCTACTCATTGGCTTGTGGTGGTATCAGAGCAACGCTGGTGTTATCAATTGAGCCAATGCCATGTGGTATCCTTCCAAAGTCATAGAATTGTCCCTGGATGTCTGCCAACTGTCTAGGTGTCAGGAACTTAATGTAGAGGGCCAGGAACTGTAGCAATGTCTCCCACACATCCCAAAGAACATGGCTGAACATGGTTTGGGACATGCCACCAGATGTTGCCACTGTATACTGGAATGACCTTGTGGCAAAGAAATGTAGTGCTGCTATCACCTTCACCGTGACGGTCACGGCAGTAGGATGTGGGTGCCCAGGCTGCAAATGCGGGGCCAACTGCTCAGAAAACTCCACAATAATTTGCCTGATGAAACGGAAGCTTCTGATGAAATCCCGTTCTTTTGTGGTCTGGGAAGGGCCTGTAGACTGGAGGTCGTCTGCGATACCAATGTGTAGAGTTTAAAGAGAGTTGGAGTCAGTTTACAATGTACGAAGCAATATGCATTGCAACAAACTGAACATGAAATCTGAACATAATAAAGGTACAGAACATTGGAAATACACATTTCTAATTAGTACCCTTCCCAGACATGCTACCAAGGTACGGTGGCACAGAAAGTGCTGTACTGTAAAAAGCCTCTACTGTCTGTCACTGTTCATGTGATCAAACATCATATACTCCACAACCCCCTACCAAATAAGCCAAGAGATAGGTTTGTGACAACAATTACATGGTTGAAAGAATGCCAGATATGTGGGACAAATGATATACACAGCGTCTCACAATGAGAATCATGCACACCACTGACACAGGGTACACATTGTCATGTTGTCATGTCTGCCAAACACATACAATCACATATACAGAACATGAACAATGTAGAAGTTGCATATATTACGCCATCATCCACTTAAGTCTGGGACACAAAGATACACAAGCAATTCACATAACAAACACAAGCTGATGTGACTGCCTAATGTCACAGTCTACTCATTCAAATGTAAATGCTATCTCTATGACTTCAACACCCACCATATACAGTCAGAAATCCCACAGATTACACACTGGGTCGCACAGTCCACAAAAGCAGTGAATATGTAAAGAAAAAACGTGTATCCCCCAACACTCATTGGCACTGTGACCAAGAGTAGGAGGGTTAAAGGAGTAGTTTTGTCTTAATGTTGGTATTAGCCTCACAAACAGTGTGTCATGTGTCCCTCAAGGTTAGCTCCTCATGGGAGTGTGAGCTATTATTTCAAGGGTACATTTTTTTCATGAAAAAACTGTCTCCACACATGTAATGCAGAAAAATATCATCAATTACAGGAGTGTCTGCCCTGCCGACTGATTACTGGAAGGACGTGGTAGCCGTATCCTAACAGATTCAGTTGTAATGCTGAACGACATGGATGAGTGTTCAAAGGACACAGTATCCGCATCCAAACCGATTTGGTCACAGCCATTGGCTGTTCATTGTGATGGTGACAGATGCGCATTTCGGTTCTTGTCCTCATCGCGTGTAAACAGACTCGGTAACCTTCCATCACCAATGTATCAAAGTCAATCGCGGTGCGATGATGAGTTTCTGAACATTGTGGTAAGCGTGTCGGTAGCAAACAATGTTGTGCATTGGACCGATTTGGATAATGAGATCGACGCAAACCAATAGCTTTGTCTGCATGCAATTAAGACCCCCGGCTTTCAGGGAGGAAGAGTATCAGGCCCTGTTGGACACCCTCATGCCACTGTACAGCCAGCTCTATGGCAAACAAGAGGAGCAGCTGAGTGATGATCACACTGCATTTTCATTGGATATGTGCAATCATCATTAGGAATTTAATTGGCAAGTATGTAAAATGTCTTTTGTGTGTAGATAACTGTTCTGGGCAGGTACACTGCTGTACAAGTGTGTGTACTGGGGTATAGATCTTATCACTGTTCTCATGAGACGGAGTCATCATTGAACCCAGGACAACTGCACAGAATGCCATATGCCTAGTCCTTAGACATAGTTGCCAAACAGTCCATGACTAATATGCACGGGTGTTTGACTCAGAAACATGTTGCATGTGAAATAAAGTTCTGTCACCATGTCATCCTTACAGGTCAACGCCTATGAAAAGGCCAAGATGTGGAGGACCATCGCCCGTAAGGTGCGCTCCGTGGGGTTGGATCTTCAGCGCTTCCATCATTGCTGCTGGAGGTGGAAGGACCTTCATGGGTGGGCCAAGAAGATCTCTGAGGTCCAGCTGGGCTTGTCACATCCAGGCAAGAGGGGCTGGCGCTGAACACTGACCCCCCACATGCTCTGCTTGCTAGCGGTGGTCTTCCCTGACTGCAGAAAGGAGGGGGTTAGAATGTGCCTTTTCGAACACTTTGTTAAACATGCATGTTACAGTACCTTAGCCTCCTGCACTTTTTACAGGTTGTAAGTCAGCCAAACCCACTGATCAGTTTTGTATGATGCATATGCACAGGGATAATTTGATACTCGGTTATGCCCCTTTCGTCGGGAAGATGTGAGTCAGTTATGTTCAGGGAGTGACAGTAGAGCCATCCTTATGTGATCACCACAAATCACAGAAACATGTGCATGGATGTAACCTCTGGAGTAATACAAATGCCCAACATGTACCAGCACATTGACTAATGTAAGACCTGTTTTCAGTTCGGTTTCCACAAATGTGTGAAGCATGTTGTTATTGGGGAAACAAGTGTGAAGAAGCAATGCTATACATCCCTGCAGCAGGTGACATCAAGACTGAGGCATTGGTATGTTTTGCTTGCTCATTATGCCACTGTTAGGTCCCGGCAGTGCAGCTCAGTGTTATAAAATGTATTCCATGGCCCAATTACAGGTTTGCCAACTCTGGTCATCTGTCACTCTGGCCTGTCACATGATTGTGTGGAAGATTTCATTCTCTCCATTCAAAAGAGCGAGTCCATGTGTCTTACTCTGTAACAGTGACAACACATGCAATTCACTGACAAACACAGGTGGTCACTGGTTGAAATATGGCTGAAAATGTGAGGTCTGATGTTAGATACACATTCACAACAGTTGCCATGTGTGTAAATGCTGTTGACTTTTCATACTTGGGGCTTTGTAAACCATGTATATGATGCATCACTGTCAGCCTGAGAGGTGTAAAATATGCATAATTTTGAAGTGACTCAAAAAAATGAGATGGGAAAGAAGAGCAATCTAAGCTGTAGGAAGTGGGCAATATGTCCAATGGAAGTGAGGAACATTCAGACTTGGGCCATACAAATGGGTACCTCTGCAGTCTAGACAGGCTTGGTACACAGTGTTGACTGGACTCATGAAGAATGAAGGTTCAGTACTTATAGTCTATATAGACAATGCTCCCAGACAGGACCTTGGCATGGTGTTCCACCAGAAGCATTGTGAAGATGCAGTCATCGTACTTGGAAGTGTGTTGACCATCTGAAATTGGTGAGCTGTTTACAATGTGCAGAACATTCTAATTCATCTTCATGGCACTGTGCATAGATGACACAAGACAGTGGGCCATGTGCCTCTCACCCTGGCTGTGCCTACTACCCTGGTGAATCCTCAATCAGAGTCAGATGTGTGACCTGACAGTAGAGAACCTAAGTTACAGGACAAATTAGCACAATTACTGTTATCTGTGTGACACATGGGTTTAGAAAAGGCATTGGCACACTGGAACAGTGCGTTAATTTGGACCTTCTTATAAATAAATACACTATGGCAAAAGGGGGTAAATTATTTTTATGTTTCGCGGACCTAAGCAGTGCTTTCGCTCTGGTGGATCACTCTATATTGTGGCAGATACTTCTGGACACCGGTGCTCCCAAGGAAATTGTTTATTTTTTAGCAAGGGTGTACGAGAAGTTGTCCAGCAAAGTACGCTATGGTCCTGCAGGAGAGTGTACCCCCCTGTTTAGTGTGAAAAGGGGCATCCGCCAGGGATGTGTACTTGCGCCATTTTTGTTTTCATTGTTTATCAATCATGTGGACAGTACACTAAAACAAATCCCTGCTGATGCATTGAGGGTAAGGCTGTCCCTATTTTACAATATATGCAGACAATGCGGTTTTAATTTCACGTACCCCGATTGGCCTTCAACGTCTTATCTTTATTATTATCTTGTATTATTAGTATTATTATTGTATATATATATATATATATATATATATATATATATATATATATATATATTATTGTATATCTTGTAAGTATATCTTGTATTATTAGTATTATCTTGTCTTTATCAAAGGCAGGAAACTCTTAATTAATAATACAAATACTTTTGTTATGTCATGTGGGAAATCTATGAATAAACCGGGAAAGCCTTTTTTTCTAGAAGGAATAAAAATACAATTTGTTAAATCCTTCTGTTACCTTGGGGTAACTTTTGCGGGAAACGGGAAGTGGTCACAAGAATATGCTAACATCCGCCTTAAAATGAGCAGGAATGTGAATGGCATTTTCCGTTTTTCCGCAAAAGTTGGTGCACGAAGAATCAAAGACACGGTAACTATATATAATGCCAAATGTGTTTCATCTGCGCTTTATGGTGCCGGAATTTGGGGCCACTACTCTGAACAGTCTTTACAGCAGGATGAAAACACATTTATTAAACGCCTGCTGTGTGCCCCACCTTCGGCCTCAACAGTAATAATACACCAGGAAGTGGGTCTAAAATATATTTCAGATTTGGCTGGCCTTCGTCCCCTCTTATTATGGCGCTCCATTTGGGCTAAACCTGAAACAGCTTTTACTCAAACTATAATAAGAGATTGTATTAAACTCGACCACAATTCTCGCATTCCTTGGCTGAGATATATCCGCCACTGGTACAGTCTCTTATTTAAACGTGATATCATTATTTATCTCGAGTATGCAGCTTCCATTTCCAAAAAAGATCTTAAAGAAGCGTTTTTAGCCCATAAAAATGACACTAGGGGAATCTTAACCAGGTCTCAGCCCACTGTTGTATTTTAAAAAGAACTTAACCTTACAATTGGCTTTCAGGCATATTTGAATGAAGTAACCATGCCTTCCCACCGATTCGTCTTAACACGATTGGGGTTAGGGATTGTGCATCATTTAGTGGCCTTCCCGGAAATGAAGAGAAGCACGAGCTTAGTATGCCCATGCGACAATACATCTATACAAAGTTCCTGCCACTTTTTATTGTTCTGTAAATGTTATCATTTCTTAAGGAAAGTTTATTTGAAACCATTGTTTTTAAAACATAACATTCGATCCACCAAAAATGCCATAAGGCTGTTATCCCTGCTTGAAAACCCTGATGCCTGTTTTTTTACTGCGTCCTACATTTTAAAATGTATCTCTGCTAGGAAATCAATTGTACTGTAAAGATATTGACTTGGGAAGTTCTTGTTTCTAATGAATATGCACTTTATTTTGCACCAAATGTAATTAAGGATATTGATGGCGATTAGTGGCGCTTTTTGGAACATTTATATATAAGACCAATAGTCGCAAATGTAATTACGCACTGTTTGCACTACTCACCTTATACTTGACACTTTAGCGTATTTTGCACATGTTTTGTATACTCAATAACCACTATGCTGCTACTGTTAATTTGATCACTTAAAATGTACTTTCTTGCCATACTAAAACTTTGATAAAGAAGAATCATATGTGCAAATGTATTGACCAAGCATATTGCATGCTATAAGCAGAAGTCACTTTTTGTATATATTGCACTGCAACTGCACTTCGATAACTTAATCGTTCTGGCTTCGTTGTTCAGCCTATTATGCAGTATGTAATAGAAGATATAATTCATGTTTTATGTATGCTTATATGGATGTTTTTATACTCCGAATAAAGCTTTGAATTGTCATTGTCATTGTGTGTGACATGACTCATGCAATGAGTACGCAAACTTATAGTTGGACAAGGATGTCACATGACCTGTGACATTAGAGACAATGGTTCCCAATTTTATGACTAGGGGTTGCAGAATTGATAACATGTCTTAAATCAATTGTGTGAATCCTATTCCCATTGTGAGCTCTATACTCCCTTGCAGGATATGAGACAGGTATGTCAGGACACAAGACCGCCAGGTGCAAAAGACAATATATCACCTGCTACATAGTGAAGTAGTCGACATTGTGGTTGTGGCAAATGATGTTGATACACCCAATGTTGTAGATAACCACATTTGTGAGGGAGCAATGGGTAACTTGCAGCCTGACAAGTGTCATGCATTTGAATGTATGAAAAGTTGATAGCACTAGTAAAAATGATGTAGTTGTTTGAACTGTGAGGATTTGTGATGTTACCTATGTGTCAAGTACATACAGATTAATCTTTTTCATTTTTGTTCACAGCATCACAGCAACATGGAGGAGACAGTGCCAGGGATGTAGGGGGAGCAGTTCGCCAGTCTGGGTCCAGTGCCAATTCAGACATGGATGCATCCACTGGCAGGGAGGAAGAGGGGAGTCACACTGAGGACAGGTCTGCAACTCCATCTGCAGCATCTATAGACCGGTAAGGCTCCAATGATGACTCCTATGTGGTGGAGAACACAGGAAATCATTCCTCAACATCAGAGTCCACCACCACCACCAGTCCCATCTCCACCCTTCCAGCTGCTCTCAGGCTTAGTGTATGTGGCCGGTCCCATGGCAGGGGACCTGTCTCCTTTGTACCAGGCACCTCGCACCCTGCCCCTGTCTCCCCAGCTGCCCTCAGTGTGGAGGCGATCAACATCCTGAGGCAGATCTCTGACGGGCAGACATCAGTGCTGAATGTCCTACATGCACATGCTACTCTTTTGACACAAATGGTGTCATTTGTGGAGGGCATTCACTCTGACATGTCTGCCCTACAGAGACCCAATCAGGCTCTGGCCTCCACACTGATGGCAGCATTGTCCCAGCTCCAGCAGTCCCTACCCCCTCCTACCTCTTCCCTATCCACTGTCCCAACTACCCTCCCTGACCCAGGCAAAAGCAAACACATGCATGCACACACCTTAAAAGCCACATGCAGCACGCGGATACAAAGGCAAACCCACACACAAGCACACTCAGTAGACAGACAGCACACTCATCACCACAGACACACCAGCAGATGACATACATGCATCCAAAAACACTCCACATGCCTCACAACACTCTACCTCTACACCCCCTACCCTACCCTTTCCTTTCCTGTTCCCCCCTCTGCCCAGAAACTCTTACCTTTGTGATTTTTGCCTCTTCCCTACCGACCCATCCAAACCCCCTCCCAAGAAGAAGAGGCAACCTACCCCCCGGCCCTGACATCTGAACCTTCCAACCCCTCTGAAAAGCCAATGCCAAAACCCCCCACCCGCAAATTCTCCAGATCTCCCAAGTCCCAAACCCCTCTCCTACCAGTACTTCCCAAGACCAACCCAGTACCTCCTTCACCTAAAAAAAACCCTCCCATACAGTCTGAGTCCCTCCCTTTTGCTTTACCTTCCATTAAGGGTTATACATCCCCAAAACAGTAACACTCTTTCCATCCCATTGTCCATCTACCCCTCACACTACAGCTGCCCCCCTCAGTCTGAGCCTACCACTGCAGTTGACCCCCCCCCCTTCAATCTGACACAACCACTGCAGTGGACCCACACACCCCTCCTGATCCCATCCCTCCCAAAATCCAACCCGTTCCTCCCTAGTTTGGTCCCTTTGGTGCCTGGCATGCCCCCTAGATGCTCCTCCCAGGGGAGGTGACCCTTAGCAGAAATTGTGCAGGCAAGATTTGATGGGCATGACTCCTCTGGCCCATGTTTCAGAGACTTTCGAACTGGCCATTGGCCTTTTGTTATTTATTATATCCAGTTCTCATGCTGAATAAAGCAGATTCGAATTTGCGTTTTCAGATTACTGTATTCTTCCAATTGTTTTTTTTTGTCAACTGTAAACATGTTCAATTAGTAGAGTAAATATACAATGATGTTAGTATGGCATGGTTTGCGTATGGTCCATGTAGTATGACTACTTTGACAATATGTATTTAAGGTTTGTGTGTTTACATTTGCTGGTTGTCATTGTCCACATCAGTTTTGGCTATGAGTGTGACATGAAGTCACAAACCTTTCCTTTTTTACCTTACAATTGCACATGTTTCATGCTTTCATATGTCAACATGGTGCAAGTGGTTCAAAGTGCAACAGTTTAGGAGGAGCATGCTGCATATGTTTGTGATGTACAGAAAGACACCTGTCTCATCGATACACCTGGGTACATATGGATTTTGACTACATGGTAGTGACTTTGGACACACCCATGTATACAAAGTAATGATACAATACATGTATGTGACTTGATATTGGCGGACCCATGTCTGTGTCTTCTTTAGATCTGGTAGACTAGAAGCAATGACAACCTTGCCACAGGTAGCATGCCCCTGTAGGCAAAGACCCTTCGTGGCTGTGTACTCATCTGATACATTTCCTGATCCCATGATGAGTGTAAGGTGAGCAGTATTCTCACAGTCTTCAGATCCTGTTTACTCCAAGGACTCAACTTTCCCATGGATTCATGTTAGGCAAGGGGTGTGTTGTCTTAATAGTCCATTGCTTTCTACTTCACATGTCATTAATGCCCTCCTGTTTTTGTTTTGGAACATCACATGCATGGATTTTTTTTAATCTGTCCAAGCTTAGATTTTATATTCAGAACCACACACCAGTCACAGTTATGCATGTGAATTTTGTGTATTTAGTCACTTGTGGATGACTGACAATGGATCCCTTTAAGCAATGATTGATGCAGTTCCAGATCACACAGAGCTGAACTTGGAGAGCTGTTATGTCTGTTGAATTGCCCATTGCTACATGTGGTAAGCCAAGTCGACAGTGAGTGCACAGGAGTGAGGTGTGCCTGTCTACTGTGCAGATGCTACAGGAGCCAGTGTCACATCCATGGTTTTAGTTTGCCACACAGGGGAGGATATGTTTTTTTTATGTGGAGCCTTCCTGCAGAGTGTTAACCAAGGTTCATGTTGCATGTGCTGAGCTTGCTTAAACAATGGTAAAGGTGAGAGTGACTTGTCCTTCTAATTTTTAGATGGAGTGGAGCTTCATACGTCATTGTGGCTGTACTAATTTATTGATTGTCAGAGAGTGGATGGTATGAGTTAAGTTCATACGCAGATCTTGTGTAGGTGAGGTCACCCAATGTGAGTGGTTAAACATACGAGGGTGTGAATCAGAATATGTGAGCCTGCTAGACTGGTTACATGCTGTGCAAGTGATGGTAGGAATAGGTAGATGTGAGAGGGGTATGACCAGGTAGGCAAGGTTTGATTCTGGCATGAGATGAGATCTGCGTTCTGTGACACTAGGGTGAGAAATTACTGTAATGAGGCACGCCAATGAGTGAAGATGGTTTTTAATTTGCCTAATTCAATCGCGGTATGGATACTGAAAGTTGTATGTGGATATCACAGGGCCACACTGAGACAATAAAAAACCTGTCGTTTGTAACAAAGTTGATAGATGTATGTCAAGGGTATACACCAGTTGTGAAAATTAGGGTGCTGAACGGTGGTGTTGTATAGTTGATGTATGTTGTGTTTGAATCTGTGGGTGTTTTAGAAATGACAATCTGTAGAACTTATTGAAATCAAAGAAAGGTGTCAAGGGAGGCAAGGGAGTTTTTAAAAAAAATATTCGCAATAAACCTGGGACCACTAATTCTGAGGTTTTTTAGCATTTATTCTGCTTAGTTTTGATCATTCAAAAACACATTCATAAATCAATAAATCAATTGGACATGTCTTATAAAAGGAAACACCATATTAGTAAATCACACAATTGCAACACATTTGTATACGTGATTTAGAACCGTTTCTTTTGTGAGACAATATATACAACACATACATAATACTAAACGTTATTTGTGACAAATATATATACAACAAACCAATGATCACAAGACAAACATCAATGTGTGCCAGCCTAAATTAAACCAGTCTTGCATTTGCACTGAAAACACAAGGCGGACAATTGCTCATTCAAAGACACATGTCTACTGTCCTGCCTGTGAGTGGGTGGGGATACATATCCTACTTACGGGTGTTGTCAACATAGAACAAGGGGGAAATTATTTTTATTCAGTCCCCTCGTGGCACACCCTATTTACCGCCCCCACACTCAACAGCCAACGTGTTTCAAATCCCCAACAATTCCGGGATTCTCTTCAGGACTCAGACTTGGTTTTATTTGTGCTCTAGAAATATGAAAAGAAAACATATGTTGCTATAAATCTGACGACACCTTGTATGACCAGAACTTAATGGCCAGCACATATGTGTTAGGTACCTCAATTGTGCTGCAGACAGATGTCCATTATCTGTTCTTCAATTCATAGTATTGATCGTGGCAACAAAAAGATAGATATCAGGGCATTAAATGTAGGATGTACTACATGAGAAACACATTGTATTTCAAAGGCTCATGGAATGGAGTTCCTAGCTTAAATTGTATGGGCATATAGAAGCTCTTGGTAATGATTTAAAAACAGTCCAGGATCTAGAGATGGTAAATTAAATTAATATGAATACTGACTCTGCCTGCATTCTGTGCGCTCATTAGAGTTCAACAGTGAAAGGCTGGCTCGCGCTACAATGTTACCTTGAGACTCATGAAGTGAAGTTTAGAGCTTGCAGGCACATTGCCGAGAATATCTTCTGCAGTATTCCTGAATGTTTCCTGTGTAAAGGGAAACCTACGTGAAAAAAGGCTCCTGGATTTTGTAAAACCCCAACTCTCCCAACGGCAGACTGTGACTTGCCTTTTATTTCAGCCATGCGAAGGCAGTTAGAAAATCATCTTGCTCCTCTCATTCAAACCAGCAGCTCTGGGTGACTGCCACTGATGATTCCTTAAACAACCTGAAAGCGGAACTGTGGGGTCAAAGGCCCTGGGTATTGTGGGCCATGTAGTCCATATTCAAAAACCAGTGACATTTCAGAGTTTTGTAATTTCAGATAACTCATTCAAGCTGTGCAAGGCCGCGTTAAAATTCATAATGAGAAATGCCTCTCTTCGTGCCAATCCTGTCTCGGGGTCACCACCTCTCAGGTTGTTCTTTGTTATCAGAGACAATACAGTCCATGTAAAGTCATCAAATCTGTGGTTCAAAGTTGTAAAATGTTCGACCATGGGGGCAGTAAGAATTTTATTCTTCAAACGTGAACGTTGTTGCACAATCCGATTACGTAGTTCTTGCAAAGTTTTTCCAATGTAAATTGTCTTACACGGACATGTGACTGCATAAACCACGTTTTTGTATTTGCAATTCGTAAACTCATTGTGATACCAGTGTCTCTGGCCGTCAGTGAAAGTGCAGCCCTCAGTGGTGGAATTGTACACCGAACATGTTTCACATTTGGGATGCCCTTGCACAGGTGGAAGATTTAGCATGGTGCAAAGTGTAGACTTTTTTTACTTTGGCCTGCTGTGTTGGCAATTTGTTGCCCAATATTTCTCTTTTTCTTCAGAGCGAAGAGGGGTGGTCAGATGTTAGGAATTGTTCCTTCAATCAAGTGCCAGTTGTTGCGTATGATTTTCTTGACGGGTTGTGTGTAGGGCCCGAATGTGGAAACACATACAATGCGATCAGTAGGTGACTTGATTTTTTTGGTTAGCAAATGTTCCCTAGTTATGAACCATGCACTTTTGAGAGAGTGTTTTAACAATTTCTAGGGATACCCCCTTTCCCGAAGTTTGTTAACAAGTGCTTCTGCATGGAACTCGTAGTCTTTCCTTTTTGAGCAATTGCGCCTTATGCGCAAAAATTGGCCAAATGGCAAATTGTCTTTGAGATTTCTGGGATGGTAACTTCTGTAGTGTAGGGCATTATTTTTATCCGTGGGTTTGGTGTGTAGTGTGGTGATTAACCCATTGGGTGACGTTTTCACACTCACATCCAGGAATGCAAGACTCTGATTGCTGTATTCAAGGCTAAATTTGATGTCTGGACTGCGATCATTCAGCCATGTGTGGAATTCTTGTAGGATGTTGACGGGCCCCTCCCACAGGCACCAAATGTCATCGATATACCTGTACCACTGTTTCAAGTGTGAACTGTATGGATTGTTCTGATACAGGAATAGCTCCTCAAAATCTGTAGAACTTAAGCAGAGTATGGTGTGTGTATGTTTATATGCACATGGCTGAGGACATATTCATTGAGTAATGTAAGTGTCTTGTTGTGAGATGTGTTGATGTGTTAAGTGAGCATGTCAGAGTGGACTGTGATTCTGCATGTTGTGATATGAGTGCAGTCCTAGGGGGCGTGGCTAAGTCGACCAAGATGGCGGACGTACTCCTCTAGAGCTCCGCATCGCCGCCCACGCAAAATGACCACTAAAGTGGCATAGTACCCAGGGACTACGAGCAACACAGCACCGGAACCACCGCAAATCATAGGCGGACCCGTGCTGCCCCGAAATCCAGCTCTGACGGCACCTTCCGGGGATATTGTCACTGGCCTAGCACCCCCGAGCCCCACTCAAAATGGCGGCGCCCGCGGACTCCTAATGGTTGGAGTCGGAGGGAAAGGAAGACCCCTTGGCCCGCGGATAGCCCCCGGGATTTGTGGCGCTGGTACTGGAGAGCCGCTGGACTGTGGGACCCCCGTGACAGTAAGCTCCCTGCCCCCCAATGAAATCAGGAGAAAGAGCCCTCTGACCGGCACCTACGCTCGCGGCGCATGAGGGTGCGGGGGCACTGACGGGGAGCGTGACAAACAGGGTCCACTCGCCTCGTGATCTGTGGGCGGCACGGGACCCGGGACCGGAGTGGCGTGGCTGACGAGTGCCCTACCCTGCGGTTACCGTCAACGCCTGGGCCTCGTGAGTGGGCGCCTGCAATGGCTCCACGTCAAGGCGACTGCTTCCATCCCCGGTGAAGAGACGGGACGACATCCCGAGTTTGAGGTTGGGACCCCCTCCGGTCGGCGTCTGACCTCGAGACGCGGGGGACCGCTAAGGCATTGGTGGGTTTTCTGTCCGGAGAGTCCTGCCTGCCGCCCGGCGGCTGAACTGACCCTCCCCAAAGGGGGCCTGGATCGGGGGGCCCTGCTGAGGCACGCTGCTGCACCGGGGGTCATTCTGCCCCACCAAAAAAGGACACCATACCACCTGAGGGGGGAGAGAGGAGTCCCCCCCTCCCCTGGCCCAGCTACGTGGCCCTGATGTGGTGAGGGCTGGAGGGGGCACCATGTGATGAGACGAGACGAATGCAGACCATGAGAGATGGGTGCCTCACCACTGGCCATCCCCCAATGCGGGGTCCTCCAGAGGGTCCAGTTTGAAAGGATATAGCTGTGCCCACACTACGCCCCGCTGGGACACCAACCTGTCGTGAAGACTGGAGTGGGTGGGCTACGGGGGAGCGGACCCTCTAGAATTGACGAACTGTCCTGGATGTGCTACTACTCCAGGCAGTTACCCCACACCTGGAAGATATCGGGAGGGAAAGGAAACAATATATTCAACAAGCAGATTCAGACCACAAGGCGTACCAGCGGATTGCTGGTGAAGTACCCCTCAGTGGTGAGAGCAGCCGAGACGCCTACGTGACCTACAGAGATCTTAGAAAGTCATGGGACGGCAGCAAGCGACCATCGCGACGACTACCCCCGATGGCGACACGCAAACCCTCCCCAGACCTGATGCCCTCGCGATCAACGGGGGAGCCTCCCGGCAGGGATGCCACATCAGCCAAATTGGACCAAGTCCTTGACGCAATCGAACACTCTCGTTTGACCATGGAGAATAAATTTGGAGAACTAGCCACAGATCTTAATCTGCTGCGAGACGACCACAGAAAACTAATGGATAAGGTAAACCAAGGAGAGAAGACACTCCAAATAATGGAACCCCAACTGAAGGCGCACCACGAGTCCCTAAAAGAGTTTCAACTGAGAGTGAAGGCCCTGGAAAGCAAAACAGACGACTTGGAAGGAAGGTCGCGAAGGAGCAATATTCGCGTCCTAAACCTGCCGGAAGGAACAGAGGGGACGCATCCTGTTCGCCACATAGAGACATGGATCAAAACCTTTACTCGGGAACAGGACTTAACCCCGTACTTCTCGGTGGAGAGAGCTCATGGAGTCCCGGCATGAAAACCACCTCCAGGCTCGCCACCACGGCCGTTCCTGTTGAAACTGCTCTATTATCAGGATAGGGACGTGGTGCTTCAGGCGGCTAGGCAGGCGGGCCCACTTCGAGTGGAAGACAAGCAGGTCATGCTGTTCCTGGATTACTCTCAGGCCGTGCAGCGCCAGCCAGCCTCATTCTTGGCGGTGAATCGCGTCTTGTATCAGCACAAAGTACAATACGCAGTCCTATTTCCCACCCGTCTTAAGATCATCCATGATAACACCACAAATTTCTTTACGGATCCCGCGGCGGCAGACTGGATGGAACAACATCTGAGAGACCTAGGTGATTACAGCGCCTCACAGGGCCGGCAGTCATCTAACAGACGACAACAACAATGAAAGCGGGTTACCCTAACGCAACTACCCAGGCAGACAGACACTCAACCCAAAATCCCCCCTGACCTCGAGCAAATAATCGCGGAATGCAGGAGAGCTCTACGAGAAGCAGCACTGGTGACAGAGCTGACAGGCAACAGCTCAGACGGAGAGAGAGGCCCTCACCTGTTCTCATCAGACGAGGACACACAGCGACGCCCAAACTTCCCGCGATGGATCAGTGATACCACCGCTAGTGACACCTCAGACGGCGGACACACTAATATGATGGCAATTTCGGGAGAGGATGCTGGACAGGAAAAGACAGCTCCATCCTCGCCCCCCGAGCGAGATCCTGCTACCCGACCTGAGCTCGCCTCCACGATGGTGGCACACTAAGATGCTATCCTGGAACGCCCCGCGATCGCAACGTCATGGACTGGTGGGCCGTGAGTAGCATAAGATTCAATGTCATCCCCGGGCTTCTTGTACTCACCATACAGCAGCGGGCGGCCAAGATGGGGACAACCAATGAACCAATGAACATACACAGCACCTCCCCCTAATATAACGAATTACAGTTAGCACGTAATGTGCAGTTTGAACGTATTACCCAGAGTGATAAGTCCCCCCAGTTGGGAATGTTTCCCACAGTTCTGGTTACAGTTCCCCCTCCCCTCTGAGCAGTCCCTTAGAACCCTTACAGGAACACACGGATGGCAGGGTGTCAGCTCTGGAGTGGGGGGCCACGCAGATAAGAGAGGGTCCCGAAAATTCAGCATGATGACACACAAACACTCCCCATTTCGAAGGTATAGACCATGATCACGCATGTCCCTAACACAGACATCACATTTCTCACACTAAATGTACGGGGAATGCACACGGCGAGTAAGCGCTATGCAGTGTACGCTTACATAAAGAGGCAGAAAGCGCAGATAGCCCTTTTGCAGGAAACGCACCTGACGGTGATAGAGGTGGAGCGCTTGCATAGGAAATGGCGAGGTAACATATGCTCTACAGCGTACTCAGCATTCGCCAGGGGGGCCCTAATCTGGATCCGTCCTGGTACCCCATTCAAAGAAATAACGAGAGAGATAGACAAAGAGGGGCGGTACACTGTGGTGGAAGGCCTCTTAGAGGGCCAACCTATACTGCTTGGGAGTATTTATGCCCCGAACGTAGAACAGCCCCCCTTTTGGAATCGCCTCACCGGAATGCTAACAAACCACATGCACACCCCGTGGATCCTCGGTGGCAATTACAATTGTGCTCTAGACACATCCTTAGACAGGTCTCATCCCCCACCTGCACATTCACCGGCGCTTAAACAGACAGAGGCATTTAATACCTGTGTAAAACACTGGGCATTGACTGACGTTTGGCGAATGCATTACCCAGACACCAGAATATAATCCTTCCATTCCGTTCCCCATGACCTACGGGTGCGCCTGGACAGATTTCTCTGTTCTGCCACACTACTACCAAGAGTACAGCATGCAGACTATCTGGGGAGGGTGCTCTCAGACCACGACGCACACACACTGACCATAAGTTGGAGACCGCCACACCCCCCCATTCCCACATGGAAGTTACAGAGAGACTGCCTCATGGATCAAGTGTTTAAACATGACCACGGGGAACATATTCAGGAACACTTCACATTGAACGCTGGTACAGCGACGTCTCGCCTGATAGAGTGGGACACATACAAGGTGGTGGCGAGGGGGCACTGTATCCAACAAATAGTAGGGATCCGTAAAACTCTAGAGGATGCGCTGTAAAAAGCTGAACACACCCTAGCAATCCTCTCCAAACAGGCAGACCGGGGCGAAACCACTCCGGAACAAATGGAAGCGGCAAAAACGCTTTATGTGGAGACACTTACCGATCTCCGTAAATATAATTTTTTCGATTGTACATAGCAAGGGTTCACCGGGAGGGTAATAGAGGAGGTGCGCTCCTGGCCTGGTTAGCCAAACAAAATACGGAGATCAAGCCAATAACAGAAGTGATAGATGCCTCAGGGGTTCTTTGCCACTCGCAACTGGGCATCCTGAGTGTCTTTCATGACTACTACTCCGGCATTTACAGGGCCCCGGAATGGGATGGTTGTCGAGCGAGCGCCAACTTCCTGGACCCATTACCCATTCCCCAAATCTCGCCGGAAGATAAAAAACAGTTAGAGGTGAGGATCAAGCCAGCGGATGTGTCCCAAGCGACTAGGCCACTGGCGCGTAATAAAGCCCCAGGAATGGACGGCTTCCCAGTAGAATATTACAGCACTTATGCAACCCAACTGGCCCCACGCATGGCAGTAATGTACAATAATGCACTAGACAGAGGGGAACTCCCCGGCTCCCTCAGAGAATCGGTCATAGTCACATTCCCCAAGCCGCACAGAGACCCAACCCTGCCCTCTTCTTATCGCCCAATAACTCTCCTCAATACGGATTGTAAGATACTAGGGAAAATCTTAGCGGAAGGGTACACTCAAATTCTGACACCATTAATCCACCCAGACCAATGCGGATTCATCCCGAGGCGCACCACCTCACAAAACCTGCGTAGGCTGTTCCATATACAGGATGAGGCAAACACGCAATTCCCGAGAGCCGCATGTCTCATATTGGACCTTGAGAAGGCCTTTGACACATTACTATGGCCCTATTTATTTGAGGTACTTGGCAGGATAAACATAGGCCTCACATTAGTGGCCTATACAACATTCCTCTTCACCAGCCTCACATCAAGAGTCAGGATAGGCAAGTATATCTCCTCAGCGTTCGCTGTGGAGAGGGGAACAAGGCAGGGATGCCCCTTATCCCCTCTCCTGTTTGCCCTAGCGGTGGAACCCCTGGCTATACGTCTGCGCCAGGAGGGCAAGGAGTGGGGCATTCCATTTTCAGGCACGACACACTGTGTGTCCCTTTCCGCGGATGACCTTTTGATATATGTCTGTGACGCTACTCAAGATCTGACACCCATATGGCAGACATTGCAAGATTTCACGGAGGGCTCCGGTCTGGGAGTTAATTGGGGAAAATCCACCATTTATCCACTCAGCCCGCACATGGCCCCATTCGAAATACAGGTAGGAACACAAACACTTGCTTGGACCGCCGAGGCGCCCAGATATCTGGGAGTGAGATTGTACCACTCCCCAAAGGACATGTACGAAGGGAATCACCGCAGGACCTTGGCAGGCCTACGATCGGCGGTAGGGTTCTGGAAATCCCTACCCCTAGCCCCCATAGGTCGAGTGGCGCTGGCCAATATGATCATGGTCCCACGCATGTTATATCACTTTGCTAACCTCCCAGTTATACCACCGTGACCATTCTTTAAGGAGTTAGACTCCCTACTTGCTGAGTTGATCTGGGGGGGAGGTCACAGGGTGGCCCTGTCTACACTGCACAGCCCCACGACGGAAGGGGGGCTAGGAGCGCCTTCCTTTGAGGCATACTTCCTCGCAGCTCAGCTACAATGGCTGTCGTATTGGACGGCGGAGCGACAAATCGGGGAGACCGCCACCACGGAGGGTCGCACGCCACTGCCAGTAATTCGCCAGATGCTACTTCGGGGCAAGAAACCCCTGCGTACACTGCCCCTACAGCTGTCCCTAGCCCGCACTTGTATGCTGCGTATCCACCGCATGTGCGGGGAACACCCCCGTACTCACCCCTGCTCCCACTAGTGGGCTTCCCCAGGGAAGATGCGTACTACACCCCCAGCACTCTTCAAATCTGGACTGACCTGGCTGTCACGGAGGTAGAATCCCTATTCGAGAATGGCCAACTTAAAACGTATGCCCAAATGTCTGAACAGTACGATCTCCCCCCGGGGCAATTCTTACTACACAGACAACTGATTGACAGCAGCCATAGGTATTGGGACCCGACAGCAGGAGAGCCGCTGACCCACCCAGTGATTCACACTATTTTACATATGGGGATAGGGCGCTACCTAGTAACATGGCTCTATAACGCCATACGGACACTCATTCTCCCCTCACTACAACCGCTACTTCAGAAGTGGGAAGCGGAAATAGGAAGGGTATTGAACGACAAAGAATGGGAAATGGCCCTGGAATATCCTAAAAAAGTATAGAGGAATGCACGCTTCCGCAATATACAATGCACCATCCTTCACAGGGCATACCTTACGCCCCACCGGCTCCACAGGTTCTATCCTGACACAAATTTTACCTGCCCCCGATGTCAAGTACCAAACGAGAACTTTAAGCACATGTTCTGGGATTGCCCTACCCTTCATGAATATTGGGACCGGATCCACCAGACACTCAGAACAACAACCAACCTCACAACCTTTTCCACCTGTGAGGCGTGCGCCCTTGGAGTATTCTGTAGACGGAAGACTCAAAAAACGCAGTATCGCTTTATATCCCTCGCCATCCTCTTAGCGAAAAGGGGAATAGCCATGCACTGGTGAGCCCCGACAGGCCCCCCGGTAGCGGCCTGGATAGGAGCCTCAAAAAAATGGGGGAAGGCTGAGGAGGAGGTATTGCGGGATGAAGAGGTAAAAGGTACCCGCAAACATCCGATCTCTCTCGAATGGGCACAACTACTACACACCTTTACGCATGAAACCACCCCTGAGAACGAACCAGCAAACTCCCAACCCCAAGCCTCACAAACACCCCCTATAAGACCCAACGTAGAAACTTCAGGGGCGCAGCAATGTACTTAGGCTCCCACCAACGCAGGAGACATGCCTGCACGTCCCTCTATCATTGTGAAAATACTCGACCAGAACTGCTTCACACCCTGACCCCCTCCCTGCATGAGGGAACATATGTCACAGGATAATCACACTGCAAGGAGACAATACCACCACCCACACTGCAGATCACACCCAGCTGACATTTGAAGACTCTCTGCCAACCTCATCCAATCCACACCCAAACAGTTACAGGTTCGGAGTTCTGCGCCGGAAGTTATAGTTTTAGCGTTAATTTATTGGGAATGTACTCACTCACGAACGGACACATCGCGCACTGAATGAACAGACATACACAAGCAGTGGGGTCAAACAGGGCCATCAACAGCAAACGTACCCGCAACCGATACTGTAATGGTCACGAACGCGTAACAGCGGGAGAGCCCACCCTCCGCACGGGACTCCCCTCTGCTGGGCGATTGTAATAGAAGAATGTTGATAGCACAAAGATTTGTTAACCTACGCCAGATCCACGCCTTAATGCAATTGTAATAATGTGTATAACGAAAGTGCCAAGATGTATGAACTTGCTTATGAAAAACCTCAATAAACCAAGTTAAACAAAAAAAAATGAGTGCAGTCCTAGACATTACTGAGGGTGCAACTGGTGATGAGAGATGTCCATTTGACATGTTACGTTTGACGTCTGCTGAGGAGATGATGAGTACAGTGCATTGTATTCCTGACTTGTAAGGGTGAGGTGTAGTGCTCATAGTGATGTTATTTGAATGTAGGTGTAGATGTAAGAAGGGCAGCGCACATGTGAGATTGTAAGTATCAGTTTGGTAGAGTCTGAGTACAATGCTTGAGCATGTGGGTCAGACATACTTTCCGCCTAGATGGCCCAGAGTTTCCTTATGACATGCTTGTGTGTGTATGAGAGATGAGCATGTACTGTGAAGTGGATGTGAGAGGGGTCATTGCCACACAAGTGGAGATCATGCAGGCCATGAGGTATATGGCATAAGGTATAAGGAATATAAAAATGTACATATGTGTAGATTAGTTGTATGTACGTAGACAAAATCAGTAGCCAGAGTGAGTATAAAGATGTGGAATGTGTTTGCTGCAGCTTGCTGTCTGCTACTGAATGTTCATGACTGATTGTTGTAAAGGCCACTCTGAATACACTGGCATATGCAAAACCTGTTGTCCTCACAGGACAATTTTCTTCCACCTAGCCTAGCCTTGTCTGAGGTGTGTGTGGGCAGCTGTGTGGAGTTATCCTTTGTAGGCAATTGTAGTTACCGATTATTCATCCGTGACCTTGCTTACTGCCTTTTGATGGAGGTGGTGATTGATTATATTGAAATGTCATGATGCTTGAACATTGGATGACAGTGCATTGCTCAGAGGGCTGTACCCCCCTCAAATGGGAAGTCAATGATGTGTGTTGTTGTGCCACCTGGTGTCAGACTGCTCCAGAAAAGCATCTCAACACTTCACAGTAGACTACATGAACATGTTTATTGTTGGCATTCTGACATAGAATGTTCAGGGTATGGGGACACCAAGGGAGATGGAGTCATTGTGATTATATATCTGGTTGTGCTGCAGAAAACACATTGCACTGAATGCAAAGCAACATGTGACACTTGAACATTACACTCAGTTCCAATGTTTGTATGCATTGTCAATATTTTGCAACTTCTAATCTGGTTTGGCAAGGATAGCCCTTGTGTGTCCATGGGTGCTCCCATTTTGCCCATAAAACACTGTCCTTGAATGTGATGGCAATATGTCTTTGTGGCAGGTCTCCTTGACGTTCTCATCGATTTGGAGACAGTGTTTCAGAGCCAAATGTGGACATAGCAGACTTCCTTCTGCACATATCCCTCATCCTCACAAGATGTACCCATATCCCCTGTCTTGAGGATGGCTATGTCAATTGTGTTGGAGAGCAGCAGATTTTGCCACTCCCCTGACATCCTCACCAGTACTGGCAGCTTATCTCACGCAACGGTCTGTGCACTAGACCCTCCAACACTGTTTGTGAATTCTCCATCCTGAGACTCATGTGTACTCCTACTACTCTGCAGGACACTTCTGTACATTCAACATGTGACTTTTTTTGGGGCACACACTACAGCCTGCTTGGTTGAGAGCATGAAAGTTTAGTCGGACTACACCTCGAAAAACAGGTCCAAACACAGGTGCTCCTAGGAGGTCATCTAAGGTCCCTAGGTATAACAATGAGTATTCACAAGCTAAGAGAAGGCTAATAGTAGCACTCAAGACCAAATACGTGACACAGATAAGGCAACTTAGGGTAAAATACAGAAAATTATTAAAAGTGGTGTCAAAGAGCTGGGAAGACACCAATTGGGATGAACTTATCATTGGAGCCAGAACTAAAGACCAGGCCACTTTTTGGTGAATAATAGTGCATGGATGCAACAAAGGCACAACTAATACTGACCATTACCTGGACCCAGGCACCTGGTGCAGACACTTCTCTGAACTATACTCTAGGGACCCTGAGTCCTGCACAAATCCTACTGAATCCCCCGAGGCTCTATCCCACAAACTGCTAGAACCGACTCTCCATTTTAGCAAAGAAGAGACTAGAGCAGCCATAGATTCCATAAAATCAGGGAAGGCTGCAGGACCTGGGAACCATCTGAAGCCCGATTTAGAAAAATGGCTAGATTATGTCAATGTATTAAGCAACGGAGTGACGTCAGGAGCGCTTATCCCAAAATCATGGAAGGGGCCGAAACTGTCCCCATCCACAAGAAGGGCAGCAAGAAAGATCCGCCCAATTACAGGCCCATAAGCGTAATTGACATCCTCCAAAAAGTCTATGCAAAGCAGATACTAAATAAATGAAACAACTGGATAACAGGAAAAGATATTCTCTCAACATGCCAGGTGGGCTTTCAGAACTAAGACAAGTATGATTGATCAGGTGTTCAGACTTTCATGTATAGTGTGGTACACAAATGAGGATGCGTAGTCTAGGTGTAGTAGTAGATCCCTCATTATTAGCAGGTAGATAGGTGGCAAGTTATAAGGTACGAAGATACAAGGAGAAAACCCCACCAGGAGCGAGCTACCAGCTGCTCAGCCTGAGATGGCTAACTGACAATCTAGTCACAGAAAGGCACTCAACATTCTATGATGTCACAGGACATTCTGATGGAGAAGTACAGAGGGAAAAGATATAGAAACCATTTACCACACATCCTCTTCCCTTAGCGAACAACAGCAAATAAGAAGTTAAGACGGAGCAGAAGGATTCAGAGGAAACTGTAGACACAAGAGTAAGTCAAAGAGATAATTTGTAAAGCAGGAAACTTAAGCGTGGAAGTAGAAACAAAGACAATTAAAAGAGGCATGTAGAAAGATATACATAAAATGCACAAATGGTCATGACTGGTCAAAACACAAGAATGCAAATTACATTACATGCCCATCCACCCTCCTTAACAAAACAAGGTAGCGATCCTGGTAAGCCAAGTAGGGTGTAACAACAAAGAGACAAAATGTGTGCAGATGGAAATAAGCACAAAAAGATGTACTAGCAACCTACCCAGAAAAAAGGGAATGCCTTGCAATAAAGATTAGTGCATGACGTGCACTGACAACCTCCCCTCCAAGGGTACACCTAGAAAGGCAACCTTTAAACTGTGGAACAGAACAACTCTCCAGGAAAGGGTACACTAGAGGATACTAACGCCCCTTGAACAAAGAACACAGTAGCTACACACTGACAACTGTGATGCAACTACACCAAGAGGTAGCGCTGACCACGCACCCCGCCTACCCAAATAGAGTGATGCAACTTAGATAATCACAGACAACCTCCCCTAACAAAAGGGTACACAACGGAACAATGTAAAAATTGTTCAACGCAATTTCACCTAATGATGGAACAACACAAAAATAGAGTGATGCAACTTCCTGACAAACACTGACAACCTCCCCTAACTAAAGGGTACACCATTGAACAATGTAAAAATTGTTCAAGGCAACATCACCTAATGGTGGCGCTGACCACGCACACCACCTTCCCTAGAAAAGGGTACAGCAAAGGATACTAATCCTTGAAACTTCTGAACACGGTAGTTACATGCAGACAACCTCCCCTAATGAAAGGGTACACCACATTAAAAGTGTGCAACGTAACTTCTTCAAAGGGTAACAACAGGACCCTAGGAAACAAAATGTTGGCACTGACAGGCACCACAGCCACCCCACAACCTCCCCTAAGTAAGGGTACACCGTAGGGTACCAACTCTTAGTACATGAATGGGGCAAAGATTAGACACAAACACCCATGCTGCCCAAGAAGGGTGAAACACAGGATACATACCCGTGAGACCAAGATTAGAATATCCCCTAAATATATACAGGGTACACCATAAGGTACAACAACGCCCTAGTTTAAAAAAAAACATTGACTAGCCCCACCCCTCCCCTAAATAAGAGTACACCGTAGGGTTAAGATGTTGCCCTAGGAAACCAAACTCCCCACAAAAGGGTACAAGGTAAAGTACTTGACCACCTAGAGAAAGTTCTGTGTAACTCTAGGTGTATGTCAATGCAACCACCACAGCAGGAGACACAAAATGCACAATACACAATGGGAAGAAATAAAAAAAAACACTTGAAGAACTTCCCAATGAGAACAAGAGATTATACACCAAACATACGCCCACCCACAACATGCACGGAGATACCAATAAGTTCAAGCATAAGCAAATGAATAAACAACACTAGCTCCGGTGAGCGATATCTCACCCGGGGTCTTCGTAGACAGCTCCAGGAAGTGAGTAGCGTCGAATGCACAGCGCGATGTAGTTAAGGCTCTTGCCGTGTGCCAAAGATGCATATAGCCATAAGGTTGAAAAGTCAGTCACAAAGTCCTTGGAAAACAACCTCTGAAAAGTGACGAAACGTGATGGATTCTGTGAGAAAATGCACATCTTGACTTTTATTTGCAGTCCGTAGCGTTTACGACCAACAGGAGCTATAGCACTGGCACTGCAGGGCAAGTTGGAGCAGACCGGGAAGTAAACCATTCTGCTCTTAAACAAGTCGTAATACCAGCCGCACTCATCCACACAGCCTAGTCTGGCGCACTGACTCCATTCAAGATGGCGGCACGCCATCACGTCTGCGCCGGATGATTCACATCATAGGCGTGCTGTCCAACGTTGCATAGCAGCAACAGGAGGCTGTGGCAAAGAAGACGTCACAGAAGAAAGATGCCGGCACCACGAGACCGGTAAGGTTGTGTGCGTCAGAGATGTGTGCGCGCAAGGGCTGAAGAGCTGAAGGCTTAAAAAACAATGCGGCGGTTTAACTGCCATTACTGAAACTGCGTCGTGAGTGCAGAAAAACAAACAGAAATATGCCCCACTCACTGGTAAAATTCAGACCGGTTTCTACAAAAACGTTAAAAAGCTCACATTCAGGAAAATGTGTTAAAGATAGTCTCAGTCAAAAGTAGAGCAGAAGAAACTTGACAAACTTGATACAGCACTCACCGATGTTGACTGGTTGTTGTGAAAAGTACTGCCAGCACTGGGCAGCTCCGTGAGAATAGACGCAGGAAAGGAAAAACTTCACATGCCAGAAAAAGCATTCAACGATGTTCGCTGTTGTGAAGGGTAGATGTCTGATAAGGCACTCACCGATGTTGGCTGTTGAGGGTACTGATAGCGCTAGGCGAACTGTCACAGTGCAAAAGGCATAGAGACACAGTAGGGTGATCAGGCCAACTGAATCTTACACGCTTTTGTGGCTGGAGGTATTGAATCTCCAGGAGACAGCAAGAAAGCAGTTGGCTCCTTCACTTAACAAACGCCCAGGGTGCAGGCTGTCCAGGATGAAATGGACGCTGGTGGGGTTTACTGGGCGTTTCTCCAATTCCATCAAAACATTAGCTTACTCCTGTAGTTACTTTAACTTTAACTGGATCCTAGAACAATCCTTGGTTTCCTTATAGCTGAGTATCGGTATTCCTTCTTGACAGCGTAGGTTAGTCCAAGAAACGTCGCCAAACTGTGGTACACAAATGAGGATGCGTAGTCTAGGTGTAGTATATAGCTTAAAAATACAGCACATTAAAGGATGGGTATTTGCATGTTGCTTTCATTGATCTGAAAGCTGTATTTGACCTGGTACTATTATGTACCTCAATGTACCCCAATATAGGCCTAGGTAGCTACACAACCTTTTACCTACCTTTGTCTTACCTTGCTCTGCATAAGGTTCTAGCACTGACCTTTTACCCAGTTAGATGCTGGATAAATGGTGATCAATTTCATGGAAACTAGCCTCATTTCTTATGCATGAGGATTCTTAGAAAAGTCCCTTCACATGACGTATATAACAGCATAAACAGAATTTGTGTAAAAGTCATGCTCATCTTCATCCTAGAGCGAAAGAACTACTTTGCATAATCACAGGTATTGGTCCAAGCTCATTTGCATAATCATATTCACAACACATCGTATATGTATGAAACCCACCCTCCGCCAGCAGAGGGTGGACGCAGTGCACTGAGTTCACTTTGGACCAGACTTCGTGCTTTTGAGGACTCCCGCGATTTCAAGGGTCCTAACTGTTTGTAGGTCCTCCGCGTGAGACCCCAGTGCACACTGGAAGCTTTGGAACGCCCCAGAGGCAGTGTGCTCTCTCCGGTGACTTCCAATTGAAGTTTGACTCAGGGTTTGCTCTGGTTGTGGAAGGACTGCACCCACCTCGAGACTGGGTTTGCTTTTCCAGAGGCACCTCGCTCGTAGCCTGCGATGAGGAGGGGGTTCGCTGGAGGTCAAGGTGGATCAAGAATATGGGAAGTGAAATTAACAAAGGCAGCCAGAAGATCTTCTCTTATGTTGATCAGCGTGGTCTCTGAACTTGCTTGTGGCCTGATCCCTCACTGACAATTGTGTAGCAGCTGAAGAGATTTTGCAAAACGTTGGTGTTTCTTTTATGACCATTATTTCTGCAATTCTTTCCACGGAGTCCTGGTGGGTGTTAAGAAGTAACGACAAAGCCCATTTTTCCTGCTGCCTCGATCCTTCTTGTGGAGCCTGAACTGCACTCCCCATCTGTTATGTAGTTAGCAGTCCAGTAGCTGGGTGGGTGGAGCTAGCTGGACTGGAAGGGAAGAGGAGGAGCACAGGGAGGAAGGGGTTAGTTAGAGCCAGGACCAGGTCACTGTAGGACGCAGAATAAAGGCTCCTAGAAAATACAAGTAGTGTCTGTCGTTATTATGAGCAGGACACTACAGCTGGCGACGAGGGTGGGATGAAGCAGCTAGTCATCTCCCACGCCGATAGAGACTCGTGACCCGTCCTCCGCCGCACACGCTGGAAGTCGCCGTCACGACACGTGTGCTGAGACGAAACCGCCGCCGAGATTACAAAGGCCAGCGGTAAATGACCCTGCTCCGCGACCGGCCGGTCGTGTGGAGCTTCCTGGAGTGTGTGGAGCCCTGTGTGGTAAGGTGCGGAAATCGCCTGGAAAAGCGCGGTCGAGCGCTGGAATCGAGAGCCCCAGTCAAGGAAAGCTGCCTACCTGAAGTATTGACTCCAGCGGTGGATCCTGGCTGCGACCGGCAAGCGGTGAGTGGAAGTGCTGAGAAATAAAATGACTCCGGTGAAGAGACGAAGAAAAACGACTGAAATCTCGTCGAAAACGAGATTCCCGTGCGGCCATTTTGGCAGAAACCGGTCCCCGGAAGCTTGTTTCCTTCCCAGTGTAAGAATTGGCTTTTGTAGTCTGGTCTGCCCTGTTCCCATGATGCACTGGGCCAGGGACAGACTAATTTGCATACAGCCAGGTTCTGAAACTGGGATGGTGCAATGAGCTAAAAAACGGTGTTGGATCTAGCCCTGATCTCTTGACTGGGTGAGAGTACTCTGCTTAATTCAGAGACTCTGTCCATCACCACCCCTTGTTGTAAATCATTTTGGAGTCAGGCAGCAGTGTCCAATCCCCTGCGAGGGCTCATCGGCGTCCATTTTGAGGTCAGGCAGAAGACCTGAAATTGCAAATAAAGATTGGCAAGTGCCACAGGGCCCACAAACAAGCACTGGCGAGTGCAAGAGTCGACAAACAAACAAGCACAAGCAGGTGCCAGACGTGCAACAAGCCTTGGCAAATGTAAAGGAATAAACATTGGCAAATGCAAATGAACAAGCAGTGATAAGAAGTGAAACAAGCCTTGGCGAGTGTAAAGGAATAAACACTGGCAAATGCAAATGAACAAACAGTGATGAATATGAACGGACAAGCTTTGGCAAGTGTTGAGTGAGAGAATAAACAGACACGAGCAAAGTCAATTAGCCTTGACTGAAGACGACCGTGACCAATCGATCAAAGCACCTGTGAACGAGAAGTACGTGTTACCACAATGGTGACCCCAGATACATCCCCACAGCGAAATGAAGTCAAGCCCATCATTGCAGGAGGGTCGCATCCACGGGCCCCGGAGCCCTTAACGCTGACCACTGGAGGGAGCATGGGCCCCAAGTGGCAAGAGTGGCTAGAAGATTTCGAAGACTATATTGAGGAATCCAAAGTAACAGTAGACAAGGAAAAATTGATTGCCCTCCGCAACCTAGCAGGTCGAGAAATAAGCAAGATAATCAAAGACCTCCCCCCTGCAGATGTTGGGACCTATGACAAGGTACGTGAGGCATTGAACAAGAAATTCCTTCATAAAAGAAATGTGGACTACGAACGTCATGCGTTCCACCAAGCGCGCCAAGAAAAAGATGAGGCGATGAGTGCGTTCATCACTCGACTACGGCGGCTGTCGAGACGCTGTGAATTTGAAAACTTCTCGCCAGATGCTGCCATCAAGTCACAAATTATAGCTGGATGTCACTCGGAAGCCCTCAGGAGGCGGCTGCTACGTAAACCTCATGAATTAGACGACATTGAAGAAATGACTCGCGTTTATGATCAGGAAGAGGAACATGCCACCACCATTGAATCAGGGCGCAACGTAAGCCAGGAACAAGTGCGTCGTGTCCAAGCCAAAGGCAGCAGCCGAGAGATTCGAGAGAAAAACGATGGAAGCCGAGACCATCATCGCGTCAAAGACGTCCAGACCCCAGAAGGCGTGAACCAGGGAGAAGAGACAAGGGACCGGAAAGGGCGAGAATATGCTACAGGTGTGGATATGACTATCCTCATGCCGATACCTGCCCCGCCATGGGTCAGCGATGTAGGAAATGTGGGCGGACGAACCACTTCGAAGCAATGTGTGGAGACTATCATAAGGAGAGGCGAAGTGAAACGACGAGGTCATCTCGTTCTGACACCAGCAAACATCACATACGAGCTGTCAAAGGAAAGTCCACATTGTCCTCAGGCTCGTCACACTCCAGCCGAGAATCGCGCAGATCTCGATGGGAACGTAGATCACCGTCCCAGGAATCCAGATCATCGTCCAGAGATTCAGAATATACAGTAGAATACGTGAATATGATCGCAGACCCCGACCAACTCAAAAAATATCCACGTTTGGACATCAAAGTAGGGAACTACGACACGAAGTTCGTATTGGACAGCGGGGCTTCACTGAACTATATCCCAGTCACTGAGTATGAGAGAATGAATCCTAAGCCCTCATTAACCTATGCACCGGTCCGAGTTTTCACTTGGATGTCCAAGAAGCCACCATTGTTCACAAACCCGGGAAGGCGGAGAACCTGGCCGATTACATGTCCCGACACCCTCATGCATCGGCGGACTCCAAACCATCTATTGCCGAGGAGTACATCCACTTCGTGGCTGATCAGGCATGGCCACCGGCCATTCCCATAGAGGTCATCCGGGAAGTCACGGAGCAAGACGCCATCTTGCAGAGAGTACCTCGTCGGATTCAGACCAACCGGTGGAGACATGACCCTCAAGAAGAAGACAAAGACCCGGCTGTCAAGCAGGAGATGCAAGCATTCCGCCATGTTTGTGACGAACTGTCCGTCACCACCGATGGAGTAATCCTCCGAGGTCAACGGATTGTAGTTCCTAGTCAACTACGGCAGGGAGTCGTCGACCTTGCCCATGAAGGTCACCGAGGAGTAGTATCAACAAAGCGAGCTCTCCGGGAACGCGTGTGGTTTCCCCTCCTCGACCAGATGGTAGAGTCCACTCTGAAGGATTGTCACCTGTGTCAGCTGACCAACAAAGGTGATCCACCGGCCCCACTATAAATGACTAACCTGCCCAGTGAAGTATGGCAAGAGATTGCCATGGACTTTTACGGACCACTCCAATCTGGAAAATATGTAATAGCTATAATGGATGAATACTCACGATTTCCCATCGCCCAGTTTGTGCCATCCACCAGTGCCTCTAGCACTCTCAAAGTGTTAGATGAAGTGTTTGCAACGTGGGGTGTCCCCAGAGAGGTGAAAACAGACAATGGACCTCCGTTTAATGGATCCGAATTCAGTGCATTCGCAAAACACCTGGACTTTAATCACAGGAAAATCACACCTCTCTGGCCACAAGCGAATGGCACCATCGAAAGATTTATGGCCACACTCAAAAAGACATTCCAGCAAGCCACGGTTGAAAAGAAGGATCTGCAAGTGGCACTCAACGAAGTCCTCAGGGCATATCGGACGACTCCTCACTCGACCACCGGAAAGAGCCCTGCAACACTCATGTTAGGGCGACCCATGAGAAATCGCATCCCAACCTGGGATGGGGCATTGCGAGCAATGTCGCCAACCCGCAGCCATCAAGAGATGATGGCGACTGATAAATGCAACAAGGACAAGATGAAATCATATGCTGATGACAAAAGGAGAGCGAGGTCATCATCCTTGCATGAAGGAGACTACGTTATTGTCAAACAAGATCAACAGAGAAAGACTGATTGTCGGTTTCAAGATGAACCTTTGCTGGTTACCTAACAAAAGGGCACCATGCTAACTGCAGAGTCTGATCAACGGCGAATCACCAGAAACGTGTCGCATTTCAAGAGATGCCCGCGAGACATGAAAGGACCATTAACGAACGTGACTGACATGCTCACTCCTGAGGAGTCCGTGCAAGATGAACAAGAGAGCAGGAGTCAGCCAAGTGAACCTCTGATTGATGATGTTACTGGAACCATGTCCACGAGACCCCGCCGAGATATCCAGCGGCCAAAGAGACTCATTGAGGAGATGTGATTTGGTACATCATTCTGTCGTTTGTTAAGAAAGGGGGAGATGTTATGTAGTTAGCAGTCCAGTAGCTGGGTGGGCGGAGCTAGCTGGACTGGAAGGGAAGAGGAGGAGCACAGGGAGGAAGGGGTTAGTTAGAGCCAGGACCAGGTCACTGTAGGACGCAGAATAAAGGCTCCTAGAAAATACAAGTAGTGTCTGTCGTTATTATGAGCAGGACACTACACCATCATTCTCCACAGCCGACTGCCGCCAATGCACACCGCAGTGCCAGGAGACGCTTGAATACTCGCCAGGGGCTCCCACAGCGCGGCAGGCCCGTTTGTCATGCTGCCTCAATCCTCCTTGGGGCTGGGGAGCCTGAACTACACTTCCCAGCATTCTCCGCGGCCCGACAACCACCGACGCACACCGCAGTGCCAGGAGGTGCTTAAAAACTTGCCAGGGGCTCCCGCAGACCGGGATGCACGCGGGATTGCCCGGGCCAAGGGCGGGCCCATCTGCGCCCATCAGCGGGCAGAAGAGGCTGGGTTGGGCCATACCACCTGAATTTTCTCAACAAGGGCACTGAGGAATTAAAACTCCAAACAAAAGCAGGTGAGCGTTGAGCTGAACATTTTGTAATGTCTAAATTGAGATTTGAAGGAGGCCTGAGGGGGGGGGGTCTTTCAAGCTCCTCTGTGACTTTAGACTCTGTCTTAGAGAGAGTGGTGGGAATAGTCTCTAATGAGATCCTCCTCACAGAGCGTCGCTTGTCTCTTGATTATGGGGTGTCTTCATATCTGTTGCCCACTGAAAATGTCATGGAGGGGGGTGGAGAGTCCAATATTTCATTGGGTGCCGCTAATAAGGATGGCCTGATGCTGCCAAGTACCTTATACACCTCACATATTTTACTATGTAATGACGGGAGTACTAATATGCCTGGGAGTCTCGATATCCAGCACATCTCATCTAGACAAGAAAATGTATGCATGCCCACGCCACCAGCAGCAACAACTGTGCAAAACATGGTAGTTAAAAGAAAAAGGACAGCCAATAAGCAGACAGGAAATAAGAGGAAGTAACCACCAAGAGCAGTTGCCAACAACAGCCATTTCCTAAAGTGGGCTCAACCTGTCCAACCTGCTCAACAGGAGATAATCGCAAACACTAAGCAAGCCCCACCTCAACCAGGCCTGCCACCATCAGACGTACCATTGGACAGTAATCCTTTTTTATAAGCCCACGGTGATAGCACCAACTCTTGTACATGCCCCTTCTACACAAGTAGAAAATAGATTTGCCATACTAGAAGGTCTGGATGGGCTAGACTGACAGGAATCTTCCACAGATCGAGCTGCCCCAACTATTCCTGTGCCAGTCTCAGACCCCCCTTTTGCATCTATGTCAAGGTCTGGCATATCCGGAAATATTGGAAATGACACCCTGAAAATTCTGAGTTGGAATATAGCAGGATTACACTCTAAATTGTAATGCCCTGAATGGATCTCATTTATTTCCAATATATGACCTCTTAATGTTACAGGAAACCTGGTCTAGGACAGAATCATATATTAATGGCTTTGTTGGTTTCCATAACCTAGCGTCCCCGTCAAGTTCTGGTCGTGCTATCGGGGCCTGGTGACTTGGGTCAACATTAAATCAGGAGGAAGTGCAAAGATTGTGAAAACAAATATTGTCAATATCCTAACGATAAGATATAAAAGAGGAGGCACATTATATTGAATTAACTGCTATAATAACGATTGTTCTAACGTGCCAAACACTAACCTATCATCATTATCTGAGCATATATCCCTAGTTCAGCATAAGATCTCAGTCAATGGGCAGCATGCGGGACTATGTATAGGAGGTGATTTTAACATAAGACTTCACTCGGTTTCCAGATATGTTTCTCATACGAGAAAACCGCTCTCCGATCTAACAAAGGCTAGTGCAATTGACAGCATCCTTGATGGTGGGGGACACAAGTAGATTTCCCTGTTGGCCACATATGCTCTAGTTAATATTATGGATCTCGCCTGTACGGATGCTGATACTCCCCCTACTTTTGCAGGACGAGGTTCTGGTTCCACTATTGACTACATCTTTATATCTTCCTTCTTTATAGACCACATATCACAGGGTAACGTGCTTTCCTCCAGTTTCAGTGATCATAAGCCCATTGAAGTCCATCTAATGAAGGCTTCTAGGCCAAAGTATATTAAGGCTATTGGGGCGCAACCACTCGATCCCTCAACAGATGGCCTAAGATTAAGATGGAGATCTGTAGCACCAGAACACCTTTTTTATAAGGTTATAGTGGGAAATAATGCCCTGATACAGGCATGCCTCACAGAGACTGACACTATTAACGCTGCAGTAGTTCCCTTTATAGATCTCTGTAGCGCAATAAAAAAAAGAGCTTATGGTCCCAAACTCAGAGTGCATTATTAGCCCATGGTGGTTTAACCAGGATTCTTCGTGTGCTAATAATCCTTTGCGATGCACCCTTAAAGCTATACCCAAGAACACTATAGCTATAGCCGAAGCACGAACGTTATACAAGCAGGTACTACAAATAAGAAAACCTGAACTGTTGACTCAACAATGGGATATTCTTATCTTATTCTTATCTTAGCTGCAACGAGGAAGAATGGTAATCTTTTTTGGGTCTCAGTCAAACAGATGAAGCAACCTAATTGTATAGATCCTAAGATCGGGTGTCATATCTCTAGTCAAGACTGGGAGAATCATCATTCTAAAATTTATGACCAGGCTAACTTAACTACAGATACCCTGCTGGACCCTGATTTTAGTTTAATTTAATTGAACCTGGAGGAGGCCGAGGAGGCACTACAACAGGGTGCTGGGGGCAAAGCATCAGGCCCTGATGGAGTGCCTATAGACCTCTTTAAATATAACCTGACATTTTGTGCTCCAATATTACTAAATTTTGTATTAGCCTCGCCACTGCTCCAATTCCAGAATCCTGGTCGACATCGATTATAGCCCCAATCTTTAAAAAAGGGGACCGTTCTCAGCCCAGTTGTTACAGACCTATATCTTTAATAGATATCACTTTAAAAATACTGGGCAGAGTTTTATAGAAGGGTATAAATGACTGGACACAAGAAAAAGCAATACTGTACCCCAGCCAGTATGGCTTTGGACCAAAAGTGGGTTCTAAAGAGCAGTGCCTAAATCTCAAGTTAATTATAGGAAAGTATACAGTGGCAAAAATCTCCCCTTTGTACCTAGCTTTTAAGGACCTATCAACAGCGTTTGATAGTGTTAACCAGTCTATGCTATGGTCTATTTTAATTTCTCTTGGTCATGATGAAGCACTAGTTCACTTTCTAGTGTATTTGCATAGAGGAATGGAAGCCAGAGTCAAGATCATCATCAATGGTGAGGTCTCAAATGATGTCAGTATTATGAGAGGTGTGAGACAAGGTTGTGTTTTAGCCCCACTTTTCTTTATTTTCCATATAAATGATCTCCGTCCCTTTTTAACTACTGTTACCACTGATGTTCCCGCAATTAGAATTTCTCTGCTACCTGCTCTGTTGTATGCAGATGACACTGTGTTGATGGCCCGCACACCAAAGTCTATTTCTCTTTTAGTGAACAGCTTTGTTAAATTTATGGCAACATTATATTTGTAGACGAACTTGACTAAATCTTTCATTATGTCCTGTTGCCCCATGAAATATAAAACACCCTCACTGAAGGCAGGTGAGCAAAGAATAATAAGCACGGCACTTTTATCTATCTTGGTATGACTTTTAATGACAGTGGCACTTGGAAAACACACATTGTTAATAGCGGGGATAAATTGTCTAGAGCCGTAGGGTTGCTAACAAGCTTGCCACGTCCTAAGAAAGGGAATGTTTTAACTCCCCTCTTGCATATTTACAGATCACAGTGCCTGCCGTCTGCAACCTATGGGGCAGAGGTTTGGGGGACTGAGAGTAGCCTCTCAGTACAGTTAGAGGAAAATAGATTCTGTAGAAAGATGCTGAGAGCATCGATCTCTAGCTCTAGTTTTATTTTTCATAATGAGCTAGGCCTCCCCTTTGTTGAGGATTATGTTAGTTCCCGCCGCTGCTTTTTGGTATGCCATTTAGTGAAATACAGGGGGAGCACTTACCAAAGACATCATAAAAGACTGCCTTGCATGTGACAATGGTAGAAAAATTCCTTGGATAAAGTACATTGAATCTTGCCTGCGTATGATTGGTCTTAGCCAACTATTTGAAAACCCAGAGGGCCCTTGTTCTATTACTAAGAAGCAGCTACCGGCATGTTGGTACCAGCACATTCAGGAAGAGAGAATAAAGAGGGAGACAACTAAACCAAGAGTTTAGGGCTATCTCACTAGGATTCAAGGAAGAATTGGCTCACACCAAAGTTACTTGACCGGCAATATGAGTGACTGGGAGCGCGGTTTACTCTTTCGTTTTAGAGAAGGCACTATGAAATATTTACTGAACTTCCCATTAGGCTTCCAAGCTAACTTAGACACCTGTCCCTGCGACGAGAAATCCGGTCAATCGATGCTGCACTTTCTATTTTTTTGTAGTTTGTATCTTTTGTATACTAAATTCCCTTGATTAAGAAGCAACACTTTAGTAATGTAAGAGAATCTAATGATGCACTACTTCGAATGGATGATGAGGCCATTATTAATTGTGTCATCTTGTTCTTGAAAGTTGCAATGCTGGCACGCAAGTCAATGTCTGAACTAGAATTTTAATTTGTCTATGAGTCTATATTTGTATCTAAAATCTGTTTGATATGAATCATGCTGTTTTTATCATATGTTTTTATCTGATATTTTATCCTTTCTCATCATGCGCTTTTATGGTTTAAAATGATTAAACCGACTAAAGAATCTATTGATTGATTGACTGATGTAAGGAACTGTGAGAAGTTGGCCTGATGTATGATGTCTCCAATTCTGGAGGCACTTTGTATCAGTCCAAACAATCCCTTATGGTGGTGGTTGTAAGTCAACCTTAAAAAGACAAGCTATCCTAATGGTAGCATGGACTAAGCAGCCTTCAGGCTAAACTCAAGAGGGCATGTGAAGCCAGTTGTTTTACCATATGCAATCCTGTAATATCAAATGAAAGGACACCACACAAGTTATATATTATAAAAAATATATGTATTTATTACTAGAATAATCCCCTATACTCTTTATGAGTATATAAGCACAAGTGTTTAAACAAAAGCACAGTTTAACATATGAAAGTTGCACGTTTATGGATGAGGCCGGTGGCCACTCAAACCATATATCAAAAAAGTGGTATAAGTATCACTTTATGAACAGTGGTAAGGCGTGGGGCCTTGGGAATCGCTGGGACTACACTGGACTAACAGCAGTTGGGACAGGAGTAGCCCGCGGGAATTGGGTGCAGCGCTAAAAGCACAGGCATGCACCAATGCAAAGTCAATGGTGCGTAAAAGTTACAAAGTTACTGTTTTAGGAGTCTTCCGCCTGTTTGCACACTGAGGAGATTCTTCAGTCTTCTACGTCGAGTAGGATGTTGAAGGGTCCAGAATTTCGTTTCATAAGTTTCAGTCAGGATAATCTGAGGTGCAGAGGCACAGCTCCTACCTTTATTCCAAATCAAGGGGCTGGATTACCTGCTAGGTCCCTCCTATGGGTGGGACCAGGGAAGGGGGTGGTTACACCCCTTTCCCTTTGTCCGGTTTCGCACCAGAGCTGGGGCTGGAGTGCCCCAGAACCGGTTTGACTGGATTTTGCATGGGACACCTTGTGTGCCCCAGGAGTGTCTAGTTTCTTTCAACCCTCCCTGCTCCAATCCACTATCTCCTGTCTGGGGTGGTGTAGCACCTCCCTGTGACAGGAAACCCTTTGTCCAGGCCTCCCCAGCCAAGTTTCGGTCAGCAGCAGGAGGTCAGACTTGTGTCGGGGCAGCAGCATCCATTTTGTGATGCTGAGGCTCTGGTTAGGATTAACCGCGTTTTAAGTAAAGTAACATGTCTTCTCCCTCTAGAAGAGTGGAATGCTACCCCCGTCGCCAGAACTGGCGAGGGGGTAGTATTCCAAAGTGTATGACACCTTACACGACATGTTTTGATAAAGCCAAACCAAAGTTAGCAATAACCACGAGGATTATAATGCACTTAAGAGTATATAGTATGGCAATACACTGGAACAACAGTAAGGAAATGGTTCCGAACGCTGCAGACAGGCTCAGCTCATGCTAGAGCACCCTCTCACATAAAACCAAGCACTCTGCCTCCAGGATTGTTAAGGCCTGCCATAGGAGTGACTTATAGGTATATATGTGTCCAGATATAGGTTTAGATATAGGTATTATATATCTAAGCAAGGGGTGATTACACCACCTTGCCCCAGCTGAATGATCAGCCAGTTGTGTCAGTTTGGATGGCCAGCCAGGGGTGGCAAAAGATATGCTGCAGCCCCTGGTAGGCCTTGGATGCACCTATGCCCTGGGTACCAATAGTACACTGTACAAGGGCTGATAAGGTGACCCAATCCAATTTAGTTATGCACCTAGGGTACATGGAGTCCATTTTAAAGAGAGAGCAGATAGCCTGGGGCCCTGATTAGCAGGATCCCAGGCCAACTAAGTCGAAAACCAGCTAAACACTAGGCAAAACATCTGGGGTAACCATTGTCAGGTATCCACCTTCCTACATAACCCCCCCCCCAAACGAAAGGAGATAAGGCTATCCTTGACCAGGTAAGCCTATATTGCCTAAGTGGCCATATAAGGAAGTACCTGCACTAGCATGGTTACACCCTGTCTCATGGTCCACTAAGCAATCCATCACCCTTGGGGTCACTACCTGTGGTGTGTTTTGGCAAAGTAAAAGGCTGGTGTTGAGATAGAGTACTGAAGTGAGGCTCCACTAATGTAGGGCGCAGCTTCCTCCAATCATCTTCCACCATGTGTGCCTTTCTTTCCATGACTGAGTTGCACTGTGCTCTCAGGGTCAACCTCTGGCTGCCTACAGCTGGAGGCTGGGTCCCTTTTGTTGGCTTACTGGAGGGACAGGTCAGGTTTGGGGCCTTTGGGTCCCATGTTTGGCTGTGCCCAACAGTGTCCATCTGGGGGAGGTCCCTAACTAGTTGTAAGGGGGATCGCTCAGGAGTTTTTAAAGTTTTCACCTTGCTAGGGCTGCTAGCTTTGGTGCCCCTAATCTGCTGATGGGGGTGTTTAATTTGACAGGGGGCCCTTTGGGGCTCACTGACCTCCTTGACCTTTGCAGCCCTGGGCTGGCTGAGGCAGGGTAGAGAGGGGCAGGTTTCCTGCTCCAGACTGGGTCCCACCTTGGAAGGGTCCACTGACATCAGGGGCTCTGTCAGGCTAGGCCTGACTACCTCTGGGGCAGTTTCTTCACAAAGGGTAAGATCAGTTCCCTGAGGAGGCTGATCCTTTCCTAATGTCTGGTGGGAGGGAGATTTCTCTTCCTCCTCAATGCTCTCTGTTTGTGTGGAGTGATCCATAGTTTCAGGCTTCACAACACATGAATCTGTTTGAGTTTGGGCTGTGGCCATCACGGCCCCACCAACCTTTTCAGGAAGGGACTCACTTTGGGTATGGGCTGTTACCATCACATCCCTGCTAACTTTTTCAGGGAAGGAATCTGTTTTAGATGGGACTGAGTCTTGCACAGCCCTACCAACCTTTTCAGGAAGGACATCTTGGGTTGGGGGTGTGGCCATCACAGCCCCACTAACCTTTCCATGGAGATTTACCATTTTAGAATGGGTTTCTTGTTCCACCTCAGCCCAGGCTGAGATTTCTAAATCATTCCCAAGTAGACAATCTACAGGCACGTTTGGGGACACTGCCACTCTCTTGGGGCCAGTGACACCTCCCCAGCTAAGATTTACTACTGCCATGGGATGATTTGTCTGCACTCCCATCAATGTTAGTCACCTGATATGTGGCACCAGGTAAAAGTTGCCTTGAGAGGACTAGATTCTCAGTCACCATAGTGATACTAGCCCCTGTGTCTCTGTAGGCCTCAACTTTTTGACCATTGATGTGGGGCTCCTGCCTGTACTTGCTCAAAGTGTTTGGGCAAGCAGTGAAGTTGGCAAACCCCATGCCATTTTCACAGACAAGAGTAGCTGTATAAGGGGACCTGGTTAGGCCAGAGTCCACCTGAGTTCCAAAAGTAAACCCAGCCAAATTCTTGGGGGTCCTCCCACCACCTGGGGGATTACTGCTAACAGTAGCAGGAGGTGTTGGAGCTTTACTTGGAGGAATATTCTCTTTATTGCTATTCTTTGGACAACAGCTATCTGTTTTCCAGTGGCCAGTCTGCTTACAGGCATGGCAGTAAGGTTTCTTTGGGACAGAGGAAGTGTTTTGGGACCCATCCCCATCCTTGGAGTTTTGGGGCCCTGTGGGAGACTTGTCTTTAGATTTATCCCCACCCTTCTCTTGAGCCTTGGACGTATCCTTCTTTTGATCATTACCCTGATTCTTAGGCCTAATCCTGGTTCTGACCCATTTGTCTGCCCTCTTCCCCAATTATTGTGGAGAGGACAGATCTGAGTCCACCAGGTGCTGGTGCAAAAGCTGGTTTTGACAATTACTAAGGATCTGCTCCCTCATAATCAAATTATACAATCCTGTATAGTCATGTACTTTGCTGCCAAGTAGCCAACCTTCCAGAGCCTTAGTAGCACAATCTACAAAATCAGTCCAGTCCTGAGTCTGAGCTTTTTGGGTATCTCTGAACAACAACCTGTACTGCTCAGTGGTTAAGCCAAACCCATCAATAAGAGCACTCTTCAGGACAGTATAGTTTTTAGCATCCTCATGTCTAACAGTGAGGAGCTTATCTCTCCCTTTCTCAGAAAAGGAGTACTATAAGATTGCTGCCCACTGTTCTTGAGGAACCTGCTGTACCATGCAGGCTCTCTCCAGAGCAGTTATCCATTTGTGGATGTCATCCCCTTCCCTATAGGGGGGCACAATCTTTGTCAGGTTTCTAGTATCATAGGACCTGTCTTTCTCTTTGGGAATAATGCTGCCACCAGTGGGTATCTCCCCACACAATTTTTGTTCCCTTGCTAAAGCAAGTTTAGCTTGGGCCAGGGCTACCTCCTCCCTCTCTATCTGGAGTTTGACAGCTCTCATCCTGGCCTTATGCTCTTTTCTCTGGGAGGAAGTCATTCCCCTTTGAGATTCCCTTAAAGCACTAGAAAGGTGAGATTCCCTGGAAGGAGATCTCTCTCTTCTATTGCCTGGGAGTATTCTGCTATGGAATCTGGGGAGGTGCTGGCCCTCTCCATTTCCATGTAGGTGTAAGTTGATCTGGCTAAGCCTCCCAACTGGTACCTGTTTATCCCTCTGGTCCTGATCTGACTCTTCACCTTCTGATTCAGGGTCCACCTCCTCATCTTCTACCTCTGGGGTGGTGTTCTCAGTATCTGGGGAATTCACTCCTTCTCCTGAATCACCTGGGGGAACTGCACTAGCTTTCTCCAGATCATCCTTCTCTAGGATGGCTATCAGGATAGGAATGGTAGGTTTGTGACCCTTTTTCAGCCTCCTTGCAGTGCACAAGGCACTCAAGTCCCTGTGGCTGAGTTTGTCATAGCTGGAAGTGCCTTGGTAAGGTCAATCAACACAGGTAGAGAGCTGGAAGCTTCACCTGTGCCAGACATGACTCTAGTGAGGTGTAAGTGATGAACTTACCTACACTAAGTGTTTTCCTACTGTACCTTGCTAGTGAGTTGTAGGCAGGGTGTGCTAAGCCCTTTAATCTACAACTACTAAGTTCAGTAGAACTTAAATATGTAAGCTTTGTTTATATGTACCTATGGTACTTAATGTGATCTTTCAATTTGATAAAAAGATTGCAATGGTAAAACAACAGCAAGCTCAAATCCCAACCGCTGCACACCAATGTGAGAAGTTGGCCTGATGTATGATGTCTCCAATTCTGGAGGCACCTTGTATCAGTCCAAACAATCCCTTATGGTGGTGGTTGTAAGTCAACCTTAAAAAGACAAGCTATCCTAATGGTAGCATGGACTAAGCAGCCTTCAGGCTAAACTCAAGAGGGCATGTGAAGCCAGTTGTTTTACCATATGCACTCCTGTAATATCAAATGAAAGGGCACCACACAAGTTATATATTATAAAAATATATGTATTTATTACTAGAATAATCCCCTATACTCTTTATGAGTATAGAAGCACAAGCGTTTAAACAAAAGCACAGTTTAACATATGAAAGTTGCATGTTTATGGATGAGGCCGGTGGCCACTCAAACCATATATAAAAAAAGTGGTATAAGTATCACTTTACGAACAGTGGTAAGGCCTGGGGCCTTGGGAATCGATGGGACTACACTGGACTAACAGCAGTTAGGACGGGAGTAGCCCGCGGGAATCGGGTGCAGCGCTAAAAGCACACGCATGCACCAATGCAAAGTCAATGGTGCGTAAAAGTCACAAAGTTACTGTGTTAGGAGTCTTCCGACTGGAATAGAATTACCACACTTTAAACTAGGACACTAGAGGTGTAAACCACTACAGAAGCACCGGCGTTCACGAGTTACCTCACCCACAGTAAGCGGGTGCATAGGTGCCAAAGTGTGTCAGGTTTCGTCGTGCAGTTCTATAGTCCTGGGGATGAAGATGCTGCAGGCGGCCAGGAGAGAAGAGTCTGGTTGGATCCAAGGGTGGATCGAAGATGTAGAGTACCTGAAAGCAGAGGGGACAGAGTCTGGGTCACTAGCCAGTGACTAGTAAGGAACCAGGCAATGTCGGGTGCAATCAGGTGGTTGTCGTGAAGCTTGTCTCCGCGGCCACGTGGACTCTGGGGCATCGAGGATGTCCAGGATGGATCACGAGCTGTCCCACAAAGGCTCTCACTGTCGGCGGTGTCGGCTTCCGGATCGGAGTTAACAAGCCTTGGCGAGTGCAACCTACGCAGGATTGGAAGATTGCTTTTTACTCGGACCAGCAAGGTCTGAGCGGTGGCTCCTTTTCAGGGGAGCGAGGTCCAGTCTGGAGCAACCAGACTAGCAGAACAAATTTAAAGGTTCCTCGGTACTGGGGCCACTAGCCAATGGGCAAGCGACCGGACCAATGTGTCAAGCAGGAAAATGCAAAAGGGCCCCACGCAGAACTCGGTAAGTGTGGAGGGGAGATCTTCGGTGCAAGAGCTGCTCTAAGCTGGGGCTTCTCAAACCCCAATGCACAGCTTCAAGGGAGCCTCGGGAGCTACACGGTCAGCACTTCGTAGTTTTTCCAAGATGGCAGGCCCCACGCTTCAGGTCGCCTCCACAGGTCTCTGATTCGCTGGGACTGTGGAGCGGGCTGTTGGAAGGCAGGAAAGCTGGGTCTTGTTGATCTCTGTTGCTCGAGTTCTAGCGGGAACTGCAACAAAGCAAATGGTGAGGCGCTGGATGGTGCTTGTTTGCACAGGGTGGTCACTCCTTGACCACGAGGGAGATTCTTCAGTCTTCTACAATGAGTAGGATGTCGAAGGGTCCAGAGTTTTGTTTCATAAGTTTCAGTCAGGATAATCTGAGGTGCATTGGCACAGCTGCTACCTTTATTCCAAATCAAGGGGCTGGATTACCTGCTAGGTCCCTCCTATGGGTGGGACCAGGGAAGGGGGTGGTTACACCCCTTTCCTTTGTCCAGTTTCGTGCCAGAGCTGGGGCTGGAGTGCCCCAGAACCGGTTTGACTGGATTTTGCATGGGACACCTTGTGTGCCCCAGGCAGTGTCTAGTTTCTTTCAACCCTCCCTGCTCCAATCCACTATCTCCTGTCTGGGGTGGTGTAGCACCTCCCTGTGACAGGAAACCCTTTGTCCAGGCCTCCTCTGCCAAGTTTCGGTCAGCAGCAGGAGGTCAGACTTGTGTCGGGGCAGCAGCATCCATTTTGTTAGGATTACCCGCGTTTTAAGTAAAGTAACATGTCTTCTCCCTCTAGAAGGGTGCAATGCTACCCCCGTCGCCAGAACTGGCGAGGAGGTAGTATTCCAAAGTGTATGACACCTTACACGACATGTTTTGATAAAGCCAAACCAAAGTTAGCAATAACCGCGAGGATTATAATGCACTTAAGAGTATATGGTATGGTAATACCCTGTAACAGCAGTAAGGAAATGGTTCCAAACGCTGCAGACAGGCTCAGCTCATGCTAGAGCACCATCTCACATAAAACCAAGCACTCTGCCTCCAGGATTGTTAAGGCCTGCCATAGGAGTGACTTATAGGCATATATGTGTCCAGATATAGGTTTAGATATAGGTATACTATATCTACGCAAGGGGTGATTACACCACCTTGCCCCAGCTGAGTGATCAGCCAGTTGTGTCAGTTTGGATGGCCAGCCAGGGGTGGCAAAAGATATGTGTGGCAGGGTATGCTCAGACGTGAGTCCCTTGCTCACTTTGCCACTGGATTCAAGCAAGCCGGGCTGAAGACGGCTGGAATGCCAGAAACCGGTCCTCGGAAGCTTGTTTCCGGTCCAGGGAAGACATGGCTTGGCAGTTCAGGCTGGACTGTTCCCATGAGGCACAGGGTCAGACTGATTTGCATATAGCCATGTCAGAACTGGGGTGGCAGAGTGGGCTAAAGAACGATGATGGATTAAACCCAGATCTTTTGACTGGGTGTGAGTGTTTGATTGATTCAGATGCTCCGTCCATCACCACCCCCTTTTGTACCGCTTTTGGCCGCCATAAGTGTGGCAGGGTATGCTCAGACGTGAGTCCCTTGCTCACTTTGCCACTGGATTCAAGCAAGCCGTGCTGAAGACGGCTGGAATGCCAGAAACCGGTCCTCGGAAGCTTGTTTCCGGTCCAGGGAAGACATGGCTTGGCAGTTCGGGCTGGACTGTTCCCATGAGGCACAGGGTCAGACTGATTTGCATATAGCCATGTCAGAACTGGGGTGACAGAGTGGGCTAAAGAACGGTGATGGATTAAACCCAGATCTTTTGACTGGGTGTGAGTGTTTGATTGATTCAGATGCTCCGTCCATCACCACCCCATTTTGTACCACTTTTGGCCGCCAAAAGTGTGGCAGGGTATGCTCAGACATGAGTCCCTTGCTCACTTTGCCACTGGATTCAAGCAAGCCGGGCTGAAGACGGCTGGAATGCCAGAAACCGGTCCTCGGAAGCTTGTTTCCGGTCCAGGGAAGACATGGCTTGGCAGTTCGGGCTGGACTGTTCCCATGAGGCACAGGGTCAGACTGATTTGCATATAGCCATGTCAGAACTGGGGTGACAGAGTGGGCTAAAGAACGGTGATGGATTAAACCCAGATCTTTTGACTGGGTGTGAGTGTTTGATTGATTCAGATGCTCCGTCCATCACCACCCCATTTTGTACCACTTTTGGCCGCCAAAAGTGTGGCAGGGTATGCTCAGACATGAGTCCCTTGCTCACTTTGCCACTGGATTCAAGCAAGCCGGGCTGAAGACGGCTGGAATGCCAGAAACCGGTCCTCGGAAGCTTGTTTCCGGTCCAGGGAAGACATGGCTTGGCAGTTCGGGCTGGACTGTTCCCATGAGGCACAGGGTCAGACTGATTTGCATATAGCCATGTCAGAACTGGGGTGGCAGAGTGGGCTAAAGAACGATGATGGATTAAACCCAGATCTTTTGACTGGGTGTGAGTGTTTGATTGATTCAGATGCTCCGTCCATCACCACCCCCTTTTGTACCGCTTTTGGCCGCCATAAGTGTGGCAGGGTATGCTCAGACATGAGTCCCTTGCTCACTTTGCCACTGGATTCAAGCAAGCCGGGCTGAAGATGGCTGGAATGACAGAAACCGGTCCTCGGAAGCTTGTTTCCGGTCCAGGGAAGACATGGCTTGGCAGTTCGGGCTGGACTGTTCCCATGAGGCACAGGGTCAGACTTATTTGCATATAGCCATGTCAGAACTGGGGTGGCAGAGTGGGCTAAAGAACGATGATGGATTAAACCCAGATCTTTTGACTGGGTGTGAGTGTTTGATTGATTCAGATGCTACGTCCATCACCACCCCCTTTTGTACCGCTTTTGGCCACCATAAGTGTGGCAATGTATGCTCAAACGTGAGTCCCTTGCTCACTTTGCCACTGGATTCAAACAAGCCGGGCTGAAGACGGCTGGAATGCCAGAAACCGGTCCTCGGAAGCTTGTTTCCGGTCCAGGGAAGACATGGCTTGGCAGTTCGGGCTGGACTGTTCCCATGAGGCACAGGGTCAGACTGATTTGCATATAGCCATGTCAGAACTGGGGTGGCAGAGTGGGCTAAAGAACGATGATGGATTAAACCCAGATCTTTTGACTGGGTGTGAGTGTTTGATTGATTCAGATGCTCCGTCCATCACCACTCCCTTTTGTACCGCTTTTGGCCGCCATAAGTGTGGCAGGGTATGCTCAGACGTGAGTCCCTTGCACACTTTGCCACTAGATTCAAGCAAGCCGGGCTGAAGACGGCTGGAATGCCAGAAACCGGTCCTCGGAAGCTTGTTTCCGGTCCAGGGAAGACATGGCTTGGCAGTTCGGGCTGGACTGTTCCCATGAGGCACAGGGTCAGACTTATTTGCATATAGCCATGTCAGAACTGGGGTGGCAGAGTGGGCTAAAGAACTGTGATGGATTAAACCCAGATCTTTTGACTGGGTGTGAGTGTTTGATTGATTCAGATGCTCCGTCCATCACCACCCCCTTTTGTACCGCTTTTGGCCGCCTTAAGTGTGGCAGGGTATGCTCAGACATGAGTCCCTTGCTCACTTTGCCACTGGATTCAAGCAAGCCGGGCTGAAGATGGCTGGAATGACAGAAACCGGTCCTCGGAAGCTTGTTTCCGGTCCAGGGAAGACATAGCTTGGCAGTTCGGGCTGGACTGTTCCCATGAGGCACAGGGTCAGACTGATTTGCATATAGCCATGTCAGAACTGGGGTGGCAGAGTGGGCTAAAGAACGATGATGGATTAAACCCAGATCTTTTGACTGGGTGTGAGTGTTTGATTGATTCAGATGCTCCGTCCATCACCACTCCCTTTTGTACCGCTTTTGGCCGCCATAAGTGTGGCAGGGTATGCTCAGACGTGAGTCCCTTGCACACTTTGCCACTAGATTCAAGCAAGCCGGGCTGAAGACGGCTGGAATGCCAGAAACCGGTCCTCGGAAGCTTGTTTCCGGTCCAGGGAAGACATGGCTTGGCAGTTCGGGCTGGACTGTTCCCATGAGGCACAGGGTCAGACTGATTTGCATATAGCCATGTCAGAACTGGGGTGGCAGAGTGGGCTAAAGAACTGTGATGGATTAAACCCAGATCTTTTGACTGGGTGTGAGTGTTTGATTGATTCAGATGCTCCGTCCATCACCACCCCCTTTTGTACCGCTTTTGTCCGCCATAAGTGTGGCAGGGTATGCTCAGACGTGAGTCCCTTGCTCACTTTGCCACTGGATTCAAGCAAGCCGGGCTGAAGACGGCTGGAATGCCAGAAACCGATCCTCGGAAGCTTGTTTCCGGTCCAGGGAAGACATGGCTTGGCAGTTCGGGCTGGCCTGTTCCCATGAGGCACAGGGTCAGACTGATTTGCATATAGCCATGTCAGAACTGGGGTGGCAGAGTGGGCTAAAGAACGGTGATGGATTAAACCCAGATCTTTTGACTGGGTGTGAGTGTTTGATTGATTCAGATGCTCCGTCCATCACCACCCCCTTTTGTACCGCAGCCCCTGGTAGGCCTTAGATGCACCCATGCCCTGGGTACCTATAGTACACTGTACAAGGGCTGATAAGGTGACCCACTCCAATTTAGTTATGCACCTAGGGTACATGGAGTCCATTTTAAAGAGAGAGCAGATAGCTTGAGGCCCTGATTAGCAGGATCCCAGGCCAACTAAGTCGAAAACCAGCTAAACACTAGGCAAAAAATCTGGGGTAACCATAGTCAGATATCCACCTTCCTACAGGAACCCTAAGGCTCTCTTTATAGTATAAATAAACCATACCAAGATTAGATAGGCAGAGGAGAAGCTTCACACTGACACTAGACACTGAGGTCCCAGCCTGCAGAAGCTCCAGCAAGCAGTGGTCTGACATCCCTTGCGTAGTGTGCAACTAGAGACCAAGATGTGGTCCTTCGTTCTCTCCCATCAGGAAATGGGGTTGGCTCTTTCATAGGGGATTCTTGACTTTACTCCCACATACATGCTAGGTACACTTAGGTATACTTAGATAAGGTTTACATTGCAGGAATACGCTTGATTACTGTCATGACACTATATGCTTGCATATATTCACTGATTTGGCACCATGGTAGACTTGTACCTTTTGTTTACTTTGTTGGTGCTTGTAATCTTATATATCTGTTTCTGTGTAATGGTTGTCGCAGCACACGTTTCATACCAGAATAACGCTGGTTAAAAACGTCCCCATTGTTTATTCTGTGTCTCTCTCAGACTAAGTGAGCACGATTGACTGAGCGAAAAGTACTTTACTGTTTCCACGATCCCTGAAGGATCTAGGGTTGTCATGTTTGATAGTTGCCAGAAACTACTCGCTCCTTAGTAAGGTTAGGGGGCTTATGGTGGCACTCTGAGCTAGCTGGTCTGAAAGCTGGCAAATTCTTTGGGGGTGTCTGGAATCAGACTGGACACCAATCCCTTGTTGTCTAAAAGCGCAGATCCTATATATTTGTAGGAACTATACAACAGTACCAAGGGCTCTCCTATGGGAATCAATGCAACATCAAGATGTACCGGAAGAAATACTGACACAGATAATCAGGCTTCACCAAGACAACTTTGCAAGAGTGCGAGGGGGACCGGGGGCAAGCTTGCAGAGGCAATTCCTGTCATGAGGGGGATGAGACAGGGCTGCGTCTTGGCACCCACTCTCTTTTCATTCTACATCAACGATGTAGTCCAGCACTTTCAAAATTGCACTCATGCCCTATATGTGCCCTATATGTGCGCAAATCGCAGATGACACAAGCTGTCTTGATAAATATAGCAACTAGTGTAGATTAAAGGGCCTTGAAATAAATTCCAGCAAGACCAAATACATGGCCCTCAAACCACATAAAAGTCTTAAGACTGATATACTATTCAACCGAACACCACTGAAGCTTGTATCCAATTTCAGTTATCTTGGTATATCAATCTATTCAAAACTGTCATGGAAACCTCTCATTAAAATAGGTAGTTCTGCTTCAAAACTCTCTGCCAATTGTTAAAAAGCAGCAAGCTACAGAGTTCAAGGTGATCCCTCCAGGAGGTTTATAGATATAGAGCCCAGACAGCAGACCTCTGTGGGGCGGAACTATGGGGTGGAAGAATATGAATTCAATTGTATTTGGAGAAAACTAAGTGATTCGTATATTAACGTGTCTCCCCCAAATACACCTTTGATTCCACTTTTCCATGATACTGGTATCAAGAAACTGGAACATTTAGCCATACTGAGACCCCTATTGTACTGGTTAAGAATCTGGGTCATAGAAGAACTAAACCCCTAGAGACAAGGACTGAGGGAGCTCCTGGAACTTGACGGCCAGCTTACCTTTCTGTGGTCCCCTCATGTGAGTAATTGGCTCCATGAGATGGGTCTGAGTAGGTACTGGAAGGATCCTAGTTCACTGACCGCAAACTCTAAGAATGAACTAAAGCGCATTTATTGTGAATTCATATCGCATAGTGACCATCGTGATTGCAGAATGGGAAGACTCACTACACAATCCCTAATCTTCAAAGAATTGCCAAGCTTTGAACCTTATCTGGATGAAATCCAAACTCAATTAGCAAAAAATCTTTCTATGAAGTTTTTTTTTTTTTTATGTTTGAAAGCTTTATTAGAATAAAATCAGATATTACAAGTAAGGTGACATCAGCAAAAATTAGAAAAAGTTAAAGATTGGGATAAATTAAACATAGGCAGCCAATATCACAGTGAAAAAACCAAGCATTTGGAATTATTTTACGGGGGGAAGGAGGGGGAGGGGAGGGAGGTAAATAAAAGCATGGTAATAGGATAAGGAGTGAGTAAAATAGAGAATTCAATAAATGTAATCAAAAGAGTACAGTAAAATACATAATATTTAGCAATTACTTGAAATAAGAACCTTTAGCGAAAAGGAAACAAGTGTAACGATAAAAAGAGAAATCACAATAGTGAAATAGAAATATCATAAAACTGCAGGCAGAGTACATGTATTCAAGGGGGTTTGAAATTATCCGAGGAAACTGGAGAATATATCTTTTTGGCAGATTGATCTAAATATAAAGTGAGAGGTAACCAATAAAGTTCAACATTGCGGGGGGGTTTACAGGAGGAGGCAAAGGCAACATCAAGTCTATGTGATTGACATACTAGATTCCACCAACAATTCAGAGACAAATTGTTCAAAGATTTCCAGTTAGATACAATGTGTTGTAATGCAAGGGCTAACATGAGGTCAAAAAGGCCTTGAGAGTGTGGAGGGAGATCCAGATCATCTGAAAGGCTACCTAGAAATACAGTGGTAGTGGAGAACTGGGGAGAGATGTTGAAAATACAGGAGAGGCGAGAAAATATCTGAGTCCAAAAAACGCGAACTGATGGGCAAAGGAAGAAAAGATGGAAAAGATCTGCATTGGGAGCGTTACAGGTCCAGCAAGTAGGGATAGAAGTGGAGTGAAAGCGAGATATAGAAAGAGGAGAAAGGTAGAGTCTGTGATAGAAGAAAAATAGGGATTGAGTGAGAGAGGCAGTACGGGAAATCTTCAAAGATCTGGCCCATATCTTGTCCCAAAGAGAAGTGGGCCATAAAGAGCCCAAATCCTCCTCCCAAGACAATTCTAACTTCGATTTAAGACGGTGTGGGTCAGGGGCGGAGAAGTGGCGGTAAATAAGAGAAGCTTTAGGAACAGTAGAGAGGACGGTAAGTAAAGAGGGAGGTGGGGCTGGCAGGTCTTCAGACGGAAGAGAATAATAGCGCTCTAAAATGGTTTCCATAAGAATGAGGAATTTTTTTGCAAAAGAAGGAGGGCAGCGGAATTGAGACTGGAGTTGGGGAAACGAACACGGGGATGAGCCATCAAACAGATGACGTACCCAGATGATACCTTTCGCTCTCCATGAGGGCCATGCAATAGGTCTGTTATTTATTAGTATGAGTGAATTATACCATATAGGTAATAGTAGGAAGGATTCCTGAGTGACCTGGGCAGAAGAGACTAAAGGTCGTAGAAGAGAAGAGGTATGTTTGAATAAAAGGGGATTAAGACATGGGGCTTTAGAAGTGAAGCGGATAACCTCTTGTAAAGAGTAAGGAAGTAATAACTCTTGTTCGACAGAGAGCCAGAGGGGAGAAAAAGGGGAGGGTTCCTGAGAGAGCCAGCGGGAAGCTTGTCGAAGTGAGAAAGACTTGTGGTAAAGTCGAAAGTCTGGGAAGTTGGTTCCACCATTGAGTTTAGATTTACGGAGGCGCAAGAGAGAAATACGAGCCTTTTTCTGTTTCCAGAGAAATTTGGACAAAACCGAATCGATGCGGCGGAAATAAGAAATAGGGATACGGATTGGAAGCATGGATAATAAATAAATCAAAATTGGGGCAATCATCATCCTGATGGAGTCAAGACGACCCCACCAGGAGAGAAACAGAGGATTCCAGGAAGCGAGTAATAATTCTATTCTAGAGATAACTGCATTCATGTTGAGTTGAATAGAAGAGGAAATAGAGTTAGAAAAAAGAACTCCAAGATATTTAATTTTCTTAGAGTTCCAAGCGAAGCCTGTAGCCGTAAAGAAGTGGGGAAGGCAAAGTTTAGTTAACGGGAGAATTTCAGTTTTGTCAGAATTGATTTTATAACCTGAGACCAAAGAAAATTTTTCGAATTCACTTAATAAAGAGGGAACAGAGGTGACTGGGTTTGAAATAAATAAAAGAATATCGTCAGCATATGCAGACAATTTAAGATGATGAGCTCCATAAGGGAATCCGGAAATGGAGGGATTGTTACGTATAGAGGTGAGGAAGGGTTCAAGTGCTAAAATAAACAAAAGAGGTGACAAAGGACAACCTTGACGGACTCCACGTTGAAGTGTGAATGGGGAAGTGAACTGACCATTGACGAGAACAGAGGCCTTGGGCGTAGAGTAAATCAAAGAAATATAAGATATGAATTTAGGATTGAAGCCATGCCATTTTAAAGAAGCTATGAGAAAGGACCAGTCAACCCGATCAAAGGCCTTCTCAGCATCGACTGAGATGGCGGCAATGGGAATTGACAATGAGGGGGCTTTACTTAACACATTAAGGAAAAGTCTGGAATTATCTGAAGTAAGGCGGCCTTTAACAAATCCACATTGTTCTTTCCCTATGAGATGTGGTAAGAGCGGGTCAAGGCGGAGAGCTAATAATTTTGCAAAAATCTTATAATCCACATTGACTAAAGATATAGGGCGATAATTTTTACAAAACTTAGGGTCTCTACCTTCTTTAGGAATAAGGCATATGGTAGCGTCCTGAAATGAGCCTTGGGCCGATCCAGTAGAACAAAAAGATTGAAAAAGAGATAGAAGTTTAGGTAAAAGGAGATCCGAAAAATGTAAGTAAAATTCAACTGGAAAGCCGTCAGGTCCTGGAGTCTTGCCTTTAGTGAGGGAGGATAAAGCAGTGGACAACTCAGAGATAGTGAGGTCAGAATCAGCGGACGAAAAATCAAGATGGGAGGTATCTGGTGTAGGTAGGTTGTCAAAATAGGATTGAATAAGGTCTGGGGTGGGAGGGTTCTCAGGCGTGTATAAAGCTTCATAAAAAGAATGAAATTGTTCCAGGATTTCTGCATTTGTATGTAAAAGAACATTAGAGGGGGAATAGATAGAGTCTATGTGAGTTCGTTCCTTACGCGATTTGAGGTAGTTCGCTAATAGTTTGCCAGATTTATTTCGGCCTCCATAGTATCGTGCGCTGCTTCTGAGGAGAAAAGAGGAGGCTGAGTCTGTAGTAAGCTTGTTAAAAGCGATCTTAGCTTTAAGAAGTTCAGGAGACATATGCTTATTAGAAGAGGTATAGAATTGATGTTCCAGCGATTTAATGTGAGCAAGGGTAACTTTACGTTTATGAAGGAATTGTTTCTTCTTCTTAGAGACAAAATCAATAATAAAACCTCGGGCTGTGGCCTTGAAGGAATCCCAAAGAATATGAGGAGGGGTATCAGGTGAAGAGTTGAGTTGAAAAAATTCAGAAGCGAAAGAGCGAAAAGAGGAGGGGAAGAGAGGATCAGTAAGAAGAGAAGGGTTGAAACGCCAACGAGAGGATTTAGGAGTAGGTGGAAGAAGGTCAAAGACAGTAATAATAGGAGCATGGTCAGAGATAACAATAGGTTCAATAGAAGAGGATATAAGGTGCTGGGAAAGAGATGAAGATAGAAAAATGTAGTCTAAACGAGAAAAAGAAGCATGAGGAGGAGAGAAGAAGGAAAAATCCACAACATCTGGGTGAGTGAGTCTCCATGAATCCACAAGATGTGTCTGAGTGATAGTGTCAAGGAATTGCTTATGTGGTTTGTGAGGGGAAAAACGAACAGAAGATTTACGGTCTAGAAAGGGGTCAATGATCTGGTTACAATCTCCACCCAGTAGGAAAGAATCATCTTTATATTGAATACATTTCGCTGTAATGGAGGGCCAAAAGGAGGAGTCAAAACCTGTGGGTCCGTATACATTGAATACAGTAATTGGGATAGCATTAATGAGTAGTTTAGCCAAGATCCAACGCCCCTCATCATCTTTTTCTTCTAACAGTACTTTACACTGGAGGCGTTTATGAACCAAGATAGCCACCCCATTCTTTTTTTGAGAAGCAGGAGAAAATAAAACAGTGCCAACCCATAAACGCTTTAGTTTTAAGGATTCAATATCGGAGAGATGGGTTTCTTGAATAAGAACAATATCTGGATTGAAAGAAGATAAATGTGAAAGTACTCTATGCCTTTTGATAGGGTGATTAAATCCTTTCACATTCCATGAAACAACTTTGAAGGTGAAAGAGCAGTAAATGGATCAAAATTGGAGAATGCAACAACATACTGTACAATAAGTAATTCAAACTGTAGACAAATAAGAACCATATAGATCATCAAAAAGGTAGAAGGAAGGATAGATAGAAGATGAAAAAGGAAAGGAAAAATAAAGGGAAAAAGGGAGAAGGAGAGGAAAAGAGAGAAAAGAGCAGCAAAGGAAGGAAAAAGAGGAAAAGAGAGAAGGCATAGAAGACAGTACAAATCCAAAAGGATGACTGTATTGAACATACCTGGAGGGGGAAATACACAAAGGGGAAGGTGGGGAGGTGGTGATGCGCTACAAGACGGACGAACCAGGGTCGGGAGCAGGACCACGCCAAGACCGGACAAAAGGAATACAGGACGGGACACAGTGGTGAAGGAAGCGTCCGACAAATATCCATCTGGGAAAAAAAGAAAAACATTATTGACAGACATACGAAACAAGTGACTTAAACGTAGAGCTAGAAATACAGAGAGGAAGAATAAATAAAGGTAGGAGATGCAAGAGAAAGACAATCAAAGAGGAGATAGGGGAAAAAAGGATGTTAAGGATAAAGTAAGGAATACGGAAAGGAGCACGTAATCAGAGAAAGGTTATGAGAGAACACGACATGAATACAACAAAAGTCAAAGCTCAGCCACTGTTCGAAGCAGAGGAGGAGGCATCCATTCCTTCTTCATGTTGCAAGAGGAGAAAGTTCCGTAGTTCTCCAGGTTCCTGAAATGACCAAGTTTTGTTCCGATAGGTGACTCTGAAAGTACAAGGGTGAAATAGGCCATATCTTGCTCCCATAGAACGTAGAGATGGACGCATAGCCAGAAATTCTTTACGTCTGGAGGCAGTAACATTAGATACATCTTGAGATAAGTAGACTCGTTGACCTTGCCAAGACACTTGTTTTTTGTTCCTTGCTGCTGAAAGAATCAAAAGAAGATCTGTGTACTTCAAAAATAGGATGATCACTCCACGAGGCTTGGAAGAAGAGTCAGTTCTCGCCCCCAATCTATGGGCCCTCTGTATACTGATGGTTGTAGAAGGGGGCAAGTCCAAGAGTTTCGGTAAGAAGGTGGTAAAGAAAGTCACTGGATTGTCTCCCTCAAGATTTTCCGGCAAATTATAAATACGGAGGTTGTTCCTCCTATTGCGATTTTCCAAATCTTCTGTATGCTTTTGCAGGGAGAGGACAGTCTTCTCTAACGCCCCAATACGTTGCGTGTTGGATTGAAGTTCAGGAATATGGAGCTCAACAGTAGAAATACGGGCATCCATGGATTCCCATTTGTCTTTCAAAAGCTGCATATCTGTACTCGTCTTCTCAATAAAGGGACGCATTGCTCGTAGTTCCTCCAAAATCTGATCAATAGGCGAGGCAGGGGGGCTATCCTCTGGTGTAGGAGAATTTTGTTTGAGGCGCTTGCCTGGTGTAGCCGGTGAAGAGGGCTTACCAACAGATGAGTGAGCCAAGGATGACTTCTGAGTCGTCATTTTGACAGAGGGATTCGACTTAGGTGTACCAGATGAAGAGCCCACCAGAGTTTTCATAGAGGGTATAAAAAGAAATTGAGGCTTATGTAACCAATAACGTACCTCAGACAGATAAAGTCAAGTTTGAAAAGCCACTTGCACAGGTAGTGATTATGTGAATAGATGTAAATTATTCCTCAGGTGGACAAAGGACGAGAAGGTATACTGTAGTCCTCTCGCGCTGAGGTAAAAATGAGTTGCAGCATAAGATGAACCGTTCCACTAATGGCGCAGGCGCACTGGTTTGTGGAGTCGCGCTTTAGATGAGGGGGCGCTACTCCAGGATGAAGTAAATGGCACAGCGCAGTATGGAGAACGGTTATAATAAGGCGCGCTACTGACAAGCGCCCGTAACTGAGATATCCAAGTTAGCAATGATGATGTAGTCAGTGTTCATGAGACAGTCACCACAGGGAAGTGCACCACATGAGTAGGAGATATGTGTCGAGTCACAGCGCCGTCATAAATAGCAGAAGAGAACATAAGGCGGCAGTGCGCAGATGAGAGATGTAAACATCATGGAGGCGTGAGGAGATGAACTTGGACCGCGGTGTGCAGTCAGTCGCGGTGATTTGAAAATGGCGGACACTTGGCAGGAGAGGGATAGCGGTGTTTAGTGGAAAAGGGGCATAAAGAAATAAAATGCGCCCAAACGCTTCCCTTTTAAAACGAACTCGCGTAAGTGACCATTGGTGTGAGGCCGGTAATTAGAGGCGCTAAAGAAGAGCCAGTCTGTAAGCGAGTCGCCGGCGCTGAGGCAGTTCACAAAATGGCGGATTACGGTGACTGGAGAGTTAATTAGGCTAAAAATCCATCAAAGTCACGGAATACGAGCAGGAAAAACACACCTCATGTTGGCGGTATGCTCCGGTTTCCGAATCCGGCGTTTTGGGCGAAGTCCGGCGTCCTTCACATCGATAAAAGCAGAAGAGGCTGTCCCGGCGCGACGGAGCTCCTCACCTAGCCGTCCATCTCGCACGGCGTCCAAGCCACGCCCCTTTCTATGAAGTTTTGACACAAGACTCTCTAGATCAACTCAATTATAGCCAAATGGTTGCCTGGTTAAATAGTAGGGAGAGAAACGAAATGAACTTTATGTTCATAAGATGCTGAAGAAAACATTCCACACGTTCTATTTTTCTGTCTGTAATACGCTGTCATGAGAAGGAAATGGATTAAACGAATGGGCCTGGGTTTGAGGATTATGACATTTTCAGAGACCCTAAGAATTTTGAAAACAGACTGACTGCTCATGATTAATTGTATTTGGTGTCAGCAGATGTATGTTTGCTTGCTGTGAGCCAGATATGAAGAAAGAGAGGATTGAAATGTTAGCATTCATAGAGTACATTATGTCTCGCAGTCCCTCTGACACCGCATAACAACTGTGAATAACTGAAAACAATTGGAGTTATTTTTATCCTGTGTTATATGTGAAAGTGCTTCTCGAGAATTATCCTAACCGAAACAAAATCTGCCCCGATTGATGTTTTAATACTTTTATTTATGCATTACACGCTTTATGTAGGTAACACCTGACCAGCCCCGAACCAGTGCATAATGCTGGACATTAGGGTCGGCATAGCGGACCCTCCCAGAGCCTATTTATAGTCTCTTTCTAAGATTTTTGCTGACTGTACTTTGTTTAGCAGGGAGTTATTTGTGTGTTTTAGCACAAACAGATGCAATATGCTCGTAAATTGTTTCTTTTAAAAAAAACTATTTTCTGCAATGAATCGTGCATCAGCTGACATGGAATAATCACCTTGCTGTGGAGATGTATTTTGAATTCTTCTTTTGTATACAGATCTTTTATGATATTAATTTATTACAGAGATGAACCCTAATGAATTAATAAAGTGGGAAATAAAAAATGCAATGTCTATTTTAAATGTAGAACAAATAAAAAATGCAACAGCACTATTAAGGTAATTTTTAAGCAAATAATTAATTTAAATAGATTACATTTAACAAAAAATATTTTTCTGAGTTTTAAATGTAAAAACAATTCTCACCTAAAGTAATGTTGTACTATGCAATAATAATGATTAAAAGTGATGTATAGGTTTATATTTAAACGTATCCATTCCTCCAACACTCTATTATGTTATTGCTACCTCCTTTTTCCCCGCGCCACCTTTCATTACTTGCCCTCCGCAATCCCCCACCCTCCATTGTTACGGCTTCCTCTCTCATGCTGCTTGCTAGCCCACCCTCCACCCCAAGACAGTTGTGCTGCTAACCCCTCACAGTTCACCCTGCCAACTCCAACCTTCCAATCCCCTACAAGTGCTGCCTCAATACTAATAGATAGGGAGAAGAAACAGTAACATTATTGGTAAACGTGTATCTCTCACTTCAAAATTATCTTCAAATGGAATGCTAGCAAGTGATCTAGGTAACATAATCTCTTGCAATATAAGTGTCTGCTATTTGAGTTAAGCGTCTGAAAAGTAAAACGAACGATGTGTGAATGATGCCTTCTAGATATTTAACACATTCCGTTTCAGTGTATGTTTTTGCTTAATGGAGAAAACGTTCAGGGATCGATATTAGCCAATCAGAAACCGAGAATAAAGCCATCCTAATGCTAAGGAAGCTGTACAATGTAATAAAAACTTCATAAATTGCTAATTTAACAATTTCTGGGCCATATGTATCATTGAAATTCGCATTCGCAAAGGCCGAAATTCGCAGAATTTCGGCCTTTGCGAATGCGAATTCGCAAAATGGTATTTATGTATACAAAATCATTACAAATCAAGGAATCGGTAAAAATGCGATTCCTTATTTTGCGAAAATGGCCAATCTGCGAACTTCCTGCGATTCCCTACTGTTGCGAGTTCTTAGTTTGCGATTTTCGCAAACGGAAAATTGCAAAAGAAGGTAATTGCAGGAAAATCGCAGATTGGCCATTTTCGCAAAATAAGGAATCGCAATGGTATGTATGAAAAAATCACAATTAGCGAATTTCGGAAAATCGCAATTTACAGAATCGCAATTACCACCAAGTAGGAGCAGGTGGTAACCAGGTGCAAACTATTTAAGCAGCAACAGAATTCCACAAACTTCTTACCAAAATGGCGGGGCTTTACCTGATAGCTAGGAGGATGCGTCTGAGAGCTGCTGCACAGAGGAGGAGACGCCAGGAGAGGATATTCCGTTTGCGCGTCAGCATCTCCCAGCGCCTTGAGGAGGAGCTCTACACCCACTACAGGCTGGATGAAGACACCATTAATGATTTAATTGTGGAACTCAGACCCTACCTTGAACACCCCACACGCAGGACAAATGCCATCTCCACTGAAATCCAGGTCCTGTGTTCAATACACCTGTTGGCCTCAGGAAGTTTTCAGGGTTTGATTGCCTCAGCAGGAGGGGTGTCACAAAGTGCCCTTTCGCGATTCGTCCATGCCTTTCTAGATGCCATGGTTCAGAGGATGCAACATCACATTTACTTCCCCAGCACCCCACAGGCACTAGCCCAGACAAAGCAGGACTTTTACCAAATCTCTCAATTCCCACAAGTGATAGGATGCATAGATGGCACACATGTTACTATATCCCCCCCTCAAGCAAAGAGTACATCTTCAGGAACCGGAAATGCTACCACTCACTGAACATTCAGGTGGTGTGTGTTTGCCAAACACATCATAACTGACATAGTAGCAAAGTATCCTGGCAGCACACATGACGCATTCATCTTCCGTCACAGTGGGCTATACCGTAGACTCTCAAGAGGGGAGTTTGGCGAGGGATACCTATTTGGTAAATAACTTTAGACATAGGGTACATATGTACTAACTACCATGTGCAGTTCACTGACTAACCATTTACATTTCAACCCACAGGTGACAGTGCATATGCAGTCCGGGATTTCATCTTGACTCCCTACCTCAATCCCAACACTGCTAGTGAACGCAGGTACAACAGAGCACACATCGCAACCAGAGGCACCATCGAACGGACCTTTGGGATCCTGAAAAGCAGATTTTGGTGCCTCCATAAAAGTGGAGGTGCACTCTAATACAGCCCCAATACGTGTTGCAAAATAGTGGTAGCATGTGCCATGCTGCATAATATTGCCACAAAAAAAGGCTCACCAGTGGAGCTGAGTGACTCAGGATCCTCTGACGTGGAGGGGCCTGGACCAGGACGTATGCTAGCTTGTGTAGCTGTTGCATCAGCTGGGCGCCAGAGGCGTGATGAGATTGACACAATGCCCGATCTTGTAAGTGTGAATGTGGTTTTTAAACCTTACATGCAGTAAAAATAATAACACAAAATGTTCAGGCAAAGTAGTCATACTACATATGTTTTGCACATGTTTCAGTCACAGTGCTATTAGGAACACAGGAGTGAGTTTAAAGTTCGATGTTGCACAGCGTGATGCTAATTGGAAGGTGTAGGCCTATTGTTCCTGCCACTACTGCGCCTCTCCAAGATGGGTGGTGGGGTGGTGCTGCTCCGACCTGACTGCACATCCACCTCACTTGGAGTTAGTACTCCAGGCCCTGTTGTGCGTACTGCCCACAGCTCGTCAACAGCAGTTGTAACTTGCAAAAGTGATTTGCAATATCCTGTGTGGCATGTGTAAACTGACGCTGCATCTCGATGCTGCGCCTGGCCTGGATTCTTGTGGCAGAGGCCAAGCGGTTAATGGCCCGGGTATAACGATCTTGGCGCTGCAACGCTCTGCGCCTAGCAGCACGCTCTGCGCGCAATTCCTCACATACCGCCTGCATGCCATCCCTCAGTTCATTCCTCAATCCCCTAAAGCCTGCCCTCACCTCTCTTTGTAACAGTTTCATGTTTTTGGCTTGCAGGCGCTGCACCTGCAACATACTGAGTTCCAGGCCGGCAAACACAGAATCTTCGCCTCGGCCTTGATCATTGTTAGTCGTGCGCCGTCTGCGTCTGGCTGTACTTTGTGGCACATGATGGTCTGGTGCATGGACCTCTTGCTGTGGCTGTATCAAATTCCCAACACTATCATCTGCCTCATCCTCCATTGGCGGTAGTGGTCTCACAATGTGTCGCCTCTGTTTCTTGTGAGTGGTCACGGGGCTGTCCTCCCCATCAGTGTGCTCATCATGGCCGGCATCTCCTGAGTCTGCACCTTCATTGACTGTAGCACTGCTTGTTGGCTATGTTGAAGATGGTGCTGTGGACAGAACAGCACACATTAATTTACTGTACTCACTTGCACTGTGTAAATAAATTCTTTTCACCGTTTGGGTTTACATTGGTCTATTGTTTCCCTTTCCTGACCTGCAGATTCTATGTTTGACTTGTTTGGCTGAAAATTTACAACTTTGATTTTTCATGTGACTACATCTCCCATAATGCATTGCTGTGTCTGCCTGTGTACCTGCTCTGGACTACCTATCTTTTTTCCTGCCCCTAGGTCACTGCTGGGGGTGTTGGGGGGGTGTAAGGGGTGTGAGGGCATGCTTCTTACCTTTTCCAGATGCTGGTTGATCAGAGCTGTCCAGATCAGCCACTCCTCCCACACTCTCTGGTTGCAGGGTCCCCTCTACCAGTTCCTCAAGGGGTGTAGAGTCCGAAACAGAAGAGGTCCCACCACCGGTTTGCTTAGACTGCTCCAGCCTGGCAGCCAGCTTCTCTTTTGAGCGCAGGCGCAGGTCATACCAGCGCTTTCTGAGGTCCTCCACACTCCGGGGTGTCACCCCCACAGCATTCACCTTATGCTGGATGTTCCTCCAAATTCGCCTTTTACGGCTCTCTGGCACCTTCAGAGATTTTTTTCCAAACAAAATTTCATGGTTTGACACCATTTGTTCTATCAAAGACTCCAGTTCTGCCTCAGAAAATTTTTGCTTCCTTTTCCTGGAGCATTGACCCTCCTGCTGCTGGGATTCCTGCCTGGGCGTTTCTCCACTCTCTGCCATGTTGCTTCAGGAGCACAGTTCACTCTCCCAAACACACCTTCACTCTGCCTTTGACTCAGAAACTCAGGTGCATCATGGGTAGTCAGTCACTTCCTGGTTGTGATGTCATCATGCTGCACCTGAGTTCCTGATTAGCTGGTTTGCAAAATTCGCAAAATTGTGATTTTTTCCGTTAAGGAATCGCAAAAATTGCGATTTTTCCGTTAATAAATGTGCGATTCGGTAAAAATCGCAAATAAGGAATCGCAAATCGGTTCCTTCATACATATGGCCCTCAATCATTAATTTTGGTGGGATTGCCATTGCATGCTACAAAGTGAAATTTCAATTCCTTATTCCTTATTCCGATCACTGCTTTACTTTTTATTTGCTCCTTGGTTTGCCCATCCAGCTGCTGCTGTGCTGCTCCAAAATATCTATTGCGATTGCAAGTGCTATGTTTAATATTTTTTAGACATATTGCATAGCATCAAGGCCTGCTGTGCAACATGGCTTAAAGAAAAAAAAGCGCTATGACACGGTTAAAGTTGGCCACATCAAAGTGTTTTTTTAACTTTAGGCCATGTTGTATAGCAGCCTACATTGCTGTACAACATGCCTGAAAAACGTTGACAAAGCCAATAGATCTTGCATAGGGAAAGCCTATTGTCTTTGCCAATAGTTGTTTGCCAGCAGTAATTTACACTCGTAGGCTTGATTCTATCTCCCTTTTTCAGGGGGCAGAGATGTGTAAGTCTATACTTTTGATAACCTCATGCTCTTATTTTTTGTGAATAGCCAAAAGTAGTAAAGTTACTAAAAAGTGTAAATTACTCAGCCGCGGCCCGTGGAGGGAGTTCCGGTGGGGCAGAAAGGCGGGGCGGGGGAGGGGCAGGGTTGGGGGTGCTAAAAAACGGAATATGGATAATTGGAGGTAAGTAAACAATTTAATAAATAAAACGAATTTCAAAGCGCACCCTGCATTGCAAAAGGGGGTGTAGCTATTTTAGCAAAACACGGTGTGATAACTTGCAATCAAACTAAGCAAGATAAACTAGGTCGGTGGGCGGTTTTGGAAGCAGTAAATAATGGTACCCCGTTTTCAATTTGCTCTCTCTGTGGATCGAATCTGGACAATCCTGAAGTGCTGACATTTTTAAGTATAGAATTAGCCCGTTGGCCATCTCCATTAGTCCTTTGTTGTGATTTTAATATCTATCTTGATAGCAGTTTTAATCTTCTCAGTAATCTCCCGAATCAGGGAAGAAAGGGTAGGACCTTTAAGGCATTACAGGGACTTATATGGGAACATGGATTGGATGATGTTTGGCACAAGCATATGCAGGGGGATCCGGGGTGTACTTTATTTCGGCTCTCATAAGGAATTTGTCCGCCTGGACTATTTTTTTTATCTCAAGTCAAACCGCAGAGAAGGTTAGTATTGAGCTTCACCCTAAGATAATATCAGATCATAATCCATTAGTCATCGAATTTCCATTAAGTGGCTCCCCTCGACCCCAGACGACTTGGACGTTTGAAAGGAAGCTTTTATTGGTTCAGGTATATTGCGCGCACATGGCCAAATGGATAACAGAATTTTTTTTATATAAACAGAGGTACTGCCTCTGAAACTATAGTATGGGATGCCTTCAAAGCGGCCGTACAGGGCGAGACCCTCAGTTTCTCTCTGCATCGGCAGAGGGGGGTACAGGAAAAGATCAGAGGCTTGGTGGAATGGCTCAGAATGGCTGAGGTAGAGCTTGTGAGGGAAATAAGAGATGTTCAAAATACTGATGAATGCCAGCAGCGTATTGCGGCAATAAAAGCCAGGATACATCAACATGTTGGGGAAGAACTGGCTATTAAATATGTACAGCACCGGGTGGATATATATGAATTTGGGGAAAATACGGGGAGACTCTTGGCCTAATGTATATAACAGAGGGACGTCTTGAATAGAATCTGCAGGATTAAAGACCACCTGGTCCAGATTCAGGACTCCCCGTCGAAGTCTTGAAGGTATTTCAGGAATTCTATCAGCAACTTTATTCAGAGGAAGGGGAGGTGGCAGTGGCATTGTTGGAAGACTTTTTTAGGGAACTTGAAACAGTGAAGGTCACGCCGGAACAGAATGAGACTCGTGCAGCCCCGATCACTTGGGAAGAGGTCGAGTTTGCAATAACTTCATTTGCTGCTGGCAAGACTGTGGGTCCAGACTCGTTGCCTTTAGAATTTTATCGGACATTCCAGCAAGTACTTGGAAATGAGCTCATGTCTCTATTCCAATTAGCCCAAAAGGGCAAGACACCCGACTCGTGGCGGAAGTCCACAATAGTAGTTTAAAAAAAAAAAAAGATAAACCCGCACTTAGCCCAACATCGTTTACGGCCTAGCTCGCTTATTAGTGCTGATAGTAAGATTTTTTCAAAAATCATTGCTTTAAGGCTAGGCGAGATTATTACTCTATTGGTCTCTATCCATCAACACAGGTTTATTCCCGGTCGGGATACCACAGACCATGTTAGGCAAGCTATCGCCCTTTTTCATTGGGCTCAGGCCACAAAATCAACTCTCGGGATGATCCTGTTGGACGCAGAGAAAGCGTTGAACAGTGTCTCCTGGAAGTTTTTGTGTTCAGTTCTTCAATGGAAGGGAATATCCCCTGAGTTTGTCCAAGCAATACAGGCACTTTATGTGCTCCCTGATGCTCGAATCTGCATATCCGGACAGGAATCTAAAGCATTTGGCATTAGTAGAGGTACTAGACAGGGATGCCCCTGCTCTCCGTTGTTATTTTAGTTATATATCGATCCCTTTCTTAATAAACTGGACGCTAATATGAAGATTAAAGCGGCAAAGGTAAACAAAGTTGAGTGTAAATCACTGGCTTACGCCGATGACATAGCGATTTTTATGACAGATATAAGATCTGCTCTCCCGCCAGTTAAGCACTTGGCTGAACAATTCAGTGCGGTGTTGGGGTATAAACTAAACATCGACAAAACTCAGATTTTGAACGCAGATATATCGATCTCGGTTGATACCCCCACCATTCCTGTAGTTACATATCTGGGGGTAATCTGGCTTCACTGATCACCAATGGAATGCTTTATTATTTACTAATGGTCTTTCAATATATTTATTATATTTATTTTGCTTTGCCGCCAGTGCCACAATTAATGTTATGTCTTTATGTGATTCATCTTTAGAATGTGATTTTCATAATCTATTAACCCCTTCCATGCTCATGACGAGCTCAGCTCGTCATGCAGCACAGTGCTCGTGTGCTGATGATGAGCTGAGCTCGTCATGACCACACCTGTTTCTATTGACCTTCAGCACAGCAGAAGATCAACTCAAGCAGCCAAGGTGTTAATGCTTTATATCATATAGTTATTTTTTAATACTATTGTACGTAATACATTTGAATTTACCTGAATGTTCTTTATAAATGGTATGAAGTATTTTTTTTAATTTAAAGAGTAATTTACTGAACATAAAAGTGTAATAAGTAACAATATAGTACAATAGCAGTATATATCACAATGCAAAAAATTATAATGATAGAGTAATGATGGGGAGTGAAACAGAAAAAAGGGGAAGAAGGGAACAAGGAAGGAGAGAGAGGGATAAGCATCAAAATACAACCTTTGCTTTCAAGAACATTACCAACAAACTGATGAGAACGTTCTAGTAAAATTAGGCATAAGAACTAAAAAAGAAATATAATAGAGAAACAAGGTATGAATAAACATATCATGGAGGTTTGGGTACTTCCTCTATATAGAGTATATGTAATGGTAGAGACTGAGCTGATACATTCAGAAAAGTTGTAATTGGCAACCATAACAAATCACGTTTAATGGCAAGTGTGATATGATAAACATAAGCTCTGTCTAGTCTATGGTTATAGCAAACACCATACCACCAAGCTTGAAAAGAGACATTTGAGGCATCTTTCCAAGATTTAGTATTTTGTTGAAAAGCCACAGCTAAAAGGAGGTCAATAATGGAAGTGTTGATGTGTAAGGAGGACCATATTTCAGAAATACTACCAAGAAAGATTTTAGTAAGAGAAAAGGGAAAATGAGTGGAATTTTTTTTATTAATTTGCTGCCATACTTGGGACCAAAACGTATGAATCTGTGGGCAAGTAAAAAGCATATGTTTAAGGTCTGCTATTGCAGCTGAACACGACCAACGTTGATCCTGCCCGATGGAAAAATGACGGCGTAATTTTTCCATGGGGCAGGATCAACATTACCATCTAACATCCTTTTCCCTATTCTAATGCCCCTGTTTCGCCCGTCCTCATTGCTTGTCTATGAAGTGCTGACCATTGTGATTATGATGTTTTGTATTGATGTTATGGAGGGATTAGATTGTGGTTTGAATGCATGAATGAATGTCTTATGGAAAGATAGTAATTTAGGATTGATTGTGGTCATGAATGTCTAATGAATGTTGTGGTGTATGGGACTTTTTTGTTTGGTAACAAATTCCACGTGCTATGAAATTTATGTGGATTTCAATATGTATAAATACAATTGCAAAAACTTTTTTATATAAGAACTTCTGATAAAATAAATAATTATGAAAATAAAAATGATCAAAAATCAAAAAATGTATGTACTCAGAAGTTAAATGTTCTGTGTGGCTTTTACTATACTGAATGTTGCTCACTGAAAAAAAGGTAGGATCCTTTAATAGGACCTTTATATCATCGTGACGGCAGGGTCCAGTTTCTGTTTTGGTAATATTTTTCCCCATTCCTGCCGGTCTATTGTTACCCACAGGGAACACCCTTCTATTTTGTTGCTTTAATAAGATTAGTCAAATCAGATTTATTTTAAGATTAATAATACGTATATTCTAATTGTTTAATTTGGGAAGTTAGTTTTGCTAAAGATTGAGTAGCTAGGTGTCTTTTCTTGTTTACAAAAGAAATAATGAAGTCTCTAGAAGCAGCTTTAAAAGTATCCCATAGTATTTGAGGTGAGGTCTCAGGGGATTCATTTTCTGCAAAAAACAGGGATGCAAAATCAAGAAATGCTGTCGTGAATTTTGTGTCTAAAAGGAGAGAATTGTTAAATCTTTATCTCTGAGTACCTTTATGAGGGGGAAGTAAATCTAAAAGTAGGGAGACAGGAGCATGGTCAGAAATTAAAATTTAACCTATGTCAGAATGAAAAATATGTTGGGTCAAGGGTTTGGAAATAAAAAGGTAATCAATCCGTGATTGGGAAGAATGTACAGGAGAGAAATATGTGTATTCTTGTAATGTGGGATGACAAAGCCTCCAAGAGTCAACAAGAGATCTTTGAGATATAGTGGAAGTAAACTGAGAATGAACATGGGAGGGTGAAAAACGAGAAGCGGATTTTCTGTCTAGAAAAGGATCCATAATCATGTTACAGTCACCACCTAAATTAAAATAATCATCGTTATAGTGCATGAGGGAAGAAAGAATATGAGGCCAAAATAATTTATCATATGTGGTAGGAGCATATAAATTAAAAATAGTTAAAGGAATTTTGTTAACTAACAAAGAAACAGCAACCCATCTGCCATCAGAGTCATTATCTTGATTTATGAGCTGGATATTCAGCCGCTTATGACAGAGAATTGCAACACCATTACGTTTCCCTGAGCCAGGAGATGCAAAAACATGGCCTACCCAATTACGATGTAGTTTAGAAATTTCGACATCTTTGATATGAATTTCCTGTAGTAACACTATATCTGCTTTTAGGTGAGCTAGATGAGACAGAACACGTTGACGTTTAATGGGAGAACCCAACCCTTTAACATTCCAAGAAACTAAATTAACTGGCATCTAAAACTTGAAATAAATGAATAAACGTAGAATAAATATTCAATGAAAATATAAATGCAACAATAAGAGCAACTATATGCAAATAGGATAAGAAAAATAAGAGGAAGCAAAGAGAAGAAGAAGGTTGAAAAATAGAAAGGTAAGTACAACGAAAGGAAAGGTAAGTAGATAATGAGAATTGAAAAGAAAGCTGAGATAAAGAATTAAATTGTGAAAAGGGAGAAAAAGGACAGAGAGGTAGAGAAGAAAACAAAGAAGAAACAATTAATGAAAAAACATTGTAACCAAAGACATACCACGGGCAAACAATAGGAATGGGGAAGGTGAAGCCACATGAGGGAGGTGGAACGCCGAACGGAAGACTCTAGACGAGACAGCAAGGAGGGAGACTACTGCCAGGAGCTCTGAAGAAAAAAGATGTAAAGGACCACAGAACCTGCAACCTGATTAATAAAAAGGGAAAGTATCAATTACATATGGACAAAAAACATTTCAAACAAACAAAAATATATAATATCATCAAACACAAAATACAAAGTACAATGGGGAAGAGAGAACAAAATAAGAGAAGAAACGAACAACAAAAGAGAAAAAAGGATGAATCCATCATGGCTGAGGTATGTCCATGGAGTCCACTCTGCAACTATTCAGGAACTGTTGTAGTAGTGCAGGATCTTCATAGGTAGTTGTCTTGTTGTTATAAGTCACCTTAAATAGACATGGGTGAAACAACCCATATCTAGCATTTAAATTGCGTAGAGCAGGTCTCATATCCAAGATTTTTTTCCAACGGTCTGCAGTTACTTTGGCGTAATCCTGGGCAAAAAAGAGAGAAGAACCATTCCAAGTGAGTTTACCACGTTGTTTGGCAGCATGTAAGACTTTGAGCAACTCAGTATACTCTAGAAAATATAGTATAACCCCTCTGGGTTTCGTATAAGATGAAGCAGAAGGAGGGAGTTGACCAAGCCGATGTGCGTGTTGAATATTCAAAGATGGGCTGTCTGGGAGACCCAGAAGGGTTGGCAGAAAAGACTGAAAAAAGGAGATGGGATTAGGGCCCTCAAGTCCTTTAGCCAGACCGTAAATGCGTAAATTATTACGCCTATTGCAATGCTCCAAATTTTTAATTTGTTGCTTAAGCTGCACAATTTCCTTGGAGATAAGGGGTACTCGATCTGTAAGTCCTTGCACAAGGTCAACGCGGGATTCCAATTCTCCAACTCGTTGATCTGTGAGTGACCAATTGGCTTCCAAGTTTTGTAGGCGAGTATTAGTTTTCTCCATATGTGGCTTAAGAGCATGAATTTCATCCAGGAGAACCTCCATAGATATTGAGGATGATAAATCCTTAGGAGAAGGAGGATTCACTTTTACGCGTTTGCCAGGGGTAGATGTCGACACAGAAGGTAGTTTTGAACCTTGCTTTGTCCCTGAGCGAGAACTAGAAGAGGCAGAGGCCTTAGAGCCAACAGAGTCACCCATATTATAATCCACAGGTTCTGGTAAAACACTGAAAGGGTTAAAATCAGCAATATTCGCCTCCTTGGAATGAAGGGAACCCTTTCGGTTGTTGCGAGATGTCGCCATGAAGGGCTGTAGAAAGAAACACTTGTAGCCCTTTAAAATACAACAGGAACTCTTATTGCCAAAAATAGATTATCTGGAGCCAAAAATCAGCCACACAAATAAAATAGCTAATAGATATACCAAATGATGCAAGTCTGCTCAGAAATATCAAAAAACCGGTGTCATTTTAAAATAAAGACATTTTCTGTGAGGTAAACAGCCTCTCACAGCTTCTTAGCGGTAAAATGGATCAAAAGAAAGATCCTGGGCTCACCCTGCGTTCTCTTTGAGCCCTCATGGAAGGCAGCGCTGGTTTCGCCTGCCGAATGTACAAGTTCCGAGGTCCGGGGAAGGATATGAGCGCCTGGAGCCGTCCGAAGCCTCACGTCTCGGGGGAGCTCCCCTGCACAGCGGCCATCACCCAAGGCTCCGAAGCCACGTCCCCCATGAAGTATTTATAAGCTGGATTTATATGCTATTACAGGTATGACTTGTTTGTTTATGAAATGTCATCTTCTTGCAGACGTTTTCTTTGTGTCATATTCATTTAGTTAGCAACTACCAAGTGCTACACTCTTGTCATGCATTTGCTATGGTTATGCATTTATGATGGCAACATTTGTTGCACTGCTCTGCGGATTATTTATGTTTGAGCTGTCTACGCCGGTGATGGTAGCTTTTGCTGCTGCTTGTTCATGTTGATTCTCATACAATATGTCTCTTAAAGACATCCCATGGTGGGAATGGGCTTCGATGTTGCTGCGGGCATTTCTGGAGTGCATTTGAGTCCTCCTTTCTCTATTCTTCATACCTCCCCTTTATCCTCACCTTAATATTGGGACATCTGCCTCACTTCCTCGGTTCTTTAAGTATGTTTTAACTGTCATTGAACTCCTTTATCAGAAGTACCTGCTGTCTGTAAAGTACATATACAAATGCCTGGTATAAATGTAGTTTCTGTTAATGTTAAAAGTTTGAATGACCCAGTTAAAAGAGCTTGTTACATGTCACTTGCTCTGAAGCTTCTGGGAAGAAGAACGGGGTAATTACGCTTATCTTAAAAATTTGGCTTATCTATTATTGCAGCTGAACATGATACCAGTGGGACATGGTTACTTACATGACTGACTCATGGCTTGGAAGATCTATATATTATGAATTTCTATGCCAAATATAGATGACCCAAATGTTTGGTGTGCGATAAACAAAAAAAGGTCAGCAGATCCCACTTGCCACAAAATTAAAAAACTAATGTTGGAGGAGACTTCAATCTTCCTTTCGATCCTATTTTGGATAGGCACTCTGCTTTTAAATTTCGCCCCGCTAGAGCACACAAACACTTTCTTAGTATTTATTCGTAACATCATGTCTTGGATGCTTGGAGATTATATAAACCTATGGGTAGCGACTTCACTTTTTTCTCCTCCCTTCATTCCAGTTTCTCTCGTATCGACTATCTTCTTGTTGACGGTTCTCTTTTAAAACATACAACAAAAGTCACGATTCATCCAATAGTTGTCTCTGATCATGCTGCAGTTTCGTTAACCATCCTTTATCTTATAGATACAAAAGGACACCATAATTGGCATTTAAACACAAAAATCTTGGAGGATGATGCTGAGGTCAAGGAACTTAATGATGAGATTGTTGGTTTCTTTTAAGAACATGCATTATCGGTGGATTCTCCGATAATACTATGGGGTACGTTTAAGTGTACTATAAGACGTCACATTATTAAAAAAAATGGGCAAAAGAAATAGCAATTTTAGAACATCTCTTCAATCTTTGGGAGATGACATTAAACAAATAGAGGAATTATATAGTCATACTGGTGACAAATCTTGTTTGCAGGACATTAAACTATTAAAATACTCCTTTAATTCCATAGTTACCAAAAGAGCTTATCTTGGAGCTCATGCTCAGAAGACTTGCCAATTATAGCTACATAATAGAGCTGGCAAATTGTTAGCTACTACCCTCAAACATCAGATTACCAATACAACTCAAATTACTCATATTACTGATGAAAACGATTCGAAAAAGTTTCATTCCCAAGAAATTCTTGAAGACTTTAGGGAGTTTTATGAAAAATGATATACCTCTCCAAGTTAGTGCACAAAGCTTAACTGTCAACAATTCCTTAACTCTCTCAAGTCAAGTTGGGTAATGTTGAAATTGACAAGATTATTTAGGATATTGAAGCTACTCGTTCGGGGAATGCTCCTGGACCGGACTGGTATCCCATTGACTTTTATAAAACATTTACCTCTTTAATCATTAAATATCTTAAAACAAATTTTTTACCATTATGTTTTTTCTGTCAAAGTTTCAGCAATGGCTGCTGAGGCTACTATAGTAGTTATACCAAAAGAAGATAAGGATCATTCTGACTCAAAAACACATCCATTCTATATCCCTGTTAAATATGAAAGCAAACATTTTTGCTGAGATTTTAGCAAATCGACTAGAATGTCACAGTCCTAATCTCATCCATGGCTCCCAAACAGGTTTTGATAAGGGTAGACTTGCTAGGTACAACATTCTTACGTTCGGTCACATTTCAGAAAAGTCAAAACTTTCTTCATTAACATCTGCAGCGAATGCCCTTGATGCCAAGAAGGCATTTGATAAGGTATCCTGGCCTTTTTTACATTCAGTTTTAGAATCTCACAACCTTGGCAACTCTTTTATTAAGATGGCCATGGCTCTTAATGCGCAACCTAAGGCCAATATTAGAATTATTGGCATAATGTCCTCCATTTTTAATCTCCACCAAGGAGCTAGGCCAGGGTGCTCACTTTTACCCCTTCTCTTTCTTTTATCGAATGATCCACTTCTCCGCTTGCTTAATCTAAACTCGGAGATTAAGGGGTTCCAATTTGGATCACACATACTTAAAACACTTATGCTGATGATGTTCTTATGTTTTCAGAAGATATTGAAACAGCGGTCCCTTCTATTTTTAGCAATTATTCATAATTTCTTGGTCATCTTTGGCTATACTCTTAACAAAGAGAAGACAGAAGTGTTCCCTTTGAATCTTTTGTGTCTTCCCTCAAACACAAACTGATCAGGTAATTCCCAGAATCCCTCTTTACTGACATCTATCACTCTGCCGCGAAAGGTCAAGTGAAAATGGACCTAATTTTTCTTACAGCTAGACCCAGCTTTTGGATCTCTACCTTGAGAGCAAAATGCCAAATCACCAAAACCACCAACACGACCCATAGTTGTAAACTCTCATTCTATCCCCAAAATCACCTGCCACGCCACGGGACCACCTCGGTGACCATCTACTCCAACGGCACCGTCCTGATCCAAGCCAACAACGACAATCTTGTGGCCTTCGATCTCCTCTTCCCCTCTCTACACTCCAACCCCATCCACGCATCACCCCCCTTCCCTACGCTCCCCTCCCAACCGGGCAATGAGCCCCCCATGCCCACATCACCCCCCTGCATCCACAGTCACCTACGCCCAACCCCAAACCCTCCCCACTCCTTACAGCTCCATGGACTTGGCCCCGCCCCCTGTTTTAGGCCACCCGTCAGAATTAACCCCATGCTTAACATCCCCCTATCTGCCCCAGACAATCGCAATACATCCCCCGTGGCTCCCAACCCACAGCCTCGACCCTTCTCCAAGACTAAACGCCCACCACACCCTGATCCCCACACCACACAACCTACTCCAGTACCCTATCCGGTAACGTAATAAACACCAAAAGACAACACATCTCCAGCAACGCACCAACAGGCCGTAGTGACCCCATTCAGAAGCAACCACCCCCCAGCCTCGACCCAACTCCAAGACTAAACGACAACCACACCCTGATCCCCCACACCATACTATGCTTAACATTCCCCTATCTGCTCCAGACGAGTGCAATACATCCTCCGTGGCTCCCAACCCACAGCCTCGACTCTTCTCCAAGACTAAACGTCCACCACACCCTGATCCCCCACACCACACGACCTACTCCAGTACCCTATCCGGTAACGTAATAAACACCAAAAGACAACACATCTCCAGCAATGCACCAACAGGCCATAGTGACCCCATTCAGAACCAACCCCACTCAAGATGAGACGGACTGCTACCTCGCCCGTATCGAAAATCAATTCGCCTTATAATACAAGGACTGAATCTCATCCTATCCAACCTCTTGACGCTTCACAACCCCCCCTAAACACCCACCCCACTCCCACCACTCTTCACCCCACACGCCCTAGGCCTACAAAGCCCGCGACCCCTAGCCAGGCACCCTGTCCCTCCCCGCACCATGCCACGAGACCAAGTAGAACCACTGAACCCATGTCCCCGGAGGAAGCGCTCGAGCTGACCTCCTCATACACCACCCATTGCGTCGGGCAATCGACAATCCAGGTAATCACCGGCTTCAGAAGTGATCAATCCCTCCTGAAAACCCCTAGACCACCAGCCTTCCTCATCAACATCCATATTGAACCTAAAGTAGAAAGATCCAACACGAACTGCATGATTATAAACTGCAGATCCGCCTCGAAGCATGCCACAGAGCTGGCAGAAACCATACTCAATCATGACATAGACATAGCCTTTATCACCGAAACCTGGCTAAACGACTGCTCGCCTCCCATTCTGGATATGCTCGTACCCCCGGGCTTCTCTATCATCAACAAAGATAGGAAGGACTAAAAAGGCGGTGGCGTGGCAATTATCCACAACAACAACATATCGATTTCAGAAATAGATTCCATTAACTACAACTCCTTTGAATGCCTAACGGCCAACACCAGTACCGCCAACAACACTGTATTCCATTGTAACCTCCTGTACCATCCACCAGGCAACACCGCCTTGTTCATGGAGCACCTGTCAGACCTGATAGCCCACTGCTCCCTCTGAAAGCACTAACAACATCATTTTAGGCGACCTCATTCTCCACTGGAATGATGAGAATAGTGTTCCAGTACAAGCCCTGAATGATCTATTACACTCCAACAAGCTTACCCAGCACTGCTCAAAAGAAACCCACAACAAAGGGGCAATCCTGGACACCATCATCGCCCAACAGGACACAATTACTATAGACCACATCCTTCCAGTTGACTGGTCAGATCATCACCTAATCCTATTCCATCTATCTCAACTGATCAAGTGTCAACCCTGCATCAGAGTCTCCCCTACGTGGTCTAGGAACCTATCGCAGATCAACACTGTTGACTTGAAGAAAAAATATCCTCCCTCCTGCCCATCTACCCGGACGGCCTCTCTACTGAAGAACTCACAGCACACTACAACACAACGATGTCCTCCATCTTAGACCAACTGGACCCAGTGAAACTGAAAAAAAACAGGAGCATCCCCTCCAGAACCTGGTTCAACAAGGACATCAATGAGGGAAGAAGGCAACTCAGAGCCTCAGAACGGCTCTGGAGAAAGAACCCCTCCTCTAGCCACTGCGAAAAGCTCAAATCAGCAAGAAGAAAGTACAAAAATCATATCAACAATGAAAAAAACAACTTCTTCTGTACTGCGCTCGACAAGGCAACAAACAGACCAAGAGAACTATTTGACATCATTAAAAAACAAAGGTCCAAACCGTCGAATACCCTTGTCCAGCCCTCTAAAGCCTTATGCGATAACTTCGCCAACTTCTTTAATGATAAAATCGACAAGATCGAACTTTCCCTTGACATCAACCCGCCTCCTCCTGGCAACAACTTCACAGCAATCGAAACCACCTCAAGCAGGCGACCCCCAAATACCTGGTCCGCCTACGACCCCGTCACGGAAGCTAAGATTCTCAACTTAATCACCACATCCAAGCCCTCATCCCACAACTTGGACCCTATACCATCCCAATTGGCCAAAGATCTGAAACTCACCCTTGCCCCACTCTGGTGCAAAATCATAAACAGCCCCCAAAAAACGGACACCATACCTGACTGCCTCAAGGTCGGACAAGTAACACCTCTCCTAAAAAAAAAGGCCTAGTCTCAAACGACCTGAATAACTTCAGACCGGTCTCCAATCTTCCCTTCTTGGCCATAATTCTGGAAAAAAGCATTCTCCGTCAACTGAACAAACATATTGACACTATCAACCTGCTAGACCAGCACCAATAATGTTTTTGAAAAGGTTGTAGCAGCGAAACTGCAATCCTTAACACTGTGGATGACATCCGTAACTCCCTTGACTCAGACCATTGCTGTTTACTCATCCTCCTTGACCTGTCAGCAGTCTTCGACACGGTAGATCATAGTCTTCTCATCAAGGCTCTCAAAGAGCGGGTAGGTGCAGATGAACAGGTTCTACAATGGTTCTAATCCTTCTTCCAGAATCGCTCCCAAATCAAATCCTTTTCTTCTGACCTTCTCCCCGTGAACAGAGGCGTCCCCCAAGGATCCGTTCTCTCCCCGCAATTGTTTAACATATACATGGTACCCCTTACCTCCATTCTGAATAAAGCCAACATCCCCTTTCATCTATACGCAGATGACACCCAGATATACCTGGAATCCTCCTCCCTCAACGACATTCTAAGACTCAATAATACTCTCAAAGAAGTCCAAGAGTGGCTATCATCGAACCACCTTAAACTCAATCAAGGTAAAACCGAGATCCTCATCATCTCCAACAAGGATGAAAACCCGCAAATGACGGAGTGGCTGAAAGCCATTGATTCACTCAATTCGAATCTCACCCTGACAAACCCGGTAAAATCACTGGGAATCACCCTGGACCACAAACTATTCATGACTAACTACATCAAGAACTCAGCAAAGAGCGCCTTCTTCAATCTTAAGCTACTCAACAAAATCAAACCCTACATTCCACCTACGGATCTGAAACAAGCCACCCAATCTCTTGTGTTATCCAGACTGGACTACGGTAATGCAATCCTTTCAGGTACGCCTCTCTCCCACCTAGCACCCCTAAAAACCACCCTCAAGGCAGCGGGCAGAATGGTCTCCGGCCTAAAAAAATGTGACCACATTTCTCCCACACTCTGAGATCTAAAATGGCTCCCAGTGGAAATGCGGGCCAGCTTCAGAACGGCCTGCCTGACACACAAAGCCTTGCACACAGGGAAACCAGAATACCTAGCCTCTAAACTCAAGAAAGCCGGTCAATCTAGAAGTCTCAGAAGTTCCAACTCCCTCCTTCTCATCCCCCTGAAAACACGCAAACACAAAACGGCACTCCGCTCCTTTGAAGGGAATGCTCCAAAAATCTGGAATGCCATCCCCTTGGACATCGGAACTATTCCTTCCTTTCTAAAGTTCAAAAGCCGCCTAAAAGCCCTCTGCCTCAACCGTGCCTTCCCGAACCCATTTACGTAACTCTCAAGCTCTAACATGTCAGCCATCAGACCGCACGCACCCTCAACCTACCTCATACCCTCTATCCTCCCCAGTGCATGGGGTCTACACCACTAGGAGAATCTGTCAGGATAATACTTTGCCGCGTCACCAAGAATTCACCCTGACCGCTCTACCTCAACGAGGACCTCCGATCCCCTGAGCCCTATTCCTCAGCGTCACACCTCAGCCCTCATCGCCTATGGACTCTCTGAACGTTTATGTTTGTCTGTATTTTACTCGTTGACTCTGTATTTGACTTCTACACATCCTGATGTGAAGCGCTCCGATACCCTCGGGTCTGACCAGAGCTATAGAAAACTCCTAATATAAAAAATAAATAAAAGTTAGGAGATTCAGGTTTTACATGCAATCCACACACATTAAATATCTGAGGATCTGGTTCTGCAAAGATCTTACACTTACTGTTGTTTATAATGATTCCTACATAATAAATAAAGTTAAAGATCTCCTGTCTTCCCGGTCTCCTGAATATATCTCTCGGGGGGTAGGTTACAATCTCTTAAACCCAATTATTAATTTTCTATCTTCTATGTTTCCTTTCAAACTTTCATGATCTTTCTTTCATGAGATTGATGTACTCTTTTCAAGATTTTTATGGAACAATAAGAGAGCTAGAACTTCTTATAAATATTTTAGGAAACCCTCTACATTGGGAGGTTTATTTATTTATTATTTATTTAGAAGTTTTCTATAGCGCAAACAAGACCCGAAGGTAGCAGAGCGCTTTACAGTAGAGGGAATGAAAAAGAGAACAACATGACACAAAACCAATAAAAGCAATCAGCAGGCGACAATTTGGAATGAGGAAAAGTACGGACAGCAGGCCTTCTTGGTAACAGGATTCAACGTTACCGCATGGATTCTGGGGATGCTTGCTGATCCAAGTTACCCACAACCAAGGGAGCGGATAAGGCACAAGGATTTGAGTTGGCTCTTGAATTCTGCATAGGACGGTATAGTTCTGATGTGTGGGGGGATGGCGTTCCATATTTTGGGGGCATTTCCTGAGAAAGAGCAGTCCGCAGTTCTCTTCTTTCTAGTTTTTGGTAGGATGAGCAGCAGGGAGTTAGAGCTTCTCAAATTTCTGGCTTGGCCTGCTTTTTTGAGCTTGTTTACCAAGTATTCCGGTTTGCCGGTGTGAAGGGCCTTGTGGGTTAGGCAGGCCGTTCTGAAAGTACTCCGCATTTCCGCAGGGAGCCATTCGAGTTCTTTGAGTGCCGGGGAGATGTGGTCAGATTTTTTGCAGTCTGTGATCATTCTCGCTGCCGCGTGAAGTGTTGTTTTTAGTGGGGCCAGGTGCGATTTGGGGATGCCTGTTAGGATTGAGTTCCCGTAGTCCAGTCTTGATAGAACTAGAGATTGCGTGGCTAGTTTGAGGTCCTTGTTAGGAATGTAAGGTTTGATTTTGTTCAGAAGTCTGAGGTTGAAGAATGCGCTTTTCGCCGAATTCTTAATGTGGTTTGTCAGGGTTAGTTTGGGGTCTAGGTTGAAGCCTCGTTGTTCAATCCTATCTTTGGAGATGAGGGAGAAACCGGGTGGAACCAGCATGTCTAGGAAGGGAGGGGATGTCTTATTAAGCCAGGTCTCCGTGAGGAACGCAACGTCAATGTCATGTGTGAGTATGGCTTCGGCTAAGTCCGTTGCATGTCGTGAGGCCGATCTGCAATTGATTAGGAGGCAGTTGGTGAATTTCTCCTGATTACTGGTGGTTCTATCTTTAGTCTCTCTAGGTATAGCGGTGAGGACTGGTAATCTCTGTGGTTTGACGATGGGTAGGTCTTTCCGGTGACCTGTGATAACTTGGATTTTGGATTTAGGTGAATCAGCAATGGGGGAGTCATAGGTGGCGGCTAGTAAGGCTGCTTTCCTGTCTGACATAGGAGCTTCTGATCTAAGCGGTCTGGAGGTCAGGAGTTTTGAGCCCGCTGGAGTGGGAGAAGAAATAGAGGACAAGGGTCTGGTGCAAGGGGCTCTTGTTGTTTCTGTTTTTTTTTTATCGGAACCCTGGTCCTTGGGGAAGGGATCAAAAGGCTGGGCACTGAAGGCTATTAAGGGCCCCTGGGTGATGATGGTATTGGCGTGGAGGGGGGTCCGGGGAGAGGGTTTGTGGGGGTTACAGACTATACCAAGGTTAGAGAGGATTTCTGATAAACCTTGGGTGATTGTGTCGACCTGGTTTTCCAGGGCTGCGAGCCGTTTTGTTATGGACTCAAGGGAGGGGATGTGGGCATCCGGAGTGGGGCCAAGTGTGTTAGGGTTCAAGAGGGTGGGTTGGGAGATAGGGCTCAGGGTGAAGGACGGGGGGGTTCGGGGGAGGGCCAGGAGGAGGTTTAGACAAGGGGGAGGTATGGAGGAGGACAGGAGGGGGTTTGGACAGGGGTGGTTTGAGAGTTGTAGGGAGACTCGAGGGGATGAGGCTCGTTGGCTGAGGCAGCCTGTTGGCGTGGGGGTGATTGTCGTAGGAGGCTGTCGGAGACTGAGGCTGGGGGAGGTGAGGTAGTTGGAGGAAGGGGTAGAGGGAGGGGATTGAGTGTCCTGTTGATGTTGGGTGGCTGTGCGAGGGGGGTGAGGTATGGCTGGGGGAGGGGGAGCCGGTCGGGCTGGATAAGGATCGTGGAAGGGCGTCTCAAGGTCTTCTCTGTTAGTTGTGGTCGTGGTCGGAGGCGGCGTTGGGTCGAGGTTAGGGGGGTAGGGAGGGCTGACCTAAGTGCGGGAAATATGGAGTCGAAAGCTTCCAGGTTCTCGTTGTTAGCTTGGATGAGGACCGTGCCATTGGTGAAGATGGTCACGGTTATATAGCCTCTACCAGCTGATCTGAGCGGGAGAATCGCGGTAAGTTTGCAGCTGTGGAGAGTGGAGGTTGTTTTGGCGATAAACATCCACGATCTAATCGTGGAGACCCAGTATTCCGGTCTTTCAGTGTGGAATATTAGGTCCATCTTCGTCGGTCCATTGGAGGCCGAGTGGTAGATGTCAATGATTAGGGTTTCTTTATGATTGCGAATGAGTTTCTGCTTAAAGGTGCGTCGCAACTTAGTAGAGAGGAGTGGGGGGAAAATGATGGTGAAGGAGTTCCGACTGTGAGGTTTAAGGTGGGCAAGTGGGGCTGGAGGAGGAGGGGGGGCTGGTCCCGGGCCATCGTGGGTGTGGTGGAGGGCAGGCGACAGGCCGAAGGTGCGGTTCAGTAGGACACGAGGTTTTTTTTTGTGTTTTTTTGTGTGTTTTTTTAATCTTTGTTGTAGTCCTACTTCTATTTTTCTGAAGTGTCCCGGTTTTATGTTCTCAAGATCTGGTCACACTGGAGATCGGGCAAGGGCCCCTGTAGCTCCTTATAAATGATGAGGCAGGACATCCCAATTGCCCCTCTGTTTGGCGCCTCCCGTATCTTCCAGTGCCTCTCGGGGTGGAAAGAGGTGGTTCCGGTGGAGGCTCTGGTCAGGCGACGTCCTCCTTGGCTGCCATTTTAAAGTCAGGCACGGGGCCGGCGGGGGCAGGAAACATGGGTCTCTAATGAAGAGGCTTTGTTAACTGGAGTAGTCGGGGCTGAAGCTTGGTGGTGCCCAAATAAGAGTCAGTAACTCACGGGGTGGAAGAAAAGCGGCTACGTCCTCTTTAGCCGCCATTTTTAGGCCAGGCACGGGGTCGGAAGCGTTGGGAATCCTGGAGCTCCGGTGGGAGAGTTTTTTGACTTCCAGTGGTGTTCGGGGCTGGAGCTTGGCGCCCTCATAACTGTCGAAACCTCAGAGGGTGGAAGCCGCGGCTCTGGGGGAGGCTCCGGTCAGGCGATGTCTTCTAGTGCCGCCATTTTGCAGACAGGCGCGGAGGGCAGCGTCGGCGGAGAATCCCTGGGCTCCGGTGCAGGAACTTAAGTCTTCCAAGCTGGTCGGGACTCTAATGCTCAAGTTGCCTTGTGCTGGCGTTGCTGGTGGATCCGGTAGCGGTCGGCTGTACTGCGGGTGAGTGTCCTGGGGTCGCAAGGAGGGCAGCGGAGCGCCGATCACCATTGAGCGTGATCAAGCGTCAGGTCTCTGCTTTCCTGTAGCGGGACAGGCTGCACTTTTCCGCCACAGATACCGGTCGCGTTACAGGTGCTGGGCAGCGCTGGGGGGCTCTGATTAGGTGTTTTTGAGTGAGCCAGGAGCTCGGTTTCGGAGCTCACTACCCCTGCGGCCATCTTGGGAGCCCTCCCAAGGTTGTAACTTCCCGGACTGGAATCCATACCAGATATCCTAGGGGTCCCTCGCAACTACTCTGCTGCCCTGCCGCAATTCGTTTGCCTTACCTGAACCAGTCCCGAGGGGGCTGCAATGCTTCTCCTGCTGCCTGATTTGCCGGAACCAGTCCCGAGGGGGCTGCAGTGCCATTCCTTCCATTCCTGCTGCCACGCTGCTTTATCACGCAGGCGAGCAACGGGGACAACAGCTCCAGCGTCCTCTAGTGGCGCTCATTTCCTGCGTCACAGTAAGCGCCAGGAGGCGCTTCAAAAACGCTCAAGGGCTCCCGCAGCGTGGGACACGCGCGGGCGAACTGGACTGGGCCACCCCCCCTAAGAAAACTGTTGCAATCTGGGTTTGGGGTAAGCATTTGCTAAGACTGTGTCCCTATGTGAAGTGGCCATCTATTGTTTTGTCTTATGCCCAGCTGAATTGATTACACCCGTTAGAGCTACAGTGTTTGATTTGCATTCTCTGTCGCTCATATAGGTGCCCAAGTCTGAAGGAAGAAATGAGTAGACGAAAGGGGGCCGTGGGCACGTTGGATGCCTTCATTGTTAGAGTTGAATCACTGCTCACTCACGAAATTGAGCTGGCAGAAAGATGGCTGTCACTAGAACCTGTAAGGCTCCCAGCTTTTAGACAAACAAACTCCCCAAACTATCCAACCATGTTCAATATGGTACAGCCTAGTCCGGGAGGTTTAGGAACAGCTGCCCCTGATAATAACTCAAAAATGTCAATTATTCCTGATTCACCAATTGCCACAAACACCTCATTAACCCATGACCAATCAATTGTTAGTGGTCAGGCATAACGTTAAGGACATGAGTAGTCAGCCAAAAAGGCACCTCCACCAAAGCCAAACAGAGATGTGGTAAGAATGGTCCTAAGAAAAATGTGGTGAAAAAGAAACTAATAGGGAGCACTAGCGCATTATTAGATATTACAAGCAATTTAGATCAAGAGGTCAAAAAAACCTACACGGTTGGCACCCAAACTGAGGAAGATCATACTATAACAGCTACTAGAATTAATGAGGGACCCGGGCAGTTAGAACGCATGGTATCATTATTCACTGAGACTGCACTAGATAAAACTCAGTTTGAAGAATATATGGTTAAAAAACAAAGAGTTATGGATAGGAAGCTAGAGGAGCTATATTCCGCCATGGACCAGTTTGTAATCCTATTGACTGGCAGTTGAGGACGGCGTAAAACATATAAATGAGGTCAAAGGTACATTAACCATCACTCACAATAAAAAGAAAGACATAAGTAGTGCCCAAAATGGGGAAACATAAGGGGATGAGATACTGGACAGGGGTGGAAACATGAGGGGCGCGACAGTGCTTACAGATACTGGTGAAAATGAAAAAAAAGAGAGAGAGAGAGAGAGACAGACCCTGCATCCAAGTGGTTGCTGATCCTACAACACCGAGCAAATGAGTGGGGGTCATACATAGTCCCAAGTTAACAGATTTAATCCCCAATCCTGACATCTTAAATTTACCCCCGGCCGCTTGCCCATATGTTGTAGTTCTATCAGGGATTTCCACACTAAAAAGAGACCAGAAAGAAACTTGGTATAACCTTAGGAACAAAACGGTTGACTGGCTATCCAAGTTTAAAAGATGTAACACGCAAAAAACTTCAGAAATCTTAATGGTCCGTAGGGTGGGATAGGTAGGTGAATCCTCAAAGACGATCCAAGGGGATTGCATTGTCAGCAACTTTAGGAGCCCTTATATGGCCCGGAACCTGTTAAGAACCCAGAGGAAAAGTCAATACAAAGCACTAATATTCAGGCGCTACCACTGGGCTATTTTTATAGACCATTAGAAAGAAATACTGTTGTCCCTAGCCAACACGGAATAGGTTCCAGGAACTGTCAGCCCTAGAAGCTGTCGATTGACATCAAGCTACTGCTTTGTATTGTATTGTATTGGGGGGTGCAAGCTCGTGGGGACATTGTAAAACTCAGTCCTACCTGCGCTGAGCAACGGACACCTTGTTAACCTGCTCCGCTCTCCCCCGTCGCCGCTCCTGACACCGCCGCCGCTGAGAGGGGGGAGCCAAACAAAAAACACACTACCCAGCGTCCCCTGCTTCCACATGGGGACGCCGACTGCCACGCCAAACTCCCGCGCCCGGAGGCGCATATGAGCGAGCCGCTCCTGCAGGTGAGCGGGGGTGCAAGCTCGTGGGGACATTGCAAAACTCAGTCCTACCTGCGCTGAGCAACGGACACCTTGTTAACCTGCTCCGCTCTCCCCCGCCACCACTCCTGACACCGCGGCCGTCGAGAGGGGGGAGCCAAACAAAAACCACACTACCCAGCGTCCACTGCTTCCACACGGGGACGCCGACTGCCACGCCAAACTCCCGCGCCCGGAGGCGCATAAGAGCGAGCCGCTCCTCCCGCGTCGCGGGACGCGCGCGGGAGCCGCCGGGCTCCAGGGACGGCAGGGGTCGGGTCGGGCAACCCCCCTAACGAGAGCTACGGAAAAATGGGTAAGCGGAAACTACAGACATCGATTACAGGAGGGGGTGTTAAAGCTAAAGTTCACAAGCATTATATCATATTTAACTTCGGCTATGGGGGAATTGACAAATCAAATCGCCATTACTGAACGTGAATTGGGTCTGGATGGTCCAGACACAGAGACACAGGGTCTGTCATCCACTGTAAGCCCACCTACTAACCATATCCCCTTGGAACCAAGGATTGTGATTGATAATTCGAGGACCATTGCAATACCTGATCCTAATACTCCACCTAGTCACGAAAAGAGTGTGTCTGGGAATATGCCAAGTGGGACCACGCATTCAGAAGAAGTAGAAATCGGTCCAAAAAGCAAGGGAAAAAAACATAACAAAATGACTAAGGCACCTAATATAAATTCGACAAATAGAGGGTTTGTATTGCCAACCCATTTAGAAGGTGCTATAAGGGACACAGTGGAACATTTTTTTACTGAGAGACTAGAAACTATTTTAATCCGGATATCAAAAGACATTATTGATACACTGAACAAATGCGTAAGTGGGATTATGAAAAAATGTGAGAGCTTAAATGATTATCTACTGACACAGGACCACTCCCTTAGTCAGCGGCCAGTCATACATCCAAAAGCCCCCAAAAATGTAATACCTCAGAATGTTCAGGGAAGGGTTGGGAATGTTCCCTCTACTGTTTCAGGAGCGCAAGTTTCAACTATGCGCCCAAGTAACCTAGTGACACTACCGGTTGTAACTGGTCTCAACAGTCAGGTGGTGGGTATAGGCCCTATAACCCCCCCTATTCGGGAGAAAGCGGTACCTGCTAGCACCGACCTGAGGAGGGATAGAACCTTGATATCTGTGCCACCTATAAACCTTCCCCCAGAAGCTGCCCCTTTTGTTGCCATTCTTGTAAATGTTCCCGCTTTAAAAGCAGGTGAGGTAGAACCCCCGGATGTTTTGTTGCAAAACATAAAGAAGTGGTGCAACGAAAATTGTACCGGGGAAAAAGACATCTCCGCCAGCATAATCATGGGTAGGCGGGTAGGTTGGTTGGGCTACACCAAAAAAACTTGAAGGGGGATTGCCTCATTGTAAATTTTAAAAATTCTGATGGGGCACGCCGTTTACTCTGGGATGCTTCATAATTAGACCCAGAGGACGGCGGTATTCGAGCTATCCCATTGGGCTTTTTCTACCCACAGACAAAATCGCATATTGAGGGCGAAAGGGTTGGCTCGGTTCGGAGCTCCAGCAAACACAGTAGGTTCAGCCCAACCTTCCATGCCCGCCAACATACCTGGGTCACACAAAAACCATGGGGGCGGTACAGGGCAAATCATCATACCCCTGGACAGGAGAGTAGGGAGGGTCCGGTTCTGTTGAATAGATTTTCACCTTTATCACAGCTAGAGGAGATTGATTGACTAGCCAGTCCAGTTATTTTGACCCCCTTAAATGTACAAAATGGAGTAATCATGACTGAGGGGTCCCCCACACTTGAACAAAATAGATCAAATATAACTGAGGGGCAAGGGGGAAATGTAAAAATACTAAGATGAAATTTGAATTTAAAATTTGAATTTGAATTTGAATTTTGAATTTGAATTTGAATTGAATTTGAATTTAAAATTTTTTATATAGCGCGCGTTCACCAACGGCTTCATGGCGCTACAACTTACAGATGTCAGGGCGGGAATGGCAGAAACTAAGTTTAAGAACAAGGCAGCTAATATACTAATTAAAAGATTTAGTAAACAGGTGAGCTTTGAGCTGTTTCCGGAATTGCGGATAGAGAGTTAAAGCTCTGAGCTGTGAAGGGAGGGAGTTCCAAATGAGTGGAGCAAGGGTCGCAAACTTCGATCCTCCCCATTTCTTCCTCCGAAACCTCAGGACTGTGAGAAGGGCTTTAGAGGATGAACGCAGTTCCCTAGTAGGAACATAAGGGATAATCTCAGATGAAATAAAAGCCGGTGCCGTGCCCAGTCGTGCTTGGAAGGTGATAGAGGCAAGCTTAAACTGGACACGTTCACGTACTCAATGTAAAGACTTGAGGAGGGGAGTGACGTGGTGGAACTTTGGCAATTTAAACACCAGCCATGCCGCCTGGTTCTGGATCTGCTGCAAACGCCTTAAGCTATATGCAGGAATACTTGCATATAGGGCGTTGCCGTAATCCAGGCGGGAAATGACCATTGCCAGAGTGATCAATTTCAGAGCGTCAAAAGAAAAGAAACGGGACACCTTGCGTATAGTGCGCAGTGAAAGAAAGGAAGAAGACACCACAGAACTAACCTGAGAGTGGAGGGTGAGCTGAGAGTTAAGTTTAATGCCCAATGTTTTTACTGAGGAAGAGGGGACAGGTGAAGGACCTAGGGAAGGGGGCCAAAATAAAGAAGACCAGGGACTGGATGAACCACCCGTCAACACCAGCTCGGTCTTGTCTGGGTTGAGTTTCAGATGGTTGTGGTTCATCCAGTCCCGGATATAAATCATAATAGATTGGAAATTAAGAACAGAGGCAGGGGAAGAGGACAGATTGAAGACAAGTTGGAGGTCATCCGCATAATTGAATACGTTGACCTCCATTTGCTGCAATGAAAAAATAAGAAGGGCAATGTAGAGGTTAAACAAAAGGGGTGAGAGGGAAGAGCCTTGGGGAACACCGCACTGAACTTTCCGGAAGTCCGCGGAAAAATCACCCAGGTGTACCGCCTGGGTGCGGTCTCTCAGGAAGGAGGATAACCATACCAGGGCGGTACCCCCGATCCCCGCCGCCCGACACGGGATAGTAAGATGGTATGATCAACCGTGTCGAAGGCGGCTGAGAGATCGAGGAGGACCAAAGCCTGGGTCTGGTTAGTGTCCATTCCCTCCCTGAGGTTGTCAAGGACCGAAAGTACCACGGACTCCGTAGAGTGTGCGGGGCGAAAACCAGCCTGGCGGGGAGCTAAAACCCCATACATCTCCACAAAAGAGCTCAAAGTGCAGGTGACATGGCGCTCGAGCACTTTTGCCAAGAATGGCAGGAGGGAAATGGGGCGATAGTTGGCGGGGGCTGAGGGATCTGCACCCGGCTTCTTCAGGATAGGGACAATAACTGCTGTTTTGAGTGAACTAGGTACAACACCCTGAGAGAGAGAGCTATTAAGGAGGTGAAGGGCGGGGTCTGGACAAGTGATAAAAATATGACGGAGGATGTGAGCAGGGCAAGGATCTAAAGGGGAACCAGATTTAACAAGGGGAATTATCGAGGCCAGGGATTCCTTGGTCAAGGGAGGGAGGGCACCGAGTCGTCCCTTGGGGGGAGGACATTGAGGATCTACAAAAGTGGGAGAGGGAAGGGGAATGTTAGCTTTGATAGTGGCAATTTTCTGGATGAAAAAGTTGTTTAGGGAGTGACAGAGTTCCTGGGAGGAGGTGGGCTTCAGGGTAGCTCTGTCGGAGAATGCCAGGTTATGCACAATCGAGAAAATCTCCCTCGATTGGTTCTCAGCTGAAAGAACTTTAGAGGAGAAGTAGGCTGTTTTAGCTGCCAAGATAGCCTTTTTGTATTGAGTCAAGATGTTAATGAACTCCAATCGGAGTGAGGGGCAATAGTTTCTCCTCCAGGCACGCTCCGCTCGGCGTACAGCTAATTTGGTGGTCTTAAGCTCTTCATTGAACCACAGGTTAGCATCCTTCTCCCGCTTTGAGGTGATCTGCTTCAGAGGGGCAATGGACTCACAGCCTGAGGAGAGCCATTGATCAATGGATGTAGCCTGGGAGGGAAATGTTGCAGGCCTGCGGTCCAAAAGGGACGATTATGTTTGGATAAATTTTCTGATAGAGTATGATATCGTTGCATTACAAGAGACGTGGGACAGAGACAGTGATTTTTGGATAAATGTTTTTACGTCTTATTATGTACCTGCTGAGCAATCGCTGGCGGGGAGAGATAGAGGGGGTCTCATGCTCTTGGTCTCAGTAAATATAGCTGGTCGAGTTAAAGTGGTTAAATGTATTTCCACAAATCTTCTAATACTGGAAGTAGCCCTGGCAAATAACATCAAGCTGATTCTTATTAATTGTTACAATTCATTGCAAGGTGGGCCCCCAAATGAGAATCTTCATTTTTTGTCAAATTTTTTATCATCTTATAAGGAAAATCAAACCACTTTTGTCCATTATATTTTGATGGGTGATTTTAACGTACATCTATGTAATTTAAATTTCCAGTACACGGACAATGAGGGCCCGGACTATACAACACCTCAACATTTTAAACATAGTTCGAAGGGTGAAGCAATGGAGGCACTCCTGTCCACAAATGACCTGTTTGAGGTGGGGTTCTTGGCAAACAGTGACCGTGTAGTCACATATAGAGCTAGAAACAGTGAATCTGTAATAGATTACATATTTTTATCCCCTGGGCTTTTAAGCCATGTAATATTTTATAATGCTATACATTCTAGTTTCAGTTATCATAATCCAGTAGTGTTGATCTTAGACAATGGTCTCTCCCTTTTTAATAAAACATCTACAATACTAGCAGTAGTTGAAGTAAAACCAAAAGATCAAGGGAGGAGACTAAAGTGGAACATTATTTCGAAGGTTGGCACAGAATTGAATACCTGTACAGACCCGGATAAATATGGGGGAGACGTAATTGCCTCATATGAAGCGATTTGTCTACAAGTGTCAAAAGAACTCACAATCCCTATTCGTCATAAAACAAACCCAGCCAAGGTCTGGTTTGACCAGAAGTGTACTAAAGCACACAGCCTACTCAAGAAGGCTCTCAATAATACACCTAGAGATAAGCTTTTGGTCATACAGCTTAGGAAAGAGTATACATCAGTAGTGAGGGCATGTAAGGAAGAAATTAAAAAGAATGCCTTGGACGAATTAATGGATAAATCTACAATGAAAGACAGCTCCAAGTTCTGGGCAATTATTAATAACCCCCTGTTCACGGGTACTCAGAACTCGATAATGGAAGCAAATATCTCTGAGGAGGATTGGTTATGCCATTTTGAGAATATATCTGGGAGTGACATTGAGCTGGAACCCTTTGAGGTACCTTTGTCTGACCCCCCACGGGCACCATATACTTTCACTCTGGAAGAGGTTGAGAAAGCTATAGAGGGAACGGCTGGGCACAAGGCCCCAGGCCCAGATGGCGTTCCTTCTGATATGTACAAAGCTGACTGCAAATACTGGGCGATACTACTGACAAATGTTTTTAATAAGACGGTTGTAGATGGTTTCCCTAAATCTTGGTCCCGTTCTATTATAATTCCTATTTTTAAGAAGGGATAAAGGGGAGACCCCAGATGCTACAGACCTATATCCCTACTAGACTCTTCTGTAAAAATTCTTGGGAAGGTCATTTTAGCCACAATAACGCAGTGGGTTACGGAGAATGAAGTTTTAACAAATGCTCAGTATGGCTTCAGATCTGGTAGAGGAATGGAGGACCAATGCTTAAATTTACATTTACTAATCTCCAAATACACGAAGGCTGCAAAGGGCTCATTTTTTGGGGGGTTTTATGGACTTGTCCATAGCCTTTGACCTAGTTAATAGGTCGAGGCTGTGGACTATGTTGCTGAACCTAGGCCTAGATCGGTCCTTGGTGTATTTCTTAGCAGAGTTACACAGGGATTTAAAGGCTTCCATAAGGATGACGCAGGCGGGGAAATGTACCGCAGATTTTAAGTCAGGCAGGGGGGTACGCCAAGGTTGCATCCTGGCCCCTATGTTATTTACACTATACATTAATTCCCTCAAAGATAACCTGTTGACGGCAACATTAGATATTCCGCGTATAGGAGCAACGTCCATCCCTGTACACCTATACGTGGATGATGCAGTTTTAGTGGCATGCACCCTCCTCGGCCTGCAAAGACCACTAGACTCGTTCTGAGTCTTTATGAAATCTCTGGACCTTGTGGTTAATAACGGTAAATCACACATTACGTCAGTAGGTGCAAGAAAAAAATAATATAAGGTGTTTACATACCTAGGGGTCTGAAGGAAATTCAGTGGCTAACCTTTATTAAAACGGAAACCACGAAACTGGGGCGTCCTGATATTTTCTTTAACCCTGAGGGGCTGACTAAAGCTGATCTAACTTGGGTGAAATCAAATTTCATCAAGTCTTGTGAGATTGAGCGGAAATCTGAAGAAATAGGTAAACCTACGGTTAGGGCTCATTATTTGCTCATTTCATCCTTAAACATGCAACCTTATCTTTTTATTGTTACGAACCCCTTCCATAGATGGTTATTAACAAAATTTCGGTTTAACCAAATCCATATGGTTCTAAGTGAAATACAGGGGTGGAGCAAGCCTGAGGACAGTGCATCTTGTAAATGTGATGACTATTCGCTGCAAGACACTATGCACTTCATGTTTTTTTGTTCCTTTTATCATGAAGCCAGAAAAAGGTTTATTCTTCCACTGTTAAAAGATAAAGCATTTTTTCAGTTGAAACCTGCACTATGGCACTTGCAATTAATGGAATCGCCTGTAATCATGTTTGGTGTGGCAGGTTTTCTGGTCACATCATCCCGTAGTAGAAGATTAAGACTAGCAGTACAACAGGAGAGGGATTGTTTGATAACAGAAGTGCAATGTATATGATTAACTGATTTTTAATGTGATGCTGTGTTCTTCTTTTAAATTGATTTTATGATATATCTGAGCAACTGTTTTTACTTTTTGTATTGCATGCTTTTATGATTTTTAATAATCGAATAAAGTGGTTTTGACTCTGACTCTACTGCTTTGTATTGAAAATGTCCCAGAAAAAAGGCAAAAAGAACAAAATTGTAACAAATATTTCATTTTAATTAATGGGGGAAAAGCGGTTCAATTAAACATGGTAGAGTCAAACAAAGGAAAATGGGAACAACATAAGGAACAGGAGGGTGGGGAAGCCGACTCTTTCACCCATGCACTGAATAACACAGACGATGAAGTAGGATCTAGTAATGTTGAAAATTCAAATTTTAACCTAGGGACTGAACCCACGCGAACAACTTCAATTAATAACCCTTCGAACTTACGACTCATTTCGTGGAATGTAGCTGGGCTGAGCAGGAATACCAGAGGCAAAGATTGGCAAGAATATATTGAGCAATATGATATCTGCCTTCTGCAGGAAACCTTGGCATTAACGTCGCCACAATGAGTAGGTTACAATACCTTCCATGTTGAAGCAATTCCTTCTGCTAGAGGGAGATCTTCTGGGGGCTTAGTAATATGGATTAGAGTAACTCTTGCAATTGAAACATCAAATTTAATTGTAACCTCCCATTATATAATGGGCGTAAAAATTAAGACCAAAGATGGAAGGATAATACACTTATTTAACATTTATAATAGACTTAGTCCAGCTTCTAAAGAGTCAGCAATAATTGAGCACATGGACTCTATTTTAAATTCGTTAGGAGAAAAGACAAGTATAATTATTGTTGGGGACCTAAACTGTAATTTTGAACCCATAATAGGCCTCCACAATTTATTTGCCGAGGAGGATATGGCAAACAACATTCCTGAATTAGAAAGTACTAGTATGGTACATGCACGGTGGCAGCAACACAAATAATGAAACTAGTTGCTGGACACGGTTTAAGAGCGTGCAATGGACGTTTACCATCAGATCAGCCAAAGGCACACACTTAATGTAGGAGCAACTCTCGGAGTAAAATAGATTACATAATGGTATCACTAGAAACCTGGCCCTATGTAATCGATCTACAAGTAGCTCTGAGAGTAGAGAGTTATCATCGACCCCTCCAACTAACACTATATGATCAGTTATGCCCCCACTCCATACAGAATATAAAGGATTTTAACATTGTCTCCGATGACTTTATAGTAAGTAATAACCGTCGGTCTCTGAAATGGGCCCAGGTTCTAATGAACAATGGAAAATTGGCTAAAATATATAATACTTTTGCTGATATTTTCGAACAGCATACTGATCTAGTCATAGAAAAAGAATGTCTCCTGGAACTGCACAGAGAGTTGGTGGTAACACTTGCCCCAAGAGTATCCAAAAATGCAGGAAAGCTGGAAAGAGGAAGGAATAATCACCTCAATGGAATTAACCCTTGGTATGATAAAGGTTGCCGCAACGCCAAGACTGAGTTAATAATGGCAGTAAAAGGAGGTTGTGTGATCTCAATAAGGGAGAACAGATTAAAGTATAAGACAACTATTGAGCAAGCAAAAAAAGCATGGGCCGAAGACAATTGGTCCGACTTACTTAATGCAGCAAAAAGTAAGGACCACATTGGTTTCTGGAGACTTATAGCCAAAGGTAATAAAGCAGGGGTGGAAACCAAAGATGTATACCTCGGCGATGACATTCGTGGATCACCTCTACAAAGCTATATACCATGTCGGCAAGTAGGACCTTTTCATCTGAGGATGACGTGGTATCACGTCATAATGATGCCCATCTAGTTTTTAGTTTGGACGAAACATCACAGGCGATCAGTGCAATTAAGTCAGGTAAAGCCCCCGGACCAGATAAAATTCCAGGTGACCTGCTTAAGCATGATATTAGCGTTTGGGGTCCATATATTAATCGACTATGCAACGCTATAGCATTCGGCGCCGCAATTCCGGAAACCTGGAAAGGGGCAGAAATCATTACAATTTTTAAAAAAGGTAATCGCTAAGACCCAGTGAATTATCGCCCAATAAGTTTAATAGATATTTTACAAAAGGTTTTTTCAAGGCATATTTTAAATCGATTACATATTTGGATAGAGCAAAACAATGTATTATCAAAATATCAGGCCAGTTTTAGACAAAAACTCAGCACAACGGACCAGGCCCTAAGGTTCACTAGTTTGTGTTGGAAATATGTCAGCTTAAGAAAGGGCCATCTATATGTCGCCTTTATAGATTTAAAGGCGGCATTTGATCTAATCCCACGGGCACTGCTATGGGAATCATTGAAGCACCAAGGGGTGCCAAACAACCTACTCGACTTTATAGAAAGACTACATAATAATAATTATGCAAAAGTAAGGTGGGGGATGAGGGGCGAACTAATTGAAACAATACCCATAAAAATGGGGGTTCGCCAAGGATTTGTATTGGCCCCCACATTATACTCATTGTATGTAAAAGACATACCAGACTTTTTAAATTGATATGAGAATGGTGCACCTAAGCTGGAGGGTGAGAGGGTGTCTGCCCTTTTATTCGCAGATGACACTATACTAATATCCCAAACTCCAATGGGGCTGCAATGCCTAGTTAACACATTCGACGAATATTGTAAAACCAAGGGCCTCGAAATCAATATTAGTAAAACAAAATATATGGCCATAAATCCCCATAAAACATTTCGGGAAAATTTTGTTCTGAATGGTCAAAAGCTGGAGTATGTACAGAGCTTTAGTTATTTGGGTATATCTTTAGATCCAAAATTGTCTTGGAAGACCCAAATAGAGAAAAGTAAGCCAGATCTCATTCAAAACTCAGTCCCAATAATGAAAAGATACAGGAACAGTCACTCAAGGGCTGTTTTTTCTGTGTTGGAGGTATTTAAATTTAAAGCCCAATCTGCTGCACTATATGGTGCTGTAATATGGGGCCCATATTGTAATAAGACTTTTGAAGTAAGGGAAAATAAATTTTATAGGATGCTTTTAAATCTTCCAACACGCACACCATTAGTACCAATCTATTTGGATTTAAACGTTAAGCGGACCGACCACTTTGTGATTTTACGACCACTGATGTTTTGGGTAAGATTGTGGTCTACCCCGGATGAGGTGCACTACAAGGCAGGCCTAGAAGAAATCATGGAGCTGGACAACAATAATACTATCTGTTGGTTCCGGCATGTCTGTTCATGGCTGAAAAAGATAGGTCTTTCCCAATTTTGGGACGACCCGTCATCAATAACATCAACATCTAAGAAGCAGCTAAAAACTACTTTCTGGTCCTTTGTTAAAAGTAGCACATTGTATGGCACACTGAATGGGACATTAACGTCCAGGTTTCTCTTGTTCAAGGATACACCTAACTTTGAACCATTCCTGAACGAGATACGCCCACAATTGGCAACTTTCAAAACCTGTTCATAAATCAAGATGCAGATCTTTATGGCTTAATCCTAAACTTGTTACTCACATTGAGTTTAACACTGCTTCTCTATGGGATGCTAAGGGTATTAGCATCCCAGTGAAAGACCTCAATGATACTAATAATGATCCTCTCCCCTTTTCTTTTCTAGCCAAAAAATATAATCTCAGTAACATGGATTTCTATACTTTTTTAAAGCTAAAAGTCAAACTTTCTAAGATAAACCTTTCTACAGATTTGATTATTGTCTCACTTCTTGCTATGTGTCGACGCTCAGGCCATACCACTTCAAAAATGAATAAATTTTTATCTCATGTCTCATCCCACCCTCCTAATATCCTTTCCTTTCTCTACTCTCTTTTTCTTTCTCTTTCCTTTTTCACTTTTTTCCCCTTGCTGATGTATTTTATTTACCAAGTGATACCAATTCTATCATACATGACTTTACTGTTACATATGAGAATACACCATCTGTCCTATCTTCCTTGGAATTATACTTAATATTCGATTAATTTGAAATGGGAAACATCGGTTACATCGCGGTGTTTACACCGCAATACCTTTACAACGCGGGTATTACAACACAAGTCATTTCAATGACTTGCGCTGGATGGCGCTCTAACCTAAGGAATAGTATGATGTACTATTCTAGCACCTTCCCTACTGTACGTAGACTGTAGTTGGAATAGTAAATCATACTATTCCTAAGTCCAGCGCCCTACAGCGCAAGTCGTTGTAACAACTTGCGTTGTAATGCCTGCGTTGTAAAAGTATCGCTGTGTAAACACTGTAATGTAACGTCGCATATTAATTCGCAATCCCTGTTATTTGTCATGATATTTATCTGATCATTTTAAAATGATAAGGTTCTATCTTTTCATCCCAGTCCAGATATTGCATTTCATGTAATCCTTTTCAACTTTTTAATTCTTTACTTGCATACATTATTTTCAGATTTTTATGTATTGCTGTTGCTTTGTAACTGTATTTCTTTTTATCCAAAAGCAATAAAATATTTGAACACTAAATAAGGGCCAGATGTAGGTAATCTCAATTTACCTATTCTTAAATACCGAATTTTACCGATTCGGTATTTAAGAATAGGTAAATGGGATGTAGATCATTTTTTAGTAAAAATTACCGAATCGGTAAGATTCGGTAAATAAGAATCGGTATTTACCGATACGGTAATAACCGAATCGGTAAATACCGATTCAGTAATTCCCATTCATTCCTATGGGCCTGGAGGCCCATAGGAATGAATGGGAATTACCGATTCGGTAAATACCGAATCGGTAAATACCAAATCGGTAATAGGGGGAACCCTTTCAAGTGTGGCAGGGTGGCACATTGACACCCTGTTGCACCCCTGAATAGTGCATGGGTGCACATGTGGCACACATACATGCCCTAAATGTATGTCTGCCACATGGCACTGAATAAAAAGCAAAAAATTGCTTTTTAAAAGGAATTCGTTATTTACCACCAACTAATACTTGGTGGTAAATAACGAATCCTTAAATGTAAGAAGCACTCACTTGAGTGCTCCCTACATTACAGATTCGATAATTTACCGAATCGGTATTTTAAGAATTCGGCAATTTACCGATTTCTTAAATTACCGATTCGGTAAACCTGAAATGTGGCCTCCTACATCTAAAAGCCTAATACCGGTCGGTAACGGCCGAAATTCGGTAATTTCGGCCGTTACCGACCGGTATTAGGCTTCCTACATCTGGCCCATAAAGTGTAAATTACAAATGCAAATTACTCACAAGTGTAATTTGCCTTTATGAATAGCCCGTCAGTGACTTTGTACCTGGTGCGCCAATTCCAAACTCAGCATAGCTGGCCATTGAGCCCCATCTCCCCCTATCTTAATATAGCACTTCATAATGCACTTATGCGGTTTCTAAGCTATCAAATGTATTGGTACTCAATTGATCGAACTTGGAGGGATGACATGCTGATTGTTTTCTGCAGGATTCGAATTTGTGAGCAGAGCATGGCATATTTCATTGAAAAGTGTCAAGCTATTTTGCCAGAGTTGACTTACGTGCGAAGAAAAAAACACAAAGCTTCATGTACACCAGTTTAAATAATAATTTAATCCCGAGGTTCTTTAGACCACCCATTTTCTTTCACTGCTGCAGACAATGGAAAGGTGCCCTTCCATTTGTGTCTATGACGTGCTCAAAGTGTGCCAAATGACATTTAAAACATAGCTTACACCAATATTTCCATGCACCATTTTCAAATATCAAAAACTTGATTCTGGGAAACGGAAGAGCATACACAGTTCACCATATTGCCTGAAACATTATTTCTGTGCCTCTTCAGGCCTTCCATGGCATCAGTTTCGGGGAGACATAGAAAGACACATTGGCACCAACATAGATATATTTTTCATATGGGCTAATATAAAGCTGTGAATAATTTAAATTGTAGTGGTCACTTAACTGCTTGATAACGCGAGTCTGTGCTATCCACATTTTTAAATACCTAAACTCTCAGAGAAGCTTTTGTGAGAAGAATGAGAAATGCTGGCTGCTTTTTTCCACTTTCATTATCATTTCCCCTTTCCTCCACTATTTTGTTTTGTTTTTAGTATTTGACTGCGTGAAACCAGAACCACATTCTGTGAAGGGGGGTTGGTTGGTATTAGACTCAGCCTGACATCAGTTCTGAAACCCAACTGGTATTGGGGAGGAGCTAGGTCTTTATACCACTGTGGGAACAGTAGGATACCTTTTTTCGGAAAGGAGGAGGGAATTTCAAGAGGCGGGTGCCAATACAGACAAGGTGCGACCTCCCAAACTTTATGAATGGTAATGAGACTGGTAAGGCCGGATTCTCTTCTAGATTTTCTTAAGAATCTTTAGAATCCTCGATCGACTGGGTCGACTTTCTTGTCTGCTAAGAAGTGTAAAGGGGAGAACCAGAGTGGTCATAACAATCCTTAAAATGTTACCAAATAACTCCAACTCTAGAACCACTGACTACCGAATGAAATTTAGGGGTTTTATTACAAAGCCAAAAATAGTTGAACATACAGACACCTCAGCAAAAGATTTAGGAAATAAACCGAAACTAATACAAACATGATCCTACGCAAGAGCCTCATACGACTCAATATGATGAGCAGAGTTATTTTTAAGAGCATTAGGCAAATAATGACAGATCCAGCTTGAAGCTTTAAATGCATTCGTTCAAAGGAAGAAATATAGAAAGTTAGTCTGTCCCTACACTAGCACTAAATGTCATCCCTACTTAGCAACATCCCCAGGCAAGAGAATAAGGTGTCAGTCGTGAAGACTTCCTAAGAAGTACATTCACCTTCCATCCGTGAGTAGACTAAGCCACTGAGCACGTTCTAAGATGCTCCTTCTATTCTCCTGCCTAGTTCCCTCAAAACCCTACATCCTACTTCATCTAACCTGGCTAACCTAGAACTGTCTCAAGGCTGACTCTCCTCCCTCGGGGCACTTTCCCTAATACAAAATCACAAAACAGTAGACACGCCTCAGTCACTCCCCTTGAGGCAGGTATTAGCTCGTGTATTTTTCCAGTCTGGCTCCATCTTCATCCAAAAATCGTTGCTGTTTCCTTGGGTCCCAGGTACCTTCTCCGCCAAATGTTGCATCTTCGCATTCCGAGGCGCTCCCTTCGTTCTCACTCCTACTAGACTAACTTCTAAACAATGGACTATTCTACCTAACAAGCTATGTGGCCTTGCACCTGAAAAAAAAATGCATGAGAAACAACCTTGCTCCAAGTTCCAATTCAAATTCAACTGCGAAAGGAGCCCTTTCCCAAGGAAACATTTCAGTCCTGCATCTTGAGTCATGCTAAGAAAAATACAGTTAGGCCTCTGCTGGCAATTTCATGTCTCAGGCCTTTTCACGTTTAAATGCACTTCTACCACAACATCAGAAGCAGGTTATTCAAAATCACTTTAAAAGCATTAGTTCTCATTACATTTCTAAAGCAATGTTATTCTCATGTTAAATCTTATGCTGTTTCATTAATAAGCAAACCTACATGTGTAAATTTACTATGTCATGTTTAAACCTAATGCAACACTTCACATATAAAGCAGTAACTCTTCGACATTTCTTAAAGCATATTTTCAGTTAAAGCACTACATTAGTCTTTGACTAATATAAGCACACAACTATTTAATGCACGGATCTCGGCCTAGTACTACATTTTTAATGTCACAAGTTAATACAGTCCTCTAAATATGCGGGTGCTGACTACTTGGGATTATGGTGCACCCCTACAATTTTCAGAATAACATGGCGCTCTATCAGGACATAGACTGGCAGTCACCAAAGAGTCGAAAGAGCACTAAAAAGAATATTTCTTAATGTGTGTTTTTCTCAATAGCATGGCTAACCTGAAAATGGTGTGGTGAACTAGACCAATAGGGACTTATTTAGAGTTTGGCTGATGTACAGGAACTGCCACAGATAGGAGGTAGGTTTTCTACCCTCCACCATGATTTATTGGCAGTGGTGGTCGAAAAGGGGGGGGGGAGGTGGTGCTGGTGAACAAAACCATCATTTCCCGCCCGTGCGGCCGGAAGTAAGATCCCCCAATGCGGCCCAGGGCGCACCGCAACTTGCCCCCTTCCACTTGCCCCACCTTGCTACGCCCCATGTTTACCGGCCCTATAATGAGAATGTAACGCATTGACGATGAACCTCCTTCATCAAACTACTGTCTTTGCCACACTTTCACTCTGCTTGTTTGGTTGAAAATTGGCTGATTGCAAAATGCCTGTCCTGCGATTGCATAGTTAGGGAACGTAGTCCATCAGTTGGATTCTCGGCAGACAATTCTCCATAGCAGCAATGGAGGTGCACACTATAAGTATCTAAACCCCCTCCACTCCCACACAATTATATTTCTGAATAATGACCCCCAGAATATCGTGATACAAGAATACTGAGGACAGGACAGAATACCAAGGGACAAAATAACAAGTAAGTGCATACAGTGAAGCATAGATATACCATTCCTAACTTCACATCTACTTACCTTGAAAAAAGTTTCCCACATAGGCCCACATGTGTGGAGTTAGGTATAGAACATCTATACGTATCTAAATTGTTTTCCAAACTGTGTCCTTGATGTTGTGTCTGATCGATATTTTGGGGTCAATATTCTGGGTGCACATGCTCCAGACCATAATCAATAGAAGTAGGATGCGCATGCTGCTGCAAAACCTGGACATGCATATTTAACTAGTATGCTACCCACTTGTGAATGTGTTCTTAAGAAATAATAATGAATTGATGTTTTTATGCAAAGTTGCTTTTAAATTGTTTTTATTGTATTGATGTAACTCTGGCATTATTTATTTGTATAGTATACTTTTATGATTTTTATTAATCGAATGACTACCCACTTGCAGTTACTCTGCATACATACAGTATTCATCACTAGAACCTATAGCATTTTTAAATGTACAGAAAACATAAAAGTGGAACAGAAAAACTTACAAACAGTTACCTTAAAGGTGATGGTTCTAAACAACCGAACCATGAGTAAAATACACAAATAAATATGTTACTTTCACCCTTAAACATGTCAATTTCACTGAGGGGTTGATTACGATGTTGTCTGGAAGGGCATCCGCGAGCCTTTCAGAGTCGGACCTTCCGACCGGCTCATATTTGGATTCTGCTTACCCAAATGACGCATTACGATGCCCAAGACCCATTACTTACCAACCCACTAGGTTTCTCAGAATCCGACTGGATTTTCCTATTGAAAAACCTCCGGAAACGCAGAATGGAGTCGTTCAGAGGCGCTTTCGAGTCCGAATCTAAATGCCCCTGTACGATGCGTGCTTCCTATGCGCCAAATCGGTCGGAACAACCAACACCTCAGAGCAGTCGGAAGGGGAGTATTTCTGCTCCCAAAAGCGTTACACCTCAAATCCTGTGACCAGGACTGTGCAGCTATATATATTATATATTTGGAGTTTGTAGAGCGTGCAGCTACCTCCAGCTGAGGTGTCCCAGCGCTAAGGCAGTCGAGAGACACAGGGCACAAGTAGGCTTAGGGACGGTTGAATAGCCAGGTTTTTAGAGCCCGTCTAAAGGTGGGTTCAGGTTCGGTCACATGGAGAGGGAGCGGGTGGTAAGTTGTTCACTTTGTTTTATCTCATGTATTGTTATCCATGAACAGCTTTCATATGCGTGACAGCTATGAAGTAATGTAGAACCTTATTATGTAATTATGATGTAATGGTGATTGTTTAAATTGGGCCGAAGCGGTTGGAGTCTGCTGAAGCTGGATGTCTTTTCTTCATGCACCAGTGGGTCATTTTATGGCACTAAATAAAAACCCATATTTGTATACATTTTGACTCCCTCGCTTCATTACAAAGCGGCATTGTGTTTCACAGTTTAGTGGTCCTAACTGCATAAGCTCTGCCACCTACCCTCGCCTTGCGAAAGCAGGGGGTGGTGAGGAACTGCAGGTGGTTAGATCTCAGGACCCGGTCATGCTGGTGGTGTTGGAGTCTAGCTCTCAAGTAGGCCGGGCCTCGGCTCCTGGTTGCTCCGTAGGCCAGGTGAGTGCTTTGAATTGTATTCTCCTAGGACTGGTAGCCAGTGGAGGATTATTAGGTTGGATGTTGATATAGTGTTGGATGAGGCCCCTTTGCGAATCAGTCTGGCGCGCAGCATTCTGTATCATTTGCAGTCTGCGGATCAGATATGCAGGGAGACCCAAGTACAGACTGTTGGCATAGTCCAGATAGGATGTAATAAAGGCATGTACCACCGTCCTCCTGCAGTCCATCGGGAGGAAGTGGAGAAATTTCCGCAGGATACTGAGTTTCCAGAGGCAAGAGGAAGAGACTTGCAGAATCGGGACTTGCAAGAAAGGGCATTATCAAATCTGAAACTCAAGTTTCTCACCTAGTCTACAGGCTCAGGAGTGGGGGGTTCAATTCCTGCGGCCACCAGAGACTAGAGGGTGGAGTGGCCTGTTGATTAAAGAATAGCACCTCGTTTTTTTCCAAGGTTAGTTTTAGACAGTTTTGGGTCATCCATGTCGAGATGTGACTTAGGCAGCTTCTGAAATTAATAAAAGCAACCTCTGAATGTTCTTTAAAAGAAAACAGAAACTGGGTATCATCTGCTTAGGAGATCACCTCCACACCCAGGGATTCAATCAGAGCTGCAAGCCGGGCGAGATAGAAATTGAATTGGAAAGGGCTCTATGCCGCATCCTGGGGGACCCCACAAGCAAGGGGCATCTGGGTAGAGACAAAGGGACGTAGGACCGGATCCAAGCAAGGGCCATACCCTAAATTCCCCGAAGTTTGAGTCTCTCTAGGAGAATCGGATACACCCGATTGCGCATGTCATCCCCCTATCCAACATCCACAATGAATACTACAACCCCAACCAACGCAGTCATGGCAGACGGTAAGTTAGACACCTCCCCCTACAAAACAACGTAACTACTTCGCAAAAGACAATACAAGAGAAAGCAGGGGCGTAACTACAGTTACATTTGGGGTGGGGGAATACTACCAGCAATGTGGAGGCAATTGTAGGGGGCTAATACTTCCAGCAATTTAGCCCCAAAGGGGCCCTGGGGGCTAATACTCCCAGCAATGTTGAGCCAGAATTGGTGGTGGGGGGCTAACACTCTCAGAAATGGTGAGCTAAATTGGTGGTGGGGGCAAACACTCCCAGCAATGTAGAGCCTATTTGGGGGTTTGGGGGGCTAACACTCTCAGCAATGTGGACCTAGATTTGGGGTGTGGGAGGCTAACACTCCCAGCAATGTAGAGACAATTTGGGGTGTGGGGGGCTAATACTCCCTGCTATGTAGAGCCTATTTGGGGTGTGCGGGCTAACACTCCCAGCAATGTGGAGCAGAATTTGGGGTATGGAGGGGGCTAACATTCCCAGCAATGTAGAGCCAAATTGTGTGTGGGGGGGGTAATACTACAAGGATTGTGTCCTTAAATAATAAAACTGGTGCTCATGCAAAGTGCCTCAATACCTCTGTGTGGTGTGGTAAATAAATAAATAATACCCTATTTTTGACTAGGCATAAATCATAACAGATAGCTCAATAAATAAGAGTCAAGATTCGAGGTAGTAGGAGTTTCTGCAGGTTTATTACAGCATAAGGACGGGATCAGGACAACCTGCATAGGATGACCCAGCAGGGGAAAAGAGGCCCAGCAGCTGCTGGGGCTTGGTCTGGGATGAGCGCGCTAACTTTTAATAACAATACATGAACTTATATACATAGCGCAAACACATAGCATTACATTGCAGTAGGCGTAGCAGTGGGTGGAGCAGAAGGCGTGACGCGTAGCAGTCGCGAAAGATAACAGTAAAAGTAGGTGTAACTGGGCGTATACATAGACATGTGGTGCAAACGTAACAGAATATGTCATGAATGGGGCGGAAACATAGGAGGGGGCTACCTAAGGAGCCGGGACCTCTAACCTGGTGGTGCACGCAAACTGGCAATGACGTATTACTAGGAGAAGCTGGGGGCTATGAACTCTGTGCTAGGAGCAGAGACTAAAGTCTGGAGGGTCGGAGCGACTTGTACCTAAACCCTATCTAGTATCTGATGTTTAGGGAACATGTTGATATAAACTAGAAGTCATGAGGGGAAAGGCTAACTTGGTTCTAAGACTGGACCATGCATTATTCTACATGTAGTGTGTGATGAAGAATACTAAATGACCATTAAATACAGTATTTCTCTAACGTGGAGCCGCATAGGCTAGACAATGACGGAAACTATTGATGCAGTTCAGTAGCTTAGGAATGCAGAGAAGGAGGACTGAACTGATAACTGGAACTATAACATACTTTTGGCAGACTCAGAGGCAGAGCCAGGCTGCACCGGGCACTGCGAGGCAGGAAGTAAGTGAAGGGTCGAGGATACAGGTGGGGGCTGTATCGCTCCTTAGCGAGGCTTTCAGGAGACAGGAGCTGAATCTAATGTCCGGGCCCTTTTGAGGCCTGGAAACGGGGACTTTATAATGGAATAACGTGCACACTGAGAAACGTGGCAACGTAACTTTACATAGGCCTGATATTCGTAGTATTCACGAGGACTGGAAACTAGCATACTAAAGGTGGACACAACTGTAATTGCGTCATTAATCGGACATGGGGAATAACATATGCATATTGGTCATGCACACATAACATATGATGGATGAGGCGTAGGGACACAGAACATGGCAAAATTTACTTTTCCACATTCCCTCCTTGTCACTACGTTTCCATCAGGAAACATCAATATTCATGATACCGTCTATCATTTCATACAGTACCATTTGCTCGTCTCGAATTGTCTTGGAACGGGATTTAGAACGGGGCTTAGGACTAGGAATACAAGAGGTAGCACACATGCTGCAAATCGCAGGGCCACATTGTATACAGAGGCAGCAGCTAAATATGATCGCTACTGCAATACTTAGAAAGGACAGGAATTTCCATCCCCATGCGGAAATTATATTCCAGAACCAACCGGACCATGTCCAGGTGCCTGGATCTTGATGTAACAGATGGGCAATATTATGGAGTCTGGTTATAGCTGAATAAACAGACGGCGCGTTATTTGGAATGAAAATGCAACAACTAGATCCGAGGACTCTACAGGCCCCGCCCCTATCGGCCAGTATGACGTCAAGGACGAGACGATTCTGTAAAACAACAATTCTCATAAAGGATTGCTCTTCAGTTAAGTTACCTAGAGCGGAGGCAGTCTCATCTACTACTGCTTCAAGGGTTCTTGTTAAACTACGGATTAGCTTACTGTTTACAACTGTGCCTAAATAAGGGAAAACACCTTTATCTATATCAATGAATTGCTCTGCGGCAGTTTCAGTATAATCGACAATCGGGAGATTTCTCTTGTGTCTAGTATGTACTAGGAAGGAATTCCTATGGTAGTCAGGTGGGGCTAGAAAAACAGGCGGCAGTAGGAAGGCAATGTAACAGGTTCCCTCCCAATCGAGGGGCAGACGAACATATGCAGTTTGACCACAAACAAAATAAGAATGACGTGAAGCTTTGAAAACAGATTTCCCACTGTCACTATACTGGATAACAGTAGTACATTCACTATGGCCTACGTGTACAGAACCATAATTACGGACACATAATTCGCCTTTGACTGGTAGTACTGAAATAGCAGGTGAGTCTGGAGTAGTATCAGACTGAACATTCAGGACCATGAAATTCGACGAATAATTACCTAAATTATACACTTCATTTTCTAGATCTAAACCTGTTCTGTGGGGGAGACCTTGCTTGTCTGGGAAACATGTACTGTTAAGAAAAGACATATCTGTTGCGGATGACGTTAACGTGGACCATGCTCCACATGAACCATTATGTGAAAAAGGATAAGGAAAGAGTGGCAGAACTCCCTTCGGTGTCTGGAAAGGGGGGAGTCGACCACACACCCAACAATTAGTGGCATTGCTGGTCTGGTGTGAATAATGTAACATACGGATAAATGTGTTGTTACGCATAGCGAGGCGGTAAGAATATTCGTGAGGAGGCAGATCACTAAACGTGTGCTCTACTGTAGCATTAGCAGACTTATTTACATGAGGAACTGGGAAATACAGGAAAAGTGCGTAGCTAGTGCAGGAAATCATTATGCTGAGAAATAATATGAAACTTAGAAAAACGATACATTGAATTGAGTTTTTACTGACTCTCTCACTATGGGGGTCTATTTTATACATGTCAGAAACAATCTAACCGTTTCACCTAGGGGAGGACTTATACAATCAAACTGACTGACTTACTAGACCGTAGTTTTTGCTTATACTCCTGCTGCGGAGTTTTCTCTAACAGGGAAGGGGTTGTAACAATGTCTTGTGCGGGACAGTCCTTTAAAACAATGTCTTGGCAGTCTTTAAAATCCTGGGACTCCTTGGAAATGTTTTTAGAAACGGGTTTCAATCCATTGAAAAGTTTTACATGAGAAAGGTGGACCCACCCCTTCCTGCCTTCCAGCTTGACGGCAGTACGGGTGGTCAAGAGGACCTGACGTGGCTCCTTCCAACGAGGCTCCAGCGGACTTGATCTGTCAAAATTCCGGACCATCACAAGGGAACCTGGAACGATTTCATGCGGTGCCACCTCGGTATTGTCTGGAAAGGCGGCGGCAACCTGTGAACGACATGAGTTGAGGGCAGACATCAAGGAAGCTAGGTAATCTGTCAACATATTACATGAAACATCGGTAATACTTCGGGGTCTAGGAGTACCCCACATGTTAGGGGGGCGGCCGAATACGACCTCATACGGGGACAGACCTGATCTGGAATGTGCGACCATGCGCATATAAAATAAAGCGACTGGCAGAGCTACTAGCCAGTCCACACCTTTTTCTTTACAAACTTTTGCAATACGGATTTTCAGGGTCTGATTATGTCTCTCGACTAGACCGGCTGCTTCAGGATGGCGTACACAATGGAACTTCCACTGGTACCCTAACAACAGGGAAACATGCTTCATTAACTCTGAGGAGAATGGCTGACCGTTATCAGAATATACGACTCTAGGGAGTCCATATCTAGGGAAGAATTCACGAACCAACTGCTTGGCAGTGGTCGCGGCTGTGTAATCTGGGACTGGATATGCTTCTGTCCACCTGGACAAAGCGCATACTACTACAAGGACATACTTGAAACCTCGACATCGCTCCATTTGAATATAATCCATCTGGAGGACCTCAAAAGGGTGGTCAGGGGGCTGGAAACCACCTTGTTCCACCGGGACACTTTTACCTGGATTAAACTGACAACATATCATACAGGTACGGACTTTCTGCTTGGCTGCAGCTCGTAAATGCTTGTTGAACCAAATGTTCTGGATACTGTCTAACATAGCTTTTTCTCCTAAATGTGCTGGACTATGTGCGGTATTGATAATGACTTGAACCATAGAGTCGGGGAGAAACCATGTGGCTCTACCCTTTGTTAACCATCCTTGATCTGTCTGGACCCCTCCTTGTTCGGACCATTTCTTGATTTCCTCGGGAGTAGCATGTAACTGGATATCTATGACATCTTGTGTAGGGTCCTTAACTGTCATGCATGTAGTCGGATCTGGAGTATGTGTCTGATTAACTGGAATGTCTAGAGTCTGTGCTGTAAGCTTGGCTGTGCGGTCTGCTAGATCGTTACCTTGGGAAATAATGTCAGTAACTTTCGTATGTGCTTTGCATTTCATGATAGCAATGGATGTCGGTAAATGTATGGCATCTAACAGAGCTTGAATAAGGAGACCATGCTGAATCTTGGTTCCATGAGAAGTCATGAAACCTCTCTCCTGCCAGAGCACTCCGAAGTCGTGTACAACTCCGAATGCGTAACGTGAATCTGTATAAACATTAACTTTCAGGTTCTTGGCGTGTATACAGGCTTGTGTCAGAGCGACTAGCTCTGCTGCTTGAGCGGACAGGGTATCAATACGGTGTGTTTCAATAACTTCGGTGTCAGTAGTCACTGCATACGCGGCGACTAGTTCTCCTGTACTAGTTCTCATACATGAACCATCCACATAAAGTGTCAGGTCAGGATCTGGTAACGGAATGTCTGTCAGGTCTTGTCTTGGCTTTGTCGTAATGTTAACTACTTCCACACAGTCATGTGGGTCAGGATTTGAAGTAACTGATGGTAACAGTGTAGCAGGATTCAGGACGTTGCAGCGTCTAATTTCTATGTGTGGCTGGAACAGTGTCAATTCATAACCTGTTAAACGTGCAATTGTCAAGTGCTGAGTTTGTGTTCGGTTTAAAAGAACTTCCACGGAATGTGGAACTTGTACTGTCAGGGAATGTCCTAAAACTATGGAATCACTTTGTCTGATAGCTAGTGCGGTGGCTGCAACTGACTTAAGGCACGCAGGCAACGCCTGGGCGACTGGATCTAATGTGCTAGAAAAGTAAGCACAGGGCTTGGATTGTCCTGCTTGATCTTGTGTGAGAACAGATAATGCTGTACCTTCACGTTCAGTAACGAAAAGTGTAAAAGGCTTACTGTAGTTCGGTGTAGCTAGAACTGGAGCTTGACATAGGGCTTTCTTTAACTCGTTGAAACTAAGTGTATGTTCAGATGTCCAAGGGAGGACAGTCGATGCGGCTGCCTCCTGTGTCGTTAACTGTATCAGTGGCTTGGCTAGAAATGCATACTGGGGAATCCATTGTCTACAATAAGAAGTAAGGCCGATAAAAGCACGTACCTCCTTCTGGGTTCTGGGCTGGGGAAGACTCTCTATTAACTGGATACGGTCGGGTGTCAACTGCCTACCCCTCTTGGACAGTAAGTGTCCTAAGTAGACCACTTGCTGGACACAGAATTGAAGCTTCGAAGGGGACACCTTGTGCCCCATCTCGGCTAGAAAATACAAGACTGTAAGTGATGCTCGCTCGCAAGCACGTTCAGAACGGGCTGTGATCAGTAGATCATCGACATACTGAAGCAGGGCAGTGTCTGTTGGCATGTGAATGTTGTCTAGTTGTCTCTTAAGTGCTTGACTGTAAATACTAGGACTTTCTGTGAAACCTTGAGGAGCGCGTGTGAACATATAGCTCCTTCCATTTAAACAAAATCCGAAAAGAAACTGGCTGTCTGGATGAATAGGAACACTAAAAAATGCATTCTTGAGGTCTATGACAGTGAAGAACGTGGCTTCAGAATCAATGGCTGTTAATAGGGAAGAGATATCTGGGACTACTGGGTACTGAGGAATAATACATTTATTAAGCTCTCGTAAATCAATCACTAATCGATATACTGGGGGTGCATTTGGATCAGTACGTTTCATGACTGGAATGATCGGAGAATTACATACATTGGAGTCAGTTTCTACAACTACTCCTTGAGCCATGAGCTCGTCAATAATTTTGGATAAGGCTGCTACAGCCTCAGGTGGCAATCTGTACTGTCTGATTCGGGGTAACACTACACCTGGCTTGAGAGTCACACGATAGGGTGTGATTTGCATATAACCTACATCAGTTGGACCTTGTGCCCATAAATGCTGCGGAACTTTAGACAATCTTGAATCAAAATCTCGTAATACATAGTGACCCTTAAAGTCACGTAGGAACAGACGTATTCCCTCTGGGGAACAGCAAATAACTGCACCTAATTCTTTCAGTGTCTTAATGCCTAATAGATTTTCTGGACATGACTTAGTAAGTAACAGATCAGTAGTGCGGGACAATGGACCTACTTCTAGAGTAACTGGCTTTGAGATCTCATTTATAATGGGTTTTCCTGAAAATCCAAGGGAAACATTTCTTGAGCCTGAGAGCGGAGCCCCTGGAACTTCGGCATGACTAATTGTGGTCCTACTTGCCCCTGTATCGATCAAAAACTTTCTGTCTTTCCCTAATACTTGACTGTGAACATAGGGACCTTCTTGATCTACAGGTATCTCGATGAGAGGCAAGCCTACCTCCCTCTCTAGGCTGTTTCATGAATATGGCTGATACTCTGGATACTCGGACTGTGCATACTGGTACATCTGTGATGTGACATGCTGTGTTGCAGCAATAGGCTGCGGTGCTGTAACTGTCTGTTGTGCATTCTGTGACTGAGGAGTCTGTGAAACTTGTTCTTGTCTAGGCGGACGTGGTCTTTCTTTAGTCTTACCAGTAGCTATGTTATGTTTCAGAACTGCACACTCGTTTATAAAATGACCTGGCTGTTTACAATAATTGCAGTTCCCTTTAACGGGAGCTGCAGAATGACTGGCTTGATTCGGACCCCTCTTCTGACTGTCTTGAGGAACAGACTGTGCAACTAGCACTTTCATTTTCGTGTCTTTCATACGTTTTCTTTCGTGTTCTTGCTCTTCTCTGATTCTATTCTGGTGGTATTGGAGCATCTGGAGCATCTGGGACGGAGTATTTGCTTGCCAGGTGCTTTCGACTTTCAAAACTCGATTTTTAATTTGTGGACTTGAATTCTCGACTAATTTAGTAACGAAAAGGTGAGGGTATGACTCACTACTTGTCTTGAGACCACTGTTAATACTAAAACATTTTTCAAATCTAGAATAAAAATCACTAATATCTTCGTCTTGTTTCTGTTTACAGGCTGAGATTGCATCCCAGTCTTCTTTTCTAGTTGTCAATAATCTGGGTAAAACTTGAATCAATAATTCTGGTAATTCTTTACATTTATCTCCAAGACCGGTACCTGGTACTCGAGCCTTGTCTTCAGCTTCTAGAGCTGTCCAATCGATCTTTTTCTCTCCCACCTCCCATTCCTTTTCCTTTAGCTTTTCATACACCCCTGCGGGTAACAGGACCTTTAACATTTTAATGATATCTGGGTAAGTGTATTCTCCCATACGGAGCATGTCTTTTAATTCTCTATGGAACCCTGCTGGATCTTTGTCATGACAGGGAATTAATTTCTTCATTTCAAGAAGTTCCATCTTTGTTATTGGAGTGTATACAAACACTCGTTGCATTTCGCCACCCGTCCCTCTGACTGGGTGGACTTCTCGTAACGGATTCTGTCGGTCTATGTAGAATGATTTACTTTCTGGGGGTGAGACATGAACAAAATGTGGGTTCAAGAACGTTCTATATTTGTGGCGTTGTTCTAGAATGACACTAATTAAATCGGTACCTAGACCTCTCCATCTGTACTGGAGTAACTCGTTCAGGATATCATGTAACGGACCTGGATCAGAGTGTTGACCCTCATACAGAGTAATGAGGTGCTGAATCATATACATACCCACCAGTCGTTGCTCGGCTGGGGGCATTTTCAGAAACATTTGTGCCACTATTTCGTCTGGAAAAGTGGTAGAATCAGTAATCCATCGGACTGCTGATCGGGCTAGTTCTTGTTCATGCATGGTACTTAACTCACTATAACCGATTCGTGATTTCAGAATGTGATCGGTAGCTTGAAATACTTGTTCTAGAGAACCTTGTTCTGGTGCTGAATGATGAAAAATAGACTTGGGTTCTAGGCGTAAATGGCGATCTGGAAATCTAGATTTTCCTACGTACGCTATTCTGGCGGGATTCTCGTCCTCTTCTTCTTCGGGATCAGAGATACTTTCTTTCTCGCTTACTTGTGCTGTTTTACGCTGTTCGTGTATCTTTATTATCTCTTTACGGATTTTCTTGTACATATTCTCCATAGCACCGACGGTCTTGTGCTTACCCTCGGCTATATTATCACTCCACCTTGTCAGGATTCTCATTTCGGCGGAATCTTTAGACGGGTAATCTTGTTCTCTTATTAGACAATTGATCAGGAACTTTAATATCATGAGCTGGATCTCGGCTTTCCTTTGAGACATAGTCTCGCTAATACTTTCTGGATCATCCCCTGTACGGATGAAACGATATATTCTGTCTAGATCTTCTTTCATATTCGGTAAGGTGACTAGATACTCGGCCACCTTTCTTACGCGAAATGAATATAAAACCATATTATCCTCGCCTGGGACTGGATCATAGCAACATTCGGCAAGGGATTTTCTTATTTCTGCAACAGACTGATATCTAGGCGTACGCTGTGATGCTTGTGCATGTAATTCGGCTAACGTTAAACGCTTGTGTGGCGGCGGGGTTTGAGGAGGACCTCCTCCTGCGGCCCCTAAACTGGAATCATCAACTGATGCTTTCCGACCTGGCAGGGTCGGTAATTGTAACGTGGGCTGGACTTGTATGGCGGGCTGGACCGGGGGTACCGTAACAGGTACTCCGGTGTCTGGAGGAGCGGGAAGTGCCTGATTTACAGGGACTGGCGGAGCGCGAACAGGATTTGCATATTCTGGGACTGTGTCGTCCAAGTAGGACGAAATAAAAATATCAGCTGCGGTCGGTTTGTGACGTAGCTTGGTCGGAAGTAATGGTGGCGGGAAATTACTGGATGCCTCTGGGGTCGCTTTTGGCAAGCCCTCGGCAAGAAGAGGATACATACCCTTAATGAGGGCATGCCTCTGTCTGTCTGACTGTTCGGCTTTTACTCGTTCACCTATCTCGATTAATTCTCTTTCTTGGGCTCGTTCTTGGGATTCTCTACTTAACTCTGACTTTCTGACTTCCTTTTCGGTTCTTCTATGCGCTTCTTTACGCCATAACTCGATGGCATCTTTCTGTGACTGTCTGGCTTTCTTTTTCCATAATGCTTCTTCTACTCGCATGATACATTCGGCATCCCATGTACCCGATACGGGCCATCTATACTTTTCTTCTAACTGTTTGGTATACTCTACCCATAAATCTAGATACAATATGGCGCTTATGCCATGTTTCTGATACATAAAGTGACCTGGACTGTCCCTAGGCGGGACAGGAACTGCTTCTTCTAATAAACCCTTTCTAGTTTTTAGCTGACGTAATCTTGAAAAGAGCGGCATTGTAAACTTGAATCGGAACACAATACAATACACGAAGAACAATAACAATTGGGAAAACAATTCAGGCATACCACGACATTGGAATTACATTAAACAATATCATAACATAACAGTTCGAACAGAATATTACCTGGAATACTTGAGGACAGAAACAGAACAGAATTTCTCGAGAACGGAACAGACTAGAATTACTGGATGCACTGCTGAAACAGTACGGAACATACCGGTCCCATAAAGGAACGCATCAAGACCCGTATCCACCTAGGTGAACACTTCGTTTGTGAGTCTGGGTACCACCAACCCACGGACCAGGAGTCAATTTAGATTGGTCCTGTCTAGATACTACCCCAGCAATGGTACTCACCGGGCAGCAAGAACGGAAGGCCTCGGACGGGACTGGGCTGACGACGACGGACTTCGGACTTCAGTTACGGGTGGGCCTCCGGATACCTCGGACCTTGGACTCTCGGCTTGGGCTCTGGTCGGGACTCGCCGCGTTCCTCCACCGTCTCGTTCGGATGCTGGACCGCCTCCTCCGTCTCCTCCGTGGGCCTGAGGGATACTTGAGCAGAAATATCTGCCACTGCGCAGAAGAGTTCCGTCACGACTGTAGAGGGTCAGGGGGTCGGCGTGGCTTCACCGACGCGTGGGGAAAGGGCAAGTCCCTATTCGGGCGCCATTATGTGGTAAATAAATAAATAATACCCTATTTTTGACTAGGCATAAATCATAACAGATAGCTCAATAAATAAGAGTCAAGATTCGAGGTAGTAGGAGTTTCTGCAGGTTTATTACAGCATAAGGACGGGATCAGGACAACCTGCATAGGATGACCCAGCAGGGGAAAAGAGGCCCAGCAGCTGCTGGGGCTTGGTCTGGGATGAGCGCGCTAACTTTTAATAACAATACATGAACTTATATACATAGCGCAAACACATAGCATTACATTGCAGTAGGCGTAGCAGTGGGTGGAGCAGAAGGCGTGACGCGTAGCAGTCGCGAAAGATAACAGTAAAAGTAGGTGTAACTGGGCGTATACATAGACATGTGGTGCAAACGTAACAGAATATGTCATGAATGGGGCGGAAACATAGGAGGGGGCTACCTAAGGAGCCGGGACCTCTAACCTGGTGGTGCACGCAAACTGGCAATGACGTATTACTAGGAGAAGCTGGGGGCTATGAACTCTGTGCTAGGAGCAGAGACTAAAGTCTGGAGGGTCGGAGCGACTTGTACCTAAACCCTATCTAGTATCTGATGTTTAGGGAACATGTTGATATAAACTAGAAGTCATGAGGGGAAAGGCTAACTTGGTTCTAAGACTGGACCATGCATTATTCTACATGTAGTGTGTGATGAAGAATACTAAATGACCATTAAATACAGTATTTCTCTAACGTGGAGCCGCATAGGCTAGACAATGACGGAAACTATTGATGCAGTTCAGTAGCTTAGGAATGCAGAGAAGGAGGACTGAACTGATAACTGGAACTATAACATACTTTTGGCAGACTCAGAGGCAGAGCCAGGCTGCACCGGGCACTGCGAGGCAGGAAGTAAGTGAAGGGTCGAGGATACAGGTGGGGGCTGTATCGCTCCTTAGCGAGGCTTTCAGGAGACAGGAGCTGAATCTAATGTCCGGGCCCTTTTGAGGCCTGGAAACGGGGACTTTATAATGGAATAACGTGCACACTGAGAAACGTGGCAACGTAACTTTACATAGGCCTGATATTCGTAGTATTCACGAGGACTGGAAACTAGCATACTAAAGGTGGACACAACTGTAATTGCGTCATTAATCGGACATGGGGAATAACATATGCATATTGGTCATGCACACATAACATATGATGGATGAGGCGTAGGGACACAGAACATGGCAAAATTTACTTTTCCACAGTGGAGTACAAGCTGCAGATAACTGTAAAAGAAATAGCCTAAGGTTAATTGGCAGGAAATGCACTCTCACACTGTGGCAGCAAAAGTAATTGGAAACTTTAAGGAATGGGCAGAGTGGAGTTGCTGGTGCTCTAGGGACTGTTGAAAAACCAACAAAACCTTATCATCTAGTAAATGGTCCCTTAAAAACCAGTGAAATACTCATGTGCTGATGCACAAAGACGACTGACCAGCCGCCCACAGCTGCTCAAGAACTGTCTCTGTGTGTTAGGAAGCTGTCTGACACTGGCCTGACACACACGACGGCGGGGGCCGAAGCCCATAGAGTCCTATGGCTTTGTGTTCTATCAGAAACTGTTCTGTATAGCCTTGGATTGGCAATGTGAGCAATTGGCCATTGGTTGACGAGCCGGTAAACCAGAGTCACCTGTGGCCCATGATTTTGGGGCCTTTGTAAACCACACCAAGAGACTGACTTACTTCACCAGGGCCCACCAATGGAATGTGGTACCAGTATGTTGCTAATCAAGGGGGGGGGGGAGGAAGGAATACAGGATCCTTCAATTCCCTTCGTTAAAGTATAATCTGATCAAAGGAGAAGGATCACTTGTCCTGCATAACAACGGGTATGCGGAAACGGATTCTTGTAAGTCCCAATAAAAAACCCTCATACACGTGTTGTCTGTTGGTAGCGTTAAGCGGTATATCTTGATTCTCCGCTTTGTTTTACAGGCGTTGGCACATGTGGTTTCCGGGACCATCAGTGGCAGAGTCAGAACAAGTCTGACTACAGAGGAACCGCAGCAGGCCCCGCTGACCCACGTGGATCCTGATGAGGTAGTAATGAAACCCTCTTGAAGGTACCTTAGGACCTGAGGAACCGCATTAATAGCAGTTCCCTCGCACAGTTACACTAAGAAATTCTTAGCAGTACCTTTCACACAGAACACCCCCTGGTACTGAAGAAAGCCCACCCGACCAACTGGCGATTGAGGGCTGAAACATGTCGACCTACACTGCTTTTCTAGTGTGATTGAGTCATAATAACTCAAACTCACCCACATTGCTTTTAATGCCTCTAGAAACCAGAGAGAATAAATAATAATGTCTGGACTATAGAGACTTTTAATTTCCTTCACAAATTCACGAGCACCATTTCTGGTCACTACTGTCTTAACAAAAGGGTATTTCCTCCTGGTGGAGGTGCATAACCACTAAACCCGATGATTGTGCCAACGCGTGTAAAACAAAGCGGAGAATCAAGATATACCGCTTAACGCTACCAACAGACAACACGTGTATGAGGGTTTTTTATTGGGACTTACAAAAATCCGTTTCCGCATACCCGTTGTTATGCAGGACAAGTGATCCTTTTCCTTTGATCAGATTGTACCAGTATGTTGTCTACTCCCCATCTGTCAATTTAAGCTGGTGGATAACCTTGGGGAATACTCTCCTTGGCACCCTGCCTTATGTGCCTTGCCAGAAGCAGTGCTATCTCCCCACCTGCCCACCACTTTTAGGTCATGGCAGGTGCAAGGAGGATGTGTTGTACGTAGGGGCTTTGGATGGGAGCAAGTTTAATTTGGCCATTCTAAACTACCACCCCCCCCACCCCCCACCCCCTTGATCAGCAGCATCTTGCTTTTTGAAACCTCCCTTGCCAGGTCAAAGCACAGAGGCTAGAATGAAAGGGATGATGCAGAATGTGTGACAATTACTGTCAGTGTGCCCTAGCATCATTGTGACCCCAATCCAACCATGGTTCTATAGCATGTTGTGTCTGTCAAATGAGGAAATGTCATCATCATGTAGGTACAGTCAGACCACTAAATACTTTGGAACAAGAATGCCCATAGCCACATATATGTATGTATCAGAAGGTCACTCTGAGTATCTCTTGACCAGCCAACGGGATGTTGATGACTGCACATGCTGCCAGATCAAGCTCAGGTAGATTCAATCCAGTTAAGAATAAGGAAACGCCTATGACGCGCTCAGAGTAGGGGTGACTGTATAGGCCACAACAATACTCTTTGAATGATTCATGGATGGTTGCCTGACTACTGTGCATCTGTGGCAGGTGATCCATACTCAGCAACATCTGCTGGGTTGTTGTGAAGCAACAGAGGAGGCAAGACACAAGTTGCACCAACGTATCCCACTTTGTGTTCATCACAGCTTGTCATGTTGCAAAATAAAAGCAACCCAGTTGCTCAATCAGATTGGTGTGGTGTATTTGAGCAACTGCCAGCTTGGCTAACACCACAGCCTGCAACTGAACTTCAGTCTATTGATGACATAGTAATGTCTCTCTCTAGAGAAAAGCCCTGAGGATATTGGTCCAGGCAATTCCCATGCCCCAGCCACACAGTAATGATGTCAGTGATTCCCACACCAACAACCTTGAAATTGTTGTGTCCCAGTCATCATTGAAATATTTTGAGACAAAATCCACCAGGAATTAGAAAAATGCATGGGCCAACAACAATGTGGGATACCGTCACCATGTGTGGACTGGGAGGGCTGCACACGACACCCAATCTGTATGTGTCTATGGTCATCTTCTGAGAATGTCATTCACACCAATTCTGCATCTAGATCCTCAGGCTGTAGTGTGTGCTGCTAACATATAATTCCATTCTGAATGTGCAGATTGTGTACTGCAGAGTAGTAGGAGTACTCTTGAGTCTCAGGACGTAGGATCCACTGACAGTGTTGGAGTGACCATTGCACAGAACATTGTGTAGGCTGAGCTGCCAGCACTGGAGAGGATGCTGGGGGAGAAGGGGAGGGGGGGCAGTTGTGGGGGGGGGGCTTAACCTCTTGAACACAATAACATACCCATCCTCATGCCAGGGGATATGGGTACACCGTGTAAGGATGAGGGATATGTGTGGAATGAAGCTTGCTTTGCCCACATTTGGTAATGAAACACTGCATCCTGATGTTTTAAAACATCAAGGAGTCCCTCTACAAAGTCATATTGCCCTCAGGCACTGGGACACTTTTCAATGATTTAAATGGGACCTCGTATGGACCCACACAAGGGCTACCCTTGCCAAACCAGATTAGAGGAGGAAAAAGATATTGACAATGCAACCACTTGTGGAACCGGGTGTAATGTTCCGGTATCACATGTGTGTTTTGTGACAGTGCACTGTTTTTTCATTAGCACAACCAGAGATATCATCATGATTAGTCCATCTCCCTTGATGTCCCCATACGTCTGACATTCGAAGTCAGAATGCCATTGGTACCCATGTGTGTGCAGTGTACAAGAATGTGTGGGGTTGCGTTTCTGGAGTAGTCTGATCCTAGGTGGCCCAACAACACACATCCTTGACTTATCACTTGGGGGGCTATAGCACTCTAAGTAAAGGACTGCCAAACAAAGTTTCTGTATAATGACATTTAAATATGAGCAATCACCCCCTCCATCCCAGGCCAGTATCCAAGGGGAAGAATAATCAATCAACATCTACCTACAAAGGGTAACTCGCCACTCATGCCCACACACAACTCAGACAAGACAAGGCTGGGTGGAAGCAAATTTTCCTGTGATGCCAATTGGTTTTGTATATGCCAGTGTACTCTAAGCGACCATTTCAAATATCAATCATGAACTTTCAGTGGCAGACAGCAAGCTGTAGCAAACACATACTACCTCCTCATATTTCATCTGGCAGCTGTTTTGCCTACTTACATACACACAATCTACATATATGTACATTTCAACATTGCCTCTTGCCCTGCCTAATCTCTACTTCTGCGTCTGTGACCCCTCTCACATCCACCTTAAAGTGCATGCTCATCTCTCTAAACTATCCCACATACACAGGCATGTCATAAGCCCTTCTGATGCAGCTCTCTGGAAAAGCATGTCTGCCCTACAAGCTCCAGCCTTGTACGTGAACTCTTCCAACCCGAATCTCACAATCTCACACTGGCACTGTCTATCCTACACCCACATTGTGAGAAGTTAGCCTGGCTTATGATGTCCACTAGTTCTAGTGGGCACCTTGCACCAGTCTAATCAACCCTTATTGATGGTGGTTGTAAAGTCAACCTTATAGAATGCTATCCTAGTGGTAGCATGGACCAGCAGTCAATAGGCTAAGACTTCAGAGAGCATGTGAAGCTAGTTGTTTTACCAATTATAATCCCTTGAATACCAAATGAAAGGACACCACACAAGGTATATATCAAATATATATATATTTATTCTGAACACAACCCCTCTGCACTCTTTATGAGGTCAGAGGTAAAAGCACAATACAAGTTACTCAATTAGCATACGATAAGTTGCACAAATACAGTTATGCCCTAGGGGCCTCACAAACCATATACTAAAATAGTGGTATAAGAACCACGTCTGGAATAGAAAGTAGGCCTAGGGAATTGCTGGGGCTAATCTAAACAACCAAAGGTTAGGAAGTAGGAGGCCCACGGGAGACGCGTGCAGTGTCTATACACAGCCGCGAGTTACCATTGACTTTCCATGGGAAACGAAGAAGTTACAAAGTTACTGTTTAAGGGCACTTCCGGATGGACTACGACAAAACCCCTTTAGACTAGGACACTTCGAGAGTCAAGACCCACGGGAGCACCAGAGTACTCGTGTTACCTCACCCAGGGAAGCCAGGTGCATGGGTGCCTTTTGGTGTCGGATTTCGTCGTCGTTTTCAATGGAGATCTGCAAAGAAGTGCTGCAGGCGAACAGAGGAAAAGTGTCCAGGTGGATCCAAGGGTGGATCGGAGATCTGAAGCACCTGAAAGCAGAGGGGACAGAGTCTGGGTCACTAGCCAGTGACCAGGAAGGTACCAGGAAGGAACCAGGCGATGTCGGGTGCTTTAAGGTGAAGAAGGTGAGTTTGTCTCTTCAGCCACGAGGTTCAGGAGGCATTGACGATGACCAGGAGCTTGATTCGAGCTGTCCCACAAAGGATCTAGTTGACTGCAGTGTCGGTATCCAGATGGGACCCAACAAGCCTTGGCAACGCAACCCATGCAGGATGTAGAGTTTGGCTCTGTAACAGACCAGCAAGGTCTGTGGCTCCTCTCCTTTAGAGGGAAGCTGGAACAAGCATGGAGCAACCAGGAAAGCAAGTTTATTTCAAAGAAATGTCTTCAGGAGGCTCACTAGCCAATGGGCATGGAACCGGGAAGACGCGTTGAGCACAAATGCAAAAGCGGGGCCAACGGGACATTCGCGGAGTGTGGGGGCCTGTGCTTCGGTGAAAAGGGTGCTTGGGGATGGTAATTCTTGTACCCCAATGCACAACTGCGAAGGTACCTTGGGAGTTGAGCAGTTAGCAAAATGCAGGATATCCAGGTTGTCCAGTCCCACATCTCTCATGTCCGCCACAGGTCTCAGCTTCGCTGTGGATGTGGGTCGGAGTCAGAGAAGTCTGGAAGTCCAGTTCCTGTGTCGCAGATTCTTCGGGATCTGGCAGGAGCCTTGAAAATGCAGATTGGCAAAGTTGCTGATGGTGCCTGTTTGCACAGGGTGGTCACTCCTTGACCACAAGGGAGATGTCTTCCGTCTTCCAGTTGGAATGGAACGTCGAAGGTCCGGGATATGTCTTGTGAAGATTCGTCCAGGGTAATCTGAAGTCTTAGGGATACAGCTGCTATACTTATACTAAGTTAAGGGGTGGGATTACCTGGGAGGTCCCTCCGATGAGTAGACCTGAGAAGGGGGTGGTTACACCCCTTTCCCTTTGTCCAGTTCCATGCCAGAGCGGGGCTGGAGTGCCCCAGCAACTGGATTGAGCCGGGCTATGCATGGAGCACCTTGTGTGTCCCAGGCAGTGTCTGGAAAATGCATTCTGAATGCAGCCCTCCCTGCCCCAATACGCTGTAGCCTGCCTGGGGAGGTGCTGGCACCTCCCTGGACAGGAAACCTATTGTCCAGGCCTCCCCTGCCTGAGTTATGTCCAGCAGCAGGAGGTCAAACTCGTGTCTGTGGCAGCAGCATCCATTTTGTGATGTTGAGGCTCTGTTTAACTTTAACCGGGTTTACCAGTAACTACATATCTTCTCCCTCTAGAAGGGTGGAATACTACGCCCGCCACCAGGACTGGCGGGGGGAGTAGTATTCCAAAGTGTTTGACACCTTACACGACATGTTTTGATAAAGCCAAACCAAAGTTAGCATTAACCGCGAGGATTATAATGCACTTAAGAGTATATGGTATGGCTATATCATAGAACAGCTATAAGGAGATGGTTCCGAAAGTTGCAGAGGGGCTCAGGTCATGCTAGGGCACCCTCTCACATAAAACCAAGCACTCTGCCTCCAGGATTGTCGAGGCCTGCCATAGGAGTGACTTATAGGTTGCTATGTGTCTATATATAAGGTAGATATAGGTATACTATATATAAGTAAGGGGTGGTTACACCACCTTACCCAGGCTGTTTGAACAGACCTGTGGTGTCAGTTTGGAGGGCCAGCCAGGGGTGGCATAATACATGCTGCAGCCCCTGGTAGGCCTTGGATGCACCTATGCCCTGGGTAACTATGGTACACTATAGAGGGGCTCACAACGGTGACCCAATACCCAATCTGGTATGTACCTAAAGTACATGGTATCAATTTAGAGAGAGAACAGCTAGGCTGTGGTCCTGATTAGCAGGGCCACAGCCAGTCTAAAGTCGAAAAACCAGAAAATCATAGCAAAAAGTGGGGGTGACCATAGGAAGCAGACCCTACTCTCCTACACACATTGCCATTCACAGCACCACTCTTCATCACTTTGTACACAACACCTCTCACATACATGACACGTACACAATGTACTATACTCATTACCTCCTCAGCAGACGTAAAACAAAACATGTTAAATGGACCACTCTCATCACCAGTCTCGCCCTCAGTAATGTGTTGGACTGCACTCATATCACAATGTGCGCCATCACAGCCCACTCTGATATGCTCACTTAACACATCACCACATTTCTCAACTAGACACATTGGTCGATGAATATGTCTTCAGTCATTCTCATATCACAACTCACCAATCCTACTCTGCTTAGGTGCTTCAGATAGTCATTTCAAAAACAAATGCATCCACCGATTCAAACACAACATACATTAACTGGCCAACACCTCGCATTTCAACATATAGCACTCTAATTTTAATAACTGGTGTATTCCCTTGGCCTACACTTATATACTTTGTTACAAATGACAAGTTTAACCTTGTCGCACTGTGGCCTTGTCACAATCACATCTGAGTCCTCTGCTCCATACCACCATAGACATCTGCACATCAACAACTATCCTTACTCAATGTCACTAACCAGTTACAGTAATCTCTTATTGTAGTGCCACAAACTACAGCTCTCATCGTCTGCCAGTCCCTATCACATCTACCAATTCCTAGCATACCATGCACAGGATTTAACCAGTCCTACAAAGTCCATCCAGGCAGGGGCAGATTGCAGTCACATCCGTAGCACTCACAAGTGATTTGGCCACATGCCGTAAGGATGACAATACATTGAGTACGCTGTCGGTGGAGTAACCACAAGTTAAGTGTGGCATGAAAGTCAATGCAGTTTCAAAAATATGACATTCCAGTCCATGAATGAAAGGTGTGTTTGCCAAACACATTGACATCCCAGTAAATTCCTAAGTGTCCCAGGTGAGGGGTGTTGTGTGTTGATTCGGCATCACCCTGTTGCACTATGGATGCAAACCCAAGAGAGGGGTCTGTCCACTTGTAGCTTGTAACAGTGACTGCACACTAGAGACAGTGATCTGTTGCTGGGCTCTGGATGCCCTGGCCAGCTGACCATGTACAGCATCAGCCTGGACTGGCAAACAGCATCCACCCTAAACTAAAATACTCTACACCACTTCTGGTACCAACAACTGAGGTTCAGACTGCTTGCCTAAACTGAGCCAAGAAGGGGATTGTTGCTGGACATTGTCATACTGAAGAAATCTACCTTCAGCTGTGTCACACGAGGGGGCTAGAAGGGGCTTTGAATTACCAAGCACAGACAAATGTTGTACATGCCGAACGTACTAACAGGACTTGACATTGCCTATCATTACCAACAGGTCAATTTGATGTCACAAAAATTAAAAGCTTAGAAATGAGTAGAGTTTGCCTAAATGTCTGAAACATAAATGACACCAAGAACTGGCATCACCCAGCATTGTCCCTGAACAAGTAGATGAGATATCCTGGACACAAAATGGACATTCCACACACGACAGTATTGTGACAACTCCTGATCCATTTGCATCAAGGTCACATGTGTGTCACCTAACTGAGATAAGTATCACAGCATTTGGCACATAATGTCTTCCATCTCAGTGACAATGTTATGTGTGTCATAACCCATCTGTTAGACTTGCCATCTTTTGGTGTGTTTGCCCTGTCTTTCTGCTCTCTGACCTCCCGGTTTTGGCTCTGTTGTTGCTGGTTTAGTGTCTCTGCACACTTTCTCACTGCTGTTCTGTGGTAAAGTGCAAGTGCTCCTCTTGCAAATTGTTATTATGGATTGGTGTTTCCATGATTGGGATATTTAATTTACTGGTAAGCCCCTAGTAAAGTGCACTTAGTGTGCCTGGGCCCGTAAATCAAATGCTACTAGGGGGCCTGCAGCACTGATTGTGCCACCCACATGAGTAGCCCAGAAAAGGTAACTCAGACCCACCACTTCCGAGTCTGTGCGCAGTTTGTAACTGCCATGTTGACTTGGAAAGTGCACCCACTTGCCAGGCCCCAACCTTCCCGTTTCTTACTTATAAGTCACTCCTAAGGTATGCCCATGGTACCTCTGTGGGAAGGGTGTTGTATATGTTAAAGGTAGGACATGTACTGGTGTGGGTGACATGTCCTGTTGGTGAATAACAGGGTATTTCACTTTTCACCACTGCAAGGCTATCTGTCCTATAGAAAATAATGAGAATTTTACTTATAATATCTTATAAGCATAACTTTCCATTGGGACAAGATAGGGAAATGGAGTATGCCTGGACTCCGAATCTAAAAATGCATCTTTTAGTAAAGATGACTTTTTTGTTCTGTGTTTGAAAATACCACTTTTAGAAAGTAGATGTTTTCTTGCTTAGCCATCCTGTGTGCCTCTGCTGGGTTTGTGGATTGCCTTTCGGACTTTTGAGTGACAGGGGCTGGAGATGTGCAGTGGCTCCAGGGAGTCTGGATAAGCCCCCTAAAGCAAGTCGTTGTAATGACCGCGTTGTAATGGCATGCGATGTAATGCATGCAAAGTAAACAATGTCTCCCCTAAGGGACTGCAAAGACTTCACCAACCTCTGGGTACCGCTCCAGGAACCACTGTTTCAGTTGCCACAGAGAAAGGAAACGCAACCGACACCGACTCCATCACTGGTTCTGTGTCCTGACGGCACCGCAGAAGGCACCACCCGCATCTTGCACCGCAACCCTGGTCTCACCGACGACGATGACTGCCGCCACAGAGCTTCTGCTTGCATGTGACCTGTGGGCACTGCACTCAACACCGCCCCACTTCAATTTGCCATCCTGGTTTTGCTGATACTGTCGCTGCTGCTGACACCTGTGACCGCATTGTGGCTGGGGGTACTGCTCGTAAGTTTTACAATGCCCCCCCTTGTCCCACAAAGCAGTCGGGCCGACCGACGCCAGCTCCCGCTAACTGGCTCTGTCACTTGCACTGCAACCTGCCAGCACTGCATCGAGCACCGCCTCCCCCTGCACCACAAGCCATGGTCTCACGAATGCCGTCAGGACGATTGTCACCGAGCTGCTGCCTGCACCGCATTGAGAGGGCACTGCTCCCTGCAACGCTTCCATTTTTCAATGCAACAGCGACGGTTGCCACGACAAGCTTGCACCAACATGCCAGCCACAACGAGAAATGTAATGTTACCAAATCTGTCTGCGCTTTCCCTGGCCCGTACCGACGTGGTCACTGGAACTGCTATACTCGGTTGTTTTCGGCATCGCGGTAGCCCCAGATGGAGCTACCGACTCTTACCAACTGTGTTTTTGAGGCATTTCTGCAGTTTTAAGGACATTTTGCAAAGTGTATATTTTTTAAGTACTGTATGTTGGATTTTTATTGTTTTGTTCTTGTTTTGGATATATAAAAATATTGGATATTTTACAAAACTAGTGTGGTGTCCTTTTGTAGTGTTTTCCCTTTATTACTGTTGGTTATGTGCAAATGCTTCGCACAGTGCTTCTGAGATAAGCCTAACTGCTTGTGCCAAGCTACTAAGGAGGTAAGCAGGAATTATTTCAGGAGTATAACTCCCTTACCCTGACTAGGAAGAAGGGTCCCTGCTTGGACAAGGTGCAAATCCTTGCCGAATAGAGACCCCCATTTCTAACAACAACTCTGAATCGAATGCCTGAAACAACAACATTCAAAACTTGTGCACATTTGTGAAATGCACAGGCAAGATGCTCAATTGGGTTGAAAAGGGAGACACATACTCATGACACATATCCCTATGACGACACACAAACCAAAACTTGACAAACCAGGATAGACAGTATGTCTCACGAATCAACAACACAAAGCTTATCACAATGCCAAGAAACATTTGAACAAACAACAAACCATGTGCCTGAAGTAGCATACATTCTGTCTTGCTTACAGTTAGCTTGCTTACACGTCCTCTCTGGCCATGGAGACACACTCAAAATCACAAATCACACAAATGCTCATTGTAAAGCTTGCCCACCATATTGCAAATAGCATCAGCCTGGGATAGACAATAGATCCCCATCCTGCTGCTTACTATAGTCTGGTCCGGGGCATCATAATATGGTTGTATACACAAAACCACAGGCGTGTGTACACCAATACAGATCCAAATTGAATATCAGATGAGCATGATGTTGCTCAAGTCTACTTAACAAAATTGGGAAATGCCCAAACTCTCACAGCATAACTGTGGCATAAGGCCATAATTAGTTGTACATCACAACACCAGCTACTGTACAATTTCGCAATCATAGCATGTCATCACTATAATTCAAATTGTGTGACAAACATGCATGTACCATGTATGCTGTGTACACATTAAACCAACACATACAACAACTGTGTCCCTGTGAAGACAGTACAACACTGTAACTGACTGAGACATGTCCTGGACACACACACCGTCCACATGATGTACCCAAACAAAAGCAGGATACAATTACTGACATCTGAATCTGACCGCACTAGACTATTAAGACCACAGACGCCTTGCCTAACAGGAATATCTGCAGAAACTAGAGTCCTTCATGGCAACAGGGTCAGAATACTGTAAGAATACTGCTTACCACACATTCACCATAGGCACAGGAAATGTATCAGATGAGTACACACCATGAAGGGAATTGGCCCACAGTGGCATGCCACCTGTGGCAAGGTTATCACTGCCACTAGTCCACCAGATCTAAAGAAGACACAGACAAAGGTCCACCACTATCAAGTCACCCAAAAGATTTGTGCCATTACTTTGTGTACATGGGTGTGTCCAACGTCACTACCATGTAGTCAAACGCCATATGTATCCAGGTGTATTGATGAGACAGGTGTCTTTCTGCATATTACAAACATATGGAGCATGTTTCTCCTGAACTGTGTTTTTAAAAAAAGTCTTTGTGCCTTCATGTCACACTCATAGGCAAAACCAATGTTAACATTAACATCTGGCCAAAGTAGGCACGGAAATCTAGGATACATACTGACCAAATGCTTGTTCTCCATGGACCAAATGCAATCCACGCCATACTAACATCATTGTTTACTTACATTACATATTACACATGAACGACAGTTACCCAGAAATCCATTTCTCAGGACACAGAAATTTGAAAAAATAAATAGAAAATGCTTTATTTAGCAAATTATATTGTGAACTGTGTTGAGAAAAAGGCCAGTGGCCAGTCCAATAAAAGTAAATGTCTTTGAGGGCCACAAATGTCATGGCCTTCACTACTTTCCTGTACTTCTCCTGCAAAGGGGCACCCGGCACAGGAGGGGCATCTAATGGGAAGACCAGGCGCCAAAGAGCGGAAACTAGGTGGGAATGGTTTCGGTTTTGAGAGGGATGGAATCAGGAGGGGGGGCCCACTGCAGTGGTGAGGTCAGATTGAGGGGGGAAGCTGTAGTGGAAGGGCTACATAGAGGGGGGGTTAGGCTGGGCTTCACTAATTTGGGTATTTTTAATTTCTTGATGGTGGGGACAGGAATAGGGAGGGGATTTGACTTTTTAGAAGGGTTTTTTTGGGGGCCGGAGTTACTAGTCTGGGCTGGGAAAGTATGGGTTACTGGAGGGGATTTGCTTTTGGGGGACCAGGGGGATTTTCTGGTGGGGGTTGATTGTGTGGGTTTTTTCTTCTGGGGGCGGCAGATATAGATGGCAGGTCCAGGGTCGTAGGTGGTGGATTTCCTGTTCTTGGGAGAGATTAGAAAGGTTTAGGGAGGGAAGAAGTTTAGGGGAGTGAGTTTGCGGGGCTGAGGGGGGAACAGGAGAGGCAAGTGTTGGGGGTGTGGAGGCAGAGGGTTTGAAGATCTGATGAGTTTTCGTGAATGCAAGTGTGTTGTCTATTGTGTGTCTGTGGGGGTGGGTATGCTGTCTGTCTTCTGATTGTGCGTGCATGAGGATGTGTCCTTGTGTGTGTGTGTTTGTGTGCTGCGTGTGACTGCTGAGGTGGATGGATGGGTACGTTTGCGTGTGCTTGGGTCAGGGAGGGTAGTTGGGACTGTGAATGGGGAAGAGTCAGGAGTCGGTTGAGACAGCTGGAGCTGGGACACTGCTGCCATCAGTGTGGAGGCCAGAGACTGATTGGATCTCTATAGGACAGACATGTCAGAGTAAATGCCCTCCAGGAATGATCCCATTTTTGTCAAATGATTGGTATGCCCCTGGAGGACATTCATCACCACTGTCTGCCCCACAGAGATCTGCCTTACGATGTCGATGGCCTCCAGTCTGAGGGCAGTAAGGGAGACAGGGGCAGGGAGTGAGGTGAGGTGCCTGGAGCCAAGGAGATACCTACCCTTCTAGGGGAGCGGCCACAGACGCTGGTCCTGGGAGCAGCTGGGCAGGTGGAGATGTTAGGGGTGGTCGTGGTCTCCGAGGTAGAGGAGTCACTCCCTGGCTCATCCACCAGCACAAGTGAGTCATCACTGGAGCTTGTATTGCCTGGGATCCACCAGATGTTACCTCTGACATGCCCTCAGTGTTGCTTCCCTCACCTTCCGCGCCACTGGGTCTCTCCTCCCCTGACTCAGCACTGGACCCATTGTGGCAGGCTGCTCCCCCTTTGTCTGTGGCACTGCCTCCTCCACTTGCCGGTGCTGATGCTGTGAACAAGAAGGAAAAGGATTCACACAAATCATCCCCTATGTACTTGCCACATAGGTATCATCACAAATCTTCACAGATCAATCAAATGCATCTTTTTGACTAGTGCTATTACCCCCTAATATTTTCCATCCATGGCACTTGTTAGTCTACCAGTTAACCATTGTTCCCTCACACATGATGTCATCTACAACAGTGGGTGTATCAATATCAAATTCCACAACCTCATGGTCAACTAATTTACCATGTAGCAGATGATGTATCATCTTCTGCTCCTGCCGGTCTTGTGTCATAACACACCTGTCTCATCTCATGCAACGGAGCTTGGACCACACAATGGAAATAGACAGTAAGTAAGTAATCTCTTTATTGCATAATTAATTAAAACCTTTGCAAACAGTTAAAACATGTTTTGAAAAAAAACAACATCATTAATAATGCAAGAATTAGTTAAATGCTGTTTAAAATTTGCTCTAATTCAATAAAATTTCAAGGGAAATAAAAGCTGGCATGCAATACAGCCAATAAGGTGTGTAGGCTGGTATAAAAATGCAACATTTTTCGGAGTATTAATTCTTGAGGGTTCCTTTGTAATCCCAGTGCTATTAAGATCAAAATCCTTAACTAGTGTTAAGGATTTTGATCTTAATAGCATTAAAGTCTGTAAGCGGGCAACAAAGATTTCATTATTGACAGTAGCAGTCTGCAGTTCATCGTGTCATTTGCTCGCCCAGTTCCTTGCACCCCTTGCCAGGTAATTCCCATATATGTGATCGGCTTATTCCTTGGCCCATGTTGTTGAGCCTGGGATGACACAATAGATTAAAGAATTTCATGTCGCCGTTGCTGGCCCACAACCCGAAAGTGGCAGCATGAGAGTGCGAAGGAACCGTAGTGATAAACAGAATTACCAGGCACGATCTCTTTTAAACAGGGTTGTTATAAATTGCTCAGAGGACGGTGGGCCTGACTTGATGACCAGTTTGTTAGAGTACTTCCAAGGATAGCTTTGCTTTTGCTGCACTCATAAACCAAACAAGGTTACAGGCTAACCGGCCATTGCTGCCCTCGAAGCAAGCCTTTACCGCCTGCCTGCACGTTCGTACTTGGCTTTCGATCAGGCGCGCCTTTAATAGCTGTCTTCGTTCCACTCACAAGCCCTTGCAAATGCATAGTAGATGTAAAACATCCTTCTTGATTTCTCTGCATAATCTGCAATGGTTTGTTGTGTCTGTGCGTTTCCATGGTGGAAGGTGACCCTTTGGAGGTACAATTCCCAATCTCAGAAGCAAGAATCTTTCATTTGTGATTCTCGAGAAGCCTGTTCCTAGGTATGATTGAGGCTTGGCCCTAGCACAGCTCTGAATCACAAACCAAGTGGGCCCTCCTGCTAAGTGCTGATTTGTCTTCTTCGTGGAATACAATCTTTACTGATTTATTTACCAGGTCCTTGAAACTTTTTTGGGAAATGCTAGTTTCCCATAGGTCCGGTAAAGCAAGCAGCCAAATTTCTGATTGAAGGTAACTCATGGCCGGGCTGTCTTTTTTCCTTGTGATTTCCTTCCACAAGCGTGAGTTCAATGTACCTGGCTCGGCTCCCTTTATCTTGTACCAGCATTTGGCGTAGACGCCCCTCCATGAAATTTGCTACTTTTGGAGCCCAAACTCTAGCCTTCTTTGAGCTGGCGAAGTGAACTGCGGGAGATTGAATATTATTCTCACGTCCTTGGCGTCCTCGTTATCCAAGGTAACCTTGTCTCTCCCTCCCATTAATTCACTACCATAAATGATCGAAAGTAAAAGTCTTGCTCGGAGCACTTCTAGTAAAGGAAGAAAATTTGGGCCGTTTTTTTATGCTTGATATTCTTTAGTGCAACTGCCAGTGCGGTCTCTCTACCTTTGATGGCTGCTTTCTGTTCTATGAACGAGCCGTTCCTATCAAATATTACTCCCAAATACTTATATTCCTCAGCCGTCTCCAGCAGCCTGCCCCCCATCGTCCATCGGGGTTGGCGTTTGTTGTTCCCTTGGTTTAATACAATAACTTTGGATTTTTCAAGGTTTATACATAACCCGTTCTTGTCTGCAAAATTGCTTGTGGTGTTTATCAAATGCTGCAAGCCGACTGGAGTGCGACTGATAAGTATCAGGTCATCGGCATACAGAACGTTTGAAAGAGTTAAGTCCCCTAGATTCGGGACATGATGGTTACAGTTGTCCAGCTCATTGGTGAGGTCGGACACAAAGAGGTTGAACAGGGTCGAGGCCAGGACACAGCCCTGCTTCAGCCCTTTGGTAGTTGGTATTCTCCTTGACAAGCAATCCCCTGCTCCCACTTTATTTTGGACCCATGTTTCGAAGTGAAGCAAAATTAACTGGTTCAGGAGGTTTGTAGCTTTTCCCCACCTCGAAAGTTTCACCCAAGTATCCCCCTGTCAACGCTATCGAAAGTGGCTTTATAATCGATAAAGCAGATGAATAGTGGCTTGTTGATATTTTTTAGTAACATCTATCAAGAGCGAAAGAACAAGAATATTTGTTTTAGTCCCCATGCTTTTCTGAAAGCCAGTTTGGTTGATGGGAATTAGGGCTTTTTCCTGTGCCCAATCCATAAGTTCATTCAGTAGGAGGCCTGAGCAGAGTTTGGCTTCGATGTCTATTAATGCGATGAGCCTGTAGTTTTTTAGGTCGGTCATGCTGCCTTTTTTATGGATGGGTGAAATAGTTGACCCCCTTCCAGGAATCAGGAATTCTCTTGAGTTCCATAATATTGTTATAAAGGGGCAGTAGCGCTTCGGCCTAGTAATTCAGATCCTGCTTATATATGATTGGTGGTAGGCCGTTGGGCCCAGGCGCTCCATCCTTCTGGCTTTTCGAGATTCTATTCACAAGCTGTTTATTTGAGAAGAAGGGGGTGAGTTCCGATCCTTGGAGTTTGGGGAACTGCGGGAAGCATTGGTACACCGACGTGTCTTGTTTGATTTCGCCAACTTCCGTGTTGAAGTGGCGCTGTAGGTACTTTACCCAAATATCCTCCGTTATGGGCAAATTATTCCCAGAGCTGTTGGGTTCTCTAAGTTGTTGACTGTCTGCCAAAACCTGGTGCTGTTGTTATTTTTTGCATCATATAGCAGTTTTGTCCAAGTTGTGTCGGCATTTTCCTTTTTTGCAAGCCATATGATTTTGTTTCTGCGTGCCTTTGGCCTCCTTAGTTCAGACTGTATGTTATCAACTGGGCCGTGTAGGCAGAGACTACACAGTGCACCACTAGTTTTGCTCTTTATTTGCCATAATTCAGCGTTCTGGGGTCTTGAAAGATAAATTCTCTGGTTGCTTGCCAGCTTGCATGGTGCCTCCCATTCATTTTTTGGCTTTGCTTTTTCTTTTGTTGGCTCATTTTTGGACTTAGTTGAGTCGAAGCTTTTGATGAAGTTCTCCCAAGCTGTTAAACTGTTCACACTCAGCTGTTTGCTTTCCTCCCATCTGTTTTTTTGATAGGGCCAGACGTTTTTCTGGATCGCTCGTGTTGCATTTAATTCGTCGGTGATTTGATGTGTCCTTTAAATTTAAATTCTCAATTAAGTGAGTAGTTGCCATTCCATGGGTGTCGAGTATGAACTCTTGAGGTTGGTGGTCACTGTGATCCAGTGTTCCAATCCTAAAACCTTTTATTGAGCTAAAAAGCGATAGTGAAGTAAAAGTGTAGTCTATCGCAGTGTTTATGAGGGCATTGTGAAAAGTTGCAGCTTGTGGGAGGTCTTCCGCAACTCGGCCATTTAATGCTACCAGAGGCAGGTTCTCCAGTTCGTTCAAAAGGTCTCTCGAGATCTTGGATTGCTTGCCCCACCTGCACTCGTCCTGGCGTGGGATCCCCCATGCTACATGTCGGTCTGCTGCCGGCCTGTCTGAGTCAGCTCCCCCTGTGAGGCACATATTGAAGTCACCTGAAACAATGTAGTTTAGAGATGCCTCTTCAGTGACTAGCTTGGTTAGTTCGGCTACCAGAAGTTTTGCGCCTATTTTTTTATTATGGGGGTGTATGTAGGTATTAACACGTATTAACTGTTGTTTGTTTCTAGGGCCTGATATTTCTATCTGTATTGTTTTTATTCCATTTGTTGGAGTATTTTTACCTGTTAGATCCTTCACGGACGTTATAGTTTTGATTGAGGCATAAGTCTTGAGGCCACCTTTCAAATGACCAAATTTCGAACTTCTGGTTCCCGGGAGATGGTATGATTTGAAACCTTGTAGATGAAAATGATCTTCCAGCCATGTTTCTTGTAGGAGAATTAAATTGAATTGTTGGAATTACATCATTAAGACTTTGTCAAAGGTTTTAGCACCAAGACAATTTATGTTCCAGGAGCAGAATTTTACATTTCAAGTATTTTTTGCCTTTTCTGCCCTCTGTCATTGATTCTCAGGTCTGCAATTTATGGTTTTTGCTATCCATGACCAGTCTTTTGGTATGTACTTTCCTCTTTTATCTCGTGCATTCTGGGTAGTTGCTCCGCTGTTATTCATGGCCTCAATGGAGGTACTGTGTTCCCCTTTAAGCACAGAGTTAGTGGGTCCAAAGTTACCCTTATTGCTTGGCCTGCTGTCATTGGGCCCTTGATGATGTCGGAGTAGGGGTTCTAGGTACCCGACTGCGTAGTGAATCTGTAGTCAGATCCCCCAATCTTCTAATTGGTGCTCCTCTTTAAGAATTCTCTCCGCTATCTCAGATTTGCCCAGGTTGGTTTTGTTGCTTCATGCTTCGACAGGTGTTTGAACGTTTCGAATTGAACCGATTTCAGGCCTTGTGAACCGATCCCGGCCAGGGTGCTGATGGCGGTTAATATTGGGAGAATATTTCCTCTGTTGAGGATGTCGCCCAGTTCTTTAGATTTATATTCTGGGATGAACAGAATTGACTTGGGGGTTTCCCGTCGGGAATTGTTTGGGGGAGTTGCACTGTGCAGGTCCTTTTCCCTTCACCCTGTGGTTAGGGGTGACTGTTTTTCAATTCCCACTCTATCTACTATTTCAGTGCTTGGCTCTTTTTTCTACCGCCCTGTGTCGGAGCAGCTAAGTCTGACTGGGCCCATTTTTTTGCTATTTCCGCTTTTGGTTTGAGGTCTCCTTGTAGTGTAGTTCCTATTATCCCAATAGGCTCTGCGCATTGGAAAAATACCTCCAATAGTATAGACCTAGACCAGACGTTAACTAGGTCTTCTACTGTCGATATTAGACTTAAAGTTTTGGGTTTGCCAGCTAGCTCAGAGTTCACTAGAAACTTTCTCGAATAGACAAGGAGGAGTTGAACCTCCCTGGATAGACAAGAAGGGATTTAGTTTCTGACAACCATAGAACATGACAACTTTGCTCTCCCCTAATCAAGAGTGTATCTCTAGAGTCGTGTGAAAACAAAAGACAACTTATTTTACTCAGTCAGTACGTGCATTCTTAGTTTCACCAGATTGTAGAGAAAAGGTAGAGACGGGCGTGTTCAATAAAATATGTTATTTATTGATCAGTCTCTCTTCTCGTACAAGAGAAATGAATCGATATTATTGCAATACTTATGGTTAAGTAAAGTGCATACAATAAAAGCAGAAGTATAAAATAATACTGTAAAAACATATATATGGTTTCTAAGCCATATGGTGGTCTAAAATGGATAAAATAGATATATACATATAAGCATTTGACTAATCGTACTCAACTGGTGCTTCTAACTACGCCTACCCCAGTGTACCTGACCTAAGCCTAATACGTGGGCGGGGATAGAAAGTAACAGTTTTAAGTTAAGTTTGTTTTGCCAAGTGACTGACTCAAGAATTCTCTGAAAGGGGTTATTCAGTTCTGTACCTTGAATCTAGGATGGTTGAGGGATGGTATCTCTCGTCTGAGGTCTCGATATTCCAAGCTGCCTGTGAGGGCTGCTCGGAAACGCCGGAGCTGGATTTCTCGGCAGGAGAAAGCAGCGTCTCGTTCTCAGCGCGTCAGGAAGGCGGGGCAGCTAGTGGGCTTCGCTCTCTGCTGGGCTTCGGGAAGTCTCGCTGCTCCGATCTCGTCACCACCGCGTGTGTTTGCTTAAGGCAATATCGGTAATATTTATACCTGTAAGGTGCCGAGATTGACGTAAGGATGGACATAGATACGTCAATAAGGATGTCATACGAGCTGGTCGTTAGCGCATTCTTTTACTGAAGTTCTCAGTGAAATCAAAACAATGGCCGCAGGGTTTTTCCCAGGTTGTCATAGGTTTGATTTGTTTTGAGAACTCCGTATGCCTTATCAGGGGCTGGAGGAATATTGCTTGCCTAATTAGATGGCAAGCGTTATGACCTAATCAGATAACGCGCTCCTGTGCCGTGGTCTGGCGTAATCAGATAACGGTTTTTGCATCATGGGATGGCTGCTAGTTAACTCGTTAACCAGAATAGGGTCAGGAATAGGGGGATCGATACAGAACCTATAGGAATACATCACACCCACTCCACGCTAACTATGGCCATATTTACGAATCTAGGCATAGTAAAACATACTGTAGAGTATTGTGTATACCTTACCACCCCAAAATACATATAATGCATTTCGAAATTATGTAACATACGGGAAAAAATAGTCATATGTACTATATGCACTCAAGCAGTAGAATAATGCCAAATTAATCACGCATATGTATACATTATTAGTAATTGAATATGAGAATTACACATGAAATGGCTCTTAATACAGAAGAAAGGTTTGAGACCACTTCATCACAGTTCAAAAATAATTATAAACATACCAGCGGGCAGCTAATGTCTATGAAGTTTCTAAAAATAGAAGTTAGTTCTCTAAGAATAGTTCTTACTTTAAGCAGAAGAAAAGTGTCCCGTAAAATTTAACAAAAATATTTTGGGGCTGCTAAAAAATTGCTGTCCGTGAACTGGAGCTTGCTACTTTATTATTAAAGTTGAAGGCCAAATTCAAGGTGTCGGGAACGCCGTGTGCTAGCTTGTTCAAGAGTCATTATTTCTGCTCTGGTGAGAACATCATATCGTTGAGACTGCTGAAAAAGCTGTCAACAGCTTCCTGTGATAGTTCCACTAATTCGGAAAAGGATGTAACCATGCATTCATGTGCATGATCGTCTCTATTGACGTTTTGATTAGTATTGCTGACAGAAGGTTGTACCTGATCGATGCTGCTTTCATCTTGATCTTCACTACCCCTTAATCGTAGTGGTGAAGTTTCCACGAATGCCGTCATCAGGATTGGCAGCCGTTGAGGGCAGCACAATGCATGAGCCTTTACCGGACCCAACAATGTTTCTGCATCCATTGGCGCATCCGATTGTAGCCTCAGACAGGTGTCCAACACGCATTCTTCTCCGCACAGCATGCACCTTAATACAGGTAAAACACATCTTTGCCATATCGGTCGAAATGAAAGAAACCAAGTCATGTTCAGGTCTCTAAGCCGGGTTAGTCCCAGGATTTTTGATATCCGGTCCCGGTATCCAATGGCTCGGATTGTTTCTTCCCTTGTCGCAGGTGTTTTGTCTGTGACATGGTTTGCCATAACGAAATATAAGGACTAAGAATAGGATTCCTGCAATTAGTCCCAAAATGAGGGGAACTCCTCCAAAAATCGAATGGACGAAGTCTGGAAAAATACCCAGTATGGCTTCGAATGGTGTTAATGCCATCGAAAATACAGTCTTAAATACATTTGAGACTCCACTGGTATCAGAAATATTTAAGATTTCATTCAGGATTTCTGCTAAATGTATGGGGGAATTAGTTGATAACAATGAGTGAATCTCTGCAGTCATCCTTGCGACTAGGAGATCATACGTTTCTTTTGATGACGTGAGCCTGGTCGGCGTCTGAAGAAGCACTGTTTTCATTCTGCTTAAAGTATCGACTCGAATAGAAGTAATTTTCAAGTGAGGCCATGCCCTTGCCTCCCTGTCTGGAAACGAGCTGGGGAACAATAAGCGTCCACAGCACATGACCTTCGCAGTCGTACTAACGAGATAAGGAACCCCGGGCAGTAGACTACAACATCTGCGATCCACAATTAGAATGTAACTCCCGTTATAGAGTCTTTTAAAGAATGGTTCTATCTCTGTTGCAGGTGTGCCTAGCTGGTGACATGAAAGGTTATTTGAGTTCCCTTCACAGGCTCCATGCAAACTAATTCCATTACACAGAAGTGTACCACTTAGTGACATCGCACAATTATTGCCACTAAGAAACACTTTCTGTCCTTTAATACTGACACATGCATGTGAATAGGGCAAGTTCCATGTTGTCTTAATGTACCCTTTTCCCAATTTTTCGTACATGCCAGCCTGTATATATTTTTGGCAGTATTGAAACCTGAAAGTAGATATCGGAATATTAATTATCCCATGTATTATCCATTCAATGACAGGTCGTTCTGACATTGTCAATGGTAATCTCTCGAGTTTCTCAATGCTCAGGATTGTATAATCAGCACCCTTCTGTGCCATACTGATCTGTTTATCAGTAAGGTTAAAGATATTGAATAGTGACGTTGTGTTGATTAGACGCCAAGGCACATAGCCTGAACGCAGATTTTGTAACGTCCAGCCAAGCTGTACAATAGAACGCAATTGAGACTGACCGTGTTGTAACAACAGTAAGTCTTGCGATATTATGTCGATTGCTGATGACACAATGCTGTCCAATGAAAAGATTCTGGAGGACAGAGTCATTAACCCATTGTCCACTACAGAAAGCGATTTTTCCAAATTAATACGGTCAATTTCCCGTATGCTTTCTGCTGTCTCAATTTGAGTTATCTTCCAGGCCTCGTTGTAAGCTGCATATATAGAGGCTGCTATGAAGCGTTTTTGACGCTGTTTGCGTGGTCCCATAATGAAATCACGTAAGTCAGCACCATCAGTAAGTAAAGTTAGGTGTTGCTTAATTTCTGTCAGTGTGGAAGTTTTTAGCCATTGAAGGCAGAGTTTGCCCACACTGTAGGTGGTGATTATCCCTGGGTGTTGTCTTTGGGAATATCTAGGGTCTGGCCTGGTCAATGTGAACCCCTGTGTTTTGTTCAGGAATCTGTCTTGACAGTTATTAGTATCTGTGGGCCAGATTAACCATTGTTTCCAATCAGGATTTGTTCTGTTTTGGTTTAATACATAGTTTACGTCTATCTCTTCATCTGCAGAGTTATTGCTGTTCATTGTTGGTTTTGGATTAAACGGTTTATTTAAGTCTTTGATTTTGGCTAATCCAAGACAGGTAGTTTGTTGAATAGTGTCATTCAAGAATATAATTTGTTCTGGGATCATGCAGGCTCTAAACAATGATTCTATACCTTGTACTTACCATTCTTTTGTACCCCAAACACTTTTCACTTCAACATTTTTGTCCCAATAATCAAAACCAAATGTATTCATTTGTTCAAAAAATGAGTCTGAATATATCAATTTTGTGTTTGTAAGCATGGTTTTTGTTCCTGTCTTATTTGACAATTTGAAATAAAATGTTTCAGCATTACTTGTGTTGAACCCTGAAAAATATGAATATTTGTCATAAACGGTTCTTGAGCTTCCTTTTGGAGGGGTTGCACAATGTTCCCATTGATTATAATTTAAAACATTTCTAGGTTGTGCAGATTTATGTAGAAAATGGTTACCATAGTGGTTGTAGCAGTACATACTATCATAATTAGATGAACCCTGCAAATAATCATGTTTGGTAAATTTAGCAGACATCACTAGATCAGACATCATGTTATTAATACTTTCAAAGTCCCAATCATCAGCAAATGAGTTTGGTTTTACAAAGTCACTCAACGAGATCTTGATTTGGTGTGGATATTTGAGGATTTCTACCGGACCATAAATGTCATAGTCAGTATTGTCCCATGCTACCCCACCCGGTATAGGATTGGCTGTGAAATTGACTGAAGAAAGTTCCCTTTTCTTGACGTGTGAAGACGTGTGTGGCTTGAGGATCAAGTTGATTTTCTGGCTTGCTGTGTCCATTTTTGCATATTTTCCCTCAATGAAGCGTCCCAAACATAGTATCATGATGAGCCAAAGTATCAGGATAAATACACCAAAGGACACCCAAAATTCAATCCACGGAGAAATCAGATTGGTTTCTTTCAGCTGTTTCAAAAGTTCCTTAGCTTTATCTTTAAAAGTTTTTGTTGATGGCTGTGTCTTTGATTCACTTAGATCTTCAGAAGAATCTTCAAAGTTGATGAAGTAGCCGGATGCCGTTCTGTCTATTGTTCCAATTGCTTCAGGATTACTGTTTCTTGCAGCTTCAGCATATTCATTTGTTACTTCATTGTAGGTTGGTGTGTCTCTACTAAATGTTTTTATTTGGGTTTTCAGAGGTGTGAGTTCCATTGCATTGTTGCATAGTCCTTGTCATTGTTCTGTAGGCGTTTCGAATGTGATTAGCCTTTTAGTTAGCACCTCTGTACTTGTAGCAAACCTTGGTGTTCTACTACTTATCGGGAGTCCACTTGGCCTACTGTTTGTTATCGGCCACATGATTGTGGTTTTACCAGGTCGATGGATACAACTCGGTTCTCCTTTTTACCAGCAAGCGGCGGTAGTACAACTGATCTCGTCCCGTTGATGGACAAGACAGGAACTGCTTTTCTGTAAGAAGGCCCAAATTCCTTCTTTACCGCGATCTTTTCTCTGACTAGATCCCCGACTTTTGGAATCCAGACAGGTCTTGCTGGGACAGGTGGTGGTTCTTCAGTGGTTGTTGGCTGCTGTTTCAACTTTATGTTGCTCAGGTCTTTTCTTGTTTCGTTTAAGTCCTGTAAAATAGCCAAACGATCTTTGATATCAAAGCTTTTTTCTTTTACCACTGAAGTCTGACTGTCAAGATCTAAGACTAGCATCCTAGTTCCAAACAGTAATTTGTACGGACTGAATCCCCTCAGAGAATTTCTTGGCAAGTTGTTTAGACTACGTTGGACACTTATTAGATGTTTGACCCACCCAGCTCCCGAACCTAATACCTTTGCTGTTACAGATTGCTTTATGTCACGGTTTTTTCTTTCAACAATTCCGTTTCCCTCGGGATGAAATGGACAAGAATACCGCAATGTAACGCCCATGCTGACCATGGCCTCCTTATAAGCTCTAGAGCTAAAAGCAGGACCCTGGTCCGAATGCAGCATGCCAATTGCGTATGTGCAGATAAAGACTCGCAAATCTTTTATAACAGTTCTGGCGTCAGCCGTTCGCTGGGGCCACATCCATATGAATCTCGTGCATGAATCCACTGCGACCAAGATATATTTATAGTTACCATCCCTTTGTAAGGGACCACAGTGGTCCAGGTAAACACAGGCTAATGGTTTATCCGAGATTAGAAGGGGCGTCTGTGCTGGTCGTCTCACTGTTGATACTTTCATTTTTTGACATATTTCACATTCTAGAACATAGTTCCTGGTTTGTCTTCTCATTTGTGGCCACCAGTATCTCTGTTTTAATAACGATACTGTGGCTGAGACGCCAGCATGTACAGAAGCAAGTCCTTCGTGTGCCGCTATGATGAGTCCTAACCTATGTTCCATGTTTGGAATTACTCTATCCCCCACTCCAGGGATTCGAGCAAATGGAACGTTATTTGCATCAGTTATGTATGAGTACTTCACTGGAAAGCCTTTCGGGAGTGTTTCTATCGCATCTTTTACTGTAGCGCTGACAGCTTGTAATATATCGCTGTCTATTTTTGTTTTTGACCGAGTGATGGCAGCTACGGAAGCCGTTTGCACAGCTGCCTTCGCGGCCTCATCAGCCAATGAATTCCCTGCAACGTGAACGCCATCACGTTGATGACTCAGTGTATGTATCACGTGAGTCTTTGGTAGTTCCTTTTGTAAAAGAACTACTTGTTCCCAAAGCATTTTATGCTTGATTGTGCCTCCTTTTGCATCCTTAAAACCATTCTGAAGCCAGATCTGTAAGTATTCATTGTAAGACTGAACGCAATAATACGAATCACACACTATGAGTGTGGGGAATTCTCGATCGGTATTTTCAAGCGCCATCTTGAATGCTAGTAGTTCTGCTCGCTGAGCTGTACAATCTCCTAGAGATTGTGTTTTAGTGACCGCTGGTTTGAATTTCCCATCGTGCCAGCGACCTTTTACAACCGCACACGCAGCACTGTAAGCTTGTTTACCTCCTACTGCGGGTTGTGCTGATCCGTCTGTATATATTATACAGCCGTAATGTTCTAGAGGCAGAATTTCGGTTGTTGGCGGACATTCGAATTCGTATTGGAGAAACTCTTGTGTTTTTAAGTTAGGATCAAATTCATATGCCACGTCTGTTGCAGCAAGAGAATTAGCCCATTGTATCCATCTCGGATGAAGCGCTTTAGCATTCAGTATGCTTGCTTTTGTTACAGCCTCTAGGGCTGGTATCGGTGTAACGATTATTATTCGTTTACCTTGTGAAAGGGCTCGTTCTTTTGCTATAGCTGTCTGTGTTGCAGTTAGAATTTTTTCCGTTGGGCTAAATTTCATTTCAGCTTTAGTGTACAAGTGTGATTTGAATGCAATTGGTACCTTTTCTCCCTCATTAGAGGTCAGGTATGTGAATCCGCATCTTCCTGGGATGACTCGAATGACAAGGTTGCGTGTGTTATCACGTGTTTCTAATTTTGTTTTAATTAACATATCTGTTTGTAAGGATCTCAGAATTTCTGTGTGTTTTTGAGTCCAATTGGTTTTTTTAAAATCTGGTTTTATTAGATCATAAAGGGGTTTGACCCTTTCTGCGTAATTTGCAATGTATGTTCTTCCGAAATTTAGGAAGCCTAGAATTGACTGTAGGTTTTTTAGTGTTCTAGGTGCTTGGAGTACGGCACATTTCTCTAGGAAATTGTCAGCCAGGCTTTTGCCTTCACTTGATAATTCATATCCTAAGAACAGGACTGTTAGATGGGCAATTCTAGATTTTTTAAAGTTGAATTTGTAACCCTCTGCTGCGAACCCAAGTATTATGGTGTTCACTCTCTTCAAGTGAGTATCCAAGTCATCATCTGTTAGGTATATGTCATCGACATAAGATAATGCTTCGTCATCATATGTTTGTAGTAACTCCGTTACCCTCGCTGAGAATACTCCTGGGCTGTTCTTGTACCCCTGGGGTAACCGACAGAATTCTTTTTGAGCGCCATTTATTGAGAACGCTGATAAGTATCTGCTCTCTGGTGCTATATTTTGACAAAAGAATCCATTAGAGATGTCTAATGTTGTTTTATATTTTTTGCGCACTATGTTATTCATTAGTGCAGCACTCTGCGAGTTTTGTACTGCAAAAGTTTTGCAACACGAGTTAAGGTGTCTGTAATCCAAAACTAGACGATATGAATTGTCTGGTTTGGAGACAGGAAACAAAGGGTTGTTCATTTGTGAGGTGCAAGTTTCAATCACCCCCTGGTATTCTAGTTGATCTAGAATGTCTTTTACCTGTTTTTTAGCTTCTTGCTTGATTGGATACTGCCTTTGTGCAGTAGGTTGTGATTTTAACTGGATTTTGTGAGGAGGAGAGTCCTCATCCCATCCTACATGATTTTTATATAAAGCAGGAGCCTGAGCTACTGCCCACTTTCTTTCAAGTGTATATTTTTTATGAATTGGAATATGATTTGAGAAGGCAGGCATAATTATTTCTTCGCCATGTGGGCACTCCCTGACAAACTCTGGTGGCCAGTCTTATTCAGCTAGAAGGATGTCATAGCCCTTGGAGAGATTATCCCAAAAAAGGCCCCTTATTTTTCTAGTCTTATCCCCTTCTATGCGTAAAGTTATTTCATATATTTTGTGAGGTTTGCTAACTCTGGTGTCTGCAGTTTCCACCTGAATGTATTCATTCGTGTCCACTGTCTCCAGATGATTCATAAGGACTTTGCGTGCTATGCTCACTTCTGCTGCGCTGTCTAGCATTGTCTGAGCCCACTCTCCGTTTTTCAGCTGTGTCCTCAGTATTCTCGGCATTGTTGAATACTTTAATACTGGCTACCTTCTTTTTTGGAAACTGTAATTTTTTATTTGGATGAGCAGGTTCCTTGTCTTGACTTGGCGTGCCCTTCCCTGGGTTCCGATCGTCCTCTTCTTTCCGATTTCTGCGAGGAAGTCTGAAAAGATTGAGAGGGACGTGTATCAAAATCTTGATATCTATCAGGTTTCTTTATGTTATCCCTATTTCTAAGGTTGTATTTTTTCACAGAGGGCTCCCTTTGAGGAGACTTGGGTCCTTGGTCCGGAGATCTTTCTCTCCGCCGAGGAGACCTTCCTCTGGACTGGAATCTCTTTTCTTTTGGATTGGATTGTTTGTTTCCATCCCAGTTCTTCTTTTGACTGTTTAGATTATTTTTAATAAATATTTTTTCAGGACTTTCAATTAGTTGGGGTTTCACTGGTATTCCACCCAAACTATCTCTACCTAGTTCTTCATAGGATTTTTCTATAATTCTGGCAATTTCAGCTGGTTGGTCTGCTATATCTGTCTCTTTTAACCTCTGGCGGATCGCCACATTCGCTGCTTCTCCTTTTATGTTGGCTAGTAATATTGCCGAGACCTGCTTGAAGTCTTTTAGTAATTTAATACCAAGAGTTAAAGCGGGTTCTGGACCGTATTCGTCTTGAATTTGTTTTAGCACATCTGGTATTACTGACATGGATGGAACTCCATGTGTTTTTGTGTAAATGGAAGCAAAGACTGTACCCCAAGTGTCACAGTCCTCCACGTGTGGTGCGATTCCCATTGGAAGACAGATAGTCAGAATCCTGTGTTTATCCACAGGGGTGGTGTCTGGAAACACCGCCTCTATTTGGGTGATTTTTTGTGCTAACCAGAATGGTATTTGTTCCCGTTTAGCTGGTACTTTACCTAGGCAGGACTGTATGTTCTGTGGTGTAATTTTATTTGTGTTCCCCTGATGTGGGGTCAGCTGTGGAATTTTAACTACAGGTTGGATGGTTGAAGTCCGCATTACATATTGGACTAGTTGTCTATATATTTTTATTAATTGTTTTAGTTGTACTAAAACATCTGCTGCAGACATTCTTTCGATGTCTGGATGTGGTGTGTATCCGGCTAGGACCGGCCACGTTGCTCCTGGTCTACCTAGTGGACCGAGCCTGGTGATGTGATTATTATGTTTTAGGGCGCCATTAAACAAGAGCAGATGCTCTTGGAATTTGAGTGGTACTTCCACTTCCTCGAAAGGAGTGTAGGTATCCGGTGGTTCCTCTGTTTTATAACAGTGGAACTCCTTTGTTACAGCATTTGCTGCTGGAAAGTTTATCCATGAATAGAATACCTCTGTCTGCCGATATTCGTGTGCCTCAATTACGTCAGTCAGTCAAGAAGCTTTTATTCGATATGCAAGATATCTTGTAGCGTACACAATATACAGTAAATACAAAACTAGAAAATAATTTTTTTTTTAAAAAGCAGTATTTAAATGTACCTTAAAAAGATAAAAAGACGTATAATGTCAAGATAAATTAGCTAAAAATGAATTAAACCGCAATTGACAATCTCTTGCATCGGATCAGCCAAGACTGCTTTAAAAATTTGGCTACACCACAAACAATAGGGGGGGAAGTGTCCGTCATTAGGATGCGCAGGGCTACTAGATAGCTACGCGTGCCCATACTGCGACAAAGGGGTTTAAGCCAAAAACTCCTGGATTTAGCATAGTCTGGACACTCGAACAGGATATGCGTAATGGATTCTATCCTGGTGGGACAACATGCACAAAAAGGGGACGTGTGAACACCTGATTTCCACTTAGACACCAGTGCACCGACTGGGAGGGAGCCCACTCTAAATTTAAAATACAATGCTCGATCAACTGGAAGGGTAATTAGGTCCAGATAGGGCTCGTAAGCTACTGTATCTTTTACTGTTAAAAAGGCAACTGTGGATTTACAATGCCTAGAGTTTGTAACTAGCTGGTCCTTAACCCAATTCCAGTATAATCTTTTCAGGACCTCTTTTGGTGGAGCCGATCTAGATAACCAACAGTTCCCCAGTCCTAATTCCTCCAAAAGTTTTTTGGTGTCTCTCAGCCACTTAATTTTTGCCCAACCGCCCAAGCTCATTATCTCAGCCAGCCCTTCAGCATACGATTCTAACTCTTCGCCCCTCCAAATGCGTGTCCATAAGAGGAGTGGGCGAAGGCGGGCTTGATCTTTAATGTTCTTACATCCTGTGTCCAGCAGCACAGGCACTGTTGGAGTGCTTGGAGGGATGGCGATTAGAGATTTCAAGAGCTTACTCTCTGCTGATGCCAAGGAGTCCAGACAGCAATGCCCCCACAGTTCGGCCCCATACAAGGCTGATGTTACTACCTTGGCCTTGTAGATGTCAATTACTGGGGCAAGCGACCTCCTTGGTGATGCCCGGAATTCCCTAATGGAGGGCACCTCCAACTCTCTTATGGTTCAAGACCATCTTAGCAATGTGGGGTGACCAGTTCATGCTGTCCGTGATCCGAATTCCAAGATAGTCAAATTTCGATACTTTCTCCAAGGCAACAGAATTGAGAATAGGGGGGCGGCCCAGTTTCCTTGGGGGATTTAGGACTAGAAACTTAGTTTTGTCCACGTTGATTATTAAGCCTTTTGCACCACAGAAGTCCTGGAAACGAGTTAGCAGTTTCTGCAGGCCTTGCGGAGTCTTAGATATCAGGAGCGTGTCATCCGCAAAGAGCAGGGTGGGGATCCGCACTCCTCCGAGACAGGGGGCGTCGGCTGGTTCTTGCTGAAGATATTCCACCACCCCATACACATATAGTGAGAAAAGGGTGGGCGCCAAAACGCATCCCTGTCTCACACCCCTAGACACTGGAATTTTCTCTGATAGCTCTCCATTTCTTCCCCAGCGGACCTGAGCAAAGGTATGAGAGTGAAGGCTTATGAGAAGGGACAGGATGTAAGGAGGCAATCCCAACCCATAAAGCACCCTCCATAACTCCTCCCGGGGAACTAGGTCAAAGGCAGTCCTCAGGTCTATAAAGGCAAGGTATAGGCTGCCTTTGCCTAGCTCCACCACCTTCCACCCAAGGAGTGCCAACCTAAACACCTGCTCAGTCGTCCCCATTCCTGCCCGAAAACCTGCCTGGAAGTCTGATAATATTTTATTTTCCTCCACCCAATGGAGAATCCTCCCAAGTATAGCTTTTCCTGCTATCTTTTGGGTGGAGTCTATGAGGCTTATGGGGTGGTTTCCCGGGATTTCTCTGCATCCTTTTTTATAAATCGGGACCACCACCGCCCCCTTCCAGGAATCGGGCACTGGCCCTCCCATCATAATGTCATTGAGGAGTGCTGCAATAACCCTTCCCCACACCACTGGATTTGCCCGCATAAGATCCCCCGGTAGACCATCTGGGCCTGCTGCCTTGAGGGGGGCTACCCACCCTATTACCTTTTCGATCTCTAAAGGTGTAAAGAGATTATAGGTATGGGGTCTGGATACCACTGGGAAGGTCGCCCTAACACTTAGTTCCCCATCCGCCGGGAGGTATAAGGCCCCAAAATGTTTTACCCAGCTTTGAGGGGGAATATTGCAGGGTCTCATAGTTTCCTCGGGCCTATTCCGGGAGCCTACAAAGAGCCTACAAGGTTCCAAAAGCCCCTTGAGTCTTTACTTTTGCTAGCAAGGAGTAGGTCCTCCCAGAATTTCTCTTCCCACTCCGTCCTAGCACTTTTAAGGGATCTATTGTAAGCCTTCCTTGCTTCCAGTATAGCACTGTGGGATTTATGTTTCACTGCCTCTACGAGCATTGTTTTGTGTACCCTACATGTTTGCGTGTACCAACCATTACCTTGCTTTTTTCCTCGTTTGTTTCCTAGCTTACTAGAGGGGATACTAAACACATTGGTCAAAGCCTCTACTAAAGAGACAAAGACCCCGCTAGCCATACCCACCCCTACCGGGAAAGACCCCAGATTTGACTCAGCTTGATTTAAAAGGGTTAAGATTTCTCCAACTTTTTCCTCTGAGAGGACCAATTTAGCCCATTTTAGGCGTCTACCACAGAGAGAGACCACAGACTCATCGGGGGGAGCTACTGTGGGATTAAGGGGACCCTTTTTAGGAGAACACCACCACTGGGCCATGGTTAGGGAAAGTGGGTTGTGGTCACTATCAATCGTTGGGACCACAACCATATCCCTCACTTGGCTCCAGAGACACACCTCTAGTAGGATATAGTCTATTCTAGAGGTGTGTCCTGGTCTATTATATGTATGAGCCCCCACCCTATCTGAAGTCGTCCTTCCGTTCACTGCTCTTAGATTTAATTCAAGGGTCAGGGAGTATAGTTGTAGCGCCACTTCTGTCCATCTCCTGATGGGTGGAATCTCCAAAACTGGGATCCCTGACCTAGCATCCTCCTCGTCCTGGTCTAGGGCAACATCCGAGCCTAGGGGCTCGAACGTGCAGTTCATGTCTCCCGCGACCAGGATACACGACTTGTGTGGGGTTGTGTTCAAAAGGGACTCCAGGAGAGAAAATACAGTGGACTTCCTCCCGCCCTTAGTTCCTCTAGCGTACACATTATAAACATTCAATATAATTCATCCCCTGGGGTCTCTTAAAATAATATTTTGAATATCCGGGCAGCCTGTCCGTGGATCCTCTATTCTGCAGTCTAGGGAGGCTGCTACCCATACGAGCAGGCCACCCGAGGGGCGTCCTCTCCCTGATTCCGAGGATAGCGCAGGCACAGAGTAGGAAGAAAATCCCACCCTATGCACCGGCTCCAAACTCCAGGTCTCTTGGAAGATGCATAAGGAATGCTCATCAACCAAGGCATTCCAATCTGGAAGGGCCAACTTTCTTGCGATCCCTGCGACATTCCAGCTGAGAACCTTAAAGACCTGGTCCGTCACAGCTGATGTGTCGCCGGTCGCGAGAACACTACTGACCGGAGACCTCACAGAAGGAACATGCAAGTTACGATCAAGAGGAGTGGGCAGAGCGACTACCGACCCACTGTCGCTTACTGTTGAGGGAGAAGCAGTTCGAGGTAATGATCCTACCATAGGGCATATTCTATTAACAGTTACCATATCTGTAACTGCAATTTCCCTCGTGTCGCCCTCCTCCAGTCAACAGCTCCCTAGGCCCCGCGGGTTCAACCCGTTGGCACCAAGACCCCCAGCCCTGCGTGGGTCCCAATTTTGGCAAAAGCCAAGAATACTAGGACCCTCCCAAGGCGACATGGCAATTTGCCTGGGGTAGAAGAAGGTTAAGTCCACTACTTTAACCCCTTGCCTCAATTACGAATATGACTGTACCACCTCTTGGTGTCAGTCCATTTTCTATAAGTTTTAACGTTATAGATCTTCTTATGTTGACCGGGATGAGTATTATATCCGGGTCTGCTTCTTGCATAGTATTATCAGCTGCTATTACTTCAGCTGCTACTCTAGCTCTCTCTCTTTCATCATCACTGTCTGGCATTTTACTGTCAGGATGGTTATTCTGTTTGTTTGCAGATCAGGTTTCTTGTGGAAACAAAGATGAGATGCACAATATTTTGGAACAGTGTATCCTTCAACGTTGATTGAACCAAAAACCATACATAGGAGTTCCCTCCTGCGAGGTTTGGCGGATTTTACCTCTCACCCACTCCAGACGTCTTTGGAGTATTATGGGAAAAAGGGGTCTGAGTGAAAAAGCACGACTGAGTTACTCTAAAGTCTTGCGTTAGTTTTATCGCCTATCCAAACACGTTGGGCGCCATGTAGTGTAGTTCCTATTATCCCAATAGGCTCTGCGCATTGGAATAATACCTCCAATAGTATAGACCTAGACCAGACGTTAACTAGGTCTTCTACTGTCGATATTAGACTTAAAGTTTTGGGTTTGCCAGCTAGCTCAGAGTTCACTAGAAACTTTCTCGAATAGACAAGGAGGAGTTGAACCTCCCTGGATAGACAAGAAGGGATTTAGTTTCTGACAACCATAGAACATGACAACTTTGCTCTCCCCTAATCAAGAGTGTATCTCTAGAGTCGTGTGAAAACAAAAGACAACTTATTTTACTCAGTCAGTACGTGCATTCTTAGTTTCACCAGATTGTAGAGAAAAGGAAGAGACGGGCGTGTTCAATAAAAGATGTTATTTATTGATCAGTCTCTCTTCTCGTACAAGAGAAATGAATCGATATTATTGCAATACTTATGGTTAAGTAAAGTGCATACAATAAAAGCAGAAGTATAAAATAATACTGTAAAAACATTTATATGGTTTCTAAGCCATATGGTGGTCTAAAATGGATAAAATAGATATATACATATAAGCATTTGACTAATCGTACTCAACTGGTGCTTCTAACTACGCCTACCCCAGTGTACCTGACCTAAGCCTAATACGTGGGCGGGGATAGAAAGTAACAGTTTTAAGTTAAGTTTGTTTTGCCAAGTGACTGACTCAAGAATTCTCTGAAAGGGGTTATTCAGTTCTGTACCTTGAATCTAGGATGGTTGAGGGATGGTATCTCTCGTCTGAGGTCTCGATATTCCAAGCTGCCTGCGAGGGCTGCTCGGAAACGCCGGAGCTGGATTTCTCGGCAGGAGAAAGCAGCGTCTCGTTCTCAGTGCGTCAGGAAGGCGGGGCAGCTAGTGGGCTTCGCTCTCTGCTGGGCTTCGGGAAGTCTCGCTGCTCCGATCTCGTCACCACCGCGTGTGTTTGTTTAAGGCAATATCGGTAATATTTATACCTGTAAGGTGCCGAGATTGACGTAAGGATGGACATAGATACGTCAATAAGGATGTCATACGAGCTGGTCGTTAGCGCATTCTTTTACTGAAGTTCTCGGTGAAATCAAAACAATGGCCGCAGGGTTTTTCCCAGGTTGTCATAGGTTTGATTTGTTTTGAGAACTCCATATGCCTTATCAGGGGCTGGAGGAATATTGCTTGCCTAATTAGATGGCAAGCGTTATGACCTAATCAGATAACGCGCTCCTGTGCCGTGGTCTGGCGTAATCAGATAACGGTTTCTGCATCATGGGATGGCTGCTAGTTAACTCGTTAACCAGAATAGGGTCAGGAATAGGGGGATCGATACAGAACCTATAGGAATACATCACATCCTGTTCCTATTTGCTTGATGGAAACCTTTACAGCAGCTGTTGTTGCAGAGGTGATTCCCCATTTGTTCAGTGAAACTTCCCCTTCGACTGATTGGCTTATCTGCTTGTTGCAGTTGCTGGATCTCTGCTCAGCCCTTGGTTGTTCTGGATCATCCATGTTGCTTGTAGAGACAAAGCCCAAGTGTATGCTCTCATTGTCCCTATCATGGATTCCTGGTTCCACTTGTTGTTCCGGGTCAATGGCCGCTTCTTCTCCTGGCCATAGTTCGGTTCTGGCCACAACTGAGGACAAGACCGGAGCATTCTTGTTCTTGTCGATTATGGGCTGCTCTTTATGATCCTGGGCGAGCAGTGCCTTATCATTTTTTAAGTCTCCTATTTGTTTGTTATTATTGGATTTTGATTTACCTTTGTTCGTTGTGTTGGCTGTGTTAGTATTTTTTAGGTTCATTAAGAGGTCACCCAGCACTGCAGGTAATGTTGCAAGTTTATCGATGATTAAATGGCAAGAACAACTCGGAGGAATTATTGTTGTTTCGGTATGAGCTCTTTTGATAAAGTTGTTCAGTTCCGAAAACTTACTATCAATGATTGTAACATGCAGGGTTAGACAGTTAAGAAGGGTTAGATGTATATCCATCTTGTCCGAGTGGTATTCCATGGCTTTTGTAGTAAGTTGCATTGTATTTAGGAGAGATGCCCACATTTTATTCTCTGCAATTAGCGTTTCCTCTGTCGACTCCCTTGTTGCTCTTCCTGATACTTGCCCGGCTGTGTCGCCTTTAACCTCGGAGAACTATGTGGTGACCACATTTTCCTATTCTTCGTTTGTAAGAGAGGACGTGTTACTGACTACGCCAGCTGGTGTCTCTTCTTGTTCACCCCCGGCCTTCCCTATACTGCTGCCTCATGTAGTGAACGCCGGTACTGACTGTAGTCCGATGAATGCTGGAGTTAACGGCTTGAGCTTGATAATGGTATTATTGTTGGTGTTAATATCGGTGTTGATGGTTCCTGATGCCTTTCCCTGGACCCCGTTGTCCTTTGGAGTCTTATTGGGTCTTTCGTTTGTGTAAACAAGGGCGCTAGCATCCGGACTTAGTTGCAGGTTCTTAACTTCTGCTGTTTTGGTTGGAAAGTTGTCTGAGATGGTAATACTAGTTGAAGTTATCTCTGGAGCGACTGAGTGAGCTTGTAAATCTGCAGATCTTACGGGTGTTGCACCTGTGTAAGTTGTTGTGCACTGGCGGGACAGTATTTTAATGTCTGGCTCCAGTGGATTTATTGATGGTGGTTTTTGAGCCTCTGGGGGGGAGGAGCTAGACAAAATTTCTATGGGCTTAGTTTTTTCTTTGTTCCGTTTCCCGGTAAGTTTATTACTGCTTTTATCATTTTGCGTGGCTTCCCATTCTGTCACTTGTGCCCACTCTTGATCTCTTATATCTTTTTTTTCATGGTTGGTTTTTGTACTAGGTGGTACCTCACTTCCTTTGTAGTGTTTCCATTTCCATTTTCTTTTCCATTTCTGGGTGCAATGGGGAAGGGAGGCCCGACCGCTTGCTGATACTGAGATTTAACACTGCCCCAGCGTCTTTTACAGAAGAGAATTTTGAGTATATTTTGGACTGAAGATAGTTTTTTTTACTGATTAGCCGGCGTGCTCGTTACATCCTCTATATCCACCAGTGTGTCAGAGACCTTGTGGATGTTTGTCGCTTCTGAGCCCGGCATTATTGATGTTGTATCCTGAATTCTGGTTGGTTCTTTTAACCCCTTGGGCGCGGCCGCGATTCTGCGCCTGTGCGGCCGTTTTGAAGAGTGGGCGGGTTCATGACAGCCCCCAGCCGTCATCAGCACACGCGCACCGTGATGCATGACGGCTGGGGGCCATCATCAGCATGGAAGGGGTTAAAACAGTTATTTTCCTTTTCCTGGTATTAATGACTTTTGTAACAGACCAACTTTCTTTACCAGATCTCATGTTTGTCTTTCGTCTGTTTTGTCGTGATAAATAAGATGGATGTATTTTGAGTTTGAATCAGATTTGATTTGTAGATTTGTTGATGTATCTGTTGTAATTGTTATATTTGGTATGTTTATTGTTGTTTTGATTGATTATTAGTTTGTTAGTTTGTTTGTTTGTACTGTTTATACTGTTTTATAATGAAGAACCTGTTAGGATCATCCCCCAGGTCAGTACTCTAGCAGATTTGTATGGTTAGCACTCCAGACGGAATGTTCGCCCCCTGGCCGGCGCCACTCACTGTAGGGTTGATGCTGCAGCTATGACACAGGGTCCTCCTTTGTAATGGCAATGGAGGTAAATGGTGGATAAATAATAAATTTGAGGTGGAGAGGGCAGCCTCTAGGCACTGATCTCTAGCTTTTTAGCGTTCCCCAAGGCCCGCCTTTGAAGCCGTAGGACCCGTGTTCTGGGAGCTGTTTTAGAGGCTGAGAGCTGAAACGAAGGTAGAAAGCCTGACTCCTGGGCTGCACCCCCCCCCCGAGTCTCTCTCCTCGCTTTCGCACAGAGCCACCACTTGTTTCAGCTCCTGTTGCAGCTCTCACCTTTGGCCGGACTCTCTCTCAGCTGGTCTCCACTCTCTCATCTGGTTGCCGCTGATCTCTGCACACTCCGCTCGGCTCCCCCCGCGACCCGCGGCTCAACCCCGTGTTAGGGCCCTGCTCGGATATCAGTGGTTTTCAGAGGGTTTCAGCGGGTTCAGCGGGTTCTCGGTTTTCAACAGACCCGGCAGACAGGTTATCCGATCCGATTAACGCTGGAAACGCTGGTACCGGTTCCGCTGCCGCTCTGCAGCTCTGCCACCTCTGCTCGACCTAACCCGGAATTCAACAGTAGTCATGGACCGCTCCCTAGGATTCACACAATTTAATTAAGACACAGTATCCATTCTGTAATCCCTAGTAATCAAATTGGGAACCATTGGCTCTGATGTTACCGGTCATGACTTTATTGTCATATTATCAAGCTGGTGTAGTCATTGTATAAGTAATTTCACACAATTGCAGTGATTGTGCTCATTTGTCCTCTAACTTCGGTCCTCTACTGTCAGGTCACACATTTGACTCTAATTGTGGAGACACCAAGGTAGTAGGCATAGCTATGGTGAGAGGCACATAGCCCACAGTCTTGTGTCATCTATGCACAGTGTTATGAAGATGATTCAGAATGTTGTGCACATAATACACAGCCCAGCAGTTTCAGATGTGAACAATGGTCAACACACTTCCAGGTCCGATGATTGCATCCACACAATGCGTCAGGTGGAACACTATGCCACTGGGCCATCTGGGTGCATTGTCTGTACCGACTATTGTTAATAAACCTCTATTCTTTAAGAGTCCAGTCAACACTGTGTACCAATCCTGTCTAGACTGCAGAAGTCCCCATTTGTAGGAGCCAAGTCTGAATGTCCATCACTTCTTTTAGACATGATGCACACTTAGTACAGTTTAAATTGCTCTTGTGTAACAATTCATTTTTCTTAACTTACTCCAAAATGATGCACATGGACTCACTCTTTTGAATGGAGAGGATATAATCTCATACCCAATCATGTGAAAGGCCAGTGTGACAGGTGACCTGAATACACTGAGCACCACGGCTGGGACATAACATTAGCACACTGACCAAGCAAAATTCATCAAGTCCTCACATAGACGTCTCCTGCTGCTCGAATGTATTCACACTTGAGTGTTCCAATAACAACATACTTCACAGATTTGTTGAGAGAATACTGAGAACAGGTCATACATTAGTCAATGTGCTAACCCATGTCTAGCAATCATATTACTCCTGAAGGTTATCTCCATGCACATGTTGTTGTGATATATGCTAATCAGAACAACATGGCACTACCCTGAACATAACCTCCTCATATGTTCCTGATGAAAGGGGCATAACCAGGCATCTCATAATCCTTGTGCATAAGCATCTTTTAAAAATGAACAGTGTTTTGGGGTGTCTTACAACCTATAAAAGGGACAGCAGGCTAAGATACTACAACATGCATATTTAAAAAAGGTGTGCGATAAGACATATACTCACCCCCTCCTTGCTACTATGTGGCTTTCAGCTTCCCATCCAGGTCAGGAAAGACCACCACTAGGATGCGGAGCATGTGGGGGGGGGGTCAGGGTTCGGCACCTGCCTCTCTTGCCTGAGGTACAGGCCCAGCTGAACTTCTAGAATCTTCTTGGTCCAGCCACAAAGGTCCTGCCACCTCTTGCAGCAATGACGGCCGTGCCGGTTTGCGACTCCCACGGAGCGCACCTTCCGGGCGATAGTCGTCCACAGCTTACCCTTGTCATAGGAGTTGACCTGTAAGGATGACATGGTGACAGACCCTTAGTACACATGCAACATGTTTCAGAGTCCAACACATGTACACATAGGTCATGGTCAGATTGACAACACTGTCTAAGGGTAAGCAAGAGAAATTATGTGCAGTTGTCCTGTGTTCAGTGATGCCTCCATCCCATGTGAACAGTGATAAGATATTTACCGCAGTACACACACTACAGCAGTGTACCTGCCCAGAACAGTTATGCACACACTTTTTATACTTACAAAAACAGTTTACATGCGTTCCTATGAGATTCCTAATGCTAGGAGTGCATGGTAATTGTACCTGTCCAATGAAAATGCAGTGTAATCATCACTCACCTGCTCCTCTAGTTTGATATTCAGCTGACTGTACAGTGGCAGGAGGATGCCAGCAGGACCTGGTTCTATTCATGGCTAAAAGCTGGGGCCCTGCCATCTGTACATGCCATAGCACTCCTAGAGGATGTGGACACATCAGCAGAGAGATGGAGAGGTGCAGGAATGATGCAGGTAGTGCAGGCAAGTGAAGTCTCTAGGGAACAGACAGACTTATATCTAAACCTCAGAGGCAGTCTTCATTCAGAGCGGCCAAAGAAATAGATGCATTACATTACTTGCAGACGACATGCCTAACCCTCCGTCAGACCAGATATCATCAGACCGCGGGTAACTTTGCTACATTGGCAATGGGAGGTAACCAAGTTGGTTTCAAGGCGATGCAGACTCATTTCGAAAGCCGAATGTCACCATAACAACCACAGCCAATGTATGTGTCAGAATCTTTTAATGTTGCTCCGAGCATGTCCTTTGAATAGAAACCTGCGTCTGTTACCAAGATAACTGACACCCAATGGCTCTGTCCAAATCAGTTAGGATGCAGCTATCACATCCTTTGAATATACACCTGTGCCAGTCAACCTAACAACATGCAGCCTATGGCTCTGTCCGAATCGGTTAGGATGCAGCTACCGCGTCTTTTGAATATACACCCACGTCTGTCACCATAACAACTTGCAGCCTATGGCTCAGTACGAATCAGTTAGGACGTGGCTACCACGTCCTTTGAAAATACACCCGCTTCTGTCACCATAACAACTTGCAGCCTATGGCTCTCTACGAATTGGTTAGGACGTGGCTACCCGATACGTTGATTAATCGATAAGCAGAGCAGACACTTCTGTAATTGATGTATTTTTTGTGCATTACATTGTGGAGGCAGATTTTTATATGACGACATGGACCCTTCAATGATTAGCTCACACTCCCATGAGGAGCTAACCTTCATGGGCACATGACACACTCATTGGGAGGCTCATACCAACATGAAACAAAACTACTCTATTTAGCCTCTTAGGCTTGGTCACAGTGCCAATGAGCTTTTGGGGATGTACAAGTGCATTCTTGACATACTCACAGCATTTGGGGACTTGTGTGACACAGTGTGCAATCCGTGTGATTCTAAATGTAAATGTTTTTTGTCAAAGTCATGGATAATGCATTTAACTTTCAATAAGTAGACCATGACATTAAGCAGCCACATCAGCTTGTGTTTGTTAGGTGATTTACTAGTGTATCTTTGTGTCCCAGACTTAAGTGGATGATGGCGTTATACATGCAACTACTACATATTTAATGGTTTGTGTATGCGTATTGCAGACATGACACCATGACAGGGTCCACCCTGTGACAGTAGTGTGCATAATTTACATTGCGAGGTGCTTTGTGTATTTTGTGTCCCACATATCTGGCATTACATGATCCTATTGTAGGTACATTTGAACCATGCAATTGTTCGCACAAACCTCTTACTCGGCTTATTTGTTGGGGAGTTGTTGAGTATGTGATGCTTGATCACGTGAACGGTGACAGACACTAGTGATGTCTTCACTACGGCACTCTAATTGGTGTGTCACCATACCTTGGTAACATATCGGGTAAGGGTCATAATGCTGTGATTTGTATCAAAGGTCAATCTGATTTTCTGAAATGTGTATTTACATTGTCAGATAGTTTTAGTTGTGTTCAGATTTCATGTTATCTTTGTCTAAATGCATGTTGCTTTGTTCATTGTGAACTAACACCAACAGTGTTTATCCCCTTGCATGCAGGGCTGATTCCCCGATGTGCTGGGGGGAGGGGGGGCGCGCACAGTGCCCCCGTGCTCATGACGAGCTCAGCTCATCATGAGCCACGGTGGTTGTTTGCTCATGATGAGCTGAGCTCTTCATGACCACACCCGTTCCTGTAAAACGCTCGCACAGCAGGGGAATTAGCCCAGCGTGCGAGCGTTCCAACGGTCATGACGAGCTCAGCTCGTCATGAGCACACAAGCACCGTGGCTCATGACGAGCTGAGCTTGTCATGAGCGTCGATGAGGTTAAACTATACACATAGGTATCGCAGATGACCTCCAGTGTACAGGCCCTTTTCAGTCCAAGGAAGAACATGATACCAGACGGAAATACTGTTTCACAAGGCCAATAATTGAACAGTTGTCTGAGCAGGTGATGGCAGCATTACATTTATTTGCCACAGGTACATTCCAGTACACAGTGGTTGAATGTCCCAGGCAATCTTCAGCCATGTCCTTTGTGATGTGTTGGAGGCATTGCTCCATTACCTGGACCAGTAGATAAAGTTCCTGACACCCGGAGAGTTGTCAGACATCAAAGGGGAATTCTGTGCCTTGCGACAGATACCCCATGTCATTGGCTCTATTGATGGCACCCATGTTGCATTGATCCCACCACAGGCGAATGAGCAAATCAATTGGAACAGACAACACAACCACTCTATCACCATCAAAAGTCTTTATTTCGGTTTTACAGTACCATAAAAGAAAGAAGCACATGGATCTTGCATGGCAATAATCAGAATAAAAGGTACTGTAGATTAAAATACTTCCTATACAGGCTCTGGATAGTTTAAAGAGAGATACAAATTAGGGTAAAAAGCTTATCACAAAGATACAGTATGTACATAGTGCAAGTATAGGCATATTTCAATATTTAAAAATTGTGTCCTAACATCAAAATTAAAATGGCAAGCAATCCAAATATTTACAATCCAAAGTGCTAATGCGAAATACACGTCCATCTGTTCAGATCATTTGGGTTTCAATTCATTTACTTCCTTCAAGTCAATAAAGTCGATAGGGCCCTCCTTCTAATGGACCATAATTTACCCAGAAATTTTGCTGTTGCACAAGCAAAGAATGGTCTTGCATCTGACTTCAGAATACGTAGGGCTTCTTTATGACTATGTGTCCCTAAGTGTCTACGTACCGGAGTAAGCCAGTTCCTTCTGGGTCTGGCTTAGGAGGGGCAAGCAAAAAATACATGGCCTATTGTTTCTTTAAGGCAAGGGCAAGAAGGACAGCCTTTGGGCTGTGATATATTTGTCCTCCAGGTATTAGTGAAGGCATTGATAGGAAGGCAAACGTGTCTAAACTGAGTGTATAATTTCATATCTATTTCCTTTTATTAAATCAAGGAAGCTTTCTAGCCAGCTGCTAGATTTAATATCAAAGAACTGGTCAGTTAAGCAGCCATGTTGTATATTCATAAAGTTCTTCTGTTCTACCCAAGCCCAAAATTGTAGTTTTAGTGTGTCCCTAGAGTATGTGGGAGGGCGACTTCTAGCTCCTTAGGCACACCTATGTCCGCCAGGATGGTATTTATGTAGTTGATCCACCCAATTTTATGGTTTTTGTCCAGGGCAGAAACTTCAATAAAGGCAGCTGCATAGGACATCAGTTTTGGAGTTGTAACTAATCTGTGCCAAAAAAGGAAGGGGCGTAGGCTCACCAGATCATTTGAAGTTTGAAGTTTAAAATATTTATAAAGCGCTCTGTGGCCAAGCGGCTTCCTGGCGCTAGGAGATTAAAACAGTTACCAGAAGACAGGGCACCAGTAGGTGACTAGGATGGGAAAGCTTGGGAGAAGAGATGTGTTTTGAGTGCCTTGCGAAAGTGCAAGTAGACAGGTATAGTTCTGATGGTCAGAGGAAGACTGTTCCAGAAGCGGGGGGCAACGATGGAGAATCTGGTGCCGCCTACTCTGGACTTGTGGAAAAGGGGGACGGTTAAGAGTGCCTGGTTGGAAGAACGAAGGTTGCGGAAGGGAATGTAGTGGGTGAACATGGAATTGATGAAGAAGGGGGCCTTGCAAGCGCGGGCCATAAAGACCAGGCAGCCCATCTTGAAGAGGGTCCTCTGTAGGATGGGAAGCCAGTGGAGGGAGCTAAGTAGGGGAGTGGTATGATGAAATTTAGGGAGCCTGTGAATAAGGCAGGCGGCCTGATTCTGGATGGACTGAAGATGCCGCAGCTCGTAGGCGGGAATGCCCACGTAGAGGCAGTTTCCGTAGTCCAACCGTGAAAGAATCATGGCCAAAACAATAATTTTCAGGGCATCAAAAGAGAAAAAACGGGAAATCTTTCTAATAATCCTGAGGGACAGAAAGCAGGATGAGACGACAGAGCTGACCTGGGGACGAACGGAGAGGTCCTGACTGTTTTTAAATCCCAGGGTTCTAACTGAAGCCAAAGGAACCGGGGGAGGACCAAAGGTGGAAGGCCAGAAGGCAGAGGTCCAAGGGTTAGAAGAGCCACCAGTCAGGACCAACTCCGCCTTGTCCGGATTAAGCTTTAAATGATTTTGATTCATCCAGTCAGCAATGAAGTTGAGTGTGGTTTGGAGTTTAAGGATGGAATCGGAGTCATGAGAGAGGTAAAAAACCAGCTGAAGGTCGTCGGCGTAATTATATACGGAGACCTCCATGTTTAACAGAGAAACAATAAGCGGATGAATATAAAGGTCAAAAAGAAGAGGGGAAAGGGAGGAACCTTGGGGAACCCCACAGGGCACCGGACGAGGGGGGGCAGAGAAACTGGAGAGACGAACGGCCTGCGTCCGACCTTGAAGAAATGAGGCGAGTCGTGAGAGGGCAGAACCCGGGATGCCCGCAGCCATGACACGGTCGAGGAGGATGGAATGGTCGACCGTGTCAAAAGCCGCGGACAAATCAAGAAGCACCAAGGCTTGGGAAAAGTTGGAGTCAGCCTTACTCTTCAGCTCGTCCAGAACAGCAAGGACCACGGATTCAGTCGAATGGACTGGGCGAAAGCCAGCTTGATGGGAGGCCAGCAGATGATTGTCCTCGATGTAGGCCGAAAGGCAGGAAGTGATGTGGCTCTCCAGGATCTTGCCTAAGTAAGGGAGCAGAGAAATGGGTCTAAAATTAGTAGGGAGAGTAGGATCAGAACCAGGTTTCTTTAGGATAGGAATCACTGTGGCTGATTTAAAGCAAACTGGAACTGTGCCCTGGGAAATGGAGGCATTGAGAAGGGAAAGGGGGGGATCGGGGCAACCGGAGAACAACTCCCTTAAAATGCGAGGCGGTCCATAGTCGGCAGGGGAGCCTGACTTAATTTTGCCTGAGCAGAGTAAGGAAGGATTCCTTAGAAATAGGTGGAAATTGATTGAGGGAGGAGGAGAGAGAGGGAAGGGGAGGGGAGGGAAAGAGAGAAGAAGACGGAGGGATATTCCGTTTGATATTGGCAATCTTCTCAAGAAAGAAATCATTCAAGGAGAGGCAGAGGACTTGGGATGGGACTGGGTAGGGGTTGGCTCTATCAGATGCGGCTAAGGAATGAACGATAGAGAAAATCTCCTTAGGTTTATTTGCCGCTGACAGAATCTTGCCAGAGAAATAGTCTAATTTAGCTGAGAGAATAGCTCTCTTATAGTTGTTAAGGAGAGACCTGTATCGATCTCTCAGGGAGGGGCAATAGTTGCGCCTCCACTGGCGTTCTGACTGTCTGAGAGCCAATTTCAGAGCTTTAAGGTCATCAGTGAACCACTTGTTGGCTTCGTGGAGACCACACGCCTTGACCCTCCTCAGAGGGGCCACTAGATCGCATGAGGTGGACAGCCAGCCATTAATGGCATCAACTTGATGATCAAGAAAAAAGATTAGATAAGTCGGGAGGGAGGGCCGCTAGAGACGAGCAGAGAGTGTTAAAATCCACCTGGTTCCAGTTCCGTGCTAGGATGTTCTTGGGCAGGGAGGGCTTGTTGGTAGCTCCAAGGTCAATAATGAAAGAAATGAGCGAGTGGTCCGACCAGGTGCAGGGGAGAATAGTGATGGAGGAAATAGCCCGACTAGCCGACCACACCTGGTCAAGGATATGACCGTGTGAGTGAGTGGGGGAATGAATGTGAGAAATAAAGTTGAGACCACACATGGTGTCAGTGAAGTCTTTGGAAGCCCTATCTTCCCTGGGGTCACCGGGCCAGTAATTAAGGTCGCCCAGTAGGAGAACCGAGGAGTTGTTGACCACGAGAGTGGCCAGCAGCTCCTGTAGGGCAGGCACAAAATGAGGTATGATCTGGGGAGGGCGGTATGTAAGAACTACAGTGAGGGGGACCAAGAGGTTCACCGACCGGGCCACTATAAAATCTACGTTGGATATGGGAGGGTGAGGAAGCAATTGGATCGGATGATCATGGCCACGCCCCCGCCGGCTTTCCCATCGGGGCGGTCGGCCCGGAGGGCATAGTAAGAGTCGGGAAGCGCAGATAGGACGTCAGGCAAGGAGTCTGCGGAAAACCATGTTTCCGTAAGGAACAGGAAATCAGGAGCCTCTGTGTCCAGCAGATTATAGAGTTCCAACTGGTGTCTTTGATAGACTTGACACCCATATTCAAGGAAAAGAGGAGGGTGCTCTGTGGGAGTGATAACAGGCTTCTAAGAAACTTATTTTCTATTATCGAGAGGATGTTAACGTTCATAGAGCTCCACAGTTCAGCTCCATAGAGTACACTGCTTACTACCTTACAGCTATACAGTTTCAGTGCAGGGGCTACAGACCTAGTGTACGAGAGACAATGTTCCCGTCGCAGGGCCCCAGTTAATTGGGAAAATTTCAGGGATGCCCTCTCTAGATGTTTCTTCCATACCATGCCCTCAGATAACTTAATTAATTCCCAGATAATCAAAGGAGCTCACTCGTTCTAGATGGACATTATCAAGAACCAAGTCACCCTTGTGATGATTTAGCATCATCAACTTAGTTTTAGTTGTGTTGATGAACAAACCCCTCTCGTCACAAAAGTTCTTAAAGCAATTTAATAGTTTCTGTAAGCCCATGGGGGTTTTGGACACTAAAAAAGTGTTGTCTGCAAACAACAAAGTAGCTATTTTATGATTAGCCAGCCATGGGGCATCGGCCAAGGTAGAGCACAAGAGGTCAGCCACCTGATTTACATATAGGGAGATAAGGGTGGGGGACGGGACGCACCCTTGGCGCACCCCCCGCCTGATTTTAAATGGCTCAGTGTTTTGGCCCTGGTTTTCCCCACCTTACACAGGCAAAGTTATCCTCATGTAACCTAATGAGTGGCTCTAGAAGTTCCAGAGGCATACCAATGTCCTGAAGGACCTGCCAAAGCAGGTCCCTGGGAACTAGGTCGAAAGCTGTTTCCAAGTCAATAAAGGCAAGATATAAACTGCCTTTGCCCAACATGACTACCTTCCAATACAGCAAGATCAGGCGAAACGCCTGGTCGATCATGCCGGTCTTCCGTCGAAAGCCCGCCTCCAGTGGAGAAAGGATGTCGTTCTCCTCCATCCAGGTCTGGATTTTAACAAGGAGCGAGCGGCAGAATACCTTCTGGGCACAATCTTTTAGGCTAATAGGACGGTAGTTGGCGGGTTTTGACCTGTCCCCTTTCTCGAAAATGGGTACTACCTCTGCCCCCTTCCAGGTGTCCGGAATGCTCCCCCCGCTTGAGATGTCATTGGCCAGTCTCATAAAATAGGTTGCCCAGTGTTCCCTATCAGCGCGGAAAAGGTCTCCAGGGATGACATCGGGGCCGGGGGCTTTTGCTGGAATAATGGCATCAAGTGAGCACAATATCTCCTCCTTAGTGAATGTAAGTGTACAAGCAGGGAGACCCATATCACAGAGCATCAGGGAACTGTCAATATGTGTACCGTGAGAGTATAACTCACTAAAGTGTTTATGCCATTCGGCGGCCGGAATGTTATTTGCCAAGGGAGGTAAACATTCAAAGTTTTGTTTGGATACCAAAGACCAAAACGTCCAGCTATCAGGATGCCCAATGGCCTCTCCTAACTCCTCCCATCTCCTCTCATCATATTCTTTTTTTGCTATACACTGTTCCTCTTTGTAGTCTTTCCTAGCCTTCCGAATATTAGTAGGCTCTCAATTTTTGATGGCAACAGTCAATCTCCCTCTCAGGGTCCTGCACTATTTGTTGAACCATGAATCTCTTCCCAAGGGTCTTCCCTGGGATAACCTCGGTTTTTTGTTTGGAGCATGGAAAAAAACAAGCCAGATGGTCAAAGAATTCCTTACGGAGGGTGCTACAACTACTCTGGTTAGATGGATCTGTGGTCACTGGTGCTAGGATCGCTAGGTGCTTTGTAAGGGCATACTTAATCAGTTTGATCTTTGATTCATCTGCCAGTACCGCAGGCCATTTGAGATGACGCTTATTGCTTGTGGGTATTAAAGATTTTGTGCTTAATGGTATCGCGGCTCTCTCCCAATACCAACACAGGGATTTTGGATAGACAGGATGAGGGGGCTATGATCCCTGTCACACGATGGAATTATGGCCATGTCCTGTATCAACAGCCAGAGTGTGAGGTCCACTAATAAATAGTCAATCCTACTTGACCCATTTGGCCCCATAAAGGTCATTCCTCCTCCTCTATCTGAAATTGTTCTTCCATTAGCAGCCCTTAACCTATATTCTAAGGTTAACGCATTGAGCTGAAGTGCCGCTTGCGACCATTTTTTTATTGGGGTAAGTTCCAATGAGGGTACCCTCCAGAGTTTGTCCTCCTCATTCACATCATTATCCTCTGCCCAGTCGAGGGGTTCAAAAGTTACATTGAAATCCCCGCCAACTATAAGTGGGTAAATATCAATCCTAACTTCCAATAAATTATCCAGGGACTGAAGTGTTGGGGAGCTGCCACCTCTGGTACTCCTAGCATATACATTATATATGTCAACCTTCTTGCCCTTACCCTTGGTTATCCTGATCCCAAGGATATCTGGGCTGTTCGTAGCCAGCTCTTTGACATCGCAATTTACCGTCAGGTTTACAAATATGAGCAGCCCTCCTGAGGGCCGGCAGTTTTTAGATAGGATAGCTGGTCTATGAAAGGTCATAAAGCCTGGTATAAACGTGGGGGACAGGCTCCAGGTTTCTTAGTTTCCAGGTTTCTTGGAGTAAGCAGATCTCAGTCTGTGTAATGCGGCATTGCTCCGTTACCTGAACCAGTACATAAAGTTCCTGACACCTGGAGAGTTGTCAGACATCAAGGGAGAATTCTGTGCCTTGCGACAGATACCCCATGTCATTGGCTCTATTGATGGCACCCATGTTGCATTGATCCCTCCACAGGGGAATGAAAATCAATTGGAATAGAAGACACTACCACTCTATCAATTCCCAGGTGGTATGTTTAGCTGACATGTCCATATCCCACTTCTGCACACGTTTTCCTAGCTCGGCACAGGATGAATATATATCCTGAGAAACAGCGTCATCCCCCATTTGATGTCTCAGATGCAACGTGACTGTGCCTGGCTTGTTGGTAGGTGATTTGTATGTGTATGTTGTGGTGTTTGTTGAATGTATGTCAGATAGTGCTCACTTGTCATACTACTGAAGTTTTTTCTGTGTCAAATGTAGGAGACTCTGGATACCCCAACCAGCCTTGGTTACTGACCCCGCTCCGTAACCCTGTCACCCCTGCAAAAGTGCAGTTTAACAAGACCCATGGTAGGACCCGGCGATTTGTGGAGCAGCTACTGAAGACCAGATTCCGCTGTCTGAAATGCACAGGAGGAGCCCTCCATCCAATATGCTCCATTGAAGGTGTGCCAGATCACCACAGCTTGCAGCATGCTCCACAACCTGGCAATAAGGAAGGCGATACCTCTCATACTGGATGACAGAGGCCAGCAGCCGCCAGCGAGGGAGGATCCCGGACTGGGACATGATGATAGTGGTGATGAGAAGGGCTTGAATTTGAGACAACAGTGTATCTACAACTTTTGCAATGAGAGGAGGTGACAAACTCCATTTGTTTGTTTGTGTGTTGCTGGTGTACAATGTGTATGTATGCCTGTGAGTGTATGATAACTGCCTTGAGCTTTTCACTGAAATAGTTCAATTACATTTGCAGGTTAACACACACCGTGCTACCGTGAATCCTACCTACTGTTCACACTGCCATTCTCGTGCATAAGTAGACATTGTTAGCAAAATTGAGCTACCTTATTCCAGAGTTCCTGACTCTGTTCTATGTTTCTTCCTACCAGGGTACTTTGCCAGGCCAACTGCAGAGTTGTGACCTCACCAGACCCATGATGCTGTGACATACTCAAACATTGAACTGTTGTGGAAATCCCTGGCATGCACTTCCTTCTGACCTGACAGTCATTTTTATTTACTTGGGAGCTTTTGTGTGATGTGATTTGATTTTGTGTTAAGGCGCCAGGTTGTATCTGGAGAATAAACCTGTGTTCCACATTGAGGTGTGCCTTGTCTGTTATCACACATCCAAAGATTTTCAGACACAAATATGGACCATGATGAGCTGGTTTGCTAACAATGAGTGTTGATTGTGCTGGCAAATAGTGATAGTTTTGTAGACATTCATTGAATCAGTACCATGTACTACGGGTAGTGTGATAACCTAGTTGTGTCTATCTATCATGCTGTGACAAGGTAGATTTACTCACAAGTCATTAGTTACCATTTTGGAAGTGATTGATTACCAATGTTGTTGAAACTTTCTTCGTTGTGATTTTGCAGGTCATTTCAATCTATACATTTGGGAGTTTAAGTCAAGACATGAACAAGTATTTTGTGAAAAGTGTTTTCTTTTTGTGCATGAATGTAGAAGATAATTCAACATAATGGTGGTGTGCTCACAAAAAAAATAGAAAAGTGCAGATAGGAGTTGAAAGTAATTGTAGATGAGGTCCAACTTACACCCTCCATCCAATGTGGGACAGTTCGATGACAGTCAACAAAGTGAACGCTTAGCACACAATGGAGGATATCAGGGGCAAATTCTCACTTCCTAGTAGTGATGCATTCCCATCTGTCTCTCAAGGATTCTTCCTCGGATGACCCTTCCCACATATTGCGGGGGACCCCAGGTGCAGGCAGCTGCGGTGCTGGGGACTTTCCACCAGACTCCATGTCCCTCCCTGTGGCTTGTGCAAATGTTGAGGCACCAGATGTTGTGGGCATGTTGTTTGCGATCTGGCAGAGGCAGGTGACAATATCCCGGTGCACCGCAGTCATTTAATCAGTGTCCAGGTGTTGGTTTTGGGCTGCCTGCAGCTGTTCAATGTTCCTGAGGATCCCTACAACCTGGCCAAATTCTCCCTGGTAACCCTCATAAGCGTGGAGTATCTGGGAGAGGTTTGGGTGTTCCTTGAACACAGTGGGCCTCATTTATGAGGCCGTGCGTTACTTTTACACCGCCGGTGCGTCACTTTTTGTGACGCACCAAGCAGCGTAAAAAATGTGCCTTGTTGCACCATATTTACAAAGTGACGCATCTAGGTAGATGTGTCACTTTGTAAACCCCTGCGCCACATTATACCTGCGCCAGGTATAATGTTCTGCAAGGAGGGCGTTCCGGTGCAGGAAAGGGTCGTAGAAGTGACGCAGTGAAATCTATAAGATTTCACTGTGCCACTTCTAGTACACAAAGCGTCAATATCTTACGCCTGCCTCACAGCAGGCATAAGACTGACGCAGACCCTTTCACAGGGGCTTGCCCCATGTGAAAGGACACATTGCTGGAGTTGCGTCACTTTTGTGACACACTCCAGCAATGCATCACTTTAGCGCCATACAGATACATCAGAAATACTGACGTATCTGTAGCTCCTTGTGACATGATGCGTCATACACTAAATATGACGCATCAATCATGTCGCATGGAGGGCGCAGTGAGAAGTGACTCATCGATGCTTTCACGCAGCGATGTGTCACTTCTCATAAATGAGGCCCAGTGTCATTACCATGACACCGTGTTCAATATTAAAAAAGCATGCATTCAAAGTTGTACTGATAGAAATCATGCCATAAGCGCATGCAACACTACATATGACTAACTCTGTAGCATCTGATGTCTATTTAAGGCTGATACATACAAACGTTTGTATTTAAGTTTAGAAACACTTGTCCATATGTACGATAGACATAAGGGCTCCTAAGCGAGGAGGAAGCAACCAAATGCAGGAAAATCCAACCCCATGTATTAAATAGAGTAAGATAGCTTGTCCCCCATCACAAAAGCGGTTGCCATCACAAAGAATTAGCTTCATATGAAATATATATATGAATATAATATAATATGATGTAATATAATACAATGCAATATGATATAAGATATTAACAATATATATGCTTAATTATTCTATTCAAATTAAAAAATAATTTACACTTCTTTAAAAAAATCACCTTGATTAAACATAACGTTCAACATAATTTACTAATATTAAAAGCTAATAATATTTGTGAGAGTGGGTAGTATTTAAAAATTCGTTTTTGAAATTAAGTAATTGATATATTTAAAATAATTATTTGTTTATACATTTAATTTTATGAGATAAAATAAAATCTTACCGCGCATTATTAGCTTTAGGTAAAAAAAAAAAATTTTTTAATTGAATACATTTATATTATACCGCTCCACTTACAGGTCCAAAGGTAATAGTAGTAGCTTTGCACTCATACATTCTGCTGAAGGGTGTTCACCCCTGTTAGGAAGTGGAGACATGTAGGGTTAAGTGTAGGTGTAGATCTCCTCTAAATAATGGTGAATATAAAAAAGAGTAGCGTTACACCTAGGTGTTGTAGTAAATATATCTGTCTATGTTTACTTTAGTGAATCGGACCAATTAACTTTTAAAACAATCCGGCAAAAAGCATATAAAATTCATAACACTTTACAATAATTATTGTAGTGCAACTGTACTTCTGATGGAAGTCGCTCCTACCAAATCCAAATATCTCGTATGTACGGGTACTTATGTGTCATCAGGCAGAGTACACAAATGCATTGATGCAAAGTATACTGAAGATTTTTTAATGTATAACTTTGTTTATTGGCATTTCTAAAGTTAGGCAATACACAATATAGGATTCCAGCATCACAATTTCAATTTCTCCAGTTTGCTTCTTACATTTCAGTTTTCGGTCTTATACTTGTACCTGAGAGTTTTCATATTGCTTCATTTTAGTTCAGCTTTCAACATTTAATACATTTTTAAACATATCAGCTCTGTTTCCCAGGGGCTGTCGTAGCCTTTATTGGTCAACATCATCCATACTAATATAATAAAGAGAGAGACCAAACCTTTGAGGCGGGTAATCTCAGGAACCACAGTACCAATCACAACACCCAATACAGCGTTGGAAAGGGCAGTTGCAGCAGAAGGACATAGGCTATGCAGACGCCCACCATATACATTTAAAAGGTAAAAGAACCGTGCCAGGAAAGTAGTCCCTTGTGGGCGTGTCTGCGTTGTGCTGTGGGCGTGTGCTATGGGCGTGACAAACGCTGGGGGCGTGTGGTACGTTCCGCCCTTCATGCCATGTCTCATATCGTGTGCTAATCCAACCCTGCTCCCTTTAAATATCCCTGCACCCCATAATCATAACCCACCCTCACTCCTTAAAATACCACAAACCCTTATGCCATGTTGTCGAGTTCGCGCTATATAATATTGCAAGGAAAAAGAAAGTAGGGAAACTCAAGTTCGCACACTACTGAACGCGCACTCTTAAGTGCATCAGCAGTGCACTGTGAATCGGAGCGTTTCACAGGCCTGTCACAGATAAAAAATGCTATCAAAACGAAATCCTACAAAACAATATACTACTGGCCGGCAGCAATTCATACCCGGACAACGTCGGGACGGGCTGCTAGTACTGTATAAATTCCACTTTTATTTTGCATCTGTATTTACAAGTACCCAATTACCTGCTATGCCGGTTACAACCTTAGCTAAGAACTCTGTGCCACATAACTTGTACTTCTGCTAATCTGTGCTGTGGAGGGTTTGGGTGCGGGTGTGGGGCCGGTGCTAGGCATGCCGTTTCAGCAGTTCCTGTCTCCGCAGCAATCGCATAGGGTCGTAGGTATGTCCCCTCTGCTGCCGTATATCTTCCCTTACTTGAGAACTCTTATCTGATTTAACTACTATTCTCAACACTGTGCATGGTTGGATAATTATTCTGGGAGCTGTGCTTCCCCCTCGTTCTCAGTCTCATCATTTTCAAGATCCAGAGCCTCCCAGGCTCTCACCAGGTCCTACCACTGATCTGCTATAGGCTTCTTTCGTGTTCCCCTCACTTCCTCGCTGAGGAGCGCCCTCATCTCTGCGTCTGCCCAATTTGTGAGGTCTCTCCTGCAGCTTTCTATCCGTGGCCCTCTATAAGCCTTCCATGCCATCGCAATACGTCTCTTCGCAAGGGCTAGCGCCAGATCGACACATTTGTTTCCTACCTTCCGTTTCGGCCGGTGGGGGAAAAGCCCCAGGAGGCACGCCTCTCTGGAGTTACTCAAATCCCTCTCTATTGTCGCTCCCCTCTGTCAGGCCACTTCGGTCCAGAAGGGGATCAACACTGTGTGTTCCCTTAGTTTGGGCAGTGTCGGCAGTAATGCTTCCACCAGCATGATATAAAACTATATCACTTGGTGCCCTGCCCCTCCCAATGTAAACACCGCATGGAGTAGAAGATGTGTTTCCAGCTCCACCCCACCTCCCCCCATATGTCTCTGAAGGAGCGGACCAGGGCTTCAGAGTGCAAGAACACGCCCACTGGGAGTCCATATTTCTCCACTAGCACTGAGAAGGGGATCAGCGCCTTGCCCGTGTATAGGTCGCCCACAATCTCAAGACCCATTCCATCCCATTCTAGTTGCTCCGAGGTGAAAATTTGGCTTGGGGATCTATGTGGCAGGCCCACCAAAGGGAGCTGTGGTGAGTACCCAGGAGTGTCGGGCAGTCTAGCCAGGCTTTTCTTCCAGCATTTTAACTCTGTGGTCTGTTGGATCATCCTGTAGGGTGTGACAACTCTTTGGTCCAGTATCTTGGCCAACACCTGAGTAGGATGGATGTCTGGGTCTCCCATGAATGTTCCCTCCATGTGCGCACCTTCCAGCCACTGGGCCAGCCACTGCAGTTGGGAAGCCAAGTAGTACAGTTCAAAATTGGGCACCCCCAGCCCCCCATTGCACACCAGACTCCGCAGTGTCGTCAATGAGACCCTCCTTCGTCCGTCTCCCCATATTAGGTCTCTCACTAATGAATCCAATGGGACAAACCAACCTGTGGGCAGCACCAGAGGAAGGGTCACAAAATAATTGAGCAGCCCGGGCAACATGACCATCTTGGTCAGTGATATGCGCACCATTACTGGCCGCTTCAGTGAGCGCCAAAATGCCACACAAGATCTAAGTGAGCAGAGAGCCCTATCTAGGTTGCCTTCACGTAAGTGATCCAAGGAATGGTATACTGTATTCCCAGGTATTTTATCGTGGTTTCAGCCCAGTTAAGGTCCGCCGGGAGAGCCTAGGGCCTCAGGAATGGTCCCTCTACCGGGCAAAGATAGATCTTTGTCTTGTTCACTTGTAAGCCAGTTAAAGCAGCAAGTCTATCTAAAAAACGCAGGGCCATGGCTGATCCAGCCACCACTTCTCATAAATAAATCAACAGGTCATCCGCATATAAGGAGACGATGTGTTGCCTTCCATCTAACATCAGTCCCAGTCCAGTTCCACCCCGGCGTAAAAGAGCTGCCTATGGTTCCATCGTCAGTGCAAACAGCACTGATGACAAGGGGTATCCCTGTCTCGTGCCGCAGAGTGTCCCGTATTGGGCAGAGAATGTACCCCATGTTCAGACTCTAGCCATTGGGCAGTCATACAGTATTTTAATCCAGCGTATCCACTCGCCTCCCAGTCCCATCCGCTCCATGCATACAAAGAGGTAATCCCGGCTAACTGTGTTAAAGGCCTACTCAAGGTCCATCGACAGAATAGCTGTGTGCTTAAGAGTACTGGTCTTGGGATGATACAAGATGGAATATAGCCTTCTAAGCTCATAAAAAGTGTTTCGCTTAAATGAAGTTACGCGTTTCGGATAAATCCGTTTTGGTCTGCATGGATCAGCGTGGGCATGTGCGGAAGGAGTCTCATCGCCAACACTTTGCTCAAAATTTTGAAGTCGAGATTGAGCATGGACTGCAGTCGATAATCTCCTACCCAAGTCCCCAAGGAGTAGTATTGGGAAGCAGAATCACAATAGAAGTCTGTGTGGAGTCTGGGAGTCTCCCCAACTCGAGCGACTTAGCGTACAACATTCCCAGATGGAGCGTCACCTTGGAGGTAAATATAGAATTAAATTCTGCCGCCAGGCCATCCAGGCTAGGTGTCTTCTCCATGGCAATTGATTTTATAGCGTGCCTTATTTCTGCCTGTGTCACCGGGCCTCCCAAGGACTCCCTATTTTGCTCATCTAGCCTGGGCAACTGCAGGGGCGCTAAGAATTCTCTGATTTCGCTTGGAGGGGGTGGAGACAGGCTGCAAATAGCATTTTGTAATATTCCTTGAAAAGAATATTTACGTCCTCTGGTTCGTACAAAATAGAGTCCGCTCTATTAATAATATATGTTTCAGGTGATCCACGTGTTTCCGGCTTGATCAGAATTGCTAATAATCGGCCTGTTTTGCCCTCCTCATCATGTTTTAGAATCAAATGCCCTTTGTAATCAAATCTCCGAAGTCTTTCTAGTGACTCACTATACTGAGCCCTAGCATCTGTGAGGTCCTCAGAGCTGTTGCATCCATCCCCTTCCTATTATCCAGCGCATGAAGATGCCCCTCCAGTTTGCCCAGCTCCCAGCACAGGGTTCTCAGCACCCCCACCGTCTGACTCAGACAGTGGCCACGGACAACCAACTTAAAAGCCTCCCATTCCCTAGTTCAGAGGACACGGATCGTGTATTTGTGTCAAGGTAAGGGTCTATGCACAAACCCAGGGATTCCTTGAAGAGGGCCATCTTCTATCAACTCTAGTCTGAATCGCCACAGTGGAATCGGGGGTCTGTTTCTCAAGGGACGGTAACAAAGCAGCAATGGGCTATGCTCTGAACAGGTGCACCCCAAGTATTCGGTGTGGGTGATCATCTCATGGATGTCTGCAGAGCACAGAAACATGTCTAGCCTGGTGTGTGTGAGAAGTTGGCCTGGTATATGCTGCCCGCTAATTAAAGTGGGCACCTTGTACCAGTCCAAATGACCCTTATGATATGAGGTCAAAGATAACCTTTAGAAAGCTATCATAGTGGAGGCTGTGGAGACCAGCCTTCAGGCTCAATCTTGAAGGAATGTAAAGCAGCTTGTTTTACCAGAATGTCACCTCCTGAATGACTAAATAAAGGAGAACCACACAGTAGTTATATAAAAATATGTATTTATTAAAATTACACCCTCAACTATCCTCTACACAAGGATAGAACACAAAGCACACAATATGTAATCAATAGAACAGTTGTAAGTAGCACAATACACAGTGGGCTCCCGGGGGAGACCAAACCATATACTAAAATAGTGGTATAACAGTCATGACTGAGATCAAGACAAGGTCTGGAGGACGTAGAATCGCTGGGACCCCAAGGAACCACCTAAAGGCGGGGGATAAGAAAGATTGGAGATATTCAGGGACCTCATGGTATACTACAATTTGTAGAATTACAGAATAGATATATTTTAGATACAAAGCATTTTTTTAAATATCTCCAAATAAGAAGTTGTTTAACAAATAGAAAAGGAGGGCCTCTTTGTTTCGGAAGAAATGTACTGATGGATCTTATAGAAGCAGGCTCCGACTGTACCATAAAGAGATTCTACTTTGAGATGACAGCATTAAAGAATGATGATATGGAAAAATGGATCAATAAGTGGCCCGAAGATCTGGATATTACCAGCGATATTTTTTCAGAGTCATTAGAGATGGGAAGCAAACTGTTGTGCTCATCATCTCTACAGGCTCAACACTACAAGATTTTATATCATCTGTATTACACACCTGCGAAAATTGCTCAATGGGGGGGTCTATCGGGAACCACCTGTTTTAGGTGTGGTAGTGCAGAGGCGGATATAATACATATTTTTTCTCTTTGCCCACAATTAGATAGTATAAAACAGGATATTGGGAACTTTTTGCAGAATGTATTATCAACTACAATAGAATTAAACCCAGCTGTAATGCTACTAGGAGTTAACCCGGAGGGCCATGTGAATAATGAAAACTTTGTATTTGTGGTAATGGCTATCCTCAGACTACTAGTGGCTTCGGCATGGCTTGATCCTAATCCTCCCACATATCATCAATGGTTGGGCAAGGTGTTATCAATTCAAAAATTAGAATCCGCCATATATGCTAGGAAGGGGAAAAAAGGTAAGAAACTTGGTTTGCAAATATGGGAACCCCTTATTCGATGGAAGCAAGGTTCTGACCATTGATTATTGATTACTGGGGGGGGGGGAATCGAGAATGTGGTGTATAGCACTCAGTGTATCTATTGTGTATATGGTTTATCTTGGAATAATTTTGTATGATTTGGTATTGTTCATTTTTATATTCCCATTGTATATATGAATGTGTGCTGTATTACTTTGAATTCTATTGTGCCCTGCTCATGTTTTAAAAGGGGAAAAAAAAGGGGGAAAAAAACCTTCAATAAAATTTAAAAAAAAAAAAAAGGAACCACCTAAAGTGAGTAGACAGGGCCCCAACGGACGCCGGGTGCAGTGTGGGAACACAACTGCGGGCTCTGTACAATTCTATGGGAAGTCGGGGTTACACTTTTAAAGTTTAAGGACACTTCTAGGAGGGCTTTGAGTGAACCCCTTGAAGCTTAAGAGTTTGAACAGCCACCCCACCTGTGGATACCGAAGTACCTATCCCAGAGGAGCCGGGTACATAGCTCTGAAGTGGCGTCGGAAACTGCTGTTGTTCTCAATGGTGAACTGCAAAGAAGAACTGCTGCCTTGAAGGTGAAAAGGGTCCGGTGGAATATAAGCCTGGATTCTAGAAAGAAGGAGCATGAAAGGAGAGGGGACAGAGTCTGGGTCACTTCAGAGTGACCAGGGGCTCGGGAGACGAATGCCCACCGATGTCGGGTGCTTCAGGTGCGAAGAAGGGATGCTTGACTCTGCAGCCACGAGGACCAGGAGACATTGAGCATGACTAGGAGCTGGAGGAGAGCTGTCCCACAAAGGATGTCGAGTGCTGAGGGATCGGTGTCTGGCGTGAGCACCAACAAGCCTTGGCAAAAGCACTCCACGCAGTAAAGTCGAGCAGGTTACAGTGTGGACGAGCAAGGTCCAGCGGACTCTCGAAGCAATGGAGAGTCAGGGCATGTCTGGAGCAACCAGGGAAGCCCAACAGAAATCAAGATGACCCTCAGGAGGACCCACAGGCTGGATGACCTCAAGAGGGGACCTCCAGCAAGATTGCAAAGTACCAGCCCACGGAGCACTCGGTGCGAGGACGCCGGAGTTCTTTGGTGCAAAAACAGCTCAGGGTCTGGACTACATGGAGTCCAATGCACAAGCTCAGGAATTGCCAACAAGCATATGCACTTGCACATGGACGTGGAGCACAGGGGTTCAGTTTATGCAGCCCCCACAAGGGATACTGGCCTCAAACTCAGTGAGAGGGCAGATTGACCTCAGGGACCCTCAGAAACCCACCTCCTGTGTTGCGGAAACTTTGGAATCTTCAAGAGCTTAGGAGAAGTAGACCAGTCAGTTGCAGTTAGATGCCTGTGCATGCATGGGAGTGACTCCTTCACTCCAAGGGAGATTCTTCAGTTGTCTTAAGTGCACCACAGGTCCTGCATGAAGCCTATATGGAGCAAAGGCACAAACTAAGCTTAGGATGAAAAGGGGGATGAAGTCGAGACCAGTCGAGGTCCAGCAAAAACCAGAGTGTCCAGATGGTCGAAGGTTAGTGGTTTCTTCTTGTAGAATCTTGTCCACGTAAAACCTAAAGTCTTACAGACAGTTAAGCCCTTTTGTACCCAGGGGAAAGGATTGGACAGATTTGGGGGACCCTCCTAGGCAAGGGGCAGGACAGAAGGGTGGTTACATCCATGTCCTTTGTCCAGTTTCATACCAGAGCAGGAGACAATGGCTCACAGAAATGGCTTGAGCTGAATTATGCATAGGGACCCCAAATGTGCCCCAAGTGCAGACTTCCAGGCACTCTCAGAGTGCACCCACCCAGCCCCAATACACTAAACCCTGACTGGGAGGGGGTCACACCTCCCTGTCACAGGATGCCTATTGTGCTGCCTTCCTCTGCTTGAACTTGGATCAGCACCAGGAGGGCAGAAATGTGTCTCTGGTCAGCAGTATCCATTTTGTGCTGCCCGGGTCGAGAAAGCTGGCACCGGTAAGACCAGTGAACCCACGAAGCTCGCTTCAGAAGAGTGGAATCATACCTCCCAAACCAGTTACTGGTGTGGATGTATGATTCCAAGGTGTTTGATACCAAACACGACATGTTTCTATGCAGTCGTTTTCGAGGTAGCATTTACTGCGATGCACCTCTACCTATATGTCCGGCTGAGTCACAGACAACCCAGGAGAATGGTCCCCGAAACCTGCGGTGGATTTTTGCTCATGCAGGGGCATCCTCTCACATAAAACCCAGCACCCTGCCTTCAGGATTGTTAAGGCCTGGTATAGGGGTGACTAATAAGTTTTAAGTGTAGTGACCAATAGATACAGTGAACCTATATCTATAGTAAGTGGTGCAAGCACCAGCTTACTCAGGCTGCTGTAGCAGACCTAGGGTTCCCTTTTTTATGGCCTCTCATGAGTAGCATAATACATGCTTCAGCCCATGGGAGGCTTCTGGGGTACCTATGCCCTAGGTACATGTGTACCATATACTATGGACTTATAATGGTACCCCAGTATCCAATCTGGAGTGTACCAAAGTTCATGTATGTCAAATTAAGGGACAAAGCAGATAGACTGGGGTCCTGGTTAGCAGGATCCCAGTCAGACTAGTTAAAAACAGTGAGACATCAAGTAAAAAGTGGGGGTAACCATAAGAAGCAGATCCTCCTTTCCTACAGTGTGCAGTTGGTGTAGAGAAGAGAAGAAGGAGTATTACCTTTCTGTCATGTGTTGAACCCTACAGGTATCTACCAGACCCCAGCGGTCCCCCCAATCCCAGAACCCTGTCGCTGTGTGGTGTAGTTGTGCCTTCGGGAGGGTGAGATCGGTCCAGCCCCACAACTCTCACCACCACCGTGGCAGGTCTGTCATTTGTGCCAATAGTTTCTGCAGGAAAGCCAATTGGCCCAAAGTTCACTGGGTCCCTGTGCTTACAATGTACTGTCCCAGCTGGTCTTGTTAGGCAGTTCTCCAGTGCATTGCTAGATAATGTCATCTGCTGTCCCGGGGGTGACCACCGGCAATATTCTGCTACTGCGTTCAGAGGTCTCCGACTCGGATCCCCCCGTCCCCTTAGTAAAGCCTGACCTCACTCTGGGCGAAGCCTCAACATCACTGATGATGTCTGCCACTGCTTTCAGCGCTGCTTCTCTCTCCTCTTCAGTCTGAGAGGGACTTCATTTTTTTACTTTCTCTCTGCGGGGCCTCCTCTTGGGTTGTCTTCAATGCTCACCTTCTGATTGCCTCCGTGACCGATCACCATCTTCCTTCGGATTTCCGGTTCCGCACTCTTCCAATCAGTTCCAAGACATTTTGGGGTCATCGCAGAAATGTGATTGCCCATCAAGGATTATACGTCGGCGGGCGGGGAACATCAGCGGGGAACATCAGTGAGTATTGAAGTCCTTCCTCCAGTAGAGTTTTCTTTACCTCCAGGTAGGACGCTCTCTGTCTTTTGATTTTGAGAGTGTGGTCCGGAAATATAGAGACCTTGCTGCTTTGCACCATGTATGGCCCATCCGATATCACCTTCTGTAGGAGCAGGTCTCTGTCCTTCTAGTGTAGCAATCTGGCCACCGCCGGGAGCGGGGGCTGACCCGGCACCGTAGGCCTTCCAGGGACTAGATGAGCTCTCTCCAGGGTGTAAAAGGTGGATAACCCCTATGGTGCGACAACTGCCTGAAACCAATGTTCTGGGTAACCCACCATGTCTTCGCCTTCTGTTTTCTCTGGCAGGCCTACTACACGTATTGCGGCCCTCCACGTCTTCCACTCTCCATTCAAGTATCCCTGCAACTCTTTGCGAAAGTCACGGACTTCCGAATTGGCACAATGTCAGCAAGCGACCATCAGCCTCAAGAATTCGGCCTTAACTTCCAGGGGGCCGTGCAACTTAGGACAGCGACAAACCTGGGTTGTTCACTGTCGGTGGCACAGAAAAGAATTAAATGCAATACGTCAAACTTGGAAGGCTTCACAACTGATGCAAAAAGCCGGTGGGAAGAGTGCATCACAAACAAGCCTGAGTACCTATACGCCTGGGAACAATTCACGAGGAGCTTAGAACAGGCTCACACAAGGAAACCTAAGATCCATCGTCAAAGCTGCAAAAGCCAAGGAAAGAGAACTGATTCAGCTGGCAACTGCGACAAGGCCTTAAACCAAAACATCAAGATAAAGCTCCTCAAAAGTAACATCAACAAACTACTGCGGAAATTACATCGTGACGGACCGGACATCGCAACTCAATTGGAATTGCAAAACTTAAAACAGAGCAAAAACAGAATAATCTGGCAGGAAAAAAGGGATGCAGAGGATGAGCTATGGGCGAGACTACTACACGACGCTAAAGGTACTAACACAAGCGGAAGATTCTGGAAAACGGTCAACTCACTTCAGAACTCCAGGATCCCCACCATTGATTCCTATGTAACCGAGGTAGCCTGGGCTAACCATCTTCAGGCACACTTCAACACAGAGCTACAGTCTGCAACAACCAGTCGATCGGACAAGGTTAAAAAAAGTCCAGCATGGTCAACACAATCGGTCGGTACTTCATTTGACCCAACCGAAAAACAAATAATAAGCAGGATAGCGAAGTGGAAAGTGAAGGGTTATAGTTCTGAAAATTCTGGACTCATGAATAAAACTTCGTCGTAGTATGACGATTTTGGTATCAAAAGACCGAAAATGGCTAGTACACTATGTACAAGCATTTTCGTCATATTCCAGAAACGATTTCACCTCGAAATCGTCATTTTCGTTCTGAACCATTGGCTTCCATTTTGTGTACGGCAGCCATTTTGTGGGTTGCCCTCACATAGGCTTATAATACAGCTAAATTCGATTCCTAAGGACACGTACACCTTAATTGACTTCTCTCTGACCTGGGCAAGCTGAAACCATTGCCCCAGGCCGAACCTGTTTGGTCAGTTCCTCTCCCAGTGGCCGAACGAGATAGCATCAAGGCACAACATGCCATAAACCCTTTTAATCGCACACACACCCTGCCTAATCTTGCTCACACCTGTCCCTGCTCTTTTCTCTCACTTGCTTTACGAGGAGGAGGTGCCCGTTTTTATTGGGGGTCCACCGATATCTGATGAAAATGTTGGGCCTTGCCGGGTAATTTGTTATGGGCTGGACGAACTGTAATGTGGGCTTGTCATCATGACTCTGCTTTTCCTTTGTAGTGAAAACATGTGAATGGTATACTAAAATGTGAAGAATGTTTGCCTAAAGCACAATATTTCGTATTAAAAGAGAAGCCTGGTTTTGTAAGATTGAGCAGTCTCCTGAGAATATACACACCGTGTTGTTGTACTTCTAGGACGCCTGTTACTTGGTTGCAGCCAATAAATTCGAGCTTTGACTTCACCTAGAAGACTCTGAGTTTCTGTGGTCTGAATCAGGAAAGTACTCGAGGTCTTAGGGTGTACCCTGACACCACTGGGTTACCGGTTCGGTACCGGTTCTGAAAAACCCAGTACCTCAGCTGGCGCCCAACGCGGGGTGATACCAACGGTACCGGTCCAAGCCAGAGGTTCGTGAGGAGCTTCGTGTGAAAATTCTGGAGGAAGGCCGCCACTTCATCGACCCCTGCATGTCGACGTGGTCCGAAAGTCTTTGCTGCGAGGTTCCCCGCTTCCCGACGGCTACGAAGGACTGCTGCCCTGGCTATCGCCCTGATTTGGACCCTTGATGTTTGGTAGAGCGAAACGATAGACGAGTCTTCTGGTGACATCATCGATATCTCAGTTAAGTATAAGTGGAGCGTCTCCCAGTCCTTAGTTGGTTTTTAGTTTTGGGTATCCCTTCGGGATCTTTGATTTGGAACTTGCAAGTACCAAAGCCGAAGGACTCGTGTATTCACGAGAATATCGTATTCGATAATCCTTTGAAGTTTGAAGCTAGACTAGTGAGCGAAGATGCCTGGTCTTAGCAGACTTGGAAATTTGTTTTGTTGTGGTAGTAATAGGGATTCCCGATTGGAGGACTTGTGTCCGGTTCCTCCGATTGGAACTCCAACTTATGAATTGTATGTGAAACATGGAGTAGGCCCCATCACATATAATGAAGTGTGGATCCGCTACACCTGAAAAGATGGTGTTTTAAAATGGCCCCAATATGGTAGCTTTGACACGGAAATCCTAGATAATCTAGAAGTTAAACTCTTCAAGAAGAAAGCCCGGCCGGCGATGTTTGACTCTTTCCGCCTATGGCGTAAGGAAGCCAAACAGAAGGAAATTAAACTAGCGAAGAAAAATAAGAGAGAAAGGGGTATTTCGATAATGCAAGCTGCTATGCAGTTTAAAGACAATGAAGAAGAACAGATGAGTGAGTAGTTGCACAGGCAACGTAAAATGGTAATAGATAAATGGTATCCAGTTTTGCCGCCTCTTCAGCAAGATGCAGCAAAAGAGCTTGAAAAAGATCCCCTAATGTAGCATTTGTTAAGTTCGCCCCCCCCTTATGCGCAAAATGCTACGGCACCTCCGCAACCTTTAGTTGCGCAACCTTTGGTTGTATTGCCTCCTGCTCCTCCACAACCACCAGCTGTTCTCCAGCTGGCACCTATTCCTCCGGTGCAGCCTCCTCAAGGGCCACCGGCTTTTACATCTGCTCCTCCTATACTTCCTACAACTTTAACTACTATAACGACTACCACTCCTGGTACTCCTCCTGATACTGCCTCTGCATCTGCCTTGCCTCACCCTGCTTTTCCGCTGGTCTTTTCATCGACCTCTCCTTCTGTTCGTCAGAGAGTGGCTAGTGCTGTTACTAGTATTCTATATCCTTTCTTTGGAGCGGCAAGTCCAGCTCCTACCTCTGAGCGCACACAGTTGCGTAGCCAACTGCCTGATTCTAGGGAGAAAGAAACGTTAAATCATTTGGCACATAGATGGGTGACTGACCCGATGAAATATGATCTAGAATCTGTTATCGATGTCTTCCATCAGTGGGAAGCATCAAGGCAGAGATACGTTTTTGAGAAAATGTGTGCTTTTCTGTGTGAAGATTTAGAGGACAATGATTTGGACTGTAATCCGCCCGAATTGAGCCATGTACGGTTTGAGTTTTCAAAAGGCGCAATTGTGGGTTCAGATGTTGAGAAAGCCGTTGCGACGTTGTTGTCGCTTAGGACTGAAGGTGTTTCTAAGTCGTTGTTTGAGTCTGATTCTTCTGTTAAAAAGAAGGGAAGACAATATCCCATGAGAGAAGTTCCCCCACAATGGAGGGAAGGAGACCTAGCAGCTAACCCACCTATTCAGCCTCATTTCCAGCGTGTGTGGGTACATGTCCCATGGAAGCGAGCTGAAGTTTTGGCCCTTAAACAGACATTGCCTGATCCCCGTAAAAATCCTACAGGGTATTACAAAGAATTGTCACAGACTGCAGGTTCTTGCATTATGAATTTAGATGACATAAACATGTTGTTTGGGAACGTTGTTCCACAGCCTTTATGGGGAAAGATTCGTCATACAGATCACGATCAGGAGTTGGGTGACTCATGGGCTAATATTGCTGCTGCAGATGCCCTACAAATTGGTGGTGCTAAACCTGAGCCTTTAGTAGCTGAACTTCCTGGTAAAATCATTGATTACATGAGGACTTTAATGCCTGCCATGCGAGTAAATTGGGATAAATTGTCTGCGTGTAAGCAGAAGAAAGATGAAACAGTGTCAGATTTCTTCACCAGGTTTGAAGAAACGTTTGTCGACCACAGTGGTCAAGATATGAGTACAGAAGGTGGCCAGCGATTGTTCGTCGATAAATTTGTGCATAATTTGCTTCCCGAGTTGTGTAAAAAGTTGAAAGACTCAGAGAGTTCTTGAGCAGTTTCCTCTTCAGCATAAAATACTGGCTACTGCACAGAACTAGGAAAATAGAGATAAGGATGAGAAACATAGAGCAGAGAAGAAAACTAAAGAGTTAAAAACGAAGGTTCTGTTACAGCAAGCGTACCCGCCACGTGGTGGTCAAAATAGTGGTGCACAGAGTAACTATCAGAATAACTATCAGTAGCCTCAACAGTTTCAGAGGAACTCGCAAAGAGTCGAGTATACTCAACCACGTGTCCCTGTAGGTCCCAATAAGTGTTCGTATTGTAAGGAAGAGGGTCATTTTAAGTATAGTTGCCCTGTTTTGTTACAGCGCGCAAATGGTGTTTCTGGCTCAAGAGGTCGAGGTGTTCAACAAGCACCTAGAGGTAGAGGACGTGGAAATTTCCCCCAGAACGCACGTTCCTTTCCGCCTCAAAATTCAATGAATAAATTTGACCAGCAAAATAACGCGTTTGGTAGGACAGCTCAGTACTATGCTGATGATTACTATACAGAAGATGAGCATATGGACGGTAATGATTGCTAGGACAGCCATAGACAAAGAGAGGGAGTTGTTTCAGTTCCAGTAGATCAGAGTGGACCTTACGTTGAGGTGATTACATCAGGTGTGTCAGAACCTTTTCTGTTGGATACTGGTGCTACAAAGAGTTCTATTATGCACTCCAAACTTCCTGGCGCACCTTTGTCTGGTGAAACGAATGTTTCAGTAGGTTTTTCTGGCGCCCCAGTTAGAAATCCGATTTCTGACCCTTTGTCCCTTTCTGTTGGACCTTGTGAATTAGAAGCACCCCTTATTTTAACAACAGGTTGTGGTGAAAACTTGCTAGGATTGGATCTGTTGAAAAGATTGTATGCAACTTTATATTGTTCTCCTTCAGGAGTACAACTTACACTGGGTAAGAAAGTGATTTCTCCAATGTATTTGTCAAGGGATAAACTTCCAACAGAATTGTCATCTCTTCCTAATATTCTTTGGGCTACTGGTCCTAATGATGTGGGTCTTTTGGAAATACCCCCATATGTTGTAACATTGAAAGCCAATGTTAAAATGCCACGCATTCCCCAATACAAAATTTCTAGTGAAGGTGAAAAAGCTTTACTAGCGATCATTTATGATCTGATTGAAAAAGATGTGATTGAAGAGACAAGAGGCAATGTTTGCAATAGTCCTGTTCTGCCTGTTTTGAAACGAACTGATCCTTCCCAGCCACCTGTTTACAGATTTGTGATTGATCTTAGAGAGGTCAATAAAATAGTTGTGCCACAATTTCCAGTCGTTCCTGACATTACTGCCCTATTGACTATGATTCCAGCTTCTGCCACCTGGTTTTCGATGATTGACTTGAAGAATGCTTTCTTCAGCATCCCGATTGCCGAGGAGAGTAGGGATATTTTTGGCTTCAGTTTAGGAGGTCGAAGCTTCCGCTTTAAACGCGCTCCCCAGGGCTACTGTGAAAGTCCATCAATATATAGTCAAGCTTTAAAAACACAGCTAGATACGATTGTTTTACCTGATGAGGCTACCCTCATTCAGTATGTTGATGATTTGCTTGTTGCTGCAGATTCTGAGGAAATCTGTAAAGACGCCACGTTGTCATTGTTGCGTCATTTGTGTGATTTGCATCACAAAGTGTCTCTTTCAAAATTGCAATATTGTCGACAAGAAGTGACCTACTTAGGTCATCTCTTATCGAAGGAGGGAAGGAAACTGACCCCAGAAAGAATTCAGGCAATAGCGAAATTGAGTGTGCCAAGAACACAGAGAGAAGTGCGTGCTTTCTTGGGCATTACATCATATTGCAGGCAATGGATACTAAATGTTTCATTATTAGCCAAACCTTTGGTGGCATTAACGTGTAAAGATACACCCAATCCCGTTCCTTGGTCTGAAGAGTGTCAGAAAAGTTTTTCTGAATTGCGCACAGCATTATGTTCGGCTCCTGTGTTGGGTACCCCCGACTACAGTAAGCCCTTTACATTGTATGTCCATGAGAAGGAAGATTGTGCATTATCAGTGTTGACACAGTTGTTTGGAGACAAGCAGCGGCCATGCGCGTATTTTTCGTCAACTTTGGACCCGGTAGCTAAAGCATTGCCAAGTTGCTTGAGAGCCACAGCGGCAGCAGCTGTTTCTATTCGACAGTCTGCTGGTTTAGTGATGAATAACACGTTAATTGTAATGGTTCCACATGCAGTGGACACGTTGTTAAACAGAACCAAGACACAGCACTTAACTAGTGCTCGATTGTCAGGTTACGAGTTAACATTGTTAGCGAGTCATGTGCACATAAAAAGATGCAACACACTTAACCCAGCTACGTTGTTGCCAATTGTAACAGAGTTAGATGATTCAGAACAGCATGATTGTTTTCTTAGAACAGAAGAAGAAACGAAAGGGAGAATAGACCTCCTAGATACTCCCCTGGCAAAGTGTGATGGTACCTTATGGGTGGATGGCTCATGCTTCAAGCTTCCGAATGGTGATACGACTGCAGCATATGCTGTCACGACTTTGCATACAATTGTTGAAGCTGCACGTATCCCACATAATTCAGCTCAAGCAGCAGAGTTGATTGCACTTACAAGTGCATGTGTGTTGTCGAAAGGAATGAAAGTGACCATCTATACCGACAGCCAGTATGCATTTGGTGTGGCTCACAGTTTTGGACGATTGTGGAAAGAACGTGGGTTCCTGACTTCGCATGGAGCTAAGATTCAGCATCGTCAGTTGGTGAATGAGCCTCTTGAGTCCCTGACTTTGCCGTTGCAAGTTGCGATTGTGAAATGCAGTGCACATAAGAAGGTGACTGATGATGTTGGTCGTGGAAATGCATTTGCTGACGAAATCGCAAAAGAAACAGCGAGGAATGTGATGAGCCGAATGTATGTTGCAGGCCCTGCAAGATGGGTTGGTGATGTTGGAATGTGTGAAGACACGATAGAGAGTGTGATATCGATCCAAGCTGAAGCTACAGAGAATGAGTTGAGTGTGTGGAGAGAAAGTACGGGTAAATTGGATGCCAATGGTTGCTGGATTGAATTGTCAGAGCATCAGAGATGGTTGTTACCCGATGCGTATGTGCTTGCAGTGGTTACAATGGCTCATGGAATGGCTCATATCAGTGTGAAAGGGATTTGCAAGTTGTTGGCTCCAGTATGGCAAAATGCTGGAATTCCTAAGTGTGCAGAGAATGTGGTCAAGAATTGCATGGTGTGTAGAAATACAATCCTGGTAGGGGAACCCCAACTCCAGCTGGTCATTTTGCACCTCCTATGTATCCATTCGAGGTTTTGCAGCTAGATTTCATCCACATGGTAAGGTGCAACAATTTAAAATACGTACTCGTTGTTGTTTGTGCCTTCTCAAGATGGGTAGAAGCATATCCCCTAAAAGACAATACTGCCTTGTCCACAGCTAAAGCCCTTGTGAAAGAGTTCTTCCCCAGGTTCGGAATGCCTAGAATGGTCTGGAGTGACAATGGGAGTGAATTTGTGGGTCGTGTGATGAAGAAAGTATGTGAAGGGCTAGGCATTCATCAGAAGTTTCACGCTGCAAATCACCCCCAATCAGCTGGACTAGTAGAATGTTACAATGGCACATTGAAACTTAAATTGGCCAAAATTCAAGCGAGCACTGGTCTTAAATGGCCTGACGCTCTGCCCTTAGCACTCCTATCCACCAGAATGACTGTGCATTCGCGAGTGGGACTTAGTCCCTATGAAATTGTTTTTGGCCGCCCGGCCAACATATGGGGAGTGCCAAGGCCCACAAAGTTCAGTGAAATCGAACACCCTGTTTTGCTTGATTATTTGTACGAATTGACGGCTAAATTGCGTGTTTTACACCAACAGGTCCATGACACCCTGCCTCCGGTCTCTGAAACTCCAGGTCACCAGATCGACCCTGGATCCTGGATTCTAGTAAAAACTTCCAGCGAACAAAAAACGATCAGCCCAGGTGGACCAGACCGCATCTCGTTCTTCTCTCAACAAGATCAGCTGTTCGAGTGGAGGGGAAGAAAAACTGGATCCACGGGATCCACTGCAAGCGGATCCCTCTGCCATACGACCAGTGGGTCCAGGAGGGTGTCGCCGACTCAAACTGTGCCACGTTTTCTGCCTTTCAGTGATGCACGTGTAAAAGGAACACTTACTGAACAGGAGGGCGACAATATTTTGCAACCAGCTGTATCACCGTCAATTCGATTGGACACTACAGAACCTGAACTCCTTTTCCAAGACCAAACAGTACCTGGGAGAAAACGTTATAATTTGAGGCCGAGACCTATGGACAAATACATAAAATTTTCCTTTTTGCTATTTTTGAAAGCGCAGCTCTCCCATCTGAGAAACTTGCTTATTTTTGTTTTTCGAACCGCCATCCGGGTTCCGCTGCTAGGGCAGCGATTGCCCAAAGTCTTTAGGGTGCAGCTGACGACGTTAGGTCAACAGTTCTGGTTGGTCTAAGGGAGTTGCCCTAGACTGACAGAAGCATTCCTTAGCAGAAACAACCTCCCATCGCGGGCAGCATTTTAGAGAGGATGGAGTTTTTCGAGATTGGGAGATCTGCCAAAACTGTGAACTTTAAAAACCGAATATGTAAAATTATGACAAAGAAAAGCTTTTTGATATTATGCATTTTCATGTTATTCAGTGTGATGATATTTTTAATAGGTTATGTTTTATTCTCTTTTCGAGTAACATTTGCACCCTCTACATCGCCTATACCTCCTCCTTCTACTGTTTCCGCACACTCTTTTCAACCCCTTCCTGAACACGAATCTGCTAGGAGATTAGAGTTTATTAATAACTCCTTTGTTCAGCTTTTGCACCAACACCAACTAGTAATGAACACGACTAACTGTTGGGTGTGTGGTCTTATGCCTCACACAACGGATAAAGGTATCCCTTATCTGGTCCTGCCTTTCAGCCACAATGGTTCTGTGTGGGCATACAGAACAATGTTCATCTATGCACATGAAGTCTACCCCCTACGTTCTGTGGAAGACAATTCTAAGAATAGTGCTCTAGTTAAGGGTATAGTAGACATGATTAAGGAAGATATTTCCTACGAGACTATCCCTAGAGATGAGACACTAGTATACATAGGATGGAACGTAACCGGATATGGAGCTACTCTGAGTGAGAAACAGCAAGCTAAGAGATCTTCCCCGATTTGGATTGTACCCCATCAGGGTCACCTGTGTCTGCAAGGTAATGGCAAGAATCCCAGAGCTCAGTTAGGGAAGAGCATCTGCACTGAAACATATGTTTTTGCATCTCAGACTTCCCCTCCGTTCTTAGCAGCTAAGGGTACCTATTTCATCTGCCATGATAGAGCCTATACATGGTTGCCCCCTGACTTTTTGGGCACATGTTTTGTTTCGTTCCTGCTGCCTCCCACCTACACAGCGGCGGCAGATTACCACAAGACAAGGATAGTTAGAGGTGTCTTCAGCGAAGAAGACACTGCAGGACAAGAATTTGGGGAATTCGTAAAGGGTTTTCTGCCGTTCTGGGGACCCATGGGTAACAGCAGGAACATAAGGCAATTGACAAGGGTGGTTGAATCCACCGTGGTTGAAACTGCCGGTGCCCTTAGTAACTTGACTGCTGAGCTCCAGTCGGATCGTCTTATGACCCTTCAGAACAGGGTCACATTAGATGTCATACTTGCAGACCGAGGTGGGGTATGTAAATTGATCCAATCGAGTTGCTGTGTTTTCATTCCAGATAACGCTCCAACAGTGTACCAGGCCCTCTCCAAACTACATAAGATTTCCGAATCTATTCATGTGGACAAAGGAGATTGGTCGGTTATGGGATGGTTCTGGGAACTGATATCCGCCTGGGGATGGAAAATTCTGATGGTCATTGGGATGGTCTTAGCCATTCTTTTCCTGTTCTGTCTGTGCGTGCAGTGTGCTCCTGCAATATGTGGCCTCTGTGCTACATCATGTGTAAGGAAACCTGTATCAAGAGACGAGCTAAGTACTAGGATGATGTTACAGCAACATCTCAGTGACTTTAGGAATATAGACCTGGACTCAGATTAGCATGAGGATAGGTTAATTGCCTATGTAAGGGCAAAAGGAGGGTTTGTAGTTCTGAAAATTCTGGACTCGTGAATAAAACTTCATCGTAGTATGACGATTTTGGTATCAAAAGACCGAAAATGGCTAGTACACTATGTACAAGCATTTTCGTCATATTCCAGTAACGATTTCACCTCGAAATCGTCATTTTCGTTCTGAACCCTTGGCTTCCATTTTGTGTACGGCAGCCATTTTGTGGGTTGCCCTCACATAGGCTTATAATACAGCTAAATTCGATTCCTAAGGACACGTACACCTTAATTGACTTCTCTCTGACCTGGGCAAGCTGAAACCATTGCCCCAGGCCGAACCTGTTTGGTCAGTTCCTCTCCCAGTGGCCGAACGAGATAGCATCAAGGCACAACATGCCATAAACCCTTTTCATCGCACACACACCCTGCCTAATCTTGCTCACACCTGTCCCTGCTCTTTTCTCTCACTTGCTTTACGAGGAGGAGGTGCCCGTTTTTATTGGGGGTCCACCGATATCTGATGAAAATGTTGGGCCTTGCCGGGTAATTTGTTATGGGCTGGACGAACTGTAATGTGGGCTTGTCATCATGACTCTGCTTTTCCTTTGTAGTGAAAACATGTGAATGGTATACTAAAATGTGAAGAATGTTTGCCTAAAGCACAATATTTCGTATAAAAAGAGAAGCCTGGTCTTGTAAGATTGAGCAGTCTCCTGAGAATATACACACCATGTTGTTGTACTTCTAGGACGCCTGTTACTTGGTTGCAGCCAATAAATTCGATCTTTGACTTCACCTAGAAGACTCTGAGTTTCTGTGGTCTGAATCAGGAAAGTACTCAAGGTCTTAGGGTGTACCCTGACACCACTGGGTTACCGGTTCGGTACCGGTTCCAAAAAACCCAGTACCTCAGCTGGCGCCCAACGTGGGGCGATACCAACGGTACCGGTCCAAGCCAGAGGTTCGTGAGGAGCTTCGTGTGAAAATTCTGGAGGAAGGCCGCCACTTCATCGAACCCTGCATGTCGACGTGGTCCGAAAGTCTTTGCTGTGAGGTTCCCCGCTTCCCGACGGCTACGAAGGACTGCTTCCCTGGCTATCGCCCTGATTTGGACCCTTGATGTTTGGTAGAGCGAAACGATAGACGAGTCTTCTGGTGACATCATCGATATCTCAGTTAAGTATAAGTGGAGCGTCTCCCAGTCCTTAGTTGGTTTTTACTTTTGGGTATCCCTTCAGGATCTTTGATTTGGAACTTGCAAGTACCAAAGCCGAAGGACTCGTGTATTCACGAGAATATCGTATTCGATAATCCTTTGAAGTTTGAAGCTAGACTAGTGAGCGAAGATGCCTTGTCTTAGCAGACTTGGAAATTTGTTTTGTTGTGGTAGTAATAGGGATTCCCGATTGGAGGATTCGTGTCCGGTTCCTCTGATTGGAACTCCAACTTATGAATTGTATGTGAAACATGGAGTAGGCCCCATCACATATAATGAAGTGGGGATCCGCTACACCAGAAAAGATGGTGTTTTAAAATGGCCCCAATATGGTAGCTTTGACACGGAAATCCTAGATAATCTAGAAGTTAAACTCTTCAAGAAGAAAGCCCGGCCGGCGATGTTTGACTCTTTCCGCCTATGGCGTAAGGAAGCCAAACAGAAGGAAACTAAACTAGCGAAGAAAAATAAGAGAGAAAGGGGTATTTCGATAATGCAAGCTGCTATGCAGTTTAAAGACAATGAAGAAGAACAGATGAGTGAGTAGTTGCACAGGCAACGTAAAATGGTAATAGATAAATGTTATCCAGTTTTGCCGCCTCTTCAGCAAGATGCAGCAAAAGAGCTTGAAAAAGATCCCCTAATGTCGCATTTGTTAAGTTCGCCACTCCCTTATGCGCAAAATGCTACGGCACCTCCGCATCCTTTAGTTGTGCAACCTTTGGTTGTATTACCTCCTGCTCCTCCACAACCACCAGCTGTTCTCCAGCTGGCTCCTATTCCTCCGGTGCAGCCTCCTCAAGGGCCACCGGCTTTTACATCTGCTCCTCCTATACTTCCTACAACTTTAACTACTATAACGACTACCACTCCTGGTACTCCTCCTGATACTGCCTCTGCATCTGCCTTGCCTCACCCTGCTTTTCCGCTGGTCTTTTCATCGACCTCTCCTTCTGTTCGTCAGAGAGTGGCTAGTACTGTTACTAGTATTCTATATCCTTTCTTTGGAGCGGCAAGTCCAGCTCCTAGCTCTGAGCGCACACAGTTGCGTAGCCAACTGCCTGATTCTAGGGAGAAAGAAACGTTAAATCATTTGGCACATAGATGGGTGACTGACCCGATGAAATATGATCTAGAATCTGTTATGGATGTCTTCCATCAGTGGGAAGCATCAAGGCAGAGATACGTTTTTGAGAAAATGTGTGCTTTTCTGTGTGAAGATTTAGAGGACAATGATTTGGACTCTAATCCGCCCGAATTGAGCCATGTACGGTTTAAGTTTTCAAAAGGCGCAATTGTGGGTTCAGATGTTGAGAAAGCCCTTGCGACGTTGTTGTCGCTTAGGACTGAAGGTGTTTCTAAGTCGTTGTTTGAGTCTGATTCTTCTGTTAAAAAGAAGGGAAGACAATATCCCATGAGAGAAGTTCCCCCACAATGGAGGGAAGGGGACCTAGCAGCTAACCCACCTATTCAGCCTCATTTCCAGCGTGTGTGGGTACATGTCCCATGGAAGCGAGCTGAAGTTTTGGCCCTTAAACAGACATTGCCTGATCCCCGTAAAAATCCTACAGGGTATTACAAAGAATTGTCACAGACTGCAGGTTCTTGCATTATGAATTTAGCTGACATAGACATGTTGTTTGGGAACGTTGTTCCACAGCCTTTATGGGGAAAGATTCGTCATACAGATCATGATCAGGAGTTGGGTGACTCATGGGCTAATATTGCTGCTGCAGATGCCCTACAAATTGGTGGTGCTAAACCTGAGCCTTTAGTAGCTGAACTTCCTGGTAAAATCATTGATTACATGAGGACTTTAATGCCTGCCATGCGAGTAAATTGGGATAAATTGTCTGCGTGTAAGCAGAAGAAAGATGAAACAGTGTCAGATTTCTTCACCAGGTTTGAAGAAACGTTTGTCGACCACAGTGGTCAAGATATGAGTACAGAAGGTGGCCAGCGATTGTTCGTCGATAAATTTGTGCATAATTTGCTTCCCGAGTTGTGCAAAAAGTTGAACGACTCAGAGAGTTCTTGGGCAGTTTCCTCTTCAGCATTAAATACTGGCTAATGCACAGTACTACGAAAATAGAGATAAGGATGAGAAAGATAGAGCAGAGAAGAAAACTAAAGAGTTAAAAACGAAGGTTCTGTTACAGCAAGCGTACCCGCCACGTGGTGGTCAAAATAGTGGTGCACAGAGTAACTATCAGAATAACTATCAGCAGCCTCAACAGTTTCAGAGGCACTCGCAAAGAGTCGAGTATACTCAACCACGTGTCCCTGTAGGTCCCAATCAGTGTTCGTTTTGTAAGGAAGAGGGTCATTTTAAGTATAGTTGCCCTGTTTTGTTACAGCACGCAAATGGTGTTTCTGGCTCAAGAGGTCGAGGTGTTCAACAAGCACCTAGAGGTAGAGGACGTGGAAATTTCCCCCAGAACGCACGTTCCTTTCCGCCTCAAAATTCAATGAATAAACTTGACCAGCAAAATAACGCGTTTGGTAGGACAGCTCAGTACTATGCTGATGATTACTATGCAGAAGATGAGCATATGGACGGTAATGATTGCTAGGACAGCCATAGACAAAGAGAGGGAGTTGTTTCAGTTCCAGTCGATCAGAGTGGACCTTACGTTGAGGTGATTACATCAGGTGTGTCAGAACCTTTTCTGTTGGATACTGGTGCTACAAAGAGTTCTATTATGCACTCCAAACTCCCTGGCGCACCTTTGTCTGGCGAAACGAATGTATCAGTAGGTTTTTCTGGCGCCCCAGTTAGAAATCCGATTTCTGACCCTTTGTCCCTTTCTGTTGGACCTTGTGAATTAGAAGCACCCCTTATTTTAACAACAGGTTGTGGTGAAAACTTGCTAGGATTGGATCTGTTGAAAAGATTGTATGCAACTTTATATTGTTCTCCTTCAGGAGTACAACTTACACTGGGTAAGAAAGTGATTTCTCCAATGTATTTGTCAAGGGATAAACTTCCAACAGAATTGTCATCTCTTCCTAATATTCTTTGGGCTACTGGTCCTAATGATGTGGGTCTTTTGGAAATACCCCCATATGTTGTAACATTGAAAGCCAATGTTAAAATGCCACGCATTCCCCAATACAAAATTTCTAGTGAAGGTGAAAAAGCTTTACTAGCGATCATTTATGATCTGATTGAAAAAGATGTGATTGAAGAGACAAGAGGCAATGTTTGCAATAGTCCTGTTCTGCCTGTTTTGAAACGAACTGATCCTTCCCAGCCACCTGTTTACAGATTTGTGATTGATCTAAGAGAGTTCAATCAAATAGTTGTGCCACAATTTCCAGTCGTTCCTGACATTACTGCCCTATTGACTATGATTCCAGCTTCTGCCACCTGGTTTTCGATGATTGACTTGAAGAATGCTTTCTTCAGCATCCCGATTGCCGAGGAGAGTAGGGATATTTTTGGCTTCAGTTTAGGAGGTCGAAGCTTCCGCTTTAAACGCGCTCCCTAGGGCTACTGTGAAAGTCCATCAATATATAGTCAAGCTTTAAAAACACAGCTAGATACGATTGTTTTACCTGATGACGCTACCCTCATTCAGTATGTTGATGATTTGCTTGTTGCTGCAGATTCTGAGGAAATCTGTAAAGACGCCACGTTGTCATTGTTGCGTCATTTGTGTGATTTGCATCACAAAGTGTCTCTTTCAAAATTGCAATATTGTCGACAAGAAGTGACCTACTTAGGTCATCTCTTATCGAAGGAGGGAAGGAAACTGACCCCAGAAAGAATTCAGGCAATAGCGAAATTGAGTGTGCCAAGAACACAGAGAGAAGTGCGTGCTTTCTTGGGCATTACATCATATTGCAGGCAATGGATACTAAATGTTTCATTATTAGCCAAACCTTTGGTGGCATTAACGTGTAAAGATACACCCAATCCCGTTCCTTGGTCTGAAGAGTGTCAGAAATGTTTTTCTGAATTGCGCACAGCATTATGTTCGGCTCCTGTGTTGGGTACCCCCGACTACAGTAAGCCCTTTACATTGTATGTCCATGAGAAAGAAGGTTGTGCATTATCAGTGTTGACACAGTTGTTTGGAGACAAGCAGAGTCCATGCGCGTATTTTTCGTCAACTTTGGACCCGGTAGCTAAAGCATTGCCAAGTTGCTTGAGAGCCACAGCGGCAGCAGATGTTTCTATTCGACAGTCTGCTGGTTTAGTGATGAATAACACGTTAATTGTAATGGTTCCACATGCAGTGGACACGTTGTTAAACAGAACCAAGACACAGCACTTAACTAGTGCTCGATTGTCAGGTTACGAGTTAACATTGTTAGCGAGTCGGTGGCCAGCAGCATGGCCGACTAGACGTGCCTTGCCGGAGCTCCGGCCGAGCTGCCCCGTAATCCGCCTTATATCCTTGTAATCGAGCTTGCAACACTGCCAGATTGAAGATAACCTACTGTGCGATCGGGAGAGAGCTGCCTGGGAGGTGTCAGCCTGCTTTCGCTGGTATCTTGGGTCCGAAGAAGTAGACGGCGAGGGGACGGCGACCGTGATGGCGACCGCGGGATGCAAAGGACCGCTGGGTGCCTAAAGCCACGGCCGGCGGGTCGGCAGCCGGCGCTCTCCGCCCTGCACTCTGGAGACCTCCTCACAGCCGGGGGGAACTGGGAGCCTGCGGTGGGCAGGCGGAGGTTGATCAAGGGGACCGGTGGTCCGCGGTAGACTGCACCAAGATGGCCGCCGGCTGGGGGTAGAGAGACGGAAGAAGACACCCGGCTCTCGCAGCGGCGCACCACTAAGCACGGCGGACCGGGCACTGACGGTGAGCGGAGGGGGAGAGTGTGGCGAGGCTCGCTAGGGAAGCAACCCACTTTCACGGACTCCACGAGGTACGGCCCCCTAAGTCGCCGGCTGGAGCCGACTTGGAGGCGGAGGGATCCGAGGGTCCCGAGCGCTGGGAGCGGAGGCGGAGCGGCAGAGAAGGCACGCGGGGGTCGGCGGGAGACTGGCCGGTAGGAGAGAGGGCTATACAAGTAACCGGCTGCCTACGGGCGTAACATGCGGAGGTGCGAACTGCCTCAGTGCCTATCTGGCGAGCGGAGGTACAGCGGTAGTGGCCCACGCTCCCGCCGAAACCATCCGGCGGCTCACACACTGGCCTTTGCCCCACTACTGCAGCAGGGATCCCTGCATACTCTTCTGGACTCCTAAACGGTGAGGAGATGGGGAAGAAAGACCTGGTGCCCAAAACCACGCGACTGGGCCCTATGGACAATTTCGCAGCACCACGGACCATGGCAGACCAACCAGGCTCCCGCACCGACACGGCCATGCTACTGGAGGCCATCCAAGCGTCCAGAACGGACATCTAGGCATCGTGCTCTGCCCTAGAGACTAAGATTGGAGAGGTTGGGGCCGAGGTGACGCTGCTGCGGCAGGACTTTCGGAACCTGTCCGAAAGAGTAACGGCGGCGGAAGAAAAATTGAAGGAAGACGGGGAGGCGATCATCACGCTCAAGAGAGACATGGCGGAGTTACAGGTTGCGCACCGTCACCTCCAATGGAAGGTGGACGATGCGGAAAACAGGTCCAGGCGCAACAACCTCCGCTTCGTAGGTTTTAGAGAGGGGATTGAGGAAAAGGACATGGCCGCCTTCCTCCTAACCTGGCTGAAATCTACTTTCCCAGCGGCACCATTCTCCACATGCTTTATAATTGAGAGAGCGCATAGGGCGCTTCTGGCCAAGCCACCTGAGGGCGCGAGACCAAGGCCAGTTATAGCGCGCTTCTTAAACTTTGTTGACCGGGACCTGATCCTGAGGGAGGCCAGGGCCCTGGGAGAGATCCGCCTTGAGAACACTACAATAATGATCTTCCCGGACTACAGCCAGGAGGTCTCGAAACAACGCCGCTCCTTTGACGCTGTGAAGGCGAAAGTGCGGTCCCTAAATATTAAGTACATGCTCCTCTTCCCTGCCAAGCTGAAGGTGATATTTAAAGACAAGTCTATCTTTTTTGCCCACCCAGAAGACGCGTGGCAGTGGTTGGAGGAGCGCCCTATCTTGAACAGCAGGGAAGCGGCCAATCGGGACGCAATGGACAGAACACTGAGGGAAAGATCGGGATGGGAGCGACCGAAGCCACAGCAACGGAGGCTACGGAGGGCCCAACACACGGCCGCGGCGACGCCATACAGAACCCGAGGATCGGCACGCAACAGGGAAGGCAGATCGGAATCCCCAGGCAAGGACTCAGTGGCGGGTTCGAGGTTCAGCAGTCTGAGGAACGGGGTACGCTCCGAGGGCGACGACGTGGAGGGATCGGAAGGCCCCTCGTCCGGCGGGGAAGATATGGACCGCCTGGGCGAATCGCTGCACCCGTTGGTTAAGGAGATCCGTCAGTTGGAACAAGATTCCTCGGGTCAAGGCCCGACCATAGACACTCAGGACTCACATTCCTGATGGCTGGTCCATGCAGCTCGGATGAGATAGCAGCTCGGCGCAACGGAGCACGCAAGTTGGCACACCCCCTACAGTTTTACTCTCTTTTGTGTTTGAACTGAACACTGTTTAGTCTAGGGAGGGATGTGCGGGAGGGCGACTGACCTACTCCCATGGATGGTTTGGTCCCATGTTGGGGCGCAGCTGGAAGGGGAGGGAGGTGGGGAGGGGGTTGGTGGGGAATGTTGGTACTGTTTTTTCCTCACGTTGGGGAGTTGGGGAGTTGGGAGGAGGTGGGGGGAGGTACTTGTGAAGCAGCAAAGTTTACCCTTGCTACTACCCTGGCCCTGGGGTCCGGTATTCGATGGTCCTTGTGAAGTACAATGGCAAGTACACTAGCTGAACCAAGCCGAGATGGCGCCGGGGTTAGGGTGCTAACCTGGAATGTGAATGGCCTGGGTTCCAAAATTAAGAGGAGCTTGGTTACTGCCTATATTAAGCGCGTAGCGCCGGACATCATTTTCCTTCAGGAAACACATTTGAGGGGGAACCGGTGTGCTTTTCTAGCACGTGGGCATTACATAGTCTTGGCGCACGCTGGATACACCATGGACTCACGGGGCACAGCAATACTCATTAGGAAAACGACACCCTTCACAGTGGCACGCACATGGTTGGACCCACAGGGCACATTTGCCGGGGTACAGGGGACTTGGAGGAGGCGCAGGTACACGTTGCTGTCAGTCTATGCTCCACCCAAATTACAAACACGGACGATGCAGGAGATCACGAACATATTACTAGACACGGCTGACACGGTACAGATTATGGGTGGGGATTTCAATGACGTGATGTGCACGACTCGCGATAGGTCTGGGAACTCTCGCACAGTGGCTGCAGAGACTGCTTTGGCGCGTAGAATGGCCACGATCGGTCTCACCGATGTATGGCGGTGGCTTCATCCTGCGCAGGAAGCCTACTCCTTTTACTCTGGGGCCCACAAAGTCTTCTCTAGATTAGATTATATATTCACTTCAAGACAGAAACTCTTGGCGGGGGACTCTGCAGACTACAGGGCGAGGGGTGTCTCGGACCATTCCCCGCTGTTTGTACACATAGGGTGGGGAAGGGGGAGAGGACAGGCACGGTGGCATATGTCGCCGTGGGATATACAAACTCCTGAGATTTTAGGGGGCATTAGAGCGGATATCAGAGTCTTTGTGGCGGAAAACGAGGGATCGGTGCAGTCCGGGGTTACGCTATGGGAAGCCATGAAAACCGTGTTGAGGGACCGCTTCCGATCCAGGGTAGGGGAGGCCAGAAGGAAACGCACGGAGGCTATAGCGAAGGAGGAGGCCAACATCTTGACCCAAGAAGCCGAATACCACAGAACGAAGGGGGAGGTACATCTGAGAATTCTGCTAGACACTCAACGGCTGTACAGGGAACTAATCACGGACGAAGCGCGTACACAGGCGCTAGCCACCCTACATCGCCTGTATGATGTCGGCGACAAATCCGGGAAACTCATGGCATGGCTGAGCAGGTGGGAGCAAGCTGCCAGATGGGTTGATTGGATTGAGCTCCCTGGTTCGGCGCGGGCGTCCACGGATGTCACGATAGCAGAGGCCTTTGCGACCTATTTCGAAGATTTCTACAGGGCTAGGGACCTAGGGGACCGCGGGGTGGTGCAGTCGTTCCTGGGTAGCATGGAAGTTCCGCGGTTGACTCCCGAGGATGGCGAGGCTCTGGAAGCCGACCTGTCCTTGGATGAAATCGCGGAGGCGATGGCTGCCCTGAAACCAGGGAAATCCCCGGGACCTAATGGTTTCCCGGCGGAGTTTTTCAAGCGGACGGGGGACCTCCTTTCACGTCACTTGAAATCGCTATATGCGGATGCGTTTGACTCCGGAAGTCTCCCGCCCGACCTGGCCCTAGCTACCATAATCCCGATCCACAAGGAGGGCAAGCCCAGGGGGGACTGTTCCTCCTACCGCCCAATCTCCCTTCTAAACATTGAGACTAAAATCCTGGCCACTATCTTGGCAAGGCGCCTCCGACGGGTCATTACGGACCTAGTGCACCCGGACCAGTCCGGGTTCCTGCCGGACAGGGCCACTAAACTCAACCTGCGGCGCGCCCACAACTGGCTCCAGGAAGTCTGTGACAGGAGTGAGCCGCACTGGTTCCTCTCCTTGGATGCAGAGAAGGCATTCGATGCGGTCCACTGGCCCTTCCTGATGGGAACCCTGGAACGTTTTGGGTTTGGGCCCAAGTTCCAACATTGGGTGCGACTTTTATACTCGAACCCTAGGGCTAGAGTGCGAATTAATGGGCGAATGTCGAGAGAGTTCGCGATAGAGCGGGGGACACGCCAGGGGTGCCCGCTATCCCCACTCCTCTTTACCCTCACGATTGAGATCCTTGCGATCCGTATCCGGCTTAATCAAGAGGTGACTGGCTTCCACTGGGGGGAATCGGCCACTGACCAGGAGAAGATCTCCCTGTACGCCGATGATGTGCTGTTGTACGTGACAGACCCGGCTAGGACAATACCGGCCTTGTTCAAGGAACTAGGCGACTTTGGGGCAGTGGCCGGGCACACTATAAACTGGCATAAGTCGATCCTCTATGACCCACAAGGTGCACCGCGGGGGGAATGCCTGCCTGAGCTGCTCATCCACACCACGGAAGGCTTCCGGTATTTGGGGGTCTTTATCACCCGGGACAGGCGGCGCTCCTACGCAGACAACGTCGACAGGGTGTTGGTGGCAGCGAAGGCGGAGATGGATAGATGGAGACCGCTTCCGCTCACCATTTTAGGCAGAGCCGCCCTGTATAAAATGATCCTGCTACCGAAGTTTTTATACGCCCTCCAAAATGAGTACTATCCCTTGCCGCCTGGGACAGTGCAGAAAATTCATGCTGATCTCCGCTCTTTCTTGTGGCTGGGGAAGCAGTCCCGGGTGGCACTCACGACTCTGCAGCACCACCAATATAATGGGGGAATCTCGCTACCTAATCTGGAGGCCTACTACTGGGCAGAACACCTTGCCCCGATCAATGATTGGATACACGCCCCGGCTGATCACCCCACTTATGCACTAGAGAGATCCAAATGGGGCACTAAGACGGTGCTACACTTCTTATATGGGGGGAGAGGGGGCCGCCAGCTCCTACCTGCGACACAGATTACCTTGTCGGCGTGGCGCAGAGCGACGATTAGAATGGGCTGGCAGGAAAGGCTCACCCGCCAGACCCCCCTATGGTCGTGTGAGTGGCTGGCGGAGCTGTACAAACTACGGGGATTTCAAAGGTGGGACGATATCGGCATCTCCACAGTGGGGGATGTCATAGCGAGGGGGGAACTTAAAACCTTCCAGGCGCTGCAGCAAGACTTTGGCCTCCAGAAAACCCAATACTATAAATACTTGCAGTTGCGACATGCGTGGGGGGCACAGCACATATCGCTCACAGACATACCCCAGTTTGCACCACTCGAGGGCCGCCTACTGCAGGAACGGATACAGAGGGGGGCAGTATCTATGACATACAAAACACTGACAAATAACATGTTGGGTGATTTACAGGCTCTCAGGGAGAGATGGGAGGCAGATGTGGGCACGCTGGAGAACCTGGATTGGGAACTCGTACTCATGCACCCGCGGGAAGTGGCCATAAAATCGAGGCTTCGCCTCATACAGTTTAAGGTCCTTCACCGGGCTTACTTTGACAGAGTGAGGCTCTTCCGGATGGGGAGGGTTGCCGACACCTCTTGCTTACGATGCCAGCACCAAACAGGCGATTTCTTCCACATCATTTGGGGGTGCACTGTGATACAGGAATATTGGGGTGAGGTCTTCAGGGAACTGAGTGACATACTGGAGGTGGAGATTCCTAAGGACCCCAAACTGGCGCTTTTGGGCATGTCAACGGAGGTGGACATCACACGGTACCTACTCATTTTTCTGCTGTTGGCTTTGGTAGTAGCGAAAAGAGACATAGCACGACTGTGGGGGGCGCCTGGGAAACCCAACCTGGAGGACTGGAGGAGGGGTTTAGATATGTATATGGCAGCTGAAAGAGTTACCTATAAAGCTAGAGGGTGCCCACGAAAATTTCGAAAAATATGGGCTAAGTGGAGGCACTACCATGGATTGGAGTAGGACTGTCCGGGGAGGAGGGCGGGTGGTAGGGTGGATCACCGGGGTGGTACGTTTGACGCTGAATCCAGCATAATTGTTTCTGGAGGGTTTGGGCCACGGGATTGCTTATATTCAATGTCGCACAACTTGGAGGGCGAGGGATACTCGGGGGTCGGGGGGTGGTGAAGAAGGGAGTCACGCTGCTTGGGGGGGGAAGTGGAGGGCGGGAAAGGGGGCTTCGGAGGAGGTCTCTCAGTTGTTGACTTTACTAGGAGTTGAGGGGGGTGGGGGGAGTTTGGGGTGAAAATGAAAAATAAGTTCGTCATGCTGAATGTTATGTAACTGACAATTAAAAAGTTGCAGAATGACGGGAAGAGCGGAATGTTGACGCTCCCCCGCGATGTCTCGTTTCTTGTACTTATGATTCGCCTGATGCAACAATAAAAAGAATTTGGAAAAAAAAAACATTGTTAGCGAGTCATGTGCACATAAAAAGATGCAACACACTTAACCCAGCTACGTTGTTGCCAATTGTAACAGAGTTAGATGATTCAGAACAGCATGATTGTTTTCTTAGAACAGAAGAAGAAACGAAAGGGAGAATAGACCTCCTAGATACTCCCCTTGCAAAGTGTGATGGTACCTTATGGGTGGATGGCTCATGCTTCAAGCTTCCGAATGGTGATACGACTGCAGCATATGCTGTCACGACTTTGCATACAATTGTTGAAGCTGCACGTATCCCACATAATTCAGCTCAAGCAGCAGAGTTGATTGCACTTACAAGAGCATGTGTGTTGTCGAAAGGAATGAAAGTGACCATCTATACCGACAGCCAGTATGCATTTGGTGTGGCTCACAGTTTTGGACGATTGTGGAAAGAACGTGGGTTCCTGACTTCGCATGGAGCTAAGATTCAGCATGGTCAGTTGGTGAATGAGCTTCTTGAGTCACTGACTTTGCCGTTGCAAGTTGCGATTGTGAAATGCAGTGCACATAAGAAGGTGACTGATGATGTTGGTCGTGGAAATGCATTTGCTGATGAAATCGCAAAAGAAACAGCGAGGAATGTGATGAGCCGAATGTATGTTGCAGGCCCTGCAAGATGGGTTGATGATGTTGGAATGTGTGAAGACACGATAGAGAGTGTGAAATCGATCCAAGCTGAAGCTACAGATAAAGAGTTGAGTGTGTGGAGAGAAAGTACGGGTAAATTGGATGCCAATGGTTGCTGGATTGAATTGTCAGAGCATCAGAGATGGTTGTTACCCGATGCGTATGTGCTTGCAGTGGTTACAATGGCTCATGGAATGGCTCATATCAGTGTGAAAGGGATTTGCAAGTTGTTGGCTCCAGTATGGCAAAATGCTGGAATTCCTAAGTGTGCAGAGAATGTGGTCAAGAATTGCATGGTGTGTCTGAAATACAATCCTGGTAGGGGAACCCCAACTCCAGCTGGTCATTTTGCACCTCCTATGTATCCGTTCGAGGTTTTGCAGCTAGATTTCATCCACATGGTAAGGTGCAACAATTTAAAATACGTACTCGTTGTTGTTTGTGCCTTCTCAAGATGGGTAGAAGCATATCCCCTAAAAGACAATACTGCCTTGTCCACAGCTAAAGCCCTTGTGAAAGAGTTCTTCCCCAGGTTTGGAATGCCTAGAATGGTCTGGAGTGACAATGGGAGTGAATTTGTGGGTCGTGTGATGAAGAAAGTATGTGAAGGGCTAGGCATTCATCAGAAGTTTCACGCTGCAAATCACCCCAATCAGCTGGACTAGTAGAATGTTACAATGGCACATTGAAACTTAAATTGGCCAAAATGCAAGCGAGCACTGGTCTTAAATGGCCTGACGCTCTGCCCTTAGCACTCCTATCCACCAGAATGACTGTGCATTCGCGAGTGGGACTTAGTCCCTATGAAATTGTTTTTGGCCGCCCGGCCAACATATGGGGAGTGCCAAGGCCCACAAAGTTCAGTGAAATCGAACACCCTGTTTTGCTTGATTATTTGTACGAATTGACGGCTAAATTGCGTGTTTTACACCAACAGGTCCATGACACCCTGCCTCCGGTCTCTGAAACTCCAGGTCACCAGATCGACCCTGGATCCTGGATTCGAGTAAAAACTTCCAGCGAACAAAGAACGATCAGCCCAGGTGGACCGGACCGCATCTCGTTCTTCTCTCAATAAGATCAGCTGTTCGAGTGGAGGGGAAGAAAAACTGGATCCACGGGATCCACTGCAAGCGGATCCCTCTGCCTCTGCCATACGACCGGTGGGTCCAGGAGGGTGTCGCCGACTCAGAGACTGAAACTGTGCCACGTTTTCTGCCTTTCAGTGATGCACGTGTAAAAGGAACACTTACTGAACAGGAGGGCGACAATATTTTGCAACCAGCTGTATCACCGTCAATTCGATTGGACACTACAGAACCTGAACTCCTTTTCCAAGACCAAACAGTACCTGGGAGAAAACTTTATAATTTGAGGCCGAGACCTATGGACAAATACATAACATTTTCCTTTATGCTATTTTTGAAAGCGCAGCTCTCCCATCTGAGAAACTTGCTTATTTTTGTTTTTCGAACCGCCATCCGGGTTCCGCTGCTAGGGCCGCGATTGCCCAAAGTCTTTGGGGTGCAGCTGACGACGTTAGGTCGACAGTTCTGGTTGGTCTAAGGGAGTTGCCCTAGACTGACAGAAGCATTCCTTAGCAGAAACAACCTCCCATCGCGGGCAGCATTTTAGAGAGGATGGAGTTTTTCGAGATGGAGAGATCTGCCAAAACTGTGAACTTTAAAAACCGAATATGTAAAATGATGACAAAGAAAAGCTTTTTGATATTATGCATTTTCATGTTATTCAGTGTGATGATATTTTTAATAGGTTATGTTTTATTCTCTTTTCGAGTAACATTTGCACCCACTACATCGCCTATGCCTCCTCCTTCTACTGTTTCCCCACACTCTTTTCAACCCCTTCCTGAACACGAATCTGCTAGGAGATTATTTTATTTATTTATTTTTTTGAAAACCTTTATTCACTTATGAACAGTACACAGCGTCTGCCTACAACCACTACGGGCCGGCCGCCATGACATACAGAAACAATATAGGACATCGCAATAGGCGGAAAGCTATAACAATAGTGCTACAATATGTCAGTAGCAAACGTAAGAAGAATCATGCAGGTTTCATTTTCTCAGAGTGAAAGAGGATCGTACGTTTGGATCAGAGCCGAGAAGGGCGGGCCCCACGACACAATATCAACCAAAGGGACCGCAACTATTAAGTCATGCATAAAACATTACAAACAGCATATCCGAACAATATATCACATTCCGCGCCCACTGGGGCCCACCCAATCGACATATCACTTCAGGATAGTGAGTGAAACGAAGCCACAAAAAGTAGAACAGGAAAGGGCACGCTTTAGAGCAGGAAGAAAGGATCCGGCGTCATGCAACAATGCGACTGATATGGGGAAGAAGCCATGTAGGAGGAAACCACTCACCACCATTTTGTCAGGACGAGCAGGCAGGAGAAGCATACAGGCAACGGTCACGTACTATCAGCAACGCCAGACACACAAAGTCCCAGAAGCTGTGCGAACCACAGAAGCACAAAACATACCCAAAAGGAACACCACCCGGCCCCGGACCCCATCCAAACACACGAGAAGAAGAAAAATACAAAAAAGGGAAAAACAAAGGAAGAAAAAAGGGGACAGTAAAGAGCGAAAGAAAAAAGAGAGGGCCATAGGAACATAAAACAACACATAACAACATCCCCCCACCCTGCACCACTGCGTGTGACTACGGCCCACCCCCCTAGCAGCGTGCCTGTCGCCCATAGAAACCCGAAATATAGAGAACTAAAAGAAGAGAAAAAGAAAGAAGAAATATCACACACACATAAAACACATAAAACCGGAGGAGGGCCAAATTAACGCAGCTCAAAAGAAACCAACAGGATATACGCGGCCGCCCAACCCATCGAACCCCAAGGAAAACAGCTCCAGCGTCCAGGTCCCCCATACAATCATCACAGTCCGAGTAAACAAACAGCAGTAAGCAAAGTGAAAAGGAATGTCAACCTTGTCCCTGACGGTCCAGCGTGGCAGCGAAAGCCGAAAAGAAAACCGCCCACCAGAGTAACTGGAACCGCTGCAAGCGCCATGGCCGAACAGGGCATCGTACACAAAGGTCAATCCAACACAAAGCCATGTGGGCCATCAGCGAACCAAGAAAAGCGGTGCTCAATGACAGTCCTCCATAAGTGAACAGCGGGAACAGAAGCGGCGCATCCAGAACACCAGAGGAAGAAGCAGCAACAGGTCCAGAATTAGGTGAAAGACATGGCGCCAAGTGCTGACCTCCCCTCAGCAGCGCCAGTCCAGGATGCGCACCGTCCTCCACGATAGTTGTAGACAGCGTCGCCGCGGTATTCAATTCTCGCACCTCAAGCGTCTCCAAGCACATCAGGATAGATAGCTCACGGTGCTCGGGCACAGGGTATGGCGAAGCACTCTGCACGCGTCCCCCATCTCGGATGGTTGTGGATAGCATAGACAAGATGGAGTCCAAGCGGCCCCCCAGGTCCCGGGTGTGACCAACACAAGCAGTTCGCAAGGCAGCCAGGGCGCCCAGAATTGAAGCGATCTGGAGGGGAGCCTCAGGAGAGGAAGATAATGCAGCCCTATGCAGACGAGGGTCGACGACCAGGACCGGTCCCCGAGACCCCATGTCGGCATCCCCTTCCCACAGTCCGTCATCACACGGGCGCCCCGGTAAGAACAGCGAGGTCACAGAGACATGGGCAGCAAGGTCCATACCAGAGCGGCACACAGGCGTAGTGTGTAAACGGCCGAGGTAAACACCCATAGTAGTTGGCGAAGCCATCCAGTGCAATCGCAGAGCCCTCGGTGCAAAATGGCCCCCCCTCACTGCTCCGCAAGGGGAAGGAACAGGGGGATACAAAAGTAGCACCGGCCGCCGTGAGCCTATTCAGGTGCCGAGGTGAGAATGAAGGAAAAGCGCGACGCTGCAAGTAATCCAAACGGGCGCCGCGTCCCGCTGATCGACTCCGCACCGCCGTCCGTGGCCGTCTTCGTGGTGGCCGGAGCACGTCGGCACCAAGAACAAAGAGAAGATCGCCGCCATCAACCGCAGAAAGAAAACAGGGACACTCGATCAGTTCTGCCGAATGGAGACCATCGGGAGACACACCGCTGGAATCAGCGCAACTCCCCGAGTCCGATACCGCTGTCAGGAAGAACGGATGAGCGACAGGATGTGCAGCGGTACGGAGGGAAGAAGAGCGAGGTGGCGGAGCTAAGGGTTTAGGCGGCCATCATCCTGCTAGGAGATTAGAGTTTATTAATAACTCCTTTGTTCAGCTTTTGCACCAACACCAACTAGTAATGAACACGACTAACTGTTGGGTGTGTGGTCTTATGCCTCACACAACGGATAAAGGTATCCCTTATCTGGTCCTGCCTTTCAGCCACAATGGTTCTGTGTGGGCATACAGAACAATGTTCATCTATGCACATGAAGTCTACCCCCTACGTTCTGTGGAAGACAATCCTAAGAATAGTGCTCTAGTTAAGGGTATAGTAGACATGATTAAGGAAGATATTTCCTACGAGACTATCCCTAGAGATGAGACACTAGTATACATAGGATGGAACGTAACCGGATATGGAGCTACTCTGAGTGAGAAACAGCAAGCTAAGAGATCTTCCCCGATTTGGATTGTACCCCATCAGGGTCACCTGTGTCTGCAAGGTAATGGCAAGAATCCCAGAGCTCAGTTAGGGAAGAGCATCTGCACTGAAACATATGTTTTTGCATCTCAGACTTCCCCTCCGTTCTTAGCAGCTAAGGGTACCTATTTCATCTGCCATGATAGAGCCTATACATGGTTGCCCCCTGACTTTTCGGGCACATGTTTTGTTTCGTTCCAGCTGCCTCCCACCTACACAGCGGCGGCAGATTACCACAAGACAAGGATAGTTAGAGGTGTCTTCAGCGAAGAACACACTGCAGGACAAGAATTTGGGGAATTCGTAAAGGGTTTTCTGCCGTTCTGGGGACCCATGGGTAACAGCAGGAACATAAGGCAATTGACAAGGGTGGTTGAATCCACTGTGGTTGAAACTGCCGGTGCCCTTAGTAACTTGACTGCTGAGCTCCAGTCGGATCGTCTTATGACCCTTCAGAACAGGGTCGCATTAGATGTCATACTTGCAGACCGAGGTGGGGTATGTAAATTGATCCAATCGAGTTGCTGTGTTTTGATTCCAGATAACGCTCCAACAGTGTACCAGGCCATCTCCAAACTACATAAGATTTCCGAATCTATTCATGTGGACAAAGGAGATTGGTCGGTTATGGGATGGTTCTGGGAACTGATATCCGCCTGGGGATGGAACATTCTGATGGTCATTGGGATGGTCTTAGCCATTCTTTTCCTGTTCTGTCTGTGCGTGCAGTGTGCTCCTGCAATATGTGGCCTCTGTGCTACATCATGTGTAAGGAAACCTGTATCAAGAGACGAGCTAAGTACTAGGATGATGTTACAGCAACATCTCAGTGACTTTAGGAATATAGACCTGGACTCAGATTAGCATGAGGATAGGTTAATTGCCTATGTAAGGGCAAAAGGAGGGTTTGTAGTTCTGAAAATTCTGGACTCGTGAATAAAACTTCGTCGTAGTATGCCGATTTTGGTATCAAAAGACCGAAAATGGCTAGTACACTATGTACAAGCATTTTCGTCATATTCCAGTAACGATTTCACCTCGAAATCGTCATTTTTGTTCTGAACCCTTGGCTTCCATTTTGTGTACGGCAGCCATTTTGTGGGTTGCCCTCACATAGGCTTATAATACAGCTAAATTCGATTCCTAAGGACACGTACACCTTAATTGACTTCTCTCTGACCTGGGCAAGCTGAAACCATTGCCCCAGGTCGAACCTGTTTGGTCAGTTCCTCTCCCAGTGGCCGAACGAGATAGCATCAAGGCACAACATGCCATAAACCCTTTTCATCGCACACACACCCTGCCTAATCTTGCTCACACCTGTCCCTGTTTTTTTCTCTCACTTGCTTTACGAGGAGGAGGTGCCCGTTTTTATTGGGGGTCCACCGATATCTGATGAAAATGTTGGGCCTTGCCGGGTAATTTGTTATGGGCTGGACGAACTGTAATGTGGGCTTGTCATCATGATTCTGCTTTTCCTTTGTAGTGAAAACATGTGAATGGTATACTAAAATGTGAAGAATGTTTGCCTAAAGCACAATATTTCGTATAAAAAGAGAAGCCTGGTTTTGTAAGATTGAGCAGTCTCCTGAGAATATACACACCGTGTTGTTGTACTTCTAGGACGCCTTTTACTTGGTTGCAGCCAATAAATTCGATCTTTGACTTCACCTAGAAGACTCTGAGTTTCTGTGGTCTGAATCAGGAAAGTACTCGAGGTCTTAGGGTGTACCCTGACACCACTGGGTTACCGGTTCGGTACCGGTTCTGAAAAACCCAGTACCTCAGGGGGCACCAGGCTCCAACGGGATTCCCCCAATACTGTATAAACAAAACCCTGATTACTGGGCAGCGGCCCTAATGCCACTGTTTAAACAGATAACAGACACTGCAACAATCCCAGCTTCATGGAAAGGTTCTATAATTGCGCCAATACACAAGAAGGTGAGTGTAAAGGATCCCAAAAATGTAGACTAATAGCCCTAATCGACAACAAAGCCAAATACTACACCGGTCTCCTACTAGAGGAGCTCCTGGATTGGACAGAAGAAAACTCATTAATCCCCATCATCTAGACAGGATTCCGAAAACATATGGGGACAACATCAAATATGTTAGCTCTCTCGCTCCTCATTGATGCCACAAAGGCAGCTAATCTGCCCCTGTACGTATGCTTCATCGATTTTACCTCAGCGTTTGACACCGTCAACAGAAACTTATTATGGTCAAAGCTGGAAGAAAGGAAGATTCCACCAGGCCTACTCACACAGCTGATCTTACTACACACGGACACATGGGTCCAAGTCAAGCAAGGGCAAGGGATCTCCTTTCAAGAAAAATAATGACTACAAAAGGCTTAAAACAAGGCTGCGTGCTAGCGCCAACACTATTCAACATCTTCATGTCTGACCTTGCACAGCAGCTGGATAAAACTAACTCTCATGCTCCAAGCATAGGCGGTCTTACTCTCTCCAACTTAATGTATGCTGATGACATTGTCCTAATTAGTAGAACACCGATAGGGCTAGAACATCTGATCAGCACCACGTTTAAGTACTCAACAGACAACAGCTTAAGCATCAACCTCTCAAAAACCAAAATAATGAGGATAAACGCAAAAACATCATCTGCAGGGTTTCACTGGCACATGGGAGGGACCACACTGGAAATAGTGGAGGAGTACAGGTACCTGGGGGTAATTCTTGACAGAAGGGGCTCATTCCATCAGCAAAAGGAAGCAATAAAACGGAGGGGTATTAGCACAGGGATTGCACTAAGGAGCCTCAAAACAAAAGCAGTCGGCCGAAGCTTCACCCCCCTGTTTCAAGTGCTTCAGGCAAAATTAACATTGGCCTTAACCTACGGAAGCGAATGCCTCCGAGGAAGGGACGTCAAGCAACTGAACAGTACAATAGCGAAGGCCATGAGAATGATTTTCAGCCTGCCTAACTACACCTCTCAGGCACAAATAAGGCTGGAATTTGGCCTGAGAAACCAAACGTTGGAGCAAATTGGTGCCTACGCCAAAAGATGGCACAAGATCCAGAGAGGAGAAGCCACAAGCCTATGGAAGGAGATGGAAAGTAAGAGCAATAGTGCGGCTGCGATATATCTTAAGCACTCAATAAACTCCCTGTGCCTACAAGAAGCCTGGAAGCTCAGTGGATCTCACAACACCTTCAAACAGCTAGCCAACAAATCAGTCAGATCTATGTCGTTAATCGAGGATAAAGCAAGTCTAGCAATCCGGGCCCATGGCTGGACAGTTATTCAAAGTTATACAAGCAGTCACTGCCAAAGCTATTTAGGAGTCGGGTTCACTAGGCGCACAGCTTCCAGTACAAAACCATCTCCCCCCATGGAAAAGGCCCCAAGAAACAATCAACTGCCGAGTATGTGGGAACGCAAAAGAAGACATCCTGCACCTAATATGTACCTGCAAAGGTCTGGACACGGAGCGCAGATCCCACCTAAAACAGCACTTCAACAGGCTGGGTATAAGAACACACCGGCAGGCGGTAAAGGCCTGCCTTGACGGAAAGAACATTCAACTAGCAAGCCATGTTGTCAAATTCTTGGAGGAAGCAGAAAAGAAACAAGATTGAATGAGGGTAGACATAGGATGACGACAACTTAAGAACCGAAACTCAATAGGCATTGAAAAGGGATCAATCATACGATATGGGTAACAAACTGTCTCCCGAAGGCAAACTAGCACGCAATAAAACAGTAGGGGATCGAAATGAACTAACAGAATTTGTAGAAAAAACAGCCAGAAAGAAACACAAATTCTTGTATTAATTACTTTTTTTTTTAATATGAAGTCATTCTCATTTTTATGTTTTTTACAACAATTGTATTTAACTAATGTTTTAATATGCTAATATCTGCAATGGTTTGAATTAACTGAGCAATAAAGATTTACTCACTCTCCATTCAAGTATGACTACTCTGGTCTTGAGGTCTAGGATTTGGTGTGATGCCACTGCTTGGGCCGGTGCCAGATCTGCTACTGTTGTTACTGCAGTTTTTACTCATTCAGACCATTTGTTATGTTCGGTGCGGAGGATCCTCAACCCTACCAAAACCGTACTGATGTCCTGGTGCAGGGTAGCCTTAGTGTCTGCAATAGTCACTAGGATCTTTGTCAATTACTGTTACACTGGGTCTACTGGCTGCTGTGATTGAGCATCAGGCTGTTGCGAATCCTGGGGGTCTTCCTTCTGAGCAGGGGGGTGCCTACAGATTTGGTCTGGGGTTTACTCATGATATCACACTACTTCGCACCGATCAGTGGGGGCCAGCTGTCTCTGCAGGTCAGCACGTGTGTGGGGAGTGCCAAGTAGAGGTCTCCACTACAGGTAGTGCCGGCTTGTTCCTTCTGTCTTGTATGCTGTCCCAGGACTCATGTGGCTATCTGCCACAGTACTCTCGTACCGCTGTTCTCTTCATGTCTAGGCGAGGCCTATGGCATCTGCTAGGCATGTCTCGCCAACCTCTTTGTGGCTTCTCCCAGCTTTCCACTTCTCTGAGCTGCTCTCTCCGTCTCTGCGTATATGTTGCCTGTTGGACCTATCAGGACATTTTCACCCCCACTCTTGGGGGCCCAGATCAGGGCCTTTGCTATAGTCCCCTAACTCTATTACCATGACAGGTCTTCTACACGGCAAGTCTGTACTGTGTATCAACGCTATTCCCGGCCTCTCCGTGACAGCAGGCTCGCGGCTGCCCAGTGGGTGTTCTGTATTGTGTCCCCTCTCTGGACCATTACTCTCACGCCTCTCCACTACCCGGCAGTGGCTCCACTTGCTGTAGGCGGCACCTTCGCCACACCTTTGCTTGCAACCACCCTCTCTGGGCTCAATCACACCTGCGCTCCTCCTGCATTCACATGGACTGCCACTCTAGATCTGTACGCCTCACCTTTAGATCCACTGAGGTCTGCACCGGGTTCCACATCCACAACCAGATTTCCTAGCACTACCACATCGCCGGCAGCATAGTAGGCCAGTCGCCACCACTGCCCCCGGATTGAGTCTTAGGGCCTTAGCGGGTCTCCAGGCTCTTAGCTGCAGTCACCCAGTCTGCCCACACAGGCCCTCTGCATTCTGCGCTGGGGCGCCACTTCTGCCAGTCGCAAGCCCCCCAGCTCCCCCGCACTAACTTCAATGTTCCAGTTAAACTGTCCTGGGGCTCTCTGCCGCCCTCACCCAGCCTGCCTGTTCAGGCCTGCTACATTCCGCACTGAAGCACCGCTTCCGCAGTTGACGATCCTCTCAGCTCCCCCGCACTGTCATCAGTATACTAGGCAGGTCACCTCTGAGCTCACAGCTGCTCAAACCCGGTCCGCCTGTTCAGGCCCGCTGCATTCTGCGCTAAGGCGCCGCTCCTGCCAGTTGCGAGCCTCGCAGCTCCCCTGCACTGCCCTTGGTGCCCCAGGGAGGCTGTTGCTATCTTCACTGGACCTGCTCTGGCCACTGAGACCCCAGCTCGCCACTAGACCATTGTCTCCACTATTCATTCGGAGCCTTCTCTCGCTCCTGCGCCACTTCACACAGTCCTGGAAGCAGGTCTCTGCGGCCCCCAAGCTCACTCCTCCGACTGACCACGGTCAGGCAATGGGTCACTCTTCCCGGCCTACGCCCTGCAGGCCCCTGAGGCACACTCGCGGCTGTCACTTGCCGCTTTCCTGCAAATCCGGGCACTCAGGCGTTTTTCCAGTGCTGAGGGGGTCATCTGCCATTATACTGTGTGGCCCAGCCTCCAGGAGCTCCAGAATAATTAGCGGGCTGGTGCGGAGCTCCCAGCTCACTCGTCCGCCATGTTACTTGCTCAGGCATGCCCCGCTTAATCAATGGCTATACTGTCCTATATGAAAAAATCAGCAATCACATAGCATTATGTAACCCACACTGTTTTATTTTCCTTTTTACAGCATGCACTAAAATTTCTGGATGTTCCATTCACTATGTTTATAGAGCCATTGACAACAATGCACACCTAATATGGTGGACGGGATATTCCCCATTTTCTGACACATATTCATCATTTACAAAAATATAAACAAGATACTCTGTTGCAGCTCATTTTTGTTATAAAGACAGCACAAAATACAGCCCATCACATGTCATTCAAGAATAGCACTCCTATATCAGACATTGGGTCTTAAACTAAGTTGTATGGATGTTGTTTTGTTCATAAATTTGTATTGGCAGTTTCCAGAAATAAAGATATACATAAAGAAAAACATATTCATCTTGAAGGGTCCAAATGGCGAAGCAGGGTTACAGTAGTTCAATTAATAGGAAAATATCTGCTAAAGCAATGACCAGCACCAAAATCAGAGTAACTTAAAATCTGAAAAGCTAAGAAAAAACATAAGGAAAACATATGACCTAAGCAAAGGTCGGGGAAACAACATAAAATCAATCATATACTTCATAAATGATACCTACACTAGGGTGACAAACAGGTAATGCCGTCTTCTAAGGTTCATGAAGAGCGTACTCGGGGCAAAGTAAGTATCAGATGAGGTTCGATGGTAATTGTAGGAGGTCCTGGGGGTTTGAAGGTCTAGGGGTGAGCAATAAGATCAGGGAGGTTTGTGTACGCTGAAGTAATTGTCAAGGGAATTCCACATTTGTCTGTGAGGAGGGCGCCAAGGGGTGAGATGTTATCAGCACATCTCAGATAGGTGATCCAATTTAGCCAATATTTAAAGGAAGCTGTGGAGATTTACTTCTGATGGAATGTTATGAAGTTGCTAGGAGATAGGAATGTTGATGCTTGAACTGTGGACAGACATTGGAGTTACAGAGATGAAGCTGGAGGCCTTGTTTCTCTTCTGCTACCAATAAAGATCTTTCAACTTCTTCCCTGAGTTGGAGTAATCTTTACATTGGCGACGAGGACCTATCTGTGCAGGGGACAGATTTCAAAGACCTTTACCCCTGGATGGTACCTGTGATGGGTATACATTTATGAAAGAATTCATCATTTTCGTTGGTATGTACTTTTCCATTTCCAAACCTTCATTAATTTTCTTCAATCAACATCTTCTAACTCTAAATTGAGCATCATTTGGGATAGATTTGGATTGAATTTTGCCTTTCAAAACATTAATTTTCCTTGCCTTGGATTACTTTGCCTTGCACTATCGGTTCTTTTAATTGTGTGGAAAACACAGCTTAGTCACTATGGATCGACATTTATTGGATGTGAAAAACACTGCTTAGTGACTGTGGATCGAAACTTATTGGAATTCTTACTAAGTACTTTGCTCATCGTGGAGTGGAGTGGTTATTTATTATTATTTTTTTCACCAGAAAGCACTTCTCATTGGGCTTCTTACTAAGCGTTGGGCTCATTAATTAATGTTGTCTGCTTTGCGCTAAAAGCCGTTCTTAACTAATTTTCAACTTTGTTTTGAATGATGCCCTTCTAACGCGTAAATCTTACCGGAATTCCCGAGGCTACTGCATTTTTCAAGCATCACTGATCACAAGCCTTTGGTGCCCTTGTTTAAAGGTAGAAGAGGTCTGGAGGGTAATCTTATTCCCAGAATATCAAGATGGATTTTGTCAGTTCTTGATTACAACTTTGAGGTGGAATACATGAAAGGATTAAAGAATGTAGTGGCAGATTATTTGTCCAGGATGCCGGTGGATGTGGTTTGTGAGGAATATGAGGATGTAGCAGATGTAATTAGGTGTAATGAGGAACAAGCTTTTGAGAAAGAAGAGTGGGACAGTGCTATGACTGAAGATGAATCGATTAGACAGGTCATGAATTGTGTATCCAATGGTTGGTCCGAGGAAATTAGCAATCTCGCGCGCTTTAAAGGATTTTATCACGTTGAGGGTGAGCTAAGCGTAATTGATGGAAAGCTATGGAGAAGGAACAGGTTAGTACCACCATCTAAATTGAGATGTAAGATCATGGGTATAGCTCATGAGGGGCATTTGGGAAGGAATATGATGAAGAGGAGAATACGTCAATCATTTTGGTGGCCAGTAATGGATAGTGATATAGATACGTTAGTTAAGGAGTGTTATGCATGTGCAAGAAGTGACAAAACTAAGATTGTAAGACAACCAGCTCTTACTTGTGTAGAATTTCCTGATCGTCCTTGGGAAAAAATAGCAATTGATTTCCTTGGTCCAATTTCCAAATTGGGATCTAGAAGTAGATGTTTAATGGTTCTCATGGATTACCATTCAAAGTGGTTTGTAGTTGAATCTACGGATTGTATTGAGACCGCGAAGGTGACTGCCTTCATGGAAAGAGTTTTTTTTAAATGAAGGCATACCGAGGACTTTGATATCAGAGAATGGTGTCCAGTTAGTTTCCAAACAAATGAAAGAGTTTTTACATAAAATGGGAATTTGTCATGAGAAAGTGGCACTATTTAGGCCACAGGCTAACGGACTTGTTGAGAGAATAAATCGATTGTTAATGGATAATATACAACTTTCTTTAGCGAATGGATTGGCATGGTCGGAAGAACTGAAGAAGTTGGTGTGGTCATACAGAGTCACACCACATTCGGTTACTGGAGTTTCTCCGTTTGTTTCTCTCAGGGGTCGTGAGCCAGGTACCAAAGAGGTTCCAGGGTGGTTGAAAAGTAAGGAGTGTGTATGGGTGGATCATGCTGCAGTGAAGAGTGATGTTATGAAGCAACAAAATGCATCCATGAATTACTACAATGCAAAGAAAGGGGTGAAGGAATTGGATGTAAATGAGGGTGATTGGGTTTTGGTTAAGAGAGGGGGAATTGTTAGAAAAGGAGACAGTACATTTTCACAACCTATTCAAGTAAAAAGTATAAAGAAGAATGTTCTCATTTTATCAGATGGATCTGCTTGGAGCAGTGGAAATGTTTCCAAATGTCTTCCACCATAATTTTGTAAGTGTTCTATTGTTCATCTTAGAAAAAAAATATTTTAAAGTATCTAATTTGATTTTATGTAGGGGGGAGATGTGTGGAGATTTACTTCTGATGGAATGTTATGAAGTTGCTAGGAGATAGGAATGTTGATGCTTGAACTGTGGACAGACATTGGAGTTACAGAAAGGAAGCTGGAGGTCTTGTTTCTCTTCTACTACCAATAAAGATCTTTCAACTTCTTCCCTGAGTTGGAGTAATCTTTACAGAAGCCTTACGGGTGTCTTTCCAATTGTTCAAGATTATCTTCACTGCAGCGGTGAGTAGAAGGTCAACTAAGGCTCTGTCGTTGTCCGAGAGTGAGTCGACTCTAACGAAACCAAAAACTAAAGTAGATAGCTCTCTAGCGGGGGAGAAGGAGAAAACTTTTGTAAGGAATGCAAATACTTTATCCCAGAAAGTTGAAACGCAGATACAGCGTAATATTAGGTGTTCCAGGTCTCCGACAGCTTCGTTACATGGATGTTGTATGTCATCGGAAAACTGATGCATATTGCATACATTATGTATTTGCTAATTTCATTTTAATATCATAAAAACATGTCCGTGTGGATATTCTCAATATTTTAATGTGTTTATGCTACATCCATCAAACCCAAAGTAAGGGTCAAAAGCATTACTATGATAATACAGCAGACAAGAACTATTAGTCACTGTAGAGATTTCACCTACTCTGTGTCTTTCCATAGCATGGTCATCTTATCAACTGACCATAAGCCTGGTAACGAGTTTGGCGGTCCGGGAAAAGACTACCACGCCGGTGGCCCGCTACCGCACCACCAAACCCCTGTGCGCACCGCCCGCCAGAGTACAAATCTCCTCGTGTCTGGTGGACTTTTTTTGGCAGTCTCTTCGCAGTACCTATGAAAATGGACACCGCAATAAGCACACCAAAAACAGTTCCAGCACAGCATGAACTGTAAAGTCCATGCTGTGCAGGAACTGGGGTGCTTACACACAGGGGGGCACATGTTATCCCCCTGCATGCATCCCCATGCACATGGGCAACAGAGGGCCGTGTTGGGCCACCTTTGTTTCAGGACTGCCAGTCTTTTCATGGAGAGAATACCTCCTTGACACCACTGAAAGTCCTGAAACTCGTAATATGCATGGCAGTGCTGCATGGCAGCGCGGAAGCTTGTTTCCGGTCCAGGGAAGGCATGGCTTGGCAGTTCGGGCTGGACTGTTCCCATGAGGCACAGGGTCAAACTGATTTGCATATGGCCATGTCTGAACTGGGGTGGCAGAGTGGGCTAAAGAACGGTGATGGATTAAACCCAGATCTGTTGACTGGGTGTGAGTGTTTGATTGGTTCAGATGCTCCGTCCATCACCACCCCCTTTTGTACCACGCAGCAGCAACACCAGCATATTGCTGAGCCCCTGACCGCAGCGACATTCCCTGGCGGTTGCAGCGGCGCAATGGCAGTCCGGCCGTTCAAGTTGGCATTGGACGGTCGGACCACCCGTGCGTCGGTGGCTGGACAGCTCAACCCCACGAGTCTGGTGGTCCTTGAACTGGCAGACTCGTAATTAGGCCCCAAGTGTACAGATAATTCATATTTCCTATACTTGAAGAACAAATAATGTATCAAATTGAATACTGTGCTAAACAAACGCTCTTGTTCCTGCACCTTTGCATTCGACTGTTTGAGAAGGCCACCAACAAGATCTTCTGAATTAAGTGGGTCATTGAGTTCCACCCTGTTTACTTTTGCTGGGTTTACCTCCCCAGCAGATGCAAGCATGTTAGGTGCATTCAGCACAGGAGATATATTGTAGTGTTGTTCTTTAGCGAGAGATCTCGAGATCATTTACTTTGTGTGAGAATGACCTATACCATAAAATAACAAGCATTTTTAACGCAATAGGTCTCACATTTATGAGAATTTGAGCTATTGCCATTGTAAATGACAATGCCTTTTTAGGTCTCGTCCTACGCAACGCGCATGCGTTGCATAGGAGGGGACCTAATGCCCGCGTTGCATTGCTTGCAATGCAACGCGTGCACATCTTGGCGATTTCCTTTCGGGAGCGCGCGGCGCCATGTGGTGGTGCCATATGGTCGCACGCTCCCGAAAGGCAATCGCCCATGCCCCCTCCCCCTGCTGCCACTTTCACTGCCGCGCGGCTTTACTGCCGCACGGCCATTGCTTGTTTCATATATCTTAAGTAAAGCATTTCTGGTCCAGTGGTCCACTGGGTAATTAATCCAGCATGAGGAAGCAGGTGTACAGCAGTATGACTAGGCCAGCAGTAGATCATTGTCTACTGCCCTCAGCCGCAGAGTAGTGCAGTCCAGCATCCTCTGTGCCGAAAAGGGAGCTGCGATCTATCCTACTTTCCTTCACCTAAAGCACTACAGTGCTTCGTCAAAGAGAGTAAGCACTATAGAAATGCAAATACAATACACGTGGGTGTACAAAGGGCTATGGAGGCGTCGGAGGAAAGAGACCATGGGTGTTGCCTGGAAGGGGGGGGGGCAGGGAGGGGTGACGCAAACTCACCTTTCCTCCTCGTAAGTCTCCGGCTCACTGGGTCTTTCCTTACTGTCGCCCATCTTATGCTTGGGCGCCTTGGGTGCACCTTCGTGGCTCTAGCTCGCGGGGGCTGTTGTAATGGCAAGGCGGTGCCTGGCAGGTTTCAGCCGTCGCGCACTCGCTGGAGTCCTCTTGCTAAAAAGAGAAGTGCTCTGGCCCAACAACGGATGCTGCTGTGTGGTTTCGCGCGAGGTTCCTTTTCCCCTTTGCCTCTGCACCTGATTGCATTGTCTTTTGTTGCTGAGCTGCAACCATGGAAATAAAACAACCTCCGCCCAGGCAGCCTGCATCATATTTTTGGTCCCCTTCAGTTCCCTTTTACTATACGTGGAAACTGTCCCCAACTCAAACATAACGACATATAAATGGGACTTTCTGTCGAAAAAAACTTATTCCTGTGCCCAGGATTCTGCAGGAGTGGAGCTGAGGAAAAACACATGTAAATGTTTCATGTCAGGTCAAAAGAAAGATCACCCAGACAGAGCAGCATCCACTCTGCCCAGCCCCCCCAAAGGCATAGATACCCACTCGCCATCACCCACCCAGGTTCCGCTGGAAAAAAAGCAGATAACACGAAATTTCAGCACGGTCTCTTTCAAAAATGTCACTAAACAATATCGGAGTGTTTTCTTCTCGCCTTCCCGAGGCCTCGTATGGTACAAATGAAACAAGCATTGGCAAAGCCCATTCGTCTCGCCTTTCAGTGGCGTTGCTCGACTTCGGGCTTTGCCAATGATGTTCCACGTCAGCCAAAATAGGCTTGTACTCATCAATATAAAAAGTAAAAATATTTTTGGCCCTTCCAAAGCGCACTTTGCCGCAGTAGCCCCTGGTACTGAAGGGAACTACTTTATCTATCTTTATCATCTATGTGGATACGCAGCTGATAAAATCACCCACACTCATATTGAAAGATGGAAGAAATGAACGGGTGGAAACAGGATCGGGAACAATGGGGATTTGAGATAGATTAATGAAGCTTTGGCTGTGGTGAATGTGAAAGAAGAGAGCCCCCGCATGCATCTGTGGGCGCCATTCGGTGCAGAGGGAAGAAGTAAAAGGGACTTACCAAGATCAGTAGTAAGCAAAGTGGTTGTACAGAGTTCCCCAGAGAGAGCCAACTAATTGGCTCAAGCTAACCTTTCTCTCACTAGGTATGACAAGGGAAGTGCATGATGTGAACCCTTTTCGGAATTTAAGGATACCTCACACAGGTTACCGGTTGGACGACTACTGTCATCCCATCCGATGGCCGTCCAGCGTCATCATTGGTATCCTGCTCCTACGGCAGGCTGGCGGTGCAATGCCCGTCGGGCAGCACAGGGGGCTGCACTTTGGCGGAGTTCTTTTATTCCAAGCCAACGGGTGTGTGAGTGTGAGGGGCCTAAAAAAGTGCAATAGTGAGCGTGAGTGTAGTCTAAAAAAAGTCAGTAGAGTCCATTAAACAATTTTAATAGTCTGGCTCACTGCCTTGTTAAAAAGGAATTTAAGGGGTATTAAGGAGTGATGGGCGATGTAATCAATCCTTATTCAACCCTTAATGTGAGTGTGGTCACTTACCAAGATCACACAGTATGTTACCAGGGAAACATGAGCGTGCATGGCTCCTGAAGCATGTACTCAAAGTAAGTGCTGAAGTTTGTTCGACCTCACACATTGCTTGTTTTTTACAGATGATGGAGACAAGCATTTATTTGTGGGGCTCCGGACTTAATTTTTGATGATTGAACTTTGACCCAGAAAAAGAGAAAGACATGAAAACGGAGACAATGAGAGAACAAGCATTGGTGAAAGTGACATGGCCACGCAGACGTAAAAGTGAAAGTGATCGCGGGCTGTAAGGGTGCCCGCAAGCGATGCACTTAATGAGCCATGACGAGACAGGAAAGCCGGATAACGCCTGTGCTCGTAACTGTGCGCAACCGCACACTTCATCAGCCAGGCTAGGTGTTCGCCCCTCAGGTCTGAGGGGCATGGGGTTGTCAAGGCAGATTTGTGGCTAATGAGAAGGTCTACCACTTCTTTCTCCGTGAGGTCTAAAGGGTTAGGCGCGCCATGGAGAGGTTTGTAGGTATTGAGGAGGGCAAGAACTTTCTCCTCTGGGAGGTGGCAAGGTTGCTTGCGGGGTGCAAGTGTCTCAGGGATAGCGGTAGTGGGTGAAGGAGGGGCTTAGTGTAGGGCGTGTAGTGTTCTGCGAGAGCCAGAGATTTGAGAAGGAGAGTTCGGTGAGGTTGCGGGAGGTTCTTTAGATCCAGAATTGACTTGTGGATGCTCAGGGTTAGTTTGGTAGCTTTGCGGGGAGAGTATCAATATCTCTATGGGAGGGATGTTTTTGCGGGCAGGAGGCTGGTTGCATGGGAGCGATGTTGTCGAACTGCGCTGGTAGCCTAGTGGTGGGGCTAAGTCGACCAGTGTCGTTGGCATGTGCTGGTAGCATGGTAGGGAGCTAGGTTGGCTAGAGATGTGAGCCCTAGGGGGAGTTTCGGAAGCCGACGGAGAGGGGAAATGCATGTAGGCCTGAGTTCAGTGGTATTGGCGCGCAGTGGTTAGCATGCCCTGGTGGCAAGGTAGTGGGGCTGGGTAGACCAGTGACGTGATCCCTAGCATGTGTGGTTTGTGAAAGGCTAGGCACACTTGGCGGATTGGGCGAGGGGTGGAGCGGGGGGAGCGTGGACTGGGTAGGATCGTGAACATATTTTTTAAGGAGGGTGAAGAGGTCTGCAGATGTAATGAGGTGTTTGGGTGGTGCTTGTATCAGGATGATGCCGCTATTGTACAAGGTGATGGTGAGTCAGCAGGCAGGTTTGCAGATGGTGCGATCATGAGTTTTTTGCCTTGTGGGATGTTCCTGGCTTCCTGTACTTTGGGGAGGCTAGAGAAGGCATTGCGCCAAAGAGACGTTTTCCTGGAGTGGAAGATGAGGTCCTCAATGATTGTGCCCATGTCCACGCTGAGAGAGAGATCAGGGTATCGGGATGACTTTTCAGGATGGAGTGTTTGAGGGATTTAGCTGCGGATTTGGAGAGATTAGGAGGATAGACAACGGTGTAGTAGTTGTTGCCCGTGGAGGTCAGGCACGGCCCTGCCATGCTGGGGAGAGTGATGAGACTATCGCCCCAGCGGTCAGTTTGAGTAGTGAGATATAACGGTAGCACCCCCAGCAGGTCTGTCCTAAGAGCTATGTTTACTTAGAGAATGTGCTTCAGCGCCAAGATGCCTCATCTTAAAGGAGCAGCAAGAATGCAAATGCTAAATAAAATCGAATCAGATAAAATTAGTCCATTCAATGATCGGTGGGGAAGACCAAGGCGCTTTCAGTAGAAGAAGTTGGGAGGGCTGTTAATCGCATGCCCATGCAAAGATGGCCGCTGCAGAAGTTCTCTTTCTATAGTTATGATGAGCTTCTAGCTCAGTTCTCTTTCTATTGTTGTGTTAAGCTACAAGCAGTCCTCCTTCACTTTCTTTGAATAGGGGCATGTGAGGACAGCTTCCATCTTACGAGTATTTACAATGCAAGTGGCTTTAAAATAGCTGAGCCAGCACAAACAGTTCTTTAAGTAAACACAATAGATTCACAGTATGCACAGTAAACTTTGCCCTTACGTTCTGATGTCAATGCAAGTGGTTTCAAAATGGCTGACCCAGCACACATAAATTTTCCAGTAACCAAAATAGATTCACAGTATGCACAGTAAGTAGACTTTGGCCTTAAGATCAGAAGTCAGAAAGTCTTGAGAGAGAGATGCCCTGTGGGGCACTCTTTGTTTGTTAGGTCAAGCCAGTCTGGGTAGTCAATAACCCATTAGATTGACTCAGTCCCAGGACACGTCGGAAGCAGGTGAGCCGGGACCAAAATCCAAAAAGTCTCGGGAGAGACGCTCTGCAGGGCGCTCCCAGTTTATTGGATCATTCGGGTCAGGGCAGTCAACCCAATTAGACAGTCTCAAGGACACGTTTGGTGCAGGCTAGCAGGGACCCAGCGGGAATCAAGTGCACATCAGCTCCCTAGACCCCGCTAGAAAATCAAAGTCCCCCTCTGAAGGTCGTCCAACATCCAGGCATCCGGCCGGGCGGTGCAGGGGGGATAGGACTCACCGGGACTGGTCTCCGTTGCCTGCATTATTGTCATCTGAAAGCCACAAACATCTGGCAGCGGCGGCACGGGATGAGCGGACGGACTGTGGGCGATAGCGAGCAGCTGGGGCCAGGCAGATCCAGGCCTCTTTCAGTAGAAGAAGTTGGGAGTGCTGTTAATCACATGCCCATGCCAAGATGGCCGCTGCAGAAGTTCTCTTTCTATTGTTATGATGAGCTTCTAGCTCAGTTCTCTTTCTATTGTTGTGTTAAGCTTCAAGCAGTCCTCTTTCACTTTCTTTGAATAGGGGCATGTGAGGACAGCTTCCATCTTACGAGTATTTACAATGCAAGTGGCTTTAAAATAGCTGAGCCAGCACAAACAGTTCTTGAAGTAAACACAATAGATTCACAGTATGCACAGTAAACTTTGGCCTTACCATCTGATGTCAATGCAAGTGGTTTCAAAATGGCTGACCCAGCACACATAACATTTCCAGTAACCACAATAGATTCACAGTATGCACAGTAGACTTTGGCCTTAAGATCAGAAGTCAGAAAGTCTTGAGAGAGAGATGCCCTGTGGGGCACTCTTTGTTTGTTAGGTCAAGCCGGTCTGGGTAGTCAATAACCCATTAGATTAACTCAGTCCCAGGACACGTCGGAAGCAGGTGAGCCGGGACCCAAATCCAAAAAGTCTCGGGAGAGACGCTCTGCAGGGCGCTCCCAGTTTATTGGATCAATCGGGTCAGGGCAGTCAACCCAATTAGACAGTCTCAAGGACACGTTTGGTGCAGGCTAGCAGGGACCCAGCGGGAATCAAGTGCGCGTCAGCTCCCTAGACCCCGCTAGAAAATCAAAGTCCCCCTCTGAAGGTCGTCCAACATCCAGGCATCCGGCCGGGCGGTGCAGGGGGGGTAGGACTCACCGGGACTGGTCTCCGTTGCCTGCATTATTGTCATCTGAAAGCCACAAACATCTGGCAGGGGCGGCACGGGATGAGCGGACGGACTGTGGGCGATAGCGAGCAGCTGGGGCCAGGCAGATCCAGGCCTCTTACAGTAGAAGAAGTTGGGAGGGCTGTTAATCACATGCTCATGCCAAGATGGCCGCTGCAGAAGTTCTCTTTCTATTGTTATGATGAGCTTCTAGCTCAGTTCTCTTTCTATTGTTGTGTTAAGCTTCAAGCAGTCCTCTTTCACTTTCTTTGAATAGGGGCATGTGAGGACAGCTTCCATCTTACGAGCATTTACAATGCAAGTGGCTTTAAAATAGCTGAGCCAGCACAAACAGTTCTTGAAGTAAACACAATAGATTCACAGTATGCACAGTAAACTTTGGCCTTACCATCTGATGTCAATGCAAGTGGTTTCAAAATGGCTGACCCAGCACACATAACATTTCCAGTAACCACAATAGATTCACAGTATGCACAGTAGACTTTGGCCTTAAGATCAGAAGTCAGAAAGTCTTGAGAGAGAGATGCCCTGTGGGGCGCTCTCTGTTTGTTAGGTCAAGCCGGTCTGGGTAGTCAATAACCCATTAGATTGACTCAGTCCCAGGACACGTCGGAAGCAGGTGAGCGGGACCCAAATCCAAAAAGTCTCAGGAGAGACGCTCTGCAGGGCGCTCCCAGTTTATTGGATTAATCGGGTCAGGGCAGTCAACCGAATTAGACAGTCTCAAGGACACGTTTGGTGCAGGATAGCAGGGACCCAGCGGGAATCAAGTGCGCGTCAGCTCCCTAGACCCCGCCAGAAAATCAAAGTCCCCGCGGAAGGCCATCCAACATCCAGGCATCCGGCCGCGCAGTGCAGGGGGGGTAGGACTCACCGGGACTGGTCTCCGTCGCCTGCATCATTGTCATCTGAAAGCCACAAACATCTGGCAGCGGCGGCACGGGATGAGCAGACGGACTGTGGGCGATAACGAGCAGCTGGGGCCAGGCAGATCCAGGCGCTGAGGAGCAGGGTGCCGCAAGATGGCACAGAGAGACCAAATGGCGTCGATATTCATCGCCCACCTGAATGACCTCTGGGGCGGAGGGGACGGAACTCACAACCCGATCGTTGACCTCCGGACTCCACAGGTCCTCGGGGGTGGTTTCACCGGCCTCAGGCAGGGGCTCGTCGCTCTCCAGGTTGGCAAGTGGGAGAGGTCACCATGGGAAAAGTTTCCAGCCTCCAGGGTCTCAGGAGACCACGATCATCCGGAAGCGGCAGGCATGGGATGAGCTGGCCGACAGCAGGCGACAGCACCAAGGGCACGTTGCGGTGGATATCCACCCACCTCCAGCCGATCGACCCCGGAGCACGAGACCAGCCAAATCGCGTCTGACTCAGGACAGCGAGGGCACAGATCAGGGCAGCAGCAGTGGTCCATTCTGCGGGTGAGTTGAACGACGGAACCTGCTTCCGATGTGTGCTTCTGAGGGGGTCTGCAGTTGGTGGAAGGACGGTGGGCCGATGAGGCAGTTTATACGGGGATAAAAGCCAAATTAGGTAATCCCCAAACCGGGAGCTCCTCTGGAGCCTCCTACTCGGCGGCCATCTTGGCTTCAATACTTGAATACAAAAACAATCTCCAAGACAATCTCTCCTTCGATGGGTACCCCAGACACTGCACTGTAACCTACTTTTGTGTTTTCTTGGGCTGTTTGTTTTAAAATATTTCCAAACCTCAACAGTTGCACACTTTAAAAGATTCCTGTGGATCTCCGTAACTCATCTTGAGAGGGGAAGTTTGCCTTTCTCAACTGTTCATACAGCATACATTATTTGTTTCTAAACATTAGCAAATTGCAAACATTACAATAATGGACTGTTAGTCCCATATTGCATTGAATAGGTATTGTGCACTAATACTCTGTGTTCTGAGCTTCGAGGCTATTAGTTAATCACATAAATTGTATAATGTGAAAGAAAACAGTAGTTTTGATTCTACTTGAAGTCCAAAACATTTTTAATATACAAGCATAAGCACAAAATAGCTATATCATTGTACAGATACAAAGTTTCTCTTCAGAAATCGAAACTTCTAACGTTTGAGTTATCATGTGTTCCGCAGTCTCATGAAAAGTGCACAAAAATGCCATGAAAGTAAGATAGAGGAAGTGAGCGTCATTTGCTGAGCTAACAAGATTCTGAATTCGAGCTTGAGAGTAGCAAGAATGAAACTGAAGCTATGGACGTTGCAAGCGAGTCTATGAACATCAACAGTGAGAAGATATGAATCTCTAAGCATAATATAGGAGTATAACATGGCAATTGCAAAAGTTGTATTAAATCGGCAAAAAATAGCATGAACAAAGTCACAACATTGTGTTTAGCTAGGAGTCCTGGTTTTATCTCCGAACACTATCGAATACATTCTCATTGCGAGTTTACCAACTCAATGTTCCATCGTACCATTATTATGTTGCATTGTTATATTGTGTTTTGTATCATATTTCCAACTATGTATATATATATATATTTTTTTTTTTTATATACACATATATATATAGATGCAGAGTCCCAATGATACGCACACTCAGGAGATGCCACTCAGTGCAGGTTTAGTCCAGTAGTTACGCGTTTCGACTTGGCCCATGTATATTTCATTGTGTGTATGTCAGTCTGCACACACATGGGTTGGTAGAAATGTCATTACACTTATGTAATATTGGTATTTAATTTACAACTGGATCTACATATGGTATTACTTTTTGTGTGCCAAGCGAATGAGTAGCCACAATTGTCAGTGGTTCAGTATGCGTGGGCATTTGCATATCACTGCTTTGTATTTAGTTGTGATAACTGTGGTGCACTTTAGCTATACTCACCTCACACATCTCTCATGAGGTAAGGCTTGATTTCCCCAACCCAGCTAGTCAAGAAGGCTTAGGAGAGGGACACTTTCTGTTTCAGAATTGATAGTTTGTGCTCTGATCCATAGGGACCTGGGGCTTCGCTTTCTCTCTTTAAGAGAGAGTGACTCCCGCAATTACCTGAACCATAGACTCACGAAAGGACAAGTCAGGAGTAGTAGCTGTTACCTCTAGCTCGCTAATTGATGGCTATGAGGGTCCCTTTGGTTTTCAGCTATAGAATCCATCTCCCACCCTTGAATCTGTCCGTTAACTGTCCTTCTAACTGCTCCGGTTAATTTCTTTGTCAGAACACAGCTGTCCAATACTGGTCGCTCATTCACTCTCTTGTCTGTTATCTGTGACGAATATACTTCTCGCGAAACATAAGCCGTTCTCACGTATGTTGACTTCCCTTAAGTAGGGGAGGTGGTTAAGAAGTAATCGAAGTGAAGTGTTTTTTTCTTTAAACTACTACACCATATATTATCAAATATTGAAATACAGCGAATTAGAAGTCATTGCTTTGATAAAGGAAACTGCTAGTGATGGCGGCTGACTTTATTCAAATTCCTCTACAGTTGAAGCTTTAACATTTCTCTGTGCACAACGATCATTTAACATACGGTACGCGTTTATTTATTTTTGAGGTTTAACATTAACACGACCAGGCAACCTTGGGCGTCCGAGCTTCCCACAGTTACGTAACTAATCTTTTTAACGTGAAAGAGTAATGAACTGCAGTTCAGGGATTTATTCGTATCACGGGAGAGGGAAGCTCACGCCCAACCGTCTCTATTGGTAGTTTCAGCCTCCGCCCCAGTGGCTACAAAAGTTTCCTTTAATTTTCTTCCAAAACTTGTATGGGCTACTATCTGGTCCAAGCACCGGCAAAAAAACTCGCATCAGGCAGGAGTTTGCCCTTAAAATGGGAAATCCTTTTAAAGCTGCATGCAGTGTAGCAGCAATCGAGTATCATGCAGTGAGTTTCGAGCTGATCCCGATCCCATCCCCCTGCGACCAAAATGATAGCTCTGCTGTACGAACACCCTGCCTACAACATCGGTGTGACCTGAGCAATATCTGTGGCGTCTGTGAGCCCTACCTGTAAGTCTAGTATGACCTGAGTGATAGCTCTGCTGCCTTTACGCCCTAACTGCACGAACTGAGTGACCTGAGCAATAAATAGTATGGTCAGGGACTACCGGCCAACCCCCTCCTCTGCCCTGTGTTTCCCCCACCGTTATTAACAATGGACATGAGAAGATTTCTTTGGAAGACGAGGGGTCATACAACTCCCCGGCCGTATTTATTAAAACATAAAAGCAAATAAATTTTTTTAAATAAACAATTTTTTACACAATTATTTATGCAGAAAACCTAATTGACATTAGATTACAATTCATGTAGACAGGTGTCAAAGGGCTAGCCTTAACATAGTTCTAATACAGCGTCTCCCTATCTTAACTAAAACTTTGAATCATAATCACACGTTATTAATTTCTGCATATCTTCTTTGGGCCTACGGCAAGGTCACTAACCGGTGTCAGATCCTTATCAAACAGCCACGCCCTCACATATGAGTGCGCATGCGCAGAGGGCCCGTTTACCGAGAGAGAACTCCCCCCTCCCCGGTTACCCCCGTACACTCCATGAACTCCATTACATTAACAAAGGGGGGTCCTTGCACTCTGCGCCGTTTAGTGACGTCATGGTGCACTTGCGGGGTGGCCAACCAGCCTAAAGAAAGCGTGACGCCCTCCTCCCCCGCACTCAGCTATCCAGCCAGATGTACCGCCCCTGGAGTTCCTGGAGAGACCAAACAACATTATCACACACAATTGACTATCTGCTTCAGGGGATGGTGGGTGGGGAAAAAGATTACAACCTCCTAGAAGGCGGGGGGCAAGGTGCAGGCTTGAGGATCGCGGGAACAAGAGGACGCCTCCCGCGCTCCTCCGCCTTATAAACCCCCAAACATAGTCAGACCAGTTCTAACTGGCCTGACCCCAGCTCCCCCTTTGACCCGGAAGCAAACCAATCGCTTCCGGGTCAACTGGGTGCTCAACGCCAATCGGTGGGGAGGCGCCCCTGCCGCGTCATAGTGACGCGGCAGGGTGTGCCCCACCAGGACTGACGACACACAGGGGGAGGGGGGGCCGGTGCCCGCCATACATGCGGGGGGGGTGATGCGGCCCCGACCTTTCTCTCTGGTCCGGGACTACCGGCCAACCACCTCCCCTGCCCCGTGTTTCCCCCACCGTTATTAACAATGGACATAAGAGGTTTTCTTTGGAAGGCAGGGGGTCATACAACCCCCCGGCCGTATTAATTAAAACATAAAAGCAAATAAAATGTTTTGAAATAAACAATTTTTACACAATTATTTATGCAGAAAACTTAATTGACATTAGATTACAATTCATGTAGACAGGTGTCAAAGGGCTAACCTTAACATAGTTCTAATACAGCGTCCTCCTATCTAAACTAAAAATTTTAATCATAACCACACGTTATTCATTTCTGCATATCTTATTTGGGCCTACGGCAAGGTCACTAACCGGTGTCAGATCCTTATCAAACAGCCAATCCCTCACGTATGACTGCGCATGCGCAGAGGGCCTGTTTACAGAGAGGGAACTCCCCCCCAGTTACCCCCGTACGCTCCATGAACTCCATTACATTAACAAAGGGGGGTCCTTGCACTCTGCGCCGTTTAGTGACGTCATGGTGCACTTGCGGGGTGGCCAACCAGCCTAAAGAAAGCGTGACGCCCTCCTCCCCCGCACCCAGCTATCCAGCCAGATGTACCGCCCCTGGAGTTCCTGGAGAGACCCCTTGTCCCTCCCCCTGGGCGACCCCATTCAAGAATGGCGCCGCCCCCTAAGGACCTTAAATTGACTGCTCACCAATCATGACCTCACCGCCACAGGCCAGCGTAGTTGCCCGACTATCTGCCCCTCCCGTATTCTCCTACACTGAAAGGTCATGCCCAGACCTAAATCCACCCAGTCAAGCCATGATGTTCTCCAAAAATATGTCATTGCCTACATCAGTCAGGTGAACCCCGTCTTTTAAGAAGCACCGTTCACCCCTGACACACCCATGTGCTATGTTTTGCAATTGAGGTGACCTAAATAGCTTCTCTACCTTATTGTTGATCCTCTTTACCGAGTGATTCAACGCTTTGACAGACTCCCCCCCCTCTCCATTTGGATCTGGGTATCATCTGGGACCAAACTATGGTGCAGCCCTGGCATGTCTTGGCCAACCAGCCTACCTCAGAGAATATCTCCTCCATCAGGACCCTTCTCCCCAACTTTACAAGATAGTTTCCGCCCAAGTGCAAGATAACCACCGTGGGCGGCGGGGTGCGTCTGTTCAGCAGCTCTGTAACAAACCCCCTAAACTGACTGAGGCAGAGACCCCCTCTCCCATGGAAAGAAACCCTGAAACCTCCGCCCTTTGTCTGTAATTACCTGCCATAAAAACAGATTTAACAGGTCTGACATAAGAATGACCAATCACCCATACAACATGTGCATCCTTGTCCTGTGCTTGAGTCCGTCGGGGTGGAGATAACTGCTGAAGATGTGTTGTTGGCAGTTTTCGCCCTGCGTGACAGGTTCGAGAAACTGAAATATAAGCAAACAAAGAAGACAGGCATCAGTCCAATTGCTCTGTCACCCTTACAACATGTGCAGCCGCACATAACGCTTGTAACAATTAGAAGACCATCTCCCAATTATTTTCACACTGTTATTATGCAGCCCCTAGCCGTCGCCTCTGTGGCAGCACCTATTCGGAACAAATACGTCCCAAAGAGTTTTAGATTCAAACCAGCTCTGTCAATTGTCATGTCCAACACCCTTTTAAATTGGAACTTGGTAAGTGGGGTACCATACGCATGCATTAAAAGCGTCCCCCCACTGCGCCTACCCTCTGGTGGAGGAAGGCCTCCACGTGCATCACTGGGCAGCATGAGTTTGTTCTTGTCCTATGAAGTACCAGCCCCTCACCACGGGCTTCCTGATCCATTTTTGACTTCTTAATGGTAATTAACAGCACATCACCTAATATCTGAGCGTGACCAAGTTGGAGTCCACCTAGGATATCCTGCTTATTACTAGCCACCAGCTCCCCTATCCTGAATGCCCCATTAAAAGCCAGTGAAAAGGCAGCTCTAAACAATAGCACTTCCCCAGCGGGACTGCAAATGCCACCCAGGGCATTTAAAAGCGATGCCAGCCGCTCTAAATCTATCGGTTGTCTAGTGTCAGGAGCAGTCCCCTGGAGACGCTGCCACCCCTTGAAAGCCTTCTTCACAAGGAAGCTATTAGTGGGGTCCTTGGTACTTTTAATCTGTGCAAAGAAAGAAACAGCTGCCACTTGCCGGCTGTCTGTCGCCACAGAGCGCCCCTCCCTATGCAGCGCGTCTAGGTATTGGATGAAGTTCCCTGACTCCTCCCATCTCTCCTCCCAACCTTGCCCCAAAAAGGCGAAGTAAGACAGAAACGCCCCTTCATAAGCTGTTCTGGTCCTGGGCGCTAGGCTAGCTGCCACTAGGTTCTGTAGCTGGGGGCACCAATCTGCCAGAGTGTTTCTGGGAAGTGGGTTGGTGTCACCTCTGCGGATGGTAGATGTTCCCTGAAAACCTTCATCTTGGAGCGAGAAAGTGCATCAGCTGCATTATTTAATACATCTGGCACATGTTTGGCCCTAAACTGTACGTTCAATTTCATGCACACCAGCACTATCTCTTTCAGTAGGCGAAGTATCATTTTACACCTGACCGTCTGCTGATTGATACATTCAACCACTGTCATGTTATCCAACCAGAAGATTACAGATTGATTACACAATTGCTGAGGCCAAACTGTTAGTGCAACCCAGATTGGAAATAGTTCCAGGAAACCTATACTAGCTGTCAGACCACTCTCCTCCCACCACTCTGGCCACTGGTGTGCCACCCACTTGTGTCCAAGTATGGCGCCAAATCCCACACTGCCCGTAGCGTCAGTCCATAAACCTAACTCTGCAGACGTAGTGGGAGGACCGGGCCACACTACCCTGCCGTTGAAACCCTCCAGAAATGCGATCCAAATCTGCATGTCCTGGCGGACCTCTGCCGGCAGTCTCGTGCGATGGTGCTTCTCCCGCAGACCCGTCATGGTCTGTGAGATTGAGTGGGAGAATGGTCGCGCCATGGAAATGACCCTCAATGCGAAGTTCAGCTGCCCCACAGTCTGTTGTAGTTGATGAAGTGTCACTTTGTCTTTGGCTAAAGACTGTTGTAATGCTGCTCTAAATTTCCTGATCTTGTCTGTAGGTAACCTAAAACAACCCTCTACAGAGTCTAATTCAATGCCCAAGAATTCTATTGTAGTTGCTGCACCCATCGGCTTTCCCGCTGCCAGCGGGTCCCCGAAAGCCCGCATGAGCACGCAAAATTCCTGCAATGCCCATGCACACTCCCGAGAACCCGCCGACCGGAGAAAGAGAAAGTCATCCAGATAGTGCATGACATGTTGTTGCCCCGTCACCCATCTAAAGACCCACTCCAAAAAAGAACTGCATTTCTCAAAATTGGCGCAGGAAGCAGAGCAATGTTAATGTTAATGTTAATGTTAAAAAGACTTTTAAAGCGCACGAATACCTTGCGGTGTCTTGGCGCTGAACTAGAGTAAGACCTTTGGACATAAATAAGGGGGAAATTATCATGAAAACAGCCACGTTTTTAGCTTTTTCCTAAAAGAAAGGAGAGAATTAGCATCTCTTATGTCAGCGGGAAGAGTATTCCATAATTTAGCAGCACAATAAGTGGTACTCCGACCTCCCCAACACACAGTTCGAATTCTAGGGATTGACATAAGTTTGGCATTTGTGGACCATAGTTGTCTGCCTGGGTGATACCACGAAAAGAGCTATTTAAAATGTACCGTTCCTGTCCCGTTCAGAGTTTTATAGGCAAGACAGAGTACCTTGAATTTGACGCGTTGCGCCACAGGCAGCCAGTGTAGCTTCCGGATTTCTTCTTTAACAGATTGATGCCTAGGTATATTCAGTAAAAGCCTTGCCGCAGCATTCTGCACCATCTGAAGTTTCCTTAGGTGTTGCTTCTGTAAACCAATGTATAAGCTGTTACTGTAGTCTAATTTAGGCAACACCAAGGTAGTCACAATTGTTTTCCTAAGATCATCTGGAATGTATGGCAGGACCTTCTTAAGTTTCTTCAATAAGTAAAAAGAGGCTGAGACTGTAGCATTAGTTTGTTGCGCATAGTTGAGTTTGTTATCTATCAGCACTCCAAGGTTTTTGGCCTTTTTTACTGGTTCAGGAGTCTGTCCTAATTCAGTTGGCCACCACAGTCTATCCCAGTTAGGTTGGAGATTACCGAAGATTACCACTTCAGTTTTATCCGAGTTAAGTTTTAAACGGTGTCTTCCCATCCAGAGACTAATTTCCCTCATACAATGCTGAAATTGCAGTGCCGGAGACAGCGTATTTTTATATGCTGCAACAACAATCTGAGTATCGTCGGCATTAGATGTCAGATTAAAACCGAACTGCTGTATTAATATAGCAAGGTCAGAGATATAGGCATTGAACAATGAGGGACTAAGCGACGAGCCCTGGGGAACCCCACATGGCAATACATAGGGAGTAGCATAATAATGGTCAAGGGCCGCTGTCTGTTTCCTGTTCATCAGAAAAGATAATAGTAAAGCGAGGGCCTGGTCCTTGAACCCCATGTGTTCGAGACGCATAAGTAAGGTACCATGGTGCACAGTATCAAAGGCCGCTGATAGATCGAGGAGAATCAGAACAGCGGCACCACCCTTATCCTTCACTGCTCTGACCTCCTCGGTGGCCTTGATAAGGGCTGTCTCGGTACTGTACCCTACACGGAATCCAAATTGGCTGGGATCAAGTAACTCATTATTCTGCATAAACTGAGTAAGTTGGTTGTTCATTATTTTCTCTACTACTTTAGCAGGAAAAGGGAGCCTAGCGATAGGGCGATAGTTGCTAGTAATGGGTTTGTCCAAATTAGCTTTTTTTAACAGAGGGAGGCTAGTTGCATCTTTCCAGGTATTAGGAAATGTCCCTGTCAAAAACATATCATTAAAAATATTGGTCATGGGGCTTATCTCCCCTGCTATGTCCTTGAGAACTGCAGGGGGACAAGGATCTGAAGGTGATACAGATTTAGTGTCTTGAACAAGCTTTTTCACCAGCTCACTAGACACTTGTGAAAAGGTCGACAACTCATTTTTATTTTTTTGAGTCTCCAAAATGGGAGGTTCTTTAACTACCGTGTTGGAGGTAACGATGAAGATGTTATATATATATCATTGACTTTATTCCTAAAAGCACAGGCAATGTCGTCACTGATACTGAGCTATTAGGAACGGTAGTAAGGTCCTTCACCACCTGAAACAACTGTTTTGCATAGTTTGGTGAAGAAGGTCTTTTTCTCTGTATTCAGCATATTTTTATAGGTAGCTAGAGCACGTTTATAGCTATCTTTTTCCTCTGTTTCATAGTTTATTCTCCAGCGCCTTTCCAATTTGCGACATTTTTGTTTTTCTAGTCGCAACGCTGCCGTGAACCAGGGGGCAGACGGTTGGTTCCGATTCCCAGAGTTTTTACTCTTTGGTACTGTCACCGTAAAGGCATTGTTCAACCAGTCGGTATAATCCTCTACTGCTTGATCCACTTGTGTACTCAGACTTGGACGTGTCTGATTAAGTTGAAGTTAAAGCATTTTAATATCTATCTTACTCCATGCTTTAAAAGGTTTTCTTTGTGCTTTAGTAATACTAACTTCTGGTGTGGTTTGGGAAGGGTATTCAAATAAAACCAGGGAGTGGTCTGACCAAGCAGTAGGGAGGGTATTTTTAACAATCATTCCTGGGACTAATGAAAAAATACCGTCCAAGGTGTGCCCTGCCTCGTGTGTGGGTTTATGTACCAGTTGGGTGAGCCCCAGCGTACCTAACGTTGCAGTGAACATAGTGGTTTCTTTATCTGACATCTCGCCAAAACTGACCTGTCTGTTGGCGTCCTTGTGCGAACTTGTGGGGCTGCATTTGAGAACCTTCACGGACCCGCTGCCTGTTCCGCCGGGCTAGCCCGCCTCCCGCTGCCGCACTCAAACTCCATCTCCGTGCAGCCGCAGTGCGGAGGAGGGGCCGGGGGAACAGAACTACCACGACCAGCAGCCTTTGCGGCCGGAAGCCGCACCCGGATCAATCGCGCCAGGAGGCGCTTAAATCACTGCCTCATCTCCCGCATCGCGGGAGCGCGGGGGCAGTGCCGGGCAAAGCCCGGGCAAAGGGCGGGCCCTCTTACGCCCTCAGAGGCCAGAAGAGGCTGGGCTGGGCCACAGCTCTGACATCTGCAATAAGAGGTGAGCTGGGGTTAAATCATCATGAGGAAGCGTAATATCACGTCTACAACGCCTGCCCCTGTCAGTTCCCCTATTCCACCTCCCTCTTTTGAATGCTTACTGGAAAACGCCCTAACAATGGTCCAGGAGGAAATTGCTAACCCGAAAAGGAGGATGTCATTGGGTTGCAGCACCATTGACCTACAGTCACCCCAAGTTAGCCCTTTTAATACTCGTCCGCTATCTCCAGCATTTACCATCTTGAAACCATCTACCATGGTAACATCGTTGGAAATGCTGCCTGGGGAAGGGAGTCCGGTCATAACCATTGCCTCTCAGCCTGACTGTGTTGTACAGTTCGTAACTCCACCCCTGTCAACAAGTAATAAAACTGGCGAGGGCAAAAGGAAAAGGGGCCCCCTGAAATCTACTGTAAATATAAGGAAGCAACCTGCTCGCAACAAAAACCAACCAACTCCGCAGAGCATGTGGACCAGAGGGAAACAGCAACAATCTGAGGGTAACACTGTTAACACCGAAATGCTGCAAAATGCTGATTCGGTTACCCCCATAACCCTTTCTATTGATGACTCCAATTCCTTGGGCACACAGACTGAGTTTTTGACTGAGAGCATCATTCAACCCAAGCCCAATGGGAATTTTATTGAGACAATTGTGGACTCTATTTTTAAACAATTAGAATGTCAAATGATCAAGCAATTTAATATTGTTTTTAAAAGGTTAGATAAATTAGAAAATTTAATTAAAAAGGAAGAGGTAAAAAGGAAAGGGGCGATTAGCCTTGACCAGCTGAGGGGCGATCGCCTTTTGAAAGATCTGGAGTCTGCTGGCAAGGTTTTTCTGTGTGGCGCCCCTAGTACTAGCAGTAGCACGAAGGGAGCTCCTAAACTTGCCAGCAGTACCCCAACAGCTAATAATATACCTAGCTATATTAACACAGGGCAAACTAAACCTGCCACTAAAGCCAAGCCCACTCCTCTCTCAGTTGCCGCCTCCTCTAACACCACTATTACACCCAATGGTACACGACAGGAGAGCCTTAACACAATCCCTGTGAAACCTGCGATCCAAAGCTGCAATAACGTTAGGAAGGAACAACCAGCAGCCAGCAGACCCAGAAAATCTCAAGAACCTGCCCTCCATTTACCACCTGACGCCTGCCCATACGTCCTAGTATTGGCAGGCGTCCCACCCCTTAAGGAGGGACAAGGTGAGTCCTGGGTCCAGCTAAACAATAAGTGCATTGACTGGCTGACCAAGCACAAGGGGGTAGGCCACGACATCTCAAACGAAATTCTGTCTGCCCGTCGTGTAAGTTGGGTTGGCCCCTTACGCAAAGACTTTAATGGGGACTGCATCGTTCTAAACTTCAGGTACCCTGGCACTGCTAAACACATACTCACTCGCAACAGTATTTACCCTGGACCATCTACTGCTGTTACCCCCTTGCCTTTGGCCTACTTCTATAGGCCACCACCCAGGCAACTCTTTTCAGCTCCACCGTCCTTTCCACTCTTCCCAGTACCACCGTCTTACCCACTTTTTAACAGATACACTGCACTAGCAGATACATGTAGTTTGGACTGACCATTAGACATTTCATCTCACATTTCAGCTAGTGATTATATCAATAAGGAAGTCCCCGCAGGTGTTTCGCCCATCTGTCCCATTGTAATACCGCCTAATTCCCCAGGCAGGCATAGGTTGTTATCGGACCCTACCAAGGGTGCTCAGGGCCATGTTTCTACCACAGTTTCCGATGAATTATCAATACTGAGTTGGAACATTGCCGGCCTCAATGCCAAAATGAACATAAAGTCCTGGACTGATTGGCTCACCAGTTTTGATGTTTTAATGTTGCAGGAAACCTGGTGCACAAGATCCCTACTCCTTGAGGGTTATAGCTGCCATAATCTGATTGTCCCCTCCCCTCCCATTGGTCGCCCCAGTGGGGGTTTATCAACATGGGTCAAAATTACAACTGGAGTTAAAATTGAACTACTGCCAACTAATAACAATAACTTTATGGCGTTGAAATATATGGGCCGGTTAAAGTTATGTCTTATTAACTTCTATAACAATGACTTTATAACCCACCCTAACACTAATTTTTTGAATCTGTTTAACTTCATTGATGAAGTTGTGGATGGTCAAAAACATGGCAGATTTGATGGCATTTTCCTGGGAGGCGATTTTAACGCTCACATCCATCCCAGAACTCCACCCTGTAGGAGAGGAGAAGAACTACTTGACCTGTTGGCATCACGCGATTTAGTTGACGTAATGGAGAAATTAGATACTGCTGTAATCAACATACCTGTCCCTACCTATATTGGGCGTGGGAGCTCTACCACCATAGATTACGTATTCATCTCATCTCTCCTCGAGAATCTTTTATTGAAATCTAAGGTTATCAGGTCCTCGTATAGTGACCACTATCCCATTCTAATTTGCCTTAAATCAATTAAAACCCTGAGGAAGAAAACAGAAATTGGGGCTAAAAACCTAACTGTATCAACGGACAGGTTAAGGGTGGCTTGGAAGGGGATAGACAACCAGGATGTCCTGGCTAGAGTTATCAAAAAACATCCTACTCTAGTCTCGGTTTGTCTATCAACCTCCAGCCCGGGGCTCGATATTGTCAACTCATTTTGTGAGCTCTGTAAGGCAATAAAAACTGAAATCTCCAAACCTGTCCCAGCCCTTATTAATACCAATCCTAGGTGGTTTGATACCTCATGTTCTAAAGCTAACCGGGAACTCAGGGCTGCCCTTACTGCTGCTCCGCGTGATCCGTCCCTGGTAAGGACTCTGAGATCCAGATATAAACATTGTCTAAAAATTAGATCTGAAGAGCTATTAAAAGAACATTGGGACTCGCTCGTCCGCACAGCCGCCTTGCGAGATGCTGCAGGGTTTTGGAGGGCCGTTAAGAATCTCAGATCATTGGGCTCTAATATCTCCCCTATCAACTGTAACATAACAGGGGATGTGTGGATTGACCATTTTTCTAAGATCTATGATGCCTCTGCGTCTGGTAACCCAATTGAAACCACCCCAGTAATCAAGTCTTTAAACATTTTGTTGTCGGAGGTGGAGGATGCTATTATTGAAAGCGCTGGGAACAAAGCCCCTGGTCCAGATGGCCTATCTATTGACCAAATTAAATCTGAACCAGATTTCTGGGCTCCCCTGCTATGCAACGTTTTTAATAATTTATCCCTCACCACTGTCCCGGAAACATGGTCTTGTAGCACCATTGTCCCAATATTTAAAAAAGGCGATAGACTCGACCCCGGTTGCTATCGCCCCATATCATTAATTGACAATACATTAAAAGTCCTAGGCAGGGTCCTTTTTAACAGAATTAGCACTTGGGCAGAAGAAAACAGCATTTTACATCCCTGCCAGCTAGGCTTCAGAAGCAAAGTTGGCACGGTGGAGCAGTGCTTGAACCTAAACCTACTCATGGCCAAATATACGATTGCCAAAAAATCACCCTTATATTTTGGTTTTATGGATTTAAGTTCTGCTTTTGATTTTGTTAACCGTTCCCGCTTATGGTCTGTCCTGCTGAATTATGGCCTAGATGAATCCTTAGTTTATTTTCTGGCACATCTTCATAGCGACCTGAAAGCACGTGTCCGTATTAACAATGATGGTGAAGTTTCTAACGACATTTTAATCGGCAGGGGGGTCAGACAGGGTTGTGTCTTGGCCCCCCTGCTTTTTATCTTGTATATAAATGATTTGAGTGTTTCTTTGGCTAAAATAACTAATGATGTTCCGCAAGTTAATGGCAAACCTGTCCCTGCATTACTCTATGCGGATGATGCGGTCCTTATGGGCCGCACACCCAATGCTTTGCGAATTTTAATCCTGGGTTTTGTTAAATATATGGCAGATTTGGGCCTTTGCACCAATTTAAAAAATCTTTTATAATGTCTTGCGGCCCCAAAAGCTATAAAATAAGCCATATCCAATCAGGGGACAACATCCTAAAAAGCACCTGCACTTTCCCCTATCTGGGGCTGTTATTTTCAAACACTGGCTCCTGGCAACCACATGTCGCTCAGGGAAGGAACAAAATGAGTAAAGCTATAAATTCTCTAACCTCCCTTCGCCAACCCAATCAGGCAGACGTGATCATGTCATTGTTACAAATCTATCGATCACAATGTCTTCCTGTAGGCACCTATGGTGCTGAGGTGTGGGGTTATTCTAACTGTACCCAACTACAGACTGAAGAAAATAGATTTTGTCGGAGGATTTTGGGGGGGGGTCATTAGCGCACCAACTCATATTTGTCACAGGGAATTAAACCTCCATTATATAGAGGACTTCATAAGATCTCGACCTCCATTGTTCTGGATAAAAATCTGGTGTAATCCTGCTGCCTCCCTGTCACGTGATATTATTACGGATTGCTTAAATTGCGAGAGGGCTAAATTTATTCCTTGGTTTAAGGCTGTGGAAAATAGTTTTTCGAGTGTGGGGCTAGGTCATCTCTTTACATCCCCGCAACTGATTAACCACACGCACAAGAACCTAATAAAAAGGGCCCTTTACGATTCCTACCGTAAGGAGAGGCTAAGGCGTGACTCGGCTAAGCCGACCACAGTTAGATATACTTTCCTCATGGAGCCAAGTGATAAACCATTTGCTCTGCCCCAGGGCTACCTTCGCTTAAAGCTTGGCAGGTGGAACAGGAGCTTGCTATTCCGGTTCAGGGACGGAAGCATTATAAATCTACTCAGCTTCCTGTTAGGATTTAATAAAAACGTGGAAAATCTAAGCTGTCCCTGTAATATAGGCGGCAAACAAAGTCTGCTTCATTTTATTTTCTTTTGTGGTTTTTACAGAATGCACACTTTGCACTTTCTAATGCCGTACTGTAGAAAAAACGCTCTAATGGATTTTAAATTAGCTTTTAAAGATTTGTTATTGTTAAAAACGGACGAGGCCATTTTTAGAGTGAGCTGCTTTCTTAAAGCAGCTGTACGGTCCCGTGCTTCTATGTTAATTGACTGAAATACTGGCACTATGCATATTTTGCACTTTGCTTATTGCACATTGTATATTTTGCACTAACGATTGCATTGTTGCACATGGAAGAAGTTGCATCGCTATGAATTTGTAATCAAATGGGACGTAATTTGTGTTTTTTTTCCTGCTGGATTTTATGTGTACTTTTATGGATGTTTTATAATCCGAATACAGATCATTTGACTTGACTTGACTTTATCTGACGTCAACTCAAGATGAATGTTAAAATCCCCCAGAATCGTGAACCTTTTAATGGTAAGATGGGGTTCTAGTAGGGAGTCTAAATTAGATAGGAAGTTGGTCCTTGCCCCTGGGGGGCGATACACCAGGTTACCCCTGAAGGTATTTTTTGGATTTAATTCTATCGACCCATGGGCATACACATATCCATACAGAATTTCCCTTGAAATGAAAAACCTAGCAAATGGTGATCTAGAGGATGAACTGGCAGCAGCCGGAATGCGGATTCAATATCTGATTTGGCCAGCAAGGCCCCTGGTCCCAGAGCCCTTAACATATCCACTGCTTGGTCAAAGAAGGCATACCTCACGGTACAGATTTCTTCATTGATGGCGTAATTCAGTGATGCACCCCTAGGCGCTGACAGATTATGAATCAGCCTGAACTCGCCGTCCTCCTTCTTTGGAATCACACCCAGGGGTGAGCAAACAAAATTCTGGATAGGAATGTGATCAAAAGGACCTGCTATTCTGCCCAAACACAATTCTTTAGTAATCTTGGCCGCTGCCACCCCTGGATTGGTTCTGACAGACAGCTGATTTCTACACTCCGAGGTCCCTTTGTAATCCTCTGCTGGGATCCTAAAACCGTACAAAAAACCTTCTTGTAACATCCTAGCAGTTGTGTGGTCTGGGTATTTGTTTAGCCAAGGGGTCATAGCCAGCACATCAATGGGAGAACGTGACACCAGCCGTATATTCTCATCATTCCTGCTTCTTCTTTCCCTTATCTCCAGAAGATGCGTTACTTCTTTTGCGGCATGATGTTTCAGGGTGGGAAGGGTGATTACATATGGAGCATGCGTATCTAAACTTACACGTGCCCTGCACCCTGGTGCATGATCTTTTATTAAAATCCCAGCAGACCCCTTTTTGCCCCTAGCTGTTCCCTGTTCCAGGGGCCAAGCCCCAGGCCTGCGCTGGACGAAAGGGCTGAGAAGATTTGGGGGTGTAACCTCTGTTCCAGCCTTGGCCTGGAGTACTCTGTCGGCTTGCAGGAAAGTGATTAACCATGATATCGGGTCAACCTGGTCCCAGGTAAGTGATGAGTCAAATTCTTTAGCATTCCTAAAATTCATGTCATAGTCCTTCCATGCCCCACCCCCATAATTATCATGCAACATTGTCACCCATCTCTGGTAACATGCCATTTCAGCCTGCAAGTTAGGGGAACGCTCAGCTATAATAGCCATAAATACAGAGAAGGCCCAGATCCAATTGGTCATAGTTTCCTCAACTCTGAATCTCCCCATTTCCACCCGCCATTCACCAGGCGACATCCAATCATTTTGCTTCCTAGCATATTCCATTTCCCTGTTATCCACAAGCAAAGAAAACATATTGACATATGCACCAGCCCAAATTAATTCCTTCACTTCTCGTGACACATGCCTTGTCAAATGCTCCTTTCTAGAAGGTAATGTACCCATGCCTAGCAATGGTAATGGCACCTCCTTACCTATTCCCCCAGCACCCGTTTGCTCTACAATCTTCTCTTTTCCGTTGTTGACCTCTGGTTGCGCCACTTGGGGTGGGTTAGGAATACTCGGCCCCACGCCACTTGTGGTAGCTATAATCTTTGCCACCATCTTATGTGCCTCCGCTAACGGATCCTCCCCTATTTCTTTGGTGCCCACCACAGATGATAAGAATCTGCCCTTCCTAGCCACGGGAGAATTGCCGCTATCTGAGCCGCTAGCTCCGGAAGGACCTGACTAACCACCGCTGGTGGCAGGACTGGGGTAGGGGTCGCTGTGCCTGGGACAGGGATCCAAGGGGATGGGATGGGGTTAGGTGTGGGTACCACCGGGATCACGACCGGGACAAGTGGAGGTAATGGACCCGGTGTTGGCACTGGTGTAACTGGTGCCGGGATCGAAGGAATCTGAGGCATAGGTGCGGGGGACATTGGTGGCACTATGATCCCTGAGGGACCCCCTGAAGGATCCTCCCCAAGAGGCTTTGGAACGTGACTCTTCCCCTTCCTTGCTCTAGCCCGTTTAGGGAGGGGGTCCAATTCCCCCCTGGGTTTCGGGGGCACTATCGTTTGCTTAGGCCTGCCTGTTGGCCCGGTCTGCTCATCCAATCTCTGTCTCAGCTCCGCGACGCTTTTCCCTAACTGGTCAACCCTTCCCCATCTCCTATTAATCGTTGCCATACTACGCATCATCCCTTCCAGCATGTGTTCCACGCGGGACCGCTTTGCATTGTGTCTACTAGCCAACCCCTTTTTATTCACACAGCCAAGTATCCTACACCCAAACCTGTAAGAGCACTGTCCTCACGGACCCCGCACCTCTTTCACCTGATGAAGTTGGAGGCACACAGACTGGCCGTAAGCACCACGCAACCACGCAACAAGCCCGGCGGCCCTCCAGAAACAGTGAAATGCAGGCCTGCCTTTGTCCTCTGTTAGCTTTGTCCACCGCTCCGCTCCCTGGCGCTCCTGCAAACAGAAGGCACCTTTAATGTGATCCTGCAAAGAGAAAAGATATTAGCATATACTGTGGACAACCGTAGTGCTAACTTCTTTAAAACCGGTGTTGTATCAGAACACTTTACATGAGCATTAATAATAGCAGACCATAGGTAGGTATCAAAGCCCTTTGCCTGAGCACTATCAACAACAGAGCAGCATTAAACCAAATTGAATCTACTATTCGTATGTTGAATAGCAAGCAAACAACCCCTTGAATCGGTATCAGAGCACTTTACATGACCATTAGTAAGGCCACCTAAGCATTGAAACCGTCCAAAACGTTGGGCTACTTGGCAAAAAACGTCTTTCTCTGCACAGGGCCCCTTTCTTACCACATATGCCGGTGCTAATTTCGCACCCAAATGGCTCAACTGAAATGCTTTAACTTGAACGAAATCCATCCGCTTAAAATGCTTCCAGTACTGCTGCCTTCAACCTCAAAAAATTCCCGAGTGCTCCCGGCTCCTATAGGGGGACCCGCACAGCAGCTCGCACCTCGCCCTTCTATTGCCTCAAACAACGGGTGCTGCCGACTCGATCTATTAAAAGGGGCCCCACCCGATATGCGGCCAGACGACAATACGCCCTTCAGTTGATTCGTGCCTCGCCACCCCGACCTGGCCGCACTTCCGATGCCCTCCCCCCCCCCGGTACCTGTAGCGCTCCGGGAGCGCAAAAACTGCAATGCCCGCAGACCGAACCCACACTGGCTCCCCGCTCCTTTATGGACGGACCCGGGAGTTCTCAATCTCCGTTGGCGCCGACGCTACCTGCTGTAACAAGAAAAAGGAACAAAGAGGCGTTGCTCACTCTCGGTGCAATCCTGTGACTCGGATCAGCGATGCTGAGCTCGTCATGAGCACGGGAGGGGTTAATACTGACCTGGAGGCTCAGTTTCCTTCTTGTATTAGGGCTAATCACACACACACTATGTCACAGCAAGAGCAGAGTTAATTCAGGAATTAGGGCAGAAGTAGAAGGAAACAGGCAGAAGAAAATAAAATGAAAATGAACCTTTGGAGACATATATGAAAGCTGATTTTCACAAGGCTCATAGGAAAAAGAACTTTCAATATGACAAGTTACAGTGGATTCCAGTCTCATCTGAATTCTGTGTTTTTTACCTTCACCTGGAATTTTTGACTGCTGAAAATAGCCAAACATTCCAGGTTAAAGACTGGCTCACAATGAGGAATTATCGAGGCAATAGGGCCTGAAATCAGCCATTACCAATAATGAAAATGGTTGCCTCAGAGAAAATTCTAGATAGACTGGAGGATACCTCCTCATGTAATCTGGAAGGACCAAGGGTCTCTGGTATCTAAGAAAAGTATTGGGCTCCAATGAGGGTTGATGGCAAAGGGGTAACATTGGGAAGGGCAGTTTGCTCCTGCTGTGTCAAGGCAGCAACCTACCAAGTGCTTTGTTTCTCACCCTTGTCGTATCGCTAGGATTTAAAGCATGACACAACTAGGGCTAGCTTGACTAGTGCTTGTTCATCTTTTGGAGGCTTTGGGAACATGAAAGGGACTTTGGACACAAATGCTGCTCAAAATTTGTATTTTCTTCAGCCTAGCAGGAGTAGGTTTAAAGATTGTGGGGTTTCTACTGAGGATTCCAAACTTGATTGAACTCTTGCCTCATTCATGAGGTGCAACTGTGCAGTAGTAGGCAGTGTATCCCTGGCTTTAAAAAAAGTGCATGGCTACCGGTAATGTTTACACACCCATACTTGCCCACATGGCATCATTTAATTTATTCAACAACATTTTTGACTTGCACATATTAGAAATGTAATCACTGGCCTTCTCTGATTACGAGCCCCCCATTTGTTGGTTTACATGCACAAGGCATCTCACTGCCTATCTGGCTACACTATTGCTGCGGAGCTGCTTATATGTTTAGTGCAAACTCTAATTATGATTTGTGGGTCTATCTCACACTTCCTCTGCCATCACACTGCTAGGCTCTGCAACCCAAGAAAAAGATAAGGGAACTACTATATTCACACAGGCATGACACCAACATGCTTCTTTTGTAGGATTACAACAAACACATGACTGTCAATCATACACTTCCCCATGGTGTAGTATGCTATATGTCTGAACATGTACTTCAGTGCCTCACAGAAGAGTGTGAAACACTTTATAAATACTGCAACACAATATAACCACACTTTTAAAAAAGAAGGTAGAGAAAGACTAAACAAACAAGGGAATATACAAAGAGAATATGGATCACACTTTTCTTCATTAGAGAAGGAGAAGTAATAATCAGGGTTTATAAAAAGCGAACAATAAAACAAATGTGACAATAGAGTCCTAGTTGTACCCATCTATTTGACCAGGGTAGCAATCGAATAAGCAGATGCAAGATTGGGTTCAGAGCTCAGAGATGCTTGAGGTCTCTAACTGGACTCTGATGGAGCACAATGGTGTTCTAAAATGTTAGGGGTGCATCATAATCATGGATAGTCTGCATCCGCTTATATTCTTATGTTGTATTAATTTTGATTAGTAGCATCGAATTATAATAAAAAAATGTGCAAGTGAAGTAATAGAAAAGTATTTTGCATCATGCAGAACAGAAATGAAGTGATGTTTATTTGAAATTGTAATCTTTAGTATATTGCAGCTCTCTAACAGAAATCTTATGTGTAGTGAAATGCATTTCTGATTTAAGCGTGTACCATGATGAAAACTGCACTAAGAAATAATGAGTTAGGCTTAACATGTAATGGTTGCAGATGTTTGCAACAAGTAGCATTATTAACATCTGTGTAAATCCTAATGTGTAAAGGCCTAAACAAATGTTCACGTTGTGCTATATAAGGCCTATTAGTTTATTCTTATGTTAGCCGAATTGTGTAGGCCTGGAAATGTAATTTCCCTGGTAAGCTCTCGCATTTAGAAGTAGTCAGCGACTTTAATGTGCACGCAAGGATGTTCTGTTCTCACGCTTCAGTTGCAGGTGGAAGAAGCTGCCTTTGTTAGTTAGAAATAACGACTTTTGTTTTAGGAGTTAGGCATGGAGGAGAAGTGAAACAAAGTAAATAGAAGGTCGATAATTGGGAGCCGGTGTTCTTTCTTGTTGAGGAGGCCTGGGAACCAAGGTCAACGGAATACACTTGTAGAAGGCGGTGGAAAACTACCTAGGAGAGGTGTCCGTTAGCATGAAGTGATCTGTGGGCGTGTTTTACATTTTTGTATTTTGTATTAGGGAAAGTGCCCCGAGGGAGGAGAGGCAGAAGGAGACAGGATGAGTTAGGAGAAGGGGTTAGAAGATTGATCTGGGAAGAGTATCGTAGAACGAGCTCTGTAGCTTTGGCTACCTGACTTACATCGTGAATGTGCTTCTTAGGAAGTCTTTACGCGCTGACACCTTTTCATTTGATTTTGCTTGGGAAATGCTAAGTAGGGATGTCACCTTAGAGATAGAATAGAGATAGACTAATGCTTTTTACCTTTCAGCCACAGATGAAGTCTGACTTAAATGTTGGAGCAGTCCTTGCTTGTGTTTTATTTTTGGAGTTGTTTATTCTCTTCATGATTTATCGGAGCAGACTCATTTGTAGATTTGGTTTTGGATTAGTTCCCATGTATTTTTACAACCTCGTCTTGAGGTGCTTGTATATTCAGTTGTTTTTGGCTTTGTAATAAACCCCTAAACTGAAGTTTGGAGTCTGTGATCTTTTGAGTCATGGTTACTATTGGAAGTTGAATTACTTAATTTGAGTTGCTTCTCCCCTTTACACTTCTCAGCAGCTAAAAAGAGACATCGACCTAGGGTTCCTCTTTGAAAATTTAGTAGCGGTACCCAGCCTTATCAGTTGGTAGCCAGAGGACAGTTACCTCTGTATTAAGGGGAGAAGTTAGGGAAAGGTTAGGAAAACCCCATAGAGCCCAAGATATGGTTGTCCAGAAGATCGAGAGAGGAGAACAACAGTGTTTGGCGAGACCGACGGTGAGTGACGGTGAGGCGGAAGCCGCAGTTTGCGGAGAAGTGAGTATGAATAGGGATGTTGTTAGATTGCGGTGATGATTTGATTGTGTGATGTCTTGCAGAGTTGGAATGACAGTTGAGTGATTGTGGTTTCGGACTGTGAGCGCGCGCGGTCCATGTGATTTTGATGTCAGGCTCAACGAGTAGTCTAAGATCCTGGGATATATAGATTGTGGTGTAGAAGACACCCAGAGCCGTAATTGTTGACCATTGATTGTGGGAGTCGTGAGACATCTTCGACAAACCCACCCGAGATAGGGAACGACAGAGCGAGTGTTTCAGTGACCAACACGGGTCGTGGGTTACTGTGTGTGTAAAATCGAGTGATTGGATCCTATCAACTATTTATGTGACCGTCCGGCTGTTGGTGGGCAGATGGTCGAGGGCAGTTGTCCGGTCGTTTCGCAGACAGACAATTGTCAGATTGAGGTAGACAATTACGACTGACTGTCCAGTCGTATGGTGGACAGACAGTCGATCAAGTGATTGTCCGGTCTTTTGGTAGACAGACAGGTACTTTCTATATGAATGAGATGTGCGATAGTGCTCAAGACGAATTGTGAAGGAGGGCAGCTGCCCAGTGAGGAGGAAGAGTGACGTCGAGGTGTGCCGCGCTGTGATAGGTCGGTTAGTGTAAAGCAGCGCTGGTATTGGTGGATTGACATCAGGAAGTAAAACAAAAACATTGTGAGCAAAGGAGTTGATTTAATCATGAAATGTTTTAAGGTATTGTGAGATCTTTGTAGGGGAGATAGAGGAGTCGTAACTCGAGTGGGGGAAGAAGCACCACCTGAGGATACCCCAGATCATTACATGGCTACAAATGTAGGACTCCTTACAATACTTTGGTTTCATAATTGGCAAAAGATGACTGAAAAGGAGGGAGATTTGGCTTTCCCACGTTATGGTTCCTTTATATTTGATGTGTTGTATCACTTGAAGTCAGTGATGGCTGCATTACGACCCTTACCTAGACCAACTCAGTTTGAGGCACTGGATGCATGGATAAGAGCAACACATGCAAGAAAAAGAGATAGAAGTCAGGAAAGGGTGAAAAAGTCAATCAGGGCGTTTCAAGATGCACGGTGGGATGCATTGACGTAGAGATGGATGGTAGGCACCATTGAGGGAGATAGATTGTTTCCTTTGTTAGTAAAGGCGGGAGATGTCCAAAAGAGAAGAGAAGAGGAAGATGATAGCTACACAGATGACAGTCTTTTGGAGAGGTTGTTGGCAGACCGAGAGCGAGAGTGAGAATTCTTACGGAGGAATCTAGAGAGCTGCAGACAAACTCTAGTGTAGGAGAAAGAGGAATGATTTCAGCAGGAACAGAGAGAATGGGGACACAACCACTGAGGGGAATGGAAGCAAATGAAGCTAACAAAATTACCAGACTACCGGAAGCTCTTACAGTACTGGTCACCTATGGTCCCATCGTGTCAATATGCGACCCAGATCAGGTAGGAAATGGAGGTTTGGTACGGTCGGTAATAGGAGAGGGTACTGGTTCCGGAAGGAATGGGACAGCGAGTGGAAGTAGTCACCCTTCAAGGCCAACAGAATCGAGTACACCGTTGCCAGACACAGCAGCTTCCTCTAGGGGACAAGTGGAGCAGAGATCAGCGTGGACAGGGTCCTTGGCTGATTCGTGTTCTGACTTGAGGATGTGGGAACTCCCAGTGAGAGGCCCTAGTGGAAGGATGACAGAAGGTAGTAATAGTCAGGGAGTTTCAGGGAGTCAATCTGTCTCACGGAACTTAATAGAAGATAACCAGCAGGAAGATCAGGGTAGTGAGAGTGGAGAGTTGAGTAGTGCGTCGAGTCGAGGGACAATTAAAGCTGATAGGAGGGCCAAGGTGCTGGATGTGGTGAGATTAAAGGCAGAAGTGGAGGAGATAATCAGTGGGAATTTGCCTTTGGAAAGGATCAAACTCTATGAACCAGATGAATTGCTGTTTGTGGCAAAGGAAGTAACTCACAAGGCAAGGAAAGCACATGAGAAATTGACAGAGTTGGTACAGAGTTATGATGTGGATTTGTCTAAAATGAAAATGTTACAGGGAAATCACAGGTTAAATTGCAGTGATCAGGAACTAGAAGAGAAAAGAGTCATTGGTTTGAAAATGCACATTTGAGAATTGATCGTAGGGATATGTGCGTGGAGCATGCTTGGCAAGTGGGAGGAATTATGGTCAAAGAATAAGAGTGCTAGAAAGAGCACCACCTCCAGGAGGAAGAACATTGAGAGTAGAGGCTTTTCCGTTGGGAGAGGTACCGAGTGGACGGTATGTGCATGTGCCTTGGAGTAGAGGTGATTTGGCAGCGTTTACCAATGATTTTCCTCTGCTGAGGGAAAAACCTGTTGAGTGGTACAAGCAAGTTGATCGATTTGTCAAAATTTCAAAAGTACTGTGGTTTGATAAAATGTTATTGGTGAAATTTGCAGTGTCCAGGGTTACGAGCCAAAAGCCTTAAGAAGAGAGTTATATAGCTGTAAACAATTATCCTTTCGTAATAAGGGAAGATTAAACTGCTCCACCAATTGTAAAAAGGATTTGAGGTCTCCATTATGAAGAATCTGATCTAAGGTAAGGATACCCGCCGATTTCCATGTAGGCCTGAAGAGAGTTTTCCCTTTAATACGTATTCCAGAGTTATTCCATATCGCGGCTTTTACATGTAGACGTGGATTAAAGCCTAAAATACGGTGTGACCGTTGCCAAGTTTTACACATTGCAGATAACATAGGATTACGGGGATCAAGACGGCTGGTACCTGACCCATATAATTCAGAGGATAAGAGAAATCTTTCAATATGTACCCATTGTGACGTGTTAGAGTTATCGTGAAGCATGTATGTAAGTTGGGATAATTGTAATACAATTGAATAGTATGAGCAGGTAATCACATGGTTGCAATCTAAGATTTTGCCACAAGATGTTGATTGGGTTAAGATAGACAGAACTGTTCAGGAGCCAAAGGAGACTGTACATGCCTACTATGAGAGGCTATTGCAAGCCTTCAAGCAGTACAGTGGGTTGTATACCCTTGACACAAAGGATATGGGACAGTTTGTCTCCAAATTTGTGTTGGGATTGAGACCAGAAGTTAGCCTTATGATCCAGCAGCACTTGATTTGCTGGCAGAATAAATCCTTGGATGAGATTCTACGGTATGCCAGGTACTGTAGTGACAAAGTGGATTTGAAGCATAGGAAGCTTAAGGATAAGCTGATGCTGGTCCAAATGCAGAATGCAGAGAAAGAAGATCAGACACAGTCAAACAGATGGAACGTTAGGAAGAAGGCAGGGAAATAATCAAGGAGGAACTCAGAATACATCAGGTCAGAGAAAGGGGAAATCCATAGATCCTAAGGCAGGAATAGATGTTGCCACGCTAAAGAAGACCACTGCATGTCATAATTGTCACAAGATCGGGCATTAGAAACACGAGTGTAGATCGAATCCAGCTAATCAGATTCAGAAGGAGGAAGTGGTACAGACACCTGAGGTCGTCAATACAATGAAGAGACCCAGATCTGTACAAGGGGGGACCATAGATCCGCAGGTACAAGTTCCCCAGCCACCGAGAATCCCACAATGAAACCAAACACACCAACAGATGCCCTTTATCGAGACCTTTGATGAACTTGATTCAGATCCGTTGCAACGACGGTGTCTGAGGGGGGAGGAAGACTGTACCCTTGGAGCAGTCTTGGAGGTAGACCAGAGAGGACCGTATGTAGAGGCGGATGTTGACGGTCATCAAATTACCTTCTTGGTTGATACTGGTGCTACCCATTCTACTGTGAGATATGAAGTAGTTCCCAACCTACCCCTTTCAGGACAATCAATTCAAGTCGTAGGAGTGGCGAATAAGAAAATGACTAATCCTTTGACTGAGGCAATACCTGTGAGAATAGGAACCTTTCGCGATAGACACCAATTTGTGGTAAGTGATTCAAGTCCAGTCTGTTTGTTGGGGCGTGATCTCTTTTGCAAATTGAACTACACCAACTATTGTACACCCAAGGGAGTGGAATTACAGACTAATGATGATGATGCTGTGTTTAAGATAGTGAATCAGAATCTATTTACAGAGGTATTTCCTATGTTAACAGTTGAAGAACTCCCCCTCAACCTGAGGGACTCTCTCTCTCTGGATGTATGGGATTTTACCGGGGAAGTGATAGGATTGATCAAGGGGGTTGAGCCAGTTAAGATCCAAGTTAAACCCAATACTGAGTTTCCGAGAACACCTCAGTAGAATCTGTCACCCGAGACGATTGTAGGAATCAAGCCTGTGATTGAATATATAATCGAACAGGGAATTCTGAAGGAAATAATGGGGAGTCAATGTAACTCATCAATCATGGGATTGCAGAAACTGAGTGGGAAGTATAGGATTGTGCAGGACCTGCGCACGGTCAATATGGTTGTGGTTCCATGTTGTCCTGTGGTACCAAATCACTGTTCCGGATCCCATGTGAAGCTGAATGGTTCACAGTGATTGATTTGTGTCAAGCAATCTTTTCAATACCATTGCATGTGGAGAGCAAATTTTTATTTGCTTCGCGGCTGGAAGATTATGTGTTAACATGGTGTCATATCCCTCAAGGGTATACGGAGTTCATCGATCTTTAATCAGCTTTTGAAGAAGAACCTTGAGAGACTCGTACTGCCACATATTTTAGTTCTTGTGTAGTACATTGACGATCTTTTGATTGCGTCCGAGATGGAGGATGCTTGCAGGATCAATACTGTTGCTTTACTGAACCATCTAGCGGAGAATGGACACAAGGTGTCACCAAACAAGCTACAGTCTTGTTTGACTAAAGTTCAGTATTTGGGACACCTAATAGAAAAGGGTAGGAGGAAGGTGTCACTAGATCAAATTGAGGCGATTATGAAAATGACTGTGCCCCCACACAGAAGGAAGACAGGATGTTTTTAGAAATGGCTGGGTACTGTTGTCAATAGATCCCAAACTTTTCCTTGAAGGTGAAGCCTTTACAAAGGTTGACGCACAAGGATGTAATTGATCCATTACCGTGGGATCATGACTATCTGGTAGCGTTTTTGGAGTTGAGAGAGGATCTATGTCGTGCTCCGGCTCTAGGAATGCCAGACTATAACAAGTCTTTTTCACTGTTCTGTTATGAGCGAGAAGGTTGTGCTTTGTCAGTACTAACTCAAAGCCACGGAGGTGTCCGTAGACCAATTGCCTACTTCTCAGCTACTTTAGATCGAATAGCTTCAGCGTTGCATGGATGTCTCAAATCAATTGCTGCAACCGGGGTCAGCATTGAGAGATGTGAGAGTATTATTATGGCCCTCCACTTACTGTTTTTGTTCCACATTCAGTTGAACTCCTGATGATGAGTACTAAGACACAACATATGGCAAATAATAGACTCACACGTTCTGAGCAGGTTATACTTGCTTCACAGATGTGACTCTGAAACGTTGTTCTGTCCTGAATCCTGCTACCTTAAAGCCTTTGCCAAATGTTGATGATGAAGATTGTGAGGACCATGACTGTCTCGATGTGACAGAATTTTGCACCAAACCGAGACCTGACATTGTTGACGAGCCTCTACCTGAGTCCGATAAAATCTTTTTCGTAGATGGTTCATGCTTAAGAGACAATGTAGGTCATTTGAGAGCAGCATTTGCTGTGTATACTATTTCTGGAGTTGTGGAAGCTGCTTGTTTCCAGGGAGTATAGTCCGCGCAGGTAGTTGAAATCATTGCGCTGACTTGTGCCTGTTTGGCTGCTGATCAAATTTGAGTCACTGTTTACACTGACAGCCAGTATGGGTTCAGTGTGGTTCATGACTTATGACAGCTATGGTGACAGAGGGGTTTCCTAACGTTATCAGGATCTCGCATAAGGAATGTGGAATAAGTGAGACAATTGTTAGAAGCTTTACAGCGTCCACGAGAAATTGCTTTGGTGAAATGTGCAGCCCATGAGAGAGGAAATTACTAAGTCTCTCTTGTAAATAGATATGCAGATGAAGTTGCACGTTTTTGCTCTGAACAAGGGTGCATTTTTACTGGAGATTATACAGGAGAGAGCCTAGAAAAAAAATGAGCTCAGCATGATGTTAGCCATGGCAGACACCTGGGAGGAGCTCTAGCGTCTGCAGGGAGAGGTTTCAGAAGAGGAAAAAGCTTTGTGGATCAGAGCAGGATGTGAGAAAGGAGATGAAGGGATTTGGATTTCAAGTGATGGTGGAGCAGTGTTACCAGATGACTTAACAAGTCCTATGGCAAGACAGATTCATGGAGCAGTGCACCTTGGAAGGGATGCTATGGTGCGAGTGTTCAGACAGACGTGGTATAATCCACGGTTCCGTGCATTTGCTGAAGCAGTGTGTCATAGGTGTGTTACGTGTCAACAAATGAATGCTGGGAAGAAAACTGTGGTTGCATTGAGTCATATTGGTAGGTCTGGAGGGCCTTTAAATAGAACACAGCTCGATTTTATTGAGATGCCTAGGTACAATGGGTTGAGGTATGTTCTGGTTGTGGTGTGTGTTTTCTCACAATGGATTGAAGCGTACCCGACGAGAAGGTGTGATAGCCTCACAGTAGCAAAGTTGTTGCTTAGGGAGTTGATACCTCGGTTCGGTTTTCCAACTTCACTGGAGTCGGATAGAGGAACACACTTCCACAGTAAAATCATGAAGCTTCTTTGTGCTGCCTTAAATGTTGACCAGAGACTGCATTGTAGCTATCGACCACAGGCTTCTGGTATTGTGGAACAGATTAATGGGAGTTTGAAAATTAGGATGGCAAAGTGTGTTTGTCTACGTCTTTGAAATGGCCGGATCCATTGCCCCTGGTATTGATGAGTGTTTGTAGTACCCCAAATAGAAGGACTGGTCTTTCGCCCCACGAGATCCCAATCGGGGGGGCTATGCGGTTACCAGCAGTGCCATCCACAACCTTGATAAACATCACAGATGATTTGATCCTTGACTATTGCAAAGGACTGGCTGATGTGGTCTGTTCTGTGTCTCACCAGGTGGAAGCTGCAACTGCCCCGACCTCAAGAGACCTCTGCCATGACCTGTGTCCGGGTGATTGGGTGCTAGTTCATGAGCATGTGAGGAAAAGTTGCCTTGATGCCTGTTGGAGAGGTCCTCACCAGGTAATTCTGGTGACAAATACAGTGGTGAAGTGTGGAGGCTTGGCGAACTGGATACATGCCTTCCATACTCACAGAGTTCAAGTCAAGCTGGGGGGGGGGTTGCAGACGAAGCTGGTCCACCAGAACAAGCAGAGGAGGGTTATGCTACTGTGGAAAAGTAAATTTTGCCATGTTCTGTGTCCCTACGCGTCCTCCATCATATGTTATCTGTGCATGATTAATATGCATATGTATTCCCCATGTTCGATTAATGACGCAATTACAGTTGTGTCCATCTCTAGTATGTCTATTTCCAGTTCTCGTGAATACTACGAATATCAGGCCTATGTAAAGTTACGTTGCCACGTTTCTCAGTGTGCACGTTATTCCATTGTAAAGTCCCCGTTTCTAGGCCTCAAAAGGGCCCGGACACCAGATTCAGCTCCTGTCTCCTGAGCTTCGCTGAGGAGCGATACAGCCCCCACCTGTATCCCTGACCCTTCACTTACTTCCTGCCTCACAGTGCCCGGTTCAGCCTGGCTCTGCCTCTGAGTCTGCCAAGAGTATGTTATGATTCTAGTTATCAGTCCAGCCCTCCTTCTCTGCATTCCTAAGTTACTGAATCGCATCAATAGTTTCCGTCATTGTCTAGCCTTTACGTCTCCATGTAAGAGAAATACTGTATTTATGGTCATTTAATATTCTTCATCACGCACTACATGTAGAATAATGCATGCTCCAGTCTTAGAGTCTGTTAGCCTTTACCCCGATAACTTTTGGATTCTATCAACATGTTCTCTAAACATCAGATACTAGATACTGCTTAGGTACATGTCGCCCTGACTCTCCAGACTTCAGTCTCTGCTCCTAGCACAGAGTTCGTAGCCCCCAGCTTCTTCTAGTAACACGTCATTGCCAGTTTGCGCGCACCATTAGGTCAGAGGTCCCGGCTCCTTAGGTAGCCCCCTCCATGTTTCCGCCCCATTCATGACATATTCTGTTACGTTTGCATCACATGTCTATGTATACGCCCTGTTACACCCACTTTCACCCTTATCTTTCGCGACTACTACGCGTCACACCCTTTGCTCCACCCACTGCTCCGCCTATCGTATGTATTGTAATGCAACTGTTTTAGTATATATGATCGTGTATTGTTATTAAATGTTAGCGCGCTCATCCCAGATCCAGCCCCGGCAGCTGCCGGGCCACGCTAGTCCAATCCGGCCCCCCCTGCCGGGCCCTGCCATCCTATTCCTATGCAGGTTGTCCTGTTCCTGTCCTTTATGCTGTATTAAACCTGCAAACTCCTACTACCTCGAATCTTGACTCTTATTTATTGAGCTATCTGTTATTGCTATGCCTAGACAAAAATAGACCCGGTATTATTTATTTATATACCACATAATGGCGCCCGAATAGGGACTTGCCCTTTCCCCACGCGTCGGTGAAGCCACGCCGGCCCCCTGACCCTCTGCAGTCGTGACGGAACTCTTCTGCGCACCGTCAGATATTTCTGCTTTAAGTATCCCTCAGGCCCACGGAGGAGACGGAGGAGGCGGTCCAGCATCCAGACGAGACGGTGGAGGAACGCGGCGAGTCCCGACCAGAGCCCAAGCCGAGAGTCCAAGGTCCGAAGTATCCGGAGGCCCACCCGTAACAGAAGTTCGAAGTTCGTCCGTCCGGCGTCGAAGCAGTCCAGTCCAGTCCGAGGCCTTCCGTTCTTGCTGCCCGGTGAGTACCGTTGCTGGGGTAGTATCTAGACAGGGTCAATCTAATTGACTCTGGTCCGTGGGTTGGTGGTACACAGACCCACAAAACGAAGTGTCCACTTCGGTGGATGCGGGTCCTGACGTGTCTTTGTATGAGACCGGTAAGTTTCGTACTGTTTCAGCAGTGCATCTAGTTTCTGTTCTAGTCAGTTCTGTTCTCGAGAAAATTCATGTATTCTGTTTTCCGTATTCCAGGTAGTATTCTGTTCGAACTGTTATTTTAAATGTTCTTCATGTACTTTAATGTCGTGGTATGAGTGTGAAGTAATTATCGTGTTTATTGTGTATTGTATTGTGTCCAGATTATAGTTCAGTCATGCCGCTATTTTCAAAACTGCGTCAGTTAAAAACCAGAAAAGGTCTGCTAGAAGCAGCAGTTCCTGTCCCGCCTAGGGACAGTCCAGGTCATTTTATGTATCAGAAACATGGCATAAGCGCCATATTGTATCTAGATTTATGGGTAGAGTATACCAAAGGTTTGGAAGAAAAGTATAGATGGCCCGTATCAGGTACATGGGATGCCGAGTGCATCATGAGAGTAGAAGAGGTATTATGGAAAAAGAAAGCCAGACAATCACAGAAAGATGCCATCGAGTTATGGCGCAAAGAATCTCATAAAAGAACCGAAAAAGAAATCAGAAAGTCAGAACTAAGTAGAGAATCCTTAGAACGAGCCCAAGAAAGGGAATTAATCGAGATTGGTGAACGAGTCAAAACCGAACAGTCAGACAGACAGAGGCATGCCCTTATTAAGGGTATGTATCCTCTTCTTGCCGAGGGCTTCCCAAAAGCGACCCCGGAGGCATCCAGTAATTTCCCGCCACCATTAGTTCCGCTCAAGCTACGTCACAAACCGACCGCAGCTGATATTTTCATTTCTTCCTATTTGGACGACACAGTCCCAGAATATGCAAATCCTGTTCCTGCTCCGCCAGTCCCTGTAAATCAGGCACTTCCCGCTCCTCCAGACACCGGAGTACCCCCGGTCCAGCCTGCCATACAAGTCCAGCCTGCATTTCCATTTCCCACTCTGCCAGGACGAAGAGCATCAGTAGACGACTCTAGTTTAGGGGCCGCAGGGGGAGGTCCTCCAGGAACCCCGCCGCCACACAAGCGTTTAACGTTAGCCGAATTACATGCACAAGCGTCACAGCGTACGCCCAGATATCAGTCTGTTGCAGAAATAAGAAAAGCCCTTACCGAATGTGGCTATGATCCAGTCCCAGGCGAGGATAATATGGTTTTATATTCATTACGCGTGAGAAAGGTGACCGAGTATCTAGTCACCCTACCAGATCTGAAAGAAGATCTAGACAGAATATATTGTTTCATCCGTACAGGGAATGATCCAGAAAGTATTAGTGAAGCCATGTCTCAAAGGAAAGCTGAGATCCAGCTCATGATATTAAAGTTTCTGATTAATTGTCTAATAAGGGAACAAGATTATCCGACCAAAGATCGAGCCGAAATGAAAGTCCTGACAAGGTGGAGTGATAATATAGCCGAGGGTAAACACAAAACTATCAGTAGTATAGAGAGTATGTACAAGAAAATCCGTAAAGAAATAATAAAATTACACGAACAACGTAAAGCAGCACAAGTAAGCGAGAAAGAAAATGACTCTTCTACAGAAGAGGTGGAGGACGAGAATCCCGACAGAATAGCGTATGTAGGAAAATCTAGATTTCCAGATCGCCATTTACGCCTAGAACACAAGTCAACTTTTCATCACCCGGCACCAGAACAAGGTTCTCTAGAACAAGTATTTCAAGCTACCGATCACATTCTGAAATCACGAATCGGTTATAGCGAGTTAAGTACCATGCATGAACAAGAACTAGTCCGATCAGCAGTCCGATGGATTACTGATTCTACCACTTTTCCAGACGAAATAGTGGCACAAATGTTCCTGAAATTGCCCCCAGCCGAGCAACGACTGGCGGGTATGTATATGATCCAGCACCTCATTACATTGTATGAGGATCAACATTCTGATCCAGGTCCGTTACACGATGTCCTGAACGAGTTACTCCAGTACAAATGGAAAGGTTTAGGTACCGATTTGATTAGTGTCATTCTAGAACAGCGCCACAAATACAGAACGTTTCTGAACCCGCATTTTGTTCATGTCTCACCCCCAGAAAGTAAACCCTTTTACATAGACAGACAGAATCCGTTACGAGAAGTGCATCCAGTTAAGACAGAGGGTGGTGGAATGCAACGAGTGTTTGTTTACACCCCGATCACAAAGATGGAACTCCTAGAGATGAAAAAGTTAATTCCCTGTCATGATAAAGATCCAGCAGGGTTCCACCGAGAATTAAAAGACATGCTCCGTATGGGAGAATACACGTATCCAGATATTATTAAAATGTTAAAGGTCCTGTTGCCCGCAGGGGTATATGAGAAACTCAAAGAAAAAGAATGGGAGGTGGGAGAGAAAAAGATCGATTGGGCAGTTCTAGAAGCCGAAGATAAGGCACGAGTACCAGGTACCGGTCTTGGAGATAAATGTAAAGAATTACCAGAATTATTAATACAAGTTTTGCCTAGGTTATTGACAACTAGAAAAGAAGACTGGGATGCAATCTCAGCCTGTAAACAGAAACAAGATGAAGATATTAGTGATTATTATTCCAGATTTGAGAAATGTTTTAGCATCAACAGTGGCCTCAAGACAAGTAGCGAGTCATACCCTCATCTTTTTGTTACTAAATTGGTCGAGAATTCAAGTCCACAAATTAAAAACCGAGTTTTGAAAGTCGAAAGTACCTGGCAAGCTAATACCCCGTCCCAGATGTTACAGATGCTTCAATACCACCAGAATAGAATCAGAGAAGAGCAAGAACACGAGAGAAAACGTATGAAAGACACAAAAATGAAAGTGCTAGATGCACAATCTGTTCCTCAAGACAGTCAGAAGAGGGGTCCGAATCAAGTCAGTCATCCTGCAGCTCCCGTTAAAGGAAACTGCAATTATTGTAAACAGCCAGGTCATTTTATAAACGAGTGTGCAGTTCTGAAACACAACATAGCTACTGGTAAAACTAAAGAAAGACCACGTCCGCCTAGACAAGAACAAGTTACACAGACTCCTCAGTCACAGAATGCACAACAGACAGTTCCAGCACCGCAGCCTATCGCTGCAACACAGCATGTTACACAGCAGATGTACCAGTATGCTCAGTCAGAGTATCCAGAGTATCAACCGTATTCATGAAACAGCCTAGAGAGGGAGGTAGGCTTGCCTCTCATCGAGATACCTGTAGATCAAGAAGGTCCCTATGTTCACAGTCAAGTATTAGGGAAAGACAGAAAGTTTTTGATTGATACAGGGGCAAGTAGGACCACCATCAGTCACGCCGAAGTTCCAGGGGCTCCGCTCTCAGGCTCAAGAAATGTTTCCCTTGGATTTTCAGGAAAACCTATTGTAAATGAAATATCAAAACCAGTTACTCTAGAAGTAGGTCCATTGTCCCGCACTACTGATCTGTTACTTACTAAGTCATGTCCAGAAAATCTATTAGGCATTAAGACACTGAAAGAATTAGGTGCAGTTATTTGCTGCTCCCCAGAGGGAATACGATTGTTCCTACGTGACTTCAAGGGTCACTATGTATTACGAGATTTTGATCCGAGATTGTCTAATGTTCCGCAGCATCTATGGGCGCAAGGTCCAACTGATGTTGGTTATATGCAAATCACACCCCATCGTGTGACTATCAAGCCAGGTGTAGTGTTACCACGAATCAGACAGTACAGATTGCCACCTGAGGCTGTAGCAGCCTTATCCAAAATTATTGACGAGCTCATCGCTCAAGGAGTAGTTGTAGAAACCGACTCCAATGTATGTAATTCTCCGATCATTCCAGTCATGAAACGTACTGATCTAAATGCACCTCCAGTATATCGATTAGTGATTGACCTCCGAGAACTTAATAAATGTATTATTCCCCAGTACCCAGTTGTCCCAGATATCTCTTCCCTATTGACAGCCATTGATTCCGAAGCTTCATTTTTCACTGTCATAGATCTCAAGAACGCGTTTTTCAGTGTCCCCATTCATCCGGACAGCCAGTTTCTTTTCGGATTTTGTTTAAATGGAAGGAGCTATATGTTTACACGAGCTCCTCAAGGTTTCACAGAAAGTCCTAGTATTTACAGTCAAGCACTCAAGAGACAACTAGACAACATTCACATGCCAACTGACACTGCCCTGCTCCAGTATGTCGATGATCTCCTGATCACAGCCCGTTCTGAACGTGATTGCGAGCGAGCATCACTTACAGTCTTGTATTTCCTAGCCGAGATGGGGCACAAGGTGTCCCCTTCGAAGCTTCAATTCTGTGTCCAGCAAGTGGTCTACTTAGGACACTTACTGTCCAAGAGGGGTAGGCAGTTGACACCAGATCGTATTCAGTTAATAGCGAGTCTTCCTCAGCCCAAGACCCAGAAGGAGGTACGTGCTTTTATCGGCCTTACTTCTTATTGCAGACAATGGATTCCTCAGTATGCATTTCTAGCTAAACCACTGATACAGTTAACGACACAGGAGGCAGCCGTATCGACTGTCCTCCCTTGGACATCTGAACATACACTTAGTTTCAATGAGTTAAAGAAAGCTCTATGCCAAGCTCCAGTTCTAGCAACACCGAACTACAGTAAGTCTTTTACACTTTTCGTCACAGAACGTGAAGGTACAGCATTATCTGTTCTCACACAAGATCAAGCAGGACAATACAAGCCTTGTGCTTATTTTTCGAGCACATTAGATCCTGTAGCCCAGGCTCTGCCTGCGTGCCTCAAGTCAGTTGCAGCCACAGCACTAGCTATCAGACAAAGTGATTCCATAGTTTTAGGACACTCCCTGACAGTACAAGTTCCACACTCCGTGGAAGTTCTTTTAAACCGAACACAAACTCAGCACTTGACAATTGCACGTTTAACAGGTTATGAATTGACACTGTTCCAGCCACACATAGAAATCAGACGCTGCAACGTCCTAAATCCTGCTACACTGTTACCATCAGTTACTTCGAATTCTGCCACACACGACTGTGTGGAAGTAGTTAACATCATGACAAAGCCAAGACAAGATCTGACAGATATTCCATTACCAGATCCCGACCTGACACTTTATGTGGATGGTTCATGTATGAGAACAAGTACAGGAGAACTAGTAGCCGCGTATGCAGTGACTACTGACACTGAAGTTATTGAAACACACCGTATTGACACCCTGTCTGCTCAAGCAGCAGAGCTAGTTGCTCTGACTCAAGCCTGCATACACGCCAAGAACCTGAAAGTTAATGTTTACACAGATTCACGTTACGCATTTGGAGTCGTACACGACTTTGGAGTGCTCTGGCAGGAGAGAGGTTTCATGACTTCTCATGGAACCAAGATTCAACATGGTCTCCTTATTCAGGCTCTGTTAGATGCAATACATTTACCGACATCCATTGCTATCATGAAATGCAAAGCACATACGAAAGTTACTGACACTATTTCTCAAGGTAATGATCTAGCAGATCGCACAGCCAAGCTTACAGCACAGACTCCAGACATTCCAGTTAACCCAACACAGACACACACTCCAGATCCGACTACATGTATGACAGTTAAGGACCCTACTCAGGATGTCATAGATATCCAGTTACATGCTACTCCCGATGAAATCAAGAAATGGTCCGAACAAGGAGGGGTCCAGACAGATCAGGGATGGTTAACGAAGGGTAGAGCCACATGGTTTCTCCCCGACTCTATGGTTCAAGTCATTATCAATACCGCACATAGTCCAGCACATTTAGGAGAAAAAGCAATGTTAGACAGTATCCAGAACATTTGGTTCAACAAGCATTTACGAGCTGCAGCCAAGCAAAAAGTCCGTACCTGTATGATATGTTGTCAGTTTAATCCAGGTAAAAGTGTCCCGGTGGAACAAGGTGGATTCCAGCCTCCTGACCACCCTTTTGAAGTCCTCCAGATGGATTACATTCAGATGGAGCGATGTCGAGGTTTCAAGTATGTCCTTGTAGTTGTATGCGCTTTGTCCAGGTGGACGGAGGCATATCCAGTTCCAGATTATACAGCCGCGACCACTGCCAAGCAGTTGGTTCGTGAGTTCTTCCCCCGTTATGGACTCCCTAGAGTCGTATATTCTGACAACGGCCAGCCATTCTCATCTGAGTTGATGAAACATGTTTCCCTTTTGTTAGGGTACCAGTGGAAGTTTCATTGTGTACGCCATCCTGAAGCAGCCGGTCTCGTAGAGAGACATAATCAGACCCTGAAAATTCGCATTGCCAAAGTATGTCAAGAGAAAGGTGTGGACTGGCTAATAGCTCTGCCAGTTGCCCTGTTTTACATGCGCATGGTCGCACATTCCAGATCAGGTCTGTCCCCGTACGAGGTCGTATTCAGCCGCCCCCCTAACATGTGGGGTACACCTAGACCTCGAAGTATTACAGATGTTTCAAGTAATATGCTGACAGATTACCTAGCTTCCTTGATGTCTGCCCTCAACTCTTGTCGTTCACAGGTTGCCGCCGCATTTCCAGACAATACCGAGGTGGCACCGCATGAAATCGTTCCCGGATCCATGGTCCTAGTGCGAAATTTCGATCGTTCAAGTCCGCTGGAGCCTCGCTGGAAGGAGCCCCGACAGGTCCTCCTGGCCACTCGCACAGCCGTGAAGTTGGAGGGACGCAAAGGCTGGGTGCATCTTTCGCACATCAAGAAATTTTATGGATTGAAACCAGTTTCAAAGAACATTTCCGAGGATTTAAAGGACTGCCAAAGTACTATTCTTAAGGACTGTCCCGCAAAAGACACTGATACTGCACCCTCCCTGTTAGAGACAACTCCGCAACAGGAGTATAAGAAAATGTTAAGGTCTAGTAAAATAAGTCAGCCAGTTTGATTGTCTAAGTCCTCCCCTAGGTGAAACGGTTAGACCGGTTTCTGACATGTATAAAATAGACCCCCATAGTGAGAGAGTTAGTCAAAACTCAATCCGATGTATCGTTTTTCTATATTTCATATTATTTCTCAGTATTATGATTTCCTGCACCAGTTATGCATTTTACTTGTATTTTCCAGTTCCTCATGTAAATAAGTCCTCTAATGCTACAGTAGAGCACACGTTTAGTGATCTGCCTCCTCATGAACTCTCTTACCGCCTCGCTATGCGTAACAATTCTTTTATCCGCATGTTACATTACTCACACCAGACCAGCAATGCCACTAATTGTTGGGTGTGTGGTCGACTCCCCCCTTTCCAGACACCGAAGGGAGTTCTGCCACTCTTTCCTTATCCATTTTCACATAATGGTTCGTGTGGAGCATGGTCCACGTTAACGTCATCCTCAACAGATATGTCTTTTCTTAACAGTACATGTTTCCCAGACAAGCAAGGTCTTCCCCACAGAACAGGGTTAGATCTAGAAAACGAAGTTTACAATTTAGGTAATTATTCTTCGAATTTCATGGTCCTGAATGTTCAGTCTGATTCCACTCCAGACTTACCTGCTATTTCAGTACTACCAGTCAAAGGCGAATTATGTGTTAGAAATAATGGTTCCGTACATGTAGGACATAGTGATTGTACTACTATTGTCAAATATAGTGACAGTGGGAAATCTATTTTCAAAGCTTCACGTCATTCTTATTTTATTTGTGGTCAGACCGCATATGTTCGTCTGCCCCTCGATTGGGAGGGAACCTGTTACATTGCCTTCCTACTGCCACCAGTTTTCCTAGCCCCATCTGATTATCATAGAAACACACATCTAGTACACATTAGACATAGAAGGGAGTCCCCCATTGTCAATTATACTGAAACTGCTCTAGAACAGTATACCGATTTCAATAGAGGTTTCTTCTTTTTTATAGGCCCTATCCAGAATAGTAAGCTAATTCGTAGGTTAACCAGAACCCTTGAAGCAGTAGTTAATGAGACTGCCTCTGCCCTAGGTAACTTGACTGAAGAGCAATCTGCTATGAGATTTGTCGTTTTACAGAATCGTCTCGTCCTTGACGTCATACTGGCCGATAGGGGCGGGGCATGTAGAGTCATCGGATCTAGTTGCTGCATTTTCATTCCAAATAACGCGCCGTCTGTTTATTCAGCTATTACCAGACTCCATAAAATTGCCCATCTGTTACACCAAGATCCAGGCACCTGGACATGGTCCGGTTGGTTCTGGAATATAATTTCCGCCTGGGGATGGAAAGTATTGTCCTTTCTAGGTATCGCAGTAGCGATCATATTCAGTTGCTGCCTCTGTATACAATGTGGCCCTGCGATTTGCGGCATTTGTGCTACCTCTTGTATTCCTAGTCCCAAGCCCCGTTCTAAATCCCGTTCCAAGAAAATTCGAGACGAGCAAATGATACTGTATGAAATGATAGATGGTATCATGAATATTGATGTTTCCTGATGGAAACGTAGTGACAAGGAGGGAATGTGGAAAAGTAAATTTTGCCATGTTCTGTGTCCCTACGCGTCCTCCATCATATGTTATCTGTGCATGGTTAATATGCATATGTATTCCCCATGTTCGATTAATGACGCAATTACAGTTGTGTCCATCTCTAGTATGTCTATTTCCAGTTCTCGTGAATACTACGAATATCAGGCCTATGTAAAGTTACGTTGCCACGTTTCTCAGTGTGCACGTTATTCCATTGTAAAGTCCCCGTTTCTAGGCCTCAAAAGGGCCCGGACACCAGATTCAGCTCCTGTCTCCTGAGCTTCGCTGAGGAGCGATACAGCCCCCACCTGTATCCCTGACCCTTCACTTACTTCCTGCCTCACAGTGCCCGGTTCAGCCTGGCTCTGCCTCTGAGTCTGCCAAGAGTATGTTATGATTCTAGTTATCAGTCCAGCCCTCCTTCTCTGCATTCCTAAGTTACTGAATCGCATCAATAGTTTCCGTCATTGTCTAGCCTTTACGTCTCCATGTAAGAGAAATACTGTATTTATGGTCATTTAATATTCTTCATCACGCACTACATGTAGAATAATGCATGCTCCAGTCTTAGAGTCTGTTAGCCTCTCCCCTCCTGACTCTTAGTTTATATCAACATGTCCTCTAAACATTAGATACTAGATAGGGTTTAGGTACATGTCGCCCTGACTCTCCAGACTTCAGTCTCTGCTCCTAGCGCAGAGTTCATAGCCCCCAGCTTCTCCTAGTAACACGTCATTGTCAGTTTGCGCGCACCTCTAGGTCAGAGGTCCCGGCTCCTTAGGTAGCCCCCTCCATGTTTCCGCCCCATTTATGACATATTCTGTTACGTTTACATCACATGTCCATGTATACGCCTCTTGTTACACCTACTTTCACCCTTATCTTTCGCGACTGCTATTGACCACACCCACTGCTCCGCCTACTGTATTCACTGTAATGCAACTGTTTTAGTATATATATGTTGTACATTGTTATTAAAGTTAGCGCGCTCATTCCCTGTCCCCCCTGCAGGGCCCTGCCATCCTGTTCCCGTGCAGGTTGTCCTATTCCTGTCCTTTATGCTGTATTAAACCTGCAAACTCCTACTACCTCGAATCTTGACTCTTATTTATTGAGCTATCTGTTATTGCTATGTCCAGTCAAACCTAGATCCGGTATTATTTATTTATATACCACATAATGGCGCCCGAACAGGGACTTGCCCTTTCCCCACGCGCCGGTGAAGCCACGCCGGCCCCCTGACCCTCTGCAGCCGTGACGGAACCATACCGTGCACGTGCAGATATTTCTGCTTCAAGTATCCCTCAGGCCCACGGAGGAGACGGAGGTGGCGGTCCAGCATCCAGACGAGGCGGTGGAGGAACGCGGCGAGTCCCGACCAGAGCCCAAGCCGAGAGTCCAAGGTCCGAGGTATCCGGAGGCCCACCCGTAACAGAAGTCCGAAGTTCGTCCGTCCGGCGTCGAAACAGTCCAGTCCAGTCCGAGGCCTTCCGTTCTTGCTGCCCGGTGAGTACCGTTGCTGGGGTAGTATCTAGACAGGGTCAATCTAATTGTCTCTGGTCCGTGGGGTTTGGTGGTACACAGACCCAAAACGAAGTGTCCACTTCGGTGGATGCGGGTCCTGACGTGTCTCTTTATGAGACCGGTAAGTTTCGTACTGTTTTAGCAGTGCATCTAGTTTCTGTTCTAGTCAGTTCTGTTCTCGAGAAATTCATGTATTCTGTTTTCAGTATTCCAGGTAGTATTCTGTTCGAACTGTTATTTTAAATGTTCTTCATGTATTTTTAATGTCGTGGTATGAAAGTGGTGTAATTATCGTGTTCATTGTGTATTGTATTGTGTCTAGATTACAGTTCAGTCATGCCGCTATTTTCTAAACTACGTCAGTTGAAAACTAGAAAAGGTCTGTTAGAAGCAGCAGTTCCTGTCCCGCCTAGGGACAGTCCAGGTCATTTTATGTATCAGAAGCATGGCATAAGTGCCATATTATATCTAGATTTATGGGTGGAATACACCAAAGAGTTAGAAGAAAAGTATAGATGGCCTGTATCAGGCACATGGGATGCCGAGTGCATCATGCGAGTAGAAGAAGCATTATGGAAAAAGAAAGCCAGACAGTCACAGAAAGATGCCATCGAGTTATGGCGCAAAGAATCTCATAAAAGAACCGAAAAAGAAATCAGAAAGTCAGAATTAAGTAGAGAATCCTTAGAACGAGCCCAAGAAAGGGAACTAATCGAGATAGGTGAACGAGTTAAAACCGAACAGTCAGACAGACAGAGGCATGCCCTCATTAAGGGTATGTATCCTCTTCTTGCCGAGGGCTTGCCAAAAGCGACCCCGGAGGCATCCAGTAATTTCCCGCCACCATTAGTTCCGACCAAGCTACGTCACAAACCGACCGCAGCTGATATTTTTATTTCGTCCTATTTGGACGACACAGTCCCAGAATATGCAAATCCTGTTCCGCCAGCTCCTGTAAATAATATAAATCCTGCTCCTCCAGTCACCGGAGTACCTGTTACGGTACCCCCGGTCCAGCCCACATTACAATTTCCCGCCGCGCCAGCACGAAGAGTATCAGTCGACGATTCCAGTATAGGGGCCGCAGGAGGAGGTCCTCCTGGTACCCCGCCGCCACACCAACGTGTAACGTTAGTCGAGTTACATGAACGTGCGTTACAGCGTACGCCCAAATATAAGTCCGTTGCAGAAATCCGACGAGCCCTTACTGAATGCCGCTATGATCCAGTTGCAGGTAATGATAGTACAGTTATATATTCCATCCGTGTAAGACGGGTGACCGGGTATTTGGACACCCTACCGAATATGAAAGAAGATCTAGACAGAATATATCGTTTCATCCGTACAGGGGATGATCCAGAAAGTATTGGCGAAGCCATGTCTCAAAGGAAAGCTGAGATCCAGCTCATGTTATTAAAGTTTCTGATTAATTGTTTAATAAGAGAACAAGATTACCCATCCAAAGATCCGGCCGAAATGAGAATCCTGACAAGGTGGAGTGATAATATAGCCGAGGGTAAACACAGAACTGTCAGTAGTATAGAGAGTATGTACAAGAGAATTCGTAAGGAAATAATAAGGTTACACGAACAACGTAAAGCAGCACAAGTAAGCGAGAAGGAAAATGACTCTTCTACAGAAGAGGTAGAGGACGAGAATCCCGCCAGAATAGTGTATGTAGGAAAATCTAGATTTCCAGACCGCCATTTACGCCTAGAACACAAGAAAATCTTTCATCATCCAGCACCAGAGCAAGGTTCTCTAGAACAAATATTTCAAGCTACCGATCACATTCTGAAATCACGAATCGGTTACAGTGAGTTAAGTACTATGCATGAACAAGAACTAGCCCGATCAGCAGTCCGATGGATTACTGATTCTACCACTTTTCCAGATGAAATAGTGGCACAAATGTTTCTGAAATTGCCCCAGCCGAGCAACGACTGGTGGGTATGTATATGATCCAGCACCTCATTACTCTGTATGAGGGTCAACATTCTGATCCAGGTCCGTTACACGATGTCCTGAACGAGTTACTCCAGTACAAATGGAAAGGTCTAGGTACCGATTTAATTAGTGTCATTCTAGAACAGCGCCACAAATATAGGACGTTCCTGAACCCGCATTTTGTTCATGTCTCACCCCCAGAAAGTAAACCCTCTTACATAGACAGACAGAATCCGTTACGAGAAGTACACCCAGTCAGGACAGCAGATGGTGAAATGCAACGAGTGTTTGTTTACACCCCAATTACAAAGATGGAACTCTTAGAGATGAAGAAATTAATTCCCTGTCATGACAAAGATCCAGCAGGGTTCCACCGAGAATTAAAAGACATGCTCCGTATGGGAGAATACACGTATCCAGATATAATTAAAATGTTAAAAGTCCTGTTGCCCGCAGGGGTATATGAAAAACTCAAGGAAAAAGAATGGGAGGTGGGAGAGAAAAAGATCGATTGGGCAGTTCTAGAAGCTGAAGATAAGATACGAGTACCAGGTACCGGTCTTGGAGAGAAATGTAAAGAATTACCTGAATTATTAATACAAATTTTGCCAAGATTGCTAGCCACTAAAAAGGAAGACTGGGATGCAATCTCAGCCTGTAAACAGAAACCAGACGAAGACACTAGTGATTTTTATTCTAGATTTGAGAAATGTTTTATTATAAACAGTGGCTTGAAGACGAGTAGCGAGTCATACCCTCATCTTTTTGTTACTAAATTAGTCGAGAATTCAAGTCCACAAGTTAAGAATCGAGTTTTGAAAGTCGAAAGTACCTGGCAAGCTAATACCCCGTCCCAGATGTTACAGATGCTTCAGTATCACCAGAATAGAATCAGAGAAGAGCAAGATTATGAAAGAAAACGTATGAAAGACACGAAAATGAAAGTACTAGTTGCACAATCTGTTCCACAAGACAGTCAGAAGAGGGATCCGAATCAAGCCAGTCATCCTGCAGCTCCCGTTAAAGGGACCTGCAATTATTGTAAACAGCCAGGTCACTATATAAACGAGTGTGCAGTTCTGAAACACAACATAGCTACCGGTAAGACTAAAGAAAGACCACGTCCGCCGAGACAAGAACAAGTTTCACAGGCTTCTCAGCCACAGAATGCACAACAGACAGTTCCAGCACCGCAGCCTATTGCTGCAACACAGCATGTTACACAGCAGATGTACCAGTATGCACAGTCCGAGTATCCAGAGTATCAGCCATATTCATGAAACAGCCTAGAGAGGGAGGTAGGCTTGCCTCTTATCGAGATTCCTGTAGATCAAGAGGGTCCCTATGTTCATAGTCAAGTACTAGGGAAAGACAGAAAGTTTCTGATTGATACAGGGGCAAGTAGGACCACCATTAGTCACGCCGAAGTTCCAGGGGCTCCGCTCTCAGGCTCTAGAAATGTTTCCCTTGGTTTTTCAGGAAAGCCTATTGTAAACGAGATATCTAAGCCAGTTACTCTAGAAGTAGGTCCATTGTCCCGCACTACTGATCTGTTACTTACGAAGTCGTGTCCAGAAAATCTGTTAGGCATTAAGACACTGAAAGAATTAGGTGCAGTTATTTGCTGCTCCCCAGAAGGAATACGACTGTTTTTACGTGACTTCAAGGGTCACTATGTATTACGAGATTTTGATCCGAGATTGTCCAATGTTCCGCAGCATCTATGGGCGCAAGGTCCAACTGATGTTGGCTTCATGCAAATCACACCCCATCGTGTGACTCTCAAGCCAGGTGTAGTGTTACCACGAATCAGACAGTACAGATTACCACCTGAGGCTGTAACAGCCTTATCCAAAATTATTGACGAGCTCATGGCTCAAGGAGTAGTTGTAGAAACTGACTCCAATGTATGTAATTCTCCGATCATTCCAGTCATGAAACGTACTGATCCAAATGCACCCCCAGTATATCGATTAGTGATTGATCTTCGAGAACTCAATAAATGTGTTATTCCCCAGTACCCAGTTGTCCCAGATATCTCTTCCCTACTGACAGCCATTGATTCCGAAGCCACATTTTTTTCAGTCATAGACCTCAAGAACGCATTTTTCAGTGTCCCCATTCATCCAGACAGCCAGTTTCTTTTCGGATTTTGTTTAAATGGAAGGAGCTATATGTTCACACGAGCTCCTCAAGGTTTCACAGAAAGTCCTAGTATTTACAGTCAAGCACTTAAGAGACAACTAGACAATATTCACATGCCAACTGACACTGCCCTGCTCCAGTATGTCGAAGATCTACTGATCATAGCCCGTTCTGAACGTGCTTGCGAGCAAGCATCACTTACAGTCTTGTATTTCCTTGCAGAGATGGGGCACAAGGTGTCCCCTTCGAAGCTTCAATTCTGTGTCCAGCAAGTGATCTATTTAGGCCACTTACTGTCCAAGTGGGGTAGGCAGTTGACACCTGACCGTATCCAGTTAATAGCGAGTCTTCCTCAGCCCAAGACCCAGAAGGAGGTACGTGCTTTTATCGGCCTTACTTCTTATTACAGACAATGGATTCCTCAGTATGCATTTCTAGCTAAACCACTGATACAGTTAACGACACAGGAGGCAGCCGTATCGACTGTCCTCCCTTGGACATCTGAACATACACTTAGTTTTAATGAGTTAAAGAAAGCTTTATGCCAAGCTCCTGTTCTAGCTACACCGAACTACAGTAAGCCTTTTACACTTTTCGTCACTGAACGTGAAGGTACAGCATTATCTGTTCTCACACAAGATCAAGCAGGACAATACAAGCCCTGTGCTTATTTTTCGAGCACACTAGATCCTGTAGCCCAGGCTCTGCCTGCGTGCCTCAAGTCAGTTGCAGCCACAGCACTAGCTATCAGACAAAGTAATTCCATAGTATTAGGACATTCCCTGACAGTACAAGTTCCACACTCCGTGGAGGTTCTTTTAAACCGAACACAGACTCAACACTTGACAATTGCACGTTTAACAGGTTATGAACTGACACTGTTCCAGCCACACATAGAAATCAGACGCTGCAACGTTCTAAATCCTGCTACACTGTTACCGTCAGTTAATTCGAATCCTGCCACACACGACTGTGTGGAAGTAGTTAACACTATGACTAAGCCAAGACAAGATCTGACAGATATTCCATTACCAGATCCCGACCTGACACTTTATGTGAATGGTTCATGTATGAGAACAAGTACAGGAGAACTAGTAGCCGCGTATGCAGTGACTACTGACACTGAAGTTATAGAAACACATCGTATTGACACTCTGTCCGCTCAAGCAGCAGAGCTAGTTGCTCTGACCCAAGCCTGCATACACGCCAAGAACCTGAAAGTTAATGTTTACACAGATTCACGCTACGCATTCGGAGTCGTACATGACTTTGGAGTGCTCTGGCAGGAGAGAGGTTTCATGACTTCTCATGGAACCAAGATTCAGCATGGTCTCCTTATTCAAGCTCTGTTAGATGCCATACACTTACCGACATCTATTGCTATCATGAAATGCAAAGCACATACGAAAGTTACTGACACTATTTCTCAAGGTAACGATCTAGCAGATCGCACAGCCAAGCTTACAGCACAGACTCCAGACATACCAGTTAATCCGACACAGACACATACTCCAGATCCGACTACCTGTATGACAGTTAAGGACCCCACTCAAGATGTCATAGATATCCAGTTCCATGCTACTCCCGATGAATTCAAGAAATGGTCCGAACAAGGAGGGGTCCAGACAGATCAGGGATGGGTAACGAAGGGTAAAGCCACATGGTTTCTCCCCGACTCTATGGTTCAAGTCATTATCAATACCGCACATAGTCCAGCACATTTAGGAGAAAAAGCTATGTTAGATAGTATCCAGAACATTTGGTTCAACAAGCATTTACGAGCTGCAGCCAAGCAGAAAGTCCGTACCTGTATGATATGTTGCCAGTTTAATCCAGGTAAAAGTGTCCCGGTGGAACAAGGTGGATTCCAGCCCCCTGACCACCCTTTTGAAGTCCTCCAGATGGATTATATTCAGATGGAGCGATGTCGAGGTTTCAAGTATGTCCTTGTAGTTGTATGCGCTTTGTCCAGGTGGACAGAAGCATATCCAGTTCCAGATTACACAGCCACGACCACTGCCAAGCAGTTGGTTCGTGAATTCTTCCCCCGCTATGGACTCCCTAGGGTCGTATATTCTGACAACGGCCAGCCATTCTCATCTGAGCTCATGAAACATATTTCCCTTTTGTTAGGGTACCAGTGGAAGTTCCATTGTGTACGCCATCCTGAAGCAGCCGGTCTAGTAGAGAGACATAATCAGACCCTGAAAATCCGCATTGCCAAAATATGTAAAGAGAAAGGTGTGGACTGGTTAGTAGCTCTGCCAGTCGCTTTGTTTTATATGCGCATGGTCGCACATTCCAGATCAGGTCTGTCCCCGTACGAGGTCGTATTCGGCCGCCCCCCTAATATGTGGGGTACACCTAGACCCCGAAGTATTACCGATGTTTCAAGTAATATGCTGACAGATTACCTAGCTTCCTTGATGTCTGCCCTACACTCTTGTCGTTCACAGGTTGCCGCCGCATTTCCAGACAATACCGAGGTGGCACCGCATGAAATCGTTCCCGGATGCATGGTTCTTGTAAGGAACTTTGATCGTTCAAGTCCGCTGGAGCCTCGCTGGAAGGAACCTAAACAGGTCCTCCTGGCCACCCGTACTGCCGTCAAGCTGGAAGGCAGGAAGGGCTGGGTCCACCTGTCTCATGTGAAAAAATTTTATGGACTAAAGACTGTTTCAAAGAACATTTCCGAGGATTTCAAAGATTGCCAAAGTACTATTCTCAAGGACTGTCCCGCAAAAGACAATGATACAGATTCCTCCCTGTTAGAGAAAACTCCGCAGCAGGAGTATAAGAAAAAATTAAGGTCTAGTAAAATAAGTCAGCCAGTTTGATTGTCTAAGTCCTCCCCTAGGTGAAACGGTTAGACCGGTTTCTGACATGTATATAATAGACCCCCACAGAGAGAGAGTTAGTGAGAACTCTAAAAGTTGCACTATTATTTTATGTTTTCTGCTATATCTCAGCCTTATGATTACCTGCATAAGTTATGCATTTTATTTGTGTTTTCCAGTTTCTCATGTAAATAAGTCTGCTAATGCTACAGTAGAGCACACGTTTAGTGATCTACCTCCTCATGAACTCTCATATCGTCTTGCTATGCGTAATAATTCCTTTATCCGCATGTTACATTATTCACACCAGACCAGCAATGCCACTAATTGTTGGGTGTGTGGTCGACTCCCCCCTTTCCAGACACCGAAGGGAGTTCTGCCACTCTTTCCTTATCCATTTTCACATAACGGTTCATGTGGAGCATGGTCCACGTTAACGTCATCCTCAACAGATATGTCTTTTCTTAACAGTACATGTTTCCCAGGCAAGCAAGGTCTGCCCCACAGAACAGGGTTAGATCTAGAAAATGAAGTTTATAATTTGGGTAATTATTCTTCGAATTTTATGGTCCTGAATGTTCAGTCTGATACTACTCCAGACTTACCTACTATGTCAGTACTACCAGTTAAAGGCGAATTATGTGTCAGAAATAATGGTTCCGTACATGTAGGCCATAGTGATTGTACGACTATTGTCAAGTATAGTGACAGTAGGAAATCTATTTTCAAAGCTTCACGTCATTCTTATTTTGTTTGTGGTCAGACCGCATATGTTCGTCTGCCCCTCGATTGGGAGGGAACCTGTTACATTGCCTTCCTACTGCCACCAGTTTTCCTAGCCCCACCTGACTATCATAGGAATTCCCACCTAGTACATACTAGACACAAGAGAGACCTCCCGATTGTCGATTATACTGAAACTGCTCTAGAACAATATATAGATATCAATAACGGTGTTTTCCCCTATTTAGGCACTGTCGTGAATAGTAAACTGATACGTAGATTAACGAGAACCCTTGAAGCAGTAGTGATTGAGACTACTTCTGCTCTAGGTAACTTAACCGAAGAGCAATCCTTTATGAGAATTGTCGTGCTCCAGAATCGTCTCGTCCTTGACGTCATACTGGCCGATAGGGGCGGGGCATGTAGAGTCAACGGATCTAGTTGCTGCATTTTCATTCCTAATAACGCACCGTCTGTTTATTCAGCTATTACCAGACTCCATAAAATTGCCCATATGTTACACCAAGATCCAGGCACCTGGACATGGTCCGGTTGGTTCTGGAATATAATTTCCGCCTGGGGATGGAAAGTATTGTCATTTCTAGGTATTGCAGTAGCGATCATATTCAGTTGCTGCCTCTGTTTACAATGTGGCCCTGCGATTTGCGGCATTTGTGCTACCTCTTGTATTCCTAGTCCCAAGTCCCGTTCTAAATCCCGTTCCAAGAAAATTCGAGACGAGCAAATGATACTGTATGAAATGATAGATGGTATCATGAATATTGATGTTTCCTGATGGAAACGTAGTGACAAGGAGGGAATGTGGAAAAGTAAATTTTGCCATGTTCTGTGTCCCTACGTGTCCCCCATCTTATGTTATGTGTGCATGATTAATATGCATATGTATTCCCCATGTTCGATTAAAGACGCAATTACAGTTGTGTCCATCTCTAGTATGCTAGTTTCCAGTTCTCGTGAAAGCTACGAGTATTAGGCCTATGTAAAGTTACGTTGCCACGTTTCTCAGTGTGCACGTTATTTCATTGTAAAGTCCCCGTTTCTAGGCCTCAAAAGGGCCCGGACACCAGATTCAGCTCCTGTCTCCTGAACCCTCGCTGAGGAGCGATACAGCCCCCACCTGTATCCTCGACCCTTCACTTACTTCCTGCCTCGCAGTGCCCGGCTCGGCCTGGCTCTGCCTACGAGTCTGCCAAGAGTATGTTATGATTCTAGTTATCAGTCCAGCCCTCCTTCTCTGCATTCCTAAGCTACTGAATCGCATCAATAGTTTCCGTCATTGTCTAGCCTTTACGTCTCCATGTAAGAGAAATACTGTATTCAATGGTCATTTAATATTCCTCAGCACGCACTACATGTAGAATAATGCATGCTCCAGTCTTAGAGTCTGTTAGCCTCTCCCCTCCTGACTCTTAGTTTATATCAACATGTCCTCTAAACATTAGATACTAGATAGGGTTTAGGTACATGTCGCCCTGACTCTCCAGACTTCAGTCTCTGCTCCTAGCGCAGAGTTCATAGCCCCCAGCTTCTCCTAGTAACACGTCATTGTCAGTTTGCGCGCACCTCTAGGTCAGAGGTCCCGGCTCCTTAGGTAGCCCCCTCCATGTTTCCGCCCCATTTATGACATATTCTGTTACGTTTACATCACATGTCCATGTATACGCCTCTTGTTACACCTACTTTCACCCTTATCTTTCGCGACTGCTATTGACCACACCCACTGCTCCGCCTACTGTATTCACTGTAATGCAACTGTTTTAGTATATATATGTTGTACATTGTTATTAAAGTTAGCGCGCTCATTCCCTGTCCCCCCTGCAGGGCCCTGCCATCCTGTTCCCGTGCAGGTTGTCCTATTCCTGTCCTTTATGCTGTATTAAACCTGCAAACTGCTACTACCTCGAATCTTGACTCTTATTTATTGAGCTATCTGTTATTGCTATGTCCAGTCAAACCTAGATCCGGTATTATTTATTTATATACCACAGGTCAATAGCCAGTGACCAGGAAGGTACCAGGAAGGAACCAGGCGATGTCGCGATGATCTCAGGTGAAGAGGTGAAGCTTGTCTCTGCAGCCACGAGGACCAGGAGGTGTCGACGACAACCAGGAGCTGGATTCGAGCTGGATCTAGTTGACTGCGGCATTGGTATACAGATTAGACCCAACAAGCCTTGGCAAACACAACCCACGCAGGAAGTGAAGATTGGCTTTGGTGCAGACCAGCAGACCAGCAAGGTCTGAGGAGATTTTCCTTCATAGGGCAGCTGGAGCAAGCCTGGAGCAACCAGGAAAGCAGTGCAGTTTTAAAGGATTTTCTTCAAGAGGCTCTCTAGCTAACAGGCTAGCAATCGGGAAGACGCATCAAGCGCTGAAATGCAAGAGCAGGCACCACGCAGCACTCGTGGAGTGTGGAGAGATGAGCTTCAGTTCAAATGATGCTTGGGTCTGGGGCTTCTCGTACCCCAATGCACAACTTTGAGTTACCTCAGCAGTCGATGCAGTTAGCAAAATGCAGGATGTCCAGGGTGTCCGGTCCCATGTCTCTCGTGTCCGCCACGGTTCTCAGATTTCTGTGAATGTGGGTCGGAGTCAGAGAAGTCTGGAAGTCCAGTTCTTGTTTCGCTAAGTCTTCGGGTTCCGGCAGGAGCATCGACAAAGCAGACCAGCAAGTTACTAGTGGTGCCTGTTTGCACAGAGTTGTCACTCCTTGACCACAAGGGAGATGTCTTCCGTCTTCTAGTCAGAATAGAATGTCGAAGGTCCAAGAGTTCTGTATCAAAGTTTCGTTCCAGGATAATCTAAAGTCCTGGGGACACAGCTCCTATCTTTATACTGATTTTAGGGGCTGGATTACATGCTAGGTCCCTCCTATGGGTGGGCCTGGGAAGGGGGTGGTTACACCCCTTTACCTTTGTCCAGTTTCACGCTAGAGCGGGCTGGAGTGCCCCAGCAACTAGTTTGAACCAGACTATGCATGGAGAACCTTGTGTGCCCCAGGCAGTGTCTCAAAAAGCATCTGCTGATGCAGCCCTCCCTGTCCCAATACACATCTGCCTGCCTGGGGAGGTGCTGGCACCTCCCTGGACAGGAAACCTATTGTCCAGGCCTCCCCTGCCGGAGTTTTGTCCAGCAGCAGGAGGTCAGACTTGTGTCTGTGGCAGCAGCATCCATCAGCTGGGGCTCTGTTTAACTTTAACCGGGTAAAGCAGTAACTACATGTCTTCTCCCTCTAGAAGGGTGGAATGCTAACCCCACCACCAGAACTGGTGTGGGGGGGGGGTAGTATTCCAAACTGTTTGACACCTTACACGACATGTTTTGATGAAGCCAAACCAAAGTTAGCATTAACCGCAAGGATTATAATGCACTTAAGAGTATATGGTATGGCTATATCATAGAACAGCTATAAGGAGATGGTTTTTAAAACTGCAGAGGAGCTCAGCTCATGCTAGGGCACCCTCTCACATAAAACCAAGCACTCTGCTTCCAGGATTGTCGAGGCCTACCATAGGAGTGACTTATAGGTAAGGGTGGGCGTAGTAGGCGTAGACGCGCTACGTGAAGCTACACGAAGACGTTCTCGCACTATGCGAGCTTCGCAAGCGTGCGTAGTAGTTTGCTGGTCCCGTTCGCGAGCCGTTTTTCTTGCTCGGGAGCGCGTTGTGCGTGTTCGGGGCGCTGTCTGCGTGTTCGGGGGATTGTAGCGTGCGACCTTACCCATGTGGTGAGCTATGGGCGCGGCCATCTTGTTTTTTCAATTGTCCTGCCCGCTCGCGTCCCCTATTTCCTCTTCCGGGTCGCGTATAACATGTTCGCGCGGTGCACGTCTTGTTCGGGAACACAACTACTTGTTCACGCTGACAAAGTGCGTGTTCGCGTGAAATCGCGTGCGAACTTACCCACGTGGTCGCGATGGGTGCGGCCATCTTGTTTTTCACACTCTATGCTATGGTTCTGGGCCTAGTTTTCTATCCACCTTATATCTGTGCAATCTTTACCTATTTTCACAGTTTTTCTTACTTTTTTTACTTTTCATCTATCTCTCTCTGTCCCTAAGTTTATATTTTGCATTTTATTTCTACTTTTCCACCTTTTTTTAAACTTTTCTACTTTTTTATTTTACTTCTTTATTTAAGCTCCTACTTCTTCCCCCTAATTTTTTTTCCTTTTGTTCTAACTTTTCTTTTCCACCTCCACCTCCACCCCAGAACCATGGCAAAGGGGAGCAGCAGAACCGGCTCGAAGGGCAAGGCGCCTGCGCCCAAGAGCCGGCTGCCTTGCCTCAGAATGCGACCTTCAGGGGTGAAGGCCCGGAATCTTTTCGGGGAGGCGGAGGTGGCCGTCCTTGTTTTTTTTAATCCAGCGCCACCTTCCCTTGACCTTGGCAGCAGGCGGCAGGCCAGGCTCTGGTTACCTCCCAGAGGAGCGTCACCGACGGTGGGCGAAGGTGCGCCGGGCAGTCTTCTGCCGCACGGATATCCGGTGCACCCACCAGCAGCTGGCCCACCGGTGGACAGACATTCTAGACAGGGAGCAGGACCTGTTGGACCTGCTAGGTGTCGAGGTCGTGGGGCTTGGTGAGTAGCTAGTAATATTAATATATGTATATATAGTAGTATAAGTATTGTGTATTATTCTTGGACGAATAAGTAACACGATTACTTGTGCGCTTAGTTACATTGCAGATCAATTCCGTCTCAAAATCTTCTGTTACCGTATGACACAGGTGCTGCTCGTTTGCCACTTCTCTTACTGGTTTGTAACTGTGCGCTAGCTTGGGCTGGTGATTATTGATGTTAGAGTTTACTTTAGAGAACTGAAGTTAGTTAATGCTATTGCTAGAGTCTATACCTTACATTGTCTTTTAGTGAAATAGTGGTGATGGATAGTATTAGTTCATATTTTCTTAACGGTCAATCAATCAATCAATCAATCAAGACATTTATAGAGCGCACTACTCACCCGTAGGGTCTCAAGGCGCTAGGAGGGGGGGGTGCCGTTACTGCTCGAACAGCCAGGTCTTGAGCTTCTTCCTGAAGGAGAGGTGGTCTTGGGTCAGGCGCAGGTCGGTTGGGAGGGAGTTCCAGGTCTTGGCGGCCAGGTAGGAGAAGGACCTTCCTCCTGTTGTCGCTCTTCGGATGCGGGGGACGGCGGCGAGGGCGTGGCTGGTTGATCTGAGGTGGCGCTTGGGAGCGTAGAAGTTGATTCGGTTGTTGAGGTAGCTCGGGCCTTGGTCGTGTAGGGCTTTGTGTGCGTGGGTGAGGAGACGGAAGGTGATTCTTTTGTTGACGGGGAGCCAGTGCAGGTCTCTCAGATGTCCGGAGATGTGGCTGTTTCGTGGGATGTCGAGGATGAGTCTGGCTGAGGCGTTCTGGATCCGCTGGAGTCTCTTCTGGAGCTTGGCGGTGGTTCCGGCGTAGAGGGCGTTGCCGTAGTCCAGTCGGCTGGTGACGAGGGCCTGGGTGACAGTCTTCCTGGTCTCGGTGGGGATCCACCAGAAGATCTTCCGTAGCATGCGCAGGATGTTGAAGCACGACGAGGAGACGGCGTTGACTTGTCTGGTCATGGAGAGGGAGGAGTCCAGGATGAAGCCCAGGTTGCGTGCGTGGTCCGTCGGTTTGGGTGCGGTGCCCAGGGCGGGGGGCCACCAGGAGTCATCCCAGGCGGAGGGCGAGGATCCCAGGATGAGGACCTCCGTCTTGTCTGAGTTCAGTTTCAGGCGGCTGGTCGTCATCCACTCGGCTACATCTCTCATCCCTTCATGTAGGTTGGCTCTGGCGGCGGCGGGGTCGTTGGTCAGGGAGAGGATTAGCTGGGTGTCGTCGGCGTAGGAGATTATGTTGAGGTTGTGTTGGCGTGCGATGGCCGCGAGGGGGCTCATGTAGACGTTGAAGAGGGTGGGACTCAACGAGGATCCTTGAGGGACGCCGCAGATGACTTCGGTGGCCTCTGACTTGTACGGTGGTAGGCGGACTCTCTGTGTTCTTCCGTCGAGGAAGGAGGTGATCCATTCCAGTGCCTTCTCCTGGATTCCGATGTTGCCGAGGTGCTGCACTAGGGTGCGGTGGCAGACAGTGTCGAAGGCCGCGGAGAGGTCCAGGAGGATGAGGGCCGCTGTTTCTCCGTTGTCCATCATGGCTCGGATGTCATCGGTGGCAGCGATGAGGGCGGTCTCGGTGCTGTGGTTGGCTCGGAAGCCAGACTGTGAGGGGTCGAGGGATCCATTTGTCTCGAGGAAGGCGGCCAGCTGTTTGTTGACGGTCTTTTCGATGAGTTTGGCTGGGAACGGGAGGAGCGAGATGGGACGGTAATTCTTGAGTTCGGTGGGGTCCGCTGTAGGTTTCTTGAGTAGAGCGCTGAGTTCTGCGTGCTTCCAGCTCTCCGGGAAGGTGGCGGTGTCGAAGGAGGTGTTGATAATGTCCCGCAGGTGGGGTGCGATGACAACGTCGGCCTTGTTGAAGACGTGGTGAGGGCAGGGGTCGGTCGGAGAACCGGAGTGGACGGAGTTCATTGTGCGGATGGTGTCTTCGGTGCTGATCGGAGTCCAGGCGTGGAGGGTGGTGGTGGGTGGCGTTGCTGCGGTTGTGGCGTGCGTCGGTTGGATGCTGAAGCTGTTGTGTATGTCCGCGATTTTGTTGTGGAAGTAGGAGGCGAGGGAGTTGCAGAGGTCTTGCGATGGGGTGATGTCGTTGATTCCGGCGTTGGGGTTGGAGAGCTCTTTCACGATGTTGAAGAGTTCCTTGCAGTTGTGTGCGTTGTTGTCCAGCCGGTCCTTGTATGCATTTTTCTTGGTGGCGCGGATCAGTTGGTGGTGTTTCCGGGTGGCGAGCTTGAGGGTGTTCATGTTGTCCATTGTTGGTTCCCTTCTCCATACTTTCTCGAGGGCTCGGCAGTTCTTCTTGGAGCTCTTGAGTTCATCGGTGAACCATGGGGCTTTCTTGCTGTTGGGTCTGCTGGGCGGGGTCCTCAGCGGGGCAATTTCGTCCGCGCAGTTGCTGATCCACTTCGTGAGGTTGTCGGCGGCCTGGCTGGGGTTCGCTGAGCCGGCAGGAGGGTGCTGGCTCAGGGAGGTGGTGAGCTGGTCGGCTGTGATCTTGTTCCAGCTTCTTCGGGCAATCTGTTGCTGGTGGTGGTGGATCGTCGTTCTTTTGAAGGTGAAGTGGACGCAGCTGTGGTCCGTCCAGTGGAGTTCTGTAGCGTGGCTGAAGGCGATGTCTTTGCTGGATGAGAAGACGGCGTCGAGTGTGTGTCCGGCGAGGTGGGTGGGGGTGGACACCAGCTGCTTGAGTCCGAGGTTGTCGAGGTTGTCGAGCAGGGTGATGGTGTTACGGTCGCTGTTGTTCTCAAGGTGGAAGTTGAGGTCCCCCAGGAGGATGTAGTCGGCGGAGGGGAGGGCATGCGGGCTGATGAAGTCGGCGATGTCCTCGCTGAATCGTGTGCGTGGTCCCGGGGGACGGTAGATCAGGGTGCCTCTGAGGGTGGTCTTCGGGTCGGTGTGGATCTGGAAGTGCAGGTGTTCGGCGGTGGTCAGGGTGTCGTCGGTGTTGGTCGTGATGCGGATGGTGTCTCTGTGGATGATGGCGATGCCTCCTCCCGTCTGGTTGGCGGTGCGGTCCCTCCGGGTGATCTTGTAGCCCTCTGGGATGGCGATGGCGATGTCGGGCGCTGAGGAGGCGTTCATCCAGGTCTCCGTGAGGAAGGCGATGTCAGGGGCTGTGGTGTCGAGAAGGTTCCAGAGTTCGATGGCGTGTCTGTGGACGGAGCGGGTGTTGAGCAGGATGCACTTGAGGTGGTTGCTGCTGGTGTTCGGCTTGGCGGGTGCTGGTGCCGAGTAGGTCCGGATGCAGGTGAACCTGCAGGCGTGGCAGCTGAAGGGTCCGTGGGTGTGCTTCGGGGTGGCACGGTGGCATCCCGGGATGCCGCCGGTGTTGAGTGCGATGAGTTCGGCGGCGTTGTAGGTTCATCGGGTCGGCCTTTGTCGGTGGGGGCCAGGGGTCCTGGCGCTGGGCGCGGTCCAGGCGCGGACGGGCGCAGACGGGCTTACCTTTGGCGCGCCTTCGGCGCACAATCGGCGCACCCGCTGCGCATCAACGCTGCGCGTTCGCACGGTCGCCATATATGGCGAAGTGCGCGGGGGGCGGAGCAGCTGGGAGGCGGGAGCGGGGAGGGTACAGAAGGCAAAAGGGGCGGGGTTAGCGGTGGTGGCGGGAAGCGGGGAGCAGGGAGGGAGAACGAAGGGGCCAAACAGACAAGCAAACAAGCAATACAGAAGGTAAAAGGCGGATACAAGGTGCAGGCAACACTAAAAACAGTTCAGGATAACAATGACGACGGGGGCAGGTCAGGCGGTCACGGACCACGCTGCTAGAGGCAGGGGGCGTGGTCACGCGGCGGAGCTTGGCCAGCGAGGCAGCGAGGCAGAAGGCGGGGAAGACGCACGCAGCAGCTGGTGGCCGTGCGGCGCGGGGGTGTCCTAGAACTAGGTCACACTCACCTGCGTCGCACGGTCGCCATATATGGCCAAGTGCGCGGGGGGGCGGAGCAGCTGGGAGGCGGGAGCGGGGAGGGTACAGAAGGCAAAAGGGGCGGGGTTAGCGGTGGTGGCGGGAAGCGGGGAGCGGGGAGGGAGAACGAAGGGGCCAAACAGACAAGCAAACAAGCAATACAGAAGGTAAAAGGCGGATACAAGGTACAGGCAACACTAAAAACAGTTCAGGATAACAATGACGACGGGGGCAGGTCAGGCGGTCACGGACCACGCTGCTAGAGGCAGGGGGCGTGGTCATGCGGCGGAGCTTGGCCGGCGAGGCAGCGAGGCAGAAGGCGGGGAAGACGCACGCAGCAGCTGGTAGCCGTGTGGCGCGGGGGTGTCCTAGAACTAGGTCACACTCACCTGCGTCGCACGGTCGCCATATATGGGCAAGTGCGCGGGGGGGGCGGAGCAGCTGGGAGGCGGGAGCGGGGAGGGTACAGAAGGCAAAAGGGGCGGGGTTAGCGGTGGTGGCGGGAAGCGGGGAGCGGGGAGGGAGAACGAAGGGGCCAAACAGACAAGCAAACAAGCAATACAGAAGGTAAAAGGCGGATACAAGGTACAGGCAACACTAAAAACAGTTCAGGATAACAATGACGACGGGGGCAGGTCAGGCGGTCACGGACCACGCTGCTAGAGGCAGTGGGCGTGGTCACGCGGCGGTGCTTAGCCGGCGAGGCAGCGAGGCAGAAGGCGGGGAAGACGCACGCAGTAGCTGGTGGCCGTGCGGCGCGGGGGTGTCCTAGAACTAGGTCTGCATGATGCGGCGCCTCTTCTGTCACTGAAGGCTTAGTTCTTATCTATCCCACCCCTCCATAGAACCGGTTTGCAGTTTGTTTACTGAGTGGTAGGCTTAGCAGCAATAGCATTGTCACGTCAGTCAGTAGCACTTCATATGACGCAAGCAACCAACAATTTCGTGTATGCACAAATTTATGCATGTGTCCTACTCCTCCATCTCATCTATGCATGTTTGCGGGCAAAAATAAAATGGAAATGCCGACTTACTGAACAATTGGCCCGGCTGGATTCTGGAATAGGTGGTGTAGGTCAGGAGGTACTGGCTTCGTTAGTATATTCTGCAATCAGAATGTTTATGGAACATTTGATTAGTGTTCTATAAGTAGACGGTCTGTGAATCCTGCAAGCCAGTAGTCATTTAGACTTCGAAGTAAATTTTATTGCAATTGTTGTTTCCTAAAATGTTTGAGAGGATTTTTGAATGATGTATTTGTTTCTCAGCACTCAACGTTTCTCTTTCTTTATTATTTCTTACATGATCAGCACCACCCAGGGGCACGAAGACGGGGTCCGAGTCGGCGGGACAACCACCAGAGGAGCGCTCCTCTACCGAGGATCCTGCTGCTGGCCCCAGTAAGTCCTCCAGTGCTTATATTATGAATTATATTTCCCTAACTTTTTAACGCACCTTATTGTTTCAAACCTATTAAGCCTCCTTCCTAATTAAATGTTAGGTAAACCTTCTTTGGTCTTCAATTTGTTTTCCAAATTTTGGGTATCTAATGCCATCCCTGTCTTTAAATTCCTTCAAAATGCCTCTGCCCGATGACTCTCTGTGCTACTACTACTATTAGACTGTCTTTAGCTAAGCTTGCCCTGTTGGCCACTCTTTAGTTAAGATAAAGCTGTGATAGAATAGCGGTAGCCACTGGGTCCACTCCTGTCTTTTGCGTTGTCCTCTTTAATCTCTAGTCTTGGTCAAGTCCCACACCAAAAAATGCGCAACCAGATGTTTGCCTACTAATTTTTGTTAGGTTATTATACTACTACTACTGTTGCGGTTATTCTCTGCACAGGCACATACAGAACTATGCACAAGAAAATAGGATGTTGGTGATAGGGAAGTTGGACCGTACTTACATCCTAGTCACAGAACTCAGTCAGAAGAACCCACAATTCAACGACAGTCTACCTACCTAAGTGTCTCAGTCATAGTCATTTGTCCCACTCGCGACCCCCACACGAAGATAGTTAGATATACCCAATGATTTTATTACACAACCCAGAACAGAAGAACACCCTTTTGCTCACTCACTCGTTTAAGTCCACAACACCCCGGACACTCAAAATATACCACAGAGTCTATGTGCAAGTTCAAAAACTTTATTTTTTTAATAACAAGCTTTGTATTGTTGTAACTTGTAAGTTGTTCCATGAAAAACATCCAGCTCCACCATGCAAAATAAAGAAGATTAAATACTATACATTTTTGTACAACTAGTGCACGATAGAGAACTGTGGGAATTGTGGGAGACCCCTCACCGTTGAACGTATACTGGTTACTCATGCATCTTTCGAAAGCTTTGCTAATCTCTGGTTCGTAGAAGGCAATCTTCTCATCTGCCTATGAGAAAAATGTTGCACGTTAGACAGTGAATACAACTATGCCAGTTTTTAGCAGTCATGCCAAAAAAAGTGTAACATTATGGATAAGCCAAAGGGATTAACAATACTGTAAGTAAGTAAGTCAACCTCATTAGTTGTATGCAACACTCATGTGGCCTCAAAGGTGTCTTTCTTACTGTGCAACAAGCTGCGAGGTAACAACATAGGCAAAACAGTAGACCCGGATCATTGTAAAATGGTTACATGGCTCAGGCTAACTTTCCAAAGACTAGAGTAGGAGTAGAGATTAGATGACCCTAGGGACCATCTAATAAAGTAAAACTAAACTCTGTCTAATGACTGCTGTATAGTAGTACGCAATTCGGACTAGTTACACTTACAACGCTTTATGTTGTACGTAACTGTTTTTTCAATCTTCCTTCCTGGTGAAGTACAACTAGTAAAATAGGGGGAGGTTTGCAGGCATCTAAAAAGGTGTACTTGCTTTTATAGGTGCACAATCACTACCAACGGCCAGTGCCGACGGGGCCAGCGGCGATACTACTAATGCAATCCAGGAGGGGACAGTGGATGCGGCACCTGCAGTAGCACCAGTGGGGGAGGAAACTTCAGCGGTGGGCGGTGGTAAGTTATATTCATTACTTATTTGCATTACTAGGTGGAAAGGTAACATTTCCCTCACTGTGCTATGAGACTTATTAAGAAAGTATGAATTATAAATTGTACTGGACAATATACAATCATTGAAGAAGACACCCTTTGCAGCATTACCAGCGTGAGTTGAGTAAACAAGGCCTCATCTTTCAGACTCCAACTCAGCTGTGAAAGTTATGGAGAAGACTAAAAGTCAGATCAGATGACCTTGAGGGATGTGTTCAACAAAAAAGGAAAGAAGTGAACTAAGGTGGAAGGAGGAAGGACAAAAGATGTAATAAGACTACCATAGAAGGATACTTTGGAAGGTTCATGCACGTGGCTGAAATGAATCCGATGCATGGGTTGTTGAAGGATGGGTAGAACTGGAAGGTGAAAGAGAAGATGCATGCCAGGTTGGGCAAAACAATATGGGTGCATGGATATAGTGGATAGCAAGAATCATGAGCGGAGTTTGTGTCAATGAAACCCAAGGCAAAGAAGGAGTGGACGCATGGGTGGTTGTTGGAGAAAGTGAAACCAGCTAAGGCGATAACAAAGAATGATAGACATTTATTTTTATTGGTTGTTTTCCCCCTAAATGTATTGTATTCATCATAGGTGGAGACTGTCACTGGATGCAGAGTCTTAATTTGAAAATATAAAAGGAGATACAAAAAATACTGGTGTTCTTCTGTGTACTCAAGTCCACCCATAGTACTAGGGCCAGTATAATGCCAGAAAAAACTTCAACAAAAGTTACAGGCAGGGGAAGCAGGAGGATAGATTAGATAGATACTAAAAGTTGCCACCACTTGTATGTACTGCGCTTGGTAGTGCTACTATGCCACTATGTGTTGAATTAATTTGGAAGAGTTTCAGTTACAAATGTGTTTCTTTTTTTATAGATACTCATACTCCTTCCCAACAAAAACCATCAAGGAAGGAGTTGGCAGCCAGGGCCCGGCAAAGGAAACTGCAGGCCATTGTGGAGGAGTACCGCCGGCTGGTGGCTGAGGCCGAGGAGGAGGAGGAAGAGGCAGCAGCTGCTGCCTCTACCAATGCCCCAGGCCCCAGCCAGGCCCCACCTGCAGGAGTACGGCGCTGTGGTCAGGCAGCCGCTCACCGCCAGCATTTAACAACATCTGCCGCCCCCCCACATCATGGATGCAATTGCAAATGTAGGTGCCGTGCATTTCGGCAAAAGATTCTCCTCCGGGTGTCAAAGTTGGAGGATTAATTAGAGGAGCGTGTGAAGATATTGGTGGACAAACACCTTAAAGCCCTCCGATTGTGATGGACCCTGTTCATTTTCCACCTTTTTTAATACTTTTGTTGGTGGGTGGGAATTCGGTGTTGGGGTTCTTTTTGTGGAACATTCTTTGGACTTGGACATTGGTCGGGGTTAGGGTGGGGATAGGGGTGGGATAGGAAAGGACTAGGAGGATATTTTTTTATGTACATCAATAAATGTTATTCATTTTCAACGTACACATATGGTGTTGTTTTGTGGTGAGGTTACTGTTGTACGTCACAAGGTTTACTCTACATGCAGGGCAGTGGCCAGTGTTTGATTGAAATAATTTATTAATTGACCACATGTAACAACATCATGCCAACAGATAGATGCGGTACCCCTCACTGAGTTATATTTGTCCTATTTGTACTACCAGTCTCTCCTCCATTATACCTCCTAGCAAACTTCTCTTCTTACCTGTGATTGATGATGATTAAGTTTGGCACTGCAAGCAGGGCTGCATGGTTTCCCAAGACAACAGAGAATATGCCGTGGTTGTGTGATGGTAGTAGTAGACTAGTAGACACTGGCACTAACATTGGAAAACAAAAACAAAGAGACAGTCATTTGCCTGAGACAGAATGTGGGAGAAGTTGAAAAATACAGTACATAAGACTGACCCAAAAAAATACAAACAATATTGCAACTGCTAGTGCTAAACTCAAAGAAATCAATGTTGTCGGGGACTGCCAAGTACAAGAAGATAAATGTAGTTGTGTTGAAGGAGTCAGTAAAACACAATCCAATTCGTAAACTTAAATGCTGTCAAATTAAATTCAAACAATGCCACCAATTATTTAGATGTATTTGTTGGGTCACTTTGGGAAATTAATTGCCTTGTACACTAGTACATACAGTGAGCTTGGGTGGGCAAGCAGAAGAGGATCCTCGCCCTGCCTCGTTGACATTTGATTTCATTAGTGTTGCTTTCACCTCATCTGCCCCAGCAAGCGTGTAATCAATTGTTGGCGTAGATTTAATGTAGTAACATCACACCTCAATATAAAACCACACAGCCCGGGGGAAGAGGGTTAGGGTTTGATGAATGGATGGGAACGGGGGTTTGGGGTAAGGTTTGACAAAGAAAAACAGTACGCATGGAGACAACAAAAGCAAAACAATGAAGACGATGATTGATGATCCACTACTACCCAATAAATGTAAAGTCAAGTAAGAAAAATGAAATGGATGCATGATGAAGGTTTAATATTAACTTGATGGTTAATAATAAGTGGTACTTACTTAACTACTACTACACAATTCAAAGGAAGTATTTCTTATACATGATATGAATATGACTTTTGCCTAGGCTGTATGCCCTCTGAGAAACCGTAATACCTGATGTAGCGGGCTGAAAACTAGCAAAGAAAATTAAGAGATAGTTTAAGTGAACAATCAATTACCAAACACAAGCGTAAAATAAATGAAGAGGAAAAAGGAATCAAAGAAAATTACAAAAATGATACTAAAGTTCATGTATTATGTTATCCAGGGCCAAATGTGTAGTTGTATCTCGTCATTCATCTTTGTCCTCCCTTCCATGGACACTGTGACTGATTATATCATTCTTGGGCCCCTCTGGCTGGATGATGCTGAGGAGGATGGATTGGTAAGGTAAGTGTGAGTTGTTGCTCCACGTATAATAGCGCTGGGTGAAAGGCCGGCCTGTAAGTGTTGATGAAAGAAGAAATGGGGTATTACAAAATAAGTTAACTGAATGAAAACATAAAAATACATTACGGTGTAGTGCAAAAAAGACAAGACTCATGAGCGAGAAGATTTTCAGACTGAGGCTGCTTGGATACATTGATTAACTCTACTCTTCTAGCTGCACAGCAGTCATCGAAAAGAACAACAAGATAGGAGCCAGCACAGAACAGTTACATGGCCACACCACAACACCGGGCCGTGAGTCTGTGGCCCAAACTCCATTTACCTACATTTTTCACAGTTTCAGACAAAAGGCATATACATCAACCTAGCATTTTTCAAAACAAGTGATTAAATCAATGCGCCAATGGCAGTCAATCATACCACTATTCTATTCCACCACTGCACACACATGTAGCCTAGGTCTGCTGTGGTTCTTGCTTGTTGATTGGTTGTGCGTTTACCTTGTATTCCACTTCCTGAACATATTCCATCAATCTTCTCTGATCAAACTGACTGACAGCGTGCAAACTGCAAAGATGGTATGGTGGTCATCATCATTCATCATCCAGTGTGGCACGTGTACGTGTTCTCCAACAGACCACCAAAAGCAACTCAATCTGTGAGTGACTACGATTAAGTACAGAGTCAGACTGCACCTGCAGTATTAGGAGTACAATTGGATACATATAAACAACATGGAAACATTGACCATCACTTGAGACACAAGTACTTTGTTATTATATTAAACTACTAGTATATTTTCTACTTCATGCACATTTGCTCTGAGTCAGCAAGCAGCCAATGCAATGTATGGCATCATTCATTTCATATACCTGTCTTTCTCTTCTTTGTGGCTGTCAGATCACAGATGCAGCAGAGTCTTCTGAAAGTGATGACGAGTTTACTTTAATTTTGGAGCCCTGCTCAAGTTCTGACATTGAAGAGTTGTGTATGCCTGCAGACAGAGGTGTAGCCTTACAAAGACAGTGATGCATTTCAGATTGGAAACAAAACAGAAGATGGCTATAGTCACGTACGTTTCACTTGTTATGGAGGGACTGTTAGAGGCTACATTATTGCACTATTGTCCATCTCCATCCAATGTACATTGGCAAGATGGAAATGTATTTAGGGTGAGTTAGGAAGATGGAGCAGGACTCTGATGAGTGGAATGCACAGTAAATACTCAGATGTGCAACTCCAATAGGTAATTAAAAGAGAAAGGAAGATGGTGTTGGTTTTGAAGTTTGAGTCAGAAAGACAGATACACACAAATAAGGAAGGGAGAAATAAAGGAAGGGAGAATGTAACAATTTCAAAGCCTAGTTGTCAGGGAAGAGGAGCTCGTCCTCAAACCCTGGTGGTTCTTCCGACAGAAGTAGGTCCTGTAACCCACTAATTATTTCTTCCGACTCGCTCTCCTCTTCCAGCTCTGATTCACGTACTTTGTAGTCTGGTGGTATCAAGTGTTGATTCATTTTGATCATGGTTAACCTCTCCACGCTTTTGGGCGAGAGACTGGTCCTTCTCACAGTCACAATGGCACCAGCAGCACTTAAAACACGCTCAGAAGAGACACTTGCAACAGGGCAACCTAGATACTTTATCGCCAGCCTGCTGAGCAGTGGCCATTGGCTTATTGTCCTACACCAATACACCAATGGGCTTTGCTCCATGAACACCTCTGGTGTGTCATCCAGATAGGCCTGGACCAACTGCTCAATGCTCATTGGTGCTCTGGTTTGCTCGTCCTCTTTTTGCTTTGCGACAGCATCCCTTTTCTGTAGAAACCAAGCAGCTATTTTTTTGCTTGTGTCTGATGAATCAGATCCTGTTGGTGCGGTTGTTGTTATTGTTTGTGTTGGTGACTGCTGGGAAGCAAACGCACTGCTCGCATGCTGTGAAGAAGAACTTGACTCTGTAGGATGCTCAGTAGTACTTGCACTGTCTTGGGCTGGCACTGGCAGGCCTCTAATTGAGAGCCGTTTGTTTTCTAAATCAGTGGCTTCCTCGGCTATTACAGTTTTGTACTTGGAAACATCCCCTTCTGAAAAAGGAATTACTGCATTACTGTTCACAAATAATTTGTACCGTGGATCCAAAATTGTGGCAGTAATGTAATGTTGATGCGACACAATCTTATTTTGAATCCTTGTATTCTCAGATAAGCGGCCAGCTAAGGACTTTGCCAAATTACATACTTCAAGTTTTCCTTCAACACCTTCGTATGTTTCAGACACCTCCTTCAGCTCTTGCTCCAGCATGTACAACAATGGGATAGCTTGGCTCATAGTACAGTCCTCCCTGCTGACTGCACGTGTGAAGACCTCAAAAGGAAGTAGCATCTCTGTCAGGCATTTAATGAGGTCCCATTGCGACATCTCCACTATCATGGCTTTAATAGCACCAGTTGGAACCCCTGATCTTCTTGTCATGACATAAGCATTAAGTGGTATGTACTGCTCAAACAGCCGATCAAGCATGTAATAAGTAGAGTTCCAACGTGTTGGTACCTCCTGGATGAGTGCTTTGACTGGCATATTATACTCACGTTGAATGACCCGTAGCTGCTTCCGGGCTTTAAAAGAATGATTGAAATGCGTGCAGATTCTTCTGCAAATGGTCAGTAAGCTGCTGACTTTGCTTTCAGTTTTCAGAAAGTCTTGAACCACAATGTTAATGCAGTGTGCCAAACACGGGACCCTAAAATAGCCACCATCTTCCATGGCCTTAACTACATTACTGCCATTGTCGGTGGCAACAAAACCAATGTTGAGGCCTCTTGGTTGCAGCCATTCAAAGACCTTGCTGTTGAACTCATCAAAAATGTTTGCAGCAGTATGCGATTTCTCTATAGCAAACATGGCTATAGTAGCATGTCTGCGAGTATCATTAAAAATCTCAGTAGTGTCAATGCCTGTAGATATCTTGTCTCTAACACCTGAAAAAGAGATCCAGTATGCAGTGATGCACATGTAATCAGTTGCTTGGCAACTGGTCCACATGTCTGTTGTCAGGTGGATACTATGCACAGCACTCTGCTTCAAGGCTTTTCCAAGCAATTCCAGCACGTCGTGGTGTAGTGCTGGAACAGCAACTCTGGCAAAATAGTAGCGGCTGGGAACATTCCATTTTGGGCAGAGGGTTGTCACAAATTCCAGGAAACCAACCCCTTCAACAAAAGAAAAAGGGAGAAGGTCCAGAGCTAACATTTTGGCAAGCTTAGCATTGTACAAACGTGCTATTGGTTGGTTGCGCTCGTACTTTCCCTCCTGCCTAAACATGCTAACAATGGTACGCTGCTTGGTATTTCTTTCAGTTATGCCCGATGCAGTACTTCGCGTTGCAGACTTCGCACCCGTACTCCTTGGTATCTCTGGGTTACTCTTACTCTGGTGCCACTGAGATTTTGCTGATGCGGAGGATGTGGGATCTACCACTGCAGTGCTGGGGAGTCGGACAGGGGTACTTAGTGTACCACTACCAGATAGAATGTCTCCCTCTTCTTCCTATTCGACCCGTGGACCTTCTACTGCTTCCCCACCAACATTAATGGTTCCTGCTTTTATGAGACGTAGGTGGTCCTCCCACTTGATTGCGTGGTGTTTTTTCATATGGGTCATTTGGCCTCCGGTACCATAGTTTGTACCAAGCTTACCACGACTAACAGAGGAATGACAAATGGAGCATATAGCAATGTTCTCCTCATTTGCGCTAACTGTAAAGAAGTCCCACACTGGGGAGCTTAACTTTTGTCTCCTGCTAGAGGTGCCACTTCCAATGCCAGATGAACTGGAGGTTGTGTGTTGAATTTCACTATGTGGCTGCGCAGTAGTACCACTACCTACTTCTGCTGAGGTGGGACTTGTGCTGGATGTAGGACGCTGCCGGCTCTGTGCAAATGTAAAAATGGAAGCTGGAGGTAGTTTTGGTGTGGCCTGTGTTGGTGGTATGCGTGCTACATCCCTAGTCGCAGCCATTCTCGCTAGGGTTAAAATGTTGGTCTCCATGTCCTCAGGGCCAGGAGTAATGCTTGTGATGACTGGGACTGACTCGTTATCACCATCATTATCCGGCTGTTCAACATCGCACTCCATAAGTGGTAGGCTTCCTGGAACCTTCCTTTTCCCTAGCCTGGTCTTCTTGGGATGTCTCTGCCTCTCATGCTCAGATTGTTGTGGCTCCCAATTGAGATCAAGATCATCAGAAGGGATGCTTGGCGAAGAACTCGATGGACTAACCCTCCTTTTCCTTGGTGGGGATTTGGAAAACAATAGATCTCCTGCATGAAGTGCTGCCTCTTCTTGCTCTGCATCAGGCTCAATTTCCTGAACTGCCCTGACTTCGGGAGGAACAACAACTACTATTGCCGGTGGTGGTTCTTGGACAGCAACTATTGCAGGCGGTGGTTGTGGTTGTTGTTTTCGTTGAACATCTACTATTGCGGGCGGTGGTTGTGGAACAACTACTATTGCAGGCGGTGGTTGTGGTTTTTCTTTTTGTTGAGCATCTACTATTGCGGGCGGTGGTTGTTGAACAACTACTATTGCGGGCGGTTGCTGAGGTTGAACATCTACTATTGCGGGCGGTGGTTGTTGTTCACCACTTTTCTGCTGTGTTCCCTCTTGCGTGGAATGTGTACTACTTTGAGATAGCGATAAGTTCAGGTCAGGCTCAGTATCACTGCTTTCCACCATTAGGCTGGCTACCTCTTCCCCACTCATCTGCTTGAGCCTTGGTTGGTGGCTTGGGCCCACTGATGCAGAGGTGCTGGCCCAGCTTGGACCCCGGTCACTGCTGCTGCATGCGTACTTTTTTTTTCCCCAAAAAGGTTTTCGGGTCAACACCCGACTTAAGTGTCACTTCCTTCTTCTGTTCTTCCTTCTTCTCTGCAACTTTCTTGGAGGACCTGGTACCTGCTTTCTTTGGGCCCATCTTCTTCAGATGTCAGCAGCAGCACTCAGTTGCACAAGTTGTTGAGAATGATGTCTGGTCAGGTTAGTCACACCACATGTGACGAGGTACAGAAGGACGTCCGTCTGGCAGTAGAACAGGCGATGAATGATGACAGACACCTCCTCTTCAGTCTTTTGCGCACCTACAAGAAAAGAAGGCAGAACAACATCAATCAAATGTGAATTTTTGCTAGCTTTAATTTTAATTACTACTAGAAGTATTAGTACACTCAGTAAGAGTAAGAATAGCAAAGAACTAAAATGCAAATGTAGTGGAAGTGGAACTTGTTTATCCTTAATTTTTGCATCATTTCGGATGGATGCAGCATCAGTGACCTGCAGCAGATAGCAATGGGGATGTGAACAGTAGTAAGCCAACAGGAACAATGGCAAGACACAGGCCAATTTGTCAAAAACAAAACAGCACACTACTACTACCACCACAGCTCCACATGGGCACTCTCATCACAGGTACATGGGTAAAGGCCAGAAAACAATAAACTCAAGCAGGCCTATATCCCTCCCTATATGGCCAGAAAAAGGAGGATGCCTGTTACACATCACAGCTTAATGCAAAAAAGAAAATCCCCATGGCTAAAAGGTTTGAAAGTTACACAACAACACAAACAACAAAGGCATTTACAGTTTACACCCAAACAGTTAGCTACACCCCAAACACCACATTTGAAAATTCAATGCATTGCCACCCATGCCCTAAATGATGTTAAATTCAACAGACAAAATGGAAACCGCTACATCAAGCATCCCCACTGACTACCTCTGGGACTCTAGGCCTACTGGCAGAAAAAGTCACAAGTTTGTAGGCCTGCGGCAAAAAAACTAAAGCACGATGGAAGGTCACACAAAATGGCCGCCCCCACCCCCAAAAACATGAAAAGAAAGAGAAGACAGACAATACATTCCTATGACAAAAGGACATTGCTTGGCTTCACAAAATGGCTGCCAAGCCGCCCACATGGTCAGGCCACCCTCAAACAACAAAGTACAAAGAGAACAGAACAGTAACTGGTCCATGCTCCAAAAACTACAAGCAAATGACAACCTGAGGAGTTTCTTTAGCAAAATGAACAGCATTTACATTTTCGGGAAGGTTTTAGTCAAGTCGGGAGATATTGCTCGTGAGAATGCAAATTCGGCGTGTTCGGCAGCGCGAACTGTACAAAATGTCGTTATCGCGTTCCCGAGCACGCACATTGGGCGTGCGAAGAAGACAAAAACTGTACGGTCGCGTTGTAGCACTGTGCAAAGTTACCAAAACTACGCGAGCTGAATTCTAGGGTTACCTAGTGCGCAGAAAAAGCCATATTATTCAACACACACCCAAAACCTGCAATTCAACACCAAAAACACATTTTGCTAATCAATCCAAAGCCATCCATGACGTATGATGTTACACTTACAACTTAAACACCCCAAAATCAGTTGAACAACTTTCATGCACCCATGATGAGGACTGTAGTAGTACCCTTGGGCCTACTGGCAGAGTAGGCCACAAGCTTGGAGGCCTATGGCAAAAACACAGAGGCTACTACTAGTACCAGGAAATGGCCGCCACGACATGGACAGGCGGTCACAATAAAAAAGAAAAGGAATAAAAAAAATAAGAAAGGAATAAAAATAAAAAACAGACAAAGCAGGCCTATCGGAAAAGCAAAATGCATGGCTTCACCAAATGGGAATGGGCACCAGCCCCATGGTCAGCCCACCAACAAGAAAGTACATACAATTTAAATAAACTCAAGCAGGTCTATCAATAACCCTATATGGCCAGAAAAAGGAGGATGCCTGTTACGCATCACAGCTTAATGCAAAAAAGAAAATCCCCAAGGCTAAAAGGTTTGAAAGTTACACAACAACACAAACAACAAAGGCATTTACAGTTTACACCCAAACAGTTAACTACACCCCAAACACCACATTTGAAAATTCAATGCATTGCCACCCATGCCCTAAATGATGTTAAATTCAACAGACAAAATGGAAACCGCTACATCAAGCATCCCCGCTGACTACCTCTGGGACTCTAGGCCTACTGGCAGAAAAAATCACAAGTTTGTAGGCCTGCGGCAAAAAAACTAAAGCACGATGGAAGGTCACACAAAATGGCCGCCCCCACATGGCCTGGCCACCCCCAAAAACATGAAAAGAAAGAGAAGACAGACAATACATTCCTATGGCAAAAGGACATTGCTTGGCTTCACAAAATGGCCGCCAAGCCGCCCACATGGTCAGACCACCCTCAAACAACAAAGTACAAAGAGGACAGAACAGTAACTGGTCCATGCTCCAAAAACTACAAGCAAATGACAACCTGAGGAGTTTCTTTAGCAAAATGAACAGCATTTACATTTTCGGGAAGGTTTTAGTCAAGTCGGGAGATATTGCTCGTGAGAATGCAAATTCGGCGTGTTCGGCAGCGCGAACTGTACAAAATGTCGTTATCGCGTTCCCGAGCACGCACATTGGGCGTGCGAAGAAGACAAAAACTGTACGGTCGCGTTGTAGCACTGTGCAAAGTTACCAAAACTACGCGAGCTGAATTCTAGGGTTACCTAGTGCGCAGAAAAAGCCATATTATTCAACACACACCCAAAACCTGCAATTCAACACCAAAAACACATTTTGCTAATCAATTCAAAGCCATCCATGACGTATGATGTTACACTTACAACTTAAACACCCCAAAATCAGTTGAACAACTTTCATGCACCCATGATGAGGACTCTAGTAGTACCCTTGGGCCTACTGGCAGAGTAGGCCACAAGCTTGGAGGCCTATGGCAAAAACACAGAGGCTACTACTAGTACCAGGAAATGGCCGCCACGACATGGACAGGCGGTCACAATAAAAAAAGAAAAGGAATAAAAAAAATAAGAAAGGAATAAAAATAAAAAACAGACAAAGCAGGCCTATTGGAAAAGCAAAATGCATGGCTTCACCAAATGGGAATGGGCACCAGCCCCATGGTCAGCCCACCAACAAGAAAGTACATACAATTTAAATAAACTCAAGCAGGTCTATCAATAACCCTATATGGCCAGAAAAAGGAGGATGCCTGTTACACATCACAGCTTAATGCAAAAGAGAAAATCCCCATGGCTAAAAGGTTTGAAAGTTACACAACAACACAAACAACAAAGGCATTTACAGTTTACACCCAAACAGTTAACTACACCCCAAACACCACATTTGAAAATTCAATGCATTGCCACCCATGCCCTAAATGATGTTAAATTCGACAGACAAAATGGAAACCGCTACATCAAGCATCCCCGCTGACTATCTCTGGGACTCTAGGCCTACTGGCAGAAAAAATCACAAGTTTGTAGGCCTGTGGCAAAAAAACTAAAGCACGATGGAAGGTCACACAAAATGGCCGCCCCCACATGGCCTGGCCACCTCCAAAAACATGAAAAGAAAGAGAAGACAGACAATACATTCCTATGGCAAAAGGACATTGCTTGGCTTCACAAGATGGCCACCAAGCCGCCCACATGGTCAGACCACCCTCAAACAACAAAGTACAAAGAGGACAGAAACAGTAAGTGGTCCATGCTCCAAAAACTACAAGCAAATGACAACCTGAGGAGTTTCTTTAGCAAAATGAACAGCATCTACATTTTCGGTGTGGCGCCGCGGCCAGGGCGACTGACGCTGGAATCTGGGGATCACGGTTCGATCCCCGGCTCCGGCAGCAGATTAGCCCAGCACCATGTGACTCTGGGCAATAGCTCGCTTAATCTTCCCGACGGCCCCCAGCGCCTAGAGACCCTTACGGGTGATTGTGCGCTTTACAAATGTGGACTTTACTTTTACTTTACATTTTCGGGAAGGTTTTAGCCAAGTCGGGAGATATTGCTCGCGAGAATGCAAATTCGGCGTGTTCGGCAGCGCGAACTGTACAAAACGTCGTTATCACGTTCCCAAGCACGCACATTGGGCGCGCGAAGAAGACAAAAACTGTACGGTCGCGTTGTAGCACTGTGCAAAGTTACCAAAACTACGCGAGCTGAATTCTAGGGTTACCTAGTGCGCAGAAAAAGCCATATTATTCAACACACACCCAAAACCTGCAATTCAACACCAAAAACACATTTTGCTAATCAATCCAAAGCCATCCATGACCTATGATGTTACACTTACAACTTAAACACCCCAAAATCAGTTGAACAACTTTCATGCACCCATGATGAGGACTCTAGTAGTACCCTTGGGCCTACTGGCAGAGTAGGCCACAAGCTTGAAGGCCTATGGCAAAAAAACACAGCGGCTACAAACATAAAATGGCCACCACCACCTGGCCAAGCCACCCACAGAAAGTAAATGAACTCAAGCAGGCCTACACTAACTACATGAACTACTAGGGTTACCTAATTTTACTAAAACAATTTTTAATTCCACTACAACAGAGTATGCAATTAAATCCAATGCCACCCATGATGTTTTACAGACACAATAGAAACATGGGTGGACCCTTGGGAACCTCTAGGCCTACTGGATGAAATTTCAAACACATACAACTTGGCCCCTCATGAAAGTACAGGCCTCCCTCAATAATAATTTTTAAGAAAGATTGAGAAGCACAGAAAACTGTTGTTAAAAAAAAAAAGCCAAACCAAAAATACATTTACAGTACACCAATTCTCAATTCTCAAACTTATTCGTAAAAGAAAATTTCAAATCCAAAATTCCTCAATAAATCCAAATGCTATGATGCAGACATACACAAAGAGTGATCCTTCCAGCTCCAATTCCAAATGAAAGTGAACACCACATGGACAAAGCACTGGGAGGAGCCTGGTGGACAGGAACAGGAAGATGGAGACTCAGGGGCACTTCCTTTCTCTTGAAAAAAAGAGTAGAAACAAAAAGAGGACTCCTAGCCCAAAAACATACAGCCAAATCACAATCTGAGGGGTTAAATGAACATTTTTGAGAAGATTTTAACATGCTCGGGAGATATTCTGTGCCAGATTGCAGTTTCTGCGTGTTCGGAAACGCGATCTTACCAACATGGCACTGCAAGGAGGATTGCACGTCCCAATGACATTTTCACGCGTTCGAATGACGTAATCGCATTCTCAAAGTCGCATGGGATTGTGCGGCCGGATTCCAAACATCGTAGCGAACGCGACCGGGAAAAAAAAGCGAGAAAGCGAACGCAGAACCACGGTAAGTCATTACCTCGAACGCGAGAATGCTATTGAGCGTGCGAGGAAGAAAAACTACTACGCTACGCTGTCGTTTGCAAAGTAGTCGACAGCTTCGCGCTCGCAGCGAAGTGCGAAGTTGCCGAAAATTCGCAAACTCCGCGAACGGAGCGTAGTTCTCCGCCCAGGGTTACTTATAGGTGCATTTGTGTCTATTTATAAGGTAGATATAGATATACTATATCTAAGTAAGGGGTGATTACACCACCTTACCCAATCTGAGTGATCAGCCTGTGGTGTCAGTTTGGATGGCCAGCCGGGGTGGCATAATACATGCTGCAGCCCTTGGTAGGCCTTGGATACACCTATGCCCTGAGTACCTATGGTACACTATACAGGGGCTCACAAAGGTTACCCAATACCCAATCAGGTATGTACCTAAAGTACATGGTATCAATTTAGAGAGAGAAGAGCTAGGCTGTGGGTCTGATTAGCAGGCCCACAGCCACACTAAAGTCCAAAAACCAGAAAATCACAGCAAAAAGTGGAGGTGACCATAGAAAGCAGACCCTACTCTCCTACACAACCCCCCCACCCCCCAAACGTAGGGGCATTAAACAAACCTTGACCAGTTGCGTCTTCATGTTCTAAGTGGAAATATCTGGAGAGTCCATCTGCATTGGCATGGACAGTCCCAGGTCTATGTTCCACTGTAAAGTCCATCCCCGGTAGGGAAATGGACCACCTAAGCAGTTTGGGATTTTCACCCTTCATCTGGTTTAGCCACAAGAGGGGCTTATGGTCTGTCTGAATCTTGAAGTGAGTACCAAACAAGTATGGCCTCAGCTTCTTCAGGGCCCAAACCACAGCAAAGGCCTCGCCCTCAATAGCTGACCAACGTTTCTCTCTAGGGGTTAGCCTTCTGCTAATAAAAGCTACTGGCTGGTCTTGACCATCTTTATTCAGTTGTGAAAGAACAGATCCTACCCCCAACTCAGAAGCATCTGTATGAACAATGAATTCCTTGGAGTAGTCTGGACTTTGCTAAATAGGTGCAGTGCATATGGCCTGCTTCAGGTCATCAAATGCCTTTTGACAGCTTACTGTCCACTGAAATTTCTTTGGCATTTTCTTTGAAGTTAAGTCATTGAGAGGTGTTACAATGGGCCCATAACGTTTGACACACTTCCTGTAGTACCCAGTCAGGCCCAAGAGAGCTCTGACCTGTGTCTGGGTGGTGGGAGCAGTCCAGTCCTTTGTGGTCTGGATCTTGCTCTTCAATGGTTGAACTTGGCCTCCACCTACAAGGTGGCCCAGGTATACAACCTGACTCTGCCGTATCTGGCACTTGGCAGCCTTGATAGTTAGGCCTGCCTTCTGCAGGGCCTCCAAAACATTCTTCAGGTGGATCAGGTGATCTTCCCAAGAGGAGCTAAAGACAGTAATATCATCAAGATAAGCTGCAAGTAGTCATCCAGGCCTGAGAGGACTTAGTTCACCAACCTTTTGGAATGTGGCAGGTGTATTTTTCAGACCAAAGGGCATTACCACAAATTGATAATGTCCTCCTGGGGTTGAAAATGCTGTTGTGGCTTTTGCATCATCAGCTAGACTGATTTGCCAGTAGCCAGCTGTCAAGTCAAATGTACTAAAAAACTTGGCAGATGCCAATCTGTCAATGAGTTTATCTGTCCTTGGTATTGGGTGGGCATCTGTCCTAGTGACAGCATTGAGGCCTCTGTAATCCACGCAAAACCTCATCTCTCTCTTACCATCTTGGGTGTGAGGTTTAGGCACCAGGACTACTGGACTAGCCCAGGGGCTCTCTGAGGGCTCAATGACTCCCAACTCCAACATCTTTTGGACCTATGTCCTGATACAGTCCCTGACATGATCAGGTTGCCTGTAAATCTTACTTTTAACAGGCAGACTGTCCCCAGTGTCCACTTCATGAGTGCACCTGGTAGTCTGACTTGGAGTCAGTGAAAACATATGTCTATAGGCCTGCAGAACTTGTCTGCAGTCCCTCTGCTGATGATCAGTGAGGCTGCCTGCCAAGGCTACACCATCAACTGACCCATCATCAGGGTTCTGAGAGAGCAGGTCTGGGAGAGGGTCACTCTCTTCCTCCTGTCCTTCATCAGTAGCCATGAGCAAGCCCATGTCAGACCTGTCAACATATGGTTTCAGTCTTTTGACATGAAGCACCCTGTGGGGGCTCCTGGGAGTTCCAAGATTAACCAAATAGGTTACCTCTCCATTCTGTTCAACAATAGTGTGGGGTCCAGACCATTTGTCTTAGAGAGCTGCTGGGGCCACTGGCTCCAACACCCACACTTTCTGCCCTGGCTAGTAAACAGTCAGCACAGCCTTTTGGTCATGACAGGCTTTTTGGAGTTCCTGGCTAGCCTCAAGGTTTTTGGATGCCTTTTTCATGTACTCAGCCATCCTGGAGCGGAGACCAAGTACATAGTCCACAATGTCTTGCTTTGGAGCTTTGAGAGGTAACACCCATCCTTCCTTCCCCAGACAAAGGGGTCCTCTTACAGGGTGCCCAAACAGAAGTTCTAAAGGGCTGTAGCCAATCCCCTTCTGTGGGACCTCTCTGTAAGCAAACAAAAGGCAGGGCAGTAGGATATCCCATCTCAGCCTAAGCTTTTTAATCATGCCCTTTAAGGTCTTGTTAAATCTCTCAACTAGACCATTGCATTGTGGATGATAGGGTGTGGTGAACTTGTAGTTCACTCCACACTCTTTCCACATAGCAGTCAAATATCCAGACATAACGTTTGCACCTCTGTCTGTGGCAACCTCCTTTGGAAAACCCACTCTTGAGAAAACTCCCAGGAGGGCTCTTGCCACAACAGGTGCTGTTGTGGTCCTTAGGGGAATAGCTTCTGGGTATCTGGTGGCATGATCCACTACCACCAGAATAAACCTGTGCCCACAGACTGTTTGGGGATCCATTGGTCCAACAATGTGAATCCCTACTCTTTTAAAGGGAACCCCCACCACAGGTAGTGGTATTAGGGGGGCCTTTGTGTTGCCACCGGATTTGCCACTGGCTTGGCAGGTGACACAGGAGCGACAAAACTCCTTGGTTTCTTCTGACATGTGAGGCCAGTGAAAATGAGGGACAAGCCTGTCCCAAGTCTTGTTCTGGCCGAGATGTCCTGCAAGGGGAATATCATGGGCTAATGTAAGAAGGAAGCCCCTGAATGCCAAAGGTATGACCAACCTCCTGAAAGCACCAGGCTTGGGGTCTCTAGCCTCTGAACACAGGAGCCCTTCATCCCAATACACTATGGGTTCCATTAGCATTCCCGGCAGCTTCAGCATCAGCTTGCTGTCTGATGGGTTCAAGAGAAGGGCAGTCCAACTGCGCCTGCCTCAGATGTGCCCTTGAAGGTCCCCCTGTCCAAGAAACTCAACCTGATCAGGCTCAAGCTCTTCTAGGACAGTTCCTTCTTGGGTCTCACAATCAGCTTCCTTGGAAGGCTGATCCTCATTCTGAGGCAAGGGGGAAGGCACTGCCTTAACCCTACTGCTTCTCCTCCTGGTAGGCAACTGGTCCATTATTTCAGGATCCAGGGCCTGTTCAGTGTTGCAATGTTTGACTGGTGACCTGGTTACAGCAAGGACATGTGCTGATATACCTAACATTTCTGCATGAGTCCTATACTCCACTTCAGACCAGACTGAAGATTCTAGGTCATTGTCAAGCAAACATTCTACAGGGAGGTTTGAACTAACAACAACTCTTTTGAGGCCAGTTACCCCTCCCCACGAGAAATTAACAATTGCCATACTATGGGTGGTAGTGACATTGCTTGCATTGGTCACTAGGTAATTGTCACCTAGTATGATCTGTCCAGGGTCCACAAAGCTGGGTGTCACCATTGTGGCACTAGCACGTGTCCCTGTAGGCCTGAGCCATTCTGTTATTAATTAAAGGAGTCTGTCTGTACTTGCCCAAGTTACTGGGGCTCACAGTAGAGGACATAGCCATGTTCACATTGATGGAGCGAGATTTAGAAATAAAATGCATTTCAGCTCGTGAAGTCATACTTCCATAACTAAATTAATAAAATAATGATCTGTGCTGTGTGTCTATTAATTCAACCTAGTTTAAAGTTGCATTTTCACAGAACACGTGGGAAACTAACATGTGTGCTTATAAATGTGCAATATGTTGCATCTTCATGTTTGTGGAAATAATAAATTAATTTTGTCTATTGTCATGTTTTGATTAATTGCGGCTGTTTAATTAATAGCATGTGGCTATTTTATGTATGCTTTTGTCTACGTGGTGTCATTTTATTATTTACAGGTGCATGGAGAATCCTGCTGGACTTAATGAAGAATGGTAGATATAAATGCTGCTTTAATTGTTTGCTTCTGATAGGTAATATAGACTAATGGGTTAATTAATTAGCAAAGTTGGGTGGGAAACAGAACAAATGTTTATTCCTTAATTAATTTATGTTTTATGTTTGTTTATATAATAGTTTTACAAAATGATGCTTAGAGATGGCTGCAAAAAAATAGCTCACTTTAAAAAGTGACGCAAGAAAAAAGTGGCGCAGAAAATTGACGCTTTCTGAAAAGAGGCCTGTTGATGAAAAGGCCACAAGAGAAAATTATTCTGAAAAAGATGAGAAGCCTATGAACTTTTATTTTGAAAGGTTTTGAAAAGAACTGCCAAAAGTGACTCTGTGGAGAGGTTTGCTAAATGTGCCACGAAAGCTCAGAACGGACAAGCTCAAGGCTGAAAGGAAGAGACGTGATACATTTTACATTGCTTGAACTTCTTTGCTACAAAATGTAGCAGCCTAAGGAAGTGCTGCCAAGACTCTGTGCATGAACAATGGACTAGTGAATAAGCCCGGACATGAGGAAGAAGATGTCATATTTTACTGTGGCATGAGGTGGCTCAGCCAATGGAGAGCTAGAATTCCACTGATGGAATGTGAAAATAGTTAGATTAGCTTTAGTTTTAGGGTATAAGAATGGGCTCAAAGAACAGACATTTGGCTTGCGCTCGAGATTCCTGAGGGACGTATTATGCTGATGGACAACATACGTAAGGAAAGCAGTTTTATTAAATACTTTATTTCTAGGCGATGAGGGTAGAGACAGAGAGATAGTTAGGGTTTGGAAATGCTTATTTTTACTTATTTCTGCTAATGAATAATATTTCTTGATTCATGCTCTCTTTATTAAATGCTGAATAAATCTCTCTTTATGACATTTTCTAATGCTTGTTTAATAAAATTCCAAAACCTAAGTTTTTCTGATTATGTTTAAATTAATTTTCTAAATGACAAGCTGGTCTTTTTTATTGTGGATAGTTTAAAACAACATATATAGATTTTATCGCCTCATGATTCAGTCGCTCTATTGTTAATATGGGCCTAGTATTGTATGGTAAATTTGGTGGTAGTAGGTAGAGTCATTTATACAAAATTTTGGTAAGACCGCTGGATCAATTTCCTGGTAGCATTCAGACGGTTTATATGTTGTTTTTGACATACATGTTACATGCATGACACACATATGTTGGTATATTCATAGGATTAATGTTTAACATATGTTGAGTTAGTGATGTTGTCAGATTGTTTAATGTAGTTGAGAGGGTTTTTTCCAGCAGTGTGAAAAATCCCAGGTTAGCCATGGCAAAGAGTAGTGTAACGCTGTGATCAGGACGTTGTTATCAGGTTACACAGGTTCATTTGTTCTGCTTCAAAGGGTGATATCGCCGCATATCATCGTGTTGTGGATGTACAACACAAGTTTAGGGTTCTAGGTGTGTTGAGGAAAATTGTATGTATGATAGTGAGGATTGCCTAAGAAATTTGAGCATTGAGTATAGGGACTGTGAGCCTGTTTTAAAACTCTCTGTGAAAAGAGTAATAGGATATATCCAAACTTGTGTGAAGGGTAAGGATTCGTCGTTTTCTTACTGACAAAAGAGATTTTCTTCTAAAGGTTAAAGTCCTAAAGAAGAAAATAAGTGTGCATGAATAGGGATTTCTTTTAGTATGTATGAATGTATGTGTAAATGTGGTCTGAAGAAGTAGCGTCGTCTATTTCAAGTAAATGAGTGAAAATCTGCGTGTCTGAGAAGCTACTATCCTATTTAGAGAAGCAGGCAAATGGTGTTGTTTTGTGTAGTCACTAAAATGTCCCAAAAGTAATTGTAAAGCATTTTGGAGCCTTCGGGTAAAATCTGCACTATTTAGAAGTATTGAAAAGTATTCTGCGCTATTTTATAAGCATTTAAAGTATCTTGATCGAAAAATTGTAAGGGAGGGGCTGTTTTGCGAGTGAGAGCGCGAGGGGAGAGCTTGGAGCTGCAGCGGCTGTGTGCATCAGAGCCGCCGCGCTCTGATTGGCTGAGACGTCCAGGGTGTCAGAGCAAAGCCGCGCTCTGATTGAATTAGGCGTCCGGAGCGTCAGAGCAAAGCCGCGCTCTGATTGGCTGGGGCGTCGTGTAAATCAGCGCTGTGATTCGCTGAAGAGCGTTTCAAGTGTTAAGAAGTAGTTGCACGTGATTGGTTGATGCGCGTCACCACAGTCATCCAAATTGTTTATAAAATTAAATGTCCCCGCTTTAATTTACTTTCTCGCTAGCTATAGCTGCGAATATTACAGCTGATGTAGGAAACGGCTGGTGAACACAATATAATGTATTATGAGCTCAGCTCATAATGTAAAAGAAGAGCTGAACACGGAGAAACTAAAAACAGCAGCGGCCGTCTGTGTCAGAGCCGCCGCGCTCTGATTGGTAGAATTTGTCCGGCGCGTCATAATAGAGCCGCGCTCTGATTCGCTGAGGCGTCCGGAGTGTCAGAGCGAAGTAGCGCTCTCATTGGCTGAGGCGCGTTGACACCTTGAAATAGTTATTTACATTTGCGAGTGTCCCCGTTCTGATTTTTGTCCTCGTCACAGATCGCGCTATTAATTTAAAGAAAGAAAAGAAGTGTGTCACGATTATTTTGACTGATTTGTTGAGTGTCACAGCTGACTTGTGTGTAACCGTTGGCGAGTGTTGCGCGCTGTTTTAGAGCTAATGGCACAATGTTATGAGCTGTTGTGCTTTTCATATTAAGTGTTGAGAGCTAATTTTACAATAGAAGGGGCTGAGTGCGTGGGGAGGAGAGGCTGCAATGGCAGTGTGTGTGACAGCAAAGGCAGACTGTGATTGGCTGGAGAATCGCCAACAGCGCTGTGATTGGCTGAGGCGTAGGGGGTGTGTCACAGCTGATGCATGTTTGGGCTTTGGAGCGGCTGGAGAATGTCGCGCGTTGTGCCTAAGCTAATTGGCATGTTGTTGTAAGCCGACGAGCTCCGAGTGTTTTGGCTTTATTTCTATAAATGCGAGTGCCCTGGCATAAAAATTTGAGTACGTCCCTGAAAACTGTAGCGGCTGGGAGCATCAGAGCCGCCGTACACTAATTGGCTAAATGGCCCGGCATGTCACAGCAAAGAAGCACTGTGATAGGCTGAAACGTCATAGATGGTGTATTTTGATTGGCTGAGGCATTTATTGCACTGCCATCAGTTGATGTAAAGTCATTTGGTTCCGACGAACGTTGTGAGCTGTGTTTAAATTAATGGCATGTTATTATAAGCAAATATATTTCTAACATTAAGTGTTGTAAGCTCGTTTGGTGGAGAAAGGGTCGTTTGGAGCGCGAGAGGAGATATTACTGCAAACACGTTATCATTGACTAAAGCGTTTTTACTGTTGTGTTGTGATTGGCTGAAGCTTTATAGTTGCCGTGCTGAAGAGTAGCTAGAGTATCACAGTAGTTGTGTTGTAATTGGACAAAGCATTTGTCGCGTGGTGATTGGCTGATGCGTTAATATTGTCATGCCGAGTTTGTTTATGTTTGTCCCCGGTTATCTTCCTCGTTACAGCTGCGCTCTGTATCACAGCTGATGAGTGTGATAGCTGTCGGCGAGCGTTGCGCACTGTGATTTTTGGAGTGTCTTCTGAATTCTGTGGTGTTTCTGGTTCCTGTCTCCCCTCGGCTGTGAAGGGAGCACTGTGTTTAAATTGTTTTAAGAGGGCCTTTGGTGCCCCCGAGTCATCAAAAACATTTCCCCATTTCCTGAGGAGTGATTAAATAATTTTCCTTGTCATTTCTATAAAACTCTTGTCTTTTATCTAAGTGCATCCCCTCCTCTTTAGAGAAATGGAATAGTAGCCACAGGCTGTTACATATGAATGCTTTGGTGTGTGAATAGTTTAGATGACGAACAAAATATATTTCTACAAACAGGGCAGTGAGGCGCCTGTTCCCTGGTGTGTGTCTTTTGGTGTGTGATTGGGTGTTGTTATTGAATGGATGGTATGCCACACTGAGCACATTTAAGCTGCATATGATTTATTGTCAACAGCGTAACAGCAATCGAGTACTGAGAGACAAAGTGAATTAGAGAAATTGTGCTGTATCCAAAATAGCAACACATGTAGAGGTGTAATTTTAAAATACATAGTTCTGTCCTTGTTTTGATTTATTAATTGGATTATTTCCATTGATGCTTTCAATTAGTTTATTTTTTTACTGCCCAAATTAAATTGAGAACATAGGAAAAAGAGAAAGTAGAGTCTGATAAACGATGGGCTTAGTGGACTAATTAGTGAATTTTGCATTGTGGTCAATTTTAATAAAAGTAAGTATTTTAAAATGATGGAAAAATATTATCTACAGAAAGAGAATATGATTTCTTGGTACCAGAAAATGAAAAATGTTGTCGCAACATGTGAGAGCAAATTAATGATGACCAAATCAGCGAATCTAAATAATAAATATGTCAGAGTAGAATTTATTGATGGGTCTAAAAATGATGTTGTAAATACAGATCAGGACAGAAATTCAAGCAGACCCCCAGAACAGATTAGTGTAACGCCAGGAGTCCAAGTTCAGATTAATAAAGTCCCAGCCGAGACTTCTTCTCAAGATGTCATAACAGAAAGGTATGATGAGATGCCTAGTACTTTTGGAATTAATATTCCTGATCATGTGAATTCATCAAATGATTTAATTCAGTAAATGAAATATATGGAAGCAGTGACAGTCCCTGTGCTTGGAAAAGATTAAATTAGTGCTACAGTTTTAATAGTCCCATTAAATTCTGAAATTCAAAATTTTGCTGAAAAACTTTATTTTAATGTATCTGAAAATGAGTCAGTAATGATTCTAACTCAGCAAGAAAGAGTGATGACTCCAGTTCTAACTAGTGAGAAGTCTGATATTTACCTGATTGATTTAACACAACCTGATGAGTCAAAATTAAAAATTAATTTAGAAGAATTAATAGATGATAAATATGGTTATGGAGTTGTGCATGATTATGAACAGCTCTGGTCCCAAAGAGGTTATTTGATTTCTGCAGGTTCACCTATCAAAAATGCAAATTTAATTAAAGGATTGATTGATAGCATTCAGTTGCCAGAAAGGATTGCTGTCGTGAAATGTGCAGCACACAAAAAGAATGATGAACATGCTTTGAGTTCACTAATACTAACATCTGTAGTTGAAACATGGCAGGGAGTCAAAGATTTACAAGATGAAGCAGTTTGTGATGAGAAAAACACAAGGTTGAGAGCAGAATATAGACAGCGAGATGAGGATGAAATTTGGACACACAAAGATGGCAGAGTAGTTTTACCAAATAGCATGATTGCTGACATGGCCAGAATGTACCATAGTTTGGAACATATTGGAAGAGATTCAATGGTCAAGCTTTTCAGAGGAATTTGGTTCAATACAAAATTCAAAATAATTGTAGAAATTCTTTACCAGAGGTGTCTGACTTGCCAGCAAGTGAACCCAATTAAGAAAACAGTTGTGGGAATGGGAACAGAAGGACAGGAGAGTGATTCATTCACCAGATTACAAATGGATTTTATTACGATGGCACTGCATAACAAACTGTGCTATATTCTTGTGATTGTCTGTTTGTGTACAAGATGGGTGGAAGCATTTCTTACGCGACATAATGATGCAAATACTGTTGCAAAGTTATCAGATGGTAGAAGACATATTGAAGACAGACTGTTACAAATGATTTGTATAGTTTTAAACATTGAACAAAAGCTCCATTGTACATATAGACCATACATTTCAGGTATTGTGGAGCAAGAGAATGGTACTATAAAGAACAGAGATGTAAAAATGTGCCTAGCTACAGATATAAAGTGGACAGATGCCCTTCCACTTGTTTTGATGTTTCTGAGAAGTACTACTGATAAAAAGACAGGTTTAAGCCCACATGATATTCTTATGGGCAGGATCATGAGACAGGCATTCATACTAGTGGAAAGATTGATGCCTATTAATGATAGCGTCAATTTGGAGTACTGTAGGAATTTATCAGATGTAGTGACTTCTGTGTCCAATCAGATGGGAACTGAAGTACAGACAAGAGAAAAAGAGCAAGCACATGATCTGTCACCCGGTGACTGGGTGAGAACAGAAGTTTACCAAAGAAGAAACTGTTTGGTACCCAGGTGGCAGAAAACAGGACAGATTATTATTGTCACTAAAAAAAAAGTGAAGTACAAAGGCCTGAAAAGGTGGATAGACGCTAGCAACACCATTGGTGTACTTACACCTGAAAATTCTGATGAAGAAAGTGTCACCACTGCTGATTCAGATTCTGAAGAAGAGCCTGAAAGAAATCCAGATCTTGAAGATCAACAGGTTGGTCGACATCTGGAGAATTTGAATGGAAAACAAGCCTTGAATGAAAAAGACTTGAAAGTTGTGACATTAGAGTCAGAAAATGATGAAGATCTGTTAGACAGAGAAACAGAAGAAGAGTCTAATCAAGTTGTGATTGAAGACCAGGAGAGTATTGAAAAGCAGAAAAGAAGCTCTGAATGCAGGAACAGGAATTCTAAAACTGGGAAGTTGAAGGTAATTGAAGAAGAAGAAGAAGATGAATTGCCAAGTACCAGCTACAAAGATGATGTTCCTAACGGAGTGAAGCTGCCGAGTAAAGAAGTACCTGAGTCTAGAGTTGAAATTTCTGACACTGAAACTGATGAGAGGAATGAAGATTCTCAAATAAGAAAATTCAGAGAAAGAGCTTGGCGAAACGAATTGAGTGTGACTGAGCCAAAGAAGAAAATTCTAAGAAAAGGTGATATTTGGCCAGGTGAAAATGGAGGACTGAGATATAGATTGATAAACAAATCAAAAGAACATGTGAATGAGATTACTAGTCAGGGAGACACTGAAAAGAAAGCAGAGGTGGGAAAGAAAATAGAAGTTGTCTCTAGAAAAACAAAGAGAATTTTGAAACCAAATCAAAAATATAAGTCTCCGGAGTGGGCTTATATAATTATCCCACCTGTAGTGGAGATACATAGTAGCAGTCAAGAAGAAATTGAGGACTACAGTGACAATGATTGAAGTACTAATTTGTTAGAATTTAGGTTTCTGTTTTTGGCATAAGGCTGAAGAAATTGTGTTAGAAGACACAAGGTCGAAGAAATTGTGTTAGCTGGAAAAATAACTTGTGACATAAGGTCGAAGAAAAGCTGTTAGAGTGTTGAAGTTATATTAAAAAAAAATTGAAAAAGGGAGGTGTTATAAAATTTTGGGAAAATTTAGACATTTTTTAGACATTTAAAAAAATAAATTCTTTGCAAACTTAGTGAAAATGCTTAGTGAAAATGTCTTAAGTTTTTGTAAAAACAATTCAAGATGCTCCATCTTTAAGAGATGTTGTAAGATGTCTCTGATATGTGTGCTCCTAATAATTCTGCTTTGGTTAGTTGTAGTTGTCATTTCCTTTTTGGAATTAACAAGGAGAAGTTTAAGGTCATTATGAAAAGCAAAGCTTTAGCTAATCTAGACTAACATAGTGTAATCACTGGGCTACAATTGTTCCTTAGAAGAGGGTGAATTTTTTCTGAACGTCTGTCTAAAAGATTTCAGGCAATCAAAACCTGTTTTCAAGAAGATTGGTGGTTCAATTCTTGGCAAGATACTGATATCTTTATTAGTTGTAGTTTTTGCGACAACACCTTTATTAGTTATAGTTTTTGCGACACTTTTGTTGAAGATCAGTTGCATGTTACACAAGAGAAAGAAATACTTGAGGAAAAGAAGAGAATTTTTAAAATCAGAAAGGCACAAGAGAGAGAGATAGAATTGGAGGGGTTTCTTAAAACTCAATATGAGAGTTGCAGACAAACTGATGAGACAAGTCTTTAGAAATACTAACACAGGTGAAATCGAATTATGTTCATCTTAGATAAAAATGTTGCCAAATTTTTGGTTGGTGTTTGGTGATTTTAAAATCACCAGATGAGGGAGTTGATGGAGCGAGATTTAGAAATAAAATGCATTTCAGCTCGTGAAGTCATACTTCCATAACTAAATTAATAATATTAATGATCTGTGCTGTGTGTGTATTAATTCAACCTAGTTTAAAGTTGCATTTTCACAGAACACGCGGGAAACTAACATGTGTGCTTATACATGTGCAATATGTTGCATCTTCATGTTTGTGGAAATAATAAATTCATTTTGTCTATTGTCATGTTTTAATTAATTGCGGCTGTTTAATTAATAGCATGTGGCTATTTTATGTATGCTTTTGTCTACGTGGTGTCATTTTATTATTTACAGGTGCATGGAGAATCCTGCTGGACTTAATGAAGAATGGTAGATATAAATGCTGCTTTAATTGTTTGCTTCTGCTAGGTAATATAGACTAATGGGTTAATTAATTAGCAAAGTTGGGTGGGAAACAGAACAAATGTTTATTCCTTAATTAATTTATGTGTTATGTTTGTTTATATAATAGTTTTAAAAAATGAAGCTTAGAGATGGCTGCAGAAAAATAGCTCACTTTAAAAAGTGACGCAAGAAAAAAGTGGCGCAGAAAATTGACGCTTTCTGAAAAGAGGCCTGTTGATGAAAAGGCCACAAGAGAAAATTATTCTGAAAAAGATGAGAAACCTATGAACTTTTATTTTGAAAGGTTTTGAAAAGAACTGCCAAAAGTGACTCTGTGGAGAGGTTTGCTAAATGTGCCACGAAAGCTCAGAACGGACAAGCTCAAGGCTGAAAGGAAGAGACGTGATAAATTATACATTGCTTGAACTTCTTTGCTACAAAATGTAGCAGCCTAAGGAAGTGCTGCCAAGACTCTGTGCATGAACAATGGACTAGTGAATAAGCCCGGACATGAGGAAGAAGATGTCATATTTTACTGTGGCATGAGGTGGCTCAGCCAATGGAGAGCTAGAATTCAACTGATGGAATGTGAAAATAGTTAGATTAGCTTTAGTTTTAGGGTATAAGAATGGGCTCAAAGAACAGACATTTGGCTTGCGCTCGAGATTCCTGAGGGACGTATTATGCTGATGGACAACATACGTAAGGAAAGCAGTTTTATTAAATACTTTATTTCTAGGCGATGAGGGTAGAGACAGAGAGATAGTTAGGGTTTGGAAATGCTTATTTTTACTTATTTCTGCTAATGAATAATATTTCTTGATTCATGCTCTCTTTATTAAATGCTGAATAAATCTCTCTTTATGACATTTTCTAATGCTTGTTTAATAAAATTCCAAAACCTAAGTTTTTCTGATTATGTTTAAATTAATTTTCTAAATGACAAGCTGGTCTTGTTTATTGTGGATAGTTTAAAACAACATATATAGATTTTATCGCCTCATGATTCAGTCGCTCTATTGTTAATATGGGCCTAGTATTGTATGGTAAATTTGGTGGTAGTAGGTAGAGTCATTTATACAAAATTTTGGTAAGACCGCTGGATCAACATCACAGACAAGAACAGCTTGAGTTGGTATTCTGACTAGGCCAGAATCCATCTCAGTTCCCAGTGTCAACCCTACTACACCCTTCTGTTGAAAACCACCACTATCAGCTGTACTAAGGGGAACAGTTGCCTTGGGGGCAATGGTGGCTGGAGGTGCCTCCTTTTTGGTGCAATCACTGGTCCAGTGAGTAATAACCTTACATAAGTTGCACCATGGTTTCTTTGGACCTTCTTTCTTCTTAGATTTTTGGGGACTCCCCCCAGTAGAAGCTTTTGGGGACCCTGAGAAGACTTCTGGTCTTTTGCTTTATCCCCACCCTTTTGGTCTTGCTTCTTCTGATCACCACCTTGGTTCTGTACTTTCTGCTTCACCCTGGTTCTGACCCATTTGTCCGCCTTCTTACCCAATTCTTGGGGAGATGTCAGATCAGAGTCATTCAGGTGTTGATGCAGTAACTGGTTCTGACAATTATTAAGAATCTGTTCTCTCATAATCAAATTATACAATCCTGTATAGTCATTGACCTTACTGCTCAGTAACCAGCCTTCCAGAGCCTTAGTAGCAACATCTACAAAGTCAGTCCAGTCCTGAATCTGTGTCTTTTGGGTGTCTCTGAACAGCAACCTATACTGCTCAGTGGTTAAGCCAAACCCATCTATTAGCTTTACTACACATGGGGTTGTGTCCTATACTGTGGCCGGGTAGGACAACATATAATATTTTTTTCAAAAGAAAGACCCGGTCACTCTTTTTGTTCTGCAACTTTATTTTTTAGAGCAGAGTTTCACCCTAAGGTATTCAATCCTTGGGCGCTTTACTTGTTCTATATGGGATATTGGAAAGAAAGTTTTTTAACCATATTTAGAAAAAAGTCCGAGGTTTACTCGTTGTCCTGCACAGAGGCATATATTTACAAGTGCTGAAAAACAATTATTTACAAGTGTAGAAAACAATTATTGCAATACAAAAGACAAACATTAAATACTTTTGACCGTTTTTGCAAACATCTATCCATAAATCAATATTGTCACTTCTCGTGATAGTACCCTATTCACTACTTCAACCAGGCCACTATGATACAACTTTTACTACAAGTCTGGTCTGGTATCGCAGAGGCATGCAATTCATTTTTTGTTCACATCGGTTCATGTAACATATTCCCACACATTCGCCTTAATTCCGAATGTTTTCTTTCTCGCATGAGGCTTGTTAAATATGTTACATGAACCGATGTGAACAAAAAATGAATTGCATGCCTCTGCGATACCAGACCAGACTTGTAGTAAAAGTTGTATCATAGTGGCCTGGTTGAAGTAGTGAATAGGGTACTATCACGAGAAGTGACAATATTGATTTATGGATAGATGTTTGCAAAAACGGTCAAAAGTATTTAATGTTTGTCTTTTGTATTGCAATAATTGTTTTCTACACTTGTAAATAATTGTTTTTCAGCACTTGTAAATATATGCCTTTGTGCAGGACAACGAGTAAACCTCGGACTTTTTTCTAAATATGGTTAAAAAACGTCCTTTCCAATATCCCATATAGAACAAGTAAAGCGCCCAAGGATTGAATACCTTAGGGTGAAACTCTGCTCTAAAAAATAAAGTTGCAGAACAAAAACAGTGACCGGGTCTTTCTTTTGAAAAAAACCCCATCTATTAGAGCACTCTTCAGGACAATGTAGTTGTTAGCATCCTCATCACTAACTGTGAGGAGCTTGTCTCTTCCCTTTTCTGAAAAGGAGAGCCATGCGATTGCTGTCCACTGACTCTGGGGTACCTGCTGTACTTTGCAGGCCCTCTCCAAAGCAGTTATCCACTTGTGGATGTCATCCCCACTCTTGTAGGGAGGGACAATCTTATTTAGGTTTTTATGGTCATAAGACCTTTCCCTATCTCTAGGAATTATGCTGCCACCAGTGGGCTCTAGCCCACACAATTTCTCTCTCTCTCAAGAGACAGGGACTCTTTTGCAAGGGCAACTTCTTGCCTCTTGATTCTAAGCTTAGATTCCTTCATCCTAGCTTTATGCTCTCTTCTCCGAGGGGAAGTCATTTTCCCTAGAGCTGAGGAATGGGACCTTACTGAGTCATCAGAGTGGTCAGATCCACTGGAGAGTGACCTCCTTCTTCTGTGCTCAGTGTTAGGCATACTTGGGGGTCTGGGTTGGATCCTTCCACTCTCAGTCCCATGCAGGTCTGGGTTAACCTGGTTCAGTTCTCTGACTTCTACATGGCTAGCATCCACTTTATCATCAGTGCCCCCTTGATTTTCATCAGTGGGGTCTTCTGTTAAGGGATGGCCCCCCACTGTACTGCCTAGTTGACTTGGGTTAGATGCCTTTTCTACATCATACTCCACTAAAATGTCTACTTGGTGGTTAAAGGTTGGACTCTGTCCTTGTCTCAGCTTTCTAGCTGTACACAGGCTTCTCAATTCATGAAAAGTAAATGTGTCATATTTAGAAGGTGCCATGGGAGGGTCAGCTTCTGGCAGAGGCCCACTAGGACATCCAACGACATTTTCTAGTGAGCTGTGGTTTGTGCACCTACCTACACTAAGGGGTCGATTCCGATTCGGGAAAAAACACTCCGAATACCTGTATGGAGCGTTTTTCCTGTATGAATCGTACCCTGCAACGTCTCCCGTACGTACGACGGAGTACGATTCATACCAGGAGCAGGACTCCGTACGAATCGTACAGAGTCCGTACGAATCAAATCCCCGTACGAATCTCCCTCGGAACACGCTGTACGCCACATCCGTACGGCTCGCGGCTAATTTTTCTGACCCAGCAAGTACGAATCGTGTCGGGTACGCACTGTACGACGCTTTTTTACAGGAGCCGAAAAACGTCCATAGAAGCAGAGTTCGCCTCAAAACAGGTAAGGAACGGCCCCCCTGGGTATGGTGAGTACACCATACCCCTGCGATCATGGGGTGTACGCACCATACCCCGCAATCAAAGGGTGTACGCACCGTACCCCATGTTCGCTGGGTGTATGGTGCGTACACCCTGCGATCGCGGGGTACGGTGCATACACCCCATGATCACAGGGGTACGCACCGTACCCCTGCAATCATGGGGTGTACACACCGTACGGTGTGTATCTGAATTGGTGCTTTTCCGTACGAATCGCCCTTACCTGACGTGGACCGTACGAATCGCGTCCTCATCCCCCGGTCCGGATCGTACTCGTCGGTTCGTACGGCATGTTCACGATTCGTACGGAGAGGGCTCCGGAAAAGAATCGTACGGACGATTTTTTTCCCGAATCGGAATCGACCCCTAAATGTTATCTACTAGAACCACTCTAGGAGCTGTAGTCAGGGTGTACTAAGCCCTTATCACCTACAACTGCTAAGTTGAGTAGAACTTAAAGTTTTATAAGAACTTGATTTATATGTACCTACAGGTACCTTAATGTGATCTTTCAAATGATATTTTAAGATTATATGGTAAAACAACAGCAAGCTCTTATCCCATCCGCTGCACACCAATGTGAGAAGTTATCCTGGCATATGATGTCCACTATTCTAGTGGGCACCTTGCACCAGTCTAATAGACCCTTATTGATGGTGGTTGTAAAGTCAACCTTATAGACAAGCTATCGTAGTGGTACCATGGACCAGCAGTCATAGGCTAAGACTTCAGAGAGCATGTGAAGCAAGATGTTTTACCAATTATAATCCCTTGAATACCAAATGAAAGGACACCACACAAGGTATATATCAAATATATATGTATTTCTAAAACAACCCCTCTGCACTCTTTATGAGGTCAGAGGTAAAAGTACATCACAAGTTACTCAATTAGCATACGATAAGTTGACCAAAATACGGTAATGCCCTAGGGGCCTCACGAACCATATACTAAAATAGTGGTATAAGAACCACAACAGAAATAGTGAGTAGGCCTAGGGCCTAGGGAATCGCTGGGGCTACACTAAACAACCAAAGGCTAGAAAGTAGGAGGCCCACTGGAGACATGTGCAGTGTCCAAACACAGTTGCGAGTTACCATTGACTTATAATGAGAAACGTAAAAGTTACAAAGTTACTATTTAAGGGCACTTCCGGATGGACTACGATAAAACACTAGGACACTTGGAGAGTCAATGCCCACGGGAGCACCGGAATACTCGAGTTACCTCACCCAGGGAAGTCGGGTGCATAGGTGTCTTTGGTGTCTGGTTTCGTCAATGTTTTCTATGGAGATCTGCAAAGAAGTGCTGCAGGCGACCAGAGGAAAAGTGTCCAGGTGGATCCAAGGGGGGATCGAAGATGTGAAGAACCTGAAAGCCGAGGGGACAGAGTCTGGGTCACTAGCCAGTGACCAGGAAGGTACCAGGAAGGAACCAGGCGATGTTGTGATGATCTCAGGTGAAGAGGTGAAGCTTGTCTCTGCAGCCACGAGGACCAGGAGGTGTCAATGACAACCAGGAGCTGGAGTCAAGCTGTTCCACAAAGAATCTAGTTGACTGCGGCATCGGTATCCAGATTGGACCCAACAAGCCTTGGCAAACACAACCCACACAGGAAGTGAAGATTGGCTTCGGTGCAGACCAGCAAAATCTGAGGAGCTTTTCCTTCACAGGGAAGCTGGAGCAAGCCTGGAGCAACCAGGAAAGCAGTTTGGCTTCAAAGGATTTTCTTCAGGAGGCACACTCGCCAACAGGCTTGCAACTGGGAAGACGCATTGAGCTGAAATACAAGAGCAGGCCCCACGCGGCACTCGTGGAGTGTGGAGGGCTGAGCTTCAGTGCAAATGGTGCTCGGGTCTGGGGCTTCTTGTACCCCAATGCACAACTTCAAGTTACCTCAGGAAACGATGCAGTTAGCAAAACGCAGGATGTCCAGGGTGTCCGGTCCCACGTCTCTTGTTTCGGCCACGGGTCTCAGCTTTGTTGTGGATGTGGGTCGGAGTTAGAGAAGTCTAGAAGTCCACTTTTTATGTCGGGGTGTCTTCGGGTTCCGGTGGGAGCATCAACAAAGCAGACTGGCAAGTTACTGGTGGTGCCTGTTTGCACAGGGTGGTCACTCCTTGACCACAAGGGAGATGTCTTCCGTCTTTTAGTCAGAATAGAATGTCGAAGGTCCAAGAGTTCTGCATCAAAGTTTCATTCCAGGATAACCTAAAGTCCTGGGGACACAGCTCCTATCTTTATACTGATTTTAGGGGCTGGATTACCTGTTAGGTCCCTCCTATTGGGGGGACCTGGGAAGGGGGTGGTTACACCCCTTTCCCTTTGTCCAGTTTCGTGCCAGAGCGGGTCTGGAGTGCCCCAGCAACTGGTTTGAACCAGCTTATGCATGGAGCACCTTGTGTGCCCCAGGCAGTGTCTCAAAAAGCATCTGTTGATGCAGCCCTCCCTGTCCCAATACACATCTGCTTGTCTGGGGAGGTGCTGCCACCTCCCTGTACATGAAACGTATTGTCCAGGCCTCCCCTTCTGGAGTTTCGTCCAGCAGCAGGAGGTCAGACTTGTGTCTTTGGGTGCAGCATCCATTTTGTGATGCTGGGGCTCTGTTTAACTTTAACCGGGTAAAGCAGTAACTACATGTCTTCTCCCTCTAGAAGGGTGGAATGCTGCCCCCACCACCAGAACTGGTGGCGGGGTAGTATTCCAAAGTGTTTGACACCTTACACGACATGTTTTGATAAAGCCAAACCAAAGTTAGCATCAACTGTGAGGATTTAATGCACTTAACAGTATATGGTATGGCTATATCATAGAACAGCTATAAGGAGATGGTTCCGAAAGCTGCAGAGGGGCTCAGCTCATGCTAGGGCACCCTCTCAGATAAAACCAAGCACTCTGCCTCCAGGATTGTCGAGGCCTACCATAGGAGTGACTTATAGGTGCATATGTGTCTATATATAAGGTAGATATAGATATACTATATCTAAGTAAGGGGTGATTACACCACCTTACCCAAGCTGACTGATCAGCCTGTAGTGTCAGTTTGTATGGCCAGCCAGGAGTGGCGTAATACATGCTGCAGCCCCTGGTAGGCCTTGGATACACCTATGCTCTGGGTACCTATGGTACACTATACAGGGGCTCACAAAGGTGACTCAATACCCAATCAGGTATGTACCTAAAGTACATGGTATCAAGTTAGAGAGAGAACAGCTGGGCTGTGGGTCTGATTAGCAGGCCCACAGCCACACTAAAGTCGAAAAAACAGAAAATCACAGCAAAAAGTGGGGGTGACCATAGGAAGCAGACCCTACTCTCCTACAGTTATGCTTAACATGTAATAATTGTAGATGTTTGCAACAAGAAGCATTATTAACATATGTGTGAATCCTAATGTGTAAAGGCCTAAATGAAAGTTCACGCTGTGCTATGAAAGGCCTATTCGTTTATTCTTATGTTAGCCGAATTGTTTAGGCCTGGAAATTTAGAAGTAGTCAGCAAATTTCATGTGCACGCAAGGATGTTCTGTTCTCATGTTTCAGTTGCAGGTGGAAGAAGCTGCCTTTGTTAGTTAGAGCTATTGCCTTTTGTTTTAGGAGTCAGGCAAAGAGGAGAAGTGAAACAAAGTAAATAGAAGGTCAATAATTGGGAGCCGGTGTTCTTTCTCCTTGAGGAGGCCTGGGAGCAAAGGTCAATGGAATACACATGAAGAAGACGGTGGAAAACTACCTAGGAGAGGTGTCTGTTACCATGAGGTGACTGATCTGTGGGCGTGTTTTACATTTTTGTATTTAGTGTTAGGGAAAGTGCCCCGAGGGAGGAAGAGGAGGGAGGGAGGAGAGGCAGAAGGAGACAGGTTGACTTAGGAGAAGAGGTTAGAAGATTGATCTGGGAAGAGTATCTTAGAACAAGCGCTGTAGATTTGGCTACCTGACTTACATAGTGTATATGCTTCTTAGGAAGTCTTCCTGCGCTTACACCTTTTCAACTGATTTTGCTTGGGAAATGCTAAGTAGGGATCTCACCTTAGATATAGAATAGGGATAAATTAATGAATTTCACCTTTCAACCACAGATGAAGTCTGGCTTAAATGTTGGAGCAGTCCTTGCTTGTGTTTTATGTTTGGAGTTGTTTATTCTCTTCACGATTCCTCTGAGCAGACTCATTTGTAGATTTGGTTTTATATTAGTTCCCATGTATTTTTACAACCTTGTCTTGAGGTGCTTGTAAATTCATTTGTTTTTGGCTTTGTAATAAACCCCTAATCTGAAGTTTGGAGTATGTGATCTTTTGAGTCATGGTTACTATTGGAAGTTGAATTACTGAATTTGAGTTGCTTCTCCCCTTTACACTTCTCAGGAGGTAAAAAGAGACATCGACCTAGGGTTCCTCTTTGAAATTTTAGTAGCGGAACCCAGCCTTATCATCTCCAATGTGGTTTGTGACCCAGACCGAATGCTTACGAAAAATTTGTTGTGGGCCCTCTTCAGTACATCTCCCAACACACTGCACCAAGTCTTACATTCTAAACGTTCCCATCCTGGATCACCACTCTATGTGGGTTGACTTCCATCATTTTTCTATATTGCTATACTTTCGACAACCTTTCACAGGCACATTAGGCTCCTTCCTTGAAGCTAGCCATATATTCTTGTTACAATCCTGTCTTGATTTCACTGACTCCAGCTTGTTACTCACCCCTTAGTCAACTTCTTTATTCGTAGACCCTTTCTCCATTTCCCCACCAACCTCTTTTATAAACCACCAAGGTCAGAGTACAAGGCCGGTTCTCAGCCTTTAGGCAACCTAAATGAAGTCCCTTCAGTGGTGATGTGAGGTATGATGCGATAAAGCCTATGTTTCTCGCAAAGAAGATCCCTCCACTCCATCCTACAAGTTTAGGACAACAAGATTTCTCCCAGGGTTGTCCAGGACAAAACACCAGTGAGTGGTAAAGATTTCACCATTGACATCTTCTCACTGGTATCCTTTTCAGGGTTAATACCCAAAGTCAATGAATTAACCCAAGTTCAACACCCTCGTAGCAATCGAACAGAGAAGATAGACCTAACTAAAGACAATGTGTAAAGTTGTTGTGCTGTAATAAAAAGTAAGACACTCACAATACTGCAAAATAAAAATCCTAATCTGAATTTAGAACAATAGAGTAAATGTTAATAAAATAATGACACCAAAATGGCAAAAAACCAATGCGGGAACCAGAGCTATGAAGTTTTAAATAAAAATAGTGCCAAAAAGCGTTAAGTGTCACCTGCGATCAACTGGTCTCGGTAGACAGGGACTTAGCTGCAATTATATCGGGACCACAATAGAGCACAGTTCATATACAGACAATATGTTTAACCATGTTGAAGGTCTGACCTTAGGAATTAGGCTCAATATTGGAAGTCAAACATCCTCAATGGGGCATTGCAGCTGAAGTCAAAGAGGGCTCTATGAGGTCAGAAAACTGTTGTTCCTGGACCCGGTGAAGCCACTGAATTTGGTGGGAGAAGCTTAGAGTGGAAGAAAATATTTCTTTTTTGCCCAAGGAAATCATCCTGCCAGCCGGATACTTTTGGTGCCTTTGCCTGATCAAAGTTTCAATGTTCACACTTAGACACTTTCTTCAGGGCTCGGAATCGTTCAGCAGAGTGAGGCTGCGGGATGTAGCCAAGAGGCCGGATATCTTCTCCAAGAAGTCTACTGAATCAGATTTGCTGCTGCAGAGAAATGTCTGAGTGGGAAAAACCTGAATCTTCAGCCCAGTGGCAATGCACCTTGGATGGAACGGCTTGGGATGTTTGTCCCAGTCCTCTAGAGATCTTGAAGTTGAGAAAGATTTTAAAGTCACAGGTTATCAGGGGTGGTAGGAGACGTCCAATCAGATATACCAAGGGTTCCAGGACCTAAGGTACATCACTTTGAGGTCAGGGCTTACTCCAGCAGAGGCCAAACAGGGTCCAGGGCAAGACGAGTTGGAACTGATCAGCTTGGCAGTTGCATGAATATGCCTCCTTTAGCTTGTTGTGTCCCTGTAGCCAGGGCCGGACTGGGAACCAAAACCGGCCCTGGAAAAGTGCTCGGTCGGCCCCCCCTCCTCCCCCGAGGGGTTGTGGGTGCCGCCAAGCTCTTTGCCAGGGCCGGTTTTGTGCCGATTTTGTTATAGGGCCCATTTTGCAGCTATGCTGCAAAAACGGCCCTGTAACAAAAACAGCCCCCAGGGGCCCCAAACCGGCCCCCCACCCGTGCGGCGCACCAGGGGATTGCCCGGTGCCCGTTACGGCCAGTCCGACCCTGCCTGTAGCTTGAAAAGGAGGGTAGCCGTGTGACCCTTAGATTCCACTTCTTTGTCCTGATTACAAGAGGTAGCAGGTCTAGTCCTCCAGGGCTCCTCACAGGTCACTGAAATCAGGCCCAGTGCTCTGCTTTTGAAGATGATGTCAAGGGATCTCACATTTATGCCTGGCACTAGCTAGGGGAGGGGGGGCTGTTACTCCTGGCCCCTCCCTAACCAACTGGGTAAAATTTACCAGGGGCAAACCTACCCATGTTTGCATCAGTTGCTAGCTACCCTAGTGCAGACAATCTCACAGTGTCCTTCACTCCTAAAATCCAAAACGGTAAATACCTCCTACTGTTGTATAGAGATTGTGAGCTCACCCAGAGGTGTGGCCAGGGTAATGAGCTGCCTGTCCTTTGTGGTCACTCCAAACCAGTTCTGGGGGAAGCTTTCCCTTAGCTAATTGTAAGGCTTGCCTGACATGGAGGACAAAAGAAGGGACCTGGCCAGGTATTAGCTGACATATGCTTGTAACAGGGGAGGCCCCTTTAGAGTAACTTAAGTTCCTGGGCACAGATCAAATGGTCAACCTGCCATAGGAACAAAAACATCACCATATTCCCAGGCCTTGTCTCTGCTTTGGAAGCACTTTTCAGACCTTATTAAGGGCCAAGCAGTCAGAGGGCTGCAGCTGGAGGTTAATGCCAATTAGCCTTCAGAGGCTTTAGGCAGGTATATGGTAACATTCAAAAAGTTAATTTTGCATAATATTTATTAAAAATACAACTTTACCATTGAGTTGGGCTTTTAAGAAATATTAAAAAAGGGTTGTTGAATCATATTTCTAGCATTTTCATACTTCCCTACTTGGAGACAGCAAAATCAATGATTATTAATTAGTGTTTGTCCATCGGCTAGTCAGCCTTCATACAGTGAAAATAGCTTTTGGGGGCTAGGCACTGTAAGGGCGTGTTAACATTAAATTTCTACATGTCCTGCTTTTAAATACCATGCACTTTGCCTGGTGGGCTATAATGCCTACGTAGGGGTCACTTAATAATTAATAGGAAGGGTTCATACATGTCAAAAGGCTTTATTTTAATAGATTGCATTGCAGTTTTTCCACTGCTACAGTCAGGCTACAGTGGTAGGCATGAAGCACTTCCACCGTATCAGTCTACAGTGCACTAATGGCATTTCACTTCCAGGCCATGTGTGGCATTTGTTCCATTTACTGGTGACCTGTGGGCAAGGTTAAACATGCAAATAAGGAGTATGCTAATTCAACCATGTTAGAAGGGGGAGCACAGGCAATGTACCACTGGTTAGCAGAGGTAAAGTGCACATAATTCTACAGCCAACAAAAACAGATAGGGCAAAACATCTGGGGGTACACCACTCAAACGATGGTCATTTCCTACATCGCTAATTGGCTACTTCAAGATTTTCAGATGCACCATTCTAGGATGAGCACATTTCCCTTCCTTCCACTTCCAGCTCATTCAGATATTACAGTTTTGAGAGTATAAAGTCTCACAGGGAGGGACAGGGGGCTTGATAGGTCCAGCATATGTGCCTCAACCATAAGTTTAAGGCAAAGAGTATGCTGTTCCTAGGGAGTTGGAAAGAGGAAAGGGTGTCAGACCACATCAGTATGGCAGTTGTTGGTAGGGGCTTGGCAAGACAGGGTAGATAGTGCTCATGCAGGAATAGCTCCAATAAGGAGCAAGTGCCCTCACAGATCCCGAGGGGTCATTGCTTCATCACAGGGCAGCTCCTCATTGGGCCGGCGCTGCAATGCCCAATGGGCCCTGCGGGGGGGCTCTTTGCCAGAGGTCTTCTTGGTTTTGCCACTGTGAAGCTGGATGGTTTATGTGAGAGAAACCTATGTGAAGTGAGTAGAGGTGGGACTGTGTAGATGTGATTTAAAAATGGCTCCTGGATTCTCCAAAATGAGTTTATTTGAGGAGTACCTGGGTCTTAAATAAAAACAGACGCAAAAAGTTGTGAACTGAGTAGGGAAAATTAGACCTGTGTCAGTTCTAGTGAGTCTTGCAAAGGGTCACCATGTTTCTTGCCAGATTGTGCAAGGGAGAAAAGTAGTCAAAGTCACGTTCCCTTATATCAGGATTCCTTAGTAGTCCTTGGTGTGTGAAAAAAGAAATCATAAGTGAGGTAAAGAATATATACCTGATGGAAAAAGGTCGCACTGAAAGGTTAAGGTAATGAACCCCAGCAGGGACAGGCCGGTGAACTCGCTCAAGTTGCGAGGGGGACCAAATGCGGTCCACGAGGTATCTGGTTTGGGACCTACCCTTGGCCAGCTGTCCCTGGGTGAGTTTGAGAGTATCTCAGCAGGTAGAATCTTGTGGTTAGGCCAACCATCCTTCGCCCATTTTTACAATTAGGAAATGATCTCATTCTTGCCATCCTCTACCTTCCACTTTTCTATACTGACTCCGTGAAAAGAAAGAACTTCCTAAATGGAAGCAATAACTTCCACATTCTTGTTGGCATTTATTTTTGTCTTCTCATCAATAGGAAGACTCAACAATCACCTCTAAGACTAAATTTACCAGGTAAATACTCTACACAAAAGCTATATTCTTGTAACTTAGAAGTCAACCTGACAATAACTACAGCAACATTCCACCTCCCATGCGAGAACAATATCTCTACAAGAGGTTTGTGATCAGTATGAAGAACAAAGTGACTACCCTGCACATAAATCCTGAAATTATCTATGGCACATATGCCAGACAAAATCTCCTTTTCAATAGCAGCATACCTCCTCTGTGTGGCATTTAAGGTTCTTGAGTCAAAAGCCACATTTATCTTCTCCTCTTTAGTTTTTAGTCACAAAACCGCACCCATACTGTAAAGATTTACATCAACGGTAACTCCACACACTTGCCCCATGTAAAACAATTTAATGGTGGGTGTATGGGCAACAAGTGATTTGATCTGGTTGAAGGCCTTCTGTTCTACAACAGTCCAAGAGAATAATGTGTTTTTAGAAAAGCTTTCACTGGCTCTATTTTCTCTGCAAATGTACTTTCAAATTTACTGGGGTACTAGCAGAGGCCTGAAATCAAAAGTAATTTGTCTTTGTTTTAAAAAGCAGAGGCTTTTTGGATTACTTACACCAACTACAAAGATAGAAGAAAGAAGAACGGGCTCAACAAGGTTGTCAGGGCAAGATAATTTTCTCTTATTAATTAGGAAAAATTCCAATGAGAACGTGGTTCATTTTTTTTGCATGTTAATGATGGTGTTGTCACTCTATCCGTGAAAGTGAGTGAAAGAACAAACTAACAGCCAACAAGTGTTTCAGCCCTTACACGGCCATCTGGCCTGGGGCTTCCTCAGGGCGTAATATAGGGTATTGGTTCAAGAGTAAAGTCGTCTTAGTCGTATTGGTTCTTTAAGTTGCTCTAAATAATGGCGGTAATGCCGCTGCAATAATATCTCAATCTGTCGGTCTGTCAAGAAGAACGGGCTGACTGTGGCATTGCCATCGCTAGGCTGAGGACAGATCCCCATCCCTGGATTTTCCTGATCGGAAAAAAGGGGAAAACGTGATAGGAAATCTGGCGATATCAGGTCTCTTCCTGATTTATGGAGCACATCAAACTGGAAAGGTTGTAATGAAAGGAACCACCTGAGAACCCTGGGGTTATTCCCTTTGTTTTTGCTCAGCCAAGTGTGAGGTGCGTGGACTGTATATAACACAAAAGGATTACCCTTGACGTAATACCTGAGTTTTTCGACTGCCCATTTAATGGCTAAGCACTCCTTTTCTATGGTAGAGTTAGACAGTCTCACAGGGAAATAATCCCATACTAATAATAAAAACTTTGTTTCTGCTCCTTCATCATCCTTTTGTGCAAGTAGAGCCCCTATGCCTACATTGCAGGCATCCGTTTGCAAAATAAAGACCTTATTGAAATCTGGTGCAGCAAGAACCGGGTCAGAGATGATGCTTTCTTTCAGAGAATGGAAAGCATCCAGTGCTTCGTTGGTAGGCTTTTGGAATCCGGTCATAGATGTCTCTTTCTTTAAGAGATCGGTTAAAGGTGCCGCTATGATGGAGTATTTAGGAATGAACCTACGATAATATCCTACCAATCCTAAGAAGGATCGGAGTGCCCTTTTGATCGTTTGGAAAGGGTATTTCAGTGATATCCTTGATATTCTCGGTTTGGGGTTCAATCAGCCCATGGCCCAGCAAATAACCCAGTCCTTTGATTTTAAACAATTTCTAGTTTCCATATGACCTTGCATCCAAACACGTCAATATATATAAAAAAAAGATATTTAGTCAATTTTACAGCTTATGGAATATTGAGACAACTGAATACAACCCTGACATTTTTGGGCAACAGCTGTGAGTGTGAAATACTATAGCTGTTGTGACAGTGTTACATACATTCATCACAAGTTGATCATTGTATCAATATGTCATTGTCACAGATTCGAATTTGAGTAAGTAAATTAGAACATTATAAAAATAGGCTTGTGTAGGCGAGTTAAAAGAGACACTATATTATTGATATCAATTAGGCATGGAAATGTAGAGAACAGATGTGACTAAAGAGGCTGGGTGCAGGTATACAATATATTTAGGGGTAGTTGATACAGTCAATCTCTTGCACGGAGAATACGATTCAAAGAGGGGCCATGGCCAGGTGTTGATTGGCGTGGAGATGTTAATGTGTTATGATAAAGTTTGGTCAGAAATTAAAAAAAGCATTTGTAAATGCATTAGGTTTTGCCTATGTGACTAATATTATTTTCTTTTGTTGTTGTAAGACTTATCTTGGTCAGCAGTTGTGCAATATAAGTTACTGAATATCCATAAAAATGTTATGACTTGTTTATTGAGAAAGCCAATATATTGTGCAATAACTGGTGATAATATAATGTGCTGAGTTTAGGTAAAGGGCGGAGGACAAAGAAAAAAAACATGCAGTGCCCAAGCACTCTTACTTAGAGGACGGGCAACAGATACCGATTCCCAGGAGAAACCAGGTGGTTTCAAGTTTTTGGGAATTGTAAAAAGACACAAATGCAAGCTATGCTATTTATGCATTTGCTGGTGCATTGATCATGATTATATACTAGCAGGGCATGCTATCTTACCACCTTTTTTTACAGGAGAGTGTTGTGAGGTTACTCGCTGTGATTCATTGACTGCATTCCATTCCACAAAGTCTTTGATTGTTAATGTGACACAATGTATTGCCATCAACTGTGAGCATGCCATGCAAGATGGGGACTCTGTTGTTTAGCACTATAGGTGGAAATGCCTGTAACCCATCGGTAACCCCGTGCTGACCATGGCAGGGAGAATCAAAAGCAGGGGGAAGGTTCTAAATATATTTGTTTAAGTAAGACTTGCTTCAGAACCATTGAATTTCAAGGCGAATACCGGTCCATCAACCGGGAAAACAAAAAGCCCCCAGGGAATGTATATCCATTTGTGGCGCTCAATCTATTAAAATGCGAGCAGCCTTCGAGAAGAGGGAACCGAACACTTGTGTATCCTATGTAAAAACACGATGAATTTACACGAGTCGAGAAAGAAACTCAAAAAGAAAAATTAAGTAGGAACAGACAAGGTCCAGAATCTAGAACCAAAAACTTGCTTGTTACACATATGATCATAGAGATGAAGTTGTGTGGTCGAAATTCACACTAAACCACCACAGCAATTGTACAAACAAACAGAGTGTGTATCGCCATAGCGGCATTTAAATAAAGTGTAAAATGAAGTGTATGGTGGAGGCAGAATAGCCAATCAATCGACCCTTTCTGTGGAACCCAGGAATTCTGGGATCTATAGTAAATGAAAACATAATTGATTTAGACACACACGCAGCCCAAATTAACAGGCAGAGAGGTGGCAGAGTGCTGTGTTCGTGAGAGAACAGAACAATGAGAAGCCAAGTTAGTCGGACAAGGATGTTTGTAACAATGATTTCTGGTGGATGGTAGAAAGCAAATGACATCTGCTTGTGAAAGAAAATCAGAATCAGAACCCTGACACGGCAAGTAAATTTATACAAATGAAACCAAAACCACAGACAGAGATCCTGAGTGTAATGTTCGTATTACACTGTGGGCACTAGAACGCCCTCGGCTGAGGAGACGGGATGAGGGATGAGGGAGGGACAAGGGAAGAGGAGGGGCATGCCCGGAAAGAGTCAGTTAGAGTCGGGGAATGCACTTTAGCAGACGTGCATTAAATAAATAAGAAGTAAATCACTGACCTGAGTTTGTGTCCTCTGTGGCCAGGACACTACAGCTGGCGACGAGGGTGGCCGCGACTCATGCGGCGTGGATTCTGACCCCTGTGGGCGCTGGAAGCACTGCGCGAGTGCGTGGCGCGCTCAGCACTGTTCTATGTGGCGCCGTTCGGGAGCCTACCCCGACCGCGTTTCTTGTGGAGCATCGCGATCCAGGTGCCTACCCTGGTCGCGTCTGCCCGCTGCTGGAGCGAGGGGTATTGTGATCCCCCCCGCCGTGGGAATGACGAAAGACAAGTGCGGGGCGTTTCTAAACCCCCCCCCCTGACGTCGAGGTACTGCGGAGGTCCCGCGCTGCTGCATTGCGTGAGAGCGAGCTGGGAGCCCACTCCAGTCGCACGCTACCAGGCCCACTACATGTGGGTAAGTGTCCTCGTTTGTCCCTCGGTTACTGGGAAGGTCCGATTGATGGAGGAGCTGCTGCCGGTGTAAATGTGGCCAAATCTTGTGCGGCGCGGGAGTTCGTGACGGCCATCTTTGAGTCAGGCGCCTGCTCCAATCCCCTGCGAGGGAGTCCCAGCGGCAATTTTGAAGTCAGGCGGAGGGCCTAACAAAGCATCAAGCCTTGGTAAATGCAACAGAAAAGTCTGGTTTGCATCACGCATTGGCAAATTCAATTGTGACTTCAGCAAATAATCAAGCATTGGTAAACTCAAGTGAGAAATCGGAAAAATCATCGAGCATTGGCAAATGCAACTGAAAATCATCAAGCATTGGCGAATCCAATTGGAAAACCTGAAATCCATCAAGCACTGATAAATTCAATTACAAAGCTGGAAAATCATCGAGCACTGGTAAAAGCAAACCGAGAAGTTTTCGAATACAGCTGGGATGTGTTCTAGTGTACGTTGGTTGAATCAAGCCCTCCCAATTTCAAGTCAAACACGTCCAGTGGAGGTTTGGAGTGTGTTTTGTCCGACGCAACAGAGGGAACTGTTGTCTCAGTCGGTGGTCAGGTGTGATAGACAACCGCCTCATCACCATGTCTAACACACCACCCCCTCAAGCGGGCCCGGCGCAAGCCTATGCTGGACAGATGGGGGTGCTTGGAGTGTCGTTTTTGCCTCCACCTGAACCCTTAGTCCTTGAAACAGGAGGAGGTATGGGTCTTCGCTGGAAGGAGTGGCTTGAAGATTTCGAAGACTTCATGAAGGGTTCGCACGTAACCGAACTCGGTCAACAGCTGATAGCACTACGGAATCTAATAGGAAAAGATGTCGGCCAAATCATAAAGGAATTACCTGTGGCTGAAGCAGCATCTTACACTGATGTGTGTGAAGCACTGAACCGGAATGTTTTGCACAAAAGGAACATTGACTATGAGAGATGCACGTTTAACCTAGCTGCTCAAGAAAAAGAAGAGCCCATGTGCGCTTACATCACACGTCTCAGACGATTGGCATGGTATTGCGAGTTTGATCCTTTTTTGACTGAGGATGCCCTTCGTCTGAGAGTCATCAAAGGCTGTCAGTCTGAATCACTGCGGCGGAAGCTACTGAAGAAAAGCTATTTGCTGGACGAAATTGAGGAGATGACACAGGTGCATGATCAGGCTGAAGAACATGCCAAGAAGATGGAATCCGGGAGAAGTGAAAAGCGTGAACAAGCTTTTAGGCTTCAATCTCGCAACACACGCAGATATTCTCCGGTGAAACCGAGGTCATCCCGGTCCAAAATGTTACAGCAACCCGGGAACCGAAGACGTTGCAGCTCCAGTCGAAACAACAGACGGCGTGAACACCATATCAAATGCTACCGCTGTGGTTATGACTTTCCCCACACAGAAGGATGCCCCGCCATGGGTCAAAAATGCAGGAAGTGTGGAGGAGAGAACCACTTCGAGAACATATGTGGAACTTACACGAAGGACAAACAGAGGGATCAGGAAAGGTCCTCTCGACCATCGAGCATGCGTCACCATGTCAAAGCAGTACGTGATCACAGAGACTCATCAACGGGATCATCCCACTCCAGCTGCCAGTCTCACCGGAGCTATCGATCCCGATGCACCCCTTCTCAAGAATCGAGGTCACTGTCTTCCATCTCACAGGACAGTGATGAATATATATGTATGGTCGCTGACCCTGACCGATTGAAGAAATATCCTCGGCTCAGCATTCAAATTGGTACGCACTGGACCAAATTTATGATGGACAGTGGAGCCTCCCTCAAATACATACCAGTGGCGGAATATCAGAGGATGAAGTCACCACCGCAACTAAGCCCTGCTCATGTGAGAGTTTACACCTGGATGTCCAAAAAGCAACTCCCCTGCTTGGGAAAATTTTCAACGCATCTCAAGTATTAAGGTCACACCATTCCTGCCTACATCCATGTCATTAAAGGGCCAGAGGCTGACTGTCTTTTGAGTCTTCCGACTGCTGAACGACTGAGACTGGTGGACATCTTGTACAAGGTAGACAACAAACTTGATGTGGTTCAGAAATTTCCAAAGCTATTTGCTGGCCTGGGAAAGATGGCCCACTGTCAGATTCGATTACACATTAACGAACAAATAGCACCAGTAGCCCAACATTATAGGCGGATCCCTTTTCATCTCCAACAAGCAGTCAAACAGAAACTACAGGATCTGCTCAAAGCTGACATAATTGAAAGGACGGATGGATCTACACCCTGGGTCTCTCCTGTAGTAGTCGTGCCGAAGAAGGGTGAACTGGACAAAGTCCATCTGTGTGTTGACATGAGGGCACCCAACACCGCCATTGAAAGTGAAAGACACCCGGGGCCACATATCAGTGACATGATTGCATCACTGAACGGAGCAAAGATATTCTCCAAACTGGATCTTAACAAAGGTTACCACCAACCAACTAGAGTTGCACGAGCAGTCACGTTACATCACAACTTTCTCAACGCATATTGGTCTCTTCAGGTACAAAAGACTCAGCTTTGGCGTGTCTTCTGCCGCTGAAATCTTTCAGGAAGCTATTCGGAAAATGATTCATCACATCCCTAACGCCCTAAATTACAGAAATGATATCCTGGTTTACGGATCCACGACACAAGAACACGACACCACCCTGGAACGAGTCTGTCATGCATTGATGGAAGCCAACCTCACGTTAAATAAAGCAAAGTGTGAGTTCCATAAGTCCACGTTGAAGTTCTTTGGCCATATTTTCTCACAGGCAGGGATGAGACCGGATCCAGACAAGGTGGCTGCCTTGAATGACAATCCCAGCCCTCGTGATGCCGGAGATGTTCGCTCCTTTCTAGGGATGGCCAGTTACTGTGCCCGGTATATCCAGGACTATGCAACCATCAGTTATCCCCTGAGACAACTCACCAAACAAGGCCACCCGTTCAAATTGTCTGCAGGCTGTGAACAAGCATTCAATGAAATTAAAGCGACTGTGGAGTCAGCTGACAACATAGCTTACTTTGATCCGAAGAAGAAGACAGAGATCACTGTTGACGCCAGTCCCGTGGGGCTGGGAGCTATTCTAGCTCAGTATGTCTCCGAAAGTGACCAATGATACATAATTGCCTATGCCAGCAGAAGCCTGACTGAGACGGAGAAAGCATATTCACAGCCTGAGAAAGAAAGCTTGGCTGTTGTGTGTGCCTGTGAGCATTTCCACATCGTTATATATGGGAAACACTTCACACTAATTATTCATCATCAGGCCCTCATTACTATCTTTGGCAACCCTAGAGCTAAAATGCCACCAAGAATAGAACGCTGGGGTCTTCGCCTTCAGAGAATACACTTATACGATTATACACAAGCCTGGAAAAGCGGAAAACCCTGCTGACTACATGTCAAGACACCCCAAAGAGACAACCAAGTCCTGACCGTCCGTGGCCGTAGAATATGTATGCTTTGTGGTAGATCAGGCCCGGCCACCAGCCGTCCTGCTGGAAGACATCCTGGATGCCACTCTTGAAGATGTCACCCTACAAGACGTAAAGCGTTGCATACACAACAATGACTGGAGGCACCTAGATGCCAACCCTCCCAACAGTTCAATTGACAAACAGGAACTTGCCGCTTTCAAGCACGTGAAGGAGGAACTGTCGGTAGCCACCAATGGCCTGCTCTTACGAGACAATCGAGTAGTCATCCCAAGACACTTACGGCAAGGCATTATTAATCTGGCACATGAAGGCCACAGAGGCATCGTGGTCACCAAGAGAACACTGAGGGAACGGGTCTGGTTCCCAGGACTAGAGCAAATGGTAGAGCTCACACTGAAGGACTGTCCCCAATGTCAACTGGTCAGTCGACCTGATCCTCCTGCACCGCTGCAAATGTCTCGATTGCCGGAGGGTGTGTGGCAGCATGTTGCTGTAGACTTTTTTGGGCCATTTAAATCTGGACAATACATCCTAGTCATCATGGATGAGTATTCACGTTTTCCTATTGCCCAACTTATTGCATCTACAAAAGCGTCCAGCACCATTCCTGTTTTGGATGAAGTGTTCGCCGCCTGGGGCATTCCCAAAATAGTAAAAACAGACAATGGGCCTCCATTCAACAGTCAAGATTTCGCGGACTTTGCAGAACATCTCAATTTCAAACATCGCAAAATCACACCGTTGTGGCCTCAGGCCAATGGGATGGTAGAAATATTTATGCCTACATTAAAGAAAGCCATTCAACAGGCCGAACTGTCACCTGAAGGACAATCAAATGGTTTTGAATTAAGTTTTGCGAGCTTGCAGAAACACGCCCCATTCCACTACCCGCAAGTGCCCCGCGACCTTAATGCTGGGCCGGCCGGTGCGCACCAGAATATCCATGATTGACTGGCATGATGGAACAGTGTCACAAGACTCTGACATAGATGACATAGCTGTCACTGACAGACTCAAGAAGGAAAAAATGAAGACTTATGCGGATCGCCATCGGCGGGCGACACCCTCCCTGATTCAAGAAGGTGACTGGGTACTAGTAAAACAAGAACAGCAAAAGAAAACAGACTGCCGCTATCTTGAAACTCCACTAGTAGTCACCAAACAAAAAGGTACTATGATCATGGCTGGATCGGATGAGAAACGAATCACCCGGAATGTGGCGCATTTTAAAAAATGCAGCCCTCAAGTCAAAGAACTGCTCACTAGTCCTGTCAATAGAGAAACGAGACCCAGTGAGACTGAAACCAGTGACCAGACATCAAGAGTGATCTCTGATGGAAGAGAATCGGGCGGTCCCCATATCCGTCCCTGCCGAATCACTAAGAGACCGAGTCGTCTGATTGCAGAACTGTAACTATGTGACATTTTTTTTTGCTAAATGTTGATAGAAGTCCGGACTAGTTCATTTTGTTAAGAAAGGGGGAGATGTAATGTTCGTATTACACTGTGGGCACTAGGACGCCCTCAGCTGAGGAGGCGGGATGAGGGAGAGACAAGGGAAGAGGAGGGGCAGTCCCGGAAAGAGTCAGTTAGAGTCGGGGATTGCACTGTAGCAGACGTGCATTAAATAAATAAGAAGTAAATCACTCACCTGAGTTTGTGTCCTCTGTGGCCAGGACACTACACTGAGTACTCTAACCAGCATCAATACTGGGTCGCAGGAAATCACCCCCAAAGGACAACAACATGAAAGGATTGTTAGTGATTTCTCATGAGGCTTACTTTGGTAAAGTAAATCAAAGTCTCTGAACTACCCAAGTAATTCACTCTGTCAATGCTTGTCAAATGGGAAATGGGGAATAGAGCCAGGTTCTTTTACGGGTTATCAGAGTCCTTGGGTCAGATGCCATACCCACCATACCCAGAAGAAGACTATGTATGCAGTGGTAAGGTCAGTAAGGCCCCATTCCCAACCTCACAAACCCACACACAACACACATTTCTTCGTCCTTCACTTCCACATGAGAGCTGCTGACTCCTTTTCCCGTACAATATCTGATGAGGGACTCACAAGAGTGTGGAACAAGAGACCAGTGGCTGTATCGGACATCAACATGAAGCCATGAGGTGTGCAGTGCAGCTTGCGCTGCTGGCAGCAGTGCAACAGTGGGTACCCATGGGAGAGTCAATAGACAAAAATGTAGGGCTACAATAAAATACACATATAAGGGAAGGACATCTTACACTGGAATGGGCGCCATGAAAAGCATGCAGATGACAGCCACGCTTCGAATACGTGCAGTCAGGGAGAGATTACAAGCATTCTTCAAATGCGTGCAGGCAGGGATAGATTAGGTAAGCCTAAACAAAAAACATGCTTCAGATGAAACCGAAAAACGCTGCTGAAAAGGAGTACTTGGGCCTCGAGAGACTGATGAGAGCAAACAAACGAGGAACAACAGGAATTAGTGAGCGACAACCTATAGAAACGGAGGTAAAGTAAGTGGCAAGCACGCAAACCAATGAAAAGTGTAGACGGGATGTAAGCCCCTTTTAAGATTTATATTAAGCACAATAGATTTCACAAGAACAGCTCAAGCGTTGTGCAGGTGAAACCAAAAAAGAATTAGTGGTTGGATGCAGACATTGACTACATATAGTGGGCCATTGTAGTTGATATCAGGGTTTGTTGTGTATATTCGATGATGGAAAGAAATCGTTTTTAAGTAGAGTATTGAAGGTGGTGACCAGCTCATCCAATTCGAGGGACAAGGGGTCTTTCCTGAGCTGGAGCGGTGCAGGCTTTCCAGCGACAGGCAATGTTGTGCATTTCTAACAGCAGAGCTAAGTCTTGGAAGCGAGCCTACGCTTTCTGTTTTTTAGAGTGTTAGACTAATTCCAGAGCAGTTGGCACAGGCAATCTCCATGACATGTGCTGTATATTAGCATTTAGCTGCTGATATTTTGGACTGTAGGCGTTGGCCCCCGGGAAAAGTGTGTTAATCGTTCTGTTAGTCAAGTATTCCCTGTGTACTGTATAGAATTTAAAGAGCTTAAACCGCGTGTTCCTGGATATGATAGAATGGTAAGCTAGTATGTGGTCACATTTGGTGTCTGAGTTCTCTTCCTATCTGTGCCATCCATTTATTATACGTCAAGAACTTACTCTGTGGAATTCCATACTTCTCAGCTCGTTTCTCAAGGGTTAGTAGATACCCCTCTTGGAAGAGGATGCCTAGAGTTTCCCTCCCAAGGGCGCACAACTGTAGGAGACTGGTAAAGGCTATCGCACCTCCTGTGGGGGGCAGGCTTGATAGGGGAATTGCTGGTGCCTATTGAAGCGACTGAGCTGCAAGATGTAGAGCTTGTCGATAATATCAGTGAATGACCCGTATTAGTCAGGGGTATGGCTGGGCAGCGAGGCCTACCGGGCAAAAATGCTGGAACATGTTGGATACAAGCCACGGCCGTCACTGAAAGCGGCAACGTTCTGCAAAAGGATACCTGGCTTCTAAGGGCTGTAATGGTGTGCACCACATTGCCATCAAACATATCTTGATCTTCATGATAAATGCAAATGCCTAGGTAGGGGAAGGAACGCTGTTGCCATTGAAGCATGCAACTGCCGATATCCATCTCTGACTCTGGAGCTGGAGAGGGGAGCAGGAAAAAACAAGATTTCTGCCAGTTTATCAGATGGCTGGACCCTTTTCTTATGCCTTAAAAGCTGCTGTTATATCAGAGTGGTCCCTGGTTACATATTTTAAATGCAGCAACCTATCATCTGCATAGAAGGAAATTACATGTGTTCTATCCCCAGAGGGATACCCAATGTGTACCCTCTATTGCGCACACAGATAGCAAGTGGCTTCATAGCAAGGGCAACAAGCATTGGCATAGCCAATAGGTCTCGCTTTTGGGACCTTTTAAATATTTAGTTATGCAGCACAATATACTTGCTGCAACAACATCAACTTTTGCATGGCTAAACACTAATAAGGTCCCAAAGGCGAGACCTATTGGCAATGCCAATGCTTGTTGTTTTTTTTACCACAGTGCAAGTTCAAAATTGAGTAAAAGAAATCTGCCATGCTATGTCATGCACAATGTGTGACGCTACTTAAAGGCATGTTATAAGTCAGTGAACAGTCGTTTCTCCTGTTGTGGATACTTAGGTTAGGAGTGACTGTTTCAGGGACGGTGAACTCTGAGACAGTGCTCTAGGAATTCTTTGGCGTGTTTGCAATTTGGTCGTGGGCGCCTCTTACTGGAGGTTTTTTGTCTATTTCCCTTCATTTTAGCTGGAGGCCATGTGTATCATTGTTTTTAATGTAGAACACAATTAATGCTGTGGTTCTGTACATTTAGGGCCTGGCTTCAAGCGCCATTGTAATTCCGATGGGGCTGGTCGTTGCTATACATACCTTTAACATCAGAGCAGAATTACAATGTTTGTGTCTTTAATGCATAAATAAAAAATGGGCCGCTAGAAAAAGTGGAGGCTGCTCACCGTAGCTTAACTTAAGGCAAAAGTCACAATTTAAAAAAATGATTAAGCAATTGTACAGAATAACATTATGGTGTTGTTATACTGAGTATAATATGGTATACTCACATTCGCCGTAAACGTATCTAAAACACATGTAAATGTGTTTTTAAACGACCTAACAACTGTGATAAATATCGCATATTGTATCGGTTTATTTGATGTTATGTCGTGGGGCCCGAGGCCCACATGAGGGTAAATTACTGCGACACAGACACAGAGCTTATGGTGGGTTAGTGAGCCACGAGCACGAGGCTCTATTTATTGATTGTGTCACGTGATGTCGTGACATCAGTGGTGGGTGGGTGTTTAGTGTAGGCTTACAAGTTTAACCCTAGCCTGTGTCTGCTAGGACACAACATTCCTCCCAAAATTTTATAAAAATTAAGGAAAGACAAAAGTCCGAATCTGTGTGAGGAAGTACATAAATATACACTAATTACAAATTTACATTGAGTCTCTTCAGCTGCTTGCTTGATGACGACGGTGGAAATTGCTGCTGAAACTTTAGTTCTTCTTGGCTTGACGTCCTGGTTCTCAGTGGGCGTGCTCTTCTTTACTTGCGCCGTGGAATTGTTTTGGTCAGTCCACTGAGATCTTGCTATTGAGGGTGACATCAAACAGGATGACCAGATGTTGGACTTGAAGGATGTTGTCTTCTACTGGTCCGTCGGTTTCTTCACTGTAGGCAGCTTGGCTTTACTTTACAAAGGATGGAGTGTTTGAAGGACATTCTTCTCACTAGGACGCCCCTCTCTCGGGAGTTCTCCTGCCACGAGATGTCCTGGAGGCCCTTTTCATTAGGTTTCCACTGGGCCGGGTATTCATCCACAGCGTTGCTCCAACTCCACAGTCTGCGTGTGAATGGAGGAGACGATGGGGGTACTACCTCACAAAGTCCGTAGCTCCACCTGAAGGGTAGTCGTTGACTCCTGCCTTTGCGCACAAGTTCCTCTTCTTCCCGGGACGTGCAGGTTAGACGGCGATGGATTCATCTCTCGTGTCGGGACCCTCTGCCACCGGTGTCCCTGAGGCCTTTGACCCTTGGATCTCCACGGGCTGGTGTGGAATGGTCAGTTCTCCTTGTTCAGGCCATCTGAGCTCCCTCCGCATCCAGGTTTCCGCTCGATCCCAAAGGTGGGTGTTGCCAATGGTCCGGCCTGTGCTCTCCTGCAGTCGACTGGTCGTCGGGGTCTTGTGAATAAGTGCCTGTTCTGTTCCTGGTGCCATCAGTGTTCTCCTGGACGTGTGGGTCACTCTACACGATGTTGTGGTGTGTGTCACCTCTTCTTCTTCTTGTAGGTGTGTGGACTTGTTACACCTCTCTTCACCTTTTCCAGATGTTCCTGATGGCGTCATGCCACCTGACTTCTTACTTCAGTTCTTTTCTTCATGGCATCGTGCCACTCTTTTCCCTTCTCCTTTTCGCGACACGGTGCGGTCACCTTTCTTTCTTTGTCTTGCTGACCAGGCTTCTTCAAGCAGCGTGCACTCCGCCTGTTTCCATCTGGTCTTGTCCTGTCTTTAGGACACTGTCTTCTCTCCCTTCTTCGGTGACTGGACCGGTCATTACAATCTTCTCTCTTGCCTCCTATTACTACTAGTTATTGTTGGTGTTGCGTCCGTCTCTCCGGGTCTTCTGATCTCTCAGTTCATGGACGTCTTCTGGCAGGACATATTCATCCTGACTTCTTGGCAGAATACCTTCGCTGCGCCTTTATGGCGGGTCAGCATTCCGGCGACCTGTTGGCAGGTCGGTTTTCTTCTTCTTCCTTCTCGGGCGACCATCTGGGTGATCGGCTTTTGTTTGGGCGCCCCTCTGGCTTCTCGGATCATCCTTTTTTCCTTGGGCAATCTTCTTTGCTACCAGATGGGGTGGACAGCTTTCTCTTTGTGAGTCTTATCGCTATCCGCGATCGTTGGGATCGCTATTAGTTCTGCTGCAGTGCTTTTGGCGTTGGTGCAGTTTTGCCTGCGCTCTTCGTGTGCTCTGCTGTTTCCGGAGGGTTACTTCACCGCTCCATGGACCTTCTCCGGTGGGTGCACTTCTCGTGCGCGCTTCCGGTGAGGCACTTTAGCTTCTTAGGGCGTTGACCGTGCTTGGTTGCTTCGCCTCCTTTTGGCTGCGGGGTACCTTTGCGTTACTCTTCCATTGCACGTCAGCGTGCATTGCAGTGGCAAGTTCTTGCTTCACTTGGTACCGTCGTGGTACATCTTCAGTGTAGCTTTGTTCCTTGCGGTTCATTAGATTCTTTGGCGTCTTCGCTCTTCCACGTGCGTATCGCACTTTTCTTCTTCACACTTGGGTACTTGCCTCGCATGTCTTCTGGTGCTTTGGTGTGGCTTCCTCTCTGTTAGGCGCTGTCCTGTACTGTCCGTGTCCGGGCTACACTTGCGCTCTCCCAGTCGGTCGTCCTCGATTCTTGCTGCTTGCGGTGGACGTCTTGACTCTCCCTCGTCGTCCAGCGTGAGGTTGTCTTCTCTCCTGCGTTTGCAATGAACACCTGTGGCCACAGGCGTCACTTCTGCAGTGGTGATGGGTCTCCGTCTACGTTCGCGTCGCTGCAGGCTTGCTTCACCTCTTTCGGCTTTCCCTTGTGCTGCCTTGTGCTTGTTTGCGTGGGTGTGCAGTTCCCGCCCTTCTGGTGCTCTTCTGGGCCTTGTCACACCATCCACAGGGGCTGTGTGGTGGCTTGGTGACACTCTGGCATAACAGCTTTGCTGTGCTTTCACTTTTGCGCATCTGGCTGTTTCCACTGTCCAGGGTTGCCTTTGGATCTAGTTCTTTGTCCGCGTCACTGCAGGCTTGTTCTCCCTCGTAGGCTTTCCCTTGGCTTGGTTGCTTCATTGGCTTCTTTTCTCTTGCACACTTCTCTTGGATTGCAGTGTGCTTGTTTGCTGTTTTGGATTTGCTTCCAGGCTGTGATTTCAGCTTGAGGTCACTAGGTGGCAGTGTGCTTTGCTGGCAGTCCACGTTGTTTTTTTTCTCTGGAGCTTTCTTTTCATGGGGCTGCCGGTGCTGGGTTGTGTTCTCCGTTGGAGCCTGTGGCGCTGCAGCCCCTCTGGCTCCACAGGTGTGCTGGGGGCCGGTCTCAAGGATGCCAGGTAATTCTTTATTTATTTAATCTTGGTTGTCTGGCAAAGCATACTTTTCAGCACCTGGAGAGGTGGGGCTTTGTAGTTCACTTCGAGGCGGCTCCGGGCGGATGTAGTCTTTTCCCTCTTTCCCCACCCCTCGCAGCAGGCCCTTCAGTTCACGGGCTGCGGGGGAGGGGGTGCAGGTGCTCCACTCGGCCACCGGCCGATTGCCGTTTCCTCCTTGGTGCCTGCGAGGTGGGCACTCGCATCGACGGCCTCTCCTGTTGCGCGGGTGGGCTCAACAGTAATTCACAGCGCCCGGCAGCTCTCCACACGCTGCCGGTCGCTCACCGCTTCTCTTTTCGGTTCACTCACCCCGCCGCAACAGCCACACGCGCTGTGCGGCGGGGGACAGTAGACGCTGCAGGCAGGCCGCGGGTGGGCTCCGCTGGTCTCGCCTTATTTAAAGTGTGTTGTGCACGGCGCGCTGGTCCTGCGGGTGGGCTCCGCTTGGTGCGTTCATATGAGGGGGGTGTCGCTTCTGGCATCTGCGACCCCCCGGGGCCATTCGCAGCACCCGGGCTCACTGCGGCCGTGGCGAGTGGGCTCCGCCCGGCCAGGACTCTGCTCCGGTGGGGGTCCTTGCTACTGCGGTCGACTCCGGTGGGCTCCGATCGGTCCGCTTGGGGCACAGTTGCGGCCGGTGCAGGTGGGCTCTGTCCGGTCCGCTTTTCTTTATTTTGGACTAGGCCCGGGGCACGGCACATGCCCCTCGGGCCTCTTGGTGGTCGTCGCTGTCTCCTCTGGGGGTGCCCTTCGCTCGGGCAGGATTCTCTCCCCCTTTTTTTATGCGGATGCTGCTCTTGGGGTCACAGCACCCTCGTCGCCATTGTTATGTCGTGGGGCCCTAGGCCCACATGAGGGTAAATTACTGCGACACAGACACAGAGCTTATGGTGGGTTAGTGAGCCACGAGCACGAGCGCTCGGCTCTATTTATTGACTGTGTCACGTGATGTCGTGACATCAGTGGTGGGTGGGTGTTTAGTGTAGGCTTACAAGTTTAACCCTAGCCTGTGTCTGCTAGGACACAACAATTTGACACCGGTGTTTTAAAAGGAAAGGTAATGTTCGTATCAGAGTGCACACACTTTTTTTTATTTGCCTGCACTTCTCAGCACTGCTGGGATACCTTCAATGGGAGAGTATCGGCGCTTCTCAGGGGCAAACGGGTACCCTAAGTAGTGACTGCCTACTCTTATATGTTTCCAAATCAAGCACTGTTTGACTTAGTAAGTGATACACACAACCGCAGTTAGTTTATTTGCAAAAAAAGAAACACACATGGGAGTTTCCCTTTTCTGTGGCTGCAGATTTAAGAAATTGCACGGAAAGATTTTCTCTTGAATGGCCTGGCTCAGTTCGCTAAATACCCTTTCCCAAAGAGGTTTTAGAGTGTTGTAGGACCAAAACATATGGAGCCAGTCTCCACAGTTGACAGCAACTTTTATTCAGAGCCCATGGCGTTAGATACAACATCCACCTGTTAAAGAAAGCCATTTGCTAGAAGTTCGCAGCCCTAAAACACAGGGTAAAATTCCTCTCCCATTGTTGGTCTCTAACGTCAAACCCTGCACGCTGCAGCCATTTACCTCTTACTGCTTCTGGGATTTGTATCACTGCTGTAATATATGCACAAAGACTTCAAGGGTGTCCAATCAGTCGTAGATAAAGCAGAGGGTGCCCTCTGTGCAGAAGGGAGAGAGGGTGCACTTGCACCTGCAGCCCCACCTGGACGTCCATAGATCTCATGTCTGCGGGGAGGGGGTGATGCGGTGGGACACAAACACAGGAGTGTAATGCCTCTGACAGCCCCGTCTTGCAAATGAAATGGTGCAACCGGTGCAGTTCGGTACAGAGGCGCACACATCTCAAACACCTGTCTACACAGGGATGGACACGTCTCAGAAAGCGCCCTCGCATGTCTACAGGGGAGGAGGGACGACATGGCACACGGAGGTGTAATTGTCTCAGACTCCTCATGTCGGCTACCTGGGACAGGTACCGTTGAATACATACACCCTCGCCGCTCTCCTGTGGGCCGTGTACCATAGAGGTGAACATATCATAACATAGATATGCTTCTCTCTTCTGCCTACAGTGGCCATGTGTGTGCCATGTTGCAGAACAAATGTACACGTCTCACAATGATAAGCAACCGACAGAGCTGAGGGCAGTAACCAACAGAGCTGAGAGCAGTACAGTGATACATATACATTTCTCAGACAGCGCCCTGTTCTGTCTGTAGAAGTGTGTGTGTGTGCGGTGGGCAGAAGTACAAGGGTGGACAAGTCTCACTATACTAAACAGTGCCCCTCTTTACCGGCCACCCGTGACACAGAGTACATTTGTGCATGTGCTGGGGACCCCCGCTAGGGTGCAGTGCGCCCTCTTAAACAGACCTCGCACTCAAGCTGTGCAATAGTGGTGAACCATCACCGAGCGCAGACACTCACAGGGAGCAGTTCATGCGTCAGAGCTGTGCAGTTAACCCTGTCAGACACCTGCCTCTCCAGAGGGAGCCTCGACGTCCGCTCGGCGCTGCTTGTGCATGTCACTAGTGGCCTTACGTGATGTGTGCCTGCCTGCAACAGAGTTCTTAGAATCTTGCTTTCTAGGGTCACCTTGGTTCTGAACCTTCTGCCTCACCCTGGTTCTGACCCATTTGTCTGCCTTCTGACCCAATTATTGGGGAGAGGTCAGATCAGAGTCCACCAGGTACTGATGCAACAGCTGATTTTGACAATTATTAAGGATCTGCTCCCTCATAATTAAGTTGTACCCTCCTTTAAAATCACACGCCTTACTGCTAAGTAACCAGCCCTCCAGAGCCTTAGTAGCACAATCAACAAAGCCAACCCAGTCTTGAGTCTGTGCCTTTTGGCTGTCTCGGAACATAATCCTGTATTGTTCAGTGGTTAAGCCAAACCCATCAATCAGAGCACTCTTCAAGACTTTGTAATTATCAGCATCCTCTTCTCTTACAGTGAGGATCTTGTCTCTACCTTTGTCTGCAAAGGAGAGCCTCAAGATTGCGGCCCACTGCTCCTGAAGGAACCTCTGTACTTTACAGGCCCTTTCAAGTGCAGTTATCCATTTGTGGATGTCATCCACACTGTGGTAGGGAGGGATAATCGTGTTCAGGTTCCTATGGTCATGAGTATGTTCTGTACCTCTAGGGACACTGATGTTGCCACCATGGGACTCTAGTCTCAACTTTTTAGAAGCACTCTGGAGCTCCAGGGCTTCCCTGTCTAAAGCCAACTGCTCTTTCCTGATTCTGAGTTTTTCTTCCTCAAATGCAAGCAGTCTGGTATTTCTATAATGGGAGGACTCCCTCCTGTAGGAGGCTGAGGTCCTATGAGAGACAGAGGTCCCTACAGATGAACCAGAGCGATCAGTTTCCACTGAAGGAGTTCTAGACCTCCTAGGTACACTGTTAATTCCCCCTGGAGGGGTGAATAGAGGACCACTGGGGTTCCCTTCTTCATCCACAGGAAGAACTTGGTTATCCAGGTTACAATCATTCTGATCCTCCTGGTCAGCGTCAAGGTCCAGGTCTTGGATGTTTTCACCTCCTTGCCTGTCCTCTTCTGCTGCCCCACCCAACCTGCCTGCCTCATCAGACCCTGGGGTCTTTCTGAGATCATCTAAAAGCAGTGCCTCTATGAGGCGTTGAGTATCTGGGTGTCTCCCTGTCTTCAATTTCCTAGATGTACACATGTTCCTCAATTCTGGAAATGGGACATGGTCATACTTAGTTAATCTGGAACCACTAGCTTCAGCCCTTGAAGACATACTAGTTTGGTGTGATGTCTGCACCTACCTACTCGAGTGGGACTACTAAACTCTCTCTTGAGTTGTATAAAGGGTGTGCTAAAACCTCGACACACAGTTAGTCAATCAAAGAGATTATCTGGTAAAGCAATAGCAAGCTTGAATCCAACCGCTGCACACCAATGTGAGAAGTTGCTGTCCACTAGTTATAGTGAGCACCTTGCACCAGTCCAAACAACCCTTTTTGATGATAGGTTTAAGACAACCTTTATTGAAAGCTATCCTAGTGGTATCTATGGAGAGCAGCCTTCAGGCTAAGTCTTGAAGGAGTGTAAAGCAGCTTGGTTTACCAGATTATAACCTCTTGAATGTCTAAATGAAAGGAGAACCACCCAAGGTATATATATAAAATATATGTATTTATTACTAAGCACTCTCCAGTAACTTCTATATGACATTACAGTGCAAAGTACACACTTTAAATGCAATAGAACTTCAGTTATTAGCACAATATATACTGGGCACCCGGGGACCAAATCATATATTAGGAAAGTGGTATAAGAACCACGACTTGACTAGACACAGGGCCTAGAGCCTGTACAGTCGCTGGGACCACAACGAACCACCCAAGGTAGTGACACAGGGGACCCACGGGGGACGCGTGCATTGTGAGAACACTGCCGCGAGCACCGTTAGCATCTATGTGGAAAGAAGCTGTTGGAATTTTAAAGATTAAGGACACTTAGGAGAGGTCTTTGAGCAAACCCCTTTAGACTTAAGGGGTTCTAATGCCAACACCCAACGGAGCACCAGAGTTCTCGAATTACCTCACCCAGGGAAGCCGGGTGTATAGGTGTCAAATGGTGTCGGGAATCGTGGTTGTTTTCAATGGCGACCTGCTGCAAAGTTCTGCTGCCATGGAGAAGAAAAGTGTCCGGTGTGATCCAAGCCTGGATCGAAGATGTGAGGAACCTGAAAGCAGAGGGGACAGAGTCTGGGTCACTTGCCAGTGACCAGGGGCACGATAGACGAATGCCCACCGATGTCGGGTGATTTAGGTGCGAAGAGGTGAAGCTTGACTCTTTAGCAACGAGGACCAGGAGGTGTCGACGACAACCATGAGCTGGATTCGAGCTGTCCCACAAAGGATGTCGAGTTCTGCGGCATCCGTGCTCGGATTAAACACAAACCTTGGCAACAGCAACCCATGCAGAGAGAAAAGATGCTTCGGTATGGACCAGCAAGGTTCAGGAGACTCCCCAAGCGATAAAGAGTCAGGGCACGTCTGGAGCAATCAGGGAAGCCCAAGGAAAGTTAAAGTTGCCTTCTCAGGAACCCACCAGTCGACGGACCAGGGATCACGAAGGTACCTCGAGAGAAAATACAAAGGGCCGGCTCAAGGAACACTCGTGCAGTGTAGGCCAGCAATCTTCGGTGGAAATGCTGCTCGGGGTCTGGGCTACAAGTAACCCAATGCACAGCCTCAGGGATTGTCGAGAAGCAGATGCACTTGCAATTGTGCATGGTGTCCAGGGGTTCTGGTTCCACGGTACCCACGAGGGCTATGGGTCTCAGCTTTGCTGGGGACTTGGGTCAGCCTCTGGGAAGTCTGGAAATCCACCTTCTGTGTTGCAAATACTTCGGAGTTCAGAGGGAGCTTCGGAGATGCAAACCGGTCAGATACATCTTTGGGGCATGCCATGCAGGGGACTAACCCCTTTACTCCAAGGGAGATTCTTCAGTCATCCAGCGTTGTGCAAATCGTTGAAGTTCCAGGAGTCAGTATCAGAGTTTGGTTCGGGTGTAATCTAAAGTCCTGTTGCCAGGGGCTCCTATCTTATACCCAAGGAAGGGGTGGGACAAACTCTGGGGACCCACCTTTGGGAGGGTTTGGAAAGAGGGGTGGCTACACCAATAAGGGTTGTTTGGACTGGTGCAAGGTGCCCACTATAACTAGTGGACAGCATATGCCGGGCCAACATCTCACAGCCACATCTTCTTAACTGGCTTCTCTGCATTTATTTGAGGTCTCTTGATCTGGATATGGGTGGGAGTGCTATACTGACATGTATCCATTGCACGGGACAAGGAGGGCAGACATTTTTTATTTCATGGGACCTTGAAAAGTCTCTCATTACTATTAGTTTGTATCTATGACCCTCACACTGACCAATCCACCTTTATTATACGCATGGGCTGAGAATTCATTCCACTCGCAAAATTTACGGATTTTTGGCAATTTCGCGATCTGCGAATCGCGCGAAATTGCCAAACAATCCGCAATTCGCAAGTTCGCAAAATTTTTTTCTTGTTCGCGCTTCAAACATACAATCTCGCGCGCGCTGCATTGACTTACCTTGATTCTGAGTTTGCCGAGTTGTTTTCCTCCCGGGAACAAGATGGCCGCGCCCAAAAACGACCGCATGGGTAAGTGCGCGGTAGCCGCGCTGAAAAAAAACCCAGCGAACACGCCAAAATAAGAAAAATCCGCAAGTTCGCACAAATTCGCAGATTTTGCGGACCCCAAATTTGCTTTCACGCAAATTCGCGTACCGCGAATTCGCAAATTTCGCCCATACTTTCTTTATTGACTTTATCCTCAGACTTGGCACAGTAGGCACATCTTCCCTTGGTTTTGCTGGAGACTTTAATGTCAATGTGCTTGATGTCACCCTAGATAGATTATTTTCACCACTCCCACAATCTCTAGTTGCTCACTGGCTAGACAAATGGCACCTCACTGATATCTGCTGCCACATTTAGACAACAATACAAACATCTGGGTCTGCTCCTTCTACTCTCCATATCAGGGCCTTCATGCTCGCTTGGACATGATACTATAAAACAAAAAATAAATACACTAAAATACTATGTTCCTCCTCATCATGCACTTGTTTCATGCACACAAACTATTTAGGTGATGCCTTATCAGATGACAGTTGTCTGGTAATATTTAGAGAAGGCTTTATGAAATTCCTGTTTGATTAAGAGTAGCGTGTCAACGGTGACTCAAAGGAGGTGATGTAGTGCTGTATATTTTCTTGTTGGATGAGTCAAGCGAGTAGAGTGCTGGCTTGTCAGCTTCAGTGCGAGTCCGACCTGCATGGGAATTATAATTAGCACAGCGTAGGTGCTCAAGAAGCTCAGCATGTTTGACACAGTCTGCAGCAAAGGAAAAGCTAGAATGAGCCTGAGCAGCCTGCTCATTCTCTAGGGAGAGAAGATTATCTTCTACCACTTTTAGCTGTGTCTCAAGGATACATCACACATCCACCACTGGTCTAATGCAAGGCCCCCAGATGAACACCTGAAACGCTTCTCATTCCACAGTGTTGGAGAAGGCAGTGCCTGCCCTGGTTCAGATTGAATAATTCAGCGATATTGTCCCTAAATAAAAAGCGAAAGGCAGCATCCTCCAGGATTGTGGGTTGCAATTTCCCCCCATCCTGTTTAGGTCTTGCTAGAGCCAGCATATACGCTGCTCTTGTGAGAAATTTAGTAGCTGGGTTTTAAAAGTGCTACCCACAGGCTTTTGCCGGCCACCAGATGCTGTTACGCGCACAAGCGCGCGCGATGTGCACAGCTGCCATCTGGCTTTCTGTTACCCCTGCCCCTCCCCCACCACAGAGCGTGTCTCCACCGGCCGTCAAAGGTATTTTTCTATTTACGCATCACTCGCGTGTTTTTTTTAATTTTCATTTTGCTCTCGCGCCAGTGGGAAATTCACAGGTTTTCTAAGCTGTTAAAAGCAGACTTTAGGGCTTCTTCGGCTCTAAAGGTTCTGCACTAATTGTCCGTGAATAATTCGTTACCAGTAACCCCGCACCACTGGTAGCTGCACCCGGGAGTGTGCTCTCACTGAGTGCACGCTGTGCTGTTACTTCAGCCGGCGTCTAATGAGTCAACCTCTTGTGAAAACGTCTAATCGCCTCAACCTGTCATGCAACCTTGTAATTGGAGCATATTTTATCGAAAATAATTCAGTGCCTGACTGAGCCTTTAATATAAGAACAGCGGTAGGATAGGTTCATAATGAGTGCTTATTCCCAAGGTATCACTCCATTATACGTAGACACGAATCCTAAAACCAGCGCCATGGCACTACTAACTAGATCACGCCTTATTTGCATCAGACTTACTTCAATAAGACGTCACAGTCACAGCATTCACCTAATGCACATCTATTTTCACAAAAATGGAGTAAGCATGGCGCATGGGCCACAAGGCAGTGGGCTATCCACAGGCTCTCACTGTGAGCTGAGGGCAGGGGGCCACGCACGCCATGTTAAGCTGCTGCCATTCACCCAGGAAGCCAGAGAGGAAGATCGGTTTATTTATGTACAAGTATTCTAAAGTGCATAGAAATAACAGATGCGTGCTTTCACGGACTTTATCAGATAATAGGATCATTATTAACAATAACAGCAATAACATTCAGAGACAGCTGGTGACCTTAGAGGGTGGTAGCCGTGGAGGACTGAGTTGGCTGCCCAGTGGTGGGAGGGGGGAGGGGGCTCGGGAGGATTCGGCTGGGTTCTGCCAAGTGAAGGCAATGCCTGGTGCCTCCTTTTGGCAGCTGGGGCTCGGCTCCGCGCGCGCACAAATCTATGGATTGGGCTACTCAAGCCACATTCGGGAATTTGTGAAGGTACTGTACACGCGCGCTACTCTGGGGACTTCTGCACTGCAGTCGCTCACCGCCACAGTCGGTCTTTCACTTACTCGTTCGCACCTCCTCTCAAGGCTCTGGTTGAAGCATGGCTAGCGCGAGAATGTGGTGGCACAGAGGAAGAGGATCATGAAGATCGTAGTTTGATTGGAGAGGAGGGCATGCTTGGCATTGGGGCTGTGGTTTCCCCCATGCAGGCATGCCATGTGTGTTGCCATGGGGAGCGCGCTGGTTGCAGTGTGAAGCCAATCCAGGCAGGGCATGGATTGTTTGGTTTTGTGCCTACCTGGCGTCGCTCTGCTTGTGCTTTCCTAGCTGCCAAGTCGATCGTTTCTCAACACAACCTGCATTGAATTTGTGGGTGTTCATGGGTGCCACCCACCGCACTATTTGTTTTGTGTGATAAATTTGCCAAGTGGTGACATCGATCTCTGCTAGGGAGGCACATCCGGGCCTGTGGCGTGTGGGGGCTGGAGGGCGAGAGTGTTCTGCTGTGTGGTGCTCTCGCTGTGGTCAGTGCCGGTGTCCGTCCTGCGCAGTGCACGGGATCCCGCCTCCCATTGTCCAATCAGGAGGCCTGGGAGTGGCGCGAGGGCAAGGGGAGTGTCCGGTTGTTGCCTCCCACTGCCCTGCCCCTTGCCGTTGGTTTCATTGGCGAGCTGCTGGGGACGCCTGGGGCGCAGCATGGGCGCCCATTTGGGGGCAGGCATTTTCCCCTTTCTTGCGCCACTCCCTTCGTGGTGACATCACTGTTTCCGCATTTGTGCTTCCAGGGCAGGCAATATTCCTGCCCCGGCCCAGCACATGCACGGGAGGTCTCTGACCTCCTGTGACCTCGTCATCATCCGTCCCTTGATGAGAGCAGAGCAGTCGGAGTCAGACAGAAATTAATTCGCGACACACGGGGCAGTGAGCACTTCATTGATTTGACGCTGCTGCATTGCGTGTGGTACGTGTATCTCTTGTCTTCCTCCCCGATCCGACTCATTAGTATTACTCCCTAGCATTCAGCAGTTGTTGCAGGCAGGCACACAGCACGAAAGGCCACTAGTGACATGCACAGGCAGCGCCGAGCGGATGTCGAGGCTCCCTCTGGAGAGGCAGGTGTGTGACAGGGTTAACTGCACAGCTCTGACGCATGAACTGCTCCCTGTGAGTGGCTGAGCTCGGTGATGGTTCACCACTATTGTACAGCTTGAGTGTGAGGTCTGTTTAAGAGGGCTCACTGCACCCTAGCGGGGGTCCCCAGCACGTGCACACATGTATTCTGTGTCACGGGTGGCCGGTAAAGAGGGGCACTGTTTAATATAGTGAGACATGTCCACCCTTGTACTTCTGCCCACCGCACACACACACACTTCTACAGACAGAACAGGGCTCTGTCTGAGAAATGTATATGTATCACTGTACTGCTCTCAGCTCTGTTGGTTGCCTATCATTGTGAGATGTGTACATGTGTTCTGCAACATGGCACACACATGGCCACTGTAGGCAGAAGAGAGAAGCATATCTATGTTATGATATGTTCACCTCTATGGTACACGGCCCACAGGAGAGCGGCGAGGATGTATGTATTCAACGGCACCTGTCCCAGGTAACTAACATGAGGAGTCTGAGCCAATTTCACCTCCGTGTGCCATGTCGTCCCTCCTCCCCTGTAGACATGCGAGGGCGCTTTCTGAGACGTGTCCATCCCTGTGTAGACAGGTGTTTGAGATGTGTGCGCCTCTGTACCGAACTGCACCAGTTGCACCATTTCATATGCAAGTCGGGTGCTGTCAGAGGCATTACACCCCTGTGTTTGTGTCCCACCGCATCACCCCCTCCCCGCAGACATGAGATCTATGGACGTCCAGGTGGGGCTGCAGGTACAAGTGCACCCTCTCTCCCTTCTGCACGGAGGGCAACCTCCGCTTTATCTACGACTGATTGGATACCCTTGAAGCCTTTGTGTATATATTACAGCAGTGATACAAATCCCAGAAGCAGTAAGAGGTAAATGGCTGCAGCGTGCAGGGTTTGACGTTAGAGATCAACAATGGGAGAGGAATTTTACCCTGTGTTTTAGGGGTGCAAACTTCTAGCAAATGGCTTCTTTAACAGGTGGATGTTGTATCTAACGCTATGGGCTCTGAATAAAAGTTTCTGTCAACTGCAGAGACTGGCTACATATGTTTTGGTCCTACGGCACCCTAAAACCTCTTTGGGAAAGGGTGTTTAGCGAACTGAGCCAGGCCATTCAAGAGAAAATTTTTCCGTGCAGCTTCTTAAATCTGCAGCCACAGAAACGGGAAACTCCCACGTGTGTTTCTTTCTTTTTTTGCAAATAAACTAACTGCAGTCGTGTGTATCACTTACTAAGTCAAACAGTGCTTTATTTGGAAACATATAAGAGTAGGCAGTCACTACTTAGAGTTCCCGTTTGCCCCTGAGAAGCGCCGGTGCTCTCCCATTGAAGGTATCCCAGCAGTGCTGAGAAGTGCAGGCAAATAAAAAAAAGTGTGTGCACTCTGAAACGAACATTACCTTTCCTTTTAAAACACTGGTGTCAAATAAACCAATACAATATGCGATATTTATCACAGTTGTTAGGTCATTTAAAAGCACATTTATATGTGTTTTAGATGCGTTTACGGCGAATGTGAGTATACCATATTATACTCAGTATAACAACACCATAATGTTATTCTGTACAATTGCTTAATAATTTTTTTAGGTCTACATCCTAGGACTCAATGAGCTCTTTCTATAGAGAAAAAGGGGGTCAGCCTTTGGGGAAACATAATATATTTGAACCATGTTTCCAGGTATTCCACCGGGTCCGGGCCCTCCCTGTCCTACGGAAGGCCCACTAACCTAATGCTGCTCCTACGGGCATGACCTTCAGCATCTTCTGCTCTTCCCTCCAGTTGCCTGACTCAATCTGCCAGCACAAGCAGTTGGTTTTGAGAATCTTTTGCTTGTGGTTGCAGTTCCTGAAGGGAACTCTTAGTCTAGATACACATTCGGCCATCTTCCTGTGATCATCGAAAAAAAGACTCATTTCGACAGCAACTGCTGTTATCTATTTAGACTTACAAGCTTTGATTGCCTTCTGTATTGAGTCCATTTTGTCAGATGTTTCATGCGGTGATAAAGGAGCTAGTTTCCCCCCCCCCACCCCGGTGGGACCAAGAGGGAACCGGGGGTTTGATCCTTGACTGGTTGAGTTTGTAATGCTGTCCAAAGGCACCCCGTGGTGGCGTGCTTGTTGAGTATAAGCAGCATGGGTAACACACAATCCAGCTGTGGTCAGTTGACCCAGGGTACAGGCCTGCTTGTGGTGGTGTACCAGTGTCAGTGCAAGAGAGGAGCTCCGGGTATATCACCACCGCAGCACTTGAAGCCTGCCCTGATCCAGATGAGTGATCCCCATGCAGGGGCTGCTCAGGGCCAGAACACCATTTGATCTTGCTGTCAGTGCCACAAAAGAGGTGGTGTTAAGCTCAGGTGTTCTCCCCTCACAGCCCGGTACCATGCACTGTGTGAATTGATAGGTTTCATTTTCTGATGCCCCGCCCACCGACATTTATGTTTATGAGTTAGCATAATGTGTCTAACTAATGATGTATTCATATATGCATTTACGTTTATATTCTCCATTTCTTTTTTCATTTATGCGTGTGATGTTATTCAGATTTCTTAGCTTAGCCTGTGTGCCACCATTTTAGGTTGCTTCTCTCTGCGTGCGAGTCGCACTCGCTCACTCCCCCTCCCGTTGGAATAGGAAAAACCCTGAACGCAGCAGTTCTCGTTTCTGATGTCTATCGATCTGTGATTGATTTACACCACATTAATAAGGTGGTTGAGCCCCAATATCTGGTGGTCTCTGACATTACCACGATTTTGACAATGATCCCTCCCATAGCCAGATATTTCTCTGTTTTAGATTTGAAAAACGCTTTCTTTAGTATCCCGGTACACCCTGACAGCTGTTATCTTTTCGGATTCTCATTGGCTGGCCGTAGCTTCAGATTTTGTAGAATTCCTCAAGGCTATACTGAGAGCCCCAGCATTTATAGTCAGGCTTTGAAGGCTCAATTGGATGATTAGGAACTCCCCAAGGGCAATGTTTTATTGCAATATGTAGATGATATTCTCATAGCATCTGACACCGAAGATGGGTGTTGCGATGCCACAGTTAAATTGTTGCACCATTTGGCTCGCAAGGGACACAAAGTGTCCCTTCCTAAATTACAATACTGTCGACAGGAGGTTACCTACTTAGGTCATCTCCTCTCGAAGGAGGGGAGGAGGTTGACACCGGAGCGCATTAAAGCGATAATTAACATGGCTGTACCTAACACGCAGCGAGAGGTGCACGCGTTCTTGGGCATAACCTCGTATTGTCGCCAGTGGATACCTAATTATGCCTTACTAACCAAACCCCTTCTGTATCTGACTACTAAGGAGGTGCGCGAACCCCTACCCTGGACTCCAACATGTCAAGAAGCTTTTGAGTCACTAAAAACTGCTCTGTGTTCTGCACCTGTTTTGGGAACTCCTGATTACCAGAAGCCTTTTGTGCTTTATGTACATGAGGCGGAAGGGTGCCGTTGTCTGTCCTAACTCAATGTTTTGGAGGGAAACAGAGACCGTGTGCTTATTTTTCTGCTATGCTTGACAATGTGGCGAGAGCGTTGCCGAGCTGTCTAAGGGCTACAGCGGCTGCTGCGGTCTAATCGGTGGGGCTCGTGCTGGGTTTAGATCTCACAGTAATGGTACCGCATGCTGTGGATATTTTATTGAACAGGACGCAGACGCAGCATTTAACTAGTGCTCGTCTTACTGGTTATGAGATGACATTATTCGCACCCCATGTTACGATTAAAAGATGTGCCACTTTGAACCCGGCCACGTTGCTACCCATCCCTTCAGATGAAAAGGACGATGAAGTCCATGATTGTTTGTTTCGGACAGAGAAGGAGACAAAGGGAAGGATAGATTTAACGGACACCTCCCTAGATGATCCCGACGGGGAGCTGTATGTTGATGGTTCCTGTTTTAAACTTGCGGATGGTACCTCAACTGCAGCATACGCAGTCACAACATTGAAAACAGCGGTGGAGACTTCTAGGGTCCCGTACCACTCAGCCCAAGCTGCGGAAATAATAGAATTGATGCGAGCGTGTGAATTGAGTGAAGGACTGGATGTGAATATTTACACTGATAGCCAATACGCCTTCGGCGTGGCTCATAGTTACGGGCGACTGTGGGCAGAAAGGGGGTTTTTGACATCACACGGACAAAGGATTCATAATGGTCTGTTGATATTACGACTATTGACAGCATTGACGCTTCCCAAACGACTGGCTGTGATCAAATGTAGTGCACACAAAGCGGTGGTGGATGATGTAGGACGGGGCAATGCATTTGCAGATCAGACAGCTAAGGAGACAGCTAGGACAAAACTCCCACGAATGTCTGTGGCAGGACCAGCTAGGTGGGTACAGGACGTTGACATGTTTATGAATACTGTACAAAGTGTGCGAAACATACAGGAAAAAGCGACTGAGGATGAGTTGAGGACATGGAAGGATGGTGGGGGGCGGTTGGACTCGGATGAGTGTTGGACGGATGTGTCAGACAAAAGACGATGGTTACTCCCGGACGCATATGTCCTCCCAGTGGTGACAATGGCTCATGGGCCAGCTCATATTAGTGCGAAAGGAATATGTAAATTACTAGACCCAGTGTGGAGTAATAAGAACATTTCCAAGGTGGCAACACATTTAGTGCAGCAGTGCATGGTTGGTTTGAGACATAATCCTGGAAAGGGAACACCTGTTCCGGTTGGCAATTTTGCTCCCCCTACTTTTCCTTTTGAAGTGATCCAAATGGATTATATTGAAATGGAGAGAGTCAACAACCTCAAGTACGTCTTGGTGGTGGTATGTTCTTTTAGTAGGTGGGTGGAGGCTTTCCCAACTAAGGATTGTACGGCTATCTCCACGGCTAAGATGTTAATAAAAGAGTATTTTTCACGCTACGGTTTGCCCCGGGTGATCTGGAGTGACAACGGCACGTCTTTTAATGCCGAATTGATGAAACAGATATGTAAGGGACTATAAATTTCACAGAAATTCCATGCAGCCCGACACCCCCAGGCTGCGGGTTTGGTTGAGAGGTTCAACGGTACTTTGAAGTTAAAGATGGCCAAGAAACAAGAGAGTACAGGGTTACGTTGGCCAGATGCACTTCCCCTGGCTTTGCTTTCCACTAGAGTGACAGTTAATTCCAAGACAGGTGTCTCACCCCACGAGGTTATTTTCGTCCGTCCGGCCAACGTGTGGGGTGTCCCTAGACCTAGATGTTTCTCGGAAATAGAATATCCTTTGTTGATAGATTACCTGTATGCTTTGACTAAAGATATTCGTTCTGTTCATCAGCAGGTAGCAGACACTCTGAAGCCGCTGGCGGAGGGGAAAGGACACACCATACAACCCGGGGACTGGGTTGTCGTCAAGAAGTACCAGCGGAAGTCCTGCTTGGATCCAAGGTGGTCGGAGCCAAGGCAAGTGCTCCTCACCACCCGCACCGCACTCCGGATCCAGGGCCGTAAGGCGTGGACACATGCGTCGCATGTGAAGCGTGTTCCCCTGCCACTGCCATATGACGAATGGGTGAGAAACGACGTCACTGACGACGAATGTGAAGCAGTTCCTCGGCACATACCCTTCTCGGATGCTTTGTTGAGGGGTGGGGAGCCGGATCGAAGAGGAGAGAGGCCGTCTCTGATTGCAAGTGGTGAGGCCTCTCCTGATCACAGTGAGCAAACGTCAGCGGATAAGCCCCCTGCCATTGAGCCCCCCCCATTCTGTTCACAGATCCAGAGGTGCGAGGGAGCACTCGTTATAATCTGCGGCCCAGGAAAGGAAGGAAGGAGAACAGAGCACTGGAAGAAGGGCTGAGTTAGGGACTTAGAAGAGAACTGTGCTGAAGAATAGTTAAGTGTTAGGCATGGACTGCTGGTAAGAGCCCTGGTGCACTGTCAAGTCATTGTCAGATGGGACACTAGGATTGCACCTGGGCCCGGATCAAGTGCTCCTGAGTTGCAAAAGTTGTGCAACTCCGTCGTGGGATTAGGGAACGAACAATAGAAGCCTGCCTGTGAGGCTTTAACGGACACAGGGAGAAGATCCCTTTTGAGGGTGAAGAACCCCCCTGGCTGGCTTCTGTATGACTGTGACAGGTTTGATTACCTTTTTAGTTTAGTTTTGGACTTTTAGTTAGGGAACATGTACCCTTTTGGCCGTCCTATCCCAGAGGAGGAGCAGCCTTTTGCAGCTCCTCGTAGACCAGAACCCGACTCTCCATGGTTTGCTCTGTCACGGAAAGGGAAGATTGTGGCCATTGTAATACTCATCATTGTATTTTTAATAGTTCTTGGAATACTGTTCTTCCTAGATGAAGCCTATCCTGTTCACATGTTTATTCCTACCCCTTCTGCCTTTCCCGAATACCATATGGTTACTGTTGATTATGGTGAACGATGATTGCGAAAAGGTTACTGCGATAATGTTTTTATCAAGACTTTACATCATGCCCATGCTGTGTATAATGTGACAGATTGTTGGGTTTGTGGGTTGCTACCTTCTGCTGCCTATAAAAAGGTTAGGTTGTTGGCACTCCCTTAAACTCCTGTGAATAGTTGTGTGGGATGGTACACTTTAATTGGCATGGTGAAATTCTTTCAACAACCTGATTTTCTAGATCCTCGATTACCTAGTAAGGGTTCTACTTTGACAATGCGAGTACACCCTATGCCCACCTCTTCTCTTGGGCAATTGTTTACTGACGGACGATTTGATCAGACATTCCTGGAAACATGCTCGAAGAAAGTGGGACGATTTGTGACTCCTAACGACACTGACAAAGTTAGGGAGAGTTTCCTACAGTTGAATTCTTCTCTGGCTTATAGACACCCTCCTGTGACAAATGATAGTAGTCATTCCTTGGTGCCCCTGGCAGTTGTTGGGCCCTCACCATTCTTCTGTATCCTGGGGAGGGGCCCTGTAAAGGTTGGGGACAGTTCTTGTAACGTGACTGCCTCAATTCGCGTGCCCCTTAGTCCTTCATTGGTTACTCCTCCGAATATTTACTTTGTTTGTGGAGAAAATGGATACCCGTGGTTGCCTGAGGGTTGGGTTGGAGTCTGTTATCTGGCTTATCTACTTCCCCCTGTCTACGTAGCACCCTCAGACTATCATAAGACTCATCGTCGGTTTGCTATAATGCCTGGACAGCGTACAAGGAGGGCACTCCAAGTTGAGGATGTTGATCAAACTGATACCTCTTTGCAGCAATGGACAGATTTCTCTAAGGGTTTACTGCCATTCTGGGGTCCCATATTTAATAGCAGGGCTATTCGGAGACTGTCAAGGGGGATGGAAAAGGTAGTGAATACTGAGGCTGACATAGCAGCCAATATGTCCATTGAGATGCAGGCTATTAGATTATTTACGATCCAGAATAGGATGGTGCTTGACGTCATCCTTGCTGATAGGGGTGGAGCCTGTAGCGTCATCGGGATGTCTTGCTGTGTGTACATTCCTGACTCGGCCCCCACTGTTAACTTAGCTGTACAGAAACTTCATAGATTAGCGACTGAACTTCATCAGGACACGGGTACTTGGTCATTACAGAAATGGCTGTGGGGTGTTTTCTCCTCTTGGGGCTGGAAGATTTTGATGGGCATTGTAGGAGTAGTGGGGATATTGTTTACTTGTTGCTTATGTGTTTATTGCCTTCCCCCTTGTTGCTCCATGTGTGCCAGTAATTTGCAACATGCTAAAAGACCGACCCGCCAATATCCTGTTTCTAATGACATGGAGCTCAATGATGTTCACTGGTTGATGCTTATTGATGCTGATGTTTTTGATTGATACGTTTTCCCCGTCCCTAGAATGATGTGTAAAGACCTTATCTTTTAGCTAATAAAGGCTACGCCCATGTTAGCCACATAATGCTAAAAGGAGGGTCTGATAGGTTTCATTTTCCGATGCCCCGCCCACCGACATTTACGTTTATGAGTTAGCATAATGTGTCTAACTAATGATGTATTCATATATGCATTTACGTTTATATTCTCCATTTCTTTTTTCATTTATGCGTGTGATGTTATTCAGATTTCGTAGCTTAGCATGTGTGCCACCATTTTAGGTTGCTTCTCTCTGCGTGCGAGTCGCACTCGCTCACTCCCCCTCCCGTAGGAATAGGAAAAACCCTGAACGCAGCAGTTCTCGTTTCTTAGTTAACTGTGATCGAAACTAATAACAGAAACTCTAATCAGTACTGTTCTCATGCGCTAGAGATGCTGAGGCCCGGCTCCGTGGCCTTGGGCAGAGATAACCAAATGTTGCAATTGCAGGTGCAGATGCCTCTTGTATGAGGCCATTGTTCGCCCCCTCCGGGGTCCAGTACTTTTCCAGTATGGGCATGTTTTACGTTGCTGTACCATGTTATAATGTATTGCTGTGATGAGATGAGTCAGTCCTCTCGGCGCACTCTTAGGGGTGAGGTCGGACAGGGCCTTCTCATATGGGAGTTTGTGGCCTAATAAAATACTTTGTTTATTCTTCTCCACTGTCCGGCTGACTTCCTACTTTGTGATTATAGGTGAGTGCGGTAAGTCACTCGGGTGGATTTGAGCCACGCTTATCATGAATACACTGAGGCTCAAGGTGATAGGTTACCTAATGTTGTTGCAGCCTGTAATAGTGTCATGTGCTCAAGTCTGCGTTTGGAGTCCAGAACTACGTGGAGCAAACAACAGGTGGGGCACAGTTCTTGCAGGCCCTGGCTTGCTTCCCAGAATTATCATTAGTGAAATGGGCTCCCCTTTCCAGGACCTCAACTTTGCTCCAGTAATGCTCCTTTGCTGTTGTTCCTGTAGTGCGAGGGGCAGAGGGATCCCTTTGCTACATGCCATTCAGTTGCAGCCTTTCCCCCACTATCCCCTGGACCCTTGCAATCCTCCTTTGTGGTCTCTGCATTGTTGAAAAGGGGAGGAGGAGACTGATAAGCTACGTGTAATGACCAGCCAGGAGGCCGTAAGAGAAACTCACCTGCCGCCACCCAGAGTTGCTAAAAAGAGGGCCGGCATTGATCTTGTGCAGTGTTAGGCAGTTGATTGGGTCGCAATGCAGCTGAGGGAAGCCAGGCACCACTTACCTCCTTTTTTAGGCCGAGCTTAAGCGTACGACCTCTTGTATACTTTAGTATACATCTGTATGGGTCTAAAGCCATTCCCAGGATTCTCATTTGTTGGTTTCAATATCCTTTAAAAATCCTTGCTTGCTAGTGGCTAGTCCTGCTTCTTTGTCCCTCCTTGTTCCTCCAAGGGGCAGGGACTTAGTACAATATCATTACACTTTGTTCTGTTGATCTGCTCATGGGGGGATACTATTATGTTTTCAACCTTATGTTACACTGTGGGTGCTGAGACCCGTAGCTGCTTACATTTTATTGCAGCATTCATCCCTCCCAGGTCCTGCCATGTGGCTGACATTCTTTTGATTTCTCTCCAAAGGAAGGCCCCAGGCTCGCTTGTTTACAGTTTGCTGGTAAACTGTGGAGTTAATGGGGCAGTTTATTTTCTACTGTGGATGCTCAGCAGTTAATACTTTTTCATATGGGAGCACGCTTATTTTTATCATGTGCAACTTACAGAGGCAGTTCTGCTTCCTTCATGTGTATTTAGTTCTTCTCTTCTACAAAATGACCCACAGTGTTGCACACGCTTCTTCAGAAGCATAAACTTGTTGTAACTTTCTTCTCTGTTTTGAAGTTCCTCCCACAGGGAGGGGGTGAACTGGTTTAATGTGCCCCACAGCACCATTTCTCATCTTCTTAAAGGAGGTTAACGAGGTCAAAGTAAAATGTGCATCCAGGAGGACAATGATAACACATGCAGTGGGTAACGCCAGGTCTCTTAATTGTATGCCATCTTGCGTAACGCTATACAACGAAAGTGTTACAGGGAAGGTGATGCATCGGGCCCTGACACGCAGGGACGGGGATGCGTCCGTTTCTTACTGCTCTTCCGTGGCATGCGGCTCGCAATGCCGTGATGCGATGAAGATCCGGTGCGATGAAAACAAAGCTGTCATCTTCTCCTTGATGTGATACGAAGCATGCACGCCCGACGGCCGTGCGGTGACTCAACGATTCTTCTGAGCTGCGACAGGCCCTGCGACATGCATTGCCGGTGATGCGGGACACTCCGGCGAGGCGATGCGACAACTGCAGCGGCGATACCCTTGTTCAGTGATGCAACAACAGCGGCTGCGGCGGCGGCACTCTTCTACGGTGATGCGAGATGCTTCTGCCATGGATGTAAAAAAATGAAGGTAATGAGTGTGTGTGAGAACAATAGGATTTGTTGCCTCATAGTTCTGTATTAAACGTAGTTGATAGAGATGTTTTTAATTCTAGAAACCAAAGTCACAGCAAGTGTACTCACCGAGCAGCAACAAATTGCTTTAGTGCGATTCAAAGCAGAGTCTACGAGTGCTTAAGATCCTAGATCGTGGTTTTAAATAGAAGGTAAACAAGATCTTTGCTTATAAACATGAGTAAACTGTGACAATATTTTTAACGCTATCATCCAGAAAGAGCATCTGTTGAATTAACATGGTTGACCCGATGTGGACGCGTGGGCTGGGCGGACCGGAATAACAGGCGAGGAGGCCGGATGTAATGAGCTATGCTCAGTAGTTGTTTTATTGCAAGGAGTGACCAAAGTCTTAAGGGGTGGTGGACTGCTTTCTGGGTTCCGGCGGGAGGTGTAGGGTGGGTCTGCAGGCTGATGACACGGTTTGATGAGGCCGTAGGGGATCCGGTCTTCTCCTCCTTGGACGGGTACAGTCTTCTCCCACTTGGGGTACTGGGACTCCTCGGAGGCTTGGAAAAAGGAGAGAAGTGTACGGGCGTTAGTCCTGATCAGAAATGGACTTCGGAGCACTTCCACCCACACCAGGGAGTGAGGGAACGAGAAAAGACCCGTGCGGTAGGGATGGTCAGGGAGGTAGGACAAGGCTAGTAAGAGAGGGTTGGGAAAGAGGGGTGACGGGTGCTGGGCGGTCCTCGGGCTCTTTACAGTGCACGTGAAAAGAGATCAATGTACAGTGCTTGTGCTCGTGCAGCTTTACCTACAATATCTACAACTATATACAAGGAAGGGGCACTGAGAAAGGATGGTGTGTACTCACGTGCCCCGCCGCAACTCTCATCCGAGTTGCGGCCGCTCTCCAGCCACCTCCTGAGGACGCCACCAGTCTTCAGTCCAGACGTCCTCCTCTTCCTCGTCCTCGATTTGGTCTTGCCGCGCTGCTCCGCTCACTGTCGGTGGTTCTTCGCTTCCCGCTGTCTCCTGCCACGAGTCGGCTGCTTGGAACGCCTCTCCTTCTCTTCCTCGGTCTTTTCTACCTTCCGGGACGAAGTCCGTCCCATCACTTCCGGGGTCAGATGCGGCTGTTTCCGGGTCGTCACTTCCGGGGTCGCGGGAGATCGCTTCCGGTTCTCCGTGCTCTGTTGACTGTGTCGGTGCCTGCAGGGGGAAAAAGAGAGAAGATGTCCTGGGTGACCGGGACGTTATGTGACCGGGTGCGGGGGACAGGACCCCCACGCTCGGACGTCGCTGCGAGGAGGTAAGGGCAGCGTCGTCTCCACACCCGATTTGTAGCAAGTACTACTATGAGATATATTGGTTAAGGAAGGATGTTAAATTAGGAGAGAACGGGTTGTTAGTGTTACACTCAGCCCTAAACCATAAGCGTGGTTCATTGACTGTTTTTAGGCTCCAGTTTAAGTTATGCGAGTTGAAACTAGGATTAGATAACAACGTAGTACACAATATTGGTTATTTTTGGCAGATATTGGTATTCACGAGCGGAACCCACAGAGGTATTTGATTTCCAAGAAGACATTGTTGGTGAGTTTCGACGTTGCATTTGTCGTTATTTTAAAAAAGCACATGGGAATCTATGTAGCTTTCATTTGAAATGTTTTCACTTTTTTCACTTTTTTTTGATTTAACAAGATTCACTTGGTGCTGGTAATAATACTAGGCTCAGTTCATTGAAATGTGACATTGATCAAGGTGCAACATGGTGACTGTTTCTGCCGGTTTTGTGCTAAAGAATATTATGTTTTGAAAAAAATATTTTTTTTTAATATCTTTTACAGTTCCCTGGAAGAAGGGAGTTATTCCCGAAAAGCATTGGGATTTGCAACAGCAACAACATTGTTTCATAAACAAGGATATTTGAAATATGTTTCTGTATATTTACATGTGTTGTTTAGTTAATATGCTAATGTATTTGGTAAAGAATTGAACTAGCATGTTCAACAACTAAAAGATTGTGTTAACAGAAGAAATGTTTATGTTGAACAAAGGTTTCAATAATTAAAAATGACTATACGGTGAAAATTGAACTGTTGATTAATTGGTGCAAACGGAAGTTTGCTAGTCACTGTGCGGGCAGGGTCAAGTGGCGATTGTCATTTGAAAGTTTTTGTCTATAGGTTAACACGGAGGGTAGCATCCTCCATCCCGCCAAGCACGCCCATTTGAACATTGGTTAGTTAGCTCATACGATTTTCCAATTGAGTTTTAAAATTCAGGTGTGCACTGCACAAACCCATATTTCAGTCTGCCATGGATGTGACAGCTACAGCGGAGTCATCCTTGTTCAGTGATGCAATGGCAGCGGCTGCAGCGGCAACACTCTACTCCGGTGATGCAAGACGCTTCTGCAATGTGATGCGACAGCGGCAACACCCTTGTTCAGTGATGCGACGGCAGCGGCTGTGGCGGCGACAAGCTTCTTCCTCGTGAGTCGCGCTTCCAGCTCCTTCCGACACGCAGTCCCTCAGAAAGCCCAACACAACTGCAGGCACTTCCAAAGAACTCTTGGGGAGCTGTTGGTTTAAGTCTGTTTTCCCTGAGACTTCAGCAGGAGGCAAGGTCTTTTTCAAGCCCTTGGAGATCCTTCACAAGTTGCAGAAAGTACACACAAAGTTCCTCTCTCCTCTCTTTGGCAGTCAGGCAACCACTGCATGCCAATCCCCCAAGCAGCACTTCAGCTTAGGGACAGTCTCTCCTCAGTCTCTCTGGTTCCTCTCCTCAGCAAAGGTTTCTTCTTGTTTCCCAAAAGTGGTCTAATGTTCTGGGGTCTGGGTCCCCTCTTTTATACACAGTTTCTCTTTGTTCTTCGAAGGCAAAGAGGCCTATGCCTAGTCCAAACCAGTTCTGGTCAGTCCTGGAGCACTCTGTTTACATGACTCCTTCTTTCCTTTCTCAGTGCGGGGCAGACACATCAGATGCACCACAGGAGGTGGAGCCAGCATTGTGGAGGGAAGGCACAGCGCTATTCAGGTCCCAGGTACAACTCCTCCCACCCATCTAGATGCAGATCTCTCTATTCAGCACTGTGCTGACTCACCCTGTCTCCTGGAATCCCCCAGCCCCTGTCACTCAAACTCCACAAGGAATCCACAACCTAGCAGAGGCAGGCTTGGATAGTTAGACTAGTAAATACCTACTTTCTAAAAGTGGTATTTTCAAACACAGAATGTTAAAACCAACTTCACTAAAAGATGCATTTTATCATTCTGAGTTCAGGCATACTAAGTCGAATTTCTACCTAGTTCCCCGAGTCAGTTAGGATTATAAAATGTAATAATCAAACTGCCCATTCGGGGCTATGGGGAACAGGTAGCCTTGCAATAGTGAAAAATGACAATGGCTGTAATAATTCACGATTCGGACATGCCACATACATCAGGGGTTGTCCTACCTTTTACTTATAATGCACCCTGCCCTTATGCCTACCATAGGTGCGTCTGATGTGAAGAAAAGGGAAGGTTTAGGGACTGGCAAGTGGGTGCACTTACCCAGTCAACATGGCAGTACCAGACTGCACACAGGCTCTGCAATGGCATACCTGAGACACATTTTACAGGCTGCTTCTGTGGGTGGCATAACAGTGCTGCATGCCCACTAGCAGCATTTGGTTTACAAGCCCTGGGCACACTCAGTGCACTGTACTAGGGTCTGACAAGTAAACCAAATCAGCTAATCATGGAGACACTAATCCATACATCAATTTACCATAGGGAGCACTTGCACTGTGGCACTGGACAGCAGTGGCACAGTGCCCAACGCATCTAACACCAGCAAAAACACATGAGGCAACAGCAAAAAATTGGAATGGAGACCTACGCCAAGGTGCCAGGTCTAACACGTGTCCCCTCCAGCTGAAATGTGTGGAGAACTGCCCTACCTCCTGGGAGTTCTCATCACTAAGGCGGAAAAATCAGGACAGACCATCAGCATTGGCGTGCTCTGTACCGGGGAGGTGTTCTACCGTGAAATCCATCCCCTGCATGGAAATGGACCACCTCAACAGCGTTGGATTCTCACCCCTCATCTGCATCAGCCATCTGAGGGGCCTGTGGTCTGTCTGAACCCGGAAGTGAGTCCCAAACAGGTATGGTCTCAGCTTCTTCAGTGCCCAGACCACAGTAAATGCCTCACGTTCAATAGCACTCCACCTCTGTTCCCGTAGAAGTAACCTCCTACTGATGAAGGCTACGGGTATATCTAGGCCCTACTCATTCATCTGAGACAAAACAGCCCCCACACCATTCTCTGAAGCGTTTGTCTGAACGATAAATTCTCTGGAGAAGTTGGGTGCCTGGAGCACGGGCGCCGCGCACATGGCAGCTTTCAGGGCCTCAAAAGCTTTCTGACAGGTGTCAATCCAAATCACTTTCTTGGGCTGCTTCCTGGAAGTTAGCTCGATCAAGGGTGCAACAATGTTGCCATATCCCTTGACAAACCTCCTGTAATACCCAGTGAGTCCTAAAAAGGCTCTCACCTCTGTATGGGTTTTGGGGGGCTCTCAAGCCAGGATGGTTTCAATCTTGGGCTGATGGGGCGCCACCTGGCCGCTCCCAACCTGATGTCCCAAGTACACCAAGGAACCTTGACCGATCTGGCACTTACTCGCCTTGATCGTGAGGCCTGCCCTCCGCAGCGCCATCAACACTTCCCAGAGGTGGCACAGATGTTCTTCCCAACTGGTGCTAAACACTGCAATGCCATCCAGGTAGGTGGCACTGAACTCTTCCAGTCCAGCCAACACCTGGTTGACCAACCTCTGAAAGGTGGCAGGGGCATTCTTCATCTCAAAGGGCATAACCCGGAACTGGTAGTGCCCATCTGGTGTGGAGAATGCTGACCTCTCTTTTGCCCCATCAGTCAAGGCGATCTGCCAGTACCCAGACGTTAGGTCAAATGTGCTGAGGTACTGTACAGCCCCTAGCCGATCAATGAGCTCATCAGCTCTGGGGCTGCGGTAAGCGTCAGTCCTCGTGACTGAATTTAGCCCTCATTAGTCCACACAGAACCGGAGTTCTGGTGTGGCACCCGGTGCGGCAGCTTTGGGACCAAGACCACTGGGCTGGGCGAAGGACTGTTAAAGGACTCAATCACCCCTAACGCAAGCATCTTTGAGACTTCCTCCTTGATGCAAGCTCTCACCTTGTCAGTCACCGTGTCAGTCACCCTGAAAGTTTTGTGCTTCACAGGACGATTATCTCCAGTGTCTACATCATGGATGCACCAATCAGTGACACCGGGAATCAGGGAGAACAGATCGGAAAACTGTCCCGGCAACTGGCGGCAATCATTCTGTTGCTCAGGGGTTAGGGTGGAAGAGAGGTTCACACCATCCACTGACCCATCTTGCTCTATTGCAGACAGGAGGTCAGGAAGAGGCTCCGTCTCCTTCTCCATCCCCACATTTGTCTCTAGGAGTATGCCCAATTCAGACCTCTCCAAGTGGGGCTTCAGGCGGTTGACATGTAAGACCCACAAGGCATTCCTGGGAGACCGTAAGTCCACCAAGAAAGTAACAGGACTTTTGCGCTCAACCACCTCAAATGGTCCGGTCCACTTATCCTGGAGCATGCAGGGCTCCACTGGGGCAATGACCCACACTTTCTGACCAGGCTGAAGCTCTACCAGAGTGGCATTCTGGTCGTACCACCGCTTCATCTCCTCCTGGCTAGCTTCCAGATTCACCTCAGGGAGTTGTCTGAAACGCCTAGTCTGGTTCCTGAAGGCCAGCATGCAGCTATACACATCCTGGGAAGGTTTCCTGGGAGGTTGCTCCCAGCCTTCCTAGACCAGACTCAAAGGTCCTCTCACTGGAGGGCCATAGAGAAGCTAAAAGGGACTGAACCCTAGAGATTTCTGTGGCACCTCACGGTATGCAAACAACAGGCATGGTAAGAGGATGTCCCACTTACGCCTCATATGTTCCTCAAGACCCATAATCATGCCTTTCAGGGTTCGGTTGAATCTCTCAACCAACCCGTTTCCTTGGGGGTGGTAAGGAGTGGTAAACTTGTAGGTCACCCCACACTCCTGCCTCAGGGACTTCATATACTTGGAAATGAAGTTTGTACCTCGGTCAGACACTACCTCTCGAGGGAATCCCACTCTGGAGAAAATTCCCATTAGTGCCCGTCTCACCACGGGGGCCGCCACTGTTCTCATAGGTATGGCTTCTGGGTACCGGGTGGCATTGTCCACCAAGACCAGGATGAACCTGTTTCCCACGGCTGTCTTGGGGTCCAGTGGCCCCACAATGTCAATACCTACCCGCTCAAAGGGGGTGCTGACCACAGGGAATGGCTGGAGAGGAGTCTTCTGCTTCCTCCCACCCTTTCCACTTGCCTGGCAAGTCTGGCATGTCCTGCAATGAGTGTCTGAACTCTTGCGCATTTGGGGCCAATGAAAGTGGGTGACAAACCTCTCAAAGGTCTTGTCCTGCCCCAAATGTCCTGCCATTGGCACACCATGAGCTAGCCCCAGTAGGAAGGCTCTGAAGCGCTGGGGTACCACCAGCACACAGGCTGACCCAGGCTCAGCAATCTTAGGCTCACAATACAGGAGACCATTCTCCCAGTATATCCAATGTGATGCAGACTGATCACCTGCTGCCTGGCTTGCAGCCTATTGCTGCAAACCCCCAAGAGAAGGGCATTCTCTCTGCTCCTTGCAGAACTCTTCCCTGGAGGGTCTTCCTTCCTGCTGCCAATGGGTCAGCTCAGGCCGGTCTCCCAGTTCAGCTACCTGTTGCCCTGTAGGCTCCAGGGCATCCCCTCAGGGGGACCACCTCCTCTTGGACCGTGGGAACTTCGGGGCGGTTTCCCGCACCCCCGCCTCTTATCTTTAAGGCTGGTCCCTGGGCCTCCGTCTCAGGCTCCAGTTCCTCTTGAGTACCCCTACTGGCTGCCATGGACTGTGTGGTTATGCACTCCCAGTCAGGTAGACCCAAAATCTCCAAATGAGTACTCCGCTCCACCTTCCCTCAGGTGAACTCTCCAAATCGTTCCCTAACAAACAGTTACCAAGCATGGCGGGCCTCACAGCTACCTGAAGAGTATCAGAGACCCCCCCACTCAAAGGGAACCTGAGCCATCGGACAGTGGCTCTCTGTGTTGTCAGTGGCAACAACTCGGCAAAATGCATGGGAGACAATCTGCTCTTGAGACACCAGGTGACACTTGACAGCTGTCACACTGGCTCCTGTGTCTCTAAGAGCCTCTACTTTATGGCCATTGATGGTCACCCACTGCCCGTATTTCTTAGTGTTGTTAGGCAGTTGGGTCCCAGGGACCACCTCACAGTCTCCTAAAGAGACAAGGGATATCTCTGCGGGACCCCATCCACTTTGGATACCCATCTCCTCCCCCAGGGCTACGCTCGCCATCTGCCGGGGTGGAGCACCAGTGCGTGCTGTCTTTACAAACTGGGGGAACCGTGGATCATTCGCCTTATGACCCGGGTGCCCACACTTATAACACCTAAGGGGTCCCCTATGAACAGGGTTACCTGTCGGGCCCCTTGCTTTCTCTCAGGGGGAGTCTGGGAATCTTTCCCTTGGTTCCCTTGGGAATTACTTTGGGGCCCTCTCTGGAACTCCCTCTGTTTACCCTTGTCCCCCCTACTGTGCCGGGGATCCTGCCCACCTTTGGCTGAGTCTGCCACGTGACCCTTGCGGACCCGGGTGCTTACCCAGCGGTCCGCCTCTTCAGCAAGCTTCCTAGGGTTAGTCAGGCTGCTATCAATCAGGTGCTGGCACAGCTCTGGAAAACAATTACTTGACAAGTGCTCCCATGCAATCAAATGAAAGAGCGCCTAAAAATCATTAACTTTGCTGCCCTTCACCCAACCATCCAATGCCCTGCAAAAGAAAGTGACATATTCCACCCAGGTACTGCCCTCTATCTTCTTGCAACTCCTGAACCTCTGCCTATACAGTTCAGGGGTCAAACCATACCTGGACATCAATGCATCTTTCATGTGGCTATAAGAATTATGGACTTCAGAAGGCAAGTCTAACAGTGTATCCCGCCCCTCACTAAGGACCCGCCCCCACAACCCCTCTCCCCAATCCTTCTCAGGGACCAGGTGGGAAGACATGGTTACCTCATAGGTTTTGAACCACTGCCCAATATCATCATTCTTATAACATTCTCTCACCACATCCTTAGGAATATACAACCTAGCTTCTACAGGCATTGACAGTGTGCTGCCAACAGAGGGAGTAATTTCTAAGCTTCTAGCTTTCAATTCCATCTCCTACAAACTTTTCTCATGCTCCAACTGCATCATCTTTTCCTCTATGGCCAATTTCCTAGTTTGCAATTCAATTCTAACTGCCCACTTAACTTGAGTTTGGTCAGCTTCATTTCATGCATCCTACACTTTTCCCTGTCCTCCAGCTCTTCTGGGGACAGACCTTTGGCAGAAACAATGCTACATACTGGGGAGATGGCTCTCCTCCCCCTGGACCCAATGGCCCCTCTAGCTGCTCATCTGCATTGTCATCCCCTTGCTCATTCTCAGGGGTTCTCTTTGCTTCTAACCAGGCCCTCAGCGCCTTTGGAACTCATCCTTCTTGGTGAGCCCGGTTATTACAACTTTAAATTTCTTGCAGAATTACTTCAGCTGTCTCACATTGTAGCATTCTAGTTTCTCCTCTTCCCAATCAAAAGCAACAGATGCTATGGATGATGTTTTCTCGATGGTAGTTAAACTTGGCAGTTTTCAAAAATAGAAAATTCCAGGAAAAGCAATCTACCAATGTAAGTGGTTGCGTTTGGTCTGAACTCACTAGTAGTGTTCACCAATCACTGTATATGAGTCACAAATGCAAGTCCAGAATCCTTACCGCTGACCACCAATGTTAGATTTGGGGGTCTCTAGTTGGCATAGGTAGGTACCTGTGACAAATAAAAACCCTTGCTTCTAGACAGGGTAAGGGGGTACACTCCTAAAATAACCCTTGCACACCCCCTTGGTAACTTGGCACAAGCAGACAGGCTTATCTCAGAGGCAATGTGTAAAGCTTTTGTGAACACATACAGTAATCAAGTGACAACACTACAGATGGACACCACAAAAGTTTTATATAAAAAATAAGTATTCTTTAAATAGACTTATCACAAGACCATGAACGATAAAAATCCACAATACTGTACTTAATATGGTAGAATTTGCTTAGTACTCTTTAGATCTTAAAATGCGACACTTCGAGTTCAATGTACCTTTGGATGCGTAACGCTATACAACAAAAGTGTTGCAGGGAAGGTGATCCATCGGTCCCTGACACGCAGGGACGGGGATGCATCAGTTTATTACTGCTCTTCGTGATGATGCGGCTCGCAACGCCTTGATGCGATGAAGATGCGTTTTGCGATGAAACAAAAATGTTGTCTTCTCCTTGATGCGATACGATGCGTGCACGCCCGACGGCCGTGCGGCGACTCAACGATTCTTCTGAGCCGTGACAGGCCCTGCAACCCGCTTCTCCAGTGATGCGGGACGCTCCGGCGAGGCGATGCAACAACTGCAGTGGCAACACCCTTGTTCAGAGATGCGACAACAGCGGCTGCAGCGGCGGCACTCTTCTCCGGTGATGCAAGACACTTCTGCAATGTGATGCGACAGCTACAGCAGCGTCATCCTTGTTCAGTGATGCGACGGCAGCGGCTGTGGCGGTAACACTCTTCTCCGGTGATGCGAGACGCTTCTGCAATGGGATGCAACAGTTACAGCGGTGACACCCTTGTTCAGTGATACGACGGTAGCACCTGCGGCAGCGACACACTTCTTCCTCGTGAGTCGGGTTTCCAGCTCCTTGCGACACGCAGTCCCTCAGAAAGCCCAACACAACTGCAGGCACTTCCAAAGTACTCTTGGGGAGCTGATGGTTTAAGTCTGTTTTCCCTGAGACTTCAGCAGGAGGCAAGCTCTTTCTCAAGCCCTTGGAGACCCTTCACAAGTTGCAGAAAGTACACACAAAGTTCCTCTCTCCTCTCTTTGACAGTCAGGCAACCACTGAAGGCCAATCCCCCAAGCAGCACTTCAGCTTAGGGATAGTCTCTCCTCCGTCTCTCTGGTTCCTCTCCTCAGCAAAGGTTTCTTCTTGTTTCCCAAAAGTGATCTAATGTTCTGGGGTCTGGGTCCTCTCTTTTATACATAGTTTCTCTTTGTTCTCTGAAGGCAGAGAGGCATTTGCCTAGTCCAAACCAGTTCTGGTCAGTACTGGAGCACTCTAGTTACATGACTCTTCACAGTGCAGGACAGAGACATCAGACGCACCACAGGAGGTGGAGCCAGCATTTTGGAGGGAAGGCACAGCCCTATTCAGGTCCCAGGTACAACTCCTCCCACCCATCTAGATGCAGATCTATTCAGCACTGTGCTGACTCACCCTGTCTCCTGGAATCCCCAGCCCCTGTAACTCAAACTCCAGACAAGGAATACACAACCTAGCAGATGCAGGCTTGGATAGTTAGACAAGAAAATACCTACTTTCTAAAAGTGGTATTTTCAAACACAGAATGTTAAAACCAACTTCACAAAAGATGCATTTTATCATTCTGAGTTCAGGCATACTAAACTCAAATTTCTACCTAGTTCCCTGAGTCAGTTTGGATTATAAGATGTAATAATCAATCTGCCTATCTGGCCTATAGGGAGAATGTAGCCTTGCAATAGTGAAAAACGCAAATGGCTGTAATTCACTACTAGGACATGCCACATACATCAGGGCTTTTCCTGCCTTTTACCTACAATGCACCCTGCCCTTGGGCCTAATATAGGGGTGTCTGATATGAAGAAAAGGGAAGGTTTAGGGACTGGCAAGTGGGTGCACTTGCCCAGTCAACATGGCAGTACCAGACTGCACACAGGCTCTGCAATGGCAGACCTGAGACACACTTTTACAGGCTGCTTCTGTGGGTGGCACAACCAGTGCTGCAAGCCCTCCAGCAGCATTTGGTTTACAAGCCCTGGCCACACTCAGTGCATTGTACTAGGTTTTGACAAGTAAACCAACTCAGCCAATCATGGAGTCACTAATCCATACATCAATTTACCATAGGCAGCACTTGCACTGTGGCACTGGGCAGCTGTGGCAGATTGCCCAAAGCATCTAACACCAGCAAAAACACATGAGGCAACAGCAAAAAATGGAAGGGAGACCCACCCCAAGGTGCCAGGTCTAACATACATAAAGTGCTGAACCATATGGGACTACCACATATCCTGCCTAAACATTTCTTTTGAATCCAGTCTACAAAACATGTTTAAGTGCACGGTCCACTGGTGTAATATTGCAGTTTTTATTTGAAGCTGTTTTAAAAGTATTTTATTATGTTACACTGCATGGATTACGAGTGTCCAACACAAGTCCAAAAGGGCTGGATTTACAAAAGAATTTCTGAACAACCACTATGTAAATGATTTTCTATTACATTTGTTGTATATACATGCAAGTGGAGCACACAGTGCTTGCAAACATGAGCTGGAAATGAAATACATGTGTCAGTATGATGCTTTTTGATCACAAAATTGTTTATGGCACTTTTCAGCACTAGAATGTGGGCATCAAAGGCCCAATTGTCTTTAAGTGGTAAGGTGGTGATGACAGGGTGAAAGATGCTTTCAGTGGTTGCATGCACTGATCGTAGTTATTCAAGGGGTTACTGCTGTTTGAGTGTCAAAGTAACCACCTCTAAAATCTTTGAGAAAATAATTGTTCTGTTTCTTTGCTCAATCCATCTATCATTTGAGACTCTTACCAACCAAAGTGTTTGTTTCTCTGAATATAAACTCTGCACATGGCCATTCTTACCAAGTCTCTGTGTTGCAATAATTTTGACTTTCAAGGCCACTTTTTGTGGACATGTGCAGTGGACGTCAAATGATCACTCGTATAGTAGAATAATACGCGTATACTTTATGACCACCACCTCAGTATCACTCAGCACCAGTGCAGCTCCAGCTGAGCACTACCTCAGCATCAGTCAGCACAGCACTACTTTAGCACCACCTAAGCACCACTGCAGCATCAGCGCAGCACCATCTCAGCACCAGAGCATCATTGCAACACCACCGGAGCTCCCACTGCAGCACCACCTCAACATCTACTCAGCAACTCTTCAGTACCACTCAGAGTCACTCAGCACTACATCAGCACCACTGCAGCACCACCAGAGCATCTATCAGCAGCACCTCAGAACCACTACAGCACCAATGCATTAGTGCAACACCTCCACAGTACCTCCTCAGCACCACCGCAGCACCACCTCATTCTCAGCAAAGCACCACTTCAGCACCAGTCAGCATCAATAAGCACCACTTCAGCAGCACCACCTAAGCTTTACTCAGCAGCATCTGAGCACCATCACAACACAACCACAGCACCACCTCAGCAACAGCACAGTAACCACCTCTGCATCACTCAGCCCCAGCACAGCACCACCTCAACACCAAAACACCACCAACTCAAGGACCACTGCAGCACCAGCACAGCACCACCTCACAACCAGTACAGCACCACCTCAGCATCAGCGCACAGCACCACTCAGCACCACCACAGCATCACTCAGCAACATCTCAGCCCCAGCACAGTATCTCCTAAGCATCATGCAACACTACCACAGCACAATGTCAGCATCAACACAGCACCACCTCATATCAGTGCACCACTAACTCAACACCAACACAGCTCCACCACAGCATCAGCACAGTACCGCCTCAGTGCCAGCAGAGCACCACCTCAGCATCAGTGCAGCACCACCTCAGCAGCAGCTCAGAGCCAATGCAGCACCACTTCAGTATTGGCTTAACACCATTTCAGCACCATTGCAGCATCACCTAAGCACCAGTGCAGCACCAACTAAGCTTCACTCACCACCACCTGAGCATGGTCACAGCACCACCTGAGGACCACCAAAGCATCTCTCAGCACCACTGTTGTATCACTCTGTACCACATCCACACATGCACACCTCCACCTCAGTATCACTCAGCACCACCTCGGCACCAGTGCAGTACCACCTCAGCACCACTGCAGTACAAAAGTTCGTTACACTTAGTACAATTTTATTACTATCCACATAATTCTACAGCACACCATGCCACATATTTCCACTATACAACTCCACGCCACACATTTCCACAAAAAACAATTCCAAAACAACCCATCTCTCTGTCGCACTTCCACCAAACCAGTAATCGCTCCACAACATATCCACTGACCCTCTCATCTCTCCCTCACACTCCCACTACCCCTTTCATCTTGCAATCCCACTGGCCCTCTCATCCCATCCTCACACACCCTGTCTCTTCTCTATAATACCTGCTAACACATGTTGCCTTCCGGTACCTCATCGTGCTGTGCACTAGTCCACATCTTGCGCCTCCCCCTCGGCTGCCCCTCCCACTTGTCCCTCTCTCTCGTACCATCTCTCACCCCTCTCTCTTGCTCTCTCATGCACTCTTCCCGCCTCTCTCATGTGGTTCACTTGAGGTCTTTGAGCACAATCACTTTCCCAAGCCTGTTCAAGGTTTTGGTCCCTCAAACCCACGCTCTCCTCTTCTTCATTGGGTGTCTTCTGCATACACAGATGCTCACTCTTTATGCCTGCTGTCCATTTCTTTCTCTTTTTCTCACACTGTCTTTCTGCTCCTCCTTCTGGTCTGCAGTTCATTAACCACTTCACACACAAACTACCTATCCCTCTCTATCTCTTTTTCTATCTAATCCCTAACCCCGATCTATTCACCATGCCACAAATTCCCCTACACAAATACACTATGAACCACACAATACCACCACACACAATTCCACAACTAGGATTTTCAATCCAACCCACATAATTCCACTCCACACCACATACACCCACAATCCTCCAAACAAAAACACAAAGGTAAAAGTCATTACCATTTACAATGCCAATATCTCTAACTCTCACAAAGGTAAGACCGATTGCTTTGCAAAGGCTTGTTGTTTTGACGTGAATAAAGCCACTGCTTCAGTTGGGGCACCCGCTGCATAGAGTCTGGAGGTCAGGGCCCCATACGGCAAGGTACAGCTCGGTCCCACTCCTAATCCCAGCTAAACCATTGGTCTCTCACTCATGCGTAAAAGCCCGCTGAGCATGGATTTCCCTCACAAAGTGAAGTTTTTATTGCAGTAAAGATTAGGTCCAATGGGTTCACGAAAAGGAGCATTGTGACAGATTAAGGGTTTGGTTTGTGGAACACAGTGTTCAAGTTTCTGCCATCTTGGATCCCATCGCCACGCCCCTCCGTTCAAACATATTCACCCCCGTGTAGTTTGATATTAGCCCATCTACCTTTACATCTCATATTTACCCTGGAAAAACCATCCGTATAAATTGTGCTACATATGATTGCTCCAAATCATCCAACCTTATCAACCCATCACTTACAAGAACAAGTCATTAGCAATTATAGACCAGGGGAACCTGAATACACCATAGGTGAAAGGGTCTGCACCAAAACTGGCACTTGCCACATTGAAGATCTATTAACACCCCTCACTTCTCTTGCTCTTGAGATTCTTAAGTGCAAGTAGAAAGCCTTTCCTCTTGTGTCGCTCATTTTTGCAATCCCATTTCATACAGGAATAGTCTTCGCTCTCCATTACACATGCCATTTTACATTGTTTTGTCTTTGGTGCCATTCTTCATTTCCCTGAAAACGTTAGCATAGTGGGCACCTTTCTTGCACTCCTTCCCCACTGTGGGGCACAACAGAGACAAATATACATAGCTAAGAGTGTCACATATATAGCACACACGCACTTTGTCCTCTCCGTTTGTGTGAAACTCCGCTTTGCTATTAAAAGAATTTACACTACATTAATCGGCAAACTTGAAATGACTCTTATCCTCGAGCAAACAATGCCAAGAACAGTTGTGGGAACTGAGTGACCCCAAACGTCAATATGCTTTTGACACTGCCAAGGCTACTATAAACGTAGTCGGAGAGATGGAGACTTTTTTTTATAGTAGGGTGAGAAGTGGCAATAGTATCTTGAAGTTTGGGGTCCCCAAGTACTCACATCTACTATTGGATTGTTTTGCTCCTGACGTTTATTTAATTCAGTCTCTGATCAACTCATCCACCATCCCCCCAAAGTTACGTGACATTAGCAGTGCCTTGAATCCAGGTAAAAATGTTTCAAACAATTCACACCCTCTCTGGGCACCTCTGTGAAACATATACTTATTGGAAGGAAGATTGGCTCTGTGTTTATGTATATCCAGTTTTTAGAAGAGCCTCATTAATTTGTAGATGTTCCCTTGCAAGTACATGTGGCAACGCCTTGTACATCATCTGATTTTCGGAAGCTAAATAAAGCTAAATAAAGAGGAAATAGGTTTTTGCGACTCTTTACTGGAATTTTTTCTTCCTCAAAAGTCATTAAATCTTATTTCCATCTGCTCCACGAAATTGAAGCCTCACATTTAGACGTTATGAATGAAGTTGATACAACAGTAATAAGGCAAAGCATTATGTGTAGTTGATACTTGATGAGGGACTCTCACAACACTAAGGCACTCCAAAGGTGTGTATACAATATTGTGAGAATATTGTAGCATCCTGCCCCAGCACAGGTACTTGTAAATGATCACGCCACAAATGGAGCTTGGTATTACACATCTTTATTCATCAGCTTGTAACCATGAACTGAACATTCTACATCATGAATGCACCGTACCTAGGTTCTATCTGGCACAGATGGAAGGACGTTCTTTTGCAGTGTTGGGTCCAAAAATGTGGAACTCCCTTCCCAAATGCCTCAGGGCCATACTTCTCTGCTTGTGTAAAGGCTTGAAGTCATAGTTATTTTAGGTTGACAATCTGGCTTCTATCATGCTTAGCACAGGGATCCCCCTTTTGAGTAGCTGTGTGATTTACAAGATTATAAAATAAATAAATAAAAATAAATATGACCTACACACTTACGTCCCTGTTCTACGGAGTCCGTCAGGAAGCAAAATGGTCCTGTCATCTCTAACTCACAAGACACTACATCCCCCCGTTGTTAAATAAAAAGTACCAATAATACATATATACATCACAACTCTTTGATATGTCGTTTTGGTGCTCGAATCGATCGTCTAGATCTGGTCATGTGAGGCTGAGGAGATACCGGAGAAGGGACCATGACTGGCATTGGTGACAGAGACATTGGTAAAGTTAATAGGCTCTCTGGAATTTTAGGTGGATAAGTATCACTCCTGACATCTGGAGTTGGCGATGTCCGTCCTCCTTATTAACTTTTATAACAACTTGGAGGAAGGAGAATTCCTGAGGGTGGTATCAAACCTAAATGAGAAACTCTCCAATCTTAGACAGACTAAAGGAGATAAAGGTGCTGTTTTTTTCCTAGGGGGGGGGGGGGGGTTAATTTACATCCCTGCCCACTTGTTGGGAAAAATTGTGGTGGGATGGTGAAGGAGCAGAATATCCCCCTTACTCACTTCCGCCACACCAAACTGGGCATAGCTATGAACGATCTATTAGCAGATCTGAACCTTCTAATAGTCAATAACTCGGACCTCAATACCAAGCAGTTAGAGCCAACATATGTGGGGAGGGGAAATCAATCGACAGTGGACTACATTCTCTTATCGGATGGTCTGTCAAACAGAGCCAAGCACTTTGAGATTTTACCAAATGCATTAAGTGACCACTCGGCCCTCAGGATAGAATTGAACTTAATCCACCAACAATCCCTCACCTCAACGATAGCAAAAACTTTGAACCAGAACAAATTACACATGGCCCAGCTAAATGAGTACACTCTAAAATGGGGGAAGATAAATCCTGGGCAAATTACTAAAGAGCTGATTAAATCAGCCTACTCCCACATTATAAAATGCCTAGATTTAACAGTAGTAGAGGAGGAAGTTCTAAATAATTTCTCTATAATTCTAGACACCATTAAGGCCCTCCTTACAGCAAAGCCAAAAACAGAAACATCTAACAAGAAAGGCTGGTTTAACCACAGCTGTACCTTGGCTCACTCCAAGCTAAAACTGGCCCTGAACAACGATGCTAGAGACCCAAAGCAAATTGCCAGACTTAGAAAAGAATACCTGTCTGTCCGGAACCAGAGAAAGGCCGAATTAAAACAGGCTCTGTGGGACGAATTACATAAAAGTGCCCTAGAAAAAAATAGTGAGGCCTTTTGGAGAGTAGTAAAGTCCCCATTCCTAGCTGATGATAATCTTCCTAAGATCGAAGTGGCCATAGAAGAAGCAGCCTGGGTATCCCACTACTCAAAAATCTTTCAGAAAGAATTATATACAGGAAGTGAAGAGATAATCCACCCGCCCGCCGGATACCCCATTCCTATAGAATTTGACATCTCTGAGGTCCTTTTGGCCCTAAAATTAAGTAACAATGGTAAAGCACCGGGGCAGATGGAGTCCCGGTGGACATTTTTAAACACAACATGGACCTCTGGGCCCCCATACTTACTAGGGTATGCACGGTAGCTGCATAAAAGGGGCTGCTGGATTCTTGGACCAAGTCCATCATGGTCCCCATTTTTAAAAAGGGAGATCGCCATGACCCTACTTGCTACCGTCCCATATCATTGCTGGACTCGCTGGGTAATGTAGCTGGCAGGGTCATCCTTGAGCGACTCCAGCAATGGGTAGAGGAAAGGGGTGTGCTATCCGATTTACAGTTCGGCTTCCGGGAGGGATTTGGCACAGTAGAACAGGCCCTAAATATATCTATGATCATGGGAAAACATATCCACGCAAAACAGGACAATCTCTACATGGTGTATGTGGACCTGTCCGCAGCTTTTGACTGCGTGTGCCATTCAAAGCTGTGGTCAGTGTTGTCACAAATGGGAGTGGATCCCCCACTTTTAGTTTTTCTGAGGGAATTATATTCCAAGGCTTCCGTGAGAGTCCGCTTCGGTGTGAAGGGCGAGTTGTCTGCTTCCTTTGGAGTAGAGCGCAGAGTCAGGCAAGGATGTGTCCTGGCCCCCTTTCTATTCTCCTTGTATACAAACAACTTGGAGGTGGAGCTTTTAAGGGGGGCCAGGGACCTCCCGCAAGCAAAACAACGCCTGATTCCCGCCCTGCTCTATGCAGACGACGCCGTCATACTGGCACGTACTCCGTGCAAACTACAAAAGGCGCTCTCCAGGTATGCGGACTTCATGGGCAGCCTTGACCTCCATATTAATACTAAGAAGACCTTCGTAATGGTGGCAGGCAAAGGCAGCAAACGGCATAAGGACATATTCCCTAATAATCAAAAACTTGAAGTGACGGCCCAGTATCCATATCTAGGTATTACAATAGATGAACAACTGAATTGGAAAGCGGCAGTCGAGGCCAGAAAGCATTGCTTTAAGAGAGCAATAGCTGCCCTGATGTCTTTCTCACAAAAATTGGGCAAACGGTCGCCGGTGGAACTACTGAAAATCTACAATGCTAAATGCCAGACAACAGCACTGTACGGGGCCGGCGTCTGGGGGCATGTGGATGTCAGCGCTCTACAGGTTTTTTATATACAACAAGGGAACCCAAACAGTTTGCTGAGGACCGTGGGTAGTTACTGTTATTAAAGACAAAGGTCCTTAGCTTTCAGATTTTAGGAACAAATAAGATATAGGCCATAATAGGAAGCTATATTCGTCACTGCCCAGCCGGACAGGATATTTATTTTAAACAGTGTAAGACTTGTAGTTCATAAAAGTGATAACAAGGCACAGTCCTGTACCAAAGAAGTTAGAGAACATACAAGAGATTCAGAAAAAAATTAAAAGGATTATAGCAGGCAAAAGAAATGAGCATAAATTGGCCACTTTTAAATCAGTGTCAAATTAAAGTAATGCCAAACAAGTACCAGACACAACATGATTAAACATAATAGTAAGGTTGTGAAGGCACTCCGTCAGCTGACGGAGGGACACTGCTCCCATAGCTACGAGCTCGCAGATTGATACAGCGTTCGGGCGTCCCGCCATAAGGATCAAATATCCGTTTATTCAAAACCGGTCCCCTGCTACCCATTGTGAAGTGCGGACCTCCTTACAACAATAAGGTTCCCCACAGGTGGGCGTCCAACTACCCGACCGACCTTACTGAATAGGGTCAATTTAACCTTAATTCAGGGCGGTTATTCAATTGTAATAATTCAACCTGCCAGGCAAACACTGTAAATATGTCAGTCCTGATGATGATCCCATACAACTGAGCACAAGGGATCGAAACGTCGACTTTTTATAGTGCCTTCACAACCTTACTATTATGTTTAATCATGTTGTGTCTGGTACTTGTTTGGCATTACTTTAATTTGACACTGATTTAAAAGTGGCCAATTTATGCTAATTTCTTTTGCCTGCTATAATCCTTTTAATTTTTTTCTGAATCTCTTGTATGTTCTCTAACTTCTTTGGTACAGGACTGTGCCTTGTTATCACTTTTATGAACTACAAGTCTTACACTGTTTAAAATAAATGTCCTGTCCGGCTGGGCAGTGATGAATATAGCTTCCTATTATGGCCTATATCTTATTTTTTCCTAAAATCTGAAAGCTAAGGACCTTTGTCTTTAATAACAGTAACTACCCACGGTCCTCAGCAAACTGTTTGGGTTCCCTTGTTGTATATAAAAAACCTGTAGAGCGCTGACATCCACATGCCCCCAGACGCCGGCCCCGTACAGTGCTGTTGTCTGGCATTTAGCATTGTAGATTTTCAGTAGTTCCACCGGCGACCGTTTGCCCAATTTTTGTGAGAAGGACATCAGGGCAGCTATTGCTCTCTTAAAGCAATGCTTTCTGGCCTCGCATGCCGCTTTCCAATTCAGTTGTTCATCTATTGTAATACCTAGATAGGGATACTGGGCCGTCACTTCAAGTTTTTGATTATTAGGGAATATGTCCTTATGCCGTTTGCTGCCTTTGCCTGCCACCATTACGAAGGTCTTCTTAGTATTAATATGGAGGTCAAGGCTACCCATGAAGTCCGCATACCTGGAGAGCGCCTTTTGTAGTTCGCACGGAGTACGTGCCAGTATGACGGCGTCGTCTGCATAGAGCAGGGCGGGAATCAGGCGTTGTTTTGCTTGCGGGAGGTCCCTGGCACCCCTTAAAAGCTCCACCTCCAAGTTGTTTGTATACAAGGAGAATAGAAAGGGGGCCAGGACACATCCTTGCCTGACTCCGTGCTCTACTCCAAAGGAAGCAGACAACTCGCCCTTCACACCGAAGCGGACTCTCACGGAAGCCTTGGAATATAATTCCCTCAGAAAAACTAAAAGTGGGGGATCCACTCCCATTTGTGACAACACTGACCACAGCTTTGACTGGCACACGCAGTCAAAAGCTGCGGACAGGTCCACATACACCATGTAGAGTTTGTCCTGTTTTGTGTGGATATGTTTTCCCATGATCATAGATAAATTTAGGGCCTGTTCTACTGTGCCAAATCCCTCCCGGAAGCCGAACTGTAAATCAGATAGCACACCCCTTTCCTCTACCCATTGCTGGAGTCGCTCAAGGATGACCCTGCCATCCTACATTACCCAGCGAGTCCAGCAATGATATGGGACGGTAGCAAGTAGGGTCATGGCGATCTCCCTTTTTAAAAATTGGGACCATGATGGACTTGGTCCAAGAATCCAGCAGCCCCTTTTATGCAGCTGCCGTGCATACCCTAGTAAGTATGGGGGCCCAGAGGTCCATGTTGTGTTGAAAAATGTCCACCGGGACTCCATCGGGCCCCGGTGCTTTACCATTTTTACTTAATTTTAGGGCCAAAAGGACCTCAGAGATGTCAAATTCTATAGGAATGGGGTATCCGGCGGGCGGGTGGATTATCTCTTCACTTCCTGTATATAATTCTTTCTGAAAGATTTTTGAGTAGTGGGATACCCAGGCTGCTTCTTCTATGGCCACTTCGATCTTAGGAAGATTATCATCAGCTAGGAATGGGGACTTTACTACTCTCCAAAAGGCCTCACTATTTTTTTCTAGGGCACTTTTATGTAATTCGTCCCACAGAGCCTGTTTTAATTCGGCCTTTCTCTGGTTCCGGACAGACAGGTATTCTTTTCTAAGTCTGGCAATTTGCTTTGGGTCTCTAGCATTGTTGTTCAGGGCCAGTTTTAGCTTAGAGTGAGCCAAGGTACAGCTGTGGTTAAACCAGCCTTTCTTGTTAGATGTTTCTGTTTTTGGCTTTGCTGTAAGGAGGGCCTTAATGGTGTCTAGAATTATAGAGAAATTATTTAGAACTTCCTCCTCTACTACTGTTAAATCTAGGCATTTTATATTGTGGGAGTAGGCTGATTTAATCAGCTCTTCAGTAATTTGCCCAGGATTTATCTTCCCCCATTTTAGAGTGTACTCATTTAGCTGGGCCATGTGTAATTTGTTCTGGTTCAAAGTTTTTGCTATCGTTGAGGTGAGGGATTGTTGGTGGATTAAGTTCAATTCTATCCTGAGGGCCGAGTGGTCACTTAATGCATTTGGTAAAATCTCAAAGTGCTTGGCTCTGTTTGACAGACCATCCGATAAGAGAATGTAGGCCACTGTCGATTGATTTCCCCTCCCCACATATGTTGGCTCTAACTGCTTGGTATTGAGGTCCAAGTTATTGACTGTTAGAAGGTCCAGATCTGCTAATAGATCGTTCATAGCTATGCCCAGTTTGGTGTGGCGGAAGTGAGTAAGGGGGATATTCTGCTCCTTCACCATCCCACCACAATTTTTCCCAAGAAGTGGGCAGGGATGTAAATTAAAATCCCCCCCCCCCCATAGGAAAAAAACAGCACCTTTATCTCCTTTAGTCTGTCTAAGATTGGAGAGTTTCTACCCAGCGCTCTGCAGGTGGCAGAAAATTCATTTTTAAGATTCCTTCTTGCAGCACCTAGACCAATTTCCACATATGCGTGCCATATCGAACTCGGTATACCACATATAGAGGACCTGGCAAAAATCCAGCCATTGCTACTGTTGCGGCGTATTTGGACCCCTGAAAAAAACATGCTAACCAAAGGGATTGTGACAGACTCAATGGCACTACACCACTCGGCAAAAATAAGATGGCTCGTCTATATTAGAAATTTTCTCACAGGCCTAGAGACATATTACATCACTCCAGCAAAGATCAGTAAGATATCTAAGAAGGATCTGAAAAAAATGGCCCTGAGCCATTTAGATGGTCTAAGGCTTCTCAGCGAAATAGGGAAAGCTTCTGTCCACCATGCAATTATGGTTCAGACCACCGTCACCATTCAGCCTTACCTAACGCTTGAAATTGGTATCTTCGATCGTTTTCTACTAACCAGATTTAGATTAAATCTTTTTCATCGGTTGGTAGCCTTTCCCACGAGGAACACTTGGGAGCCAATTTTGGGTCATTGTCCTTGTGATGATAAATCAGTTCAGACTACTATGCATACTGTACTGTTTTGCCAGTTTTATTACGCTCATCGCAAATTCTGGCTGCTATCACTGCTAAAAACTTAGGGTTTGAGACAGTGTCGCCCAGCCATGTTGCGCCTCCAGTTTTTAGAGTCTGAATCTATTTGTTATCATGTTGGTAATTTCCTGAAATGTATTTTTAAGCATAGAAAACATTTATGAGGAATACGTTTAAAATATAGAACAATGAATTCAATGAAATGTGAACTGATACATTTTTTAATTATTCTTTTTTAAATTTACTGTATAATTGATCTTTTCTATTGTAACAATATGAATAACACCGCTTTTATGGATTTCTATCACGAAATACCGAATAAAGAAATATTTAATTTAATTTAAAATGACTCTTATCCTCGAGCAAAAAATGCCAAGAACAGTTGTGGGAACTGAGTGACCCCAAACGTCAATATGCTTTTGACACTGCCAAGGCTACTATAAACGTAGTCGGAGAGGTGGAGACTTTTTTTATAGTAGGGTGAGAAATGGCAATAGTATCTTGAAGTTTGGGGTCCCCAAGTACTCACATCTACTATTGGATTGTTTTGCTCCTGACGTTTATTTAATTCAGTCTCTGATCAACTCATCCACCATCCCCCCAAAGTTACGTGACATTAGCAGTGCCTTGAATCCAGGTAAAAATGTTTCAAACAATTCACACCCTCTTTGGTCACCTCTATGAAACATATATTTATTGGAAGGAAGATTGGCTCTGTGTTTATGTATATCTAGTTTTTAGAAGAGCCTCATTAATTCTAGATGTTCCCTTGCACTCCCTGAAGTACATGTGGCAACGCCTTGTACATCATCTGATTTTCGGAAGCTAAATAAAGAGGAAATAGGTTTTTGCGACTCTTTACTGGAATTATTTCTTCCTCAAAAGTCCATCTGCTTCATGAAATTGAAGATTCACATTTAGACGATGTGAATGAAGTTGATACAACAGTAATAAGGCAAAGCATTATGTGTAGTTGATACTTGATGAGGGGCTCTCGCAACACTAAGGCACTCCAAAGGTGTGTATACAATATTGTGAGAATATTGTAGCATCCTGCCCCAGCACAGGTACTTGTAAATGATCACGCCACAAATGGAGCTTGGTATTACACATCTTTATTCATCAGCTTGTAACCATGAACTGAACATTCTACATCTTTTTATTTTTTTTTATTTTATTTTTTTATTGAGAGCTCAAATGTAGCAATACAATACAATAGAAATCCAATTAACACAGTACGAGGAAGGAAAATACTGAAAAACATTCATACAAATTGTCGTTTTAACATTTAAGTTAACATTTAAGGTATAAAGTGCAAGTTTGTGTAAGAGCAGACAATTAGTAAACTGGTTCAAATAACCAAAAGATTTTGTTTAGAATTGAAAGAATACATAGCATACATATATAATAAATGTTTTCATGTTTTCACATTTAATATTCCAAAGCTAAGTTCTAAAGTGCAGCGTGCGGAGATAGAACCGTCGTAATAGACTAATAAATATTTTCAATAAAGCATAAATCAGGTTAAGTAATAACAGGAGAAAACTAAACATCGAACACACTCCAATATTTATCATATTTTTTGAGAGCCCCTGATCTAAGGGCATATTTTTTCTCCCTACCCTGGATTCGCTGTAATTTTACCTTCCATGCCTGGAAGGATGGGACAGAATCTGTTCTCCAGGACTGTAATATAAGGGATTTAGCTATTAGAGAAGCTATAAAAAGGGGCTCATCATATTGGGTGTGGAAAGGAGAGCAGCCTATGAGGGGAATTAGGTCGTTGAATATAATATTTGTTTTAAGGACAATTGAAAGATATTTTTCTATTTCCTTCCATAAAACCTGGATTTTTGGACACTCCCAGATAATGTGTTTCCAAGTGCCTTTTTCTTCACATCGAAAGCATTTGTCGGCTACGAGGGGGAAGATATCATGTAAAAAGGACGGGGTTCTATATATTAACCATTTATTGTAGAATTGCATACGTTTAAAGTTTGCTCCTCGAAAGATGGTTTTATTGAATTTGTTTATTTTGTCCCAAACCTGTTGATTAATGATAATATCTTCCCTTTTTTTCCATCGTTCAATTATCTTGCTGTAAAAGTCCTGGTCCTTACTTTCTATTAATATTTTAATCCAGATACTCATTTTCTTTTGTGTTATATTATTAAGGGTAGTGGAAATATTTTCTTTGTGGGATAAATTTCCTATATTAAGTTCCCTAAGTTTTGGACATATCGTAATAAATGACCAGTTCAGAATTGTGTGCGAGTGAATTAACTGGCTGTAAATTTCATCCCAAGATTTCCACCTATTTCCCAATAGGAAGTCTTCAATTTTTTCAAAACCATTTTGCTTCCAAAGAGTTATTATATTTTTGTCCATACAACCTGCTTCTCCCAGGCTAAAATTCATTAAATTCGTCTTATTACTTACATTGGGTAAATCATAAAATTTTAAGAACTGAGTTTTGACCTTAAAAATCCACGGCACTCCAAAGGTGTGTATACAATATTGTGAGAATGTTGTAGCATCCTGCCCCAGCACAGGTACTTGTAAATGATCACGCCACAAATGGAGCTTGGTATTACACATCTTTATTCATCAGCTTGTAACCATGAACTGAACATTCTACATCTTGAATGCACTGTACCTAGGTTCTATCTGGCACAGATGGAAGGACGTCCTTTTGCAGTGTTGGGTCTACAAATGTGGAACTCCCTTCCCAAATGCCTTAGGGCCATACTTCTCTGCTTGTGTAAAGACTTGAAGTCATAGTTATTTTAGGTTGACAATCTGGCTTCTGTCATGCTTAGCGCAGGGATCCCCCTTTTGAGTAGCTGTGTGATTTACAAGATTATAAAATAAATAAATAAAAATAAATATGACCTACACACTTACGTCACTGTTCTACGGAGTCCGTCAGGAAGCAAAACGGTCCTGTCATCTCTAACTCACAAGACACTACATCCCCCTGTTGTTAAATAAAAAGTACCAATAATACATATATACATCACAACTCTTTAATATGTTGTTTTGGTGCTCGAATCGATCGTCTAGATCTGGTCATGTGAGGCTGAGGAGATACCGGAGAAGGGACAATGACTGGCATTGGTGACAGAGACATTGGTAAAGTTAATAGGCTCTCTGGAATTTTAGGTGGATAAGTCTCACTCCTGACATCTGGAGTTGGCGATGGACAAGGTAGCTGCTTGAAATGCAAAGAATCGTGCCCCTCCCTCCCTCTATGTAAAGTTCTTATGAGTCAGGCACCGTACCTGGATTGAGGCAAGATGGCGGCCGAGTGCTCCGCTGTGTGAGTCAGCCCACCTTACCTGGATGTATCACCTTCTCTGAAGTCTGTCTATCTGGATCCTATGTCACCGGCTGGTCGGGCGGAGCGGATCGTGTTTCGTATGCGCCAATGCTGAGACTTTTGCTGTGCTCCGCTGGTTCCCTGAGTGCGATATCGCACAGAACTCTGCGTGTCCCGCTGCTTCATCTACTGGCTTTTTTTCGTCCTGCTGCCTTCCTTTGTAACCATCACCCCTGAGATATTATGGCCCCGAAGATCACAGCTAAGGCTGCCGCCGCAGCCGCGAGGGCTCGATCTGCTCCGAATGCTCGAACCAACAGCGCTGTAGAGTCGGACATTAGAGCCTGGCAGAGGGGGAAGCTATCGCCATTATGGACGGCGCACGGAATAGGAATTCAGCCGCTATGGCTGTGTCGACTGGCGCTTCGGCTATTAGTAAAACGAAGCAAACTGTTCCTGCCCTTTTTAAGAATGCAAAAAATAAAAATAAAATACTGGTTGGTAACAGCAGCGGAAATCTGGCACACCTGACTCCACCACAGGCTAACAATGGGGCAAAGTCACCAGCAGATGGCGCTATTCCTTCCGTGCTCAGGGGGGGTACGCAGATCCCTACAACAGAGCTGGATGGTACAGGACATATAGTACAACAGAGGGCCATGAAGAGTCCTGCGAAGGCTGTCCTGGAGAATGGAAGTCTTACTGATGATTCACAGCCTATGTTCAGGTCTCCGGCAAGTGGGATTGTGGGTGATGTAGTGTTGCCTATGGATAGTAACCTAGCTCTAGATCCCCTGCATCTTCCTGCCTCTGTTAACATTCCTGCGCCTACGGTCAGTGTCCCCTGTGGTTCTGATGATGGTGGTGAGACTTCCAGGGAACCTGAGAGGGGACATAAATTCTTCTCTCTGTCGGAGCAAACAGGCTCCTCAATTGATGATGATGAAGACCTCGACAGAGATTGGACTGATGATAGCAGTGATGTTGGGGACTGGAGGCTGAATGAGGTCCTCTGTAATGAGGCCTTACCCCATAGCCTAATGACAGTATTGAAAGCCAAAAATTCAAAAAACCAGGAAGTTTTCAACAAGGTCTCTGCTGCTTCTGGCTCCTTATCCTGGGACAGTCCTCAATCTGGGCTAGCTAGCTCAGGGGGGAATGCTGTAACAATGGGCCAGAATCCTTCACCCAATCAGGCTGAGCTACTGTCAGGAGAGATAACCCTTGCCGTTATTTACCAAACTATGATGGTGCATCGTGAAGAATCCCGGCAGAAGAACGTACGAATGCAGGGGGCCTGCCGCAGAGTTCAAAACTCCATCCGTAGAGTGGCCAAAACCTGCACCGACATAGCTGCTCGAATCGGAGAGGCTGAGGAGAGGATTTCCAACTTGAAGGATGCCTTAGTAACGCAGAAGGCTACAACGGACAAGATTGATGCCCAGAAGGACGCTATTTTGTGGAAGTTAACTGCCTTAGAAAATAGGGCAAGGAGAAATAACCTTAGAATTTTAGGGGTCCCGGAAGGTTGTGAAGGAGGGGATGCTAGGCAATTTGTGGTTGAGCTTTTTACAGAGGCATTTCCCGAAGTAAAGTAATGGGACTGGGAGCTCGAAGTGCAACGTGCTCATCGTCTCCCCTTCAAACAGAGGCAGAAATCCAGACAATCTGGGGATAGACCCCGAGCAATTTTGATATGCCTTAACAACTTCCTGGCGAGAGAGAAGATTTATGACCTAGCGAGACCTGATAGAAAAAGAGTTGGTAAAGGCTGTGAGTTTTTTGTTTGCCCCGATTTTTGCCCTGCAATGGTTGAGCGGAGGTGGCAGCTCCGTCAGCTGATATCCCCTTTTCAGTCAAAGGGCGCTCAAGCCATCCTACTTTTCTCCTCCAAATTGAAAATAACCTATCAGGGTCAGACTAGATTCTTCCTTTCCGAAATTCAGGCTAGGGAATACCTTGGTACTATATAGCAAGACGGGTATGGGTTTTGGTGTTGTTCCACTCAGGCATTGCTTTAGTGGGATCCGTTGAGCAGAGGGGTGCTGAGTTGATTGCAGGGGAGGCTACTCCTGTAAAGTTCTTTTTTCCTTTTTTCTTAGCCTTTAAAGTCACGGCAATCGACTATTTCTTCAGTTATAGTTACGAGGGGGTGAGGAGGTCCAGGTAAGAATAGGCTGTAGGCTCATCCCATCACAAGGACCTTGGTCCTGTTGCCTGCCAAGGGATATGTAGGGGGTGGGTGGGAGAGGGTGAGGAAGGGGGTAGCTTAAGGGGAAGGGGTGGGTTTTGGGGGGAGGGGGAGTGGGGGGTAAGGTCACTGTGAGTTTGGTTATTGGTGTAGGTCGTGGCTTGAAGTGGGATCAATACTGCTACAAATTAATCTTCATGCTTTGTAAAGTCAAAAATGTACAATCAGGTGTAAGAAACTTTTCCTTTCGCATCAATGGGGCAGGGTAAACTTATTTTCAGTTTATGGAACATTTGTGGACTTAATGACCCCAAAAAACAAGCATCATTTTCTAAAGTAGTTAACGCTCAATCAATCAATCAGGAGTTTGTTAAAGCGCGACTACTCACCCGTAAGGGTCTCAAGGCGCTAGGGGTGGGGGGGGGTGCAGGTTCCATTCCATCAAGGAGGGGGTCTGTCGAAGAGCCAGGTTTTGAGGTTTCTTGCGAAGATGGGGAGCGATGTTGTCTGTCTGAGGTGGAGCGGAAGGGCGTTCCATGCTTTGACCGCGAGGAAGGAGAAGGAGCGGCCTCCCGATCTGGCCTTTCTGGTGCGGGGGACCACGGCGTAGGAGAGCTGGGCTGATTGTAGGGCCCTTTGGGGTGCGTGGAATTTGAGCCGGCTGTTCAGGTATGCTGGTCCGGTGCCGTGGAGGGCCTTGTGTGCGTGGGTGAGCATCTTAAAGGTGATTCTCGCCTCGACGGGGAGCCAGTGGAGTGTGCGCAGGTGCTGGGAGATGTGGCAGTGTTTTGGCAGGTTGAGGACCAGTCTTGCGGCGGCGTTCTGGATGTTCTGTAGCTTGCGGATGAGGTTTTTGTTTATTCCGGCGTAGAGTGCGTTGCCGTAGTCGAGTCTGCTGGTGACCAGGGCGTGAGTGACTGTCTTTCGGTGTTCGAGGGGGATCCATTTGACTGTCTTACGAAGGAGGCGGAGGGTGTGGAAGCAGGAAGATGAGACAGAGTTGATCTGGCGGTCCATTTTGAGCTCGGAGTCCAGGATGATTCCCAGGTTGCGTGCGTGGTCTGTGGGGGTTGGCGGGTTTCCGAGGGCGGTGGGCCACCAGGTGTCGCTCCAGGCGTCGGGGTATGCAACTAGATATATTATGCATACAGGAGACCCATATACCTTGGGGTAGGCGCGGCTGTTTAAAAATTGCCAGGTTATGATTTAATTGCTTGTTCTAAACAATCCTCTATGATAAGGGGTGTTGCTGTATTAATGAAGCGAGGAGTGGGCATTGGTACCAAGGTTCATGAGGACAGGATGGGTAGGTGGGCTATCATTGAAATATTAGTTGCCAATAGACCATTAACAATATGTACGATCTACGGGCCAAATTTAGACGACTTGGAAGTGCTCAAGTATTTAAATGTTGAATTAGCCACATGGCACTCTCCTCTGGTCATTTGTGGGGACATGAATATTAACTTGCTTAGTAGTTTCAATCTGTTAGGAAGTTCCAAGTATACCGGTAGGAAACCCCGAGTGTTTAAGGCTTTACAAACCTTAGTGCAAGAACATGGTTTAACGGATTTATGGCATCGGCACAATAAAACTGATGATGGTTATACATACTATTCTGCCCCTCACAACAAAATGGTTCGCCTTGATTATTTCTTTATGTCTAAACAGACAGCCGAAATTGCTTCTATATCTGTTCCTCCTAGAATTTTGTTGGACCACAATCCATTGGTGGTAGAATGTCCCTGGTCCCGTCCAACCAGAGTTCCAAGGGCTTGGACGTTTGAAAGAAAGCTCCTGTATGATGAGACCTATCGGGTCCACATGAGGAAGTGGCTAGTTGAATTCCTGGAAGTCAACAGGGGTACAGCATCTGACCATATGGTCTGGGACTCATTAAAGGCCGCAGTCTGCGGCGAGACTAAGAGTTTTGCAGCCTATCGGCGAAAGGTAGGTCAGGAGCTTGTTAAGAGTCAAATGGAGGAACTCAGGCTCGCAGAACTAGAACTAACTTCGAGAATTAAGAATAAGTCTCATATAGAGGAGTCACAGCAGAAGGTTGCCATATTAAAGTCCACACTTTTGGATGCCTTCTGTCAGGATCTGGTTATCAAATACTTGCAATATCGTACAACAATGTTTGAATACGGAGAGAACTCCGGTAGGGTCCTGGCCAAGAGGCTAAAACAGAAAAATGTGCAGGGCTGTGTCAATAAAATTCTAGATGAAGCTGGGGTGGTGCAGGACACTCAGGAAGGTGTGGCTGAAGTGTTTCAAAAGTTTTATTCAGCACTGTATACTGAAGATCCCAGAAGCACTCAGTGGGAGGCTGATACTGAGGCCATTCTGTTGGGATTGGATACTTCAAAGATCCCTCCTGAGTGTAATGAATGGTTATCAGCCCCTATCTCTTGGGAGGAAGTTGAACTTGCTTTAAAAGTCCTAGCTAATGAGAAGGCCTCCGGACCCGACGCCCTTCACTTGGAATTTTATAAGATCTTCCTCGGGGAGGTTTGTCTTGATCTACTCACAACGCTAAGGGCCACGCAGAAAGGTACCGTTCCCGACTCTTGGCGCCAGACTACAATCATTTTATTCAAGAAAAAGGGGAAGCCTGAGCTGTGCCCGTCATCCTACCGACCTATCTCTTTAATAAATAGCGATAGTAAAATTTATTCCAAAATCTTGGAAAATATGTTATTAGAGGTGATCTTTCCGCTGGTATCTTTGTGCCAACACGGTTTCATTCCCGGAAGGGACACAGCGGATCATGTCCGGCGTGTCATCGCTCTTTTGGATTGGGCTCAGGTCACGTCCACCCCCCTCGGGTTGATCCTGTTGGATGCAGAAAAGGCGTTCAACAGGGTCTCCTGGGGGTTCCTGTGGGCTGTGCTTCGGTGGAAGGGTTTTAGCAATGGGTTCATCCAGGCAATACAGGCGCTGTGTACCTCCCCGGTAGCGGTGCTGCGTATTTCTGGTCAGGAGCAGGGGTACTTTGACATCAGTAGAGGCACTAGGCAAGGGTGCCCGTGCTCACCCTTGCTTTTTGCCCTATATATAGATCCGTTCCTGAGCAGAATAGAAGGACATCCGGGGATCCAGCCTATTAGTGGTATAGAGTATCGTGTGTTAGCATACGCTGATGACATTGTGGCTTTAACATCAGCATTTTTTCGAGCGCAAACGGTGTGAATCGCAAAATTCGGCCGTTTGCGCCCGCAAAAATGGCATTTGAGATGCATCAAGGGTTCATGCACTCGCAATTTAAGAATTCGCAAATAATTGCGAGTTCTCAAATTGCGATTGCATTTAAGGAATCGCAATTTGCGATTCCTTAAATGCAATGCATGAACCATTCCAAGATTGCGAATTCGCAATCTGGGGCCGCTATTTTCCGCGAAGTCAAACTACATGGTAAATAGCAAAAACTTAGAAATTTGCACTTTAGTGCATTTTTCTAAGTTGTATGTTACACACACATGTCCTTGGACATGTGTGTGCGCAACACCAGTGAACATTACCATTTCAGGGGTGCAACAGGGTGTCCTTTGGGCACCCTGGCACCCTTGAAATTGCGGCACATTTGCGATTTGCTAATTGCTAATCGCAAATAAGGAATGACTCCCCATTCAAAAGGCCCATAGGAATGAATGGGAAAGCCATTCCTTATTTGCAATTAGCAATTAGCGAATCGCAAATAAGGAATCAGTAGAAATCGCAAATAATATTGCGATACCTACATGCATCCCGTTTTGCAAGTCTTTAATAGCGAATCCTTAAAATTCGCTATTAAGGACTTGCAAAACATAACTTTGATGCATCTGGGGGTTAGTCGGGCCGGACAAGTACTTTCCTATATGTCTCTTTGGGATAAATTTCAGTTGATTATCCACAATCTTTTTAAATACTTACAGCTTAGAAGCTATACTTAAACGTCTTAGGGTATCTCCCTCCATGCTAGATAACCATCCCATTTTTGAGCTGATTCAGAAAAAGGCCAAAATAGGGACCATTTATCAATACTTGTTATCCAGCTCCCCGGACGATCTCGAGATGGTAAAACTTAAATGGGAAGGTAAACTCGACAAGACCTGTGTTGACGTGAGAACCAGCATTAGAATTGGCTAGCAAGGTCTTAGTTTCTGGAAGCCTCCAAACTCAAAGTTACATGGCGGTATTCGATCTATACTACACGCCTGCAAAAATAGCGAAATGGGGCTGTAGAAAGGGTGATCACTGTGCAAGGTGTGGTATGCATGCAGCCGAAGCAATACATATGTTCTATTCCTGCCCGAGTCTTCGTGATTTTCTGTCTGAGGTCGAGCGATTTATTAACTCCACGCTCCATGTTCCGTGTTTACTGTCCCCAGAGATGGTGATAATGGGGGTTGAAGACTCAGCGGTGTCTAGAAATGTGTGGTTTACGTCTCCATTTCTGTTCATAGCCATGTCCATGATTCATCTCTGTATTATGTCGCAATGGCTTAGTCCTGAAGCTCCAACATTTATTAACTGGAGGGAAAGGCTGCTGGCGTTCTATAAACTAGAGTCTTCAGTATTTACTTTAAAGGGAAGGCAAAGGCGGGAGCTAGCCTGTAAGATCTGGGCTCCGGTGGAGGCATGGTTAAATTAATACCCTAGATTATTTCTTTTGTTTGTGGAAACCTCGTATTATGCTGTTGCTTCATGAACTATTTGTTACTTTCTTTGTTCCTCATTTTTTTCTTTACGCTGCTGTTCATTGTTTATGAAATTTGTTGTTTGTATGTGTTTTGGCTGCCACAAGCACACTGTCTGATTTCAGTTTTCTCTCAAATTAAAAAAAAAATTAAAAAAATTAAATGCAAAGAATCGTGTGTAATGGACTTTACAAGATGGTGAGCAGTCACCATGAGTCCATTACTGGTCAAAACCAGGGCTGCACTGGCCATACCGGGCATCAGGCATTTCCCTTGTGGGCTGGAAGCCAGGGTGGAGATTTTCACCTAAGGGGACCGATTTTCACCTATCGGGCCCCTCTCAATTAAGGCTTGGATGGGTCACAGTAATTACAGAAGCTAAGTGCAATGAAAATACAAGCCTCAGTGCAGCCAAACGGATCTGCCTGAGACTGACTATGCAGTGAGGGGGCTGGTCCAACAAAGTTTTCCAGGGCTGCTTTTGGCTCTCAGTCCGGCCCTGTTCACAACCCTCAGTGGGTCAGCATCAAAAGGAGCATCAGACTTCCTTTTCTGCCTTACAATCACTTGGTCTCCTTGAACACAGTGTTCAGCGCACAGTGGCATCTGTTTTCATAGGTCTCATGTGGGAGAAGAGTCAGTACTGTGAAGTTTATCAATATCAATAGATCTCTCATTGCTCTATTGTGGCGCTTTGGTGCCGATGGCTCTCCCATACATTAAGGTGGCAGGGCTTTCACCTGTGGTAGAATGCGGAATTGACCAGTAGCCACGAAACGTAGCCTGAATAACTGATTTGAATTCAAGCTTTTTCAGTGCAGCGTAATGCACTCTCGTTGACTGATGGTTTGGCTGTGATCGGTGAATCGGAGCAAGGATCACTGCACGGCAGGAGAAGGGGCGGAGCTTGAGCAGAGTGCAGGCATGGAGTTGCAGCATGGAGTGGAAGGGATCTGGCCATGGTGAGGATGAAGAAGAAAAAGCCCGATCAGCAGGTGGCTTTTCAACACGGCACTCTGCTGAAAACTCTACTGAATCTGTACCCAGCCCTAATATTAGCTCTGCCTCCCCTCCAGCTCTGCCCCAATAGCAGACAACCCATAGACAGAGCATTTAAAAATGCTCCCGTCTTCCAGCAGCGGTAGAGGTGGTAGGGAGACAGCAGGGGCTATGGCATGCAAAGGAGGGTCGGCGGTGGTGGTTCGGTAATGTCTAACACTGAGGAGGAGAGCAGGTACACCAGCACTTTGGCATGGTGGTAAAGTGACAGATCTCCGCGATCCCCTCCTCCACATATCCCTTATGCTCTCAGCCCTTTGATATTGCTCCCACTGTACTAGGACTACCACTACTGCAATGGTGTGGTTGCGAAAAACGCCAACGTGGAAAAGGGCGCACTGACCGAGGCACCGAAAAGATTATACGCAAACCTTATTTTCCAGTATGTTGTGGCTCTTGGCCACTGGTCCTCTGGCCCTAGCTTGAATCCCAGTGGGGGAACGACAAGAGACAGACCTTGGGGCAGGGCAGGAGCCGAGTGGAACACACCTGTGGAGCCTTGTGGAGCGGGCAAAAGAGATTGTAGGTGAGTTGTCTCTCAGCACGCAGCTTGTCTCCCAGCTCTGACTCCCTGTTCCCAGCTTTCCCGGCTCTCACCCCCTATCCCGATGGTTCTCGTGCAGGAGTGGAGCATACTTTTAAGAGCTAGGAGGAGCAGTTTAAGCAGGGTGCAGATGAGGCCCTAGGGTCGCAGTTCTTTTCCAGCAGGCATGGAGATGGCTGTTGTTAGGCTGGTGTGGTCTGCTCCTCCTGGGGGGGCACACACTACACTCCTCCTTCAGTTGCCGCATTCCACAATTTTGGATCCCATCGTTGTTGCATCTTTGTGACATTTGCTGTTATTTTGTAAATCTACCCGACCTTCCGCCCTGCTGCAGCTCTATGCTCCTGTTGTACTCTCCTGCTGGCTTCAGAACCGGCATCGAAAAAGCAAGAAAGGATTAGCGCCTAACGCCCTTGTAAAACCCATCCACTTGCCACAAGAAAAGCTCAGTTCTCCTTTTTGCTTTGTCCAGGGCTTCGACCAGGGCTGCGTAAAAACTTCAGGCGTATGATGACCTCAAGAAAATTATGCCTTGGTCATTTGATTTCCTCTTCACACAGACAAACTCATAAAGTAAGGAGATCACACAATAGCACCAAAATACTCCACCAACATTGTTATAAATCTTATCTAGCTATTACAGCATTCTTCCAAAAGATGTGCCGGATTGCATCTGAGGTGGCAGCAGTGACCCTTGATGGACTGGGCCCTACTCCTCATCTAGTTATGACCTCTACCCCAGACTATGTTGGCCCTCAGGGGGGTCATTGTGTTTCTGTCAGGGACAGTACTCAAATAAATGAGGGTGCCCAGGAAGGCCTAGTCTCACAATCTACTGCCGCTCCTTCTCCTTTGGATACAGATGCTCCCATTGTTCTTAAGGAACTCCTCCATAATTTCCCAATTAGGACCTTAAATATTGTTCTTCCTCTGTCACACCTGTTCAGGGAGATATTTGTAAGGGATTAAGCCAGGCTGTTGGTCTTGAAGAACCTTTGGGAGTCATATCTAGTGCGGTTGCGAGGGTGGTGATATTTAAGGAATCGAGGGTTGGGGTCAATTTTTCACTCCTAGATGTTGATATTGAAGCTCAATTCGGGGGTATGGGAGGCCCTTCTTATTGTGCCACTTAGGGCAATCCTCAAACTATTTGATCTAAGTAAAGAAGTTCTTTAAACTTAAGTTCTACACTCAGGCATCTTTATATGCCACCCTTGTACTGGGGCTTAAACCATTTGATTTGTTCCGCTTCAGAATCTGTTCATGATGTATTCCTGCCATGTTATTAACAAATCTGTAAATAATAGATCAGAGAACCTAACCAAAGGGAAGGGCTTCCGCTAAATGTGCGAAACAACGCCCTGAATCTAAGAAGAGAAAATTCTCTTCTTGAGTCGCCTCACTCACCAAGGGATGCCCCTAGGTGACATGTTTCATCATTGGGGCCATCCCAGACAGCTACTGTCTGGGGCGTGCTGCAACTTGCAGAACCACATAGGAACTCTTTTTGTGAAAAAATGTGTAGTGCAGTGTTTGGGGGAGTGGTGATGGTGATGCTAAAAATACCTAGCTAGTGAGCGATTAATTGATTCCTGCTCCTAGTTGGTATGGATAAAAAGGGGTTAATAGTAGGGAGGAAGTGTAACTGTAATGTGTATACTGGCCCCAGTATTTGGTCGACATGTTTCGAGGTGTTCCCTAAACCTCTTCTTCAGGACCGCATGGGGACCAGCCCCATGCGTACCACTCCGTGAGAAAAACAATTCTATACAAAAGAAATAATATAATGAAGAACAAATGCACACCTTATGTGTGAGCACCACAATTAAATACATACGGTTGAAATCAGACTTGTAGTATCTGTTCAAGGAGATTAAGTGTTAACAAAAGAGGGACAACCAAGGACAATGTTTACCGGGGTCCAGTGTACGTGTCCTACAAGTAGATAACAAAAGCGTGTACAGAGTTCCCCAAGGGGATGAAATAAATTGGTTCTCTCTCTCAAGAAGATTGAATCGTGTAGCAGGGAATCAGATAAACCCTTGACGGAATTAAGGATGCCTCACACAATTAAAAGGCTGGACAACAATTGCCATCCTACCTCATGATTGTATCGTGTCATCATTGGCCTCCTGCTCCAGCAGCGGGCTGGCGGTGCAATGCCTGCCGGGTAGCACGTGGTGCTACTCTTTGGTGGAGTTCTTTTATTCCTGGCCAAAAGATGCATATGTGTGTGGAACCTCAGAAGTGCAGTAGTGAGCGTGAGTGAAGGTTTAAAATAGGTCAGTAGAGTCCATTAAGAACACTTTAATAATATGGCTCACTGCCTAGTTAAAAGGTAAAGGGAGGGGTAGCGAGGCACAAGGATTTAAGTAATTTGCCCTCGTTCAACCCTCACCTAAGGTGCGGTCAACATGTTTCTTGCCAAGAAGGCAATTCGTCAGGACCTATAAATGCTCATCAGCACGCGGGAAATTTCAACCTAGTTGAAAGAAATTTCTTATACAACCTGTATGTCAGGGCAGGAGGAGATCCTGCAAGTGTTCCCGCCCTAAACGTTAGGAGAGAAAGGGTACAATCAGTCCTAGGTACATTCAGTGGGAACTATATATGTGGAAGCATACTGTAATAAATCAATATGGTTCAAGGTGTGTACATGCACATAGTAGTGACGTGCACAAACATGTAATAGTGACTTCGAGAAAGAGAGAGAGAGAGGGAATCTTTAAAGGGAGGGGGTGTGTGCCGTTATACAACACTGAAACGAAAATATCTATTCGATATGTATCGATTTATACACTCCATGCAATATCACTTGTTCGTGTGTTTAGGCTTAGGGTAGTGTATTCATAAAACGAATCTGAGAAAAACCTGAAAAACCAGAGCAAAAGGTGCTTATCTGGGAAACTTAATATCGGGTACATCAGGGTGGTGGTGACGTTCGAAATTTCCTTACCCACAATCCCTGGTGGACGAGCCCCACAGTCTGTCCTTGGGGGGCCTGAGCAGGAAGGAGTTTCCTAATTGGGAAGGTGGACAAGGTATGTTTGGTGTTCGTAATCGGTGTCGTCTCTGCGGTGTGTAAACCGTCAGGGACAACAAATGCTGTTAATGGTCAAAAAGTATATGCGTCAATCAACCCCCATCGTTGCCGAGCTACCCATCTTACCTAGATCGCTCGAGGCGCTAAGCTTGTAAGCACCTACCCATCCCACAGCAGCGGAATCGCAGGACAGCCGGTTGTCGGTTTGTAACTGCGTGGTTTAAAAGCAGGTAGCCGCAAGGGTTGTGGGTGGGCGTGTCCAGGGTGCGTTGCTAGGCAGTGCGGGAGGGCGTCGTATGGAAAGCGAAGGCGGTCAGAAGACGCTGCTAGGAAGCGTCTACAGTGGAGCGCCATCTTAGAGTGGTGAAGTTCCATTTATGAGGAATGCACTCGGTCCCAGGAACAGTGAGGACGGAGGATACTCGGGCCCCAGTATGGCAAAGGGGATAAGGCACATAATAGGGGGACAGGCTGAGCATAGTCTATCTGGTCAGCATATTCCAAGGAACAGAGTCATTGAGCCCCTGGACATCTGTCTGAAGACGGTGCACCCACCGCTGTTCCAAAGGTCGACCTTTGAAAAGAACCACATCTATCCACCCGAACAGAACCCGTTTCGTGAACACCTCACCCTGTGGCGTCGCTATATCGACGACATTTTAATATTCTGGAAAGGTGATCGAACTACTTGTGAGGCTTTCTGCACGTGGATCAACCTACAAGACCCCTTTCTAAAATTTACAGGCACAATTTCTGAGAAGTCTGTCCCTTTCCTCGACCTGACTATCAAGCTGGATCCCACAGAAATCTCCACCACTCTCTACAAAAAAGAGACTGACCGGAACAGCTTGCTTCTGTACAACAGCCACCACACCAGATCCCTGAGGGATAACCTGCCCTTCGGGCAATTTTTACGACTCCGCAGAAATTGCACTTCAGTAGGGGATTACAAACAAGAGGCGAATATTCTTCAACATAAGCTCCAAGACAGGGGGTACCCGACACAACTCCTTAAAAAATCATCTAAGAGGGCCCTCAACAACAACAGAGACTCACTTATGGAAACCCACACCAAGGAGAAGGATGACTTGATCACTTGTGTTACATCTTACACAAGGAACTCCACGTTCATAAAGAAGACTGTGAACTCACATTGGGGAATCCTAAATACAGCGGGCCTCGATTTACCGCGTCCACAGTTTGCCTTCAAAAGGACAGCCAACCTTAAAGACACTCTGATCCACACCCGCCCTAAAAAATCCAGCACACGTCCGCCTAATACCTTGTGGGATCTGCCCCCAGTCACGGGCCATCATCGATGTGGGTCCTGTGTAGTATGCCCCCAGACTATCCAGGGCAAAACTCTACAACTCCCCAATGATTTCGTGTGGCACCGTAACAAACACACTAACTGTAACAGTGCAAAATGCATCTATCTGCTTACGTGTCCTTGCAAATTAATATACATCGGGATGACGATGCGTACCGTCAAATTACGCATCATGGAGCATAATAGCAACATCCGATGTAAGAAGACACACACGAGGTTGTACGAACACTGTAGACAACAAGATCACTTGGCCCAACACATACAATGGACTATCCTTGAATGCCACCCATCCATTAACCAACAGGCACTCTATAGGATGGAACAGCGGTGGGTGCACCATCTTCAGACAGATGTCCAGGGGCTCAATGACTCTGTTCCTTGGAATATGCTGGCCAGATAGACTATGCTCAGCCTGTCCCCCTATTATGTGCCTTATCCCCTTTGCCATACTGGGGCCCGAGTATCCTCCGTCCTCACTGTTCCTGGGACCGAGTGCATTCCTCATAAATGGAACTTCACCACTCTAAGACGGCGCTCCACTGTAGACGCTTCCTAGCAGCGTCTTCTGACCGCCTTCGCTTTCCATACGACGCCCTCCCGCACTGCCTAGCAACGCACCCTGGACACGCCCACCCACAACCCTTGCGGCTACCTGCTTTTAAACCCCGCAGTTACAAACCGACCCACCGGCTGTCCTGCGATTCCGCCGCTGTGGGATGGGTAGGTGCTTACAAGCTTAGCGCCTCGAGCGATCTAGGTAAGATGGGTAGCTCGGCAACGATGGGGGTTGATTGACGCATATACTTTTTGACCATTAACAGCATTTGTTGTCCCTGACGGTTTACACACCGCAGAGACGACACCGATTACGAACACCAAACATACCTTGTCCACCTTCCCAATTAGGAAACTCCTTCCTGCTCAGGCCCCCCAAGGACAGACTGTGGGGCTCGTCCACCAGGGATTGCGGGTAAGGAAATTTCGAACGTCACCACCACCCTGATGTACCCGATATTAAGTTTCCCAGATAAGCACCTTTGGCTCTGGTTTTTCAGGTTTTTCTCAGATTCGTTTTATGATTACACTACCCTAAGCCTAAACACACGAACGAGTGATATTGCATGGAGTGTATAAATCGATACATATCGAATAGATATTTTCGTTTCAGTGTTGTATAACGGCACACACCCCCTCCCTTTAAAGATTCCCTCTCTCTCTCTTTTTCTCGAAGTCACTATTACATGTTTGTGCACGTCACTACTATGTGCATGTACACACCTTGAACCATATTGATTTATTACAGTATGCTTCCACATATATAGTTCCCACTGAATGTACCTAGGACTGATTGTACCCTTTCTCTCCTAACGTTTAGGGCGGGAACACTTGCAGGATCTCCTCCTGCCCTGACATACAGGTTGTATAAGAAATTTCTTTCAACTAGGTTGAAATTTCCCGCGTGCTGATGAGCATTTATAGGTCCTGACGAATTGCCTTCTTGGCAAGAAACATGTTGACCGCACCTTAGGTGAGGGTTGAACGAGGGCAAATTACTTAAATCTTTGTGCCTCGCTACCCCTCCCTTTACCTTTTAACTAGGCAGTGAGCCATATTATTAAAGTGTTCTTAATGGACTCTACTGACCTATTTTAAACCTTCACTCACGCTCACTACTGCACTTCTGAGGTTCCACACACATATGCATCTTTTGGCCAGGAATAAAAGAACTCCACCAAAGAGTAGCACCACGTGCTACCTGGCAGGCATTGCACCGCCAGCCCGCCGCTGGAGCAGGAGGCCAATGATGACACGATACAATCATGAGGTAGGATGGCAATTGTTGTCCAGCCTTTTAATTGTGTGAGGCATCCTTAATTCCGTCAAGGGTTTATCTGATTCCCTGCTACACGATTCAATCTTCTTGAGAGAGAGAACCAATTTATTTCATCCCCTTGGGGAACTCTGTACACGCTTTTGTTATCTACTTGTAGGACACGTACACTGGACCCCGGTAAACATTGTCCTTGGTTGTCCCTCTTTTGTTAACACTTCCTTGCGTGGGTATATCCCACGGGACGTACAGGTTACCAACGGTGAAAAATACTCACCAGTTGGCCCGACTCTAATCAGTATTCTGATTATCCCAGAATCAGAGCCTGCGCTTCTCTGGCTGCATATCCCTTTTTACCCTTATCATCCCCCATCATTATGGAGGATGTACCTGGACTGAGTTTCGATGAGGATGCCATAGCTGAAGCACTAAGAGCGGCACCACCTCTGCTGACTGACCCAACAGCCTCTACATCTGGCACATCAAATGACGATTGGACGATACTAACGGAAATGAAAAAAGAACTCATAAGAGTCACGATCCACGGCAGGATGATGACCGAGTACTTAAGAAGCAATATAGCCCCACAAGGCCTTATTGTCAATATCATCCCGAGACTATTCTTGGAGGATAAACAATTTAAAGTCGACTGGTGCCAGGTGTCCTGGAAATGCACCAAAGACTTACTCTTCCTCATCTCGCAAACGGCAAAGCGCCTTGCGGACGTCATACAAGACAAAATCTCAGCTATAGAAGCCACAATGAAAAGTGCCATCAGTAAGAACAACAAAGCAGCCTTCACCACCAAGATAGCTGAGATCAATCAATAGATGTCAGACCACCATGACTTTCTCCTTAAACAAAAAACAACTAAACTCCAAAAAGACATCACCAGATTCGAGAAAGAGAAAGTATACCCCTACCTAAAGGATGGTTTCAAAGGGAAAAGGACCAACTATTCCTCAGATGAGAATTCGGATACCAACAGTAGTCGTGGTTCCACGGGCAGCGATTCCAGTGGGGGTCACCCAGGAAGGAATGCTCGGACCCAACAACGCTCCACCTGGCAACAAGGCTACCAACCCGGTCCAACCTTCATGGGTCCCCCGCATATGACACCACCTTGGCATTATCCATTCTTCCCGCAAGGCCCTCCACAGTTTTACCCTCCAAATCCGCCACCTTTTCAAGGCAGAGGCTGGGGCAGAGGAAGAGGGCGAAAGCGAGGAGGACAGAAAGGAGTACAGTGGCAGGATCCACTGACACCACAAGTCACAATGGAAACCAGGAGCATAACATCCAGGGGGAGAAGAGCCTGATTGTCAACCTTTCCAAGAAAACCCTTTCACCTGTGGAGATTAGCATATTGGAAAAGGGACTCGGGTTCGTCCCGACCCCTAGCCCAGACAGCTTCCAGGAGATGATTGAGATCAAACAATTATTTCGGAAAGTACGCCTCCGTGCTTTCTTTGACAACAAACCAGAGCCCCCCAGTGATGATACTGGACTGAGAAGACCGTCCACCTTCACCCCTAATGATGGGATGGTCCCCCCGGAGGTCCTGACCTTTGAACGAGCTGTCTTGACCAGCCTGCAGAATAAACCACCTGTCAAACAGTTCCATAACCTCACCTCCACAGAAAGACAAGCATCCATCAATCTGGGGAAGGACGAATCTATCGTCATCAAGCAGGCGGACAAGGGGGGAGCTACAGTCATCCAAGACCAAGAGGACTACGACCGTGAATGCAGACGACAACTGTCTAATACCACGCACTACCGGCCCCTCACCGTGGACCCGACTAAACGACTGACAACGACTATCATGAGCCTTGTGCTTGAGGGAGAAACGAACGGATGGATCAGCAAGAATGAGGCCGACTTCCTTACCACTACGGAACCCATCACGCCTTACTTCTACACTCTCCCCAAAATTCACAAGGGGACTACCCCTGTCCCGGGAAGACCCATAGTCTCCGGGATTGGGTCACTCCTAGAGCCACTATCTCAATTTTGCGATGCTTTCTTGCAGCCCCTGGTGAAACAAATTCCTTCTTACCTGCAGGATACCAGAGACGTCCTTCGCCTTATTGAAGAAGTGGATGGCAGAGAAGATGTGGACCTCCTCCTCACGTTAGATGTAGAGGCATTATACACTAACATCCCGCAACAGGCGACGTTAGAGGCCGTGGAGTCTACCTTGCGGCTGGAAGAATGGTCCTCCCCAACCCCCATAACTTTCATCATGGAAATAGCCCACATAGCCCTCACAGAAAACTTTTTCAGATACGAATCACAACTCTACCATCAGATCTGCGGGACATCGATGGGTTCTACCTTCGCGCCGAGCCTGGCCTGTATTTACATGGTGACCTTTGAAAAGAACCACATCTATCCACCCGAACAGAACCCGTTTCGTGAACACCTCACCCTGTGGCGTCGCTATATCGACGACATTTTAATATTCTGGAAAGGTGATCGAACTACTTGTGAGGCTTTCTGCACGTGGATCAACCTACAAGACCCCTTTCTAAAATTTACAGGCACAATTTCTGAGAAGTCTGTCCCTTTCCTCGACCTGACTATCAAGCTGGATCCCACAGAAATCTCCACCACTCTCTACAAAAAAGAGACTGACCGGAACAGCTTGCTTCTGTACAACAGCCACCACACCAGATCCCTGAGGGATAACCTGCCCTTCGGGCAATTTTTACGACTCCGCAGAAATTGCACTTCAGTAGGGGATTACAAACAAGAGGCGAATATTCTTAAACATAAGCTCCAAGACAGGGGGTACCCGACACAACTCCTTAAAAAATCATCTAAGAGGGCCCTCAACAACAACAGAGACTCACTTATGGAAACCCACACCAAGGAGAAGGATGACTTGATCACTTGTGTTACATCTTACACAAGGAACTCCACGTTCATAAAGAAGACTGTGAACTCACATTGGGGAATCCTAAATACGGCGGGCCTCGATTTACCGCGTCCACGGTTTGCCTTCAAAAGGACAGCCAACCTTAAAGACACTCTGATCCACACCCGCCCTAAAAAATCCAGCACACGTCCGCCTAATACCTTGTGGGATCTGCCCCCAGTCACGGGCCATCATCGATGTGGGTCCTGTGTAGTATGCCCCCAGACTATCCAGGGCAAAACTCTACAACTCCCCAATGATTTCGTGTGGCACCGTAACAAACACACTAACTGTAACAGTGCAAAATGCATCTATCTGCTTACGTGTCCTTGCAAATTAATATACATCGGGATGACGATGCGTACCGTCAAATTACGCATCATGGAGCATAATAGCAACATCCGATGTAAGAAGACACACATGAGGTTGTACGAACACTGTAGACAACAAGATCACTTGGCCCAACACATACAATGGACTATCCTTGAATGCCACCCATCCATTAACCAACAGGCACTCTATAGGATGGAACAGCGGTGGGTGCACCGTCTTCAGACAGATGTCCAGGGGCTCAATGACTCTGTTCCTTGGAATATGCTGGCCAGATAGACTATGCTCAGCCTGTCCCCCTATTATGTGCCTTATCCCCTTTGCCATACTGGGGCCCGAGTATCCTCCGTCCTCACTGTTCCTGGGACCGAGTGCATTCCTCATAAATGGAACTTCACCACTCTAAGATGGCGCTCCACTGTAGACGCTTCCTAGCAGCGTCTTCTGACCGCCTTCGCTTTCCATACGACGCCCTCCCACACTGCCTAGCAACGCACCCTGGACACGCCCACCCACAACCCTTGCGGCTACCTGCTTTTAAACCCCGCAGTTACAAACCGACCCACCGGCTGTCCTGCGATTCCGCCGTTGTGGGATGGGTAGGTGCCTACAAGCTTAGCGCCTCGAGCGATCTAGGTAAGATGGGTAGCTCGGCAACGATGGGGGTTGATTGACGCATATACTTTTTGACCATTAACAGCATTTGTTGTCCCTGACGGTTTACACACCGCAGAGACAACACCGATTACGAACACCAAACATACCTTGTCCACCTTCCCAATTAGGAAACTCCTTCCTGCTCAGGCCCCCCAAGGACAGACTGTGGGGCTCGTCCACCAGGGATTGCGGGTAAGGAAATTTCGAACGTCACCACCACCCTGATGTACCCGATATTAAGTTTCCCAGATAAGCACCTTTGGCTCTGGTTTTTCAGGTTTTTCTCAGATTCGTTTTATGAATACACTACCCTAAGCCTAAACACACGAACGAGTGATATTGCATGGAGTGTATAAATCGATACATATCGAATAGATATTTTCGTTTCAGTGTTGTATAACGGCACACACCCCCTCCCTTTAAAGATTCCCTCTCTCTCTCTCTTTCTCGAAGTCACTATTACATGTTTGTGCACGTCACTACTATGTGCATGTACACACCTTGAACCATATTGATTTATTACAGTATGCTTCCACATATATAGTTCCCACTGAATGTACCTAGGACTGATTGTACCCTTTCTCTCCTAACATTTAGGGCGGGAACACTTGCAGGATCTCCTCCTGCCCTGACATACAGGTTGTATAAGAAATTTCTTTCAACTAGGTTGAAATTTCCCGCGTGCTGATGAGCATTTATAGGTCCTGACGAATTGCCTTCTTGGCAAGAAACATGTTGACCGCACCTTAGGTGAGGGTTGAACGAGGGCAAATTACTTAAATCTTTGTGCCTCGCTACCCCTCCCTTTACCTTTTAACTAGGCAGTGAGCCATATTATTAAAGTGTTCTTAATGGACTCTACTGACCTATTTTAAACCTTCACTCACGCTCACTACTGCACTTCTGAGGTTCCACACACATATGCATCTTTTGGCCAGGAATAAAAGAACTCCACCAAAGAGTAGCACCACGTGCTACCCGGCAGGCATTGCACCGCCAGCCCGCCGCTGGAGCAGGAGGCCAATGATGACACGATACAATCATGAGGTAGGAGGGCAATTGTTGTCCAGCCTTTTAATTGTGTGAGGCATCCTTAATTCCGTCAAGGGTTTATCTGATTCCCTGCTACACGATTCAATCTTCTTGAGAGAGAGAACCAATTTATTTCATCCCCTTGGGGAACTCTGTACACGCTTTTGTTATCTACTTGTAGGACACGTACACTGGACCCCGGTAAACATTGTCCTTGGTTGTCCCTCTTTTGTTAACACTTCCTTGCGTGGGTATATCCCACGGGACGTACAGGTTACCAACGGTGAAAAATACTCACCAGTTGGCCCGACTCTAATCAGTATTCTGATTATCCCAGAATCAGAGCCTGCGCTTCTCTGGCCAGCATATCCCTTTTTACCCTTATCATCCCCCATCATTATGGAGGATGTACCTGGACTGAGTTTCGATGAGGATGCCATAGCTGAAGCACTAAGAGCGGCACCACCTCTGCTGACTGACCCAACAGCGTCTACATCTGGCACGTCAAATGACGATTGGACGATACTAACGGAAATGAAAAAAGAACTCATAAGAGTCACGATCCACGGCAGGATGATGACCGAGTACTTAAGAAGCAATATAGCCCCACAAGGCCTTATTGTCAATATCATCCCGAGACTATTCTTGGAGGATAAACAATTTAAAGTCGACTGGTGCCAGGTGTCCTGGAAATGCACCAAAGACTTACTCTTCCTCATCTCGCAAACGGCAAAGCGCCTTGCGGACGTCATACAAGACAAAATCTCAGCTATATAAGCCACAATGAAAAGTGCCATCAGTAAGAACAACAAAGCAGCCTTCACCACCAAGATAGCTGAGATCAATCAAGAGATGTCAGACCACCATGACTTTCTCCTTAAACAAAAAACAACTAAACTCCAAAAAGACATCACCAGATTCGAGAAAGAGAAAGTATACCCCTACCTAAAGGATGGTTTCAAAGGGAAAAGGACCAACTATTCCTCAGATGAGAATTCGGATACCAACAGTAGTCGTGGCTCCACGGGCAGCGATTCCAGTGGGGGTCACCCAGGAAGGAATGCTCGGACCCAACAACGCTCCACCTGGCAACAAGGCTACCAACCCGGTCCAACCTTCATGGGTCCCCCGCATATGACACCACCTTGGCATTATCCATTCTTCCCGCAAGGCCCTCCACAGTTTTACCCTCCAAATCCGCCACCTTTTCAAGGCAGAGGCTGGGGCAGAGGAAGAGGGCGAAAGCGAGGAGGACAGAAAGGAGTACAGTGGCAGGATCCACTGACACCACAAGTCACAATGGAAACCAGGAGCATAACATCCAGGGGGAGAAGAGCCTGATTGTCAACCTTTCCAAGAAAACCCTTTCACCTGTGGAGATTAGCATATTGGAAAAGGGACTCGGGTTCGTCCCGACCCCTACCCCAGACAGCTTCCGGGAGATGATTGAGATCAAACAATTATTTCGGAAAGTACGCCTCCGTGCTTTCTTTGACAACAAACCAGAGCCCCCCAGTGATGATACTGGACTGAGAAGACCGTCCACCTTCACCCCTAATGATGGGATGGTCCCCCCAGAGGTCCTGACCTTTGAACGAGCTGTCTTGACCAGCCTGCAGAATAAACCACCTGTCAAACAGTTCCATAACCTCACCTCCACAGAAAGACAAGCATCCATCAATCTGGGGAAGGACGAATCTATCGTCATCAAGCAGGCGGACAAGGGGGGAGCTACAGTCATCCAAGACCAAGAGGACTACGACCGTGAATGCAGACGACAACTGTCTAATACCACGCACTACCGACCCCTCACCGTGGACCCGACTAAACGACTGACAACGACTATCATGAGCCTTGTGCTTGAGGGAGAAACGAACGGATGGAATCAGCAAGAATGAGGCCGACTTCCTTACCACTACGGAACCCATCACGCCTTACTTCTACACTCTCCCCAAAATTCACAAGGGGACTACCCCTGTCCCGGGAAGACCCATAGTCTCCGGGATTGGGTCACTCCTAGAGCCACTATCTCAATTTTGCGATGCTTTCCTGCAGCCCCTGGTGAAACAAATTCCTTCTTACCTGCAGGATACCAGAGACGTCCTTCGCCTTATTGAAGAAGTGGATGGCAGAGAAGATGTGGACCTCCTCCTCACGTTAGATGTAGAGGCATTATACACTAACATCCCGCAACAGGCGACGTTAGAGGCCGTGGAGTCTACCTTGCGGCTGGAAGAATGGTCCTCCCCAACCCCCATAACTTTCATCATGGAAATAGCCCACATAGCCCTCACAGAAAACTTTTTCAGATACGAATCACAACTCTACCATCAGATCTGCGGGACATCGATGGGTTCTACCTTCGCGCCGAGCCTGGCCTGTATTTACATGGCGACCTTTGAAAATAACCACATCTATCCACCCGAACAGAACCCGTTTCGTGAACACCTCACCCTGTGGCGTCGCTATATCGACGACATTTTAATATTCTGGAAAGGTGATCGAACTACTTGTGAGGCTTTCTGCACGTGGATCAACCTACAAGACCCCTTTCTAAAATTTACAGGCACAATTTCTGAGAAGTCTGTCCCTTTCCTAGACCTGACTATCCAGCTGGATCCCACAGAAATCTCCACCACTCTCTACAAAAAAGAGACTGACCGGAACAGCTTGCTTCTGTACAACAGCCACCACACCAGATCCCTGAGGGATAACCTGCCCTTCGGGCAATTTTTACGACTCCGCAGAAATTGCACTTCAGTAGGGGATTACAAACAAGAGGCGAATATTCTTCAACATAAGCTCCAAGACAGGGGGTACCCGACACAACGCCTTAAAAAATCATCTAAGAGGGCCCTCAACAACAACAGAGACTCACTTATGGAAACCCACACCAAGGAGAAGGATGACTTGATCACTTGTGTTACATCTTACACAAGGAACTCCACGTTCATAAAGAAGACTGTGAACTCACATTGGGGAATCCTAAATACGGCGGGCCTCGATTTACCGCGTCCACGGTTTGCCTTCAAAAGGACAGCCAACCTTAAAGACACTCTGATCCACACCCGCCCTAAAAAATCCAGCACACGTCCACCTAATACCTTGTGGGATCTGCCCCCAGTCACGGGCCATCATCGATGTGGGTCCTGTGTAGTATGCCCCCAGACTATCCAGGGCAAAACTCTACAACTCCCCAATGATTTCGTGTGGCACCGTAACAAACACACTAACTGTAACAGTGCAAAATGCATCTATCTGCTTACGTGTCCTTGCAAATTAATATACATCGGGATGACGATGCGTACCGTCAAATTACGCATCATGGAGCATAATAGCAACATCCGATGTAAGAAGACACACACGAGGTTGTACGAACACTGTAGACAACAAGATCACTTGGCCCAACACATACAATGGACTATCCTTGAATGCCACCCATCCATTAACCAACAGGCACTCTATAGGATGGAACAGCGGTGGGTGCACCGTCTTCAGACAGATGTCCAGGGGCTCAATGACTCTGTTCCTTGGAATATGCTGGCCAGATAGACTATGCTCAGCCTGTCCCCCTATTATGTGCCTTATCCCCTTTGCCATACTGGGGCCCGAGTATCCTCCGTCCTCACTGTTCCTGGGACCGAGTGCATTCCTCATAAATGGAACTTCACCACTCTAAGATGGCGCTCCACTGTAGACGCTTCCTAGCAGCGTCTTCTGACCGCCTTTGCTTTCCATACGACGCCCTCCCGCACTGCCTAGCAACGCACCCTGGACACGCCCACCCACAACCCTTGCGGCTACCTGCTTTTAAACCCCGCAGTTACAAACCGACCCACCGGCTGTCCTGCGATTCCGCCGCTGTGGGATGGGTAGGTGCTTACAAGCTTAGCGCCTCGAGCGATCTAGGTAAGATGGGTAGCTCGGCAACGATGGGGGTTGATTGACGCATATACTTTTTGACCATTAACAGCATTTGTTGTCCCTGACGGTTTACAGACCGCAGAGACGACACCGATTACGAACACCAAACATACCTTGTCCACCTTCCCAATTAGGAAACTCCTTCCTGCTCAGGCCCCCCAAGGACAGACTGTGGGGCTCGTCCACCAGGGATTGCGGGTAAGGAAATTTCGAACGTCACCACCACCCTGATGTACCCGATATTAAGTTTCCCAGATAAGCACCTTTGGCTCTGGTTTTTCAGGTTTTTCTCAGATTCGTTTTATGAATACACTACCCTAAGCCTAAACACACGAACGAGTGATATTGCATGGAGTGTATAAATCGATACATATCGAATAGATATTTTCGTTTCAGTGTTGTATAACGGCACACACCCCCTCCCTTTAAAGATTCCCTCTCTCTCTCTCTTTCTCGAAGTCACTATTACATGTTTGTGCACGTCACTACTATGTGCATGTACACACCTTGAACCATATTGATTTATTACAGTATGCTTCCACATATATAGTTCCCACTGAATGTACCTAGGACTGATTGTACCCTTTCTCTCCTAACGTTTAGGGCGGGAACACTTGCAGGATCTCCTCCTGCCCTGACATACAGGTTGTATAAGAAATTTCTTTCAACTAGGTTGAAATTTCCCGCGTGCTGATGAGCATTTATAGGTCCTGACGAATTGCCTTCTTGGCAAGAAACATGTTGACCGCACCTTAGGTGAGGGTTGAACGAGGGCAAATTACTTAAATCTTTGTGCCTCGCTACCCCTCCCTTTACCTTTTAACTAGGCAGTGAGCCATATTATTAAAGTGTTCTTAATGGACTCTACTGACCTATTTTAAACCTTCACTCACGCTCACTACTGCACTTCTGAGGTTCCACACACATATGCATCTTTTGGCCAGGAATAAAAGAACTCCACCAAAGAGTAGCACCACGTGCTACCCGGCAGGCATTGCACCGCCAGCCCGCCGCTGGAGCAGGAGGCCAATGATGACACGATACAATCATGAGGTAGGATGGCAATTGTTGTCCAGCCTTTTAATTGTGTGAGGCATCCTTAATTCCATCAAGGGTTTATCTGATTCCCTGCTACACGATTCAATCTTCTTGAGAGAGAGAACCAAGGAGATTAAGTGACAAAGAGATTAGTACATATTGCCTGCCCACCTTTCATGTGGGCAGGTCCAAACAGTGTGCAGTGCTTAAATCAATGCGGTCCTCTATAGTTTTTGTCGGTCCCCTTAGTAGTAAAATGTATAATTAGTGCTTGTATCCAATGTGACACCGTGAAACACATAGGACTACTCTATTGTGAGAAATCATAGGTTAATCGTTAAAAACATTGGTAAAAAAAAAGAAACACTTGTGAGCAAACATTACAAAACAAAACAAACATATAAACATACTGTTCACAATTTGTAAGAACATACTTTCGTTTTGGCAACGCTGTGCCTCATGGATGCCAAGGTGGAGGGGCTTGTAGTAACCCTAGAAGAATGTATATAAAGTATTTAAGTCAAGGGAAGGGCCATGGGTAGAATACTAAATACTGGTTAGTTATTTCTCATAGCGTGGCCTGGAGGAAAAACCAAGCATTTATCAGGGGTCCTGGGTTCCTGTTAAGGAAAAAAAGATCTTACTGGGCTCAGCACTCCTCCGTCAATGACACCTATTCGTACCCAGGCGGACCGAATACTAGTGTGTCTTCAGCCATTTTGTTACAACCGCGGTCTAGTCTTTACTCACATGTGAAAATGGCTGGGCTTTTTCTGCCAGTATTTAAACTACATCTCTTTGTCACTTTATCTCCTTGATCAGATACTACGAGTCTGATTTCAACCGTATGTATTTAATTGTGGTGCTCACCACCGTTCCCGTGCGCACCTTTCCTGACGTCAGCGCTCACCGCCTCGCGTGGAGCGCGCACACAGCCAGGACGTCGCACGAGAGAGTCGCGCCGCCGGACGATTTACAGAAGCGAGCGGCGCAAACATCAGGCACTTTTAAAAGCGGTGGTGGCGGAGCGGTCGTGACGAGTGCAGGTAAGGTGGCGGGGGGCTGGTGGGGCTTGTGGTGATGTGGCTATGTGGGAGCGCGGGGCAGATTGTGGCCTTTTGTTTAAGTATTGCTGTTAATTAGAGCCCCTTCACAGGCTCTGATTAACAGCAATACTTAAACAAGAGGCCACAGTCTGCCCCGCGCTTTACTAAGAAAAGCGTAGTCAGTTTCAAAACACAGCGTGTGCTAAAGTACACAATGTGTTTGGAAACTGTCTCTACGCTTTTGTTAGTAAAGCGCGGGGCAGACTGTGGCCTTTTGTTTAAGTATTGCTGTTAATCGGAGCCTCACGGGCTCTGATTAACAGAAATACTTAAACAAAAGGCCACAGTCCGCCCCGTGCTTTACTAACAAAAGTGTAGTCAGTTTCAAAACACAGCGTGTGCTAAAGTACACGCTGTGTTTGGAAACTGTCTCTACGCTTTTGTTAGTAAAGCGCGGGGCAGACTGTGGCCTTTTGTGTAAGTATTGCTGTTAATCAGAGCCTGTAAAGGCTCCATATTGTATTTATTACTTTTTATCCTGTAACATGAGGGCAAAGACGAAAGTGTATTATACGCCATCAAGGCCAAGTCATGCTAACCCCCTGGGGCCGGTAAAGTGGGAGCTTCACTCAGCCCTTGAGTGCAACACCAGTCACGCTGACAAAGTTGTGTCAGGGTATGCTGGTGCCTTCAGCAAGTAACTGTATATCATTATATAATTTAAATCAGGAAAGAATTAAAAAAGTAGACTATAGCTGCAGTCACCGTCGCCCAGCAATCTGTCCCCATAGCTGTTCGTGGCCTATTTTCCCACTAACTTGAAGGCGGAGGGCTATTTTGCACCAGTCCCTGGTGGGAATGCGGTAATTTCCAAAGTAGGTCTGCCCCAGCTACTGGAGCCTCGTTGTTCTTCAGATTTCTCCACTGGTATTGGCACGTGGCAGTTTTTGTCTTCCAAGCGATTTCAAAACAACCAAAATTGACTAACTGGGTTGCATTACAGAAGGCACATGGATGAAGTAACATGTCAGCAAATAAAATGGCTGCCACTTTGATTAAAAGTGGTCTGTCTTTCATTTTCCCATTAAAGGAGCATTGGGCTGTTTCCAATCACAGCTGTGACCAGTGAAGTCTTACGAGGCACCTTGTATCAAAAAGGCAATTATATTTTAATATAATTTTGTAACCATGTATTTCACAGGATAGCTTTCTTGCTGGCCTCGTCTGACAGAGTGACTGAATGAACACCCTTGTGTAGCACATGCGGCCCTAAAAAGATCTCTTGACACTGCTCTGTTAACGACCCCTTGTTCTTCGTTCTCTCGCCATGAGGCTTTTAAATACCATCTTGGTTAGAAGGGGACTCCTCTGCCAGTGTGGTAATCAGGGGAGGGTGTCCCCCAGGCATGCACATCTAAAACACGATGTGAGTTGTAGGCTCAGTCTGTCATTTGTCAAACAATCCCATTATGCAAATTATTACTCGTTGATCTTTCAGGGAGTAAGTGTAAAATGATACAGGATATTTGTCAGAAATTAGGTTATTAATTTGGGAGAGGGCACCCCTATCAACTCAAAAAACGCACTCTGTTTTTAGTCACATAGTTCTGAGAAATTTGTGCCCAATCCCTGGTATCTATGGCACAAGGAGCAATAAATCCCCAGAGAAGTGTGTGCTAAGTTCAAACAGCAACAGCAAGTTCAATGTAAAGAACACAACACAATAACATTCTCAAAACCATTTTAGAAAAATAGTGATCAATTTAATGCAGCTGAAGTAACTTTTTCATCGGTTTCTCTTGCTCTCTCTTTCTCTCGCTCTCTCTTTCTCTCGCTCTCTCGCTCTCTCTTTCTCTCGCTCTTTTGCTCTCTCTTTCTCTCTCGCTCTCTCTTTCTCTCGCTCTCTCGCTCTCTCTCTCTCGCTCTTTTGCTCTCTCTTTCTCTCTCGCTCTCTCTTTCTCTCTCGCTCTCTTTCTCTCTCTCTCTCTCTTTCTCGCTTTCTTTCGCTCTCTCTTTCTCTCTAAACCTTTAGAACTACACTATACGTTTTATGGAGGGAGTGCGCATAGCAACGTTTCGGAAACATTTGCACATGATGTAGCATCCAGACTCCAGCTGACTCATTATTCTCCTGACACCCCAGACCATCTATCATTGGTTGTTAACACAAATGTCACAGAACTCCTAATTGCACAAGCATGCGCCTCAGGCTGGACCAAGGTTTCAGATTGCTTATGTGACATTTTCATAATTTCAATGTACTTATGATTAGCATTCGATGGCTAAGGGTGACATTTTCTTGTGAACAAAATCAAAGCAATGAAGATGTGGGAAATATGTAAAAATCTCTGCAAGTAAAACAAGATTGAAGGTTATTCCTCTTGATGCAGGTATTTAAATTTAAGGCTGTGTTTTAAAAACATTTTTATATACTGTTCAAAAACACCCTTAAGTTATTACAATCAAAAGCTGTTACTCTTCCGCTCGGGTGGTCTGTCGCAGGTTTTCTGCCATTGCAATGAATGGAAATGCAGCTGTTTGGTAGTTAATAGATCACTGTTCTATATTAGGATTTCAAGTTATAAACTGCAAGTAACAAAATGAGCTTTCTGACAGAAGCAGTAATGCACTGACCCAGTTACATTGCATGTGATTTTTGATCTGCATGGTTTACCAGCTTTTCATCAGGCAATTTAACCTCCTCGGCTACTTAATGAGTCAACTTCCAGTAGACAAAACTTAGATCTCTCTGCAGCAGGTCCATCATTCTTCAGTTATCTTGACATATTCATGGTTGCCTGAAAATTGCTTGAACGTAGTTATCATATATTTTGCACGCCACTGCATCATCTTCAGGTGGGATCGTTTGATGCATTGTGTGCTTCTCAGTCTTCTTCCTGTGGATTACCTTGTTCACCCACCTCAACCATTTGCACAGTTTGTATTTTGTGTTACACCTTCTGCGATGTATAGACCAGTTTAAGATAATGGATGCTAGTAATGGAACACATGGGCACACCCCTGTTCGTCCTAGGCTGGAATCCCAGGTAATTATTTGGTCATTTTTCCTATTGGGCCTCTATACTGGTCCCATGCATAGTTTGTAATTCGACGAGCATTTGCTGACTTACTTGTCTTCAATTGTAGGTTTCCAGTCTGTAAGGTATTTGGATTTGAGTGGTCAGGTGCGAGTACCCACAAAGACAAGGTAATTCTGTTTGCGTTCCTTGTTGGGTTGGGGGTTGCTGGGTAAATAGATTCACAATCTGCACCCATTTTTCTTTTGCAGGTTCGTGAAACCGTACTATGAATACAATTGCACAGACAGACGTGAGTACAGGCAGAACAAACAGGTAATTGTTTGGTAGAGTTAAATAAGTGCATTTTCTGTTGCAGGTTTTGCAGACAGTACCCCACACATTTAAGCAGGCGTACGTGAGTACACACAGACGAGGTAATGGTTTGGTTGAGTTAAACTGTGGTGCACCTTGAACATTGTAGTATCATACATAAGATGGGGCAGCAACCTATCCCCGATACAAACTGGAGGAAGGTGATTGACAACATTAAGTCCGATGCCCCCCTACTGTCAGAAGCCCCCAAATTGTTGGGAGATACGTCCCAAGACTCTCGTACCTTTCACTCTTGGATGCACCAAATTATCACAGAAAATGCACCACCTAAAGGGCACCATCATAAGGGCATAAGGAGGAAATCAAATGACCCTTGGTTCTCACAGGCGTTAGCAGACAGTCACTTGCTCTGTAGACAAAAAGAAAGAAAATGGAGAAAAACCTACGATGACTCAGCAAAAATCCTCTATGTTCAATAGAGGAAAGCCTATTTGGCCAGTATTAAATTAGCAAAGAAACAATATTATATCAAGGCTATTTATGAGGCTCAACAGAAGCAAAGCATGGTCTTTTCCATTGTAAAATCTTTTACTCATCCTAAAGTACTTCAGCCAGAAATTCCTCCTTCCGCAACTTTGTGTAATCAAATTGCTGATTTCTTCGGGGAGAAGATTATGCTTATCCAGAGGGATTTTCCCACACCTTTATCTCCCTCCATCTTAGAGCAGCCAGTTCAGAGAATGAACAACCAACATACTCTGAATGTCTTTCAAGCGGCCTCTCTGCATCAGACCAGAGAAGTGATTCTGGCTTGCAAATCAGGAGCCCCTACAGATTCATGTCCCCCCTTTATACTCCATCAGTTAATTGATGCTGTCAACCCTAGCATTAATGCGATTGTAAATGCGTCTTTATGCTCAGGGGAGGTCCCCCTGGACTAGAAAAAGGCGGTTGTTAAGCCCTTAATGAAAAAACGTAATAAATCTACCACCGATCTGTCGAATCTCCGCCCAATATCACTTCTTCCTGTATTGGGAAACATTACCGAACAAATAGTACATCATGAACTGAAAGATTTCGTAGATAGGCACAATATTCTACATTCCCAACAGTCAGGTTTCCGTCCTAGGCATTCAACTGAAACCGCCCTTATTGAGCTCACTGACTCTATCAAGTTTTTGCAAGATGAGGGTAGAAATGCTGTCCTCATCTTGTTAGATCTCACAGCAGCATTCAACACCATCTCTCATGACATCCTGATTAAAAGGTTGAGAGATATAGGTGTGACAGATACGGCTTTGGCCTGGATAAAATCCTTCCTGACAAATAGAAGCCAAACGGTCTCTTTGGGCCCTTACCTATCCAGCGAAAAAAAGATCACATCAGGCGTTCCCCAGGGGTCCATTTTAAGCCCATTACTTTTTAACATCTATATGGTCCCCTTAATAGCTGTGATAGAGTCTCATGGGATTCTAGTTACATCATACGCTGACGACACTCAACTTGTTGTCTCGATAGACAAAAACTCCACTGATGCGGAACAGAAGTTCAAGATCTGCCTGACAGAGGTTTTCCAGTGGATGAGTAATAACCACTTAAGATGCAACATCAACAAAACAGAAATCCTTCCGTTAGGTAAAGGTCATCAGTTCTGTCCCATAGACTGGTGGCCTGATGACTCACCTGCCCCGCCTAGTTCAGTGGATTCTGCAAGAAATCTAGGAGTCCTATTTGATTCAGCCCTCTCTTTTGACCAGCACGTAAGGAACACAGCAGGATGCTGTTTCGGCATAATCAAGTCACTCAAAATGTTTTTCGACTTTCTGCCCATTGATTCCAGAAAGTCAGTTGTGGTAGCATTAATACTATCACGGTTAGATTACTGCAATGGCCTGATGGCAGGAGTGAAAAAGGCCACTCTGAGGAAACTGCAGAGCGTGCAGCATCCAGCAGCAAGACTGGTACTGAAATTACCAAGAAGATCTTCTGCCTCTGCCGCTCTTCAGACCCCACACTGGTTACCCCTTCATAAGAGGATCTTGTACAAACTTTTATTGACCTCTTTCAGAGCTCTTAATAACATAGGCCCAAAGTACCTTAGGAAGCGTTTTGTACGCTATGACCCTTCACGTTGCCTGAGGTCCTCCGGATTCAACCTAATTAACATTCCCAGATACAAGTACAAAACTAAGGGAGGTAAAACACTTACGGTACTGGCTTCGAGGACATGGAACACTATGCCCAAGGGCCTCAGAATGCTTGAAAAAGAAAGTGCTTTCAGGAAACATCTTAAAACCTGGGTTTATAATTTATCAGACAGTATCGCAATGGCAGCATTCTAGATTTTCATCGCTATGGGACACATCTGCACAGCGCCAAGATGCTCCTTTCGGAGCGACAGGTTGCGCTCTACAAATATCCAATACATACATATACTTACCCAGGTTTTCTTCTGTTGCAGGTTATGCAGCCAGAACCCCATACATTTAAACAGGCGTACTTGAGTTCAAGCAGAAGAGGTAATTGTTTGGTAGAGTTAAACTGTGGTGCAGCTTGAACATTGTATTATAATATACTTACCCATGTTTTCCTCCGTTGCAGGTTTCGCACCCAGAACCCCATACATTTAAACAGGCATACATGAGTTTAAGTAGAAGAGGTAATTGTTAGGTAGAGTGAAACTGTGGTGCATCTTGTACATTGTAGTATAACAGATTGCATTCATGAGCTAGGCGTCAACGTAAGCCATGTTCCCTTATTTTGCAGGCTTTGTGGCACAGCAGGTTCAAACCGGCGGGTACGGAAAGGTTCAAGCGCAAAGCTGTAACTTCGGGAGAGTGCAGTGCTTCACCACAAAGGAAGAAATGTTGCCTTGTATTCAAGGAAGAGTGGATGAAGAAAATTGTGGAGGCTGAGATACAGAAGTCACGAAGCAAGGTTCGCATGCAACTCGGGGAACTATTTTAATACAGTCCAGACGTGGGCTTGATTTGCAAAGCATGTGCCAAAGCCAAGATTGTTGGGGACTTTTCCACAGGGAAGAAATGGAGTGATGGCTGGAAGATGGACTACATGAAACGCCATCTACTTAGCAAAGTACATGAGACTGCCATGGTGATATTGAGAAACAGAAGTGCGGCTGCCAGGTTTGGTTTTAGAGTGCGGGCAATGCTGACAGAAACTGCCACTGACAGAGCAAATAGAATGGAAGTAGTTGAACGCCAAAGATCTATTCCTGAGGAGATAAAGATTCTCATCAACAATGTGTTGCTGGCAGTCAAGATGAATACTTCAATGTCATCTGTACAAGACATCCATGACCACCTAGCTTTGTATGTGAAGATACCAGACAGCTGGAGGAGCAAGAACTATGCCTTTGAGTTCCTTGAGGACATCAATAGCGTGATACACTGTGAAGCTATGACAGAACTTCGGCAAGCTTTGTATCACTCCTTGAAAATTGATGAGAGCACAGATATTTCTGTTACAAAAATGCTAATTCTGTACTTCAAGTTCCGACCTGTAATATCAACAGAGCACAAAACGCAGTTTGGGGGCATAGTGAGGCTGACTAGTTGTAATGCTGAGGCTTTCACTACTGCCGTGAAAGAATCCTACACTGCCAATGAACTGGACTTCATGAAAATTGTCATGTTCACATCCGATGGTGCGTCTGTGATGCTGGGTAAGAATAATGTTGTTGCTATTCGCCTTAAACAATCCATTCCTCATCTACTTGAGCAGCATTGTGTCGCCCATCAAGAAGATTCGGGAGTTGATGATGCCTGGAAGAGGGTTCCAATGATTAAAGAGATGGAGACATTATTGAGGACTGTCTACACTGTGTTCTCCAGATCTCCTGCAAGGAAGTCCAAGCTGGATGAAATTGCATCGGTCACTGAATGTGAAGTTGTCTCTTTTCGACCTCTGAATGAAGTCCGGTGGCTTTCAAGGCATTTTGCTGTTGGTGCACTAATTCGTAATGACGAGACTGTTCTTAAGTACTTTGAGCATGAGAAAATTGAGGAGAATGATCCAATTGCTAAATATTGTTACAAAAAGCTATCGTACTCCAACTACCATATTTCCCTTGCAGTACTTAATGACATTCTGGGTGAATTTGCATCTTTGTGCAAACTATTACAAAAAAGTTCTTTGACTACTGTTGAAGCTGTACAGTATGCAAGAGCAAAGATTGGCCAAACTAAGCAACAGTATTTGGGGACACTGTCTTTTGGAGCAGCAATGTAAGAGATCTGATGGTGTTGTACAAGGAAAAGCAAGAGTTTGACAGTGGGCCTATTTTGTCTTTTGTTTCCTTCCTTTGTGAGCACTTGCATAAAAGGTTCCCTGAAGATGAGCTGAAAGAATGGGCAAGTTTTGAGATCCAGGCAATAGCAACGCAATCACATTTTGATTTTGGGACTGGGAATATTCAAAGACTTGTTGAAAAGTATAAAAATGTCTTGGCCCTGGGTGATTGTGAAACACCAGAAGATGTTGTGCGACAGTACAGAGACTATAAATATGTGGTGGCAAAACATGTAAAGGGTTGGTTATTTAGCACCTTTCAAGACATGGTGAATTTCACTGTATGCAATGATGCTCAGTATAGTGTGGTGTCTCAGCTTGTAGATGTCTGCGCAACATTTCAAGCATCTAGTGCAGACTGTGAACGAGGATTCAGCCTCATGAATACTATCAAGAGTAAATTGAGGAATAGACTAGAGCAGAAGCATTTGGATATGCTGATGAGGACAAAGGCCTACCTCCTGAATGGGAAAGTTGACCTAGACCGAGTTTATCAGCACTGGAAAAACTGCAAGGATCGCCGTGAAAAGCAACCCTGTCACCCATCTAGTGATGCCACTTGATGTGTCTGAACAGCCCTCTCTCTTCTTGTGTATGTGTGATATTGTATAGGCTCGCAACATTTCCCCACCCAATGAACTGTGCTCAAGTTAAGAATATTTATTAAAATCTTATGATGGTACCACCATTGAAGTCTTCTGCTTTTCTAAACTTGAATTGTACTTGCCAGTGTAACCAAGTCATGTCATGGCGTGCTTATCCAATTTGCAAACTGCCCTTAAGACCCTTATTGTGGCGCTGTATTTTTGAAAATGCACCATCTTTTCACTTTTTAAAGTAAACGTTTTGAGTGCCATTTGGTGCCGTAAACACGCGCTGTTTGGTTCCTGGCGCACATAGCCATGGTTGCACTGCACAGAGACCCTCCACAACCGCACACAGAGGAAAATAATTAGAGGGAACATTGATGCTCACACATTAGGTGTGCATCTGTTCTTTATTATATTATTTATTTAGTATAGGATTGTTTTTCTCACAGAGTGGTACGCATGGGGCTAGTCCCCATGTGGTCCTGAAGAAGAGGTTCAAGGAGACACCTCGAAACATGTCGATCAAATACTAGGGACAGTATACACATAACAGTTACACTTCTACTATTAACCCCTTTTTATCCATACCAACTAGGAGCAGGAATAAATTAATCGCTCACTAGCTAGGTATTTTTAGCATCACCATCACCACTCCCCCATACACTGCACTACACATTTTTTCACAAAAAGTGCTCCTACGTAGTTCCGCAAGTTGCAGCACGCCCCGGACAGTAGCTGTCTGGGATGGCCCCAATGATGAAGCATGTCACCTAGGGGCAATCCTTGGTGAGTGAGGGGACTCAAGAAGAGAATTTTTTCTTCTTAGATTCGGGGCGTTGTTTCGCACATTTAGCGGAAGCCCTTCCCTTTGGTTAGGTCTCTAATCTGTCATTTACAGATTTGTTAATAACTATACACAGTCTAGAGGATGAACCTAACGTCTACCTCCATCTCCCCCCTTTTTTGTTTATAGTATTCCTACCAATGGTGGGGAAGGTGTCCCCTCTGAACACCTTTTTTGTATTGAAAAGATTTTATATTCTATATTGTCTCTAGAGAAATCTGTGTTAAGATCTGATCATATTCTGGAAATGATGTCTGCAATTGTGTTCGAAGGGCATAATGTAAATAAGTCTGGCCCTGTTAAGCAAATATCTACAACACTTTTTCCTATAGAATTATCTGCAACCACAGCCCCCTTCCATCTACCCCCTGGGAGCGCACAGATGCTTCTGTTCAAGCGAGTATACCATTCTACCTGCTGTCTCCCTCAGAACCTGTGGGGGATCTTGAAAAGGAAGAGTTTTATCTAAATGCTTTATTTGGGGATTTAGAAACAAGTCCCTCTTTGTGAAATCCATATTGAAAATATTCCCTTTGTTCAAAAAAGGTATAAAAAGGGGCCTTGGAGAAGTTGGGAAACCCAGTGTATTTGTATCACAGTCAGGTAGGGGAGGGGAGAGGGAGCTGTCAACTCCTACTACCTCCCTCGCCCCAAACCCTAATTTGTTGAGGGCAGGTGGTTTAAAGGAAGGGAGGGGGGCAGCCCTATAAGAAATCAAAAGAACGAGAATAAGAAATGGAAACATAAAAAGATCAGACAATTCGCCAAACAAAAAGCCACAAAGTTGCATTTTCCGAGGATCCCTGACAGGCAGTGTGATATACAAAGAATGAGGGAGGAGGGTATATTAAACTCCCCTCTGAAGGGGTATTCCTATGGTGGCTCCCACACCGCACACAGCTCCAGTAGGGGGTACTGGGGGCTTTGGAGCTGTGGTGTCTTCTCCAAATGTGATGCCTCCGTCCCCTCATAAAGTACAATTCCCCTTACTCAATGAGTTTGTTGGACCCTCAGGAGGGGAAATGGGAACGGGATCTAGGGTCACCTTGCCCCAGTCAATGATCGGAGTTAGGGAGGTTGAAAATCCAGAGGGGTGGGCTCAAGAGGCACGTGCCACTCAAGATGGGTCCAACAAGGTCCACAGGGTCCAATCTTTTGTCCAAGAGAAATCTGGAGAGCGGTCCTCCCGATGCTTTTGCTACACACTCTAGTGTCTAGCCTGATGGTGGGGCAAAAGCCTCTAGCTACAGGGATAGGGTTCCCTTATGGATCCCCTCGAGGGATGCTATAAAGAAAACCAGTGAGGTGAAGAATACTTCATCTTCCATCCTGGACTTCACTTGGTTATTTGACAATGAATCCTCTCTGGTAAATAGAGGTTTCATTATTAGCTCTTTCTCTGAGATTGAGGCCCTAAAGTTGATATCCAGCGGGGACATTTCAAATGTAAAGATTTTCTATTCTGATACATCTCCCTACTCTAGGATCACCTTCTGCTCCCTGATTTTTCCAAATTAGGTTATGCAGAATTGTGAGCACTTCCTTAAGTGAGGGATTGACGTTAGACCTGTTATAGAATATGGGGAATCTCCCCCCTTGCATCCCATAACTCAGTGTTTGGCCTCAAAATCTGTGGTGTCCGGTGCGATGGGCCCTGACTCCGAGTTCTTACCCGGTAACCCCAAAAATATTGTGGTTTCTTTGGGCCAAAGGAGATGAAAAATAAATATAATGATAGGCTTGGCAGCTTATCCGCAGGTTCCGGATATGGAAGACGATTTGTACCAGTGGAGTTGGGTGGCAGGAGCATTGAATAATGCCCATCCCCCAGCGGAAAGGAGTGATCCTTTGCTGTAGCTTGGGGAGAGTACTCCTGTCATGGAACATCTATTAGTCAAAACAAGGACAAACTGAATTATTTGAAAACGTTGAGCCCTCTAATTATGTGTTTACAAGAAACTTGGTCCTGTAAAGCGTTTGATTGTAGTGGTTATTTTGTGTTTTCAAGTAATGCTAAGCATTCTGAAAGGGGCCACAATAGTGGGGGGGGGGATTGGGGGCTATCCTGCTTAGGAATTTCATTAACTGGAACCAGATGGTTTGTAGTCATCCTTCGAATCTCAGCCAATGATTAAAGCTGGCATGTTTGGGAGATAAAGGTTGCCCATCTTTTTTGCTCTTGGCCAATATGTATATTCCACCTGGGAGACACTTTGGCCATTTATTTTTTATTTTTTTATTTTTATTTTTCATCATCAGTATTCGATTGGACTTTATAAAAAGAAAAACGAAGAACGGAAATAATCCTTACATTACTATACAAAATTAATTAATACCAAGACAGAGCATTACAAAGAGCGCAAGAGCAACGTTACACCATATCACATACAGTTTTTATACAGTACATATCCATAACCTAAAGTTATGGCCGATATTGTTCTATCCTAGCCTTCCAATCTGTAGGCGGAGCCAAGATGCGTTTCCCCAGTTTCATAGCCTTCCACCCTTTCTTCTCATAAAGGCCCTTTTCCAGACTATGGATGGCTAAGAGCCGTGAAACCCAATGTTGAAAGGTGGGGGGGTTAGGATCTTTCCAATCTGCTGCTACGCAAATCCTAGTTTCGCCATGGAAGTAAATAAGAACTCCTGGTGCGCTACAAAGACTCCCTCCCTGCAGGTACCTAGAATCACTAAGTCATTAGATAAGTTTATTATAATCCTCAAGGATTGATCCATGAAATGCTCAATTGCCCTTTTCAGTTGGTCTAGTTTTGGGCAGGCTGCGAACATATGTACCACATCAGCCTCCGTGCTGGCGCACGGCGGACAGCAGGTTCCCGTTCGTCCTCCCCACTGAGCTATTTTAGCCAGAGTATAGTAAAGATTAAATATAGTTTTGAAATGTTGGGCCTGTAAATACGCTACTTTCAATACCGTGCATCCCAACTTAAGCGATGTTACAAGCTCATTACCTTCAATACCCAGTTTCACCCGCCATTTCTCAGAGTGTTTTTCAATATCATCATTTTGCTTTTTATTTAGCTCGCAATATACCTGGGTGATGGAGCAGCCTTCCAGATTTTGCAGCCTATCCATAACAACATCTCTGTCAAAAGCTTTTGCTCCCCCACTTTTTTTTATCAAGGGCTGATCGTACCAGTAAAAAATTAAAAAACTCCCTACGCTCCAAATTAAACCGACTTTGTGCCATTTCAAATGTAACTATGCCATCAGAATCTATAATGTCTCCTACTGTCTTAACCCCCAACCCGTCCCATCGCCTCATTATATTGTCATGAAACGTCTCTGGCAAAGATCAATTCCCATACAAGGCAGTATAGTGATTCATTCTACACAATGCAAATATTTTCCTAACAGAGGACCAGACCGATACTGCCGCTCCTAGAGTCATAAATTTCACTTTTTTATATTAGCTGGCCTCATAAAAGCTGACTAACCAATTTTGTGCTTCACCTTTTAAAAGTAGCTTGTAAACATCTGGTACAGATTCATCCTCCCTCCAGTTATCGATCACGGTTCCCCCCAACAACCCACGTGTGTACTGTAATACTGCAGCCCAATAATATAGTTTTAAATTAGGAACTGCCCAGCCTCCTCTCTCCCTAGGGAGACTCATGAACTTGAGTGCTCTTCTCGTCTTCACTTGTGCCCATATAAATCTGTTAGTCAGTCTCTCCATTTCCTGAAACCAGCTATTATCAAATTTCAGAGGTATCGTTTTGGGCAGGCTGCGAACATATGTACCACATCAGCCTCCGTGCTGCCGCACGGCGGACAGCAGGTTCCCGTTCGTCCTCCCCACTGAGCTATTTTAGCCAGAGTATAGTAAAGATTAAATATAGTTTTAAAATGTTGGGCCTGTAAATACGCTACTTTCAATACCGTGCATCCCAACTTAAGCGATGTTACAAGCTCATTACCTTCAATACCCAGTTTCTCCCGCCATTTCTCAGAGTGTTTTTCAATATCATCATTTTGCTTTTGATTTAGCTCGCAATAGACCTGGGTGATGGAGCAGCCTTCCAGATTTTGCAGCCTATCCATAACAACATCTCTGTCAAAAGCTTTTGCTCCCCCACTTTTTTTATCAAGGGCTGATCGTACCTGTAAAAACTTTAAAAACTCCCTACGCTCCAAATTAAACCGACTTTGTACCATTTCAAATGTAATTATGCCATCAGAATCTATAATGTCTCCTACTGTCTTAACCCCCAACCCGTCCCATCGCCTCATTATATTGTCATGAAACGTATCTGGCAAAGATGGATTCCCATACAAGGGAGTATAGTGATTCCTTCTACACAATCCCAACATTTTCCTAACAGAGGACCAGACCGATACTGCCGCTCCTAAAGTCATAAATTTCACTTTTTTATATTAGCTGGCCTCATAAAACCTGAGTAACCAATTGTGTGCTTCACCTTTTAAAAGTAGCTTGTATACATCTGGTACAGATTCATCCTCCCTCCAGTTATCGATCACAGTTCCCCCCAACAGCCCACCTATGTACTGTAATACTGCAGCCCAATAATATAGTTTTAAATTGGGAACTTCCCAGCCTCCTCTCTCCCTAGGGAGACTCATGAACTTGAGTGCTCTTCTCGTCTTCACTTGTGCCCATATAAATCTGTTAATCACTCTCTCCATTTCCTGAAACCAGCTATTATCAAATTTCAGAGGTATCGTTCTAAATAAATATAAAACCTTCAGAAGGAATAACATTTTGATAATGTTGCATCTTCCCACGATTGATAGGTTACTAATTGTTCAGCCTATCAACATCCTTCCTTGACTTCTGAATTATAGGTGAGAGATTTCTTTCAACAACCTTTGTTAAATCAGATGAGATTACAACCCCTAAATAAGTAGCTCATTCGGTCACTCGTGAGTCTACCAGGCTAATCTTCTCATTGACAATGATCTGTGTCTTCCCCCTGTTAAGTCTGTAACCGGAGACTGCCCCAAAGCAATCTGCTTCGTGGTCAATTTCACCCAGTGCTACAGCAGGGTTAGAAGTCGTCCGCGTATCCCACGATCTTTGTTTCAAATCCTTTAAGTCGTATTGGAACAATACCTCTGTTTGATTTTATCCTCCTAATAAACGGGTCGATATATAAAAAGCGAAGAGGAGAGGTGAACATGGGCACCCCTGCCTAGTTCCTCGCTTAATATCGATTATATCACTCTGTCCTCCCATGACCCGAACACGGATCCTGGGATTCTTGTATAGAACCTGTAGCGCTCTTGAGCACCCCCTGCCGATATTAATTCTCTCCAGTGCCGCCCAGAGAAAGCCCCACAAGACCCTATCAAACGCCTTCTCTGCGTCAAGCAGAATAAGCGCCATAGGGTCTCATGTGACTGTAGTACCATCAAACAGGGTGCAGACTCTACTAATATGCTCTGCAGTTTCCCTACCCGGGATAAAGCCGTGTTGCTGGATCGAGATCACTTTTCTTATGATTAAGCTAAGACGGTTAGCCAAGATTTTGGAATAAATCTTGGCATCGCTATTCATTAAGCTAATCGGCCTATATGACCCTAGTTCATTAGAGGGTTTGCCTTTTTTTAAGAATATAATCATAGTAGCTTCTCCCCATGACTGCGGGGGTGTTACACCATTCTGCACCTGGTGCATTGTACAACTCAAAGCTTCACTTAAGGAGGAAAAAAAATGTTTAATAAAACTCTAAGGGGATAAAATCCGGGCCAACTGCCTTACCTGACGGCAGATCTAAAATGGCTTTTTTGGTTTCTTCGTCTGTAAAACTGGCTTCTAGTGCAGTAGAGTCTTCTAGGGAAAAAGCCTCGAATGGGATTAGCTCTAAATAATCCCTAACTTCCTTGGGGTCCCTGGCCGTATCCTTTATATATAAATTTTGATAAAACCCCTGAAAAGCCTTACAGATATCCTTCAGGTAGTAGCTTCCGTCCCATCTGATGTTCTAATCTCCGTATTGACCCCCTTAGTGGCTAGCTGCCTGGTCCTTACAGCCATTATGCGCCTCACTTGCTCACTAAATTCGTGATGAGTTTGCTTCTATGCCAAGAATTTCCCTGCTGCTTTAGCAGCGATAACATCCCCTGCTGCGGCCTTTGCTAGAGCCAATTTTTGTAGAATCTCCTCTATGTTAAGGCCATGGTTAATTACATTTACCAATTCCTCCTTTATGTCCGCAATTAATCTCTGTGTGGCCTCCCTCTCAGTTTTTTCCAATTTACTCCTTCTCAAAGAATAGCTCATCGTTTCACCCCTGATTCCAGCTTTAGGAGCATCCCAAACTGCCCCAAGCTCTGCGCTCCCCCAGTTAACCTCCAAAAATTCTTTGAGATAATTATTCATATGTTCATCATATTTTGCATCATGTAGTAAAGCTCGCTCAAACGTCCAGCTTACTGCTTTTTTAGCCCCTGCATAAATTTGAATCTCTAAACCCAGGGGGCTATAATCAGATACCAATCGTGGCAGTTTTTTAATTTTTCACAGTGAGATAATAGAAGAAGAGGCTAAAAAATAATCTAAGCGAGCCACTGTCCTGTGGGGTGCAGAATAGTAGGTACTGCCCGTACCCAAGGGGTTAAAATACTCCCATGCATCAACAAGCTCGTTATCCTCCATCATCTGAATAACGGCTCTGTGGCCTTTCTTCTTGCGGCCTATAAATCTAATTGGATCCCCTTTCCACAAACCATTACTATTGAGGTCCCCACAAACGATGATCGGAAGTGGCCAATTTGCAAGCTGTTGATTAACACAATTAAGCATCTCAGCATCATCCACCGTAGGACCATAAACTGCGCAAAGCGTAAAGGTAAATCCTAATATTTGGCACTCCACGATTACCCACCGACTATACCTATCGATAGACATTTTTTTAAGGTTAACCCACTTCTTTTAGCTAGTATTGCCCCCTAGTCCTGGTTCCCTGCGATGTACATGCTATTAGTTGGAAGGCCATTTGTTCTAGAAGAAACTTTCGTGCCCCCTCAACATGCGTCTCCTGTAGACAAATTATATCAGCACACAGAGTTTTAAGGTATTCTCCTACCACCCTCCTTTTGACAGGGTCATTCAACCCACAAACATTAAGGGTTACTACTCGCATAAAAGGTACAGTTGAACATAATGCCTATATCCAAATGTTTGATATGACTGCGTTTCCACTTGTCTTTTCTTTTTTTTATTAAATAACTGAACTCCGTATCTGCTTTCTTTACTAGATGGTAATTTATTCCCCTTATTTACCCCTCCCAGACCCCCCGGTTAACCCCCCCGCCCTCCTGACCCCCAGTCCAGACCCCCCACCCCCCTCCTCCCACCTATACTGTGAAGCAAGCAGACCTAAGGTCTCTGTGAAGGAGCCTGAAAGTCGACCCCCCTCGCTGCACTCATGTCTATTGCTTCTGTGCCAAACAGTTCCGCATTATAACTATCACTTTTGACTATCCCCATTAATCTCCTCATGTCCCTCCCCCTCAAGTCCCTTGGGATTTTTTGGCTATTAACCACAAACTCTCATTTCGACTATCCCTACTTATTAAATTTAACAAATTTGTTTTTTCATTACACTGTCTCCCGAGTGGAACAACTAGCCTAGCTACCCCTGGCTATTTCCCACCACACCATAACCGTGAATCAAAAACATTTAGAAAAACTCAATTGGCCTTTAATTAGAAAAATAATCCATATAAGCCTTCGCATGGACCTCTGAAATAAAGACTATGGATGTATTCTTGTAGATAATTTTTAGTTTTGCAGGGTTCATCAAATAGGCTTGGGCTCCCATAGCTTGGAAGGGCTGAATCATTTCTCTTAATCTCCAACGTCTTTCCACGGTAGCAAGGCAGTAGTCTGGCCTAGTAAAAAAAGACTGGTTCTCAAAAGCCCGTTTAGCATTGGGACATGCCTTAGCATAAATCTCTTCACGGAGCAAAAAGTTCCCAAAATTGCTCTTGGCATAGCGGTTCCATCTTTGGCCAAATGTGATGATTTCTTTAGCATCATAGGAAAGCGATGGACATGTTGGATCTCGGTCTCCCAATTCCAATGATGCAGCTCTGGGAAGGCCCCTTTCAGCAGCCTCAAAATGTACGCCCGGATGTCATCGCCTTCCGCAACTTCTTCGATACCGAGAACTCGGAGGTTGTTGCATCTCTGCCTATTCTCGAAATCCTCCATTTTCCATTGAAGATCTACGAGCTGTTTATCATATGACTCAGCATGTGCCTGTGCTTTCACTGCATTGTCCTCTAATGTACTTGTACGTTCTTCAACGTGGGACAGCCTTGCATTTATATCTGTGCAGGCTTTGGCCATTTTTCTTATAGCCCCTTGAAGCTTTTTCGTGGCAAGCCTGTTTTTCTTACCATCCATGCGAGTCTCCTCCTGCAGCTGTTCAATGGAGTCAAAAATCATTTTCAAAGAAGGCGACGACTCATCTCTGTCCTCTTCATGTCCTGTTTGATCCGGATGAGTACTCCTGGTGGCAGAATAATCCCATTTCAGAGCAGGATCCAAGCTTCCTCTAATTTCTCTAGGATAGCCCTCCACACTTTTCTCCAGTGCTGGGCCTACTCTCTGCTTCTTCATCAGTTTTTTTTCCTCACTACTGTATCTTTTTGCGGCGTGCCAGGGCTTGTGGTGGTGCTGGAGATCTGGGAGTTACTACTCCCTTCTGCCTCAGATGGACTAAGCTCAGATCCATCATAGCCATCAGTCACTGAATAGAACTTGTCCCCTAAGTCGAGATCAAGATCTATCGGCCCCTCCAGGTCATTGCTTAGTTCAATCTCATCTATTAGGGCACTGGTATTCAGTTGGCTTTTAGCGGCAGCAGGAGCGCCTAATTCAATGGCTGATACAATGGGTGATTCTGGTGTGATCCCTTGCGGTGCTTCTTCTATTGCCTGAGCATGGGTCAGATCATGACTTACTGGAGGGGTATGGCTGCCAGCTACAAGATCAACTTGCAGGGCATGTCCTGGATTTACAGTGGAGTGCACCGCTACAGTAGAACCAGGCTGACAGAGTTGAGATAAGCCCTGTTCTTTTGAACTTGCCTCTATTGCATTTGTTTGCCCGTCTCCTCCAAGTGCTTGTAAATCCTTTCTCAGAGCTGGTGCAATACCGGAGAAAAAATTCGCAATAGTATTCCCCTTACCGGAATCTTTAAGTCCCGTTTGGGGCCCATTGGGGAAAGGGAGGGGGGGGGAGAAAAGCACCGACCCGAGACTCAATGTAGGTGTGACAAAGGCCGCTTTATTGGAAGCAGGTGCATCCTACACAATAACTTCCTTGGCCTGCGCCGCACAATCTAAACCTCATAAATATGTAATTTCCTGACTCACCCCCACCCCCTCCCCTAACTGATTCCCACAATCCACAAACAGTAACAATTTGCATAACGTCAATTTGCCTCTCCACCTGGCTAAATACTTTATTGTGCTTGACCTACCCCCCGACAATCCAAACAGTTCTCCTACTCTTCCCCCATATATTAGGAAGAACCGCCACTCGAGGGACGTGCTAACGGTCCTCAACCCCCCCCAGGACTCCACATCCCTTAAACCCGGGACTTGCCGCATGACCCAGCCGGCAGGACCACACCCCTAACCATATGGCGTGCTGCGGGCCCCCCTCAAACACAGTGCTGTCAGGTCAATGCCTTCGTACCGCCGACAGGTCCTCCCCCCTAACCATAGGGCCATGCCCTCCGTCCCAATGTATAGGGCCATGCCCTCCGTCCCAATGTATAGGGCCATGCCCTCCGTCCCCGTGTATAGGGCCATGTCCTCCGTCACCACGTATAGGGCCATGCCCTCCGTCACCAATGTATAGGGCCATGCCCTCCGTCACCAATGTATAGGGCCATGCCCTCCGTCACCCACGTATAGGGCCATGCCCTCCGTCACCCACGTATAGGGCCATGCCCTCCGTCACCAATGCATAGGGCCATGCCCTCCGTCAGCAATGCATAGGGCCATGCCCTCCGTCGCCAATGCATAGGGCCATGCCCTCCGTCACCAATGCAGAGGGCCATGCCCTCCATCACCGATGCACAGGGCCATGCCCGCCGTTACCAATGCATAGGGCCATGCCCTCCATCACCAATGTATAGGGCCATGCCCTCGTCCCCAAAGCATAGGGCCATGCCCTCGTCACCAATGCATAGGGCCATGCCCTCGTCACCCATGCCTAGGGCCATGCCCTCGCCACCAATGCATAGGGCCGTGCTCTCGTCACCAATGCATCGGGCCATGCCCTCCGTCACCAATGCATAAGGCCCTGCCCTCCGTCACCAATGCATAGGGCCATGCCCTCCGTCACTAAATGTATAGGGCCATGCCCTCCGTCAACGTCACCCCCGGGGCGTGCTTCCAGGCCGCGGAAACGAGCTCCCTATGAAGTAGGACCGCACTGAACCGGGGCCCTGCCCTCTCCCCGGCGCCCAGGGCCCCCCCCTGTCAACACAAGGCCCGGGTATCCGCCCAGCGCCTGCAGGCAGTCCGCCGAAACCGGCCGTCCCACCAGAGAGAAGCCCTCCGGATGGCGCGTCCCACACCGGAGCCCGTCCGCCAGGAAGAAACCCCTGCCGCAATGTCTCCAACACCCCCGTCACCTACCATACCCCGCTGCCCCCCCCCCCCGACATGGCTGCGTCACCGTTCCGCGTCAGACCCCACCGCGTGTTGCGACCCCCCTGTCCTCCGGCGGGCGTGCTCCCTGACCATGGAGTCGAGCTCACTACGGAGAATGAGCACACCGGCATGGGACCGTGCGTCCTCTCTGGCACCCAGGGAGAAGTCCTCCACACAGTGCGTCACCCCCCAGAGCCTGTCCACCAGGAAAAAGCCCACTGCAAAGAACGTACCTCTCACCCACGCACGACCCCCAACTGCCCTTGAAATGCCCGCGGCCTAACCGAGACGCTTTCCCTGTTCACGCCTATAACGCCCGTACCGTCCGCTCGAGTCCCCCAAACCTGCCTCTAGGCTGACACCCCAAAAAGTAGTCAGCACCCAAAAAACGCCCCATGTTCACCATAACTGCAAGAAAAGAATCCAGTACGCTCTGCAAAAAAACCCCGACCCTGCGAGACGGGTAGACTCCACCCCCTTCAGAACCCCAGGTGACCGACAAAGCTGCGCCGGAGCCCGAATGAGGCCCGAACAACTCCCCTATGAATGCCCCCCGTGTCCCTACCTACAACTCCAGCCCACCCCCCCCAGACCTTCCCGCAGGCCGCCCCAAGCAGCGTGTAGTCCTCCAAGACGCCACAGCCCTCCTAGACACGCTAGACAATCTACCCCTGCACTTGGCTCCCCCTTATAAATACCAATATGTGCTCAGCTTAACTGGTATTTTGCTGCTTCTGTTACCGCCTCCGCTTATATTATACAAGTAACATTACCCTACAACAAGCCATGACTATTGGCTTTGTCAAAGGTTGTCAGTTGGATAAGATAAATCTACTACATGCATACATAACACCATGACTCCGTTGCATACTGTTGAAAATGCTTTGGTTCTTGTGCGAGTGGATGTGGCGTACTGGCTAGAGCTACTAACTTTGGAGCTCAGGAAGCAGGTTTGCGTCTCAGCATCAGCTCAAGGTACAGTGCTTCTGAGCAAATCAAGTAATCGCCATTGCCTACCAAATAATAAATGACTACGTCTTTGTTGACGCTCAGGGAAAGCACTTCGAGTTTTACAATTTCTAACTGCAAACAAATAAAAGTTACGTCAAACAGTGTACCGCCGCAGAGGTAAGATTTCTTTCCATCAGGGCGCTAGGACGAACATGTTGAGCCCGACAGGGACCCGTCTCGGTACCCGCATCTAAAAATTGTCAGTGCTGGCACCGGCAGGACCCGGCCCACTGAAAGCTATGGGGGCACCTATACGTAGGCCATTATATACATGTCTCTACATACAGCTCCTTGTTCATGCTCTTCATGCAATTTTCCATTCACATTATCCCCGCACACAGCTCTCCTTTCATAGTGCAACCTACACAGCTCTCTGCACACACCTCTCTCTACCTAGCTTTCAGTACTCCTCTCTACACACAGCTCTTTTATGGACAGCTCTATATGGACAGCTCTCTGTTTACAGTTCTCTGGGCAGTAGTCTATGAGTCTGCTCTGTACACACAGCTTTCTATGCATTCCCTTAAAGTCACAGCTCAGCATTCCTGATCTGTACCCACAGCTCTCCACACCTCCATATTCAGCTCACCTGCGCGGGGTTCCAAAGAGGAACGCCGACGTTTTGCTGTCGCAAAGCAGCATTGATGCTGCCTAAACAAATGGAGACAAATAGCAGAATGTTGCACTATGCAGCTTGCTAAATAGCTCCTTGATGCAAAGTAGCCCCCCCCCAGGCATGGACCGTGATTGATTTGCCCCCCCACCCCTACCAGTCAATGAGAGACCCCGGCCTGACGTGAAGCCGTCTGATTTCCCTACAGGCCAGTGAGCCCTTGAATTATCCATGGCCAAGGACTGGGCTGCGTGCCATCCACCGTGTGTGCTGAAAAGGCCTCCTGCCTCCTTGAAGAATATTTACTATAGAGGCTAAAAATGCGTGCGTGGAAAGCTAAAATGCCCTGTTCACAGCTGTGTGCACTGACGGACATTCCAAATTAGGGCCGACCTATCTGGACTGTGCCTTACTGATGTTTAAAAACGTTTCCGCCTCGCTCGTATCCCCCACTCCGCCTTACTGAGTTCCATAGATAAAATGTGGGGGTTGCTAATGCTTCAATGTTTATGTTTTGGGGTGGATGTCAGTATCTGGAGGGTTGACTTGCTCTATGTGCTAAATACAATATTGACGACCTAATGTCTTCTGGGAATTGTCGTCGTATCTTTATTCAGTTGAACCAGTGGGACTGAGTTGCACAGAAACAACGAGGTAAAAGTGAAAAGCCAAGGACAGGAAGGATGGTGTCCTATCAACATGGATCAAGATGTACATGGACGTACATGCTGATAGTACCCTGGCTCACTCCGTAAGACTTCTGGGGAATGAAGAGCAGTTATGGATTGGAGCCAAACTGTGCACACACATTCTCGTCCCAGTTTAAATGCACTAGATGGGACCCAACCTTCCGTTAGACTGTCGAATCCTGAAGAGTGGACTACAAAACTCATATGGCTTTTCGGACTTGTGTGGCTGACAGCCCAGCGCACTGCACGTCCTGAACCTATTTGCTCACCACGCGCTGTAGTACCACGCACATGCTGTAGTAAACGCCCATGTCAGCAAACCACCCCCCCCCCACTGTCAAGGGTGGCAAACCTCCCCCGCACCCCTGCCAATCCATGCTCCCGCTCCGGGATTAGCCGCCGTGTATATGAAATACCCCTCCCCAAGTGGGAGCAGCAGGGAAGCCCCTCTGATTCTTGCATACACATCGGAACTGATAATGTCACAGGTACCGCAATGCCCATTCCCCCCGTCTCTTCCCGCCCCCCCATCCCCCTACACCACCAAGAAGTCCATACCCCCAGCGTACACTCCTACAATTTACCACCCCCCAAGAAGCACATCAGTCTTTACTCCCCTGCCCCAAAACAAAAAAAAAACCCCGGCGGCCGTAAGGACCCTTCGGGTAGGGGCAGCTGGGCCTCACCTAGTCCCACGAGGGAGCCCAACCGCCCGCACCAGGCAGAGCCGGCCCATCCGCTCGGCCGCGTGGAGCCGCATGCTGCTCTCCCGAGCTCCTCCTACGTCCAGCGATGTGTCCAGCAGACCTCCAGCCGCGGCCCGTCCCTGCTCCAGCGAAGTGTCCAGCCTGCCGGGAAATTCCCGTTTCACCCAAGCCTGCACTGTCCCATTGTGTCTACACACATTCCGTAAGTCCATTCTCCTGCAGGCTATCTACTCGTGCCGTTTGTGACAATGAACGCTTCGAAAAATTGTCCATCCGCCACCCCCCGCCCGGCGGCCGAGACACCACACTTATAATGGTGTCTCTGCCGCGTGCCCGGCCGGCTACCACAACCCAACCAAAAAGAAGCCCAACAAAGCCCCCCCCCCAGCCCAAAAGCTACCAGAACGCCCAAACCCGTCCCCGGTCGGCGCCAGCTCCACCCCCCCCCCCTTTCCCCGGCCCCCAAATTCCCCCCCCTTAGCTCCTCTGCTCGCTACACCTTTTTCTTTTTCTTTCTTTTTATAAGCATCTGAGCTCTCACCTTTAGATGGGCAGTTCTGGTGAGCTTGGGGGGTTGAGCCTTTTGCATTAGCTGAGCCTGCAACTCTCCCCCCCTTGGGAACAGCCGTTTCCGCGCTGTGCCGGGGTGAAGCACAAGCCTGTGTATCCGGAGCTTTCGCCCGGGCTCCGCGTGTAATCTTTGGAGGCATCCTCACCACTTGCCGTTGTGTGGAGCAGTATCCAGCCGTGAACCACCCAAACTGACCCGACGGGTCCGCCCCTGCTCCTCCGTTCTCAGCGGCTGTGTGTCTCCTGGAGCGGAGCTCCGCCAGCACCAGCCGCACCATTGCCGACACCGCCGCCAGCAGTTCCTCAATCACAGCAAGGAGGCCAGCGTCACCTTTACTACATCCACGGGTCATGAGGGGTACGGTCATCCCTTAATTTACATCCCAGAAAAGTTATTTGGCATGCGTTAATCCTGTAAACTGCAGCCTGGCAGCAAGGAGCGATCACCGCAGCTGTCAATCAGGCACCATCTTGCTTCTGCTCACCCACTTTGACCATTTGGAGAGTGTATTCTGTTCATTTATTTAAGATATAGCTATCAGGGAAGAATATCCACACATACTAATCATGGGACACTTAAGCACCAAGGTCTCCAGTTCTGCCTTTGAAATTTACGCTAAGCCCGTTAAAGACGAAATCTGGTCCAAACCTGAGATTTTACTCCTGGAAAAAATAACAACGGATAAATGAGGGTTCTACTTCCTCAAGATACTTATGAGACTGGATCTGATCATATTAAATGGGAGAGCACCCGCAGTTCAAGTTGCTCTTTTTACATTTCATACCCCCCCTACCCAGAGACTTTTAGACTATGTGGTTGTTTCTTATCAAATGTTTGGGGTTTGTGAAAATGTTTTTGCTCGCCTATTGGTAATGAGTGACCTTAGTATAGTGGGCATGACAGTGGCTTTTAATTTACAGGCATTGACCCAGGGGAATTCTTGTCTGGGTATGGCCACTTTTATTAAATCAAATGGTTGCTCCTTTTTGACATCAAAAAAGATGGCCGCGGTCAGTTTGAAAAATAAGGGGATTTATGCAATCAGTTGGGATGTGTTCCCGACAATCTTATTCAGTTTTTTAAGGCCCAAATGAAAGAGATGCATAATTTAAGTTCTAATTTTGTTGGCCCTCGATTGCCTGAACGGGCACATCCCCTTCAAAAATAGTAAATCAAGAAATAAATCAATTAATACGAAAACCGCATTTGCAGTTCTCCATGGGTCACCAGCAGGAAACTATTCGTCTTCTTCGAGTATGAAGTCGTTGTAAAATCGGTGGAAGGTGAAGGGATTACAATTCAAAGTGGATTGATTTGAGAGAAGCTACAAGGGCTAACGACTGCAGGAAGTACTGGTGTCTGTTTGCACAATACTGTGATTCAAGACAGAAGGCTCTGCCTATTCTGATGTCTGAAAAGGACTGGCTGGATTATATCTCCCTATTGTATTAGAACAATAGATCATTTGCTCCTGTGATGCTTGGGGTGGATGAAGCCTCTTTCTTGGTATATGGTCCTCCTTCAGGGGAGGATATAGTGGGGTTTATAAATAATGCTAGAACATTAGATGGTCAGGACCCTGATGGAATTTCCATTTCGATCATCAAAAAGGAGGCTATTGCCTGGGGAGCCTTTATCATCCCGCCATTTAATTATTGTTTTTGAATTGGGAAAATGTCCAAATCTTCAAAGGGAAGTGTTGTAGTCCATATTTACAAGAAGGGCCCTAAAACCTCCCATCTAGCTTCAGACAGATTACTTTGCTGGACTCCTCGGGCAAATTATTTGCTAAGAGCATCCTCCGCTATTTACAACAATGGGCTCATGATCAGAATATTATATCCCCAAATCAAGCCGGTTACAGAAAGATGTATAGTACATTAGATAATATTGCGGTCCTCCAGACTATTGTAGATAAATATGTCTTCCTGCAGGGTATGCCAATTTATACAGCATTTAACGATTTCTCCATGCGTTTAATAGAGTTGACCATCAAATGCTGTGGAGGAAGCTTCTTTTATTGGGTGTCCCACAACACCTCTTGGGTCTCATTATGGAGTTACATTCGAATACTTGGTGCCAAGTTTTGATGGAGGATCTCAGGGATTATCCTGTATGATTACAACATATTATTGGCTTAAGGAGGGTTGCCTGCTGGCCCCTCTCTTGTTTTCGTTATATATATCCGATCTCCCTGATGCCCTAAATTCTGTGAGGGGGGACACCCCGAGGATTGTTCGACTCTTTATTATATGCTGATGATGTGTCTATCTTTGTTTTAACACCGATTGGTATGAAACATAATTTGGAAGCCCTGACCAAATATGTAGAAGCCCACTTTTTGAAAATTAAAATCGCCAAAAGCGAGATCCTGATCTTTTGCAAGAAATGGTTCCGAATAAAGAGGTTTTTGCAATGGCTTTTGGGTTCTGTTAAACTTGAACTTGTTGATTCCTATCTATATCTTGAAAAAGACTTTTCAAAACCTGGGCGGGATATAGAACATATTAATCTTTGTGCAAGCCAGGCTTTATCTCAGGCTAGTGCACTGCACAGATTCTACAGAATTTGTGGGAGACGCCATTTTGGGCATGTTCTGTCAGTATTTAGTGTCAAATTTCCTTCCTCTTTGTCCTATGCCGCTGAGGTGCTGGAAATGAGCTATTGGCTTTCCGTTGATAAGGCCATAGGTTGAATCTTGTGTCAAATCTGCAACTTAAACTCTTTGGCTGGCCCCCATGCTTTGCGACTTGAATTCGGTTTAGTCTCCTCATATAGCTGCTCCTAGGCAGTGGTTTTGAGGTGGGACGATTCCCTTTTTTGGGGGATGGTGAACACTTAGGGGTGCCCTGAGAGTTGAAATTATTCTTAGGCTACAAGATCAGTCAACATTCTTTAGGTTCTGTGAGTGAGCAGATGATGCTTTCGGCTTAGCTTGAGTACCGATCCCACCATGTTAAGTCCATGTTGAAGCTGTTTATAAAAAGGACTGTGTCCTCCATTAGCTTGGCCAGACATATTGCCTTTAGTCAGCACAAGTCGCACAATGAGGTGGCCTTTGGGAGTGCTTTGGGGAACAAACCACAAACCTACTTAACTTGGAATCTACCTCATTGGATCAGAAGGCTGATGCTCTTGTTGAGACTGCATTTTCTGCCCTTAAGAGAAATTAATGGTATTGGGAACAAAATACTGAAAAAGGAGAGAATTTATGAGATGTGTCGTTTCGTTTAGAAAACTTTATTTCGATTCGTAAAAACAGAATCATAAAAGTATTACATAGCATATTACACAAACTAACGGGATCATACAATTATATTTCTATCCGTAAACATTATTATATTGCCATTATATGTTTTACGGGTAAATTTTAAAAGAAATCACATATATTAAAAGGAGAAAAATGTTGACAATACAAATACAGTTGATATTAATACCAAACTCTACAGTGTTCACATAGATAGGAAACAACAATCCATAACAATAATCAATATCGGTTTCTGATACTGAGTGCTACTCTAATAAAACTAAGTACAGCATTACATATTGCTGGGGTTGATAGTGAGAGTAAATGTTCATATTCCTCTTTATAATAGCGAGATCCAAAGGTTAACAGAATCGGCCTGATAAATCTACTTATTGGATCTTTGAACAAGGAACAAAAAAGTACAAGATGAAGAGTGTTTTGAGAGACTTTGTTGTTACAGGCACACAAGGGTAAACTCTCACACCAGCCCAGCTGTTTTGGAAAAGCAAATAAAAATGCAGTGTGTTAAGACAGAACCTGGTCAGATAAATATATACAAAGAACAATATCCTAACCGGTATTGTTTGGAGACAATTATTAAGGATAACTATACAGTATTATCCTAGACAGAAGAAGGAGACTCCGTATGATTTTCATATGTGCTCAAGGCATAATTTTTATAAGCATTATGAAAAGTATAACAATCATAATTAACAGTTAATATCAACACTGCAATTATTGAATAAGAAGTGACAGCCCAAGGTTGTACAAGGTGCACGAGTGCAAAAGTGAGTGACACTACGGCGACACAAGTGACAGTGAAATACAGCGTGGACGGCGCAAAGTGTATGGTGAACAATTATGTACAGTGAATAAAATCAACAAAGTGGTTTCGAAATTTTTTAGAGGGATGATTGTTCATTTTTCATTCTTTTATGAAAACCACTATGTGAAAAGCGCCTAGAATCTCGCTGGAGAGTCGACGGCGTTTCGATCCGTAAAACTTGGGATCATCATCAGGACAAGGGGGGCTGGAAGCAGTGCTGCAAGAGGGGGAAATGAAGTGAATGACAGGTATGGGCGGTGGTCTAGTGGGAAGGTGGGTGAAGAAGGAGGAAAAGCTCACCGGTTGGCAGCAGGGGGGTAACAGGGAAGGGCGGAAATTGTAAGAGACTGTCGAGGTGCCTCATAGGACGTCCCTTGCCAGAGGACGGGGTCAAGTTCACAAGGTCGATTCTTCAAGCGTAGTTGAGCTGAGGGTTAAAGATAAGTGGGATAATAAGTTTAAAGGTAAGGAGCGCCTAGTCTTTTTGGCCGGCGGTAAAGGACACAATGTGCACTTACCACGGGGTGAATCAAAGCCGAGTGGTCTGTTGGTGGTTCAACGTTGATCCACGGCGTAATCGGCGGATAGGGGCTGGTGATAATCACTAGCAGGGTCGATGTATCAAGTGCGCTGCTGCTGGGGGGTGAAAGGTAAAGTAATGTTGAATTTCAAGTATTGGCGCGAAGCGCCACCCATACCATAAGATAGGGACATGAAGTACACTTACCACGGGGTGAGAGGGGGCCGCGTGGTCCAGGGGCGATTCAACGCTGGTCCCAGCGTGAACGGCGGGTGGGGTGGGGGAGGCACAGTCTATGAAAGAAAATGCAGTGGGTAAGCGATCACAAGGGATCGCGAGTCTAATGAGAGGCAGGCTCTAAAGTAACAGACCTCTACAATCGAGAGTGGAGAACCAAGGTAAACTTACCTCGAGATATAGGGGTACTCTCGAGCCGGCGTGGTCCGTAGCAAGGTCTATGCAGATCCTTGTGTGATCAGCAGACGAAGGGGAATGAATCTAGGACAAAGAAGGGAGGGGTTTAACGAACTCGAGGATCCGAAAGTTATTGGGTACGGAGAAGTGCCGTAGAATATCGGCTCTGGGTATTTACCTCTCCACAAATTAGGAAACGGCGAGAAAAGCGCTGTTCTAATGTTGCCTTAGCGATCTCAGGGTTGAGACAGAGCTAAGTAATCATAGGTCGAGGGAGCCCGTCTGATGACGCGGCGCGACTTGGATGAAAAAATGGCATGGATAGGTGGAGGGGGCTAGGAGGGCGGAAAGGGGGCGGGACAGAAGACATGGGAGGACAGCTCGTGAGAGGCAGCTATTGGAAGTGTGAGAAAATGGGGCAGACAGAGTGAAGGCTGGGAATAAGCAGAACATGCAAAGGCCATCCGTGGCTGATAAATAAAAAATGGAGCCGATGTGCAAATCAAATTATTTGAGCCGAGGGAAAGAGAGGGATGGCAGAAAGGGGGGGAAAGGAGGAGAAGGGGGACAGGAGGTTGAGTGACAAGTTATTCTAAAAGGAGCATGTAAGGAATTTACAGTATATTAACCCAGGACATTGTTGTTTTGAAACAAGGAAGCAAGTCCAACGTATGTAATGGGAGAATATATAGGTAATGTAATATATCGCTGTTACACCTACTACATAGGTAGTATAGAACTAGGGTACAGAAGAAGAAGGGCAACTTATAAGAGAGCCTAAGTGGAGATCTATCGGGCATAAGGTTCATGCCTAGGTAAAGATCTATCGGGCAAAAGGTTCAGGAGAGAGTGGAGTGGGCAACCTCTGTTGGGGAGAGGTAGGGCATTAACACTAAAGACAATTGTCAGATGGTAATCGTGCTGTTCCACTCGTCAAGCGTATTCAATCCGTTGTTGACTGAATCGCAGAGGGTCATCCACCTACATTCACTCTTGTTTAAGATGGATTTCATGTCACCGCCTCTTGTAGGTAGTGTCAATTGTTCGATCACTTGCCATTTGATGTCTGTATCCCTGTGATGTTTTTCAAGGTAGTGGTTCACCAATGGTGCTGTGGTCACCTTGCAATTGATGTGACTTTTGTGGTGCACAATTCTGTTTTTTATGGGTTGTGTGGTTTGGCCAGATAAAAGCGCCATTGTGTCTGCCCTATATATGAAAGGTTAGGTTGATGCTGCAACCTTCCCCTGTGGTAGACCGCGCTCTCACTGTTTCTCAACACACCTAAGTTAGTGCGATAAGCCTCTTTAATTAATGGCTTTGTCTCAGTACCAATGGTCTCAACATTCGAGAAAATATAACCCAGACCATCTTGGAGAGGGTTTCCCTGACGTATAATAGCCATGGGATCTTCTCGAAGTGCTCAAGCTTGAGGCAGTCTTGTAGTATTTCCTTAGTGAGTTTCAAATCATCAGAACACCAAACCTTGCTCCAAAGCAGCAAGGGGAGACATGGATGGTGTCACTCACGAATTCGAGACCCGCCTCAGTATGACAAAAGATGTTAGAAGTACCTGTTGGGACACATAAAAGGCGTTTTATAAACTTATTTTCCATAATTTGGATATTGTTACAGGATTGCGTACCCCGCACTCCCTCGCCATATGTTGCGACTGGGATACATTTAGCTTTGTATAGAGATTTTAGTTCCGCAACCGGCTTCTGACCCAATTTGCTAGAAAAACGGAAGATGGCCTCAACAGTTTGGGTAGCCTTTTGTACACGTGCTGATACTAGAGGATCCCAACTCTTGGTTTTATTAAATAAATTCCCCAGATAATTGAAACTATCAACTTTCACAATGATTGAGTCCTTCAACCATAAGCCTCCGAGATTTTAGCCCTTTCGGGCCGCAGACCATAGTGAAGGACTTAGTGAAATTGACCCGTAGGTCTAACCCCTGCATAAAGGTTTCAAAAGCATTTAAACAAGTTTGCATGCTATTAGCAGTTAGGGTCATTAAAACCGTGTCATCTGCATAAGATAACATCGGTATCCGTTTACCATTTACCTGGGGATAATCTGCAGAGCTATCCAACAGAAAGGCTTCCAAACCATTGGTGTACACCAGAAACAAAAAAGGGGCTAGTATACACCCCTGGCGAACCCCCTCAGTCCATGGTATGGACTATGGGCCAGATGCATCAAGCTAAAAACCGGTCGCAAAGAGGCAGATTCTCAGAATCTGCCCCTTTGCGACCGGTATTTTTGCATTTGGGATGCATCATCCCAAATGCAAAAATCGCTAATAGAGAATTCGCTAAATTGCGATTGTTTGCATTTAAGGAATCTCAAATTGAGATTCCTTAAATGCAATACATGAAAGTTTCAAAAATAGCGAATTCGCTAATAGGGCACGCAAATTACCACGAAGTACAACTTCGTGGTAATTTGCAAAAACTTAGAAAAATGCACTTTTGTGCATATTTTAAAGTTTCATGTTGTGCACACACATGCCCTAAGGGCATGTGTGTGCGCAACATATGTGCACAGATCAAAATCAGGGGTGCAACAGGGTGTCCTTTGGACACCCCTGCACCCTTGAACTCGCAATCTCAATTTGCGAATCGCTAATTGCGATTCGCAAATTGAGATTGTCTTCCCATTCATTCCTATGTGCCTCTGGGCCCATAGGAATGAATGGGGAGGTATTCATTAATTGCGACTCGCAATTTGCGAGTCGCAATTAAGGAATTCTAAGGAATCGCTATTTATGTAGTTATTGCTTGATGCATTCCATTTTGCTATTCCTTATTAGCGATTCCTTATTTTTCGCTAATAAGGAATCGCAAAATGGATGCATGATGCATCTGGCCCTTTGTCTTCTCACCGGCAGGGCCAAATCTGATCCTTACTGTTGTGGCAGCGTGGAGTCTACGAAGTAGTGTGACCAACGGTTCCTCAAAACCCCATAGACTCCATCATTTGCCAGATTTTGTTTCTGCATACAGTATCGAAGGCACTGGATAAGTCCATGAAAGCCAAGTGGATACAACCACGCTTGGCCTTCATGTACTTACCCATGATTAGTGCCAGATTTAGGCACTGCTCAGTAGTGCCTTTTCCCCGCCTGAAGTCGTATTGGGATTCAACAATAATACCATTTGATTCTGCCCAGGTTTCCAAACGAGCCAGAATCACCCTACCCATTAGTTTGCAGGACGCATCTATTAGCGATATTGGTCTATAGCAACAGGGGTCGCGTTTATTGCCTCTTGCCAAGATGTCGGGATGCGACCTACCACAACTGCTTTAAACAGGAGTAATAAAAGTGGTGCCCACACAGCTGTATTATATTTAAAAAAATCCAAAGGCACCGAGTCCGGGCCCGGAGCCTTCAGTGAAATGGCCTTACTTAGTGCGGCCTCCACCTCAGGGAGAGTCAGTGAGAGGCTAAGCATATTTGCTGACTCCCGATTTATATCGCACATCCCCTCGAAATTAGTTACGAGGGGGGGTCCCTTTTGGGTTAAAAATATTCCCATAGTGTACCTCCCATGTGTCCTCTGGGATATGCACCTGTAGGGTATCCTTTTCTTCACTTTTTAAGAAAGGGCGATTTATAACCTCCCAAAAAAGTCGGCTGTCCTTTAATTCTGAGGCTTTACTCAAGTCATCCCATGCCTGCCTTTTTAAGTCGGTTTTGCGCTTAGTGATGGCATCTCTATAGATTTTCCTTGCCCTTCTGACCAAAACCCTATCCCGAGGCACTTGGCGCAATGCCTCCGTTAAGCTCTAGAGCATTCTGAATCAAACCATTTACAGGTGTTTCCCTTGTTTCCACCCATAGGTTTCAGGAGATGGGAAGCCACATTACCCAAAAGAGCCTCGAAATTGTCAATTATTACCTCTGCCTCATTTGAGGGGGTTAGGCAGGCTTCCAAACTTTGTTTGTTTATCTTAAAAATCTCCAGCTCTAAAAGTCTTGGATCTACCTTGTCCCACCTTAGGGTAACCTCCTGGTTCTGACTGAATGTAATTGGGTGCTCCACAATCTGCATTCTCTTGAAGGCGGGACACAAACTTAAGATAAGTGGATTGTGGTCACTTGCTGGGTTAACCTCAATCTGAAAATCATTAATAAGGTGAGTATATTTTCTTGAGACCAAGGCAAAATCTATAACACTCGTCTGGCCTCCCGTGCCATGGAAAGTGGGGACACTCTGGGGTCTTGAAAAATTAGACATATCCAGGGCACAAAGATCATTAATTATTATAATATTATTTAAGGCCTCACCTTGTTTTGAGTGCTTACAACGCGCGAGGGGCTGGTCATTTAGGTCTACTAGACCACAGACTCTTGAACCACTAAATTTACACAAACAACAGTTAAAATCACCTACCCACATAATAAAAAGGGGGAATGTAATATTAGTTACTTTCGCAATCTCATCCTGTAGTTTTTGTATGACCACTGGAGTTGGGAATCAAATATATTATAATACCAATTGATTAAAAGCAAAGGGACCAAAAATAGGTCCTTAATCACAAGCAATTGGAACCAGGGACATTCCATCAATATATCAGATTTTATCCTAGCATGCTTTACAGAGATAGCTGCCATAAGACCTCCATTGGCTCTTCCAGCTTGTGAGGGTTCTGCTGGAACATTAAAAGATTGGTAACCATCCAAGCCAGGGGACCCTCTGCTCCATGTCTCCTGGAGACAGACTATATCAAAGGATTTCACAAGTTTTAACCATGCCGGGTCCTCTAGCCTCCGTGAGAGGCCAGCTATGAGCCACGAGATCAAGCGGAAGGCCACACCCTCAGCCAGACTGTCTACCTCCCCCACATGTGTTGTAGTTTGTGACTGAGATTCGTCATTGGCTCTCGAGGTTACTCCCGGTGAACCAATGTCTACATCCAATGAAACATATTCCACCTGTTTGGAGATGGCTCTATCGCCCTGTGGTAAAATGCAATCGGTGTGCGTACGATCACCTTTCTGGCGCCCAGTTGGCGTTGATGGTCAATACACCATCTCCAGACAGCTGTATCTGTTCATAGTTGGGATTCCTCTCCAAGTGTCCCTGAAAGATGGTTCTTTGGTAAGATATCTGATGGGATTTCCTCCCCAATCCTCCCTGGTAGGGTATCTGATGGAGTTACCTCCCCAATCCTCCCACTCTCTTCCTGGCACTCGTTGACCGACTCTATGCCAGTTCTGTTCGTTAGCTAAGTCATTGTGGGTCCCAGGGAGGTAAAAAAAGGAGAGTCTTTTAGTATCTATACCTTCATTGTTATTTTGGGAGCCCCATGAACAGATGTGATTCACTGTACGAGGATCCTTAAAATTAACCAGTATACAGTCACCCTGGATTGACTTCTTTCCATGACCCACCCAGGGAACTCTACGAACCGTTATGATCTGACTCGACAAATAAGGTGGTAATGGTCGGTTCTTATTGAGCCAGTATTGGACCTTGTTCATCAGTGCCCAGGGAGGTTCATCTGTGGTGTTTATCAGCTCCGGGACACCAGTCATCACTACCACAAAAGGGGTAGCCTCAGGGGGGAGAATAGCAGGGAGTCTACTTTTGGATACTCCCCTGTAGGAATCCTTATTGACATTCATCAGGGGTACTATGAGGGTATTACTAACCACCATATCCTGCACAACAGGTTCTTTGGGTTTATCAGTAGCTTTCTTCTCTACTATTGCTGCAGGGGTTTTCGATGTTACAATTTGCCCTGCAGTCGCTGTTTTTGTTACTTGTGGAACCGCTGTTTTATCAGTAAGTAGTTTATTTCCCCCTATCTTTGGTATCCCAGAGGTTAATGGATGTGTCCTTTTTGACTAATTCAGCTAGATGTTTTTCAATATGCTGTAATCTAGTTTCTAACGGGGAGAGATAAGATTTAAATAACTCGCCCACTTTTGTTAGAAATTGATTTTCTACCACTTTTTCATTTTCGCCCCCTATCGAGATAGTCAAAACATCAGTGGTTACGTTTCCCAAGGGCTCATTTGTGACAGGATCTAAACCCCCAAATGCATCAAGTGGTTTTGGAGTCGCAAACGGTGAGAATCGGAAAAATCGTCCGTTTGCGATTCCAAAATCACTTTTTGGGATGCAGGAAACATTTTTAGAAAAGTCGCTTTTTTTGCATTTCCTAAAAATGCGATTGCATTTAAGGAATCGCATTTGTGCGATTCCTTAAAAGCAATGCATGATTTTTTAACAAATGCAAATTTTGAAATAGGAAGTGCAAATTAACACGAGGTTGACCCTCGTGTTAATTTGCGAAATTCTGCAAAACAGCACAAAAATGCATTTTGGAAAGTGTCATGTTACACACACACATGTCCTTTGGACATGTGTGTGTGAAACTTGCACTTAAAAAAACATTTCAAGGGTGCAGGGGGGGGGTCCTTTGGACCCCCCTCAGCACCCTTGCAGTGCATCAACAAAATTGCGAATCGGAAAAAAAAATGCAAAACGGCATTGATTCCTATGGGCCTCTAGGCCCATAGGAATCAATGTAATGCCATTCCTTAATTGGGATTTGCAATTAAGGAATCGCAAATTCCAAAAATTAAGAAATCCTAAAATCTTTTAAGATTTCTTGATGCATAGGATTTTGCAATTCCTAAATTGCGATTCCTTAATTTTCGCAATTTAGGAATTGCAAAATCCTACAATGATGCATGTGGCCGCAAGAGTTGTTATTTCTGTTTTCCACGCCCTTCTGCACAAGGTTGTTTGAGTTGTCCCCCTGGTGCTTGGCTAACTCCTGTGTCCTCTTGGCCCTTTTAGTTTTCTGTTTATCCCTAAAATGTGTCTTATACAAGTGCAAGATATTAATCATGTGCTATTTGTGTGTCCAGAGTTGCAAAAGGCTAGGTGCTAGTTTTTTACGGCCTTTATTCCTTAAATTTAGTATTCACACCACCCTTGAGGCCCATTCATTTATTTTATTCCCCCCACCCCAAAATAAATAGTTTGTAACAGGATCTATTTTTAAAACCTTTCTGGTTATATGTTAGGAATTCTTAAAGTTATTTTTACATTGCAATGTTTTTAATTCTCCTCATCTAGGAGTATGTGCGTTGCCATATTTTTTAGGAATGTTCTGTTGCTATTTGCACTTTATATATTGTACTTCGCTGTTTTACAAGATTGTTTAATTTTCTTCTGCATTTTGTATAGCATGTATGGTAATATGTTTTAAGGAGGTAGTTTTGTATAAAGGAAAATTATTTATCGAAGGAAATGTATTTTTTTGTCTTATCTGTGGTATATAATTATGAGGCCCTTGAGGAGTTCCATCAGTGCAGCGTGCGGCATGGTCTTCTTGTAGGTACTCATAAATCTCTCAACCACGCCATTCGCCTGTGGCCAGAGAGGTGTGCTTTTCTTATGCTTTGGTATTTAAATGAGTGAGAAAGTCTTTAAATTCCAGACTTTTGAAAGGCGGGCCATTGTCAGATTTAAAAATCAAAGGAACACCCCAAGTTGCAAAAATACTTTCCAGGCTCTCAATGAGGCTGTCATGAGTTATTGACGACAGATCTTTCACCAGAGGAAAACGAGGATATTTGTTCACAAATACTAGAAGATGAGGTCCATTGTCAAGGGGTCCAAAGAAATTAATTACAATATTCTCCCATGCATGCTTTGGGAGATCAGACATGTTTAATGGATGTGGGGCTGTCTTAGATGACAAACAGTTGCAGAAATGACAGGGCTTTAACTCTTTTTCAACTCTTTCATTGGGACAGGGGTGCCACACTTGGTCCTGTATAGCTTGTTTCATAGCAACAAGCCCACTGTGTCCCTCATGGGCCAATTCCACAACTTGTTTTGTCAGACTCTCAGCTATGACAATTCTCGACCGTCGTGAGATGATGTCTTCTGGAGTAACTGAAAGTTCCTCTTGCACTTTTTTGAATTTCTGGTATTCAAGGTTATCATAAAGACGTTGAGTATATGTTTGCCATTATTGTGTAATAATGTCTTTTAATATTAGCAAATCCCAGTCAGTACTCAAGGCAGCAATGATTTGTTCTACTAATATGACAGAAGGGGAACAGGACTTTACAATGAAATTAACATAGGCATCAGCCACTTTAGAAGTAGTGCCATGACACTGTATTGGCACACGTGAGAATTTGTCTGCAGGGTTTTGATCTTGTTCTGGAGGATGCACAATCATATAATCATACTCTTACAATAGCAACCCCCACCACTCAATGTGAGAGGGCATCTTGGCTTTAAGATTTCCAAAAATGGTGAGTAATGCTCAGTGGTCAGTAACAACTGTGAAATGTTTTCCATACAGGAACACATGAATATGTTCACAAGCAAACACTGCAGCTAGGCTTTCTTTTTTCAGCTTGTGAATAAGCACGTTCTTTCGTTGAGAAACTTCAGCTAGCATAAGCCACAATGTGTCTCGAGGTATTGGGATGTCCAGGGTGCTGGTCAAAGATGGCACCCAACACCACTGGACTTGCATCAACCACTACCTCCGTCTACAACTGCAGATCAAAGTATGCCCTTTCAGTTGCATTCTCAATTGCATGCTTGTTTTTCTTGAAACTTTGTTCACATTCACTTGACCATTTAAATGGGACATTTCATTTGGTTAAGTCTCTCAATGGGGCACTTATAGTGGCAAAGTCATGTACATATCTTCAACAGTAACTGGCCATACCAAGGAAGGATCTCAGCATAGTTATATTCTGTGGGAGAGAAGTTGATGACAAAGCTTGTACTTTGTTCTGGTCTAAAGTCATTCCCCCATCAGAAAATACATGGCTAAAGGACATGAGTTTGCCCCCAGATGCATCAACAACCCATGTTGCGATTCCTTAATAACGAAAAATACCGATTCGCTATTAAGGAATAGCAAAATGGAATGCATCAAGAATCACAAAAAAATTGTGACACCCTGTTGCACCCCCGAAATTGATCTGTGCACATATGTTGGGCACACACATGCCCTTAGGGCATGTGAGTGCGCAACATGAAACTTTGAAAAATGACCTTTAGTGCATTTTTCAAAGTTTTTGCAAATTACCATGAAGTTGTACTTCGTGCCCTATTAGCAAATTCGCTATTTTTAAAACTTTCATGCATTGCATTTAAGGAATCTCAATTTGAGATTCCTTAAATGCAAATAATCGCAATTTAGCGATTTCTCAATTTGCGATTTTTGCATTTGGGATGATTCATCCCAAATGCAAAAATACCAGTCGCAAAGGGGCAGATTCTGAGAATCTGCCCCTTTGCGAGCGGATTTTTGTTTGATGCATCTAGCTGCTAGTTTGATGAAACTCACATTTTGCCACATTTAAAGTGACACCTGCATCAGCAAATATCATATTTCTATTGTGTGGCCTCAAAACCTAGTATGTCATCATTGTAATTGAAAGCATTTGTGGCTGGCAGTAGTATGTGACAAAGTACATCCTGAAAATATTTGGCAGCTGATGATACTCCGAAACTTAGCCTTTTATATTGAAGCAAACCAACATGAGTCAAAAAGGTAGTACTGTGCCTACAATTCTCTACCAGTTCGAGCTGGTGATACCCTTTGTGCAAATCAAGGCAGGTAAAGACTTTAACCCCATTCAGCTGCGTAATTATGTTGTCAATGTGCAGATCTGGATGTCGTTCTCTTTCAATCGCCTTGTTTGCTTGGCGCATATCAAAACAAATACTCACAGCTCGTCAACTATCCTTTTACGACACTACACTTTCGGTTCTTCGCTTTACGGAATCCCCTATCTCATCACCAGTTGTAGCGCCCTACCCCAGTCCGGGAACCTGTAAAGGATCACACCAAACATAGAGCTTGGTATTACACTTCTTTATTCATCGGCATGTCACTGTGAACTGAACATTCTACATCATGAATTCCATGAACCATGCGCTTACTTCACTGTTCTACAAAGTCCACCAGGAACCAAAAGGGTCCCGTCATCTCTAAATCACAAGATGCTACAAATATCACAGAAAATAGCCTCAGCATTGAACTAGAAATTCGTGTCAAGCAGTAACAGAGCAGAACCCAACAGGCAGTCTATTAAAAGTCTACAGCCGTGTGAGAAGTTGGCCTGATGTATGATGTCTCCAATTATGGGGGCACCTTGTATCAGTCCAAACAATCCCTTATGGTGGTGGTTGTAAGTCAACCTTATAGACAAGCTATCCTAGAGGTAGCATGGACTAAGCAGCCTTCAGGCTAAACTCAAGAGGGCATGTGAAGCCAGCTGTTTTACCATATGCAATCCTGTAATATCAAATGAAAGGACACCACACAAGTTATATATTATAAAAATATGTGTATTTATTACTAGAATAATCCCCTGTACTCTTTATGAGTATAGAAGCACAAACGTTTAAACAAAAGCACAGTTTAACATATGAAAGTTGCACAATTATGGATGAGGCCGGTGGCCACTCGAACCATATATCAAAAAAGTGGTATAAGTATCACTTTACGAACAGTGGTAAGGCCTGGGGCCTTGGGAATCGCTGGGACTACACTGGACTAACAGCAGTTAGGATGGGAGTATCCCGCGGGACTCGGGTGCAGCGCTAAAAGCACACTCATGCACCAATGCAAAGTCAATGGTGAGAAAAAGTTATCGAGTTACAGTTGTAAGAGTCTTCCGACTGGAATAGAATTACCACACTTTAAACTTAGACACTAGAGGTGTAAACCACTACAGGAGCACCGGTGTTAGATCATTACCTCACCCACAGGAAGCGGATGCATAGGTGCCAAAGTGTGTCGGGTTTCGTCATGTAGATCTATGGAGCCTGGAGATGAAGATGCTGCAGGCGGCCAGGAGAGAAGAGTCCGGTTGGATCCAAGGGTGGATCGAAGATGTAGAGTACCTGAAAGCAGAGGGGACAGAGTCTGGGTCACTAGCCAGTGACCAGGATGGAACCAGGAAGGAACCAGGCGATGTCGGGCGCAATCAGGTGCTTGTTGCGAAGCTTGTCTCCGCTGCCACATGGACTCTGGGGCACCGAGGATGACCTGGAGTAAATCACGAGCTGTACCACAAAGGTTCTCGCTGTCGGCGGTGTCGGCCTCCGGATCGGAGTTAACAAGTCTTGGCAAGGGCAACCCACGTGGGATTAGAAGATCGCTTCTTGATCGGACCAGCAATGTCAGATTGGTTGCTCCTTTTCAGGGGAGCGAGGGCCAGTCTAAAGCAACCAGACTAGCAGAGCAAATTCCAAGGTTCGTTGGTACTGGGGCCACTAGCCAACGGACAAGCGACCGGACCAACGCATCAAGCAGAAAAATGCAAAAGGGCCCCACACAGCACTCGGTGAGTGTGGAGGGGAGATCTTCAGTGCAAAAGCTGCTCGGGGCTGGGGCTTCTGAAACCCCAATGCACAGCTTCGAGGAAGCTTTTGGAGCTGCACGGTCAGCACTTCATAGTTTTTCCAAGATGGCCGGCTCCACGCTTCACGTCGCCTCCACGGGTCTCAGATTCGCTGGGACTGTGGATCGAGCTGCTGAAAGTCAGGGAAGCTGGGTCTTGTCGATCTCTGTTGCTCGAGTTTGGGCGGGAACTGCAACAAAGCAAACTGTTGGGTGCTGGATGGTGCCTGTTTGCACAGAGTGGTCACTCCTTGACCACAAGGGAGATTCTTCAGTCATCTACGTCGAGTAGGATGTCGAAGGGTCCAGAGTTTCATTTCATAAGTTTCAGTCAGGATAATCTGATGTGCACTGGCACAGCTCCTCCCTTTATTCCAAATCAAGGGGCTGGATTACCTGCTAGGTCCCTCCTATGGGTGGGACCCAGGAAGGGGGTGGTCACACCCCTTTCCCTTTGTCCAGTTTTGTGCCAGAGCTGGGGCTGGAGTGCCCCAGAACCGATTTGACTGGATTTTGCATGGGACACCTTGTGTGCCCCAGGCAGTGTCTAGTTTCTTTCAACCCTCCCTGTTCCAATCCACTATCTCCTGTCTGGGGTGGTGTAGCACCTCCCTGTGACAGGAAACTCTTTGTCCAGGCCTCCCCTGCCAGGTTTCGGTCAGCAGCAGGAGGTCAGACTTGTGTCGGGGCAGCAGCATCCATTTTGTGATGCCGAGGCTCTGGTTAGGATTAACCGCGTTTTAAGTAAAGTAACATGTGCTCTCCCTCTAGAAGGGTGGAATGCTACCCCCGTCGCCAGAACTGGCGAGGGGGTAGTATTCAAAGTGTATGACACCTTACACGACATGTTTTGATAAAGCCAAACCAAAGTTAGCAATAACCGCGAGGATTATAATGCACTTAAGAGTATATGGTATGGCAATACCCTGGAACAGCAGTAAGGAAATGGTTCCGAACTCTGCAGACAGGCTCAGCTCATGCTAAACCACCATCTCACATAAAACCAAGTACTCTGCCTCCAGGATTGTTAAGGCCTGCCATAGGAGTGACTTATAGGTGCATATGTGTCCAGATATAGGTTTAGACATAGGTATACTATATCTAAGCAAGGGGTGATTACATGACCTTGCCCCAGCTGAGTGATCAGCCAGTTGTGTCAGTTTGGATGGCCAGCCAGGGGTGGCAAAAGATATGCTGCAGCCCCTGGTAGGCCTTGGATGAACCTATGCCCTGGGTACCTATAGTACACTGTACAGGGGCTGATAAGGTGACCCAATCCAATTTAGTTATGCACCTAGGGTACATGGAGTCCATTTTAAAGAGAGAGCAGATAGCCTGGGGCCCTGATTAGCAGGATCCCAGGCCAACTAAGTCAAAAACCAGCTAAACACAAGGCAAAAAATCTGGGGTAACCATAGTCAGGTATCCACCTTCCTACAAGCCGGCTCTATTAAATGTCAGCGGTCCGACTATCAAGGCTGTGTAGTCTTGAGTAAGGGTAGGCATTACTGACGTAATTCTATCAAGTGTATTACTTTCAATTACATCAAAATTAATCATAATTATGTGAGAAGCAGAATCCAGCATTAGGAGCTAGTTTCTTTTCAAAATGCACCCTTACATCCAAAATGGGCCAGAGGATTTGTTTACCCTTTTACATTTTGTTACATTGTTTACTTTGAAGCTCCGTTTATCTCACCTTCATGTCATATCACTGTATTCTGCTTCAAGTTCTCGTTCAAATTATTCTCTATGATTTATTTCCACCTCCCGGCTGCGCTTCTTTGACCAGTACGATCCATTCTACTATCTATCCCCTTTCTCCCCCCCTTCTCCAAAACATGCCTCCACTCTCTCTTCCACCCTCTAGCTCAACCCCTCCCATCTCCAAACTCGGCCCAAACTCGTGGTCCATCATCTACCCCCCCATCTCTCCAAACATGGTAAGAAGAATTTCAAACAGAAAATGCTCCGTCTATACCCAGAAACCTCACTCACCACCAACTTAGTCTTCTTCACTAAACGTCCATCCAAATGGAAAAGCATATTCTTACGCTACCTCACTATCTCTAATTCTCATATTATCCCTTACGGCTTTAAACTCTCCACCACATCATCCTCATCCTTCCCAGGCGAAGTAGTGATCTCCATCTTCAAATCCGGAACCATACTCATCCAAGCGTCTGAGAACCATCTTGACTCCTTTGAACAACAATTTTGTAAGTTTTCCCAAACACTCACTCAATCCCTAAACGCCCCCATCTCACCCCCGCTGCCCTCTTCACCTCCTCCCATCACATCGCAGACCCCCTCACTTCTTCTCCCTGATTTATCCCAACTCATTTCGCCTTCTTCACCATTAATTTCTCCCTCCCCCCTATCTCCTCTTCCAGACCATCCCTCTCCCTCTCTTACTCTCAACACCGTTACTCCCTCACATCCTCAAATGACTTCCCCCACTTTCATCTCCAGTATGAGCTCTGATCCACCACTCCCCTACCCCATTCTATCCCCTCTCTCTATCTCCCCCCCCACCCACTCTAAATGACAATTTACACCCCATTATATCCCCTCTCGGTTTTCCCCCCTCCTCCCCCTCCCTCAACCAAACAGACTACTCTCAATCTCTACTCACCTCTCTCGCTCTCAACATTATAACGTGCTACGACTCCCTTATCTCACAATCTTCTTATGTTCATGCCCCACCCCCCTTCTCTACCTCCGATTCTCCTTCCCCCCTCCTTGAATCCTTCACCCCCTCTAATTCCCTGGCTACCCACACACCTCCCCTTGCTCCCCTATCAATACCTAATGCTCTTAGCTCTATCTCACTTGTCTCTCCTCTTACCCCCCTCTCCCACATCCCTCCCCCATACACCTCACCACTCACTCCTTCTATGACGCCTCCTACATCCCCCACTCACCCCCTGGTCCCCCCCGCTTCTAACTACAAGCTCTCTCCCACACTCCTCCCACCCCTCAACTGCCTCACCAACTCTCCCTCTGCCCCTTACCTCCTGGTTCCCCCACGCTCCCTTAATTACCCCCTTCCCATGCACCTCCCCCCCCTTAACTCTCTCCTCACCTCTCCCACCACCATGTACCCCCCGATTCTACCCCCCTCTTTACACACTCCCGCTCCCTCACCCCTCCCTCCCTACGACTCTCATACCTTCCGTCCCTCTGGCTCACATCCCCACACCCCCTTAGCAGCCACCTGTTACCCTCCACAACCACCTCCTCTCACTTCCCTACTATCTCCGATTACCCTCAATCCAACTGGTTCACCTCTTCCTACTTCCCCGATGCCACCTTCTCCTAACTGTCAGCCTGAAGAGTACAAGTTCTACACATTCTCATCATGTCCACTTCTGCCCCACAAAAATGATATCCCCCCACATTTTAATACCACCCCCCTCCCCCCTCCAGGTTTCCCCCCCATCCTCCTCACCGTCCCCCCCCACCACTTAGATTCATTTTGTGCTACGAAAATAACACTAAATGCTTCAGGACACTGACAACAGAAGCCAGCAGCCTGTTGCTTGTTCTTAGTTTGTTGTTCATGCTCCTGCGGTAGGATTTTTGGCCAAAATTACTGTTAATTACTGAAGTTGGAGTAATTATGTACCTTTGGTAATTTCACATCACATGAGTAATGCGTAATTACTGAAACTATTATAATTCCTCCAACGTAGTTGAAATATTGCCCAGGCCTAGTCTTGAGTCCACCTTGTTCATTTTTAAACCACTACCAGACACTCCCCACCTCTTTATCTTACTCCTGTAGTTTCCTGCTCTTTCCCTTTGTGACTGCTTTTCCTCCTTCTTTCTCCCAAGTATTTTTCCCTCTCTTGTTTTCGGGAAATGTCTGAGGAGGAAAAATAAGTGTTGGTCTCCAAAAATGAGTGCCAGTGGCCCCCACCGGCAACCACTAGTTCAAATTAAGCACTGCAGGCACCAAAGTAAAAGTGGCCCTATTAGTGAACCAGATAGTTAATAAGGGGCCATACATTTGCAAATAGCCAAATTTTGATCTTGTAAATAAACATTGTATAGGTATTTTGCAAGGTATGGGAGCCTGCATGGATTTTGTGCTTGCTACGGGCCATAAAACAGGCCCACAAATATGTCACTTAAAGTCACATGAATTCCATTATGAAACACCTGGTGTATTTTAAAATTCACAGACCACAATTAACCTCCTAGAACACACGAATGCTGCTTTCATTTCCTTCATTGCTATAGCACCAAATCACTCTGTTGAAAGAGAAAGAAAGTCTGACAGTCAGTGTACCATTAGGATGGGTTGTTACCAGATATTCAAATAGGAGCAAAGAGGTCTTACATCGCAGGGAACACCCAGGTCAAACAAGCTTACATTAGAAGCTGTCATAGAGTCATTAGATGATCATCCAACTACATTAGAAGTTATTTTCACATCATCAGACATCATCAAGCTCTTGAAGTCATCAGCAAAGTTTAAAAGCTCAGCCTCATGATTTAAGGATGACTAGAAAATGAGTGTCTGATGACTTCAGAAGGTGTCATTATTCCTGATGATTTAAGGATGACTTACAACTGAGTATCTAATTAGTTTAGGAGATGAGATTGTTCCTGATGACTTTAGAATGATGTGAAAAAGTGTTGTCTTTGTTTATTTATATCACTTAACTAATGCCCCATGGTTTCCCCAGGGGGAGAGTGTAGCCGGTTGTCACACTCGCTTCAAGGCTACAACTCTGCCTATTCACCCTGTAGGGTGTTGCCCGCCGGTGACCGGATTTGAATATGTTGTCCCCGGTAGGCAACACCCAGTAGATGTACCGGCATCATTGCAGCCTTGAAGCAAGTGTGACAACAGGCTACACTCTCCTCCAGAGGAGCCATGGTGCATTAGCTTAGTGAGATAAATAAACAAAGACAAAGCTCTTTCAACTTTAATCAGTGGCTTGTCACCATAACCAACAAAGTCCAGCTACATTGAGCACAAGCTGTTCCATAAGAACACCTCCACCTCACACACCCCTCTCTTTCTCTCCAGACACACCTCATCTCGTCGTGCCTACCCAAATACTCTAACGTACCCGTTTGGGCTGCAGCCAGCATACTGTTTTTAAGCGATTTGTGTTAAAAAAATGTTGTCTGTTGAGCCAGCCTTTTTTAAATTTAAAGCGAGAAGACAAGGTGTGTGATGTCCATAATGTTGGAAATGTATGTGCTAGCAATTCATTCCTTGTCCCAAATCCCATTGAAATACCATGCCCAATCTCATTTATTTTTTACAGTTTTAATGCAGCGCAAACGCAATGTAGGGCATTGAAGCACTTTACGTGCACAACAGATTGCATGGTCCGATTGATATTTTTGAGCATGGGGAGCTAAACAATCTACCTAGAATCACAGGGTATTGAGTTAGTGCTGGGACCCGAACCTGGTTCCTCAATTATAAAGTCAGCAGATCTTGTTGCTCGGCCACTTGTCCTCCCTACATCGCCTTAAATTTATTTATACCAGTCTTGTAGTAAGTAAATGCATGTGTGTGATTCCTTAATAGCGATTTTTAGGGTATCGCTATTAATGAATCGCAAAATGCCATGTAGGTAGGAATCGCAATATTTTTTGCGATTCCTTAATTGTGAATCGCAAATTGCGATTCGCAATTAAGGAATACCTTCTCATTCATTCCTATGAGCCAAGAGGCCCATAGGAATGAATAGGAATTGCTCCCTCAATTTGCGAGTCACCAAGAGGCCCTCGCAAATTGTGGGAGGTATTCCAAGGATGCCAGGGTTCCAAAAGGACACCCTGTTGCACCCCTGAAATGTGCATATGTGCACATGTGGCAAACATACATGCCCTAAGGACATGAATGTGTGCCACATGGCACTTAAAAGTGTTTTTTAAAGGAAATCGCTAATTACCACCAACTTGAAGTTGGTGGTAATTAGCAATTCCTTAAGGCTAAATTGAACTTTCTTTTGTGCTACTTACATTGCCTTTAAGGAATCGCAGTTTGCGATTCCTTAAATGCAAGAGCAAAATAAGGAATCGCAATTTTGCAATTCCTTATTTTGCTAGTAGGTTTCAACTTACCTACATTGCTCGCTGCCAAATAGCGATCGCAAACGCTGAAATTCTGCGAATTTCAGCATTATCGCTCACTATTTGGCCACCTACATCTGGCCCTAAATGTTTTATTTTGGATTCCCACTTGCTATCTGCTGCCCACTCACCTCTATGGAGGGACATGAATTAAATAATCTCATTCCCCTGTCGGGCTGCCCAAATGCTCCAACGTACGTACTAGCGCTGTGCCAGTATGTATCTGTTTTCAAACTCTTTTATGTTAAAACCAGGGCTCGAGTCGGGGTACCACGCGGGTGGACGGCGTCCCCCCACTTATTTTACCGGGTGGACGCCGTCCCCCCTGCTAAACAGCTGGACTTCACTTTTTGGCCTCTCATGGGTGAGATCGGAGCTCGCAGCACGCTGCTCACCTCCGCTTTTGAGCGGGGAGGAGGTGTCAGACAGGGGCAGCTCAGTCTGACACTGCACTGTGTCTTTGGTAGATGCCTCCGCGCAAGGAACCCGCGACCCCCCCCGCCTGCTCCTCCTCTGTGCCCGTCACCCTATTCCATCACTCGCTTGTACAAGCCCCCCTCACTGTATCCCAGAACAGCGCCCTCTCCTCGTTGGAGCTCCTTGTCGCCTACTGCACCGACCCGCCTCACCCCTTCTCTTGCTTCTACAAGCCCCCTCACTGTATCCCAGCCCAGGGCACATGTGCCATCACCTCCGGCTCCCGCCCCTTGCACCTTTCGTGACGTCACTTCCTGTTGTGACGTCACTTCCGGTGACAGCGTCCCCCCACTTCTTTTTTTAGGACTTGTGCCCTAGTTAAAACCATTCCATGCGTCAAAGCAACCTTTTTTCAAAATAAAAGTGAGAAGACAATGCTTGTGACATCCATACAGACAGAAATGTCTCCGTTTGCATTACAGCCCTCACATTTATCTATACAGTTTTGATGTAGTGCGCACTCGACAAAGGGCCATTGTAGCGCTTTACTTTCACAAAATGTTACATAGTCAGCCCTGTTGTTTGAAGTGGTGAGAAACACAACTTGCCTAGAATCACAGGATGATGGCCCACATGCATCAAGCATTTTTGCAGTCGCAAACGGTGCGATTCCTTAAAATCGGCCGTTTGCGAATGCAAAAGTGCTTGTTGGGATGCATCATGCCATTTTAGAAGTCGCATCTTTTTTACGATTTCTAAAATTGCGTTAGCATTTAAATGCTATGCATCATTATAGAAAAATATGCGTTTTTTAAAATTGGAAGTGCAAATTACCACGAAGTTCAACTTCGTGGTAAATTGCGAAATTGATTAAAAATGCACAAAAATGCATTTTTTAAACTGTAAAGTTACACACACACATGTCCTTAGGACATGTGTGTGCTGAAAAGTACATTTCAGGGGTGCATGGGGGGGTCCTTTGGACCCCCCCTGCACCCATGAAATTTTCTAAGTGCCACTCGCAATTTCCATTGACTCCTATGGGCCTTTTGGCCCATAGGAATCAATGGGAATTGCGAAAATTAAGTTAAGAAATCGGTATTTCTTTGGGATTCGGTAAAAATTGCGATTTTTACCGAATCCCACAAGAATACCGAAAATATTGATGCATATCATTTTGCATTTCTTAATTTGCGATTCCTTATTTTTCGCAAATTAAGAAATGCAAAAAGACACAATGATGCATGTGGGCCGATGTGTGGGCGCTGCGAATCGAGCCCAGTTCCTAAATTATAAAGTGAGCATGACTTACTTCTAAGCTCTTCCTCTCCATACACACCCTTACAATTATGCCTTGTTTGTTGTAGTTTGCCTTTAGTTTGCCTTTAGAGCTCATGGAAATAACTTTACCTCAATCATAATTGTTTGTACAGTTTTTATGTAGTGGAAACTCAACATAGGACCTTTGCAGCGCTTTACCTGCACAGAATTTGACATAGCTTTTTTTTTTAAGCGTGGGGAGACAAAAACAATTTGCAAAGAATCACAGGATGATGAGTCAGGCTGGAACTGGAACTCTGTTCCCGCTGCCACTTTCCCTCCCCATGACTCCTTTGATTTATGCCACTCTTGTTGTTTGCTTTTTGCTCCAATGGAAAAAACATCCTACCCAATCACATTTATTTATACAAACAGTTATTATGTAGTGCAAATAAAATAAAGGAAAGGTCCATTGCAGCGCTTTACTTGCAAAATATGTTACATAGGGCCATATGTATCAACATACCCTTTTGCGATTTCTTAATAGCGAATTTTAAGGAATCGCTATTTAGAAATCGCAAAATGGTATGTATGTAGAAAATCGTTTTTTTTTGCGATTTCTTAAGATTCCTTAATTGCGATTAGCAAATTGCTAATCGCAATTCAGGAATAATTTCCCATTCATTTCTATGGGCCAGGAGGCCCATAGGAATGAATGTGAATTATTCTCAATTTGCGATTCGCAATTTGCTAATCGCAAATTGAGTATAATTTCAAGGGTGCAGGGGTGTCTCAAGAACACCCTGCTGCACCCCTGAAAATTACATGTGTGCGCATATGGCGCACATACATGCCCTAAGGGCATGTATGAGCGTCACATGGCACCTTTGGATTTAAAAAAAAATGCTTTTTTGAGAGCATTCGCAACTTACCACCAACTAGAAGTTGGTGGTAATTTGCGATTCCTTAAGGGCATTTTGGGGAAAAAAATCCTTGATACATTGCTTTTTTAAGGAATCGCAAATTTTGCGGTTCCTTAAATGCAATTGCAAAATAAGGAATGGCAAATTTTGCGATTCCTTATTTTGCACCCAAATTGTTTTATACATACCATTTTGCGAAAATGGGTTCTCAAACGCCGACATTCTGCGAATGTCGGCGTTTGCGAACCCATTTGGCCTTGATACATATGTCAGATCTGTTCTTGGAAAAAAAAAAAAGCATGGGGACTTAAACAATTTTGCCACAATCACCAGCGCTGGGTCTCGAACCCTGTTATTCAGTTAAGAGTGCAGATCAAAGTCCAAGTCGACTATGACAAGAGCAGATCTTTCTACAGCGACTTTCATTTTTGACATTCTTGCTAGTTTGCCTTCTTTGCGCCTGTCACATACGCATTTTTGAAACGGCCTTCATGTGTTATTTTCTATTACCACACACCTGATTATCTGCTGTCCCTCCCCCTTTGCATGACCCTAAATGAAATCCCTGAAGGCATCGCGAAAGCCCTATGCTTATCCTTTAGTGCCAGAAGTAATCTCGTTGTACTGCAGCGCCAACAGAATACCGCGAGGTTACAACGGTAAATATCAGGTAATCTGTATTCAATCATTTCACAGATGATGACAAAAGACACGTGTGCTATAAAACACACACAGTTAATTAAAAAAAGTCACATATTTAAATATTTAAAATACAGCAATAAAACGGAATGCGTACAAAGCATCAGACCATAATTAAAAATTCAATATTGAAATATAAACTAATTGAATACACAATTAAATGGGAGCAAAACATCAAATAGGCCAAGACATAAGGTTCAGATGGAAATGAGCGAACAATATTTAAAATAACATTGCCTTTGTCAAATGTAGGATACTCCTCAAGAAGCAGCCAACCAAATAACAGGCATCTTGATCGTTTAGTTGCAAGGCAGCTTTACACTTCGTGAATTTGTGCCAGCGCAGGAGCGACGATACAAATTTCCTAGTGCAAGGGAGATAATACTGACAAAAGAAAACAAAGCGCAATAAGGTCTGATTTGATTGCTCGTCACATGGGCAAATACAAATATCGTTTGGAGAGTATTGCCCTAAGGGAAAACACAGCAACCTACATGTTGGTCCTTGCCTAAATCGAGTCAATAAGTAGTGTTCATACATATTCTGCACAAGTAATATATACGGGGCGATCCAGACAGCAGTCTCTTACAAATGACTTCACCGCTTCCACAACCTCCCTAGTGGCCTGTCTGTGCTTAAAGAGGCAATCCCAAACCCAGCTTTGATCTTTCTCAGTGATGGTGTCTGGGTTCTCAAACAAGTATGCACAGCCCAGAGTCGAGGTGGTAGCTCTTGTATATTTTGGCCACAGGATGTTCAATGCGAGTTCACAAGAAAGACAATCTGTTACAACTGCTCCGTTGAGCTCTGTTCCTTATTTGACTAAATGGGCCACCAAAGAGCCACAGGAGTAGTGGCAATGAGGCCCTGAACATACTCAAGACCTAATTCTTGATGTGAGGAGAAATGGGTGGGGTTGAGGGAGAAACCCCGAACAGGCGACGTCAAAATCAATTTTCTGCTACTTGGATGACAGCAGCGTCTCTGGAGCACCATACCTCCATGCCATGGGTCAAAGTCGGGAGGCACTTCCTTTTGCAGATTTCTAATAACGGGGCCACTGGCCTTCTAAAAATTCAGGCAGCAAGAGAAAACATGGTGCCAACAGCACAAGAGAATCAGGTCAATCTGCTGCTAAAGCACACAGACCAGGTTCAAGCAACATCAAATTCCAGTCCACGATAAGAAAAGAGGTCAGCCTATCTAATTGTTTCCCTCCATGATTTCCACAAAACTACTGAGCAAAGTCTTCATGCCATTTGCCATTCTAGCGAGAAGCACAGCATCATCCACATATAATATGGTGGACACGGCTTTATTCTTGACAGGCAGTACATGCTACAGCAACATCCAATGTTCTCTCCAAATAATTGGCGTAGAGTAAGAAGAGGATAGGGACAAGTAAACAACCTTGGTGTCCTCCACAAGTGACTTTAAATGAGGAAGAACACTCACCGGCCTCGACAAATCTTACTGAGGTCCTGGTGGAGGAATCTAAGGAAGGACACCAAGTCTGCCTCCAGGCCTATAAGCTCAGGCATTGCCCAAAATGTTCACCTAATTGCAACCAAAGGCGCTAGATATGTCCATGAATGCGACATGGATTGAGGTGCCCCTTGCATATTTCTTTTTAGCATGTCAGTGTGCCGTGGGGGAGAGGAACTGCATTCCCTAGCTGCCCCGGCCCAGAGAAGCCCATAGCCCAATTTCTTAACCTAACGAGCTAGAGCACCAGTTGCGCGGGAGTGCGCCGGAAGAAGCCCGGGACAAGGGTGGGGCCGTCTGTGGCCGTCCAGGGCCGGTCGAGGATGAGCTGGGCCTCCTCCCCCTTACATGTGCTATTAATATTGAGCCGTGTTATGTATCTCCCTGGTTTTGTCTATCATCTCACCAATTTTACATTTTGGTAGCTGTGGTTGCTTTTAGTCTCTTTGTTCAGTTTCATTGCCCGTTTTGGAGTAAAATCTGTTCCTGACTTCCCTGTGTACTTAGCTATGGCGCTCCACCTTAGAAATGGGAAGAATGTTACACTAAGCAGGGTTAGGGGTTCTGTGTCCGGAACTCTGGACCAGTTCATTTCCAGAGCAGCAAATGTTCTCGAAAAAGAAATATTGCTTACCGAAAAAAGGTTGTCTCTGGAGATATCATCAAAGCGCTCTTCCCTGGGGACAATTATGGCTGCAGCTTCCCCAAAACATCATCAGGACAATGGCACTTCATGCCCTGGTACAAGTGGGGAGCAGGCGGAAGTGCATGGGTTTCTTAATATCAGCCCTAGTACCGCCATATTCACTACCACCCTTAGCACCTCCACAGACACCAACACGGATAGTATATCTATATTAGCGAACAGCTTTGCTGAATCTAACACTCCCATGCCCCTTCCAAAAGCATTAAATGCTCCAAAAATGGGATTGTCCCAAAAAGTGCATCCTTTGGTAGGAAAACGAAAGCGTGGGGTGGGACCCAAAAGGGTAGATGTGCCAAAGTAACAAAACCAAACACCCTATCCCTAACATCCCACCACAAAGAGCAACACAAACCGGCTATCACCGCTAACGGGGATAGGCCAAGTAAACATCCAGCTATTTTGACTGTAAACAATCACCTATCCAAAGGCACGCTTGCAGTCCTAGAGCAACTACTTAAATCCTTGCTGCTTCCACTTCTTGAGAGGGTCAAACTTATAAATGAGTCTGTGGCAAAATTGGAAAATGCAGTTAAGGACAATTCAGCATTATTGGTCATAGCATTGGAGTCCCCCGGTGGCTCTGGGACTTCATTGCCCCAAAGAACGGCTGCTGACCCCAAGAGTGTCCCAACAGTAACCCCACAGGTCTTATCATCTAACCTAAATACCCAATTAGGTCCTACTGCCTCTGTAAATGGCGCAGTGCAGGCATCTGTTGCTGATCACACTAGGAAGGGCGCTGAAGCTATTGGTAGCGTTGGTCTGAAGAAGCCGGCTACTCCTGGTAGTAGTGTGCTACCTAAAGCTAGAGGGACCAACGAACCTATGTAGGAGGTTTTGCAAATGAAGCTCCCCAGTATCAATCTACCCCCGGAGTCAGTACCATACACTGTTATCTTGGCTGGTGTCCCAGGGATCCAGCACGATAAACTAGAATCCCACAATGAACTTAAGAATAAGGTCACTTTCTGGCTCAACAGAAATAGAACGCTCCCACCTCATGTGAATGCAGAGATCTTACATGTAAGAAGGGTGAGCTGGCTGGGAACGAGAACGAGGGACTTAGAGGGAGATTGTATTATCGTAAACTTTAGGGACATCAGAGCAGTGAAGTATATATGTTATGACTGGGAGAATCGGGGGAGAAATAGAATACAATCCCTTAGCCTGAACTATTTCTACCCAAGCCAATTATGCAGAATGACCCCTGACCAGCTGATGGGTGGGAAACAATAACAAGACGTCGACACACCACACGCAGCCTGGAGTTCCGCCTCCCCCTGACCAACCGTTTTGAGTCATTCTACGGTCTGGAGTGGGTGGATTGACTGGGTTTCCATCAAAGGGAAAGGTTCGCCAATAGGTGTAAGGTAACAACTACAATAGATCAAGTTGAGACACTATCCAACACCAACCCAAATGGGGTGACTGTTAGGGAATGTAGCGAGATTCCATCAATCGCTCCCTCTTTGTCTTCCCAGTTTCCAACTAGAAAGAGCGCTCTTCCTGTTCCTGCCTCCACTAAGGGTGTTCATGCTTCCATCTTGCTCCCTCAAACCTCCACGATACCAATGGCAGTGGCTCGGGCATGGACGGTTAAGATGCCAGAGGGTGAAACTAAGAACAGGGCCCACAGGTCATGCAAGTTTGGTAGCCCCAGTAAGAGCAACATAGGCCCCATGGCCACACAAATGGCCCTGCCTCCCCCTCCTATGTGTACAACGGGTGACACCCACTCGTCGCTAACCATGGTTTCCTGGAATATAGCGGGTCTAAAGAGTAAAATCACCTCAGTAGAGTGGTTAGACCTGGTGGAACAATACGATATTCTGGTATTTCAAGAGACCTGGGCAGTAGACCCCATTTTCCATCCAGGGTATCTTAATTTTTATAAAGTTGCAACTAGTGGGGCAATGGGCAGACCTTCAGGGGGCCTAAACATTTGGGCTAGACAATCTACCAACTGTAGAATTACAGAACTACATGTTGATAGCCCAGATATCCTAGCTATAAAGCTGCATCAGTCCGAACGCCAGGAGATCTTTATTGTTAATGTGTCTAATAGAGGTATGCCTGGTGGGCGTGGCACTGCTACTTTCATAATAATGGATACCTTCTTGGATTCTCTCAGCCCCGATTGTAATGTTTTAATTGCAGGTGATCTCAACTGCTCATTCGAGCCCTTAAATTCTGAAGGGGAAACCCTCCTGACGAAAGAGGATGTTGAGTGGAATATCCCCCTACTCGATCTCAAGCCCATAAAGAAATGGACCGAATCAGCTCTGCAGTGGATGGGTCTTTGTCTTGAGCGTCTTGAAGGATCCTCACTCAGCCTCACCCTCTTCAATATCTACATGAGCCCCCTCGCAGCCATCTCACGCCAACACAACCTTAACATCATCTCCTACGCCGAAGACACCCAGCTGATCCTCTCCCTCACCAACGATCCCGCCACCGCCAGAGCCAGCCGACACGAAGGGATGAAAGACGTCGCCGAGTGGATGAAGAACAGCCGCCTGAAACTGAACTCAGACAAGACGGAAGTCCTCATCCTGGGATCATTGCCCTCCGCCTGGGACGACTCCTGGTGGCCCCCTGCCCTGGGCACCACCCCAAGCCAACAGACCACGCACGAAACCTGGGCTTCATCCTGGACTCCTCCCTCTCAATAACCAGACAAGTCAACGCCGTATCGTGATCGTGCTTCAACACCCTGCGCATGCTCCGTAAGATCTTCCGATGGATTCCCACCGAAACCAGGAAGACAGTCACACAGGCACTCGTCACCAGCCGACTGGACTACGGGAACACCCTCTACGCGGGAACCACTGCCAAACTACAGAATAGACTCCAGCGCATACAGAACGCCTCCGCACGACTCATCCTGGACATCCCTCTCCGCAGCCACATCTCTACCCACCTGAGAGACCTGCACTGGCTCCCCGTCAACAAGAGGATCACGTTCAGACTCCTCACCCACACACACAAGGTTCTCCACGACATGGGCCCGAAGTACCTCAACAGCCGCCTCACTTTCTACACACCCACCCGCCAGCTACGATCGACCAGCCTCGCCCTCGCCGCCGTACCATGCATTCGCAGAGCCACCGCTGGAGGAAGATCCTTCTCCTACCTGGCGGCCAAGACATGGAACTCCCTCCCCATCCACCTACGGCTGACCCAGGACCACCTCTCCTTCAGGAAACAACTCAAGACCTGGCTTTTCGAGCAGTAACGAACCCCTCCCCCCAGCGCCTTGAGACCCTACTGGGTGAGTAGCGCGCTATACAAATTGTTGATTGATTGATTGATTGATTGAGCGTGGCTTTAGGGTGGCCAATGGATGATCAGCCTCCGACAAAATGGGTAGGCCGACCTTTGATAATGGCTTCCACAAAAGCAGAATAGACTAAGTCCTCATTAAAATAGAGCACTGGTCCATGCTAGAGGACATGGTGATTGTGGATCGGCCAGAGAGTGATCACAACCCTCTGGTTGTGAGTCTTCATCTAAATTATTGCGGTGAGCGTAACAATCAAACAGACATTGCAACCGCTGATACACTGCTCACAAATGACCTACGCGGGGTGCGTTGGGCAAGGGTATCTATTGACCACGAGGTCTTGGTGGAGATCACCTCTAAGGTAACCAGGGTTTTGGGTGTTCAGCGCTCACTTCCAACCCAAGAGGAAATAAATAGGGACATAATTCAACTTCAGGAAGACCTATTTAGCAACCTTAGATCCCATTTTTCTAAATCTAGCACACAAAAGAAATCTACTGGCTACCCTCAGCGTCAGTCTTGGTACAACAAATCGTGCCGGGAATCTTATGGCAAGCTGGCCCTCGCCATCAAATCAAAAATCATGCCTGATATTAGGGCAGCAAGGCGGGATTATTGCAAAGTTAGAAACATGGCCAAACAAGACTGGGACAATGAACACTGGCAAGATCTTCTTGATGCAAGTAAGTTAAAAAACAGGACCAAGTTTTGGCACATCATCAAATGGGGAAATAACCACGACTCAATGGTCCCTGTAAATCATGTACCGGTAGAGGTTTGGGTCGAGCATTTTGAGTCCCAGTTTTCTGAGCAAAATTTGACCAACAATAACCCCCCCTCTATTCTTTGCTCTATGCCCTCCTTACACAAAATAACATTCGATAGTAGTGAAGCCAAGGCTGCCCTCAAAAAGATCCCCTGCGGTAAGGCCCCGGGTATGGGCTGTATCCCCGCTGATCTCTTTAAGCATGACCAAGACAGCTGGGTCCGCTATATTGTTTTTCTAGGTAATGCAATTTCAAAGGGTGCTGACATACCCGATTCATGGCGTGGAGCCGAGATTTTGCCAATTTTTAAAAAGGGGGATCGTTCAAACCCGGGGAATTATCGACCAATCAGCTTGATCAACTCTATGCAAAAAACCATTGCTAGGATGGTCCTGGCAAGAATCCAGAGTTGGATCGAGTTGGAGGACATAATATCTCCGCTTCAGGCTGGGTTTAGATCCCGCACTAGCACAATCGAGCAGGTTCTTAGGTTCCAGCTGCTCTACTGGAAAGTAGTCAGCTTAGGTGGTGGAACTATTTATGCCGCCTTTGTCGACCTTAAGTCGGCATTTGACTTAGTCCCCAGGGGTAAACTATGGGGGGTCCTAAGGGGCTTGGGGATGCCCCAGGAGCTTCTGAACATTGTCACAAAGTTGCATGAGGCTAACTTTGCACAAGTTCGCTGGGGTAAGCAAGGGCAGGTGACTAAAAGATTTGCAGTGTCCCGGGGTGTCAGGCAAGAGTGTGTCCTAGCGCCAACCTGTTCTTGTTATACATTAACAGGGTTGTGCAGTACTATGCGGCCTACCCGACCGACGTACCTACTTTGGGTGGAATTAAATATCCGCTACTAATGTTTGCGGATGACACCCTTTTATTATCGCAAACACAGGTGGGCCTGCAGGCGGCTCTGAACAAGTTCGAGGAATTCTGCCAAGAACACGATTTGCAGGCCAACGTGTCCAAAACAAAATTCATGATTCTCAACAAGGGTAGACCAGTGGTAGGCCATGTCACTACGAACAATACAAAACTAGAGCAGGCAAATGCCATGTCCTACCTTTGAATCCTCCTCGAGAGCAAATTGAGTTGGAAGCCACAGATTGAAGCCCTATCCCTAAAGTTTGTCCAGCTCTCAGGGGCCCTGGTTAAAGAACAGAGAAAGTCACAAACTAAAAGGATAGGCCCAGCCATGAAGGTCTACAACTCCAGGATTGGTTCAGCGATCCTGTACGGTGCGGACCTCTGGGGGTTTGCAGATCTGTCTTCGCTGGTTAAAATCCAGAATAAGTTTCTAGGAAATTTAATAGGCCTTCCCTGCTCCAGTCCCACGTTGCCGTTAAAATTGGACCTTGGTTGCCACGCAATAGATGATCTTGCTCATTTTAAGCCGTTGGCTCTATGGAGGAGGATCTGGACCATTCCCGAACTAGCCCCATTTGCGAAGGTTATCATGGATGTTAGATCTATCATGGGTTCGGGTAACATCTTATGGTTCAAACAAATTAGAATATCCCTGGACTCCATGGGTTTGGGTAATCTGTGGTCTGATCCTGTCAACAACCCGTTTCCTCCTAAAAAAGCATTCAAAAACCTTTATTGGTAAACAATATATCAGAAACTCGCTCGACAAGTGTCTTCCACTTCACTGTCGGGACTATTTCTAGAGCTCAAATCAGACCCCCGCTTAGAAGTTTATTGGGACACAGTTATCAGATCCAGCGACAGAAAACCCTACCACCAGCTCAGGGTCGGCTCCTTGCCAACGAGAGTGTTTACAAAAAAGTGGAAGGGCCAGGAGTCTGACTCCTGTCATTGGTGTCCAGACCGCAAAGAGTCCATTGCCCATATATTCTTTAAATGTCCGGCTTACGCAGCCCCACGGGCCAAATGGCTTAAACTAATCTGCCGTGATATGTCCACAAGGGTAGGGTGTGAGGCTTTAAGGATTCTTAGGTCGGACACGAGCGAACCAATAGTTATAGCTGTAGCCAAATTTCTGGGATGGGTGTGGATTTTGAGGGTTAAACAGGATATAGTTGAGTGACCCTACAGAGACTTGTTTTGATTGCACTACAACGGTTTCGTAACACCATTTAAGATTGTTTGTATGTTTTAAACTGTATACAAAATGTTCTTATATGCCATTTTATGAGTCGTAAGTTTTAATGATGTATTTTAGCATGGCACTATCTTTTATGATGAAACAATCGAAATAAAGATATTTTGAACTGAACTGTACCGTGGCGGGCTGTGGCTGGTCAGCGGCGGGGAGGCGTGAAGAGTGCTTCCCCCACTGCAAGTGCGGAGGCTTATGTGGTGGTTGGGGGGCCGGGGGAGAAGTCGAGTGGCACGTGGCGGTGCAGCACGAAGAGTGCTCCCCCCGCGGGGGGACGAGAGGCATCTGGTGGGGTGGGAGGGGAAGGAGCACGGCCTGCAGGCAAGCGGCGGGGAGCGGCAAAAGCGCTTACCCGCGACATCGCGGGGGGCAGCGGGAGCGGCCAGGCCCCAGGGGGGGGGCGGGCGCGACCGGGGGGGGCGGAGAGCAGTCCCCCCCGGGAGCACGTGGAGCTAGCGAGCACCTCGGGGGCGGTGTTGGTGCCAGGCGGGGGGGCGGGCGTGATGACGGGGGGGAGGGGTCAGCGGGGGGCCCCAGAGAGCATGGAAGGGAGGGAAGAGGAGCCGGAAAAGGGGCCTGGAGTGCCCCCCCTCGCCGGGGGGGCTAGTGGGTGGGGTTGGGGGGCAGGCCATGGGCGGCAGGAGGGTCAGGCGGCCGGGGGAGGAGTGGTGGGGGTGTCGGGCCACGAGTGGATGGGTGGGGCCTTTGAGGATGTTTGTTTGGCGGCAGCCGGGGTGCAGGGGAGAAGGGCTGTGAGGGAGGGGTCAGGGGTCCAGCCGGGGCGGCAGGAGTCGGGGGATTTGTCTCCACTGTTGATCTCGGAGGGGAGAGGGGGGAACTGGGATGGCTTGGATGTTTTTGAGTCTTGGGGGGAGGGGGTTAGGGAGGCACAAGGGGCGCAGAGAGGGTATGGAGGGCCGAGGTCGGTGGGGGCAGGGGGAGGGGTGGACTTGGGGGGTGTCGGAGGAGAGGGTGTCCGGCGCAGCAGGTTGGGGGATGGGGGGCTTGGTTCGATGACGGGGGTGCGGGCTTTGGGGGTTTGGTGTGGCGCGATGGCGAGGAGGAGGGGGGATGCGGTAGGTGGAGCCGAGAGAGGATGGGGGTCTTTGGGGCCGGGAGTGCTGGGGATGGTGTGGAGGCAGGAGGGGTCAGGGTTCAGGGTGAGTGAGGGACCCAGCACACCAGTACGGCCATTTCTTTTGCAAGAAGAAGAGTGGCGAGGGGCTCCTGACAAAAGGAGGGCGGATCCTTCCGCGGCGAGCTCGGTACCGGCGGGGGATCCTGACACGGCCGGCACACGAAGGCCCGGGGCGAGCTCTCCGACCCCACCACCCACAGGGCACCAGCGGCCTGGGGAGTCTCGCCGCTGGAGGAGCGACACACGCGTGGTTTTTAATCTTGCTGGCAGGGGGCAGTCGGCACCGCCGACAGGAAGGGTGTATAGAGTGGGTTCTCAGCAGGTGGTTGAGGATGAGGACAGTTTGGAGGAAGGAGAGTTGAGGAATGGCGAGGGCGGGGGGGGCTGAATAATGGTGTCTCTAGTGTGTTGCAGATGTCACAGGGCCAACAAGAGAGGACGGCCCGGACATCGCGTTGGGAGCCGAGGATGGCGTCTCTGGATCGGCGCGGTGGAGAACGGAATGTGGATTCCTTGGTGTTAGGTACGCGAGCAGCGGCGGCCGTGGCGCGTCTGGTGTCGATTGGGTTGGGGGAGAGGGGGGGTCGGGGCGGAGTGGCTGCGGAGAGAGAAGTATGTGGCCGACAAAGGGGTGGGGCCTGACATGGTGTTGTGGGAGCCGGTGGGGAAGGAACCGGGGGTAGCAGGGAAGGAGGGGTCCCTGGGGCTGACGGTGGATGGTGCTAAGGGGGTGTGGTGGCCGGGGCTGCTGGTGAGGCGGGATCGGCAGGCACAGACACGCCGGGGGAGGACGTGGCAAAGCCGGAGAGTAAGTAACTGAAGATCAAGAAGCTGCCGAACATGGGGGTTACGAAACCGCTGGGCACCCATTTGATGTTGGCGATAAAGGAACGGATTTGGAAAGGGGAGTACGTGGAGATCCTTAATCTCCTTCACCGAGAAGTGCGGGCGAAGGAGGGCTCAAAGGAGGAGGAGTAAGAACTCCAGAAGAGGCCGAAGGTGCCTCTTACGATCGAGAACTGGACGGCGGCTTTCTTAATTTTTGCTAGTGTATTTTGCAAAAAATTCCCCGAGCGGTTGATGTCCTTGTTTAAATACACAGATTTCATACGGAAGGCCCAAATCATGGGGGGTGGTTTCGCCTGGGCTCAGTATGATGAGGAGTTCAGGGCGCGAATGGCTTGGGATCCAGAGGCCAAATGGGGTGAGTTGGACACCGATCTTTGGCAGCACACAATGGGGTTGGCGGGGTCGGGAAAGACCATTTTTACAGCGAGCGGGCTGCCTATAGTTTATCAGCCCTTTCAGGGATGGCCCACCCGGGAAGGGGTGGGGGCCGGAGCCAAAAACCATTCCAGCGTCTCAGGTGCCTGTTGGGACTACAACAAAGGTGTGTGCTAACGAGAGCGTTGCCGCTTCTGCCATGAGTGTTCTGGCTGCGGGAAATATGGACATCCCTTGGTCAAGGAGCGTCGGGTCAATCAAAGGGGGGGTCAGCAGGGTTCACCAGGTAGTCAGCGGGCGGGACCCCAGAATGCAGTGGGACAGGCAGAAGTGATAAGGGTCCTGGGCACAAGGGCTCATACACCGGTTAAGGTGGACCGGTTCGTGGCGGCGCTGCGCGATACCCCGACGTGAGGTTGGGGTTTCTGGAGGGGTTCCGTATGGGTCATGAGGGGCCCAGGCAGCAGAGGTGGGCCGACAATTTGAAGTCCGCCAGGGAGCACCCGGAGGTGTTGGGTAGCACGCTGGAGAAGGAGATGTGCGAGGGCCGCATGGCGGGTCCTTTTGAGGAGTGGCCGTTGGAGGAGCTAATTGTCTCCCCGGTTGGGGTCATGCCAAAGACGGAAAAAGGGCAGTTTCGACTCATTCAGCACCTGTCATGGCCCGAGGGGGGCTCAGTAAACGATTACATTGACGAGCGAGAGACCACAGTGTCTTATTTCTCCGTTGATGTGGCCATGGCCCTGGTAGTGGCGGCGGGCGCAACGGCAAGGATGGCAAAGTGCGACATCAAGTCGGCTTTCCGGCTGCTCCCCGTCCATCCAGACGATTGGGGCCTACTGGGAATTCAGTTTGATGGCCGCTGGTACGTGGACAAAGCATTGTCGATGGACTGCTCGATGTCATGCGCACTATTTGAGTGCTTTAGTACGTTCCTACAGTGGTTGTTCACGGAACGGACGGGTCACCAAGGTGTCACGCACTACCTGGATCACTTCTTTTTGGTCGGCTCACCAGGTTCCGCAGACTGCCAGGAGGCACTGGACAGGTTTCAGGAGCTCATGGGATAGTTGGGGGTGCCACTGGCACCGGAGAAGACAGTGGGGCCGGGCACGTCACTGTCATTTTTGGGGATTGAACTGGACTCGGTGGCTATGGAGGCCCGTATACCAGTGGAGAAGAAGCAGCATATGTTGGAGCTGCTGGAGGTGATGTTGGCACGACCCAAGGTTACAGTGTTGGAGATACAGGTGCTGTTGGGCCACCTCAATTTTGCTTGCAGAGTGGTGCGTGTGGGGAGGACGTTTTGTAGGAGGCTGGCCAGGGCTTTGGCGGGGCGACAACCGCCGCATCAACTCGTACGGCTGCCCGCGGGAGTGAAGGAGGATTTGCGGATGTGGCATTTCTTCTTGCAGCATTTCAATGGGATCCCCATGCAACATGGGGAAGCCCTGGTCTGGGATGTTCCGATCTTCTCGGACGCGGCGGGGAGTGACGGTTTTGGATTGTACTGGCAGGGAAAGTGGTGCACAGAGAAGTTGCCCCCAGAATGGAGGGGGTGCAGGAGTATTGCCTTTCTCGAGCTTTTCCCTTTAGTGGTGGCGGTCTCACTCTGGGGGGAGCTTCTGGACCACAGTAGAGTGACGTTGAACGTGGACAACATGGCGGTGGTGGAGGTGGTCAATCGGCAGTCGACCAGGGATGCGCAGGTGTTGAAGCTGCTGCGAGTGTTGTGCTAGGCTGCTTGCGCTATGATATTGCCTTTCGCGCGGTGCATGTGCCTGGGGTCGACAATGAAATAGCGGATGCTTTGTCTTGTTCGCAGTGGGGGAGATTCCATGGCTTAGCCAAAGACGCGGATCGGGACCCGACCAGCATGATGTGGTATGTAGGCAACACAGGATGTTGCAGCTGGTTCTAGGGTGGCGTCCGGGGTGAAGTGGCGGGCCCCAGGAAGGGAGAGGCAAGAGGATGTAGTTCAGTTCATCCTGGATTTAATCGACAAGGTACTCACGCGGGTGACAATAGCGGGCAAACTGGCCGGGATCGCGTTTATGGGGAAACTCTTGTGGGGTTATGCGCCGTCGGCGGGGGAGCTCGGTTCTCGCATGTTGGAAGGGTGGGCCCGAGAGTGCGAGAGGGGGTGCAGGGCCGACAGCCTTTGTCACCGGAGTTACTGGGCCAGGTCCTGGAGGTTTTGCCGGCGGTGTGTTTTGATGCAGGGGAAGCCTGTTTGTTTGCCAATCTGAAGGTGTGGATGTTTTCAGGAGCCTTTTGGGTATCTGAGTTGCTGGGAGTGATGAGGGAAGCAGGTGTCCTGTGGTCGGAGGTCTCTTTCCTGGAGGCCGAGGTGCGCTTGTGGCTGCGGACAGCAAAGATGGATCAGAGGGGGGTAGGTCACTGTGTTTCTTTGCCGGCGGTCGTGTCGGGTGAGAGGTGCCCTGTGAGGTGGGGGTTGAGACTGAGGGCAGTGGCGCGAATGGATGCGGCTGTTTTCCGGCATGCGGGTGTCCGGTTCGCAACTTCTGGTGGTTTTGCGCAAGGCTTTGCAGAGGCTGTGGCTGGACGGGAAGCGCTTTGGCACTCACTCTTTTAGGATTGGCGCGGCGTCCGAGGCGCATCGGCATGGGTGGGGGCGAGGGGACATCATGCGTTTGGGCAGATGGTCGTCGGAATGTTACCGGCGCTACGTGCGGTGCGCGTCGACCATTTGAAGCGCGCGGTGGGTATGTTGTTCCTGTATTTACTGTTTGTTTCTCATTTTAGGTTCGGTAGCGAGACCCCTCGACAGGGATATGGCGGTTTGGATCGTGGGGCATTCGATTGTTAGGAGGGCCCAGGTGCAGGCACGATCCAGCTACTTTGGTGAAAATTTGGGTTTCAACTCTATTGTGTTTACTATACATTGGAAGGGAAAGGGGGGCATGTTGTGGCGAGAATTAGTGTCAACACTCAATGGCATGGTTGTGGCGGGCAGGTGTCCTTAAGTTTTAGTACTGCATTTAGGGGAAAATGACATTGTGCGGGAGACTTGTTTGGTTCTCATGAGGGCCATGAAGCGGGATTTGGGGGAGGTCAAGAGGCAGTGGGCTGGTTGCGTAGTGCTTTGGACAGAGTTTGTGCCACGCCGGGTGTGGAGGGGCACGGTGCATCCTCAGACAATTGATAAGGCGCGGAGGAAGGTTAATGTGGAGATGGTGAGGTTCTGCATGCACCTGGGTTTCTCTAGGATCTGGCATAAGGACATACGTTATGATGCACCGGAACTGTTTAGGGGCGATGGGGTTCATTTGTCTCTCCTGGGCATGGATCTTTACCTGCTGGAATTTAGCGAGGTGTTGTCCCGGTTGTTGGGAGTTCGTTAGAGAGTCGGTGGACCTGAGGAGATTGATGGAGTGATGGGGGGGGGGCAGGAAAAGAGGGAGGCGGTGTAATTACCTATCCTCACGTCTTTTCCTCGGTGGCGGTGTTGTTTTGGAAGTTGGCCAAGTTTGACTGAAGTTTGGTAGTTTAGCGTTAAGTTGGGGAGTTGGTGTACAGGAACAGGGAAAGGTTAAACAGGTTGGAGGTTTTACATTGGAGCTCGTTAGTTACAGTTGCAGGAAGACAGATAGGAGGTTAGGTTTTTGGGGGGTTAGGAAGTTCAAAGGTTATGGGATAAGATTGTGTATTATGGTGTATTATTTAATGTATTTGCATTTTATGTATTGTATTTTGCAGGGTCGGGGGATGTTTTATCATGTGGGGATCGTAGGGGTAGGGGGAGGAAAGGCAAGGGGTCAGGTAACTCAATGTTTAGAGAGGTTTTAGTTTTGTAAGGCGATGCGCCAGTTTTTAATAAGTTGTGATGTGCACCTGTTTCAATAAAGCGGCCTTTTACACACACAAATCGGTTGTCAATCTGGCTTGCCCCCTTCTCCCTCCCAAGGGGGTTTTGGGGGGCAGCTGAGCCTTGAGGCCCGTTTTGGAACAGGTGCGCAGGGGTTTTTTGGATTTTGCATGTTGTAGCTTGGAACAGGTGCTGGCGGTGTTGTTTTGGAAGTTGGCCAAGTTTGGCTCGAGTTTGGTAGTTTAGCTTTAAGTTGGGAAGTTGGAGTACAGGAACGGGGAAAGGTTAAACAGGTTGGAGGTTTTGCATTGGAGCTCATTAGTTACAGTTGCAGGAAGACAGATAGAAGGTTAGGTTTTGGGGGGTTAGGAAGTTCAAAGGTTATGGGATAAGATTGTGTATTATGGTGTATTATTTAATGTATTTGCATTTTATGTATTGTATTTTGCAGGGTGAGGGGATGTTTTATCATGTGTTGATCGTAGGGGTGGGGGGAGGAAAGGCAAGGGGTCAGGTAACCTGATGTTTAGAGAGGTTTTAGTTTTGTATGGCGATGCACCAGTTTTCAATAAAGTTGTGATGTGCACCTGTTTCAATAAAGTAGCCTTTTACACACACAAATCGGTTGTCAGTCTGGCTTGCCCCCTTCCCCCTCCCAAGACTCAGTTCTGCGTTTCCTGGTCCTGCTGTCTGCAGTTCTGCTGCTCGTTATTTTCCCTGAAATGCGGTCTGTTTGCTTCCCCCATGTTTCTGGAGTTGGGAAGTCTGTCTTCTTCTTCTTGGGGCCCCCTGTTACAGCCAGGAGGGCACCGGAAAGTGGATCGCCGGCAGGAGCGTCGATCGAGGTTACCTACTCCATTGGATACTGGCTACGCCCCCTACCTCAACTATTTGATCCAGGCATATATCCGATTTCTTCAGTAATCAAAATTAGACCCCTATTGCATTGGCAGAGATGGTGGTCCACTGATGAGCTAGCCCCCTATGGGCTACCACTTGTGGAAATACTATCATCGAATGTTTATTTGAAAATTCCCTAGCTAGTTAATGTTAAAAGAATGATATACAGTCGTGATTTTTCAGCTGTCTGGGAATTTCCTGCTGATGTTGTTTTAGTGCCAGGATCAGCTTTCAAAGAGAAATTAAAGCCTCTCCTGTGGGATGAGTAAATACTTAGATGTAAGCCGGATAGCTTGATGGACAGGTTTTTATTGTCAAGATCACATGTCCATTAGCCGAGTAGTTGTACATTAAATTCAGACATGGGATCCTTGCAATTAACAGCTTTTGCATCCGCTTGGGTGAGAAATATTGCACTAGAACTTTATGTTTGACATGCAGATTTGAGATTGAAACCTTGCACTAATTCCTTTTCTTTATTTTCAAATGCTCATGCAACTCCTCCCAAGAAGCGGATGAAGTGTGTCTGCCATTTCCTAGGAATCAGACAGTATGACATTGCACTGCGAATTTTGAGAACTGTTACAGATTAAATGATCTACATTAGTGTTGGCAACGGTGTATCCTCTGCATAGGTTATACATAAGACATTTCTAGTTTTTGAGGTTGTTCATATTTTATAACTTTACTAATACTTAGCATTGCACTTTAAATTGTATTGTATTTCACTGCTAGCACTTTATAACTTTTGATATGAGTTACCTTTGCTATTTTCACGACTTACATGTAAGGTTTTGTGGTTTTCAATGATGCTTTTATTTAGGAAGCTTTCTTAATGCTAATGTCACCATTATTCTGTCGATTGAAATGTATTACCTTGGCAACAACAAGAGGGGCAAAAATCAAAGGTGCTGTTGGAAGGTAAAGTGGTCTAGCGGCAAGATCTCCTTGCTTAATTGAGAAACCTGGGTCGAATCCCAGCACCAGCATCCTGTGATTGTAGGCAAATTGTTTAAGTCCCCAAGCTTAAAAACAGATCTATGTAACATGTTGTGCAAGTAAAGCGCTGCCATGGAGCTATGTAAAGTTTGTACTACATAAACATTTTTGTATAAATAAATGTGTTTGGGTAGCATGTTACTTCCATGGGAGCATACTAAAACCATAATTATCAAAGAGCGGTCCAGCACGTGTGCCCTGTTAAATGCTATCACCTGGAGATATGAAGTTCCTCTACTGTAGTGCTAAAGAAACCAAGGGCCAGATGTAGCTCGCCAATTACCGGTCGGTAACGGCCGATTTCGGCCGTTACCGACCTGTATTTGAGAATTGACATGTAGGGGGCATTTTATTTACAGAATCGGTATATTTACCGATTCGGTAAATTTACAGATTCGGTAAAATACCGAATCGGTAAATATACCGATTCTGTAAATCAATATGTAGGTGGCACTGTAATCAGTGCCACAGGCCCTTACCGAATCGTTATTTACCATGGAATACTATTCCATGGTAAATAACGAATTCCAGTGTACATGCACATCTGTGCATGTACACCTGTGCCATGTGGCACACAGACATGCCCTAAGGGCATGTATGTGTGTCAGATGGCAGACAAGCCCGAAACAGGGGTGCAACAGGGTGTCAAAGTGACACCCTGACCCCATTGTAAAATCGGTAATTTTACCAATTCGGTAATTACCGAATCGGTATTTGCTATTGAATCCTATGGGCTTCAAGGCCCATAGGAATCAATCACAGATACCGATTCGGTAATTACCGAATCGGTAATTACCGAATCTTACAGGTTTGGTATTTTTACCGAATTATTTACCTACATAGCAATTACCGAATTATAAATACCGAATCGGTAAAATTCGGTATTTACCATTCGGTAAATTGCTATTACCTACATCTGGGCCCAAGTTCTTAAATAAGGAGTGGGAGGGAGAAAGGAAGGGGATCCTTCTTTTCGGAACTGGGGTCCTCACACACCCAGTAAACCAGGTGTCATGCTTCAGCATATGGACCTGCTCCTCGTGTGGGCAGCGCTGCAATACTCGACGGGCACCCATATAGGGGCACTTTAGCGGAGATCATTTGTTCCTTGCCGTATGATGTAGTGGGTGTGAGGGCCCTAGACTATAGAAGTTGTAGATATAGTGAAAAGGTGACTAAAATAGGTAGGGTAGTCCAAATCAGACTTTTATTAAGGCTGGCTATCCACCTCTAAAAACAAAGAGAGTAGCAGAAATGTAATCTATAAACCTTTTCCATAAGGTGAGGTTATTGACTCTAAGCGGTCAACATGTTTCATGCCTACTGGTCAATATGAACCATGGCAGTTCATCAGGACCTAATAAGTGAATCTATATACACACAAGTGGTGGGGGTGGATGCTACCTACCACGTGTTCAAACTGCAAAAAGTGTCATGAAGTGACCTAAGAGACGGGGATACACAATGGATATACATCTGTATCAATAGTTTCACAGTCACCACCCAATCAGAACTCTCTTTACCTATCCTATCTAGCTCGTACACATGTAGTACTGCCTAACAATGTCAGTGGCACATTTACAGTGGGTGCTATTTAATCACCCACCAATAACTAAAACACTCTAAAAACAGTATAAAAACAGTAGCCTTCAGATATGCGGGTCCTATGCCCTTGTATTAATGGATCACTTTCAAACAATAGTCCTAAAGAGGATCATGCAACTATAACAATTGATCCCTCACTAGAACCCCTCTTATATTAGTGGATGTGACTGTCTAATCACTCACCTATCCTTGGTGAGTGTGTCACTTCATCGGTGTCCGGTAGAGCATCTGGACACATTGGTCACAAATATGGGTGCCCGTCGGGCATTGCAGCGCTGCCCCGACGAGGAGCAGGTCCATATGATGAAGCAGGACACCTAGTTTACTGGGTGTGTGAGCACCCTAGTACCGGCAGGAAGGATCCCCTTCCTTCCTCCCTCCCTTTCCTTATCTAAGACCTTGGTTTCTTTGGCACTACAGTAGAGGAACTGCATATCTCCAGGTGATAGCATACTAAAACTACAAGAGTGGCTTAAATCAAAGGGGATGTGTGGAGGGGAAGAGGCCCAGCAGCGAGAACACGGTTCCAGTCCCAGCACAATCTGCAAAATGGTGCAAATCAAAAGTGATGTAGGGAGGGGAAGTGGCCTAGCAGTGATAACTGAGTTCCAGCCTCAGCGCTGGGTCAACATCCTGTGATGCTACACAAATTGTTTATCTCCCCAGCTTACAAAAACTGAGCTGAGTGCTGCCTATGTAACATTTTGTGCATGTAAACCCCTGCAACGGGCCTATGTTGAGTTTCCCCTGCATAAAAACTGTACAAACAAACATGATTGGAGTAACGTTATTTCCATGGGCGCAGAAAGCAAACTACAAAAGTGGCATGAATCAAAGGGGGTGTACGGAGGGGAAGTGTCTTAGGAGCAAGCTCTGTTCACTTTGTGATTCAGGAATCGGGTTCTATTCCCAGCGCCGCCTCATCATCCTGTGATTCTAGGCAAAATATTTTCTCGTCACGCTAAAAAAACACAGAGCCAGCCGACTATATAACATTTTGCGCAAGTTAATCGCTGTAATGTCCGTATGTCGAGCTTGCACTGAATAAAAACTGTATAAATAAATGTTATTGCTGTAATGGACACAGATACATTTCTGCCATTCTTAATTTCGCACATATTGTCTTCTCACTTTCATTTTGAAAAAGTGTTGGTTTGACGCATTGGATGGTTTTAACATAAAGTGCTTAAAACAGATACATACTTGTGTAGTGCTATCAGGTACGTTGGAGCATTTGGGCAGCCCCACATGGGAAATGAGATTGTATTGTATTGTAATTGCACTTATACTGTGCTTACTACCCCTGACAAGGCACCAAATCAGGTTTTAAGCGAGTAGCACACTACTCCGGAACCCATAAAGGATTAGTGGTGAATTAGTATAGTGAAATATATTAGTCTGTTATTTGGATTGAGGAGGATAGTGGAGGGAAAGAAGAGGGGAAAGGTTTGCATTTATTCAGCGCTTGCTACCCCTGATGAGGTGTAAAGCGCTTTTCGATGAGTAGCACGCTAGTCCAAAACAATATAGAGGTGCATGGGATAGAAGGGGAAGCAGAACTATAAAAAGCTGGGATCGGGCAAGCAAAAGGGAGTGAATGGGTTAACATGCTTCCCCCATGCTGTTTCAATAGTATAACTGGCACGACAACAACGTGCAGGTACAGTGGTACCAAGGTATTACACGCTCATCCAAATGGTCTGTGCCATTACCACCTTGTTCCATTACTCCTGCATTGTTCCTTTGTGCATCACTTTATAATAATTTCTGATTTTAATTGTATACAGCTTTAATAAAGTCTTCAATTTGCTTTTTTCCTGCATTTTACTCTCCCTTGAAAGTATTTGTGCACATTTTGCTGGATTAGAGTCACACTCTACATGGAAACTTACGCATCAATTTTCACAGAAAGCTCTTATCTGGTATGTACCTCATGAGTCAAGCCAACTCAAACTATCATTAGTGATGATAGTGCATTTGACACACATTCTTTAATTCCGCAATGATAGGTTTGCCCTTCCTATTTTTAGTGGGTTCACAATGCAGTTTATGAGTAATCTTTCCAGGAAAGTCTGAAGTAGTTCTCTATTTTTTGAAGCACAGTTGCTGAAATTTCTTCGTAAACTGTACTTTAGCATCTGGTCGCATGCTTTATTTGGGCCAGTTATTTCATCTTAATACAGTGTTTCAACTTTTGGTCCCATGTTGTATCTGGATTAGTAACTTCACCAATAAAGTACAACACTTTCTTTTTGAGACCTTCAGTTTTATCAGTTAAAACAGATACACTGTAGTGCAAATGTGCTATTTGTTTAAAAACACCCTCATATGGGCTTCTGTGAATTAAATTATTCACGCATTGCTAGCCCTGCTCACTGAAAGTACTGGCACTCTCTTTTATGTTAAAACCTTAGATACAGAAACACTAATACTCTGAAATGTACTCTTTTGGCAAAAAGCAGAAGGCTCAATTCCAATCCTGAGTGCAAGAATCCAGAAAATATGAATGTGATGGTTAGCAAAATTATTTAAAAATACCATGTTTTACAAAGGGCCGTAAATGTTATGAGAACAGCCGTTGTAAAGATTAATACTGTTGGCTATATGGAGATTGTAAATTGTGTGGCAATCAAAAGATTTACTGGACATGGTATTCTTCATTCTTGTTACTACTACTTGCATAGAAAATTAAACTACACTTCACTGTACCCGTCACCTTACTGTCCCTGCTCACATCTCTCATATACGCCCGCTATTTTCTGCAACTGTGTACTGTATGAATTTTGCTATTGTTTGTAGGTCTGTCTGTAGAGGGCGACATATTGTGGATAACACAGTACATAGATGCTCTCTGGGTCAGACATTGTTTACTATTGGTTCGCTTTCCTGTCAATCTCATTTGCTTCCTTCTGATTTGATGGCTGTGTTTTTCCTTCTTCCGGATGATTTCATTCAGGTCGCTCCATAGAGGTGAGTTGGCAGCAGATACCAAGTGGGAATCCAAAATAAAAGATTTAGATCCTTTCAAAATGTGTGTGTGACGTTTGTGGAGGGGAAGTGGACGAGCAACAAGATCTGCTTAGTTTATAACTGAGGAACCTGTTCGTGTCCCAGCACTCACTCAATACCCTGTGATTCTAGGCAAATTGTTAAAAAAAATTATCTAACCTTGTAATCTGGCGTGCAAGCTACAATACTCTTAAATGAAGTTCACATACCGATCTTCTAACTTTGTAACTGAGGAACAGGGTTCTAGTCCCAGTGAGCTCAACATACTGTGATTCTAGGGAAATCGTTTATCTTCCCATGCTTAAAAATACCAAAATGACCACGTAATCTGTTGTGCATGTAAAGTGTTTCAATGGCCTTAGTTTGGCTACATAAAAAATGCAAAAGATAAATATGAATGGGCATGGTTTTTTGATGGGCTTTGGGACAGAGGACTGCAATGATAGCACATTCATTTACAACATTATGGATGTCACAAACCTTGTCTTCTCGCTTTCAAAAAAAGGCTGGTACAACAGATGTAATTTTTTTTAACACAAATCGCTTGAAAACAGTATTCTGTCTGTAGCACTAACGGGTACGTTGGAGTATTTGGGTAGGCCCATGGGCAGTGGAAGAGAGGGGTGTGTGGGGTGGAGGTGATCTTATGGAACAGCTTATGCTCAATGTAGTTGGCATTTGATAATTATGCTGACAAGCCACTGACTGTTGTTATAAGCCAGATCTGTTTATTAGGGGCAGTGAAGACAAAGGCAGTGGACCTCACTTATTTATAGTGAACATCGCATCTTAACCCCTTCCATGCGCATGACGAGCTGAGCTCGTCATGAGTTGCGCCGCTCGCATGCTCATGACGAGCTCAGCTCGTCATGTAACGCGGCTTTTCGCAAAAACCCGCACAGCGCGAAAATAGCGGCCGCACGCATGCGGTTAAAGTAACTAGGCCCTTGTGGATGGATAATTATTCTACTGTGTGAGGTGGCTAATATGGCGACCGACTGATTTGCAACTAACTGAGCTCCGTGAGCCCAGTCCATGGCCACGCATCCTCAAGGTATACAGCGCAACCTGCTGCACACCTCTGGTACTCCCTGGACCTGTTGGTTAGTGTTGTGGGCCCCGGCCACCCCCAGCATGGCCTGGGAATCGATTTGCAATGGAGGCAGCATGATGATGTTCGCTGAGCTGCCTACTCGAGTGGGGCAGGGCTTGCAGTGCAGTTCGCCTTTCAGGCATTTTACCTGATGAAACCAGTGCTTTAAATGGGAAAAAATAAGTGCAGGTACTCTTAAAATGAGCTATGAGTGTAACAAGTGGGTGGGGCTAGGGGCGGGGCTAAGGACAAGACATATAAAACACTTCTACTATGTGGCCGAATTATATTCTTGAGTGCGCACTCACAGAAACAAGCAGCAATGCTCACACAAGCATTCCAAGAATGTCGTTTAAAATACCCCCCTACTGTCTGGATTCTCTCCCTCTTTCACTCGCTTTTCTCTCACATACACAAACATGCGCACACAAGCAGGCAAACCCCCTGACACAAGCAGACAGACACTCACACAAAAGACTCAGGTGGGATAAAGGCCATTTTACACCCCTTATCTCCCCCAGCTTTCTTAATTGCTGCTAATGCTGCTGTCTGCGGGATGCCTGGATCCGAGTGTGTGCACAAATGCACACCATGGTGTGAATGTGATTGACAGCGCAGGGCCTGAATGTTCCCTGCTCTGTCAAACACAGCGTGGGGACATTATGCAGATGAGCCCTGCTGAAAAGTTTGAAGGTGGCTCCGCTTGGGCTACAGAGGTGCTTTGGCTGTCAGACAGCATCGTTTGGGCTGCGTGAGCCAAAGCAACAATGAGCCTACCTTTGATGAGTATCGGTACTCTCCTTGGCAGCGGAGAAGTGCCGGTACTCAGAGCGGTACAAATAAGAAGTGCCGGTACTCAGTACCGGTGAGTACCGGCCCATTTAAAGCACTGGATGAAACGCCCATGCAGTGCCTCGGACCTGGCTCAGTTGCAGCCTGTACAGGTTGCCGGAACTCTTGAAACCACATTGGGCTGATATCTTATTCATCGGTGGCAAGGCCACAGGCTGGCGTCTCCACGTAACCAGAACAGACACACTGCGCGGCCCCACAGAAGGTAGGCCAAGACGCGGCCGAATTTGGTGCCTGCAGCGCCCCTTAGATTTGCCAGGGGATCACATCTGACGTGGCCCTTTAGGCGACCTCTCACCCCCACTTGTCCTCATCGCTAGCATGAGTGAGCCCCGAATGAGGGGTGGCAGCCACAGTGGGGGCCCTCCTCTCCTCTCCTCTATTATGCTGCTAAGCTGTTGCAGTCAGTGGCCAAACTCCACTCATGATGATGTAGCCTACACTGGGGAAGGGGGTCCTTAGTGATGGGCTCCCCTCCTAATCTGTACTCAACCGGGTCCCTGCAGTGCTGCCCATACATGGGCTCACTCTGTGACCAACAGCGGGTTTAGCGGCACCCCCCGAAGACCCTGGTATCTCGGCTCCATGACCGTTGCTGCCTGCTCAAGTGCGGCCCCTTTTGAGGAACTTTGACAACTGGGACCCCCCGTCTGACTTCCATTGGAAACTCTGGCAAAACGTTGTGCCTGTGAAGGCTGCCTTTCCTTCTTCTTACAAATCGGAGGCACATGGCCACCCCACCTGGCTGATCGTGGGGAAAGACTTTTAAACATCTGCAGGCATATGGTGCTGCATCTTGTGCACACGGTAACCTTTGATTAGAGCATGTGGATTACGTCTAGTGTGCTCGAATACTTAACCTGCCCCCTTTGTAGGAATCATTGTTTGCCCTAAAGAGGATAGGGTAACTGCAGCCACCGCAGAGGCAGGGAACAGAGGCTGGGAGGGGAGTGCTTTGGAGCCTCCTGATGCGGTTCTAGAGTTCACACTGGTGGACCACTCCCAGAAATTTTGAAGTGATCCTAAAGGCGGTACTGGACATTGAATCATCCCTGGAACCTAAAATAGATGCCCTGGGAATGGACATGGGCCTCACACGCCAAGACCACAAGAAGTTGGTGGCGCTAGAGGGTGCACACGCAAAATGGTTGTAATGCTGTGAGGCTCTGGCATCCCAGGAGACTAAATCTGACATCCACCTGCACCCACATGGCCTCTACTCAAAAAAATGAATTCAACTAACGTCAGAAAGTGCCTGGATTCAACTGAGGTGACCCGCTCTAAAAACCTCTGAACATGCACACGATAACCAGACAGACCTTCCCCAGGCCCAGCAGCAACACAGAGACCACAAATGGAGCCCTGAGGGCGGAGTCGGGGTCAGCCTGGCCTAGTGTGATACTCACCCTGGCTTGAAAGTGCTTTGTAGGAGAAGACGGGATTGCCGCACCGTCCCTGCGGACCCAGAGAGTTGACAGCTGGCATTGCTGCGAGGCTCGGCCCCCGGGCTAGACAGAAGAGGCGCAGGTACAGGTCAACTCAGTAAGCCCCCGGGGCAGCAGGTACACTTGGAGGGAGAGCAAAGCCGGGCGTGCACAGCTGGTGCCACTGCTGCTAAGAAGGTGACCTGCCCAGCCTAATATACTCCGGCAGGCGGCGTGAGGTTCCGTGGTTTTCGGGACTGGACTCCATTTTGTTTTACGTTGTTCGAGATGCCATTTTGTGTTGCCCTCACATAGGCCGTGGAAGTAAACGAACGAACGAAGTTGCATGGGCCTCGTTGCTCATGTACATATTAACGTGGGCCTTTTCGACTTGTGAGTGAACTGCAAGATGCTGACCCCTTCACCTGAAACTGACCCTTCCTCGAAACTAGTTTTGTTAGCTGATCGTAATCTGGGAATCCAATTATTGTTCAGGATATCGTTAGTCTTTACTTTCTTGCACATATCTTATCCTACACTATATCTGAATTGCTCTTTTCTTTATGTCTTTTCATTACATGGGTAGTGCTTTCAATTATGGGTTTGTCCGGCTTTTGGTAATCGAATTTGGGACAGTCCTAATAATTAACTTATGGGGTTGGTACAATGTAAAGTGAGCTTTTTGGAATGTGATAATGTATAGAGATGTGTTTCTATTGGTCAGAATTTGCCGCAATGGGTGTGCATTTGTAATGGGTTGAAACTGTGCATAAAAGAAGATGTTGTGCTCTACTAAAATTGAGCAGGTTCCTGAGTTGTACACTGTGTTGTATTGCTTGGTTCACTGTTACTAGCTGCAGCTAATAAATTTGATCTCTGACGCCACCTAGAAGTATTCCGTGTCTCTGTTTGCCGGGACAGGGGAAACCCGAAGCCTTTGGGTGTGTCCCTGACGCCGCTGGGTTCTAAGAAAACCCGGTTCTTCAGTTGGCGCCCAACATGGGGCGTTATCAAGCGGTACCGGTCCAAGCCTGAGGTTCGTGAGGAGCCACGTGAGGAAATTCTGGAGGAAGGCCGCCACTTCATCGACCCCTGCATGTCGACGTGGACCGAAGGTGTTTTCTGCGAGGCTTCCCGCTTTCCGACGGCTACGAAGGACTGCTGCCCTGACTGTCGCCCTGTCTTGGACCCTCGATAGATGCTTTGTAGGGCGAGACGATAGACGGTCTTCTGGTGGCGTGACAGATACCTTGGTTAAGTATAAGTGGGTCGCTCCCACGAATTTGTTTGCTTCTTTGTTTGGTTCTTGGTATTGGTTTAATTCGGTCACTGCAGTAATCGAAGCTGAGGGGCTCGTATATTTGCGAGAGTATTGATAGTCGATAACCCCCTTAAAGTTGGAAGCTAGATTAGTGAGCTATAACATGCCTGGTCTTAGCAAACTTAGAAAATGGTTTAGTTGTGGTTGCAACAAGGATTCCCGACTAGAGGACTCGTGTCCGATACCCCCGGTTGAAACTCCGACTTATGAGCTCTATTCAAAACACGGAGTGGGTCCTATTACTTATAATGAAGTGTGGGTCCGCTATACTAGGAAGGATGGTGTCTTAAGATGGCCCCAACATGGTAGTTTTGAATCGAATATTTTAGATAATCTGGAAGTTGCGCTATTCAAGAAGAAAGCCGGCAATGTTTGACTCTTTCCGCTTTGGCGAAAGGAAGCCAAACAGAGAGAAATTAAACAAGCTAAGAGAGACAAGAAAGATAAGAATATGTCAGTGCTACAAGCTGCTAGGCAGTATAGGGATGATGGAGAGGAGCGAGCGAGTGAAGTTTTAGATAGGCAGCGTTGCATGGCCATAGACAAATGTTATCCGGCCTTGCCGTCTCCTCCTCCGAAAACGATTGAAGATCTTGAAAAAGATCCTTTGATCTCTCATTTGTTGAGATTGCCACCTCTTTATGTGCAGGGTGCTACTGCGCCTCTATTACCCCCGGTTGTTCCACCCTTCGTTGTTCAACCTCCTGCTGTTGTTCAGCCACCCGGTACTCCACAGATGGTTTTACCTCCTCCTGCGCAACCCGATCTAGGGTTGCCAGCTTTGCTACCAGCTTTGCCTCAGACTCCTTTGCCTTCTACTTCTGCATTAGGGACTCCTACTGTTCTTATTCCTAAACCTTCTTTGCCTCAAAATACTTATTCTCCTGTTCTTATGTCTGCTTCTTCTCCTTCTGTTCGAAAACGAATGACAGAAACTGTTTCTAATTTGTTGTCTCCATTGTTTGGGTCACTGAATATGACCCCTGTTTCCGAACGTAAACAGAGTCGTAGTCAACTTCCTAGTTCCGAGGAACGGGCTGTGTTGGATTTGTTGGCTCGTAAATGGATTATAAATGCTTCAAGGTATAGTTTGCCAGCGGTTATGGATGTTTTCTTTCAGTGGGAACCGCCTAAGCAAAGGTATGTTTTCGATGTGATGTGTACTTTTCTGCGTCAGGAATGGGAAGATAATGAGTTGGGTCCGATTCTGCAGGATGTGCTCGAAGTTCAGTCCGATTTTGCTAAAGGGATGACAGTGGAATCTGATGTTACAGATGCCGTAGAGACGATACTTGCTTTTAGATCTAGACTTCCGCCTCAGACATTGTACGAACCTGATTCCTCTGTTAGAAGAAAAGCGAGACAGTATCCTATGAGAGATGTTCCTCCTGTATGGAAGGAAGCAGTTCAGGCTAATGTAAATCAGGGTATTGTTGCCACTCCGGCTCATTTTCAGTGAGTATGGGTACATGTCCCTTGGAAGAGAGCAGAGGTCTTGGCTCTTAAGCAGACCTTACCTGATCCTCGTAAGAATCCTGCTGGTTACTACAAAGTGTTGTCTCAGACAGTAGATGCGTGTATAATGAATTTAGCCGATATCGACATGTTGATGGGTAATGTAGTTCCGCAACCTTTGTGGGCGAAGATCCGTCATGAGAATCATGCAGCAGAGTTAGGAGATACGTGGGCGAATATTGTTGCTGCAGATGGTAGACAAGAGGGAGGTGCTAAACCTGAAACTTTAATTACGGACTTACCAGGCAAAATTATTGATTTGATGAAGACGATGATGCCTGCTTTACGAGTGAATTGGGATAAGTTAGCAGCATGCAAGAAGAAGAAACACGAGAGTGTGTCTGATTTCTTCACTAGGTTTGAAGAGGCGTTTATTGATCATAGTGGTCAGGACATGAGTACGGAAGGTGGGCAAAGATTATTTGTGGACTAATTTGTCTTTAATTTGCTTCCCGAACTATCGAATAAGCTGAAGGACTCTGAGAGTTCATGGGCTGTTTCTTCGTCGGCCCAGATATTGGCTACTGCCTAATATTATGAGAATAGGGATAAAGATGAGAAGGATAAAGCAGAGAAGAAAACGAAAGATTTAAAGACGAAAGTTCTTTTGCAGCAAGCTTATCCACCTCGTCAGAATCAGCCTCAGTTTCAGCAACCTCCACAGTTTCAGAGATTGTTACAGAAGCCTGAGCCTTATGTTCAGCGATTCTTTCCTGGTCCTAATCAGTGTGCTTATTGTAGAGAGGAAGGTCATTTCAAGAATAGTTGCCCGGCTTTGTTACAGCGTGCGAATGGTGTGTCTGATCAGAGAGGTCGTGGTGGTTTTCAGCAAGCTCCTAGAGGTAGAGGACGTGGTGTGATTCCACAGAATGAGCGTTCTCCTTCTCTACAGAATTCTGCAAATTATTTTGACAGACAGAATGCTCCGAGTAGTCAGTCTGCTCAATACTATGTTGAGGATTACTGTGTCGAAGGTGAGTGTGTTGGTTATAATGATAACTAGGACAGCCATGGACAAAGTAAGGGAGTAGTGTCAGTTCCAGTAGATCAGAGTGGACCGTATGTTGAAGTGATTACATCAGGTGTGGTAGAACCTTTTCTTTTGGATACTGGTGCGACAAAGAGTTCCATTATGCATTCTAAACTCCCTGGCGCACCTTTGTCTGGCTTGACCCATGTTTCCGTAGGATTTTCAGGCGCCCCAGTTCGTAATCCGGTTTCTAGTCCTTTGTCCCTTTCCATAGGCCCTTGTGAATTGGAAGCTCTGCTTATTCTAACGACTGGTTGTGGGGAGAATCTGTTGGGTTTGGATTTGCTGAAAAGATTGTATGCGACATTGCATTGTTCTCCTTCGGGAGTACAGCTTACTCTTGGTAAGAAAGTGATTTCTCCAATGTATTTGTCTAAGGATTGTTTGCCACTGGAATTACGTTCGCTTCCTGATACGCTTTGGGCTACGGGTCCAAATGATGTTGGCCTTTTGCAGATTCCACCATATGTTGTTACGCTTAAATCGAATGCTAGACTGCCTCGTATCCCACAATATAAGATCTCGAGAGATGGTGAGAGAGCTCTTTTGGCGATTGTTTATGATCTGGTTGAGAAGGGTGTGGTTGAGGAAACAAGAGGAAACGTGTGTAATAGCCCGGTTTTGCCTGTTCTTAAGCGTACTGATGCTTCCCAGCCACCTGTGTACAGGTTTGTGATCGACCTTCGAGAAGTGAACAAGATTGTTGGGCCACAGTTTCCTGTTGTCCCTGATATTACTGCTTTGTTGACGTTGATTCCTGCTTTGGCAGCCTGGTTTTCTGTCATTGACTTGAAGAATGCTTTCTTCAGTATTCCGATTGCTGAGGAGAGTAGAGATATTTTTGGATTCTCTTTAGGAGGACGAAGCTGCCGGTTTAAGAGAGCTCCCCAAGGTTATTGTGAAAGTCCCTCCATCTATAGTCAGGCTTTGAAAACTCAGCTTGATGGTTTTGTGTTACCTGTTGGTGCGACTCTTATTCAGTATGTCGATGATTTGTTGATTACTGCTGATGACGAGAAGATTTGTAAAGAGGCTACTCTTTCGCTGTTACTGTATTTGTCTGACCTTCATCATAAAGTGTCACCTTCAAAGTTGCAATATTTCCGCCAAGAAGTAACCTACTTAGGTCATCTCTTGTCGAAGGAGGGAAGGCGATTGACCCCAGAACGCAGTCAAGCGATTGCGTAAATGAGTGTGCCATCCACACAGAGAGAAGTTCGTGCTTTTTTGGGTATTACGTCGTATTGTAGACAGTGGATCCCCAATTTTTCACTGTTGGCGAAACCTTTGTTAGCATTGACTGTGAAGGATACTCCGTATCCTCTTCCTTGGTCTGACGAATGTCAGAAGAGTTTTTCTAAATTACGTGATGCATTGTGTTCGGCTCCTGTGTTGGGTACTCCAGACTATAGTAAGCCTTTCACGTTGTATGTGCACGAGAGAGAAGGTTGTGCGTTATCAGTGTTGACGCAGTGTTTTGGAGACAAGCAGCGTCCATGCGTGTATTTTTCAGCAACGTTAGATCCAGTTGCTAAAGCGTTGCCGAGTTGTTTGAGAGCTACAGCGGCAGCTGCGGTTTCTATCCGACAGTCTGCTGGTTTGGTATTGGATAATACATTGATTGTGATGGTTCCGCATGCAGTCGATACCTTATTAAACAGGACTAAGACACAGCACCTTACTAGTGCACGTCTTTCAGGTTACGAGTTGACACTGTTGGCTAGCCATGTTCATATTAAAAGATGTAATGTGTTGAATCCAGCTACGTTGTTGCCGATCTCTACAGAGACGGATGCTCAAGAACAGCATGATTCTTTTCTTCGGACAGAGGAAGAAACGAAAGCTAGGATTGATCTTAAAGATACTCCTCTTGAGAATGTTGATGGTACGCTGTGGGTTGATGGTTCGTGTTTTAAGCTTCCGAATGGTGAAACGACTGCAGCGTATGCTATCACAACTTTACATACAGTTGTTGAGACAGCACGCATACAACAGAATTCTGCGCAAGCAGCAGAATTGATTGCATTGACTCGAGCGTGTGTGTTGTTGGAAGGAAAGAGAGTGAATGTTTACACCGATAGTCAGTATGCGTTTGGTGTTGCTCACAGTTTTGGACGTTTGTGGAGAGAACGAGGGTTCCTTACTTCCCATGCCACAAAGATACAGCATGGGCAGTTAGTGAATGAACTTTTGGAATCTCTCACTCTGCCAAAACAGATTGCAATTGTGAAGTGTAGTGCACATAAGAAAGTTGTGGACGATGTTGGTCGAGGGAATGCGTTTGCGGATGAAGTTGCGAAGGAAACGGCGAAAGACATGATGAGCCATATTTATGTTGCAGGCCCTGCTAATTGGGTTATGGCTGGTGGAATGTGTGAAGACACAATAGAAAGTGTGAAGATGATTCAGGCTGAAGCTACAGAGAAAGAAGTGAGCTTTTGGAGAGAGACTACGGGTATGTTGGATCCTACAGGTTGTTGGATTGAGTTGTCGGAGCACCAGCGATGGTTGTTGCCAGATGCGTATGTGCTCCCAGTGGTTACAATGGCTCATGGAATGGCTCATATTAGTTCGAAGGGAATATGTAAGTTGTTGGCTCCAGTTTGGCAGAATGCTGGAATTCCAAAATGTGCAGAGAATGTGGTGAAGCATTGCATGATTTGTCTGAAGTATAATCCTGGTAAGGGAACTCCAACTCCAGCTGGTCATTTTGCTCCTCCGACGTATCCGTTTGAGGTGATACAGCTAGACTATATTCACATGGAGAGATGCAACAATCTGAAATACGTTCTTGTGGTTGTTTGCGCCTTTTTCTAGATGGGTAGAGGCCTACCCCCTAAAGGATAATACTGCCTTGTCTACAGCCAAGGTTTTGCTGAGAGAGTACTTCCCTAGGTATGGATTGCCGAGAATTGTATGGTCGGACAATGGGAGTGAATTTGTGGGTCAAATCATGAAGAAAGTGTGTTCTGGATTGGGCATAAATCAAAAGTTCCATGCAGCGAATCACCCCCAGTCTGCTGGACGTGTTGAATGTTATAATGGTACGCTTAAGCTGAAATTAGCTAAGGTACAAGCGAGCACTGGTCTTACATGGCCGGATGCCTTGCTGTTGGCTCTTTTGTCAACAAGGACGACTGTGCATTCTCGAGTGGGACTTAGTCCGTATGAAATAGTTTTTGGTCGTCCAGCGAATGTTTGGGGTGTGCCTCGTCCGAAAGAATACAGCAGTATTGAGTACCCTATGTTGGTGGATTACTTACATGACTTGACTGCTAAATTACGTGTTCTCCACCAACAGGTCTATGACAGTTTGCCGACAGCTACTACAGATCCTGGACACTCCATCGAACCTGGTCATTATATACTCATCAAAAATTTCCAGCGTACCAAGAATCTGCAACCGAGATGGACTGGTCCTTATCTGGTGTTGTTGGTTACTAGAACCGCTGTTAGAGTAGCAGGCAAAAAGAACTGGGTGCATGCCACCCACTGTAAAAAAGTTCCTTTGCCTTTACCATATGATCAGTGGGTGAGGGATGGTATAGCAGATTCCGAATGCGAGCGAGTCCCTAGATTTGTTCCGTTTAGTGATGCTCATTTGACATGGACTCGGTCAGAACGCGAGGATGATGATGTTCTGCAAGCTGCTGGGCCGCCTCATCTGAAGATTGACACGACGAATCCAGAACTTTTGTTCAAAGATCCTACGGTGCCTGATAAAGAACGCTATGATTTCAGACCAAGAAAGATTGTACATATGGACAAATAAAAAACCTGAAATTGGAATTTTTTTAGATAGTGAATTTACACTTTGTCAGATCAAGAAACTTTTTAGCTTTTTCGAGTCACCATCCGGACTCCGCTGCAGGGTCACTGTAGGAAGTTCTTAAGGGGCGAACCGCGCAGTAACACAAGGTCCGTGGTCCAGGGTCATTAGTACGATCTTGGCGCACACTTAAGTGAAGAAGGTAACGACCGTGAGCAGCACGTTAGAGGATGGAGTTTTTTGATGCTGACCAGAGTGTTAGGAAAGTAGATTCTAAAGTCCGAATATGTATATTGGTTTGTGGCAAATGTTTTTTAATAATGTGTTTTCTAATGCTTTTGAATATTGCGTTAGCCTGTGTGGGTTTGATTTTCTATGCCACACAACAGCCGCTTACATCTACCTCCCAACCTACCCTTTCTTGTTCTACTATTTCTCCACATGAGTTTTACACGTTGCCTGAACATGAACAGACACGAAGATCAGAATTTGTGAACAATTCATTTATACAAATGTTGCATCAGCATCAGCTAGTCATAAATACTACGAATTGTTGGGTGTGTGGTCTTATGCCACATATGACAGATAAGGGAATGCCATATTTGGTTTTGCCTTTTTCACCTAATGGGTCAGTTTGGGCACTCCAATCGATGTTTATCTATGCGAATGAAGCCTCTCCAGTGCGTTCCGTTAACGATAACGTGAGCAAGAATGCTTTGATACAGGGAATAGTCGATATGATTAGAGATATTGACGCGTATAATGCTATCCCCAAAGATGAGGTACGAGCATATGTCGGTTGGAATAAGACGACATATAGTGTTAATTTGACGGAGAAAGAGAGACAGAAAAGGTCTCCTCCGATTTGGATTGTACCCCACCGTGGTCATCTTTGCTTACAAGGTAATGGTCAGAATCCGAGAGCTCAGCTTGGTAAGAGTGTGTGTGTTCACACATACATTTATACGTCCCAGAAATCTCCTCGGTTCGTGCGAGCCAAAGGCACGTACTTTGTCTGTTATGAGCATATACATGGTTGCCGTCTGATTTTTCGGGTACATGTTATGTAGCATTTTTGCTTCCCCCTACATACACAGCTGCTTTCGATTACCATAAGACAAGATTTGGTAGAGGTATTATCGATGCGAAAGATACTGTCGCACAAGAATTTGGAGACTTCTTTAAGGGTTTCCTGCCCTTTTGGGGTCCTATGGCTAATAGTAGGAATATTCGTCAGCTTACGAGAGTGGTTGAGGCCACTATAAATGAGACTGCAGGTGCCCTTATTAATATTACTGCTGAGCTTCAAGCGGATCGCATTATGACATTACAGAACCGCTTTGTTTTAGATATTATACTGGCAGATAGAGGTGGAATATGCAAATTGATCGGATCTAGTTGTTGCGTTTTCATACCAAATAATGCCCCGACGGTGTACCAAGCTATCCAGAAGTTGCATAAGTCTGCTGAGTCTATACATGTGGACGAAGGTGACACCACAGCCTGCGCCCGGGGGCGCTACTAAACAGCGGAACGCCTCTCGTCCCGCGAGGACGCGCGCGGGACGCGCCGGGCTAAGCCCGGGACAAGGGCGGGCCCTCTGTGGCCCTCAGTGGCCCGAGGTGGACGGGACGGGGCTATTCCCCTAACATCTGCCCCGTAAGGTACATTATTTCCTGTGCATGTGCTTGGCCAGTAAAAGACATATTTGGCATAAGCTTACTTTGACCTTGTCCCATATTACAGCTGGGTGTACCTGCATGATGGCCCACAATTTTCTTATTGTGTCAATTGAGTGGTAATTCTGTTTTCACTTGCTGTAGCTTTTATATACTTCTTTTGTTCTTTGTACATTACTACTAATTTGTATACCAAGCTCTATTTCATCTGGTCAAGTATACGTAGCCACTACTATGTCTTCCAGGGGTAGTCGCAGCAAAACTGCTGCGGCAGGGGGCAGTTTGGTAATCGGTCCTATAGATAATTACATCACTAAGGCCAATGCTGCTATAAATCAAGGTATTTCACTTTTAGAGCACAGGGTCTCCAAAGATCTGGCCCATGCTAGACGCTCTTCCCTTGGCCTTATTGCTGCTGCCACTACACCAGTTCAGGTCTTGCCCAATAATACCAGATCCCTGGCTAGTGTCTGTGATGAGATCCATACTTTACCAAGTGAGGTTAATTTATCAGCCTCAATTTCTCTGATGGACTCAGATACAGATACTAGTACGGACTTGGAGAAGACCCCAGATCTTCTTATGAGTCCCACGCTAGAAGAGATACCTCTCGACAACACAAGACAACTAAGAGGTAGACGTGAGGGGGCCATTCAAAAACATAAGGCTTATGCATCAAAGCCCCGGCTTAGACAGGTTAGTAGACATGGCCCGATGAATAGGATTAATGGGAAAGGATCTAACCCCAACCCTAATCAAAATATAACTAGAGCTACAGACATTGCAAATGATACCGATAGAGATATCGAGCACCAGGGCAGAATGCCAGTTAATAATGATATCATTAATGATGACCCTGTAAGCGCAAATGATCGAATGCTAGAAAGGTTGGCCGAATTACTGAGTATTTATTTATCACCGATTGAGAGTAGGCTTACTCGAATCGAAAGACAATTAGACGATCTGAGTATTCCTATTAAGAATCTGCATAAAGAATGTGCTGCAAATGGTGCAACAAACCCTAGCCTAAATAAAATAGTTGCTACCAAACCCAATATTCCACAAGCACTAACCCCAAATACTAATGCTACACCTAAAGCTCCATCGGTTATACCAGTAATTTTAAAAGGCCCATCCACTAGCCAGCCAATAATTACCCTCAATCCTGACAATATTGTTCAGGAAAAAAGGACGGTCCAGAATACTAAAAAACTAAATGCGACCATCAATGGCCGACCAGAGGGGCGTGGTTTAGGCGCCGATGTAGGTGGAAGCGGGACTCCGGAGCTCCTCCGTGCCCGCCTCACACCGCCACATATCCTGAGCCCCGACTCGCGCTCCGTCCCCCCACGAGTGCTCAAGAGAGCATCAGGGACGCGCAGTGAGACTTTGGGGGTCTGGGGGCCTCTGCAACTACCCCCGCCGCACTCAGAGCGGTGAGCGCGGCACCCGGCGATGGGAGCGCCTAAGATGGCGGCCGCCGTCCTGTAACGACGCGCCTGGCGCCGGAGCCTACGAGGCGGGGGAGAGCTCCCCTAATGCTGTGGTGGCTGGGGTCTACCGAAGTTGCCTCCGGAACGCAAACGGAGGTGAGGAGAGCTGGCGGACATCCTCGCGCACGGAGCTGCGGGGCAGAGGACGACCTCACTGCCTGACCCTAAGATGGCGCCGGCCGGGACACGAAGACCGGTTTGAAGAACTGACTGCGGAGTCTCTGGGTCCATGAGGGGCTCGGGGTCGGCGCAGAGCACCTGGTCCGCCCTACTGAGGGGACTCCTGAGGGACCCACACCGCAGGGGGGGTGTACAGCACAAGAGTGTCGACAGAAAAGAGTGCAGGGGGTGAGAGGCTGGCTGCCCACCCCTGCGACGCATTGGCGGGAGAGAGCGTCTACCTGCCCGGGGGCGCCCGAGACCAGTGCGCCGCATTAGCACTGGGGCCCGTAGGTGCACATCCGGCCTGAGCAATCTCGACGCGGGAACCTCGTCAGGTGCCCTGACCCGGGACTATTGTGCCCCACAACCCTGGTGGAGCGAGCCCCAGCACTTGGGTTACTGCACGGACTGGTCCCCACGGGGCGAGGGCCCAGAGATCGGAGTGGGTGAAGGTCGTGGGGCGGGCCAGGGTCTGGAAGGGGCACGCGACACTAACTGCCCGCCAGGATGACACGCGGCAGCAGGAAGAAGGGCTTCGAGGCACTGAAGCTGGACGACCCGGGGCACCCAGAGGACGAAGTCCCGCCGGGGGCGGGGGCCGGGAGTCCATCCCGCCCGCGGGACCCCTCCCTGGGGGACATAATGCAGGCGATAGTGGCGTCGCGGGAGGCCCTTGTTATGTTATGTTATGTTATATGGGACTTTTATAGCGCAACGGCTACTCCAAAGGAGTGTCCCGGCGCTTTGTGCTCCAGACCTTGAAAGAGACTGGAAAACATAACAATGAAACAAAAACCTAAAGGGGGAAAGCACACTAACCAGAGAACAGCCAAGTCTTTAGACCCTTCCTAAAGGCAAGTAAGTTAGATGTAGCCCGCAGAGACAGTGGCAGGGAGTTCCAAAGTTGAGGGGCAAGGAATCTAAAGGACCGACCGCCCAGTCGGGCCCTCTTTATACGTGGCACCACCGTCAGAGCCAATGATTCCGATCTTAAGGATCGTGCAGGCCGGTAAAAATCCAGCCTCTTCTGGAGGTATTTTGCACCATTGGCATGCAGGGCTTTGTGGGCTAGGGTCATAGCCTTAAACATTATCCTCTTCAGTATAGGAAGCCAATGGAGGGATAGAAGTAAATATGAGGCACTAGTACGGCGATGCAGGCCAAAAATCGCTCGTGCTGCAGCGCTCTGGGTCACCTGCATACGCTGTAAGAGATATTCTGGCAGACCCAGATACAGGACATTTGCATAATCCAATCTGGATCCTATCAGTGCCTGCACAGTTATCCTCCGATGTTCCTCAGAAAGTAAGGGAAAAAACTTTCGGAGCATCCTGAGGATCCCGAAACACGTTCCTGTAAGAGTAGCCACCTGGGATTTGAGCGAAAGCTCATTGTCGATTTTAACTCCCAAGTTCTTCGCCCATTTAGATGACTGAGCTGGGGGGAACATGTCAGCGGGCCACCAACCATGCCAATCCGGTTCCGATGGGCATCCGAAGAATAGTATCTCGGATTTATCCGAGTTACACTTGAGGCTGTTACATTTGAACCAATTAAAAACAGCCCCAAGGCACTCACGGATACTTTCCCCATCGAAGTCTTCACTCTTGTGGCAGGTAAACAGAAGCTGGGTGTCGTCAGCATAAGAGACGATCCGGGCCCCATAGGACTCCGCCAGTGCCGCCAGAGGGGTCATGAGGATGTTACATAGAGTAGGGCTCAATACAGAGCCCTGAGGAACTCCAACTCCCAATGGCGGCATTTCGGCAGATCCAGATGGGACCCAGATCGTCTGTCGGCGGTTGGCTAGAAAGGAGCGAAACCAATTGAGCACCGTCCCCCCTAGACCGATGTCATGTAGCCTAGTGAGGAGATCCTCATGGGGGACGGTGTCAAACACCGCCGACAGGTCTAACATAACTAACATCACCCTGCCTCCGGTATCCAGCACCTCCTTCACAGTCTCAGAGACTTCCAGGAGCACCGTCTCGGTGCTTAGGTTCGATCGAAAGCCCGATTGGGACTCATGGAGCAGCTCGTTCGACTCCAAGAAATTGGAGAGCACGCTGTGGACGTGTTTCTCCAAGATCTTGGTAAGTGCTGGAAGGAGCGAGATCGGCCTGTAATTGGATGGCACTTCTGGGTCCAGGTTAGGCTTCTTAATGAGAGGAATAACCATAGCCTGTTTCCAAGGAAGAGGCAAAGCTCCCTGACTCAGGGAGAGGTTAAGGATGGGATTGGCTAAGGGGTTAACAACCTTTGCCATTCTCGCTAGAAATTTTGCTGGGCACGGGTCACGCGGTGAGCCCGATTTAAGGTTCCTCATCAAAGCTAAAGATGCGGACACCGTAAGGGGCGGGAAGTCTAGCAAGACTGGGCCCGAAGTCGGCAGAGGAACTGTCTCGACCGGCAGAATCTGAGGATCAGCCGTTAGTCTAGGAGGAAAGGAGTCCTGTATTTGCCTAATTTTGGTGGTAAAAAAATTAGCAATGGTGTTGGCCCAGGTCTCCGCCGGGGCGTCCTGAGCTGAGGGTAAGCGCGGGGTGGTAAATTCTCGAACAATTGAGAAAATCTCCTTGCAGGAGTTTGCTGCTTCCTCAATTCTTTTGGCCAAGTAGCATTTCTTGCCCTGGAGAATTAAGTCATGATAGGATTTCATCGTTGATTTATAGATCTGTTTAGCCTCAGTATCATAATGGGCTCTTCATGCCCGTTCGGCGACTTTACATTGTCTACGGGATTGGGCCAATTCCTCAGTAAACCAAGGGGCCGAAATCCGTTGGGTGGCAGATCTAGGTGGCTGTACAGGGGCAAGTTCATTTAATCTAGCTAGGAGCCAGGTTTGCAAACTCTCAAGGTCATTATCCAGATCACCCATGAAGGACAGAGGATGATCCACCAGAGCCTGAGCTAGCAGATCTGGTGTCACCCGATGGAACGCCCTATAGCTGCTGCCCTGTAGCCTCGTAACAATGGCCGTTGGTTTCACAGTGGCAGATATTTCGAAATTGACGAGGCAATGGTCAGACCATAGTACCGGCAGAAGTGTGACCGCCATAATAGGTGAAGTGGAGAAGACCTGGTCAAGCGTATGACCTTTGTCATGGGTCGGGCCAAAGATATAGGGGGACAGGCCCAGAGTAGATGTAATATCCAATAGCTTAATAGCATCTTGGTCTTGAGGATCATCCATATGGAAATTAAAATCTCCAGCCAATAGACACTGCTCAGATCTTAGAGCAAGAACAGACAGAGCCTGCTGGAGATCATCAAAAAACGATCCCACAGGGCCCGGAGGTCTGTAGACGACAAGACCCTTCACCGCTTGCTGGGGTGATAGGGACAGGGTAAAGGCGAGAGAGTCAGCCCCTGTGATTGTGTTTGAGTGCGTGACCGTGCACGAAAAAGATTTTTTCACGACTAGGACGACACCTCCCCCTCTTCCCTTGACTCTATCTTGTCGATGGATAATATAGTCAGAGGGAATGGCTGCCATTATGTCCGGATGGGAGGACTCGTTGAGCCAAGTCTCAGTGAGCATCAGACAAGTTGGACTGGTCGTAGAAAGGAGATCAAAGATCTCCTGAGTGTGTCTATGCAGCGACCTCGTATTAAGGAGTAGACAGAGATGTGTAATGCTACAGTCCTTAATAGGACAGGTAGAAGGGAGGTTTCTGGTAGGATGCCATTTACAAACAGGGCACTTATATTTACCCCTATACCGGCCTGGGAATACTGAATGACAGGCAGCATTCACGGCTCGCAGGGAGTAGAGCTCCTGCGCGGAGTAAGAAAGCATAATGGCCAGAAGTCCCTGCCACGCCAAACGCCGCCGGGATGCTGACGGGCGCAGACGGGCAGGACTCTGGCGCGACTCCGGCGCAGGTCCGGCGCGTCCGCAGTACGCGTCCGCTGCGCGGAGGAGAGGGGGAGCTTTTTGTAGCGCTACTAGAGCGCGAGGGCGGAGAGTCCTACCCCCAAGATGGCGTCCAAAATCAGATCCCAGCCCTCGGCGTCAATACTCGGCCGAGGGCGGTCTGAATACCCAAGGCAAGGTGAGGGGGGCAAACGAGGCGCTTAAGAGCGCTAGGAAGTCTTTTGCTGGCAACAGAACGCTTATTGAATCAAGCGCGAAGCACAAGCAGAGCACAAGTCAAATTTACACAAAGTAAAATAAAATACCACGCAGGTTAAAATACACAGCTAAAAGTGTAAAGAATAGAAGGGAGACCTCCCGGCTTCCGCCTCAAGAGGGAAAAGGTTGGACACCATTGGGTCGGACCTGTCTCTGCTAAGGGACGACCACAAAAAGCTGAAGGAGCGGGTAGCGACGACCGAGGGTACCCTGAAAAGTTTGCCAGGAGACGTGGCGGAGCTAAAGACGACCCTGGCGGAAATGGCGCAGAAGGTACGAGTGCTGGAGCTCCGAGCTGAGGACAGTGAAGGGCGCTCTCGGCGCAATAATCTTTGCCTTGTGGGGGTCCCCGAAAAAGCCGAGGGGCGAGACGCGGTCACCTACCTGGAGGGCTGGCTACGCTCAGAGGTGGCCCCGGAGGGACTTTCGTCGTTCTTTGCCATTGAACGGGCTCATAGAGTCCCTGCGCGTCCTCCCAAACCGGGGGCGCCTCCGCGACCGATCGTACTGCGTCTTCTGCACTTCAGGGACAGAGACCATATCCTGCGGAGAGTGAGAGACATCCCGGACCTGAGCATCGACAACAGTCGGATCATGATCTTTCCGGACTTCACCAGAGAGGTGCAAAAGCAGCGGGCCTCCTTCCTGGCGGTCAAGAGGAAACTGAGGTCGCTACAGCTGCCCTACGCTATGATGTTCCCGGCGCGGCTGCGGGTGGTCGCAGGAGAGCGCACCCACTTTTTCCTGACACCACAGGAGGCTTGGAGCTGGCTGGATTCAAGAGGGGCGTCGGCAGAGGACCGCGCTACGAGGACCCCCCCCAGGAGACACGCGTCGGAGACGCCGCCGGCGGGACGACCTGGCTCCCCATCGGACTGGCAACAGGAACGCGCCAAGGCGGTGCAGGCAGTGGCGACCATTAGCCAGGGGGACGCCAGCCCTTCCAGTAGTGCTTCGGAGCAGTCGAAGGCCAGTGCTCCCAGCCCTGGCTCCAGCAGTGGGCATGAGTTGTCCGAGACAGACCTGCCGGTTGTGACTCCCCAGACTGCGGATGGTATCCTGGACTGAGATGGTTCGCGGGACATCGATCACATGAGTAAGGTACCGGGATGTGTGGGCGGAGGAGGGCCGCTTCAGGACGCTATGCTGTGGGGTGCGGCTGCCCACTGGGACTTCTTACTGAGACCTTGGGGACGGGGAGAGTCGGGGGACATCTCCTGTTGGTTGCTGGGGGTAGTGGGGCGGGGGCGGGGGACTTCGGGCCTGTCTGGAGCCGGCATTGCCGCCACTCCAGCCCTATTTTGTAATGATACGCTTTTTTGCTAACTATGTTTGGATGGGGTTTCCATGTTGGTTATCTGTCCGGGGGAGTGGGAGTTGGGGTAGGTTGATAGTACAAGTTGGGGGGGGGACAAGGGGGGGGCCTAGGCATGCTGGAGGGGTGGCTGAGAGGGGGATGGGGATATGGTGGTCTCTGCCATGGGATCCGACTTAGGCTACAAATGTCTCACATGGAACGTCAGAGGGATGCACTCGATGCATAGGCGTCATAAAATTCACTCCTATCTGGTCAGGCGGGGCATTCACATCGCCTTCCTTCAAGAAACACATCTGCTGGATAAGGAGGGGAGGGCTCTGCAGCGGCGTTGGAGGGGACAGGTCTTTCACACTGGCTACTCTGCCTATGCTCGGGGGGTGGCCATTTGGGTACGGGCGGGGGTACCCTTCCTGTGCACACAACAGGTAATTGACCCGGAAGGGAGATACGTAATGGTGCGGGGCAAGCTGGACGGGAGGGACCTTAACCTGGGTTGTTTGTACACCCCGAATGTAGACCAACCTGCTTTCCTCTCCCTTTTGTCCCACAAACTGGCTCAGTTCTTAATGGAGCCCTTGCTCCTGGGCGGCGATTTTAACAGCGTGGCCGACGTTACCCTGGACAGGTCCCACCCCCCCCTACAGATTGCACCAGCTGGTAGACCTGCACTTGCGCGCTCCGCCTGGCAACGACAGTGGGGTCTGGTTGACTCTTGGAGGGCTAACCACCCACTAGACAGGGACTACTCATTCTTCTCCGGCATTCACGAGCTACACGTCCGCATTGACGCCTTCCTGAGCTCCCAGGACGTGCACGCGGAAGTGAACCACAGTGAGTATCTCACACGCTCGATCTCGGACCATAACCCCCTCCTCGTGCGGCTGCGCTGGTCGCAGTTTCGCCCGAGGATCCCGGCTTGGAAACTACGTCCTGAGGCGCTGGATGACCAGCTCTTTCGGACCACAATTGCGTCAGGCATAGAGGGCTATTTTCAGGTGAATGCGGGCACGGCGGGTTCAGCTGTAACGGAATGGGACGCGTTCAAATCGGTGTTGCGAGGCCAATGCATAGCAACGGCGTCGGGAGTGCGGAAAACGCTTCTGGACGAAATTGGGAAGGAGGACGAGACCCTGCGGAGGCTGGAGAGGGAAAGACCTGAGCGGCCGGACACTCACGGAGACCTGCTGGGGGCGCGAGAGGCGGTGGCGGCATCGGTGGAGCGCCTCCGGTGCTTTGACTACAAAGCCTACCTCACACGAGCGCACTCGGAACGCGACAAATCGGGGGCCCTCCTGGCCTGGCTGGCCAACCCGGCCCGCCGGGGCTCGGTCATCCTTGAGCTCCGAGACCACACGGGAGTGGCGAGATTCGATCAGCAGGGGATCAACGCGTTGTTCTACGACTACTATACTGAACTATACCGCAGCAGGGTCCTCCCTTCGTTGGTGGAGTTCCAGACCTTTATGGAGGATCTGGACCTGCCGGTCCTAGGTGAGGAGGATGCGAAACGGATCGGGGACAAGATCGTGGAAAGAGAGGTACGGGTTGCCATTAAGAGTATGGCAAGGAATAAGACGCCGGGCACGGATGGGTTCCCTGCGGAATTCTATCTCACCTACGTGGACCTCCTTGCGCCCCGACTGACGTGGCTGTACAATGAGTCGAGGCGATTGGGCTGTCTACCCGAGACCACGAGGGAGGCGTTGATTGTCCCCCTTCTGAAGCCGGGCAAGGAACCATGGGACAGATCGGCATACCGCCCACTGTCCATGCTTAACCTGGATTACAAGATCCTGAGCAAGATCTTGGCGGCGCGTTTGCTCCCTCACATGTCCAAACTGGTGCATGCGGACCAGTCGGGTTTCATCCCGGCCCGCAATACGGCGCTTAATGTGCGGCGACTCTTACATATACTGGAGGCCGACACTTATGATGGTGACGAGGCGGTGGTGTTCGCTGTCGATATGGAGAAGGCGTTTGACAGCTTGGAATGGCCTTACTTATTCCATGTATTACGAGCGTTGGGCCTTGGGGAAGGCTTCGTGGGTTGGACGAGACTGCTCTACCAAGAAGCGACGGCGAGAGTCAGGACAGGGAGGGTTATCTCTGAGATGTGCAGGGTGGGCAGGGGCACCCGTCAGGGATGCCCTCTTTCCCCCTTACTATTTGCCTTGGCGGTCGAACCCCTTGCAGCACGAGCCCGGCTGGGCCGGGCGTATCAGGGACTGGACGTCTATGGCCAAGTACACCACATAGCGTTATACGCAGATGATCTGCTGATGTTCCTGGCGGACTCGGCGAACTCTCTGCGAGGTGCTAAGACTCTCCTGCAGTCGCTGAGCAGTGTCTCCGGTCTTCGTGTGAACTGGGCGAAATCCCACCTATTTCCGACCCGCCCGCGGGGAGAGTGCCCGCAGGAAACGGAGGGCGTGACTTGGGTGGAGAGAGACCTACGATACCTTGGCACCACGATCTTCCACGACAGGGCCGATATCCTTGAGGGGAATATCGGGTCGGCGATCAGGCATGCTAAAGGGAACTTCGACTTTTGGGGCACGCTCCCGCTATCACTCATGGGGAGGGTGGCGCTGCTCAAGATGGTGACCTTACCACGATTGCTCTACTTCTTCGGGACCCTCCCGATCTGGATCCCGGCGAGCTACTTTCGGCGACTGCGATCGATGGTCATCGGCTTTTTGTGGGGGGCAGGCAGGCGCAGGGTGGCTCACGCCACACTTCTCCGCCCTAGAGCGGATGGCGGGCTGGCACTGCCGGACTACGAGCTCTACTACTTGGCGGCACAGCTGCAGTGGCTGACGCAATGGGTAGCACGGGCCAGGAGAGGGACAGACGGATCGGGAGAACCGGCGGGTCCAGTCCAGGTGCTGTCGCGGATCGTACTGGGTCTACCGATGGGGGATTTCCACCTCACACAGGAGTTTGCGACGGCCCGGAAATGCTGGAACAGATATCGCCGGAGGTGTGGTATTGTGATTCCGTACGCACCTGAGATCCCTCTTGGGCTCTGCGGGGCACTTCCGCATGGGGGCTCGTGGCGCGGGCTAGAAGGATGGGACCAGCAGGGGCTGTCATCCATGGGTGACCTGTACGAAAACGGGGCGATGTTACCCTTTGATCTCCTCCAGGACCGCTTTGGGTTGGCAGGCGGGGACTTCCTCCTTCATGCGGCCCTAACGGCGGCGATCCGCAGACACTGGAGAACGGGCATGTCGGAGCCACCATTGTCTCTGGGCTGTCAGTACATCGTGATGATGACAGGGACGGTCAAGGCTGTCGCGTGCCTGTCTCGTCGCATGGTCTCGGAATCTGTCGCTCCACTGCTGGCCTTGAAGGCGAAATGGGAGGCTGATTTGGCGATTGAGATCCCCGAGGAGGCATGGAAGGGAATACTGGAGGGGGCCCGAAATAGCACACGCAACGCAAGGTTCCAGCTGGTGCACTTTTATGTCCTGCATAGGGCCTACCTGACCCCTGATAAATTGCATACATACTTCCCGGCCCACCCGGCATCCTGCCCACGTTGCCCGGCAGATCCCGCCGACTTCCAACACATGTTCTGGTCGTGTCCCGAGCTGGGGCCCTTTTGGGAGGAAGTAGTGGAGGTTCTAAGGGAGGTGACGGAAAGGGACCTGCAACTCACCATGGCGCATTGCATACTACACTGGTTCCCACACACTTCAAAAAATAAAGTCACTAGCAAGTTTCTGGACTTGGGGCTTCTCCTGGCGAAGCGAGCCATCACGTCCCAATGGAAAGCGTCCCGGGGCCCTGTGATAGGGCGCTGGAGGTCTGAACTGCATAAGTGGGCTAGATGTGAGGGTGAGGTTCGCCTGCGAGCCGCGCTCAGGGCAGGCAACGACACAGCACTGGAGAGGGCCAGGGCGTGGGAGGGGATGGTCCTGGGACTCACTCTCGTGGACATGGAGGAGGAGGACTCCCCGGGACATAGTCCGGCTCCGGCGGAGCGCCCGTCAGACGGGGGGACGGTCTAGACCTGATTTGCTGCTTCCCTACCTTTGAGTTCCACTGTGAGGACTTACGAATGATAGCTGATAACTCCTGGTACTAAGTTCCGGATCTGGTCCTGTGATTGGGATTAAGATTCTGATTGGACGATACTCTGGCACGCCTGGGGGGGAGGGGGGTCTGGCTAGGGGTGGGAGGGCTATTAGGGGTGGTCCTGGGCGAGGGTGGAGGGGTAGTTGGGGTTGAGGGTGTTGTGGGAGAGGGGAGGGGGTTTGTTCAGGTTGGGTGACAAGAGGCTCTTGGATCACCTGACTTTGGGACAGGGAGTAGAGAATGTTAGGACCAAAAGCGGCCATGTTATTCCTCCTCCGATTGGTGGCTACGGGCATGTACTGAACGCCCCTGTTAAATTTTTCTTCCCAACGTGTTATTGCCGCTCGACCTCTGGGTTGTGAGCTGAATGGCTGTGTAATACTGGGGGGAGGGGCGACACACCTCAGGCGAACCAAGGAGAGACGATGGAACATGCTGTTTGATTATATGCTCTTGCTGCAATAAAAAAATATTTACAAAAAAAAAATGGCCGACCACAAAATTCTGTTAGTAGTTCCTCTGTGTCACAACAGCCACAAAAAATATCCAAGCAAGTCCCCTCTCGCATCAATCTCCCACCAGAATGTGGAGCATATGTGTTGGTGCTGGTAAATGTCACCAAACTACGGAAGGACCAGGATGAAAACTATTCATCTCTTAAAAACAAAACCCTCCACTGGCTAATTACAAACTGTAATTTTCCTATAGATGGCGCAAGGGAGATCATTAATACTCAGCGAGTAGGCTGGATAGGCCCACTTAGGAAAGAGTTTGAGGGTGACTGTGTTACTATAAGTTTCAAAAATCCAGAATGGGCGGAAAAAACACTTGCTAGCGCCCCATCACCCTCTCGCTGGGCATTTAACACCACACTCCTCCCATTAGGTTACTTCTATAGGCATTTGATACCTCCTGAACAGACTATGGTTAGCCATCCTCCTATCCCTCATCAAGATATGAATTTTGGAGAAAGGATCAAATCACCGCTTTTTATCCAGAATCAGAAGCCCTTTTTGAATCATATGAATAGCCACAATTTGCGGAACCATTCACTAATGTCAATTCCCGCCCCTCATTTCCCTCACTATCCACAGTTCCCAGCCATGCACCAACAAAACCACAGAGAAAGGTCTTATCCAGCCCCCGATCTTTATCAGTTCACACCAACAACATTCAACATCCCAACCTACAACCGTTTTGAATATTTTTCAAATCTAGATGATCAGGATTGACTGGGAACAGCGGTCAATAAGGTAACACATGTACATGGACAGGCTGCTACTATTATACTGGAGGGTTCTCCGGTTTTAGATGCAGTTTGTCATGACCCAATCGATCACACAGAAACCATGCCTATCAACAGCATTTTGCCCACCTTCCCCACCTTACATAAGCTAACTCAGTATAAAACTGGGAATAGTGGGAATCGATTGGGTAAAGGTTGTAATGCTTATGGTTTATCGGTTTTAAGTTGGAATGTTGCAGGGCTGGAAGCTAAGTTATTGGACCCGGCATGGATTGAGGTGATTAATGATGTGGATATCCTTATGTTTCAAGAAACATGGGCTGTGGGGAAACTGCATATTGAGGGTTACCACTGTTTTAGTTTAACATCACCCATACCTAGATTTGGCCGAGCAGTGGGTGGCTTATTCATGGGGATTAGAATCCTAGCAGGTGGTAAAATCAGAGATTTGCAGATTGATAATTCTGACAATCTCAACATACAAATTCTCGAATATAAGCTAAAGTCTAAGACCTTGATTTATTTAATCAATTTTTATAATAATGATTTTTATTGTGTACCGAACAAAAAATTTTTGGCCTTATCAAAGATTTTAAGTATGCTGGAATGTACTTCATTAGTAGATACTAAAACTGGTATTCTAATAGGGGGTGATTTTAATGTGAAACTACCAAAGAATCATGGGCCTGATGTTACTTTGTGCTCTGACTCAGTAGACCGCAGGGGATCAGAACTGTCTAAAATATTAATTGAATTCAACCTTGCTGATGCTATGAGGAAAGGGCACAATACGAAGTCCCCCCATGTTCCCACGTTTATCAGTGGAAATAGTAGTTCTACTATTGATTTTGTATTTACATCACCATTCTTAACTGATCGTATAGCAAATACTTCTGTGGTGCAAACTCCCTTCAGTGACCATAACCCTTTGTTGGTGATCTTAAATTTTGTATCTAGCCTAATTTACATGAATTTAAATGGGGCAAGGGATATTACCCCCTCAATTGACGGTCTTCGACTGAAATGGAGAGGAGTTGATTGTGGGGCTATTTTAGATAGCGTACAAGCGTCATACCCACATTTGATAAAATCATGCTTGTCCCCCAATGGTAACAATGACAAACTAATAACTGACTTTGAAACATTATGCCATACCATTAAAACTCTCCTGTCAGTCCCACTCCCCAAAGAATGTAAAGAGCCTAGGTGGTTTGACTCATCTTGCTCCATGGCTAACAGAGAGTTAAGAAGGGCACTCTCTGCTAGACCAAGGTGCAGAGTTGGTGTGCAAGCCGCCAGGAAAAATTATAAAGATAAAATATCGGCTAGGAAGGCTAACTTATTGTCCGATCAGTGGGACGCTCTGACTATTAGTGCGAATTTGGGTGGCAGCGGTCCATTTTGGTCCGCTGTCCGGAAAACGAGGGAAATGGGTAAAGAGCTTACCCAAATAAGCTGCAACATAACTAGTGCAGCATGGGAGAGCCATTTCTCTAAAATATATGAAGCCCCTCTCGAAGAGCTCGAGGGGCACTTTTCCCACAAATCAGATCAACTGGATGGTCTAAAGATTTTAGACCACGAGGTTAAAAAAGCCATAAGAGAAAGTCTGGGGAATAAAGCTCCCGGACCCGATGGTCTCCCTATTGATATTATCAAACACGATGTTAACTTGTGGACACCTATACTTCTTAACATCTTTAACAGTCTGCCAGAAGTAGCCATGCCATCTACTTGGGCTACCAGTGTCATTGTCCCAATTTATAAAAAGGGAGATAGGACAGACCCAGCAAATTTCCGTCCAATCTCCCTTCTGGACAACACCCTAAAAATCCTTGGACGCATAATTTACAATAGGGTTTTGGAATGGGCAACGGATTCTGACTTCCTGGACCCATGTCAGATGGGGTTCAGGAGCGGGGTAGGAACAGTGGAGCAATGCCTAAATTTGAAGCTGATAATTGACAAATACTGCATTGCCCGCTCATCCCCTACCTACCTCGCTTTTATGGATCTTTCATCCGCCTTCGATCTTGTAAACAGATCGAAGTTGTGGTCAATTCTTGTCTCTAATGGCCTTGATGATACTCTCGTTAGATTTCTAGCCTATCTCCATACTGACCTCAAAGCACGGGTACGTATTGGGATGGGTGGAGAGGTCTTGGAAGCCATCAAGATAGGAAGGGGGGTGAGACAGGGGTGCGTTTTAGCACCCCTGTTGTTCATCATTTACATTAATGGCTTATCTAATTGCCTGAAAAAAGCTACACCAGATGTCCCAATGATTTTAGGAAATCCTTTGCCCGTACTTTTATACGCAGACGATGCGGTGCTTATGGCTAGGACTCCAAATGCCCTTCGTCTGCTGGTTCATTGTTTTGTAAAATTTATGGAGGGTCTGGACTTAAAGGTAAATTTTTTAAAATCTTTTATCATGCCCTGTGGCCCGGGTAAAAGGAAGCTAAACACAATTCGAATAGGCTCAGACAAACTAGAGTCGGTCTATAACTTTCCCTACTTAGGGTTGGTTTTCGCTGCGAACAGCTCTTGGAGTGGGCATCTGGCCCACGCCACGAGCAAGTTCTCGAAAGCCAACAATTCCGTGTTGAGCCTCCCGCGCCCAAAGAAAATTGGTGCCACCAAGGCTATTTTAAAGATTTTTAAATTACAGTGCTCACCTGTTGCCACGTATGGAGCAGAGGTGTGGGGGTTGGGAAGCAGTACATGTATCCAAAGAGAGGAAAACCGCTTTTGCAGAAAAGTGTTGGGTGCCCCGATCTCTACATCTACTTTTATCTGTCACAAAGAATTAAATATTCCATTTATAAGTGATTTTATTAGAGCCAGACCGGCTCTTTTCTGGATTAGGATCTGGAGAAATGAAGCCGCTGTCCTCACACAAAATATTATTAAGGACTGCCTAAATTGCGAACATGGCATGAACATTCCCTGGCTCACAGAAGTTTCTAAATCACTTAATGACATTGACAGAGGTACCTTATTTACTGATCCAACGTTAATTGAATTAAAGGACAAGGTGGAGGTTCAAAACGCACTCTATGCACTTTACAGAAATGGTCGCTTGAAAAGTGAATCCCGGAAATCAAGTGTTACAAAATATATTGGAAATGGACTATGTGGGCAAACCCTCCCGCCATATCTCTCCCTCCCTATGTCCAGTTGGGAGAGATCTTTGTTGTTTCAACTGAGGGCGGGAACTGTTAAATTCTTGTTGTCTTTTCCTCTGCGGTATCGACACAGTGCTGATCTTACTCCTTGTCCTTGTGATGGAACGAGCACTCAAGACGATTTGCACTTTTTGTTTTTCTGCAAATTTTATACAAGATTTGGCTTTTAACCCCTTATTTTAAAAAATATAGACCACTCACCCTCAAAGACTCATATACAATGTTGCTTACTCTGGACACTGAAGAATTGACTTTTCGCACCAGCACTTTCTTAAGAATGGCTATACGCGCACGTAAGACGATGGAAAACCCTTGACATCAGTAATTTTTGATAACAGATGCCACTTTGCACTTTGTATATAATGTAATGTAATGAAACTTATCGTATTGTACAAAATTTTGGGTTGTCCCTTTGCACAAAAATTTTTACTATTTGTTTGTATGTATTCTATTTTAATGAATTGTTATTGTAATCGGTACTTTTATGGATTTTATGAAATTCGAATAAAGGTCTTTTGAACTTGAACTTGAACACTGTTACTAGCTGCAGCTAATAAATTTGATCTCTGACGCCACCTAGAAGTATTCCGTGTCTCTGTTTGCCGGGACAGGGGAAACCCGAAGACTTTGGGTGTGTCCCTGACGCCGCTGGGTTCTAAGAAAACCCAGTTCTTCAGGTGGAGCCCACCCCCTCATACTGTGGGCCTGACAGAGCAGCTTAATAGCTGGTGGGGATCCCATGAACCCGGTACCGGAGACATGATTATTGGAGACCTCGGCAAGTGAATCTGACCCCCCCCTCAGAATTTGATGTGACTGGCCTATCGGGCTGAGAGGACTAGGCACAAACGCCCAGCTGGCTGTTTACGGTGGGCTCTCTGAGACATCGTGCTGCCCTGAGCGAAAGGAGAGGCCTGTCTCAGGTGGTTTAAGCATGTGGCGGTGAGAGGTCGCAACCGCAGAGTGGTCGGCATCTGATAAGGGCAGAGAAGGAGCAATTAGGAACCACACACACGGAGATCTGGAGCTGCTGGCACACAAGGTGAGACTGGCCAGAACAGGGCCTTATCTGCTCTCAAAATAATGCTCAAGAGCATCTGGATGCGGTGCCCTGCCCAGCGGTATTAGAAGGAGAGAAGCAAGGGGAACTGCCTTTCTCCCATATAGCAGCAAGCAGAGGCTAGAATCAGTGTAATAACCCCATTGCTCATCAGGAGTGGATCTCTTGCAAGGGGTATTGGCATCCGAACCAGATACAATCACGACTGCCTGCGTGGGCAACTGAGGAGAGACAGACTTATCACCCCAAAGAGCAACAAGATAAGACTTCTAGTCGCACCCGCTAGATTAGACCCTCCAGGGCGGGGAAACCAAAAGCCAAGCCAAGCAGAACGGAAGCACCAAAAATTGACATACCACAGAACTGGTCGGACCAGGCAAGCACCTTAAGTGACACTTATGGGCAGTCACATGTCCCTAACATGCGGCACTGGCAACTCCTAGGTGGCAAGTGAGTAGACCACTGCAACCAAGTTGACCCTATCTCAGAGGCGAACATTGCAGACACTGCGCCGCTCAGTCCGGAGGGAGTGATAACCAAGCACAACAGCTGGGCAACATGTGAAGGACAGAAAAGAAACAGGCAAAACTGCCATTTGAGCACCAGAAGACACCCCAGAACCAGAGTGAAAGTGAGCAACAGCCCACTGATCCACCAAATGACACCCTGTAGCTGCAGAAGAGTACCTCAATATGCTTCTCTTTACCATGAAGAACAGCCTTACCTAAATAGATTCCAAAATGAACACCATGTGCAATAGGATAGACTTCATGGCCCAAAAACTGGAGAAGCACGATGCACGCATCAGGAAAGCAGAACAACGAATTTCAGCTCTGTGTGGTATATAAATAAATAATACCGGATCTAGGTTTGACTAGGCATAGCAATAACAGATAGCTCAATAAAATAAGAGTCAAGATTCGAGGTAGTAGGAGTTTGCAGGTTTATTACAGCATAAAGGACAGGAACAGGACAACCTGCACGGGAATAGGATGGCAGCTGCCTGGGGAAAGGACTGGCGTAACATTTAATAACAATACACAAGCATATATAGTAAAACAGTTGCATTACAGTACATATGATAGGCGGAGCAGTGGGTGGAGCAGTAGGCGTGACGCGTAGCAGTCGCGAAAGATAAGGGTGAAAGTGGGTGTAACAGGGCGTATACATAGACATGTGATGCAAACGTAACAGAATATGTCATGAATGGGGCGGAAACATGGAGGGGGCTACCTAAGGAGCCGGGACCTCTAACCTGATGGTGCGCGCAAGCTGGCAATGACGTGTTACTAGGAGAAGCTGGGGGCTACGAACTCTGTGCTAGGAGCAGAGACTGAAGTCTGGAGAGTCAGGGCGACATGTACCTAAACAGTATCTAGTATCTGATGTTTAGAGAACATGTTGATAGAATCCAAAAGTTATCGGGGTAAAGGCTAACAGACTCTAAGACTGGAGCATGCATTATTCTACATGTAGTGCGTGATGAAGAATATTAAATGACCATAAATACAGTATTTCTCTTACATGGAGACGTAAAGGCTAGACTATGACGGAAACTATTGATGCGATTCAGTAACTTAGGAATGCAGAGAAGGAGGGCTGGACTGATAACTAGAATCATAACATACTCTTGGCAGACTCAGAGGCAGAGCCAGGCTGAACCGGGCACTGTGAGACAGGAAGTAAGTGAAGGGTCAGGAACACAGGTGGGGGCTGTATCGCTCCTCAGCGAGGGCTCAGGAGACAGGAGCTGAATCTGGTGTCCGGGCCCTTTTGGGGCCTAGAAACAGGGACTTTACAATGAAATAACGTGCACACTGGGAAACGTGGCAACGTAGCTTTACATAGGCCTGATATTCGTAGTATTCACGAGAACTGGAAACTGACATACTAGAGATGGACACAACTGTAATTGCGTCTTTTAATCGAACATGGGGAATACAAATGCATATTAATCATGCACAGATAACATATGATGGAGGACGCGTAGGGACACAGAACATGGCAAAATTTACTTTTCCACATTCCCTCCTTGTCACTACGTTTCCATCAGGAAACATCAATATTCATGATACCATCTATCATTTCATACAGTATCATTTGCTCATCTCGAATTTTCTTGGAACGGGATTTAGAACGGGGCTTGGGACTAGGAATACAAGAGGTAGCACAAATGCCGCAAATCGCAGGGCCACATTGTATACAGAGGCAGCAGCTGAATATGATCGCTACTGCGATACCTAGAAAGGACAATACTTTCCATCCCCAGGCGGAAATTATATTCCAGAACCAACCGGACCATGTCCAGGTGCCTGGATCTTGGTGTAACAGATGGGCAATTTTATGGAGTCTGGTTATAGCTGAATAAACAGACGGCGCGTTATTAGGAATGAAAATGCAGCAACTAGATCCGATGACTCTACAGGCCCCGCCCCTATCGGCCAGTATGACGTCAAGGACGAGACGATTTTGCAAAACGACAAATCTCATAGCAGATTGCTCTTCGGTTAAGTTACCTAGGGCAGAGGCAGTCTCATTTACTACAGCTTCAAGGGTTCTGGTTAATCTACGGATTAGCTTACTATTCTGGATAGGTCCTATAAAAAAGAAGAAACCTCTATTGAAATCTGTATACTGTTCTAGAGCAGTTTCAGTATAATCGACAATTGGGAAATTTCTCTTGTGTCTAGTATGTACTAGGAGGGAATTCCTATGATAGTCAGGTGGGGCTAGGAAAACTGGTGGCAGTAGGAAGGCAATGTAACAGGTTCCCTCCCAATCGAGGGGCAGACGAACATATGCGGTTTGACCACAAATAAAATAAGAATGACGTGAAGCTTTGAAAATAGACTTCCCACTGTCACTATACTTGACAATAGTAGTACAATCACTATGTCCTACATGTACGGAACCATTATTTCGGACACATAATTCGCCTTTGACTGGTAATACGGAAATAGCAGGTAAGTCTGGAGTGGAATCAGACTGAACATTCAGGACCATGAAATTCGAAGAATAATTACCTAAATTGTAAACTTCATTTTCTAGATCTAACCCGGTTCTGTGGGGAAGACCTTGCTTGTCTGGAAAACATGTACTGTTAAGAAAAGACATATCTGTTGAGGATGACGTTAACGTGGACCATGCTCCACACGAACCATTATGTGAAAATGGATAAGGAAAGAGTGGCAGAACTCCCTTCGGTGTCTGGAAAGGGGGGAGTCGACCACACACCCAACAATTAGTGGCATTGCTGGTCTGGTGTGAGTAATGTAACATGCGGATAAAAGAATTGTTACGCATAGCGAGGCGGTAAGAGAGTTCATGAGGAGGCAGATCACTAAACGTGTGCTCTACTGTAACATTAGAAGACTTATTTACATGAGAAACTGGAAAATACAAGTAAAATGCATAACTGGTGCAGGAAATCATAATGCTGAGAAATAATATGAAACTTAGAAAAACGATACATCGGATTGAGTTTTGACTAACTCTCTCACTATGGGGGTCTATTTTATACATGTCAGAAACCGGTCTAACCGTTTCACCTAGGGGAGGACTTAGACAATCAAACTGGCTGACTTATTTTACTAGACCTTAGTTTTAATTTATACTCCTGTTGCAGAGTTTTCTCTAACAGGGAGGGTGCAGTATCATTGTCTTTTGCGGGACAGTCCTTAAGAATAGTACTTTGGCAGTCCTTTAAATCCTCGGAAATGTTCTTTGAAACTGGTTTCAATCCATAAAACTTTTTGATATGCGAAAGATGCACCCAGCCTTTGCGTCCCTCCAACTTCACGGCTGTACGGGTGGCCAGGAGGACCTGTCGGGGCTCCTTCCAGCGAGGCTCCAGCGGACTTGAACGATCAAAGTTTCGCACTAGGACCATGGATCCGGGAACGATTTCATGCGGTGCCACCTCGGTATTGTCTGGAAATGCGGCGGCAACCTGTGAACGACAAGAGTTGAGGGCAGACATCAAGGAAGCTAGGTAATCTGTCAGCATATTACTTGAAACATCGGTAATACTTCGAGGTCTAGGAGTACCCCACATGTTAGGGGGGCGGCCGAAAACGACCTCATACGGGGACAGACCTGATCTGGAATGTGCGACCATGCGCATATAGAACAGGGCGACTGGCAGAGCTATTGGCCAGTCCACACCTTTCTCTTGACAAACTTTTGCAATTCGAATTTTCAGGGTCTGATTATGTCTCTCTACGAGACCAGCTGCTTCAGGATGGCGTACACAATGGAACTTCCACTGGTACCCTAACAACAGGGAAACGTGTTTCATCAACTCAGATGAGAATGGCTGGCCGTTATCAGAATATACGACTCTAGGGAGTCCGTAACGGGGGAAGAACTCACGAACCAACTGCTTGGCAGTGGTCGTGGCTGTGTAATCAGGGACTGGATATGCCTCTGTCCACCTGGACAAAGCGCATACAACTACAAGGACATACTTGAAACCTCGACATCGCTCCATCTGAATGTAATCCATCTGGAGGACTTCAAAAGGGTGGTCAGGGGGCTGGAATCCACCTTGTTCCACCGGGACACTTTTACCTGGATTAAACTGACAACATATCATACAGGTACGGACTTTCTGCTTGGCTGCAGCTCGTAAATGCTTGTTGAACCAAACGTTCTGGATACTATCTAACATAGCTTTTTCTCCTAAATGTGCTGGACTATGTGCGGTATTGATAATGACTTGAACCATAGAGTCGGGGAGAAACCATGTGGCTCTACCCTTCGTTACCCATCCCTGATCTGTCTGGACCCCTCCTTGTTCGGACCATTTCTTGATTTCATCGGGAGTAGCATGTAACTGGATATCTATGACATCTTGAGTAGGGTCCTTAACTGTCATACATGTAGTCGGATCTGGAGTATGTGTCTGTGTTGGCTTAACTGAAATGTCTGGAGTCTGTGCTGTAAGCTTGGCTGTGCGATCTGCTAGATCATTACCCTGGGAAATAATGTCAGTAGCCTTCGTATGTGCTTTGCATTTCATGATAGCAATGGATGTCGGTAAATGTATTGCATCTAACAGAGCCTGGATAAGGAGACCATGCTGAATCTTGGTTCCATGAGAAGTCATGAAACCTCTCTCCTGCCAGAGCACTCCAAAGTCGTGTACGACTCCAAATGCGTAACGTGAATCTGTGTAAATATTAACTTTCAGGTTCTTGGCGTGTATGCAGGCTTGAGTCAGAGCAACTAGCTCTGCTGCTTGAGCAGACAGGGTGTCAATACGGTGTGTTTCAATAACTTCAGTGTCAGTAGTCACTGCATACGCGGCTACTAGTTCACCTGTACTTGTTCTCATGCATGAACCATCCACATAAAGTGTCAGGTCGGGATCTGGTAATGGAATATCTGTCAGATCTTGTCTTGGCTTTGTCATAATGTTAACTACTTCCACACAGTCGTGTGTGGCAGGATTCAAAGTAACTGACGGTAACAGTGTAGCAGGATTTAAAACGTTGCAGCGTCTGATTTCTATGTGTGGCTGGAACAGTGTCAATTCATAACCTGTTAAACGTGCAATTGTCAAGTGCTGAGTCTGTGTTCGGTTTAAAAGAACTTCCACGGAGTGTGGAACTTGTACTGTCAGGGAGTGTCCTAATACTATGGAATCACTTTGTCTGATAGCTAGTGCTGTGGCTGCAACTGACTTGAGGCACGCAGGCAGAGCCTGGGCTACAGGATCTAATGTGCTTGAAAAATAAGCACAAGGCTTGTATTGTCCTGCTTGATCTTGTGTGAGAACAGATAATGCTGTACCTTCACGTTCTGTGACGAAAAGTGTAAAAGGCTTACTGTAGTTCGGTGTAGCTAGGACTGGAGCTTGGCATAGGGCTTTCTTTAACTCATTGAAACTAAGTGTATGTTCAGATGTCCAAGGGAGGACAGTCGATACGGCTGCCTCCTGTGTCGTTAACTGTATCAGTGGTTTAGCTAGAAATGCATACTGAGGAATCCATTGTCTACAATAAGAAGTAAGGCCGATAAAAGCACGTACCTCCTTCTGGGTCTTGGGCTGAGGAAGACTCGCTATTAACTGAATACGGTCTGGTGTCAACTGCCTACCCCTCTTGGACAGCAAGTGGCCTAAGTAGATCACTTGCTGGACACAGAATTGAAGCTTAGAAGGGGACACCTTGTGCCCCATCTCGGCAAGGAAATACAAGACTGTAAGTGATGCTTGCTCGCAAGCACGTTCAGAACGGGCTGTGATCAGTAGATCATCGACATATTGGAGCAGGGCAGTGTCAGTTGGCATGTGAATGTTGTCTAGTTGTCTCTTAAGTGCTTGACTGTAAATACTAGGACTTTCTGTGAAACCTTGAGGAGCTCGTGTGAACATATAGCTCCTTCCATTTAAACAAAATCCAAAAAGAAACTGGCTGTCTGGATGAATGGGGACACTGAAAAACGCGTTCTTGAGATCTATGACTGTAAAAAATGAAGCTTCGGAATCAATGGCCGTCAATGGGGAAGAGATATCTGGGACAACTGGGTACTGGGGAATAATACATTTATTAAGTTCTCGAAGGTCAATCACTAATCGATATACCGGGGGTGCATTTGGATCAGTACGTTTCATGACTGGAATGATCGGAGAATTACATACATTGGAGTCGGTCTCTACAACTACTCCTTGAGCGATGAGCTCGTCAATAATTTTGGATAAGGCTGCTACAGCCTCAGGTGGCAATCTGTACTGTCTGATTCGTGGTAACACTACACCTGGCTTAAGAGTCACACGATGGGGTGTGATTTGCATATAGCCAACATCAGTTGGACCTCGCGCCCATAGATGCTGCGGAACATTAGACAATCTGGGATCAAAATCTCGTAATACATAGTGACCCTTGAAGTCACGTAGGAACAATCGTATTCCCTCTGGGGAGCAGCAAATAACTGCACCTAATTCTTTCAGTGTTTTAATGCCTAATACATTTTCTGGACACGACTTCGTAAGTAACAGATCAGTAGTGCGGGACAGTGGACCTACTTCTAGGGTAACTGGCTTTGATATTTCATTTACAATAGGCTTTCCTGAAAATCCAAGGGAAACATTTCTAGAGCCTGAGAGCGGAGCCCCTGGAACTTCGGCGTGGCTGATGGTGGTCCTACTTGCCCCTGTATCAATGAGAAACTTTCGGTCTTTCCCTAATACTTGACTGTGAACATAGGGACCTTCTTGATCTACAGGTATCTCGATGAGAGGCAAGCCTACCTCCCTCTCTAGGCTGTTTCATGAATACGGTTGATACTCTGGATACTCTGACTGAGCATACTGGTACATCTGCTGTGTAACATGCTGTGTTGCAGCGATGGGCTGCGGTACAGTAACTGTCTGTTGTGCATTCTGTGGCTGAGGAGTCTGTGAAACTTGCTCTTGTCTGGGCGGACGTGGTCTTTCTTTAGTCTTACCGGTAGCTATGTTGTGTTTCAGAACTGCACACTCGTTTATAAAATGACCTGGCTGTTTACAATAATTGCAGTTTCCTTTAACGGGAGCTGCGGGATGACTGGCTTGATTCGGACCCCTCTTCTGACTGTCTTGAGGAACAGATTGTGCAACTAGCACTTTCATTTTTGTGTCTTTCATACGTTTTCTCTCGTGCTCTTGCTCTTCTCTGATTCTATTCTGGTGATATTGAAGCATCTGTAACATCTGGGACGGGGTATTAGCTTGCCAGGTACTTTCGACTTTCAAAACTCGATTCTTAATTGGTGGACTTGAATTCTCGACTAATTTAGTAACAAAAAGGTGAGGGTATGACTCGCTACTTGTCTTGAGGCCACTGTTGATGCTAAAACATTTCTCAAATCTAGAATAAAAATCACTAATATCTTCATCTTGTTTCTGTTTACAGGCTGAGATTGCATCCCAGTCTTCTTTTCTAGTTGCTAATAATCTGGGCAAAACTTGTATTAATAATTCAGGTAATTCTTTACATTTGTCTCCAAGACCGGTACCTGGTACTCGTGCCTTGTCTTCAGCTTCTAGAACTGTCCAATCGATCTTTTTCTCTCCCACCTCCCAATCTTTTTCCTTGAGTTTCTCATATACCCCTGCGGGCAACAGAACCTTTAGCATTTTAATAATATCTGGATACGTGTATTCTCCCATACGGAGCATGTCTTTTAATTCTCGGTGGAACCCTGCTGGATCTTTATCATGACAGGGAATTAACTTTTTCATCTCTAAGAGTTCCATCTTTGTGATCGGGGTGTAAACAAACACTCGTTGCATTTCACCACCCTCTGTCTTAACTGGATGCACTTCTCGTAACGGATTCTGTCTGTCTATGTAAAAGGGTTTACTTTCTGGGGGTGAGACATGAACAAAATGCGGGTTCAGAAACATACTATATTTGTGGCGCTGTTCTAGAATAACACTAATTAAATCGGTACCTAAACCTTTCCATTTATACTGGAGTAACTCGTTCAGGACATCGTGTAACGGACCTGGATCAGAATGTTGACCCTCATACAAAGTAATGAGGTGTTGAATCATATACATACCCGCCAGTCGTTGCTCGGCTGGGGGCAATTTCAGAAACATTTGTGCCACTATTTCGTCTGGAAAAGTGGTAGAATCAGTAATCCATCGGACTGCTGATTGGACTAGTTCTTGTTCATGCATAGTACTTAACTCGCTATAACCGATTCGTGATTTCAGAATGTGGTCGGTAGCTTGAAATACTTGTTCTAGAGAACCTTGTTCTGGTGTTGGACGATGGAAAGTTGACTTGTGTTCTAGGCGTAAATGGCGATCTGGAAATCTAGATTTTCCTACATACGCTATTCTGGCGGGATTCTCGTCCTCTACCTCTTCCGCAGAGTCATTTTCTTTCTCGCTTACTTGTGCTGCCTTACGTTGATCATGTAACCTTATTATTTCCTTACGAATTTTCTTGTACATACTCTCTATACTACCGATAGTTCTATGCTTACCGTCGGCTATATTATCACTCCACCTTGTCAGGGTTCTCATTTCGGCTTGATCTTTGGTCGGATAATCTTGTTCTCTTATTAGACAATTAATCAGAAACTTTAATATCATGAGCTGAATTTCAGCTTTCCTTTGAGACATGGCGTCACTAATACTTTCTGGATCATTCCCTGTACGGATGAAACGATATATTCTGTCTAGATCTTCTTTCATATCTGGTAGGGTGTCTAAAAACCCGAGCACCCGTCTTACACGTATGGAATATAAAATCATACTATCATCACCTGTGACTGGGTCATAGCGACATTCTGTAAGGACTCGTCGGATATCTGCAGCGGACTGATATTTGGGCGTACGCTGTGACGCACATTCATGTAACTCGGCCAACGTTTTACGTTGGTGCGGTGGCGGGGTACCAGGAGGACCTCCTCCTGCGGCCCCTAAACTGGAATCATCGACTGATGCTCTTCGTACTAGCGCGGCGGGAAATTGAAATGCGGGCTGAACTTGTATGGCGGGCTGAACCTGGGGGACCGTAGCAGGTACTGCAAGGGGTGCCCCGGTGTCTGGAGGAGCAGGAAGTGCCTGATTTACAGGGACTGGCGGAGCGGGATTTGCATATTCCGGGACTGTGTCGTCCAAATAGGACGAAATGAAAATATCAGCTGCGGTCGGTTTGTGACGTAGCTTGGTCGGAACTAATGGTGGCGGAAAATTACTGGATGCCTCCGGGGTCGCTTTTGGCAAGCCCTCGGCAAGAAGAGGATACATACCCTCAATGAGGGCGTTCCTCTGTCTGTCTGACTGTTCGGTTTTAACTCGTTCACCTATCTCGATTAATTCCTTTTCCTGGGCTCGTTCTAAGGATTCTCGACTTATTTCTGACTTTCTGATTTCTTTTTCGGTTCTTTTATGAGATTCTTTGTGCCATAACTCGATGGCGTCTTTCTGTGACTGTCTGGCTTTCTTTTTCCATAATGCTTCTTCTACTCTCATGATGCACTCGGCGTCCCACGTACCTGATACGGGCCATCTATACTTTTCCTCTAACTGTTTGGTATACTCTACCCATAAATCTAGATACAATATGGCGCTTATGCCATGCTTCTGATACATAAAATGACCTGGGCTGTCCCTAGGCGGGACAGGAACTGCTGCTTCTAGCAGACCTTTTCTGGTTTTTAACTGACGTAATTTAGATAATAACGGCATGACTGAACTGTAACTTAGACACAATACGTAATTACAATACACAATGAACACGATAATTACTCCACATTCATACCACGACATTAAAATACATGAAGAACATTTACAATAACAGTTCGAACAGAATACTACCTGGAATACTGAAAACAGAATACATGAATTTTCTCGAGAACAGAACTGACTAGAACAGAAACTAGATGCACTGCTGGAACAGTACGAAACTCACCGGTCTCATAAAGAGACACGTCAGGACCCGCATCCACCGAAGTGGACACTTCGTTTTGTGGGTCTGTGTACCACCAACCCACGGACCAGAGTCAATTAGATTGACCCTGTCTAGATACTACCCCAGTAATGGTACTCACCGGGCAGCAAGAACGGAAGGCCTCGAACTGGACTGGACTGCTACGACGACGAACTTCGGACTTCTGTTACGGGTGGGCCTCCGGATACCTCGGACCTTGGACTCTCGGCTTGGGCTCTGGTCGGGACTCGCCGCGTTCCTCCACTGTCTCGTCTGGATGCTGGACCGCCTCCTCCGTCTCCTCCGTGGGCCTGAGGGATACTTGAAGCAGAAATATCTGCCGGTGCGCAGAAGAGTTCCGTCACGACTGCAGAGGGTCAGGGGGCCGGCGTGGCTTCACCGACGCGTGGGGAAAGGGCAAGTCCCTATTCGGGCGCCATTATGTGGTATATAAATAAATAATACCGGATCTAGGTTTGACTAGGCATAGCAATAACAGATAGCTCAATAAAATAAGAGTCAAGATTCGAGGTAGTAGGAGTTTGCAGGTTTATTACAGCATAAAGGACAGGAACAGGACAACCTGCACGGGAATAGGATGGCAGCTGCCTGGGGAAAGGACTGGCGTAACATTTAATAACAATACACAAGCATATATAGTAAAACAGTTGCATTACAGTACATATGATAGGCGGAGCAGTGGGTGGAGCAGTAGGCGTGACGCGTAGCAGTCGCGAAAGATAAGGGTGAAAGTGGGTGTAACAGGGCGTATACATAGACATGTGATGCAAACGTAACAGAATATGTCATGAATGGGGCGGAAACATGGAGGGGGCTACCTAAGGAGCCGGGACCTCTAACCTGATGGTGCGCGCAAGCTGGCAATGACGTGTTACTAGGAGAAGCTGGGGGCTACGAACTCTGTGCTAGGAGCAGAGACTGAAGTCTGGAGAGTCAGGGCGACATGTACCTAAACAGTATCTAGTATCTGATGTTTAGAGAACATGTTGATAGAATCCAAAAGTTATCGGGGTAAAGGCTAACAGACTCTAAGACTGGAGCATGCATTATTCTACATGTAGTGCGTGATGAAGAATATTAAATGACCATAAATACAGTATTTCTCTTACATGGAGACGTAAAGGCTAGACTATGACGGAAACTATTGATGCGATTCAGTAACTTAGGAATGCAGAGAAGGAGGGCTGGACTGATAACTAGAATCATAACATACTCTTGGCAGACTCAGAGGCAGAGCCAGGCTGAACCGGGCACTGTGAGACAGGAAGTAAGTGAAGGGTCAGGAACACAGGTGGGGGCTGTATCGCTCCTCAGCGAGGGCTCAGGAGACAGGAGCTGAATCTGGTGTCCGGGCCCTTTTGGGGCCTAGAAACAGGGACTTTACAATGAAATAACGTGCACACTGGGAAACGTGGCAACGTAGCTTTACATAGGCCTGATATTCGTAGTATTCACGAGAACTGGAAACTGACATACTAGAGATGGACACAACTGTAATTGCGTCTTTTAATCGAACATGGGGAATACAAATGCATATTAATCATGCACAGATAACATATGATGGAGGACGCGTAGGGACACAGAACATGGCAAAATTTACTTTTCCACATCTGGAGGACACTGCAGCAACCAGGAACTCGCAGCTGTCGCAAATGGATCTTCTGCTAAAGGTCATGCCTGACAAGAATAAAGAACTTGAGGTGCGCTCAAGACAGAACAACATAGGTATCATGGGAGTACTAACACTGGCAAAATGGAAGAATATGTTGAGCGACTGCTTTGCAAGATCTTTGGCACTGATGCATTCTCTGTCCAACTAGTGGTAAAAAGAGTGCATCGATCCCTAGGGCCCAGACCGCCACCCGGAGCATCAGCCAGGCCCATAATAGCCAAGATACTCGATTACAGAGACCAGGTCGTGGCATTGCGGATGGCAAGAACAAAACAGCAACTGGTATACGAGGGGCACAACATTGCTCTATACCCTGATTTCACACTAGTGGTCCAAGAAGCCAGGAAGAAATTTATGTCAGTCAAGAAGAAACTGCTCCAAGTGCAAATAGATTATGCAATGATGTACAGTGCCCGGCTTTGAGTCACTCATCAGGGAAAGCAGCAATTCTTCACCAACCCGCATCAAGCAGAGGACTTCCTCAAGAAACTAAAGAAGCAACAGGTGTGTTGAGAGAGAGAAAACCCCCACCCGCCCTTGTAGAATTTAAACATCAGGTCATGACCTCAGGCCCTCTCAGCTCGTCAGAGCACATTTTCAGCTATCAGGATCTCCCCCATGTGTAGCATTCCTGATCATACTCGCCCATCTTGCAGTGATTCAAATATTAACGTCTGCCAATCTGGGAGTCACATCTGGGAGCTCCTGACTGGGTCCCCCAGTGTGTTTTGGCTGTGTTTGGAGTCTCTTGGGTCATCCCCAGACAATGATGCAGTGTCATCCATGCGTACAGAGGGATGATATTGCCACCACTGCTCTGTCCTGTTCCAGTTACGTTTCCTCTGCTGTGGGTCGGCTCACAGGTTTCCCTCCCATCTCCCATGTCTGACCTTGCCTCGGTCTTGTTGTTAAAGATTGCATGGATTTGATAAATGTATTATTTTTATATTTCAGCTTCTGTGCCAATTTCTTCTTTGTTGGTTTAAAAGTACCAAGTATCAGTGAGACCCCCGAGAAGGTTTCTATTTTATTCAAATGGCGCCCAACGTAGGGCTTCATCAGAGAAGTGGCTATCTAAGGGAGTGATCTTGTCATGAGTCAGAAACCTAGTGAGGAGGACAGGACATGATTCTACTAAGGAGGTACTCTGTGCATGGAGATTCTGGGGATTCTCTGACTCTGCTGCCCAGTATATTTCTGATCTTCCTGATTTTGATTCTCCACATGATGACTACCACTCCTGACTTAGAACCTTTTTGGCATGAGTATTCTAAAAACAACCGTTAGGTCATTCAGAACTTGGCCGTTAGAATCTGGACAACCAAGGGATTGGTAAGATCGTTTGATGCGGCTTACTGTTGGTTTTGATGCCTAAGATTGGTAAGGTAGTTTAGTAATGCTTACTGTGGCTTTGGATTTGTATAATTGGCCAATACTTGTATTTGGAATTTGTAGTACATACATTTTAATTTGTGTAGGCAGGTAATGAGGAGAATTTTCTCTGTTGTGAATTGATTTGAACGGCACACAGTACAAGAGTACCTTAAGTGCTACTTTGGTTATAATATTTGAATATGTTGCAATATTTTTGGCATGCCTGTTTCAAGCACACATCGAAAAATGTATTGCTTTTTGGAGATGTGAAGTTAATTAGCCGGCTCCCCTAGAGGGAATACCTAAATAGGTTTAGGTATAAAAAACATTTTTCTTCCTTGGTGATTCTGCATCTCCAGGGAATTAAAATATGACAATAATAAAAACAAGGATCCTTTTCTTTGCACTTTTATAAATGCAGAAATGCAGAGCGATTTTTTGGTGTTCTTCCAGACAAAGCTAGTGAATGTAGTGTATTTTGGCTTCTTGAAAATAAAACAGTCTGTTGGGCTGTTTTTTTCACAGTCTTTTGGAATACTATTGAGAAGCTCTTCTTGTACATATGACTTACAACTAGTATTTACAAATGGTTTGGTTTAAGCACAGTCTGTGGGCTGTCCTCTAAGTGTTGATCTGTGGGTTAATCTTGTGTTTAAATGTCTATGTGGTTCATGGTTTTCCCATTAGTGATACTTCTTCGAGTAAATAGCGATTGCACTCTTTGTGTAAAAATGGCTAGCTTTAAGCGCGCTGTATTGGGTGTTCTGAGTATTTGACTCCCCTTCTGTATATGTCTGGAATGATCTCAATGTGTTTGTTTGTGCTTTTTTGCTGTCATCAGTCTGTTATGCAAAATGTCATTTAATTAATATTAAATAAAACTTAAATAAAAATCCAGAAATGAACCATATGACATGCTAAATAACTATATGTTACTATTAGATTTATAGAGCAAGCAACTATGCACATGTACAAACTGCCAATGCTTAAAAGATAAAATTAGAATTCACATTGAATAGGAATTACATAGGCCTAAAAAAACGAAATTGTGCGTTTTGCAATAAATAAACAATTATAAAATGTTACAACATTCTTCTTAGATACATTGTGTTAGATATAAACATGCAAACACATCATCTGAGTAAATTGGATGTTGCTGAACTAAACACATATTTATAGAACATATATTAAAATGCCTCAGTTTTAAAAAGACTGTCACCATGCTTACATTTCAACACTAAAAAAAGCTTTCCAACCGCGTGTTTTAACTGCCCCTGAGGAACAGCTGTCGTTTTGATTGTAGGCCATGGAGAGACAGAAATGTTGACTCAGCTAGGATTTTGTCGGTACAAAACATGGTGTAAAACCCTGCATTTCAGACTGCTGCTTTAAAAAGTTACAAAAATCAGGTTCATTATTTTGGATAACAGGAAAACATTTAAAGTAAGGATTTCCTTTCTTAAAGCCTTTTTACATAAGCATATTCGTGGTTCTGATGTTAAATAATTGTCCTTTTAAAAAGTGGCGCAAAATGTTTCATGTTTCGAATTAAGCTTCTGTGCTTAGGCTTATGAATGAATGCGTCTAAATATGATAGGCAAGGAATGAAGCTTGCTTTTCCTATGTGGAATTATCAAAATGATTTGCTTTATTATTAAAAAAAAAAAAATTATGAAAAAAGTATTAAAAAAATAAGTGCTTCTAAATTCATTTTTTAATATTTATAAAGCTTAATACTCATACTGTGACCTCCTAGCATCAAAATAAAGTTTAAGTTGTGTTATACCGCATAATGAGGAAATTTGCATATGAAATATCACTCTGCGCAGGCGTAAAAAACTCATTTTTATAAGGGTATAAATGATATATTTCTGATGCCCAATCTCTGGAATTTGTAGAGAACATTCTGAGGATGACTATTATGCAAAAAAATTATAGGATATTCATTTTTAAGTGCCCCAAATATCAAAGTCGAAATTGGGCAAAATTCACTAATTTAAAAACAAATTCTGCCATTCTGAGCAGTTTTTAAAGTACCTTAGGCTTCACTAAATGCATACTTTTAGGTATAAAACAAATAGCTGACCTCTATATTGTTAGACAAGTATACTGCACACCGCGCACAACTGAAAATAAATATAAAAATCCAGCAGAAGTTATTCTTTTAACTCTAAACTGACAAACAGGGGGATAAGTGCTTTTCAGCTTTCTGTCTCCAGTGTGACTTTGAATTGGACAAGCCACATGTAAAGTTTGCACACAGAATAGGACAGCTGGGAAGATTTAAAAGTCAGTTCTATATTTAGATGCCTAGCAGGGCTCCCAGAGCAAGGTCTGCTTTGACATTTTGACATCTGAAACTTTTTGAAAGACAAGATGGCAGCGCAGCGAAAGAAGGAGGAGTTGTGCTTATTTTTTGTTGGCAAAAGCACGTTTTTATGCACTCATATGAATATACCACAATACAATTGTATATGTGAGCTTGGTCATATATACAGCATGAATGCTTTTAGTTTGGTGCTTACTAGGGCTGAGGCAATGCAATTTAGTTTGACTTCATGTGCCCCCATGTTACACTTGTACATTTGCTAAAAGGATTGGGGTTTGGGTATTCATGTTTTTTTAGCCCTATCAAAAGTGCTTATGTACCTCCTATAACTTTGTTTATGCCCAGTTGCTACAAATAGGGGTTGATAGTGTTGACAGACGTGAAACTTGTTTCAGGTTTCCTACTGTCAAAATGGGGGAAGGAGGCTAGCTCCTGTACAAATTAGGGCTAGGTAAAATGTATGTTGCTCTCTAATTTTCTCAACTTTATTTAGCCTGTCTAAGTTGTCTGTGAAATAGCAATGAGACATTCACTTGGCAATTCAGTAATACTGTTTTAAACATTGTTAGCTTTAATAAAATGAATAAGTATATATTTTATGTTACTGGCCATCCTGTTTGATGAAATTATGACAGGGTAAATAGTCTAGATTGTTGTTCCCTTATTTGACCTTTAAGGGGAGCTAGAGGTGGGTAGTTTTTGTTCTACAAGTCTTAAGGTGATAACACCATTATTGTATGTTATTCTCATGCTACATAGTTTTGCAAGGGCATTGCTAGCTTTTATTAGCTAGTCTGTGTAAATAAACTGACAGTCCTTATTAGAGCTGATGTTGCATAGTTGGATCATGAAAAGTATAACACAGGGAAGATGCCCATGTGATCCTTAGCAAAAAAATGTTTTGAAGGAAATGTTGTTTTATAGGTAAGAAACCCTGTTAAATTAGCAGTTTTAGATTTTCCTGTTACTCCTATAACGTGAGAGCATGGTCCTAAGTATACAATGTAGGTGTTTTTATTAAGAAGAATCATTTTAGAAGTGTCTGCAGTCCTGTACAAGTAATGTAAAGTTTATGAGCAAAAGTGTAGAACATTTCCTTTTTTATTTTGAGGGTTTTCAGATTAGTACACAGGAATACACCAATGTAAGGGTTTAGTTTTTACTCTCACATGAAGTGGTTCTTGGGTGCCTTGCTAATATATGGGGCGTCCTACGACTAGGAAATATTCTGAGACTATCCTCTCTGTTGATAGATGGTTTCTGTGCCTTGTCTAAAGACTTTTGTTCTGCCCACCAATAGATATTTGCTGCCTTACAACCATTTTCAGAGGGTCCCGGACATCAGATTCAGCCTGGGGAGTGAGCGTCAGAACCAGTCCAGCTTGAAGCCAAAGTGAATATAACCAGCACAGGCATTGCTGGCAACTAGGACCTCAGTGATGGCGGAAGCCCTGGGATGAAATGTGTACCCCTGTCACTGTCTTTGGCGAAAGACAGGGTGCAGATCAAGTTTTTGATGCCCAGCTGAGAGTCACAGACCGACCAGCAAGGAGGCTTTGCTTGAGGTGACCCCTTTTGAAACAAGGGTTGATTCAGAGATCCTAGCATCAGGCCTCTGAATCCTGGTCCCAAAGTGATTGCAAGTTTGATCCTTTGTTTGTTGGTCAAGAGATACCTGAGCACACTGGATGCAATGCGTGTCCCCAAGGAATGAGCAGTGCGCCAGCAGAGCAATACAGGAGTTAGGGAAGGACTTGAGTTTAGGGTACAGGTGCTGTGTCTCTGGTGCCACTGTTAGATTGAAGTGAAGAAAACTGGTGCACTGCCTGAGACACTGGACAGGATCGTTGAGAGCATTTGCCCTAGTGGGTGACTGCCCTATCCTGAAAGAAGAGACTTTTTCCTTGAAACTGGGCTGTGATTCTTGAGTTGCGAGTTGTGCAGCTCCACCGTGGAAACAACAAGAGCCTGTCTGTGAGCTCAAATGGACACAGGGAGAAGACTCCCCTCTGGTTGGTTGTACAGCGGCTTCAATTTCCCCAAGGACTTCTTCTTTTTGTCAATAATGTATCACTTTGGATGTCCCATTTTAAAGGAGGAGCTGCTCTTTGCAGCTCTTTGTCCTAATTCCTATGGCCCTATGTGGTCCTCCTGGTCCCAAATATAATTGATGTGCTAGACCTGATAAAAGGAAAATGGACAAGTAGCCCTGAAAATGTTTTTACTAGATGGTTTTAGGATTTGCTTAGGGTTGTGAAAATTGATAATTCTGTTTGTAATAGTGGTCATTACTCTCTCCTGCTATCTGTATGTTAATTATGACCCGATGCTGTGTTCCCTTTGTATTCGTGCTTATACCTCAGATATACCTGCTTAATGAAATGTTTAGAATGGAAAATGCCCACCTAGCAATGAATTAGGATATTGATAAAATTATGAAAATTAATGTGCAAATATATTCTGTGTTCCTATTGGATCATAGGAATGTTTTGAGCTCATGCTAAAAGGACTATCTGTTAAAGATTGTAGGGATTTGTTAGCATGAGCTGAAAGCCATTTTGTATTTTGGCAGCCATTTTAGGTAGCCATGTGCTCCCCGTGTGCTGTTTCCCTCTTCAGAGCATTGCACAAGCTCAGAAGGGCCTAGCTAGTAGAATGCCTGCTTCTCTCATACAACTGTCAGGTTATTTTTGCTGCTGTAGGGAGAAGTAACTCTCCTCCCACTTTGTTGAGCAAACAGATCTTGCATGCCCATATTAAGCATTTTGCATGCTTACATGTGCCAGGACCTCCCCTTGGTCTTATGCTGACTATGTAACCCTAAGCATATATAAGGCCTCTGTTTTCTGTACTCCTTAGACTGCCTCATTCCTTTGCTAAGGCTTCTGAGTGACATAGCCTCCCTCATCTGAGGTGAATAAATGTATTCTTTTTATATTTCAGCTTCTGTGCCAATTTCTTCTTTGTTGGTTTAAAAGGACCAAGTATCAGTGAGACCCCTGAAAAGGTTTCTATTTTCTTCATTGTCCCTCGTGCTTCGGGTCACCTCGATCCTGTGGTGCATGCTGGTCGATCCACTCCCACATTTTCTGAGGTGTGGTGAAGAACTTGGTCCCACCTGCAATCACCAGTCCTAACTTGGCAGAGAACACCAGTGAGTATTGCACATTCAGCAGTCGCAGCTTCCGTTTGACAGTGACATATGACACTCTATGCTTCTGAACCTCCCTGAAGAAGTCAAGGAAGATTCTGACAATGATGTTGGCCACGTTTAGCTGCCCGTTCTGCCCTAGCACATGGTCGCTGTCCTAATAGAATAGCAAGTGTGCAACCACCGGTCTCAGGGCTTGACCTGGTGGGGGTGCTCTTGCAGGGACCATGTGCGCTCTTTCCATTGCAAAGTACTGGGATAACCCCTCCTCTGCCTCTTCGGTGCAGATCTAATGTTCTAGATAGGCCACCATATTGTTTCCCTCAACCTTTTCAGGAAGGCCCAATATCCGTAGGTTTTTATGCCATGCTCTGTTTTCCGCGTCTTCCGCCCGAAGTTCCAGCGCCTGCTATCGCTTCTCCATCTCAGGGAGTCTTTGGTTAGATGTGGTCACCTGGGGTTTTAGGTCACAGACTTCGCTCTCTGTTACTGAGACTTGGTCTGCCAGTTTCCGATGGTTCACCCTCAGTAACCCCAGGTCTTCTCTGAGGGTGTCGATTTTGGTTTCCACCGCCATCCTTGATGTCTCAATGGCTCAGAGAATGTCCGAGAGGGAGGGCAATTCCGGGGTATCCTTCCCCACATTTTGGCCTTTTGTCCTCGTAGATGTGTCCTCCGGTTCGTCCCCTGGCTGTTCTTGTTGGTTCTGCTCCCGCCTTTTGGTGATTTTCCTCATGCCGCCTACCACTTGTGGCGAAGTCTGCTTGGCAGGATTCTCTTGCATTGCGCAAGACTGTGACCGCCAATCTGCAGACCGATCTCTTGTGCCACTCGTGTCCCAGGTATCCCCGTATTTGTTGGTCCGGGGCGAGTCTCCTGGGTGCGCGTTGGGCTTGGAGACTGCTTTGTCGCCTGTTAGGCTCCCCTCGCACCCGAACCGCTGGGCAAACCGGCAACATAGGCCAGTGTACGGTCTGTTATTGGCCTGCTGATCCAAGCTCTGCCCGGGGCGAGCTCCTAGCTGGGCCCAGGCCTGTGGCCTCTCTTTTAACTTCCTGCCAGCCCCTTATCACCGAGATCAAGCTTCTGGTAGTTTCCGGACATGTTGTGCCCCCACTAGCTATCTTCTCCAGCAGCCGGTAGTTCACTTAGTCCTTCCTCTGCTGCTACCGCGGGGGCCTCCACTATCCCATTCGCCCCTCATGCAGCTCCAAGCCGGCCCTCTCACCGCCCCTGTGGCGGGACAGAGGGCGGGGAAAACACACCTTCACATTAGTCTCTGCCCATGGCGATCTCCGGCGTGCTCACCCCCTTGTACCTGCCGCCGTTGTGCCTACACACATTTGGGGCTCTGTCCGCCACCTCCTACCTATGTTGATTTGGGGGATATAATTCCCCTAGTTGGCCTCGTCTCCAGCCCCCCTCTGGGCGCGCTGCAGATGCACAGTTAGTGGCCATCAGTCTCACCGCTCTACCGCCGCCTCTCTGTAAATAAGTTTTATAGCTCCACCAAGCAGGCTTCTCTCGCCCCTCGCTGTTTGTTCTCACCGAGTGGATCTGATGCAGGACGCTCTGCTCCCTGCGCCGGTGGGGGCTCACTTACCTGGTCCGGCCGCTTCTGGTTCTGTGCACTCTCAAGGCTCAGTCTACTCCCCTCCTGCATGCATCGGCTCTCCAACGGTAGCGCTGTGGGGTTCGATTACCGTGCCACAGGCTCACTGCTCTGGTGCCAGCGCCATCTTGGTTTGCCCCGCAGCTCTGCCGATCAGACCTCTCTCGTTCCTCACCACCTGAAGTCGCTGGGTGGCCTTGTTTCCGGTCATCCTCTTTGCTGTTTCAGCAGCGCTTACTCCCGTACTCTGTGGGTCACCACTGCCCCTAGGTACAGCCACCAGACTCAGCTCCGCATCGCGGGCACCATTTTATTTTTCCTCGCAGTCCGGCTGTCAGCAGTTCTGCGGCTCATTATTTTCCCTGAATTGCAGTCTGTGAGCTTCCCCTGTGTTTCAGGAGTTGGGAAATCTGTCTTATTCTTCTTGGGGCCCCCTGTTACAGTCAGGATGGCACTGGATGGGGGGATCACCGGCACACCCCATAACTCAACTACTTGATGCAGGCATGTATCAGATTTCTTTAGTAAGCAAAATTAGACCCCTATTGCATTGGCATTGATTATGGTCCACTGATGAGCTAGCCCCCTATGGGCTACCACTTGTGGAAATACTGCTCTCGAATGGTTATTTGAAAATTCCCTGGCTAGTTGATGTCATAAGAATGATATACAATCTTGATTTTTCCACTGTCTGGGAATTTCCTGCTGATGCTCTTTTAGTGCCAGGATCAGCTTTGAAAGAGAAATTAAAGTCTCTCCTATTGGATGAGGAAATACTTAGATGTAAGCCGGATAGCATGATGGACAGGTTTTTCTTGACAAGATCACGTGTCCCTTAGCCAAGTAGTTGTACATTAAATTCAGACATGGGATCTTTGCAATTAACAGCTTTTGCATCCCCTGTGGTGAGAAATATTGCACTAGCACTTTATGTTTGTCATGCAGATTTGAGATTGAAACCTTGGACTACTTCCTTTTCTTTTGGAATGCTCATGCAACTCCTCCCAAGAAGCGGATTAAGTCTGTCTGCCTTCGCTTATGAATTAGACAGTATGACATTGCACTGAGAATTTTGAAAACTGATACAGATGAAATGATCTACATCAGTGTTGGCAAATTTGTATCCTCTGCATAGGTTATACACAAGACAGTTCCAGGTTTTGAGGTTGTTCATATTTTATAACGTTACTAATACTTAGCATTGCACTTTTAATTGTATTTTGGTTTTGATTGCACTGCTAGCACTTTATAACTTTTGATATGAGTAATCTTTGCTATTCTCACGACTTACATGTATGGTTTTGTGGTTTTCAATGCTGCTTTTGGTTAGGAAGCATTTTTAATGCTAATGTCACCATTATTCTGTGGATTGAAATTTATACCTTGGCTCTTTTGCACAATGTATCTGTAGCACTTGTTCTACTTTTGTGATTCATTCTAGGTTGATGTAAAATCTTTAACAAGTTGAATTCCTGCTTGTTTTGTATAATATATCTGTGGTACCCTTGCTACTTATGTGATATTTTGTAGGTCAATTCGCCATGGGTGTTTGCTCTTCCGAAGTCCAATGTTGCTGTGATTAGCATGTGATGATTTTATAAACTTTTAATTTCTTATTTAGGTATGTTTTTAAGGATTTTGAATCCGAAACAAAAGTGAAAGAAGTAAAAGCTTTGTTTTTACCTCTGTGCATTTTGTGCAGTTTTTTAATCAAATAACAGAGGGTTTTTAGCTGCTTCGCATTACACAAAGGTACACCCATGTGTTTCTTAGCCATGGGAAGATTACGTGAATAGCTGAGACCCTCAAGATAAAGAGCTGATGGGGAGACTCCGACCCGGCTCCCCAGGTCTAAAGTCAGCAGCTCTGGCTGTAAGGCCACATTCTGAATAGTATGAAGGTGGCAGTCAGAAGCCGCCTGAAAGCTCTTCTCATTGTGGGCTCAAGTCTTCAACAGGACCTTGAGCCATGCTTCAGGCTAGAGTTTTCAGTGGCTTCCAGGCTCCACTTCTCTATGGGCTCCACATTGCATTCTGCGGGCACTTCATTAGGTCGCACCTGGCATTGCGGTGCCCATGCGCTGCTCGCTCTGCGAGGGCTTCTTGTAATCAATACACTTCCAGAAGTGGTGTTTCGACTCCGCCCGTTATTTTGAATGGTTTGCATCATTTGTATGGTAAACGGTGTCTTTTGATTGTAACTGAGGCTTTTTAGTCCCCCCTGGTTACCACCCTGTACTCTTTTAGCCTCGCCCACCCGGACTGGATACTTTACTGGCGGCATGATACTGTCTCCTTTAATTTGGGGGTGAGCCCTTTCTTTTTTGTCATTCCGGCTGCAGAGCAGGATACTCTAAGTTGAATGTTTTTTTTATTACTTTAATGAGCGCGGTGCCCTTCTAGGGGCACAGCGCTCACTTTAATTATTTATATTTTTGCTGCATCCACTTCAGGGACACTGCGCTCTGTTTTTTTTTTTACTGAGGCCGGGAGGACTTCCTCGCACACTGTGAATTCACCCTTCTACTTTTTTATTGTGGCTTGCTCGCTCGTAATGGTCGCTCGGGCAGCCTCTCCTCGCTTCAGCCCCCGCCTCGGAGAACATGTCCGCTCGGGGAGCCTCTCCTCGCTTCAGCCCCCCGCCTTGGAGCACATGTCCACTCGGGGAGCCAGGACAGGGACTTCTAGGCGTAGTCAGAAACCGGTCCTGGGATGCTTGATTCCGGTCCAGGAAAGACATGGCTTGGCAGTTCGGGCTGGACTGCTCCCATGAGGCAGAGGGTCAAGACAGATTTGCATATGGCCATGTCTGAACTGGGGTGGCTTGGTGAGCAAAATAACGATGGATTAAACCCAGATCTGTGACTGGGGGTGAATCTTTTGCCATTGTGCAACATTCCGTCCATCATCTTGTGTGTTTTGCTAAGGTAAGAAAGAGGGCAGGGCCAACAGGGACTAAGTGCTCGAGCTCAGCAGTCACTTGCCCCCAAGCTGCAGCTCAGTGACTGACCAGCACCTCAGTTGTGCCTTAACTGCTTGATTATAAGGAAAACATTTCCCTCCCAATTCTATCATTATGCTTCATTATCAGGGCATTTCGCTTACAGAGTTCTGATTTTTAGTAAAACAGTATTTGCCTACAAGAAGCACGAGTGTAAGTACGGTACTGTTAGCTACAAAATATACACGTAGATGGCACCTCAGGGCGACACAGACAAACTCCATGTGACCAGAGCTGTCTACAGCAAAATGAAAAGCTAACACGCCATCAGTGACACTGGTAATACCAGGAGTGGTGTAACAAATGCTTTCTTCTCGTGATGCGAAAATACTACACTTGGGGACATTGCTCCTCGCTTCAGCTCGCACCCCCTGCCTCGGAGCACACGTAACTTGTTAATTATTTGGCACGGTTCATATGTTACATGCTACTTTCCCCAATTCGCAGGCACACCAACTCCAGTTTAATGTATTAGCCCTACGCCCTTGTTGCCAGCGTCCCACTCGATTCCGGCTAGAACAGACCTGGTACTTCCATTTATCCTTGACCGCTCGTTGCGCCTGTCTGGTAAGTGCATGCCCCCCCCCCCCTTGTTATACATTTGTGAGGCACACTTTTTAAGTGCGTGAGTCTGCAGGTTCTCTCTCTTACCCTCCCGCTGTCCGTTCTAGTTTTCCAACCCTTCACCCTCTGCTCACTGTCTGTTCTGTTGCCAACCCTCCCCTCTTCTCCCGTTGTCCATTCTGTTTTGTCAACCCTACACCCTCCTCCCACTGTCCATTCTGTTTACCACCATACGCCCTCCTACAGCAGTATGTTCTGTTTAACACCCTCCTCCCGCTATCCTTTCTTTGCCCCCCCAACCTCCTCCCTCATGTAGCTTGTTTGTACAAGTTACTGCTTCTGATATTTCTTTGTGGCAAAAAGGCTGCATTGCAATATGGGCATCTTGTGTTATAAGATGCTTTGCGGTAACACTCCAGACGGCCCATTGTCATTCTGTATGTGGCAATCATCAACCCCATACAGAATGACAATGGGCGGGTGGGGCTGCTCTTGTGCCCGAGAAGGAGCGCGAGGCGCCCCCATCAATGGGCTAAGGCTTCTAGCAGGGGAGCAGTGCTGCTCTCTGTAATGGCCAAAATTACGGACAAAAGGCGTCCGTAAAAAGGATCCTCACGGACAACGGACGTGAGGCCCAAATTACGGACTGTCCGTGAAATTTACGGACGGTTGGTCACCTTACACCCTCCCTGCCCTAGCAGCATATGTCATTCACAATAACAATCCTAGCAGACATCCAAACATAGCTCATGGGGAGCGATTTATAGCGCACTTTACTGTAATGTACAAAGAAACAAGCTAAACTGGCCACAGTAATCAGCCTGCTGCACTTACTGTGTGCAGGAGCTCCACCTCTTTCTTGATCACGTATAAACTTGTATACAGCATGTGACTCACATGAACATTGGCTTTTCCTGTGTGCGTGCCTTTCATACAGTCCCTTTCAATCATGCTGATTCAGTGCAACAGCAGTGGTGGTTTCTGCAACAACCTGCAGTAAACTAACCGCTTCCCTTTTGCTTTTCGAGTAATACTGATTCGCACTAGAGGTTTGTATTGGAAAGTGGCAGTTGCTTAGAAGTATGAAAGATGACACTGGTGACAGCTTCTGCTCTGAAAGCTCTCCAGAAAGGTTATTTCAGGGAGCATTACTGAAGATGTGGCGTCTTTGGAGACGTACATTGTTTTACGCCTTGTGCTACATGTGTCCAGCACACTATATTGCCTTTCTCAATAAACATTACACTTTAACAGAGTTTCAGTAACTTATATTGCACAACTATTCACCAAGCTACAACTTACTTCAACAAAAAAGCCTATTATTAATCAGATAGTTGAAACCTAATGCATTTACCAATGCTTGGGTTTTTTGTTCAACCTACAAATACTATAATTCCCTGCAACCAGAAAGGTCTGATGAATATAACTGTATGCTAATTTTGTAAATTTGCCATCAGGGCTAAAAAGTACAGATGAAAATGTTAAACCAATGGCTATTCTTTTCTACGGACCAGTCCTATCTCACCTGTATTGTGATGCATCTCCCTGGTGTAGCACCAAGTGTACAAGGAACGGTACATAAATCATAAATTACAATGTATGCAGTGCTCCTTCAGTGCTGGTCAGACACACAATTTCTTTTGCAGTGGGTGCCCAGCACATTATATATATTTATAGCCAATGGCTCTCTCTATGTTGGGGAGTTGTAATTCGTAGTGTTTGAGGCTGGTGTTTCACTAAGGGCTTGGTAGCTACTGGCAGAGCAGGGCTGTTTTCTCGCACGCCGGATGGACCAGTTCGGGAAGTAGATCAATGTGGTGCTGTACATTTTCGGAATGGAGGGGCAGGCGCAATACGTACGTTGTTTATGCAAGGGTGCACTTCAATTTACCATGGCTACCGCCCGCTGTTGTTTCCTTCTCCATGGCGCACTGGTGGCTCTGTATGTGAACTTGGTCCAACCTTGTTTATTGCCCCTCGCAGCATTTGCTCCACCAGCCAAGAACAAGGACTCCAGCAGTTTCCTCTTTGCTACTTGAAAACAGCAAGGGTATGTGTTTGAAGTTTCTTTTGCCATTCTAAATAACAGTGCCTTTTATTTATGTTTTAAAAAAGAAAAAGAAAAAAAGCATTGTCATTTACAATGTCAATAATTCAAACTAATGTCAATGCAAGAACTATTGTTTTTCTAATGCTTGTTTTGTGTAATGCCGCTGCGCTGACCCTAACAGACGGGCAGCCGCTGAGAGGCAGTCCTTACGGCAGCAGGTTCTGAGGTGGCACTAAAGGCCTCACACCAACATCGGACAAGAAGGAGTGCACACACTGGTGAAATAGCAGGCACGTGCCCTGCCTAGCACAAAGCGATACCAAAGTGGGATGATTGATGGAGCGTTTGAGCAAATCAAACACTCACACCCAGTCAACTGATCTGGGTTTAATCCATCATCATTCTTTAGCTCACTCCACCACCCCAGTTCAGACATTGCCATATGCAAATCAGTCTGACCCTGTGCCTCAAGGAAACAGTCCAGCCCGAACTGCCAAGCCATGTCTTTCCTGTACCGGAAACAAGCATCCTGGGACCAGTTTCTGGCTATTCAGCCGTCATCAGCCAGACTAGCTTGAATCCAGTGGTAAAGTGAGCAAGGGACCCACGTCTGGGCATTCCCTGCCAACTTAGGGCAAACAAAGCGATACCAAAGGGGATGATGGATGGAGCGTTTGAGCAAATCAAACACTCACACCCAGGCAACCGATCTGGGTTTAATCCATCATCATTCTTTAGCTCACTCCACCACCTCAGTTCAGACATTGCCATATGCAAATCAGTCTTACCCTGTGCCTCATGGGAACAGTCCTGCCCGAACTGCCAAGCCATGTCTTCCCTGGACCGGAAACAAGCCTCCTGGCACCGGTTTCTGGCTATTCAGCCGTCATCAGCCAGGCTAGCTTGAATCCAGTGGCAAAGAGAGCAAGAGACCCACATCTGGCCATACCCTGCCAACTTAGGGCGAACAAAGCGATACCAAAGGAGATGGTGGACGGAGCATTTTAGCAAATCAAACACTCACCCCGAGTCAACTGATCTGTGTTTAATCCATCATCATTCTTTAGCTCACTCCAACACCTCAGTTCAGACATGGCCATACGCAAATCAGTCTGACCCGGTGCCTCATGGGAACAGTCCAGCCCGAACCCAGATCAGTTGACTGGGGGTGAGGGCTTGCAATGTTCAACATTCCGTACATCTTCCCTTTTGGTTTTGCTTTGTTCGCCCTAAGTTGGCTGGGTATGCTCAGACGTGGGTCCCTTGCTCACTTTGCCACTGGATTCAAGCTAGCCTACCTGATGACGGCTGATTAGCCAGAAACCGGTCCCAGGATGCTTGTTTTTGGTGCAGGGAAGAAATGACTCAGCAGTTCCGGCTGGACTGTTCCCATAAGGCACAGGGTCAGACTGATTTGCATATAGCCATGTCAGAACTGGGGTGGTAGAGTGAGTTAAAGAATGATGATGGATTAAACCCAGATCAGTTGACTGGGGTGAGTGCTTGCAATGTTCAACACTCCGTCCATCATTCCCTTCGGTTTTGCTTTGTTCGCCCTAGCACTGGGTCAATGAAGAAAGGGAGGTGTAACGGTGATGCAGAGAAAAGCTCGAAGGCCACTGACACCGGCTCAGAGAATAAAGAGTCACAACGTTTATGATGTCATTTGGCACAAAGGTTTGGAGAGCTCGAAATTCCTTAATCACACAATGTGATGAGTGCTTATGATTAATGTGCATGCACGGTTTAAGATAAATTCACTTCTAACCACCCACCTGTGGATCAAGTTCTTAAGTGGCAGCGCTACTTTGCACCCACAAAAGTATTACTCAAATGGTGCACTTTTTAGATACCTCGACTAAACGATTTTTTCTTGAACGTAGGTCAGATGGTTCACCATAACTTGGCTGGAACACCAACACTGCACTGTGTGCTTCTGGAATCCGCCTCCACTAAGCTACTAAGCAATTGGGCAGTGAAAGGAAAGGCGGGCCGACATCAGCCCCACCGCAGTTATGGCGGGGCGCACCTGCCCCCACCTGCCCTAGGTTTCCTGGTGACCTGGAAGTGATTGAGTCACTTCCGGGTCACGAAGGGAACAAAGGCCAGGCCGGTTAGATCCGCCTTCGGCCAACGAAGGGTTAAAAAGCCGTGCAGCATGAGAGTCGGCCTCTTGGACTCCTGCGCGCCACGGCCTGCCCTTCCAGCCTCTAGGAGGCTGTAATTATTTTTTGTTTGTCTCCCTGTGCCGATGTGATGTCCGGATGTCCGTGGTAAGAAGTGGACCTGGAGTCGGCGGGGAGAATGGCGGAACAGCTGTGCTCCGCATGGGGCAGGATGACCAGAGGCCCGTGATTCTGCCGGGGAGAAGCTCCGGGCCACAGGATGGATCGTGGCAGCCGTTCTTGGAGGGCACAAGTTAAGTAGGGGGCAAGCATCTGTATTACGTGTGCTCCGTATCGATGGGCTTGAGTGCTCGAGCAAGGCTGTTCTTGGTTCGCCCGGTGTGTGTCCCAATCAGGCACGGTTGTCATGGTAGAAGCCGCTGGGCTAACCAGAAACGAAATGCGGTGGACTGTGAAAGTTTAAGCCAGGGGTTGCGAGTGATTTTAGCGGTGGTTCATTTCCGGGGTAAAGTTTTGTTTGCAGCGTGGCCACGCATGTAACTCGGTTGGAAATGAATCCGAATTGGTATTAATATGCTGACGGGTAGTAGTCAGGGCGCCGCTCGCTATGTACTGGCAATCACCGTCTGTTCCCATCAAAGTTATGTTGTAAGGTGAAGCGCGGTATTCGCTTGCCCCAAAGCTCTCCATGCGCACCTGTCTCAATTTGTACTGGGGAAGCTGTGCGCGTAGTGTAAGAGTGTAAGAACCTCCACTGCCGGTATCGGGTGCTTGGGGGCCCTTGTGAAAGAGCGGGGGCATTTGTACAGGAGCAAATCGTGACAGTAAAGCCAATTTCATATATCGATATCACTTCGAAGGGCAGCGTCTTGCCTAACTGGGCTCCCCAAGTCAAAGTAGGCGATGGAGGAGCTATCAATTAGGGTCGCTTTAGCTTGAGCTTAGGAAGTACTTATAATGTCGGTGGGGGATCGGGATTATATCCTGTGCCCGCCGTGTTTCTTCATGTGGGGGAGCTTGTGCACAAATGTGTTCATAATGCCAGTCAGTCAAAATTTACTTTATTTGGTATTTCACAACCATAAAGCATATGTGTACAAAAACAATTTAAAATAGCAAACACTTAAAACTTCTTTTAGTTAAAAATGCAATTTCTCGTTCTTTAATTTACAAGTTAACCCAGATATTGTCGGTGGTCTGTTTCTGCTTTATGAAGCTGGGTCTCTACAAAGTTCATGAACTTTACCCCGCGGCATATTAAAATATTTGAACCTACTCCCATCCATCTGGTCACAGCTTGCCTGCAGGTACGGATCTGTAGTATGTTAAAAATCGGTTTCAGTAAAATTTTCCTCTTTTCTTTAGTAGACTCACACGTGCACAGGAGGTGGCACAAGGTCTCACTGTGGTAATCACATAATCTGCATCTTTGTTCCTGATGTGTGACCTTCCATGACGGAATCAAGTCTTTTGAGAAATGGTTGCCCATTCTAAAGGCCATAAATTTTATTTTTAATGATAACCGGAAGTGCGCAGTAAGATAGGGCTGGGGTTTTAATCGTTTGTACGAGTTTAGAATAGTCCATGCATGACGACGTTTGGCCAAGGTCTTTTTATCTTCTTCCAAAGATAAGGCTTTTGCATTTAGTTTGCAAATCTTTTTAAAGGATGTTGATTCCGGTGGATTGTTCCAAATCTTCACTAGCTTGAGAGTGTCTAATGATGCACGCAGATCGTTGCCCCATGAGTTGGGTTCCTGTTGGTCGTATTGTTTTTTAATTTCTTGCCAACATAAGCTGTTTAAAGATCCTGTTTCCGACAATCTCAATTTCCAGCACCATTTCGCTAGGGCTGCTTTCCTTTGGTATATTTGATTTTGCAAACCAAATTCCAGCCTTATTTGGGCAGGGGCTGCTCCTTTGTATAAGTGGAAAACAGCTTTGTATATTTTTGTCTGGAGTACGTTTAGAATAGCTGCTTCTTTCCCATGCCATATTTCCAGGCCGTATGAGAGGGATGGTAGGACTTGGGCTGCCATTACTTTTAACAGGTGGTCATATGATGGACATTGCAAATTCTTTTGAAGAACTCTATAAGCAAAACTCAGTGATTGTGCTTTTGCGGCGATAGTTTTTTTATGATCTGAGAGGGACATGTTTTTACTTATTGTAACCCCCAGATATTTGTAAGCAGTGGTTTCCTCAATGAGTTTGCCTTTAGTATGCCATTTGAAAGATTTTCCACTGGTGCCTGTCAATCTCACCACCTTTGTTTTTTTGATATTTAATTCCAGACCTTCTCTCTCGAAATAGTTTGTTAGCTCCGATATTGCTCTTTGTAAGCCTGTTGGTGTTTGGCTTAAGACTACTATATCGTCCGCATATTGGAGGAACTGGATGTTTTCATTAGCCAATTTAGGCGGATGTCCGTTAACATTCTTGATTTGATCTTTCAAGTCGGCCAGATATATGTTGAAAAGGCTTGGGGAGAGCACGCAGCCCTGTTTAAGGCCATTAGTTATTTCTTGTTCTGCAGAAATTCTTCTTCCATCACCCAATTTTACTTTTGCCCATGTTCCACTGTATAATGCCATTATTGTTTCCGTCAGTGCAGGCGGGAGACCCCAGTGGTTCAGTTTTTCCCAGAGGCGTTTTCTGGGAACTCGGTCGAAGGCGGATTTCAGATCTATGTAGCAGGCTATTAATCCGATCTTCCTTTTCCTTGCTCCTTCGATTAGTAGTGACAGGGCTGACAAGTTGGTTAAGCAGCCCATGCCTTCCCTAAAACCGGTTTGGAAATTGGGTATTATTTTGTGGTCCTTAATCCATTGTCGTAGTAGAGACAGTATACAAGATGAGAAAAGCTTTGCCTCCACATCAATTAGAGCTATTAGTCTATAGTTGACGGGTTCCATTCTACATCCACTTTTATGGAGAGGGTGGAAGATGTTTCCTTGCCAAGACCGTGGGATCTTTTTTTCTTTGTAAATGTAGTTAAACAATGGTGTCAAGTAATTTGGCCAGAAGTCGATGTCTTGTCTGAATAAGGCATTTGGCATTCCATTTGGGCCGGCCGCTCCCTCCGCTTTTAATTTCCTTATTAGGCTGGTTAGTTGTTTAGTGGTTGTCAAGGGCATTTGTTCCTCTTGTGCCGTACCTTCAGGCTGGTTGTTCTTACACTGTCCGAAAACTTTTTCTTTTTGTTCTTGGTCTTTTTTTGGGTTATTGGATGTTATTGTATTAATTGGGTAGCTGTGGCTGTTATACAAGTTGTTGATATATACGGCCCATGTTTTTTCACTTTTTCCTATGTTAGGTTGATCACCTGCTCCTTTCGATAGTTTGTTTATTATTTTCCAAAATTCTCCGCTGTTTGGTAGTTTGCTTGTTCTTAACAATTCTTCACAGATTTCCTCTGTGTACGATTTTTTTGCTTTTCTACAGTCTTCTTTGTATTCTTTCCTCATTTTTTGTATAGCGATATTATCTACTTCTTTTCCTAACCTTTTTTCTGCGGTCATTGGTCTTAATTTTTTCGCAATTTCTCTTTTCTTGTCTCTTAGATTGAAGTTATACCACGAATCTTTACATGTTTTGTGTCCATGAATTACCGGTGTTTTTACCGCGAATTTTCCTAATACGAATTTATGTAAGTTCTCCCACTTAGTTATGGGTGATTGGTTTTTTATGGCATTCATTGAATTTACGTGTTCCAAAACTGAGTCGATTATTTCCTTTTTTATTGGACCCTTGCTTTTGATTTTCTTCAATTTGTATATCTCCGGAATCGCGGTTAGAAATTCTAATTGCGTTTTCTCTTCAGTGATTTTCCTCATTATAATCTCTTGTGGGTAATGATCGCTCTCTGGACGAATTTGTATTCCAAAATAATCAATACACTTTTTAAATTCGTTGCTTACTAGGGTAAAACCAATTGTGGAATTCCTTTTGCCACTGGAAAAAGTGATTTTGTCAGGTATATCTCCCTCCATATTTCCGTTTAGGATAATTAAACCTAGAGGTTCCAGGTCACCCCAAAAATTATGTGTTTTATCCTTGGTCCATTTAGCTTTTATTAGGTTACAGTTGAAATTGCCGGAGATGAATATCTCGTGTGATTGATAAGTTCTGCATAAGGATTTTATCAAATGTGTTAAAATAAGAGCTTTACTCTTTTTTGTGGTCCTGTCTGGGTGTATATATATGTTTATAATTATTAAATTCCATCCTGGACTTTTTTTACCTGCTTTCGACTCAATTTTGATCACTTGTAACCAGTTTTCCCCTGCGTCGAGCAGTTCAGTTTTCCAGTCTAGATTGTTCGTAATGAAGATGGACAAACCCCCCCTTGGGTGTCCATACTTTGCCAATTTTTCTGCCAGTATGTGATGTTCCTCGTATCCCATAATTTGCTTCGGGGTTAAATTCCATGTTTCCTGAAGTAGTATTATTTCGAATTTGCTCAGGTAGTCTATTGTCTCTTGATCTTGGGACATTTCTTTAAAACCGTGTACGTTCCATGAGCAAATCCTTATTTTTATTTCTGGTTTTGAGAGTAGATTAATGTTTTGTCTTTGTTTTTTTTTGTATTGGTTTACCTACATCAGGATCGGTGGGAGTTTAGTGCCTGTGCCACCCAAGACCAGTCTTTATATTCCTTCTGACCCTGGTATTGCTGCTTTGTTTTGGTACTGCTCTGATCTTGTTTGGAAATTGATGTATTTCTTGCTCCCTTCAAGATTGATTGGGTTTTTTCCTTTACGTTGTTAGGTTGGGGAAATGTATTACTTAGTAGTGGAAATTGATATTTTATTGGGGTGTGACGCTCCAAAGTTATTCCCCAATCTGAAAAATAAGTTTTGGCTGAGAAAATAAGATCTGCTATTTCTTTAGATACCCAGGTGGTTCTACTTATTTCCATTTTTGTGTCTTTGTTTCCTTGGATGAATTCTAGGGCTTTTAAGTCGCTTGTTGTTATTCCCCTTAAGTTTGGTATCGCTTCAAGTAATTGCAGGATATTTCCTCTGTTCAGTATATCTGTATTTCCCTTTGTTTGGTATTCCGGCTTGAACAGTAATATACATTCTTTTTCCATACTATCCGATTCGGGGTGTCGGGTTTGATAGACTCTCCTATTTCCCTCACTGGGATCAAATCGAATATGAGATATGTTATCATTCTGGCAGACCATGTTTGTTGGATCCGATTGAATATAATCTACCATATATGCGTCTTTTATAAGGCGTTTTTCTTCTCGACCTATTAGTAAATTGTTTACGTTTTGCCCTTTTTTATCATTTGACTCATTTTCGAGAAAGTCTATGCAAGTTCTTCCTTTATTTCCTGCCGTGATGGTTAGACGAATGTTCGGTTCATTCACTTGGTCTCCCTGTGTTTTTTGACTGTTCTCGTATTCCATTTTTTTCTGATTGATAGATGGGTTCCCCCCAGTGTGCCAACTTAATCTTTTTTTGCACCAGGGTTTCACAAACCCTTTCTTGCATGTTTTCCTGTGTTTTTTGTTGATCTGTGGCCTCTCTATGAAATGGCTTTAAATTTTAGTTTTTGTCGATATTTTTGTTTAAAATTGACTTTTCCTCATCTGTTGATTTCCCTTCTATACTTGATGGTATTTTGATCTGATCTGGAGATCTTGTTAGTTCTTCTGCCTCATCTATGTTTTTTTCTTTATTTCCATCCTCTCTGGTGGGGGTGTCTATTATCTGATTAGTTGGGGCCTCTTTTGTCTTTTGTTCGAAAATGGCGAAGAATTGTTTTGCCTGCTTACTTTTGATAGCTTTTTTTCTCGCCTTCCTTGCCCGTTTCCGTTGTCTTTTGGTTAGCGGTTCTGACATGCCCAATGAACTCATTGTTTTGTGTTCTTCCAGGCCTCTCTTTAGTGGTTCGTTTTTATCTGTGTCATTTAAAGTTTTTTCTTCAAAAATGTGGGTGGTTCTCTTCTGATTTACGATTTTATTGGCCTCTATGGCCTCTATGTTGAGGTTATCACCTTTGTCGATTTTCCCACATGTTGCTACTAGTATGTCTTTCAGGATGTCTGGGAGGGTTGCCAATTTATCTATTATTTCCTTGCAGACACAGTTTTGGTCTGTTAGTTTCTTTTTCCATTGTTTTTCTTCCTCCTTTTCTTTTATGAGGTATAGCGAAATTTTTTCCAGTTTCAAATTTATTCCCGATATGTGGGTTGCAATTAGGTTCATTAAGTCTACCTGCACGTCAAGTTTATTAGATTGAAAATTCAGTGCACTAGTTGCTTGTTGTAGACTTTTTAGAAGCACATCCCCCCAGAGTGTAGACTTTCCTTCAGTTTGTTGTGACCGTACCCCTGTTGTCCTGTTTAAACTTTCGGAAGAAGAAATAGTTATAGGGTGTGAGTCTTTTATTGAATTTTTTGCTGTGTCAGAGACCTGGCTTGTATTTCCTGGTTGTCTGATTGGGCTTGATGTAAGGATTATTGGGGAGGATGTTGGCTTCATTTTCTGTCCATTTACTTTCCTTGTACCCATGTTTTCGTGATGTTCTAGTTTGCTCAGATTTTCGAGACTCAGGTGCGTTAAATCGGCTTCCTTGTCGATGTTTTCTTCGAGCATTCTCCGCAATTCTGTTTCTTTGAAGATCGAGAATGATTTTGACCACTCTGTCTTTTGTGCGTTTTTCTGCAGATTTATTTGAGATCCCAAATTACTCTGCATAATGTGTACTGAATTATTTTCGTTAACCTCATCTGATGTATTGTTTGGTGTTAACTTTGTTTCATTGCAGGGTGCGTGGACCTGTGCCGTTGTTTTTATCAGGCAATTTTTTATTGTTGATTTCTCTTTGAGGTTAGGACTCATACATGTTTCCGAGTCATTGCTCATCTTGCGTTTTTTGTGTGATGAAGTCAGGCTAGTTAGTTTTTTTTGACTTTTTTGTGGTTTTATACCATTGCTGTTATTTGGTGTTGTTCCCCCTCGCTCTTTTAAGAACTGAAAATTGTACGTCATTTTATCACCCCCGAATTTGAAAGGTTCGGCTGTGGAGGTATGAGCCTTATCTAAATGTTCATTCCCGGTTGGCTCATCTGGATTGTTTATGTTCCCTTGTTCTTTTTTCCCTTTTACGGTTAACCTTCTTTTTGCTTTCTGTATTCGGGGCTGTCGGATTTTTCCAGACCGCATCTTCAATGCTTCAATTACCGGAAAATAATTTTTCCTTCCTACTCCTGTCCCGCGTTGTCTTTCCAAGGGCTTCCCTGGCCCGTCTGCCACTTAAGCGACAGCTGCCGTCAAGGGAAAGCACTTTAGAAGTATAAACCGGGATTGGATGGATGGTTGTGTAGAATGTTTTTTTGCAAGAACGATGGGAGTATAGCTCTAGATTAATACAAATTGGGCTCAGTTTTTAATGGATAATTCAGCTTTCACAAGTCAGAGGGCACAGAGGATTTCCCGGTGCCCAAGCTCCTCTGCCACTCCTCTGTCCAAACTCCTCTGCCACTCCTCTGTCTTAGACTGCTTAAACTGCTTTAGACTACTAAAAATGACTTAAATTGTCATTGGGTTGATTAAAGTTGCTGCTGCTGCTGTCTCTTGCTGCCTCTCCACGGCAGCACAAAAGCTCTACAGCACAAACAGCTCAAACAGCGACACCACAAACACCAGCGGCGCTAGCTTACGTTACTTGCCTCGTTCTTGGCTCAGCTTTCAAGGTCTCCTCTCCTCTGCTCCTCTGCTGACAGCTACCGCCGGGTGCTTTGCTTTGCTGTTTGGAGATTTCTGCTTCGATGATCGGTATCTCGTGCCCTAAACCTCTTGGGGTGCTTTGCCTTACTATAGGGCTCGTCTCCTCAAAGGAAGCGCCTAGTGCCACTTTGCTAGTATGGCTCCGGGCCACTGCTACCACGCCTTGAAAATCCCCTCTTCAACTCGAAGGGGACTCAGAGGGCCCCCCGACGCCACGTCTCCTCTGCCAACTTCAATGTCAATCTTCGAAGTCCTAAGCTCTCGCCGTCACCGTCACCGTCACCGTAACCGCCGCTGCTGTCCTGCAGCTTCACGGCGCCTGCTCGCGCCGCTCGCCACTCGCCACTGCCCTCGGCTCCCAGAGTTTCCAAAATCCCCTCTGCTCCTCCACTGACCGCCGCCGCGTTGGGCGTTTTGGGCGTCCGGCGTCCGGTGTCTGGTGTCTGGCGTCGCCTCGCCTCGGAGGCACTGTGGGGCACTGCGGGGCACCCCGACAAGCGGCAAGCGGCAAGAGGCTACCTCACCCCTCAGCCGCAATTCGGTGAGAAACGCCGCCGCCGCAGCCCTTTCGCAGCGCCTCTGCTTCTCTGCTTCTCTGCACTCTCCGGCACTGCTCACTGGCGCCACCTCTGCTTCCACCTGCCAACTTGTTTTTTGGCTGAATCTCCCAATGCGATGTGGCGGTGTGGCAATAATGCATGCATTCTGTTGGCCAACGCGGTGATCTTTAAGGAATTCCACCTCAGTTCCGATATTCAGTGTAATCGCCACAGGCACCGGCATGCCCCTCGGATGTCGCAGTTTTTACGGCCTTGGAAACGTCCCGAAATTGGTTCATGGTATGTTTTGTGCTAGCAGAGATCGGCTTCAATTTTGTTAGTCTCACATTCGTGTTTCTCCTTTTAGGGACTTGTGAAATGGGTGAAATTTTAAAACCATAATGTGATACATATCCCTTGAGCATAGCGACACTTCGTTAGGGAGTCTGTGCTCATTGTTCTCTAAGCTGTTGGCCCGAACTTAAATGGTGCGTTTAGGTACTTTATCGCTTCCATACATTGGTGCTGGGCTCCCTTACTCAAGATCGAGGGTCAGGAAGTCATGCACTGGACAATGACTATTCTATGGGCCACTTCTTACTCAGAGCAGGCGTATGCAGGTGTTTGTACGGACACCTCATATTTTGCGCCGGCATTTGGGACAGCCCACTGCTGCTGACACGACACTGTTTTTGTATAATTGTAGTAAGAACACGACACAAGGTTTCTTTAATTTTGTTTGAAATGCAATATACATCAGAAAGAAAGCAAAAACACGACACAAGGTCTCTTTCATTTTGTTTGTAATGCGTTATACATCAGAACGCAGTCCTCTGTTTTCAAGCCATTCATGCTTACAGCGTTGGTAGTATGAAACAAGCCTTTAAAAGGTATAATGCTGATGATTAGACCGTAGGCATACATGAAATGCAGAATGCCGTGGAATGTGCTCCCCATAAATGTATAGCTGGTCAAGGGTTCGAATCTTCCTCAGTGGACGGGCCGGACCGTTTCATGCTTCCAGCTCTGATTTACTGTGACCCAGTGGGTTGTTGCAGCGCAGGTGACGTACTCTGGCGAAAACACGGACAGACAGGAAGGCGGGGGGGCGCTTTTTAACCTTAAACTAATGATGCTTCAGACGGAGCATAAGCAGTCTGGCATAGGGTGGGTGATAGCATGCAAAAGCTTAGCATAGGCTGGTGCAGGTTGCAAGGAAAACGACCATAACGTGGGCACAGTAATGGTTGAAACCTTTGGCACATATTATGTGTGGCATCCCCATCCCTTTAATCGCCAAGTTGTAATGCACAATAGCCCACTCAAGTTACTTTAGGTGACCACATCTTAATTTTTCTTTCTTTTTTTAAACGAGTTCGGGTGGGGCGCAAGAATTACAAATAAGGTTCCCCTCTCTTTTTCTGGTGGCTTTAGAACAATATCTTTGGTCAAAAAATGTCCTAGGACGGGCTACATTGGTTCCACTCCTTTCCTCGCTAGTGGTAGCATCGGTTGTTTATTACGATTAACATGCTTTGCAAAGTACACAGTTATCAGTTTCAGGATCGTAGCACCCCATCAGTATGAAGCAAGTTATGACATGTGATGTGGGCAGGTCTTTGTTTTCGGCTCCGCTAAATTCAACTGCCCATGGCAACGGCCCAGGTAGGCCAGCAATGGTAGGAGTTACTACGCGCTGCGGCAGTAGGCAATTTTGTTATTAAAGGGTGATTACCTGTTGAAGTTTGAAGCTCAGATCAGCATTTTCTCCTTTAGGGTCACGACATTTTGCCACAGATAGTAAGTATATCATGGGGTAGGGGCGGGGGTTCTGGGTAACACACCTGCGATAGTGAACATTTCCTGACAGTGTCTCCGCGCTAATGATTAGCAGAGCGGCACAGGCTTTCACCCTGCAGGGATTGCTACACTTTGCCCTACAAGCATTTTAGGAGCATCTATTCCAGGGTATTTACGAGCATGTTTGCAGGGCACAGTTGGAGCACACAACATATGAAAAAGGTTACACCACCTCAGACTCAAAGTTAAGGTGCGAAATGGAATTGGCAGTCCCAACCAGTTTCCCTGTACCTAGATTTGTCTTTACCAGGGTATTAAATCAATGGGAATAACACACATAACAGTAAGGGTTTTTTACTTTTAGTTATGGGCTTGGAAAACCAGTAGTGTGTAAAAGACTCTTATCTCATTTATTATGGGGAGACCAAAACTCTACGCTCAGCAAGGTACCTGAGGTGAGCAAATTTAGTGTGCCGCTGATGTGGAGAGTGCTCTATACGGGAGCTGATTTCCACCTAAACTTGAGAACTACCCAGAGTTCTCTGCTTCTTCATAGTATAATTTATGCAGCACTTGATTTCTGAACGGGTTTTGTTTAGACTTAAACTGGGTGCTCCCTGGGGTAGGGACAGCGCTATACCTATCTGAGGGCTCTAATGAGAGTGAAACACATGTCAGGGGCTGCTTTTAATCATGTCAGGTTGGTTTGGGTGGTATTTTACCAAAAGCCAAAGCTGTAAGGTTGTGCTTGTAGTGGTAAAGGCTTTGGGCCAATTTTACAGCTCGGCATGGATAGCATTGCACTAATCCTATGCTTAAAGACTTTACTGCTGAACTGGCAAAAGACTGTGTCCCTTTTGATTGTATATCCTATGCCTAAAGACTTTGATAGAAAAGCAGACATTGGAAGTGTTGTTATGGGCTTTCAACATCATGTCTTATGCAACTATGGTGGATTTCACAACGCTTCGAGTCCCTTAGCTTCAGGTCAACCAGTCCTGAAAAGAGCCGACGCACTACTACATTAATTGCAAGCGCTCTCATTTGGAAGTACGACGTCAATGTTACTCAGGTAGGGTAAATGGTACTGGACTTAGCGGCAAAGGGAATCTTTCACAAGGGACTGAAAGAGCTCCAATTTATACTGCATACCTTCCTTAAGTAACCATGTAGCCGCTATTGATTCATTGTAGGTACGGCATGTACCCTCGGTGGAAATTGTACCTGTAACTAGGTTTACTGTTTTTCCGGGGCTATAAGTGGGGGTGCCATTGCCTGTAAGCCAAATACTGGTAGTGGGCTTACATCACCGGTATGGCCACCCGCAGGGGTGTACCGGTGAAATGTATTTTCAGACATATCACTGTCGGGTCAGCTCATATAGTTAGTGAATTGCCAAATATGCCCCAAAATCTTCTTTTCTTTACATGTAGGTTACCTCTGGGGCGGGCTCCAGGTTTCAACAATCCTGAAATAAGCATGGGGGGGCTATTGCATTCAACGTAGACTCCAGGTCTATTCTTTAATGGAGGTCATACTACCAGGCACCCTCACAGTAACACTAATTTGCTCCGCATGTGACACAAACTGATGCTATGCTAAACACTCGCAGTTGCAAGTTTTGATGGGAATGCATATGGTGCTAATCTTAGCTAAGGCTTGGCATGTGACGGCAATGTAATGCGGCCAGGTGTACTGGATCTTTCATCAGGAAGCCAGAAACACTAATGGTTTGTGTTTGTTTTTCCATTTCCGTATGACCGGATCCATGGCGGATTCCTGGGAAGTGCTCCACACCACAACAACTGCAAGAGGTGGACACCCAAGGGGACCTGTACACCCGGAACGGGAGTGTCAAGCAAAGGCGTCAAGTGTGATGGGCGGTCAATTCAACGGCTCAAGCGGTGCCAGCATGAGAAGGTGCTACCCATGCATTATAGTTGAAGTGTGTAATTGTCACCCATTTTTGTTGCCAGTTGTGGGAAATGCGCACAAAAGGAGTTAGGTCCTGAGGGAGGGCTGAGGGAGGGCTGGACCGTTTTATAATATCAACACACACAACAATGCCCCCTTCTCACACTATTTGCGATATGATTTTAGCAACGACCAAATAAACAAATTCATTAGATCTGGTCTGGTACATTTATTTATACCTATTATTCATATATTTTTTATAGAAACTAGTATACTCCAGAAACTTTTAGAGGCAAACAAGGAGTACACATACCAAAAAACACTTACAGTCTTATTCATTCAGTAAAATACCTTTCAAATTTACATGAAACATTACAATAACACCTAAGGAAATAACATCAAAAAAATCAAAAATACATCCAACAAACATATAAACTATCCAATTCATCAATTTGAAATGCACTAGATCATTTCATTAATTACAATCCTAGGAAAACAAAATTCATAACAAGAGCAACACAGCTTGTATCTCTTAATCAAAATCACTAGATGTAATAATTGGGTCTTGATGGATTTGCCATTAATTACAATCCTAAGAAAACAAAATTGATAACAAGAGCAACAAAGCTTGTATCTCTTAATCAAAATCACCAGATGTAATATTTGGATCTTGATGGATTTGCCGACACGTTTCAGGTTCGGGTTATTACTCCCCAAACCCTCATCGGGGCTCTGTTAGTCATCTGTTTAGGATGCAAAAAAACAAAGTTTTAATGACAACCAGTTGTCCTCTTCTCTAATTATCAAGTACTTTGGGCAAAAAGTATTTGTACCTGTATCTTCCTGAGCAGGTGACCATTAGTCACTTCTGTCAATGAGTTCACTCTTTTCCTCGAATAGTGGATGGCGCACTTTTATAATCTAGAAGTTAACCACATATTACTTCTATGTATCGATTATGTATTTTTCAATCAGTTTTAAAATCATTGGAGTTAATAGTAAATTCCATACCTCCGTCTGCGCGGACTGACGCTGTGGGAGGGGCGGAGAAATGTCTGTCTCTGTTTGCTTTTGTCCTACATAACAAACAAACATATGATGCTTTTAACAGCATTGCTCCTATCATGCGGCATTTTTTTGAAACCTATATCCATTCTCCAAGCTTCCCATACCTTATTTTTGGTGCACTCTCATATTCCCGCTGGGCTGCGTGTTCACACGTATCTAAGGCCGACACCTATTGGAACAGTAACGTTAAATGAGACCCCACATTTATTGCGCTACTATTTTCAAACGTTTTTCTTATGTGGTTACATCGAATCCTACCTGTTTGCTTTAATCAAGCAAGGTAGTTCCTCTCGCCTCCGTCTGCGGCCCCGTTCGGGGCTCGGCGTTTCTAAGGCTCCCCTCTGCTTCTCCTCACGGGCTTAAGGCCAGTTCAGAAGGAATTAATCACTCTGTAAAACGAGAGGCGCGATAATCTGTCAGTCGCGTCCTCTCCGTTTCAATTACAGTCTGCAAGCAGCAAGCCGCGCGTGCCTCTGGGCATTACCTGAAATGCGGTCTGCTCCGCCTGGACGAAGTTGATGCTACTGCCTCCTACACTCGCCGTGTCTACGACCGGGGGTCATTTTGGATCACTTTAAAACTCCAGTCTTGTATTTTAGATGCATCATGGAAGCTGTAGTTTCAAACAGGATTTTGGCAGAGTACAGAGAGTTCATAGTAAAATCATTACCGCATTCATTCAATGTGATGTTGTTTGAGGTCTCGCTAGTTGTGTGGCCAGATATAAATAAAATCTCATTTCAATGGTGGCTTGTGAAAAATGGCTTATAGACAATGATCTTTACATAGGGTCCCATAATTACGTAGGTTGACCTGTTGGTTTGTTTTACCTATATAAATCTTGCGGCAAGGGCAAATTATCACATAAACTACGTTACGTGTCCTGCAGGGAAGAGGTGTGGCGCCGCGGCCAGGGCGACTGACGCTGGAATCTGGTGACCACGGTTCGATCCCCGGCTCCGGCGGCAGGTTAGCCCAGCACCATGTGACTCTGGGCAATAGCTCGCTTAATCTTCCCGACGGCCCCCAGCGCCTAGAGACCCTTACGGGTGATTGTGCGCTTTACAAATGTGGACTTTACTTTACTTTACTTTACAGTTCGAAAACCCAGTGTGTTTCCATTTTACTCCCTGATGTTGGAACTCAGTTCCTTCGATAGTACTACTGCATGAAACACAGTTGCCACATTTATGGTGGCCTTCTATTGGTTTCATGTCCCACAGGGCACGGAGGTCATGTTTGGGTTGTGTCTTGGGAAGATCTGCTCTTACAATTTCTTGTCCCAAGCTCCGATTCTTCTTATAAGCAAAAATAGGGCGTGGGAAAGGACACTCTAGGTCCTCCAAAAGGGGCCAGTTTTTTAGCACAGCTTGTCTAAGCTTGTGCGTATCCGGCCCAAAGGTGGTGACGCATACCAATCGATCTTGCTCCTTCTTTTCTTTCGTTTGTAACAATACTACACGTGGAGTAAATCTAGCTCTTTTATAGGAATGCTTCAAGAGCTTCCTTGGGTATCCTCTGTGGATCATCTCATTGCAGAACAACTTGGAGTGATGGTCGTAGTCCCCTATCTCTGAGCAAATCCTCCGAATGCGCAGCATTTGGCCATAAGGCAAGTTTGCCTTTAAACTTCTGGGGTGATAACTTTAGTGATGCAAGATCGTGTTCTTGTCAGTAGATTTCTTATATAGGGATGTTTTCAATACTCCATCGACACAGGTCAACTCTACGTTCTAGGAAGGTCATTCTCGTGGTACTTTCCTCCATGGAGAACTTAATATCCCCATGTCTTGTATTGATCCATTCGTGGAACGCCAATAGCTCGGTCTGGCTTCCCTGCCACAGAAGCCAGACGTCGTCTATATAGCGCCACCACTGTATGATGTTTTCAATGTATGGGTTGTTATTCTCCACAAACATGGTCTCGTATTGGGCCATATAGAGCACTGCCATTTCTGGGGCATAAGGACACCCCATGGCAGTGCCCTTGACCTGCATGTAGAACTGATCGTTGAATGAAAAGTAGTTCTTTTTGAGTGCTATCTCAGCAAGTTTTAAAATAAATGATGTTGGCACACTATGTGGCTTTTCCCTTTTCTCCAAATACAACTCAATCACCTCCAGAGCTTCCTCTTGGGGAATTTGTGTATAGAGGGACGTGACGTCCATAGTCACCATTATTTGATTTGATGGATCAAATCCAGTTCCTTCCACTTTTGTTAAAAAGTCCGTAGTATCTTTAAGATACGATCTCACTTCCTTCAAGAAGGGCTTTAAAAAGAAATCCACATATTTGGATATTGGCTCCAAACAGGAGTCACAACCCGATACAATCGGGCGCCCTGGTGGCTCGGCTAGGCTTTTATGTATTTTGGGCAAGAGGTATAAAACCGGTATTCGTGGACATTTTTTATTTAAAAATTCAAATTCCTTCTTGCCCAAAAAGCCTTCTTGTTTTCCTAAGGTCAAAACTTCAACGATTAGCCCTTAAATCTGCTTCATTGGATCTTCTTTTAGTGCTCGGAACCATGTAGTATTGTTAACTTGTTTCAGGCCCTCAGCGACGTATTTGTCGCGAGGCCAGATCACGACCGCTCCCCCCTTGTCCGCCTGTTTTATGACCAGGGAGGGGTCTTCTTTTAGACTTTGTATTGCCTGTAGTTGTCCCTTACAAATATTGGGGGCAGATATCTCTTAGATCTCTCCATTTTGTTAATCGAAGATATCAGGATTAAGTTCAAACGCCTGAATCTGTTTCGGGATGTATTGATATGGAACAAATTTAGATTTATTCCTTAGCCCTGTTACCTCAATATTTTCAGACGCCGGTTGATTAAAAAAGAAGGCTTTGAGCCTCAATTTTCTACAGAAATCTAAAGTTTCTATTCTTAATCTTGTGTAGTCTGTATGTTTGCATGGGACGAATTTGAGGCCTAGATTTAATAAAGATTCCTCGTGGTCAGTTAGCACCCGTTCAGACAGATTAACAACTACGTTTGTGTGGTGATGTGTATTATGCAATACAGAATCCTATGGTGTCACTAAGAATGTACCACCAGTAACGTTCTGCTGTAGACAGTTATTATTTGTACCTCCGCCTGTCTGCATGGACGGCTCTCCTTTCACTGCAATAAATCTACTTTGGGAAATCAACTACCAGTCTCCTTTGACATCTTTTCACTGGCGACTGAGGACGGGATACCCTGCTGTGCTGTGCCCACACTGAAGCAACACCCGTCTCTTCCATCTGTCTCCTCGCTACATTTACAGCCTTCACGACGTCTGTTGTCCCACCACAACTGTGAGTACACGTATCCTCACAAGGAACTTTTAATAATATGACCGCAGGAGAGCCGTCCCCACAAAAACATTTTCGCTAATTTTAGGAAAGTTTCGCCATCCTGGGGCACTCGTTTCCTTTTTATCGTACAGCGGCCGTTTTTTTTTTTTAAACGAAAAGAAAACCTTTCGCACACCGCTGAGTTCCCTAGTGATCTACTAAACACTAGTGTCCTACAAAACCCTATTGAGGCTCTGACTGGTAAACTCCTACCTCGTTTTTCATTTCTGAGGAGACCTCACCTCGACGCTGTCTTTCCAATTGTGATGACGCATTAGAACCCCAGAGAGTTCCAGCTACGCAGTCGTCCGCAATTCACCATCGCGCAACTTGTCACGGTGTTTTCTCTGCGTGCTGACGTCTATTTTCAGGAGCCATTGTACCGTTACCTAGCAACCACCTGCATCCGCCGAAGCCGCGCTGACGTCTACTTCAGGAAGCCATCGTACTGTTTCCTAGCGACCAGCTGCATCTGTTCGAGCCAACTACGGTGCCACGAAGTAATCCTCGATTTAAAAGGACATATTATTTTCTGAGTCACAAATTACCTGGCAAACAACAACAACATCGCGCTAAGAACTTTAATGGACTACAATTTTTTTACTGTCTCATAAACTAGACTGCACGTCATTTAATGATTCCTTTTCTTTGACATTTCACTGATGCGCACAGTTACTTTGCGTGTCACGTTTTTCACTTACTTTACTTTACTCCAAAAAAACATTTTCTACCTAGATCGACAAACTTTACTTCTTGAAATTAAAATTTCATCCTTTTTTTTTTGCAGTCCATCCTGCCATCTAGTGGCCATTTCTAATACACATTTTTCATCTTCAGAAAAATCTACAACCATAAAGAAACCTTATAAAAGAGGCAGAACTACACCACATCTGTGTCCCTTCAGATTGAATATTTTTTTTTCTTCTTCTTCCTCTCTCAAAAGAGTTTCTACGGTGTGTTTCCACTGTGATCCACACACAAAATATTCAACCAGATTATTCATCACCGTTATTTTACATAGGATATTACAATATGCAAAGTGTAACCCCTCCTGCACCATTTTTACAAACACCTGGGGACCCTCCGCTAGAATGGAAGTTATGGATTAGGTCATTTATGGCATATTTAGGTGCTATTGATGGCCAAAGATACAGACCTGAGAGAAAAAAGAACCTCATGTATTATCATCTGGGAGTGGAAGGTCAAAACGTCTTCGACCATTTACCCCCATATGATCCACCTGAGGGTCAAGATCCTGATGATTTTGAAGTAGCTATAGCAAAGTTAGAAAAATATTTCACCAAAACAAAAAATGTAGTTGTACATAGATATAAGTTTTTCACAAGAACGCAAAAGAGTGATGAGAATATCGATTCCTTTATAACAGCTTTAAAAATGTTGGCCGCTAATTGTGAGTTTGACAATTTCACGTCACAACTCATTAGAGATCAGCTCGTTGCACGATGCTATTGCAAAGAAATTCAAAAGAAGTTACTCACATGCAAAGATCCTTCCTTAGACAAAGCAATTGATATTGCTAAAAGCATAGAAACATCTACGGAAGATGTTAAGCAATTAGAAACTGCTTTGTCTAACACTACAATTTCTGGTGCTGTTTTCAATTCTCCTACAACAAAGACCCCCTTTGTTCCACGAAACAATTTCAGAAGGCCTATTGCTTCTAGAGGTAGCAGATTCTCTACGCAGAACAGACAGTTTGAATCCAAGATGTTCTGATATAGGTGTGGTTCATCTTTTCATGTTTCTTCGTTTAAGAACTGTCCCGCCATTAACCAACAATGTGGTCAGTGTGGAAAAATGGGACATTTTGCAAAAATCTGCATGAGAGGTAGAAGAGGAAGAGTAAGAGGAAATGTAAGATGTGTTGTTAATGACGATGGTATTAATGACAATACATGATGTGTATTATGCAATACAGAATCCTATGGTGTCACTAAGAATGTACCACCAGTAACGTTCTGCTGTAGACAGTTATTATTTGTACCTCCGCCTGTCTGCATGGACGGCTCTCCTTTCACTGCAATAAATCTACTTTGGGAAATCAACTACCAGTCTCCTTTGACATCTTTTCAGTTTGGTTTCTCTATGATCTGTAGAACCGTTTGCGTGTTCACATCTCCCAAGTGGCTTTGTATCTGGTTCTTCCTTGTTAGCCCTTCTCTAAAAAAGACACCTGTTTACGTGAATTATTGCCTCTTGAATCTGTATCTGATGATTCTGATGACGACGTCTCAGAAAAAGTGGTGAAGCGATTTCGAGATCTGCCTTGGTAATCGTACAGCGCCCTGCGCGATTCTGCCTGAGTATAATAATCCTCTTTTAGAAAAGGATATACTTGCTCTATTTTGAAAGATTTAATATCCTTCTCGTATTTCAGACTTTTATTATTGATCGTGATGTCTTTAAAAACCTGTATGTCTTTTTCAATTTTGTCAAGAAGATTTTTGGCGTCCGTAACTGCCGGATTGTTGGCTATGGCTTTTGACAATTCCTCTATTTACTCCAACTCCTTCACACATAACCTTTGGGCCGTCTTGATGGTGTGGACCATCAGGTCACGGCTACACTTAGTATTTATGAAGCTAAATCCCTTTTTGTATTCTGTGTCCTTCACAAAAATGACAGGTGTGTTCTTGACCTGGGGTCCCCAGGGAATGGTTCTACCCTGCAAATGTTTTAATAGGAAATATCCGTGAAGTTCGGTTGTCACGTGTTTTTTGCAAAGTCTTGTAAGCTTGTCTGACTCATTCTGCTGCTTCGCAGTAGTACTTAAGGCAATTGATCCAAACGGTGAAGAGGCTATGAGCGACTGAATATGACTCTCACTGAAAGAAAGTGTGTCCTTTTCTGCCATAATCTTTGAGGATCTATAATCCTTCCACACCTAAAGTCTAGTTTCTGCCCCTATAAACTCTCGCGGATCAAAATCCGCTCTAAATTGCGCACAAAAGGAGTTAGGTCCTGAGGGAGGGCTGAGGGAGGGCTGGACTGTTTTATAATATCAACACACACAACAATGCCCCCTTCTCACACTATTTGCAATATGATTTTAGCAACGACCAAATAAACAAATTTATTGGATCTGGTCTGGTACATTTATTTATACCTAATATTCATATATTTTTTATAGAAACTAGTATACTCCAGAAACTTTTAGAGGCAAACAAGGAGTACACATACCAAAAAACACTTACAGTCTTATTCATTCAGTAAAATACCTTTCAAATTTACATGAAACATTACAATAACACCTAAGGAAATAACATCAAAAAAATCAAAAATACATCCAACAAACATATAAAGAATCCAATTCATCAATTTGAAATGCACTAAATCATTTCATTAATTACAATCCTAAGAAAATAAAATTCATAACAAGAGCAACAAAGCTTCTATCTCTTAATCAAAATCACTAGATGTAATAATTGGCTCTTGATGGATTTGCCATTAATTACAATCCTAAGAAAACAAAATTCATAACAAGAGCAACAAAGCTTGTATTTCCTAATCAAAATCACTAGATGTAATAATTGGCTCTTGATGGATTTGCCGACGCGTTTCACGTTCGGGTCATTACTCCCCAAACATACATCAGGGCTCTGTTAGTCATCTGTTTAGGATGCAAAAAAACATAAAGTGTTAATGACAACCAGTTGTCCTCTTCTCTAATTATCAAGAAGTTTGGGCAAAAAGTATTTGTGCCTGTATCTTCCTGAGCAGGTGACCATTAGTCACTTCTGTCAATGAGTTCACTCTTTTCCTCGAATAGTGGATGGCGCACTTTTATAATCTAGAAGTTAACCACATATTACTTCTATGTATCGATTATGTATTTTTCAATCAGTTTTAAAATCATTGGAGTTAATAGTAAATTCCATACCTCCATCTGCGCGGACTGGCGCTGTGGGAGGGGCGGAGGAATGTCTGTCTCTGTTTGCTTTTGTCCTACATAACAAACAAACATATGATGCTTTTAACAGCATTGCTCCTATCATGCGGTATTTTTTTGAAACCTATATCCATTCTCCAAGCTTCCCATACCTTATTTTTGGTGCACTCTCATATTCCCGCTGGGCTGCGTGTTCACACGTATCTAAGGCCGACACCTATTGGAACAGTAACGTTAAATGAGACCCCACACTTATTGCGCTACTATTTTCAAACGTTTTTCTTATGTGGTTACATCGAATCCTACCTGTTTGCTTTAATCAAGCAAGGTAGTTCCTCTTGCCTCTGTCTGCGGCCCCGTCCGGGGCTCGGCGTTTCTAAGGCTCCCCTCTGCTTCTCCTCACGGGCTTAAGGCCAGTTCAGAAGGAATGAATCACTCTGTAAAACGAGAGGCGCGATAATCTGTCAGTCGCGTCCTCTCCGTTTCAATTACAGTCCGCAAGCAGCAAGCCGCGCGTGCCTCTGGGCATTACCTGAAATGCGGTCTGCTCTGCTTGGACGAAGTTGATGCTACTGCCTCCTACACTCGCCGTGTCTACGACCGGCGGTCATTTTGGATCATTTTAAAACTCCAGTCTTGTATTTTAGATGCATCATGGGAGCTGTAGTTTCAAACAGGATTTTGGCGGAGTACAGAGAGTTCATAGTAAAATCATTACCGCATTCATTCAATGAGATGTTGTTTGAGGCCTCGCTAGTTGTGTGGCCAGATATAAATAAAATCTCATTTCAATGGTGGCTTGTGAAAAATGGCTTATAGACAATGATCTTTACATTGGGTCCCATAATTTCTTTCGGTGACGTGCTAATATCATGCAGCATGTCGCTATCTCCATAGCAACAAGCGGCAGCAGCGGGACACCAAACATCAAATTCTTGACAATTCCGACATACTATTCAGCCCAGTCATTATGCAATTAAATTTCAAAATCAAATATGCTTCTTTTTCAAGCAGCTTGTTATCAATGTCAACAGGGCGCTGTGCGTTATTCATTGTGAAAAGGACTGACCATTTGAAGTCATTTTAATTGTGGGACATCTCCACCTTATGTTCGACCATGGGCGCAGTCAGTATTTTCTTTTTTATTCTCGACCTGTGCTGCCCTATACGTAGGTTGACCTGTTGGTTTGTTTTACCTATATAAATTTTGCGGCAAGGGCAAATTATCACATAAACTACGTTACGTGTCCTGCAGTTCGAAAACCCAGTGTGTTTCCATTTTACTCCCTGATGTTGGAACTCAGTTCCTTCGTTAGTACTACTGCATGAAACACAGTTGCCACATTTATGGTGGCCTTCTATTGGTTTCATGTCCCACAGGGCACGGAGGTAATGTTTGGGTTGTGTCTTGGGAAGATCTGCCCTTACAATTTCTTGTCCCAAGCTCCGATTCTTCTTATAAGCAAAAATAGGGCGCGGGAAAGGAAACTCTAGGTCCTCCAAAAGGTGCCAGTTTTTTAGCACAGCTTGTCTAAGCTTGTGCGTATCCGGCCCAAAGGTGGTGACGCATACCAATCGATCTTGCTCCTTCTTTTCTTTCGTTTGTAACAATACTTCACGTGGAGTAAATCTAGCTCTTTTATAGGAATGCTTCAAAAGCTTCCTTGGGTATCCTCTGTGGATCATCTCATTGCAGAACAACTTGGCGTGATGGTCGTAGTCCCCTATCTCTGAGCAATTCCTCCGAATGCGCAGCATTTGGCCATAAGGCAAGTTTGCCTTTAAACATCTGGGGTGATAACTTTTGTGATGCAAGATCGTGTTCTTGTCAGTAGATTTCTTATATAGGGATGTTTTCAATACTCCATCGACACAGGTCAACTCTACGTCCAGGAAGGTCATTCTCGTGGTACTTTCCTCCATGGAGAACTTAATATCCCCATGTCTGGTATTGATCCATTCGTGGAACGCCAATAGCTCGGTCTGGCTTCCCTGCCACAGAAGCCAGACGTCGTCTATATAGCGCCACCACTGTATGATGTTTTCAATGTATGGGTTGTTATTCTCCACAAACATGGTCTCGTATTGGGCCATATAGAGCACTGCCATTTCTGGGGCATACGGACACCCCATGGCAGTGCCCTTGACCTGCATGTAGAACTGATCGTTGAATGAAAAGTAGTTCTTTTTGAGTGCTATCTCAGCAAGTTTTAAAATAAATGATGTTGGCACCCTATGTGGCTTTTCCCTTTTCTCCGAATACAACTCAATCACCTCCAGAGCTTCCTCTTGGGGAATTTGTGTATAGAGGGACGTGACGTCCATAGTCACCATTATTTGATTTGATGGATCAAATCCAGTTCCTTCCACTTTTGTTAAAAAGTCTGTAGTATCTTTAAGATACGATCTCACTTCCTTCAAGAAGGGCTTTAAAAAGAAATCCACATATTTGGATATTGGCTCCAAACAGGAGTCACAACCCGATACAATCGGGCGCCCTGGTGGCTCGGCTTTTATGTATTTTAGGCAAGAGGTATAAAACCGGTATTCGTGGAAATTTATTATTTAAAAATTCAAATTCCTTCTTGCCCAAAAAGCCTTCTTGTTTTCCTAGGGTCAAAACTTCAACGATTAGCCCTTGAATCTGCTTCGTTGGATCTTCTTTTAGTGCTCGGTACCATGTAGTATTGTTAACTTGTTTCAGGCCCTCAGCGACATATTTGTCGCGAGGCCAGATCACGACCGCTCCCCCCTTGTCCGCCTGTTTTATGACCAGGGGGGGGTCTTCTTTTAGACTTTGTATTGCCTGTAGTTGTCCCTTACTAATATTGGGGGGGCAGATATCTCTTAGTTCTCTCCATTTTGTTAATCGAAGATATCAGGATTTGTTCAAACGCCTGAATCTGTTTTGGGATGTTTTGATATGGAACAAATTTAGATTCATTTCTTAGCCCTGTTACCTCAATATTTTCAGACGCCGGTTGATTAAAAAAGAAGGCTTTGAGCCTCAATTTTCTACAGAAATCTAAAGTTTCTATTTTTAATCTTGTGAAGTCTGTATGTTTGCATGGGACAAATTTGAGGCCTAGATTTAATAAAGATTCCTCGTGGTCAGCTTGACCAGGGGCACAAGTATTAAGGAGGAGGCGTCACAACAACACCCTTGTTGTGAAACGGTTATTGCTATGGTGGCGCCTGTGCTCGCGGGCGCCTTTTATAATTGACACCTCGTGGTGTTAGGAGGCTCCGTAGTGGGGAGGTAGGCTTGCACAGGGCTTAGCCTTACAATTATATAGTTGCAACATCAATGAATAGCAGGGACAGGCGAGGCGTGAATATCCGCTGCACCATGATGCTGATGATGGAGGCCAAGTAGTGGCTCCAAGAGGGGGTGTCAAGTGCCTATGAGTAGGCCAGCCCCAGCTTTACGACCCTGCAACTTGAGCAAGATTAAGTGGTCAGAAACACTGAAGTAGGTGGTTTGACACGTCTAGGGCCAGGATACGCCCTGTCACAGTGACTCCAGCCATTCCACAGATGGTGTCTGTCTGGCCAGAGTAGGGAATGAAACCTTCGGACAGATCTTTAGGCCAAGTTAATGATGTATAGTGAGGTGACCTGTTGGTGCACCAGGTTGCACCCAGACATTCTAGAGCCTCCAAGGGGAGGAAGCGAGTCTGGGAGGCCATTGGGTCATTGGAAGCATACCTAGTAACAAACTGCTGAGGTTAGCTAGGGCTTGACACTTACAGACTATAGCACAGGGCACAGGGGTGCATAGGGGGGAAACCGTGCTTCCTAAGAAGACGGTGTCCATTTGTTCGCACTAGGGGATGAAGCAGTCGCAGGGGTTCTTCTTGCCTAGTTAGGCGCAGATAGGGACATGGCATGACCTTGCAGTGAGTTGGTAGGGGCTGATAGTTGGGCTGAAAAATATAATGGCTTGGCTAGGGGTATTTTTGAGGCAGGGCATACCCTTTCAGTGTAGGAGGGTGGGGGGGCCAGATAGTCGGTCAACTACGCTGGCCTGTGGCAGTAAGGTCATGATTGGTGAGCAGTAAATTTAAGGTCCTTAGGGGGCGACGCCATTCTCGAATGGGGTCGCCCAAACGGAGGGACAAGTGGTCTCTCCTAGAACTCCAAGGGCAGGTACAGCCTGTTGGGTACATGGGTGCGGGGGAGGAGAGACTCACGCTTTCTCTAGGCTGTTTGGCCACCCCGCACATGCACAATGACGCCAGTAAACGGCACAGAGATGCACGGGCCTCCTTTTAATGGAGTTAATAGGGCGTATCGGGTAACCTGGGGGCGGAAGTACCCTCACGGTAAACGGCCCTCTGCGCATGCGCACTTCGACGGAAGGGCGTTGTTAGTCGGGCGTTCGGGGGTAACCGGGGGGTGAAGTACCCTCCCGGTAAACGGGCCCTCTGCACATGTGCACCTTGATGGAAGGGCGTGGTTAGTCGGGCGTACGGGGGTAACCGGGGGGTGAAGTACCCTCCCAGTAAACGGGCCCTCTGCGCATGCGCACTCCTTCAGGAGGGCATGATTTAGTAAGGATCTGACACCAGGTATTGACCTTGCTGTAGGCCCAAATAGGTAAGCAGAAAATAAATATTGTATGTGATAGATATGTTAGTCTCGGATAGGAAATACCTTGTACTAGAAGTATGTTAAGGTTAGCCATCTTATATCTGTTTATATAAATTGTAAATGTTTTCTGCGTAAGTGTGTAAATATTGTTTATTTCAATTTTTTGTTTTATTTTGTATGTTTTAATAAATACGGCCAGGGGGTCGAAAGATCCCCCTCCTTCCAAAGAAATCCCTCTCATGTCCTGTTAATAATGTTGGTTAACGGAAGGGTGGGGGTCCTCCGGCAGTCCCTGGCCATAAGGAAAGGCAGGGCCGACATCGGCCCGCCGCAGTTATGGCGGGGCGCACCGGCCCCCACCCGCCCCGGGTTCCCTGGTGACCCGGAAGTGATTGAGTCACTTCCGGGTCACGAAGGGAACAAAGGCCAGGCCGGTTAGATCCGGCCTGGCCAACGAAGGGTTAAAAGGCCGTGCAGCGCAAGAGTCGGCATCTTGGACTCCTGCACGCCACAGCCTGCCCTTCCAGCCTCTAGGAGGATGTAATTATTTTCCCCACCCACCATCCCATGAAGAAGATGATTGTTATTGTGTGTTATGAAGCTTTTCATAATTTTTGTTACAAGTATTTATGGATGACAAGAGTGTTTGAATACTACGTTTTGTTCCTTAGAACTTTCTCCGTTTTTAGGTCATCAATCGTCGTATTTATTACTATTCCTTGTTCAGGAGGTAAGGTCATGATTGGTGAGCAGTTAATTTAAGGTCCTTAGGGGGCGGCGCCATTCTCGAATAGGGTCGCCCAAAGGGAGGGGCAAGTGGTCTCTCCTAGAACTCCAGGGGCAGGTACAGCCGGTTGGGTACATGGGTGCGTGGGAGGGGAGAGTCACGCTTTCTCTAGGCCGGTTGGCCACCCCGCACGTGAACAATGACGCCAGTAAACGGCGCAGAGATGCAAGGGCCCCCTTTAAATGAAGTTAATAGGGCGTACAGGGTAATCGGGGGGCGGAAGTACCCTCACGGTAAGCGGGCCCTCTGCGCATGCGCTCTTCAACAGAAGGGCGTGGTTAATTGGGCGTACGGGGGTAACTGGGGGAGAAGTACCCTCCAGGTAGACGGGCACTCTGCGCATGCGCACTTCGATGGAAGGGCGTGGTTAGTCGGGCGTACGGGGGTAACCGGGGGGTGAAGTACCCTCCCGGTAAACGGGCCCTCTGCGCATGGGCACTCCTTCAGGAGGGCGTGATTTAGTAAGTATCTGACGCAGGAAATAAATATTGTATGTGATTGATATGTTAGTCTCGGATAGGAAATACCTTGTACTAGAAGTATGTTAAGGTTAGCCATCTGATATCTGTATATATCAATTGTAAACGTTTTCTGCGTAATTGTGTAAATATTGTTTATTTAATTTCTTTTATTTATTTTGTATGTTTTAATAAGTACGGCCGCGGGGTCGAAAGATCCCCCGCCTTCCAAAGAAATTCCTCTCATGTCCTGTTAGTAATGTTGGTTAACGGAAGGATGGGGGTCCTCCGGCAGTCCCTGGCCATATCAGAGGGACTAACAAAGCCCTTAAAACAGTGTTAACCCCTTGACTTTCTTCCATAAAGATCCCAGGCATCATCCATTGAGAGCCACTGGACCAACCGCATAGCCAGGGGTGACTGAAGTCCTTTTTAATGGGCAGCTATGACCATAGCAAGCTCATAAACTCCCCTATTGCCAGCCTGCGGATCGCCGTTTTCTGGCTGGACGCTTTTAATAAGATAGTGGCACGAGTGTCCTAGTATATTCCCTGTCAAAAGGAGCAAATGATGGACGGAATGCTGAACAATGCAACCATTCACCCTCAGTCACAAAGATCGGCGTTTAATCCATCTTTCTTTTGCTCACCACCCACCCCAGTTGGACCCATCCATATGCAAATCAGTCTTGACCCTGTTCCTCATGGAACTAGTCCAGCCCCAACTGCCAAGCCAGGTCCTCCCTGAAAAAGGAACAAGCATCCTGGGACCGGTTTTGGGACATCACCCCTCATGTGCCAGCCTAGCTTGAATCCAGTGGCGCAGTGAGCGATAGCTTTTCTTAAAAAACAGTCCTACATACCCTTAAGCGATATGCCAAAATTAAAACACTATTGCTACTTGCAGGTCTGCAAAGTTCTGGAAAATCTTGAAAAGCCATTTGTGTCCATTTCATACAAATACCAGTGCACCCTCAAGGTACTCTGTTGGCCCTGCAATACAATGATGTCACTTCTGGTAGGGCTTTTACGAGGCCATCTGTGATTTCATTCAGGTACCTGCAGAGAGGTGAGTCGGAAGCAGATAATCATATGTGTGGGGAGGAGAAATAAAACATGTAGGCTGTTTTAAAAATGTGTATGTGACGGGTGCAGTACAGGCAAACAACAAGAGGGGCAAAAATCACAGGTGCTGTAGGGAGGTAAAGTGGTCTAGGGCAAGATCTCCTCTCTTAATTGAGGAACCTGGTTCGAGTCCCCGCACCAGCATCCTGTGATTGTAGACAAATTGCTTAAGTCCCCAAGCTTAAAAAACAGATCCATGTAAAATGCTGTGCAAGTAAAGCGCTGCAATGGAGCTATGTCAAGTTTGGACTTCATAAAACTGTTTGTATAAATAAATATGATTGGGTAGCATGTTACTTCCATGGGAGCAAACTAAAACTACAAGAGTGGCCTAAATCAAAAGGGATGGAGGCAGAGGAAGTGGCCTAGCCGTGAGAACACAGTTCCAGTCCTAGCGCAAACTGCAAAATGATGCAAATCAAAAGTGATGTAGGGAGGGGAAGTGGCCTAGCCGTGAGAACTGAGTTCCAGCCTCAGCGCTGGGTCAACATCCTGTGATGCTACACAAATTGTTTATCTCCCCAGCTTACAAAAACAGATCTGAGTGCTGACTATGTAACATTTTGTGCATGTAAACCCCTGCAACGGGCCTATGTTGAGTTTCCCCTACATAACAAACTGTACAAACAAACATGATTGCAGTAACGTTACTTCCATGGGCGCAGAAAGCAAACTACAAAAGTGGCATGAATCAAAGGGGGTGTAAGGCAGTCCTGTCAAGTATCACGCATCAACCGTGACACTAACGCATTTCAGTGCAGTGCTCCGCATCACCGCACTGAAATGCATTGTCACGCATAGTGGCAGTCTCAGGTGTACTGCATACCTGTGTTGCAGCTGGCTGCAGGCACTGTCTGTGGTCTGCCTGCGCAGGCGCGCTGCTTCCGTGGTCTTCTTGAGGCAGTAATCCCTGCTAAACGCCTGCCAGTCCCAGGCTCTGCCTCTTTGCAACAGTGTATCACCCGCGGCCGCCCTGCAGTGCAGCATTGCGTCAGCCTCCCTTACGTCATGTCCGTTCCCACCTAGCGCTCCGCAGTCATATCCTGCTGACTCCGAGAGCGGGGAGTTTATTCTTCTGGAAGTTGCCCGCAATAATTATGGGGCAGCGCCGTTGATTATATTGCACGTGATGGCCCGGCCTGGGCCACACTCTGCTGTAGGCCATCATAATCAAGCTGATAGAAGGACATCGCTCCTCCAGCTCCGGTATTGCAGATTGTTGCAACACGAGGGTGACCCACCGCACGTATCTGGTTAAATATAACCTGCCCCACGCTATCCCAATAGAAGTTCATACCACAGAAGGAGTGCGCACAGGTTGGCACTTTTAACAAACACCACCTGTCTGAATAGGGTCTAAATAACCCCTATCAGGGCGGTAAATCTCTTGTATGTCAAATTGTCAGGCAAATGCTGTAAAATATGTCAGTCCTGATGATGATCCCAAACAATTGAGCATAGGGGATCGAAACGTCGACTTTGTAAAGCACCTTCACAACCAAACTATTATGTTAAATTTTGTTGTGTCTGGTGCCTTCTTTGGCACTACTTTAATTGAACACTGATTTAAAAGTGGCCAATTTTGCTCATTTCTTTTGCCTGCTTTAAACTTTCGAACACCTTGTATGTTCTCCGAATTGCCTTGGTACAGGATTGTGCCTGTTGAACTATCCCTGAACTACAAGTCTTATTCTTTTGAAAATAAATATCCTGTCCGGCTGGACAGTGACACATATAGTTGCCTATCATGGTCTATATTTTATCCTATTTCCTTGTAAATTTTGTAAGCTAAGGACCCTTGTCTTTAATAACAGTAGGCCATCATAATCAAGGCAGCAGATGCAATTTCGGAGCCGGCAGTGAGAAATGAGTGCGGTGGGTTAAGGACAGCCATGACCGACCATGTCGGTTTACACCGCTGGCTGCCAGGTCAGGGGTCTTTAGGCGCGCAACGAGGACGTCACCTTCTGCTGGTGCTGCCGCCGATGCTGCAGTGTTGTTTGCGAGATTGGAAAGCTGCCATATAGGGCAGCGCTACCTGCACCTGATGGTTGCGGTACATGTTTAATGAAGACCATCACCCCACCGTGAATTGTTGAGGGAGTGTCAGGACGACCGAGGAGGCGGCCGGCCCACCACCGCGGTAAACTCATTGCCGTGGCTCCAGCCTCGCAAGCTAGACAGTAAGTGCTGCAGCCAGCCGCGCATGTGTATGTTAGTTTGGTAATGTGAGGATGGCCGCCGCCACATTGGTTACTGATTGCACTCTCTTCAGTGCACTTTGAGCCTAATTTGAACTGCTTTGGAAACTTACTGCCAAATTCGTTTTAAAAGGATAGTGGCGGTGAACAGTAGCCGACCTGCCTCCGAGTTCCGTTCAATATGCAGCTGTAATGATCATGCCCCTAATCAGTGAGATGTGCGAAGACTCTGTCCCGCTTGTTTACTTTGCTGTAAGGAGCGTGCGGCCCTTCGCCGTGTGTCTGTTGCCCATTGCACAGTAGCTCCCTATGTAATCGGCTCCCTCTTTCCCTCTGCTTATGCTCCCTCTGCTCATGGGCGTAGGAACTGTGGGGGACGCGGGGGACATATCCCCCCCAGATTTTGGAGTGGGGGGGACACGGGGGACAAGGGTGGGGGGGACGAGGGGTCAAACAAATTTCCCATCTACCTCCTGAGAGGGAGATTGGCAGGCCATTAGCGCGCGAAAAAAAGTGCGAGAGGTGCTGCGTGACCTAATGGCCCTGCACTTGACCTGGCGCCTCTCCAGGTACCTGTCTGTGAGCCGCCATAAGGTGACGTCAGAGGCCACTCGCCCCCTGCCTCTGCCCTTTTGAACTCTTTGTGAGGCTCCGGGCATTATTTCGTTCTCACCTCTGCTGCCTGCAGCCAGTGCTCTGGTTGATATGCTGGCCTCGGACTCCTCGCATCGTGCCTGTTGCCTGCAAGCAGCAGCACGCTCCCTGAAGCGTGAGGTCCCTCCTGCGTGAGCACCTATCCCATTGAAATACCTGACGTTCGGTTCAGGGGCGTAACAAAGGCCCACTCAGCCCCCGCGGTGCGGGGGGCCCCAGGCCCAGGGGCCCCCTAAGCGCACAATACACCTATTCACAGACGGGGTCCGTCTGTTGATGCCACCCTATAAAATATCTCACCGGTTACTTTGCTACCATGAGTGTTCAGCAGACTCTTTCCCATAAAAATCTGCCTCCTCTCCGTACTGCCACCCATGGGTTGTTGGAGTGTCACAGCTAAGCGTCCCATCACTCCCAAATATACCAGAGTCTCGCTTTTTCCCTCAGCCAAGGCACCACAGAACAGAAGAGTCTTCCGGTTACTGTAAGAAAGTGCACCGAAGCAACAAAGACTTGAGGTATAACTATAACTGTAGTGCTTAAAAAAACCTAACAATAAATAAACGTATATGTAGGACATGCACCGCGTTCATTCTTATATGAACTCTGATTCTAATGTAATGTAAACAGTTTCCAGCTCGGCGTCGGAGACCAGCATTCACGCACTGAACGATCTAATCTGATTTTCGCTTTGGGTTGACACGAAAACTTGACAAATGGGATTTTTATGATTTCAGCAATCTGCAGCAAACAGACAACATAACACTAACACAAGGCAGGTTCTATACCAATCCCGGTAGCCTGGAGTTATAAAAATGTAAGCCCCGGTTTATTTTCTCCCTGCTCAATAATTTCGCGGGGAAAAAAAAGTCTAAATTGTAATAACTTGCTTTTGAGCACCAATTGCTACCACGATCTCGAGATACCATAACAATGAAAAGTAATAGCGGTACTATTTCCCAACCAATTACATTCGTTTTATAGAACCTAGGAGGATGAAAGGCTGAGTGAGCCCTGCTGGGATTCTAAAGGGTGGTTCAAAGACTTTAGTGGCATTTCTACAGGCTTGTACACTTGCCCAGCACTGATGATAGCATATGCCCATGGCACTAGATGACAACTGTCTGTACTGCTAGCCAGGGTGGAATATTCCAGAGTTCAGAAACTTTATCCAGCCTCCCAAACAGTTTACACTGCTCCACTACCAGAAACAATAAATGCGCATATATATATGTATATATATATATATATATATATATATATAATATATATATATATATATACATATATATATATATATATATATATATATATATATATATATAATATATATATATATATATGTCTCGTAATATATATATATGTCTCGCGCACCAGCTATCTACCAAGCGCATTCTGTTTCATGGCCTCTCCCCTCCTGCCAGATCTCTTGTGTGCTCTCTACCACACCACCTTCAGTCCCTCCCTGTCCTTCCAGGTCATGCTCACTCACCCTTCTACGGTCTGTGACACCCTCCTCCGTACCCCTTGACATGCTTTCTACCCCCTACCATGCTTCTTCCATGTTATGCTTCCTGTTTTCTGCCAGGCGCTCCTTCATTAATAGCCTCTTCCCTCCCTCCCTCCATAACATGTTTTTTCCCACCTCATTCTCCTTCACTCCCTTTACCTCAGACCTCAGTGCGTGCTTCACCCCACTCCAGCTTCCTGCCAAGCATCTGCTACCCCCCACCCCATACCCCACCAGGATCATGATTCCCCCACCCGCTGTACTTCATCCATTCCTGATCCTGACAATGTTCCACCGTCCTTCCCTCCTTCACGCCCTCCCTGTTCCTTCCCCTCATTCTCTTTTGCCGTGTCTCCACTCACTCCTCTCTCCACCATACTTTCTCCTTCATTCTTTTCCATGCTGTCACCATTTCTCCCCCTATCACCCCATCACCGCTTTCAGCCTTTCTTCCTCACACGCCCCCGTCGTGCCACTTCTCTGCCAATGCCTGTCACCTCTCCGTCCCTGAGTGCTTAATTTGTGCCAGTGCTTAGCACCGGCACTTATTTTTCAGGGCCGGGTCTACACTCTACACGAAATATTGATAATTGGTTGCACTGCACGTTGCTTACTAAGTACTGACATGGTTCCCAGTGTAGCCGGCGAAGAGCTCCTATCTCCTGTGCTTGTCGCGGCCCAGCTGGCCGCCTTATTGTAAGCCACACAGTACTGCCAGAAACTGCCTGGGCCCCTGCCTCGGGGTAAGTTAGGTCACACCCCATTTTGAAATCGTTCAATCAATGGTGAAGGGTTGTAAATTCGACCCTGCTTGGCGAATCTTCAAGCGTGTACCCGGAGTGGCCCAATGAGCAGTGTTTTTGCCCACGGCCGGCCCATACTGCGCAGCCGCAGACCTATTCAGCCGACGACAGAAGTAATCATCGTGTCAAGCAGCAAGCCTCCTTCGTAGATTACTTAAACCAAAAAAGGCTGTCCCTGTAAGTAATTCATTTAACTCTGTAACATGTTGGTAGTGGTAGTGTGAACGGAACAGAGCAGTCAGAGTGTCTGTTTTTAGACAAACCGTGGCATTTGCAGTTTATCTTTGTCATAGTCATTCTTTATAGCTAGGTTTTATCCTGTTATTTGCTTGCACTGTATAAATGAAAATAAATGTGAAACTTCTGAGCTGCACCGTTTGCTATCGAGATAGCACATGTGCTGGGGTGAGCATTTGTGCATCTGTGCAGAGCCATGATTTTGAGAAATACATTTGCAAACTAGGATATTTACCCATTCATGTTTGAATTGCTCTTGTGGAAAAGGGCAAGAGAAGTTCTGATGACAGAGTCACCATGGCTCGGAGACAGATAACTTGTGATACTACTTTTGAGCGTATGTGGGACATTCTGTGATTGGGAATGTATCCTACTTTGTGAATGCATTTTAATGTCAATAACTCATATTAAACCTTCAATAAACATGTGCATCCATTGGTTGGATTAAATAATGTAATAAGCTGTAACTGGTCAGTGAAATGCTGAACCAATATTAGAAATCACTACAAACCTTACACCTATCATAAAATAAGCCTTTCTTTTGTGACATTTTGCAGATGTCAGCTTTCAGCCCTGCAAGGGTATTTGATTTATTGATGTTTCTTTATTGGAGGGTCTGGTGCCTCTGGATGCGGTGTGACACATGAAAAACTTGACAAATGGCTTTTGCAACAGATATTCTCCATGTACATTTTTAACTTTGTTGAGAATACCGAATCGTGTTTCGCATCCACGCATTCAGAGTAAATTGAGCACGCCCCTATTTATTTTTCGGCAACGTTTGTATGTATATTAGGCAATACTTCAGTGAATATTTTTCTTCAGCAGTGATGTAGCATAAGCCCCCACAATGCGGGAGTGCAGAGCTCCAGGGAACCCCTAAGCAAAGGTGGTAGGTGTTGGGGAGTGGGCCCCCTCCGTGTACTTTGCAGGGGGTCCCCCTCTAGTTTCGTTACGCCACTGGTTCGGTTAACTTGTAGGGCTGTTACACTGCATTGCCAGGGGCGCCTGGTGACATTTGACAGTGGTGGGGGTGTGGGGTGTACAGGTTGTGGCGAGCGAGCACAGCAAGCGAACCTGACTTGCCCTGCTAATGGCTGAAGGGAATAACAAAATGTGCATATGACATTACTGTACCATGCAAAAATAACTGCTCCTTTTCCCCACGGGCTGCTTAATGCTGGATAGAGTCAAAACACAATTATCTTCATATAATCACCGGAGTGCAATAATTTGGTAGCATGCTTTTCAGTACGCATTCACTAGGCCTGTCTTTACATATAGAGCAGGCGAAACAGAGATTTGGCAGGGAAAGCACACTATTGATTTATGGCACTCTCTTCAAGTACCACAAGCCTGATCCCTCACCAGCACGCTAGTCCTTTTTTTCACCTCCTCAGAGCCCTGTTGTGTTTTCTTCACACCTCCTTGTGATTTCTCTTTCTGAACGCACCTACCCCATACTCCTTTCCATCCTCTTGAATTCTGTCTCCAAACTCTGCTTGCCCTTTGATCTACAAAGATCCTTCTCTTGGTCCTCTACATCTCTCCATTCAGCTCCGCCTCGCTTCTCTCGGTGATGTGGATCCCTCAGCCCCTTCTTTAGCTCAAAAGTACCTCTCCGTCTGCACACATCTGTGCACAACCGACGGGTCAAAAGCTGTGACCTTGGATTTCACAGAGGGTCAATGATTGTAAATATCCTTACAATCATTTTCCTAACAGCAGAAACGGGGCACGTGCTCGGTTTGCATCAGATCCCCCCATTCCAAATAGGCCTCACGAAAACCTTTGCCATCTGCCAAATTTCAGGGCAGCCCTGACAGCCCTTTCGAAAAATATAAATGCACACACAGATACATGCACATACACGCAGAAACGAACGTCAATAGCATGTGTTTGCATATGTATTATTCATTCTAGGCCCGATTGCATTTTATTAATCAGTGGTCCGACAAGTGTAAATTATTAGTTAACACAAAGTTGTGATAATCGTAAAATGTCTCGTAATCATCCCTGGCCAATAATTTATTCCACACATTACAAGCACCTTTCCAACACACGTTTAGCAAGGGATGGGGGTGGGTGGGACGAGGGGTAGCAGGGAACAGTAGGGATTGGGGAATTACCAGTTATCACTAGTAATAATGACAACCATAATAAAGGAAGGTAATTCCAGACATTGCAGTACCGTCCGCGTGCCACCTCTCATTGGGGCACTGAGGCTGGCGCAGGCTTTGTGGTAACGTGCCTGGGTTGGCGTGCAGCGGCCGCTTCAACTCTCTCCTCCGGTTCAGCAGCACAATAATCACTCCGATCCCCTTTAAGTTTTCCTGCTTTCAAAATATTCAGTGCAGACAATACCTTCAGAGTTCAGGACATGTTTAGCCTTGTGTACATATCACTGCTGACTCAGCATTTCATCCTTCTGAGGTCGCTATACTGAACACCAGGTGCTGGATGTTATGCAATAAAATTCGATTAATAGTTTCTGGTGCCATTTACATATAATTTGGTCTATTGCTTTAAGAGATTAATAGTTTCTATCCACACACTGACATGCACAAGCATAACCTCTCCCCCCTCCCTTCAATCCCATAGGTTACAACATTACAGTTGCGTCGAGGCCAGATGGAGGGGTGTAAATATCACCGGAACCCCAAGGCCGCTTCATTGGAGAATAACACAAGTTATCCAATAGGCGGCTTTCTATTATTTGTTTGAAGCAAGTTGCACTCAAAAAATGTTTCCCCAGAAGAAAAGCGTTTTTTTTAAAACAATGCAACATACATAAAGAGATGATGGACTCAGTTGACCTGCATAGAATAGCGAAATAATATGGCCTCTGCAATGAACGGCGCAAGAAATTATTTGGCTTTTCAAAATAAAGTTCATAATTTTAAAACAGATTCCTGCAGCAAGAAAAACAATTTCTAATTTGTCTGATTGAATTTTGAGATGTAGGAATGTCGCTAAGAGCGTTTAGTTTATTATTCCTTTTTTTGTCCCGCCTTTGTTTTCTTGGTGCATGAAGATGCAAGATTCATATACATATTTTTTTCCCACTTGGTCTTTATTGTGAATGTAAATAAAAATAAAGCATACTTGCAGACTGTGACTACTTGCCAGCGTTTCTCAATATTTCTCTTCATAACTATGCAATTGTATACGTTTAACGCGCGTACGGTCTCGCTCAATGGGCGATTTGTATAGGGTCACTGGAAAGTCCACAAGGTTGTCCCTGTCCCCCCCAGAAATTTAGTGTCTCCTACGCCCATGCCTCTGCTTATGCTCCCTGTGCCCAGTCTTGTCACGTCACCCTTTTACTGCATGCACTTTAGAAAACAAGAGCCGCAAAATGTGCACCAGCGCGAGCAGTGGCTGTCCCCATCCACAAGAAGAAATTTGCATAAGGAGCGACCTGTAGTGGTAGCTGACAGAGGATGGCCACGGCTATTGGCTTGTACAAGTTTAATTCAGGTTTAAACCACAACAGGCTGGGTTGACGGATAATACCTTAAATACGAATTGTTAATAGTTCTAGTCTCGGCGTCGCCTCAACATCCCGTGATTCTGGGCAAATAATCTCGCTGGGCCTAAAAAAAAAGTGGCATCTGTATTGTAGCTGATGGTGCTCATGCAAACAGTGCACCAATTCTGAGTTTGTGCTATACAAAACAAAACAAAAAATCTGAGTTTCAGGCACTATCACCCTTTAAATCAACAAATCTAAATCAGCAAAGGGCAAGTGAACACCAAAGATTCAGTCCTACCAAGTTGTTTTTTCCTGGTCCATGTGTGATGTGATGCTCAAGTCTTATTATTTTCTTTAAATTCTGGGACTCGTAGTCTTGATCACTCCATTATAAAACAGGAATAAAAGCCTCAGAATTCAAAGAAAACCCGAGACTGGAATAGATGGAAGTGGGAAACTTGGATGCTATGAATATTCTTTCACATTTTTTTATATCACTTTTATTGCTGGTATTTTGTGCAGCACTTTCAACCATTGTCATGGCACCATGGCGCTATTATCATCTATGCAGAACTAAAGAGACCATTGTTTAATAATGTGTGTTGCGATTTGGTTCTTTGCTGTTATTAGGTATTTCATTCACTCTTTAGTTACAATTGGAATTTGTGTAGTAGAAATGTGCAGTGGTCCTCACAGGCACATACCATGGTCACATGAACTCTGGTGCCACACAGTGAATGATTCATAGTAATTACCCATATTATGATCCTGAGCACATATACCATGTGGTTGTCTCTATCACCATAAATTCGAAATGTCACAAATTTGGCTACAGATTGTCACTCCTGTGTACACACTGAAACTATGGAAATGCCACACATAAGCAAAGTGAAAACTTGGCAGCTATATAATCTTATTCACCATGCCGTCCTAATTTAATTTACATTCAGGAGCATTTAATTCAGCCTAACATTACAGTTTGAGACCTCTCCATTGCACAGTGAGTCACTGCCCGTAGTACAATCAGGTTACAAGGGGATCCGGAGCTTTGCAGCCCTTTTTAGATTTTAGAGATTCTCGTTGCTGGAACAGGTGTTATTTCTGATTTAAAAAATGTCTCTTGTCTTCGGTGCTTGATTTTGCTAGTGAGAAAGTGTCACTCATAGTCGTTGAAATGTCACTCATAATTCCACTGAAAATATGAAAATGTCACACATAGCAATCTAAAACCTTGGCAGCTATGGTAAGGAGGGAAAGTGTCTTAGGAGCAAGCTCTGTTCACTTTGCAATTCAGGAATCAGGTTCTATTCCCAGCGCTGCCTCATCATCCTGTGATTCTAGGCAACATATTTTTCTCGTCACGCTTAAAAAAACCGAGCCGACTATATACCATTTTGCGCAAGTTAATCGCTGTAATGCCCCTATGTCGAGCTTGCACTGCATAAAAACGATATAAATAAATGCGATTGCTGTAATGCAAACAGATACATTTCTGCCATTCTTAATTTCGCACATATTGTTTTCTCACTTCCATTTTGAAAAAGTGTTGGTTTGACGCATTGAATGGTTTTAACATAAAGTGCCTAAAACAGATACATACTTGCGCAGTGCTAGCAGGTACATTGGAGCATTTGGGCAGCTCCACATGGGGAAAAGATTGTATTGTATTGTAATAGCATTTACATAGCGCTTACTACCCCTGACAAGGCGCCAAATCGTTTTTTAGGCAAGTAGCACACTACTCCGGAACACATAGAGGATTAGTGGTGAATTAGTATAGTGAAATATGTTAGTCTGTTATTTGGATTGAGAAGGATAGTGGAGGTATAGAAGAGGGAAAATGTTTGCATTTATATAGCGCTTGCTTCCCCTGACGACGAGTGAATTGCTTTTCGTTGAGTAGCACGCTAGTCCAAAACAAAACAATATGGAGGTGCATGGGATAAAAGGGGAAGAAGATTTATAAAAAGCAGGGGTAGGGCAAGCAAAAGGGAGTGAATGGGTAACATGTTTCCCCCATGCCATGTCAATAATATAACTGGCATGACAACAAAGTGCAGGTACAGTTGGACCAAGGTATTACACACGCATCAAAATGGTCTGCGCCATGACCACCTTGTTCCATTACTCCTGCATTGTTAATTTGTGCATCACTTCATCATAATTTCGGATTTTAATTGTATACAGCTTTATTTAAGTCTTCAATTTGCTTTTTTTCTTACATTTTACTCTCCCTTGACAGTATTTGTGCACATTTTACTGGATTAGAGCCACTCTCTACATGCAAATTTACTCATCTTTCCATGTTAGCAGAAGGCGCTTGATGGTCTGCCCTCATGAGCAAGCCAACTCAAACTAGCATTAGTCATGATGGTATATTTGACACACATTCTTTAACTCCGCAATTAAGTTTGCCCTTCCCCTTTTTAGTGGGTTCACAATATAGTCTATGAGTAATCATTCCAGGAAATTCTGAACTAGTTCTCTATTTTTTAAGCACAGTTGCTGAAATTTCTTCGCAACTGTACTTTGGCATCTGGTCCCATGCTTTATCTGTGCCAGTTATTTCACCTCAAATAAATATTTCAACTTTTGGCCCCATGTTTTCTCTGGATTAGTAAATTCACCAATAAAGTACACTTTCTTATGGAGATCTTCAGTTTTATCGGTTGAAACAGATTAATTGTAGTGCAAATGTGCTATGTGTTTAAAACACCCTCATATGAGCTTCTGATAATTACATTAATCACGCATTGCTAGCCCTGCTCACTGAAAGTACTGGCACTCTCTTTTTTAGGTCAAGCCTATAGTGGCAGCAAGCATGCAGTGCAGCTCTGCTCGGCATGAAGTAATGGAGTATGGAGTGGAAGCTCCGCCCACTCTCCACCCATGTTTTTAAGCGGCTTGTGTCATTGTCTTTCGTTAATACTGCCTTCTGAATGATTATGGGGCTTGTTAGTCCCGCCTTATTATGGCCATGTTGTCACTGTAACCTTCCATGGTTACTGCCCCCTTTACTTAGAGTGTTGCACGGTATGTTATATAGATTGTGAGTACTATTTTCTTCAATAAGGTTGCCCGTGCCTCCCCCCGCAGTCCATGCCTTCTCGCACCCCACCCCCCGCCCTCCCCTTTTTTGTCCCTTCTCGGCCCCCTTTCCCCCACCCACCTGCACTCCTATTTGCAATGCAATAGGTCCAATTGCATTGCAAATGCTTGTTTATTTTCCTGAAACTTGTCATTGTTCATTGTTTGCAGTGTTTTTTGTAACTGCCAAACTGATCATTGTTCCTCATTTGCAAGCTGGAAGTAAACGTCACCGGGCCGTTGTGCAGTGGGGTTTAGATGCAGTCTCTTTTACCATTGTAGTAGACAGGAGAGGGGGCTAGCAGTCTTTAGAAGATAAGCGTTTATAAATTCAATTTATGGTAACTTGAAGGAGGAAACTATTTTAGCACGAATGTCCGCGCTTGCCTCTGAAATCATTCTGCGTACAAACTACGCACTCTTGATCCGGGTTGCAGATCGGCGTACTCTATCTACATTGGCTTCCTTAGAAAGTTAGGAGAAGGGCGTGGCTTGTTCGACATTCTAGGAAGTATATAACCTGCGTCAGAGCAAGACCACTGACTCATTGTCAGTGAAATTGCTCTCCCACCCTCGCAGCTCCACCATTAAGCGAGGTGCCCCTGCCCCTGCACTCTTGAGTGTTAGTGATTGAGGCCCTCCTCCACCCGCAGGTTTCCCTGCGCCTCATCCCTGGTGGTCCAGTGGACCTCTGTCTCCTTTCTCTCACTCTGCTCCTTCACTCGTTTTTCTACCCTTTCTATCTTTCACCTTTCTGCACTTTTCTGCATCTCTGCTCTTTTGTGCCTTATTTCTGCCCATTTTCCCTTTCTATCCCTCTGATCCTTCACTCGTTTTCACTCGTTTTTCTACCCTTTCTATCTTTCACCTTTCTGCTCTTTTCTGTTTCTCTGCTCTTTCGTGCCTTATTTCTGCTTATTTTCCCTTTTTTCTTTATCCCTTCTTTCCTCCCTTTACCTTTCCCCGCCGCTGCTGCCCCCGCGGCCCCCCCCCCAGCGCGACCGGCCCAATCCAGCTCCCCTCCCCGCTCCCGCCTCCCAGCTGTCCAGCCCTCCCCGACCCCTACTTAATGGCGGCCACTGCGGGGACAGGCGAGCAAGACCACTGACTCATTGTCAGTGAAATTGCTCTCCCACCCTCGCAGCTCCACCATTAAGTGAGGTGCCCCTGCACTCTTGAGTGTTGGTGATCGAGGCCCTCCTCCACCCGCAGGTTTCCCTGCGCCTCATCCCTGGTGGTCTAGTGGACCTCTGTCTCCTTTCTCTCACTCTGCTCCGTCACTCGTTTTTCTACCCTTTCTATCTTTCACCTTTCTGCATCTCTGCTCTTTTGTGCCTTATTTCTGCCCATTTTCCCTTTCTCTCCCTCTGCTCCATCACTGGTTTTCACTCGTTTTTCTACCCTTTCTATCTTTCACCTTTCTGCACCTCTGCTCTTTTGTGCCTTATTTCTGCCCATTTTCCCTTTCTCTCCCTCTGATCCTTCACTCATTTTCACTCGTTTTTCTACCCTTTCTATCTTTCACCTTTCTACTCTTTTCTGCATCTCTGCTCTTTTGTGCCTTATTTCTGCTTATTTTCCCTTTTTTCTTTATCCCTTTTTTCCTCCCTTTACCTTTCCCCGCCGCTGCTGCCCCCGAGGCCCCTCCCCCCCCAGCGCGACCGGCCCAATCCAGCTCCCCTCCCCGCTCCCGCCTCCCAGCTGTCCAGCCCTCCCCGACCCCTACCTAATGGCGGCCACTCCGGGGACAGGCGAGCAAGACCACTGACTCATTGTCAGTGAAATTGCTCTCCCACCCTCGCAGCTCCACCATTAAGTGAGGTGCCCCTGCCCCTGCACTCTTGAGTGTTGGTGATCGAGGCCCTCCTCCACCCGCAGGTTTCCCTGCGCCTCATCCCTGGTGGTCCAGTGGACCACTGTCTCCTTTCTCTCAGTCGGCTCCTTCACTCGTTTTTCTACCCTTTCTATCTTTCACCTTTCTGCACCTTTCTGCATCTCTGCTCTTTTGTGCCTTATTTCTGCCCATTTTCCCTTTCTCTCCCTCTGATCCTTCACTCGTTTTCACTCGTTTTTCTACCCTTTCTATCTTTTCACCTTTCTGCTCTTTTCTGCATCTCTGCTCTATTTCTGCTTATTTTCCCTTTTTTCTTTATCTCTTCTTTCCTCCCTTTACCTTTCCCTGCCGCTGCTGCCCCTGCGGCCCTTCCCCCCCCAGCGCGACCGGCCCAATCCAGCTCCCCTACCCGCTCCCGCCTCCCAGCTGTCCAGCCCTCCCCGACCCCTACTTAATGGCGGCCACTGCGCGGCCGCGGGCTGCGGGCGCGCCGCTGGTGCACCGAAGGCGCGTCAAAGGCAAGCAGGTCTGCGCCCGTCTGCGACCCGTCCGCGACCAGCACCAGGAACCCTGGACCTCCGCCCCGCCAACGCTACGACCCAGCAGCACTCCACGCACTCAACCCAGGCTGCAACAACAACTGCAAGCTAGCATCATCAGCCGACACCCACGGACCCTTCAGCTGTCACCGCTGCCGGCACACCTGCAGCACCGCCAAGAACACGGATCCAGTACAACCCGCCCACAAGAACACAACCGAACCGAAGACCCTGCAATGCATCCTCCTCAACGTCCGATCCCTCCACAAACACGCCACAGAAATCTGGGACCTCCTCGACAGCACCACCCCGGACGTAGCATTTTTCACCGAAACCTGGACCAACACCACCTCGGGACTGGACATCGCCATCGCCATCCCCCAAGGATACAAGATCTCCAGGAAGGACCGCCCCACCCACCCAGGAGGAGGAATCGCCATCGTCCACAAATCCAGCCTCCGCCTGAGCACACTCCCTGACGAGTCCACAGCACTGATGGAACACCTTCACTTCAAGATACTGGCCAGCCCCACCGCCGCCCTCCGAGGAACCCTCATCTACCGACCCCCTGGACCCCGCGGACCCTTCGCCAACTCCATCACGGACATTATCTCCCCGCAGGCCATCACATCCACCAACTACAACCTGCTGGGAGACCTCAACTTCCACCTCGACAATCAACTGGACCCCAACACCACATGCCTCCTGGACAACCTCCACAACATTGGACTCCGCCAGATCGTGACCGAGCCCACGCACTCAGCAGGACACACCCTCGACCCCCTCTTCACTACAGGAAACTCCATCACCTTCAGCCACACCACCGAACTCCCATGGACCGACCATCGTTGCGTCCACTTCACTTTCAGAACACCCACCATCCACAGACACCAGCACCTGCTTCCACAAAGAAACTGGACCAAAATAACCGACGACCAGCTCACCTCCTCACTCAACAACTCCACCCCAACCATCGAGGAAAACGACGACCCCAACACCGCAGCTCGAACCCTGCATAGATGGATCTTGGACAGCACCAACACCATAGCCCCCCTCAAGAAAAACAACAATACCCGTGCCAAGAAAGCCAGATAGTTTACCACCGAACTTCGAGAATCCAGGCGCACATGCCGCCACCTCGAAAAGGCCTGGAGAAACACCAAATCCACAGAAGCCCACAACAACTTCAGAGCCGCCACCAACGCCCACCATCAACTCATCAGAGAAACGAGGAAAAAAGCGATTGAAGACAGAATCTCCACCCACGCACACAACAGCAAGGAACTCTTCAGCATCATCAAGGAGTTCGCCCAACCCACCAGCGAGTCTACCGACATCCCTCCCTCACAAGACCTCTGCGACAAACTCAGCTCCTTTTTCCACCACAAAATCAAGAGCATCTACGACAACTTCGACGAAGACAACCATCACACTGAACCCTCACCAACCACCCCGACACCCGGAAACCAGCGATTGATGACTGGAAAGCCCTCACCACCGAAGACACACTGAAGACAACGAAGTCAATCCACTCAGGGGCCCCCACGGACCCCTGCCCCCACCACATCTTCAACAGAGCCGCCGACACCATAGCACCCATGCTCCGCCACACCATCAACCGCTCCCTGGCGACCGCCTCGTTCCCCGACGACTGGAAACACGCCGAGGTGAACCCCCTCCTAAAGAAACCCTCAGCGGACCCCACCAACCTCAAAAACTACAGACCCATCTCCCTGCTCCCGTTCCCAGTGAAAGTCATCGAGAAAGCCATCAACAGGCAACTCGCCACATTCATTGAAGAACACAACATCCTTGACTCCTCCCAACCTGGCTTCAGAAAAAAACACAGTACGGAAACCGCCCTCCTCGCCGCAACAGACGACATCCGCACCCTACTGGACAAAGGAGAAACAGTAGCCCTCATTCTCCTCGACCTATCAGCGGCGTTCGACACAGTCTCCCACCGCACCCTAATACGCAGACTCTACGATGCAGGAATCCAGGACAAGGCCCTCAACTGGATCTGCTCCTTCCTCTCCGGCAGGACGCAGCGGGTCAGACTCCCCCCTTTCCTCTCGGACCCCACACCTACCACCTGCGGAGTCCCCCAGGGCTCCTCCCTCAGCCCGACGCTCTTCAACGTCTACATGGCTCCACTTCGTCAGAACCTAGGGACTCAACATCGTGTCATACGCAGACGACACCCAGCTCATCCTCTCCCTATCCAACGAGCCCAACACCGCCAGACGCAACTTTCGAGAAGGCATGGAAGCCGTCGCCAAATGGATGAAAAACAGCTGCCTACAACTAAACACCAATAAAACAGAAGTACTCATCATGGGCCCAAACCCTGATGCCTGGAGCGACACCTGGTGGCCACCGCCCTCGGAAACCCACCAACCCCCACAGACCACGCACGCAACCTGGGAATCATTCTGGACTCCGAGCTCAAAATGGACCGCCAGATCAACTCTGTCTCATCTTCCTGCTTCCACACCCTCCGCCTCCTTCGTAAGACCTTCAAATGGATCCCCCTCGAACACCGAAAGACAGTCACTCACGCCCTGGTCACCAGCAGACTCGACTACGGCAACGCACTCTACGCCGGAATAAACAAAAACCTCATCCGCAAGCTACAGAACATCCAGAATGCCGCCGCAAGACTGGTCCTCAACCTGCCAAAACACTGCCACATCTCCCAGCACCTGCGCACACTCCACTGGCTCCCCGTCGAGGCGAGAATCACCTTTAAGATGCTCACCCACGCACACAAGGCCCTCCACGGCACCGGACCAGCATACCTGAACAGCCGACTCAAATTCCACGAACCCCAAAGGACCCTACGATCAGCCGAGCTCTCCTACGCCGTGGTCCCCCGCACCAGAAAGACCAGATCGGGAGGCCGCTCCTTCTCCTTCCTCGCGGCCGAAGCATGGAACTCCCTTCCGCTCCACCTCAGACAGACAACATCGCTCCCCATCTTCGCAAGAAACCTCAAAACCTGGCTCTTCGACAGACCCCCTCCTTGATGGAATGGAACCTGCACCCCCCCACCCCTAGCGCCTTGAGACCCTTACGGATGAGTAGTCGCGCTTTAACAAACCACTGATTGAGATTTTATTTTTCATTGACTAGTTAACTGTTCTGCTACGCACGAATAGTTATGTATGTATAACAACGACAATGAGATCTGTATCCAAAATTTAAACAAATTTTGCCTTCCAGTCGATTAATAAACATACTCATAAGGGAAGCAGTCATGTTAATGGGAAATTGCTTCATGAGAGAGTTTTACGGTCTCAAATTAACTCGTATTCAGAAGGAAAGCTTTTATTTGTGTGGAATATTACACAGTGAACGCTAAAAGGTGTATCACCTCATGGTAGAAGTGGGAAAGTCGGGGAAAGTTCTAGTTTTTTGGGCGTCCCTGGCAGAAACTATGGGGCATATTAACAACAGCCAGCGATAATTATCGCTGGCCGTGCTTAGCGATAATTATATTATCGCAGGCTATCGCTGGTATTTATCGCCCCGGTAGCGCGTTAATAACAACGCGTTACTCCAGGGCGAAAAAACTTCCAGAGATAGCGAGGTTATCGCCCTTTTGCAGGGAACATCGCTGGTTTTCCAGCGATGTTCCCAGCAAAAGGGCGATAACCTTGCTGATACGGCCCACAGGGTCGTATCAGCATAATCCACCCCCTATGTTAGGGATGGCTAAGTCAGGATTTTAGCAGACGTTAGGTTTTGGCGAAAAGGGGAGTTTTCGCCAAAATCTAATGTGTACTAAAATCATGTGGGCTGCCTTGTAAATATCGCAATGTAAACATCAGCGATATTTGCAAGGTAGTCCATCTTGGGTATGGTCAGTAACGCGCACTTTGCATCTCATTGGAGATGCAAAGGGAGGCGTTGGGAAAAAGGGTGATATTATGCGATTATGCATGTTAGCACCCTCTTGTAAATAGTGCGCTGGTTTTAAGCGGAGATAAAGGCCTTGTAAATATGCCCCAGAATGTCCTAGTCCTCTCTCATTTGCCTAACATCACAGGATATGGCATCACGGGAAAAGTCATCAATTAACTGTTAGTCTTCCGGCATGGAATCCACTTTTGAGAAGTCATTTTCATGGTGCATCAGCAAAACAATAAAACAAAAAATAGCACTCTAATATGGACATATATTTTAAAGTTCCATTAAGTGGAAATACATATTAACACTTGGGAAGGAATTAGCGTTTATTCAATTCACACCAGAGGGGTGATTGCAATGGGAAACCTGCTGCTAGTTGCTGATGTGAGAAACAAACATACTTCCCTGTTTCTATCGCACCTATAACAATTCTTTCATAAATTCTATCAGTTCAGTTCAGTTCAATTAGTCTTTATTCGATAATTTACAATCCTAAAAGACACAATACATACATAAAAGTGTTAGTAAAAGGGGTAAAACCCTAAAAACTTACATTTCATACAAAATTAATACCATCATTATCGAAATCCTAACTGATCGCTAGTATTTGAAATAAATTAAATCCATCAGAATGAAATACTTTCCTATTTTAATCTCTGGGGGAGAGCCAGTCTACATTCCAACACTCAGGCACAAAATTCAATTCCTCTTCATCCTCCAGTTTTTTCCTCAGTGCCCAAGACCAACAAAAAAATTTCGCAGTGGCAATAACAATATCTGCGCGCGTGTTCGTTATCAAAATGCGCAAGGCTATCATACAAGATCTAGTGCCGAGGTTGGAATACGATGACTTGAGCCACCTACAACGGGGGCTTTTATAAGCCGGACACACGAAGAGTACATGAGGTATTGACTCTACCTGAGAATCATAAAAAGGGCAATTGACATTCATGGGCTTTTTCCATTTAGCAACGAAAGATCTTAAAGGAAGACTACCCACTCGGAATTGATGGTATATTTCCTATCGGTATGTTTTGTAATCAAATTCCAGGATGTTCCTGCTTTGGATGCCATCTTCTGATCTAAAAAGATATCTGTAAGTGAGGAACTACCCACCGCTGATAGGGTCTTTCTGTTGATCATATCCCAGTAAAGCACTTTGAAATCTTTTTTACTGGGAAAAGAGTTTCCTACAGGGTCATCCCACAAGTGACTAAGCCCCATTTCCTTCAAATTACACCTAATTTTCTGCAGCCATTTTATTTTGGAAGATAAATCTGCACTCCTGATGTGCATTACTGCACTCGCATATGGTGCCAATTCTGGGGTAGTCCAGAGCCTTCTCCAATAGGCCAGAGTTCTAAACCCTGCAACCTCGTCAAGGGAAATGCAGCCCACATCTAAGAGCAAATGCTTCATGGGTGTAGATTATGGGAGGGCAGTCAGGGATCTCAAGAACTTATTTTGTGCTTGTTCTAGGGGTAAGAGGTTTTCGAACCCCCAAAGTTCCGCGCCATAAATAATGGAAGCTATAATTTTCCCATTATAGATGGTTACTGCTGGCACAGTGACACATGATTTTTTTCCACTACTATTTTGTATTGTTTTGTAAAGGAGGCTTTCGTACATATTTCTGTTTCTTATCTCATGCGAATTCATGAAAAATTCTTTGCATAGTCAGTGGCATAACAAAACTTGAGGCCCCCCCCCCATGGCCCGGCCCACCACCTACCACTTTGCCCTACCATCGGACACTCCCCTGCTGTTGTTCATCTTGGATGGGAGTAAAACATCCTGTGTCGTGTGGTTAGGTTTGCCGTAATTTCTAGCTGACAAAATAGTAAATACAAGTTCAAAGCACTTAAAAAGTATTTTAAAGTTGTGTAAACTAATTACGCGATTTAAAAAATATTCAAAGACAGATTTGCCATGTTAAAAAACAATGGTGGTAATTTTACAGGCATTCTTATCCAAGCATCAATTTATGTCCCACTCATAATCTCAAAACATGAACAAACAGCCAGTATTTTTGCAGTGCTAACAGAAGAGAGAAGGGGGCCGGAAGGAAAACGTTGAAGCAATGGCTGCTGTAATGTGTTAAGCAAACAAGTTACCAACTAAGGGGCATATTACCAAGGCTGCGCTATAAAATGATCGCCGCTTTTTCCTTATCAGCAAAGACAGGCTATTGCGTGTTTTGCTGATTTAGCTCCCCTTAAAACAACGCCCAGCTTTGCATCTCTAATGAGATGCAAAGTGGGTGTTCCGTGCCAAAATAACTGGAGAAATGTCGCTAACCGACATTCCTCCAATTATCAAGCTGCACGCAAACAAGCAGAGCATTAAGAAAAGTAGCGCTAACCACAGTTAACGCTACTTTCCTAACGCCTGCTTGTAACCTGACTTAGCCATGTAATCCAATAGGAGGTGGATTACATGGCTAAGACTCCCTGCCCTATCAGCAATGTTTCGCTGTTTGCAGTGTGATTATTGCTGGATTTTCTACGATAATCACACTGTTTTCCAGATAACGCATGGATTTCCTATCACTAGGGAGCGTTGCTGATAGCATGCTGTCTCCGTGATAGAATCCAGCGTTAGTCTGCGATAATTATCCTCGCGCTAAAAGCGCTGAGTGATTATTATTGCAGGACCATGCAAATATGCCCCTATAATCTTAACAGGGCCTACTTGGCCTCTCATCTTTCTGGGATCAAAACACTGTGACTCATTACTTATTGTAACTTTCAGCTAGTATGTAATCAGACGACAGGTTTTTTATTGCACAACAAGTCACCTTGTGGTCACTGCGTAGCCCTTCATTATACTAAAAATGTGCACAGTGAAATCGGTTGTTGATGGTGATATGTAAAGACACATTTGCGGTTGTATACACTACATGCAAAAAACTATTTTTAGAGATGAAGGGGACTCACTTATAGGTTGATTCCCTCCCTTTACCATATGCAGCATACAGAAACCAAGAGGAGATGGGGCAGGATATATTAAACACACACCTGTTTGTTGCAATTCCATTTGGAGGGAGCCCAATAGGGTAAAACATGAATACAGACAGTGACAGAGCAAAATAGTAAATGAAATGGGATTCCTCTAAGGGTATTGTGTTAACCTGAAGAATAAACCCTGCACATGTGGAATATATGTTAAAGCAACCCTTACATAAGTTAGAATACAGTAATAATGCAAGAATGATAACATGAAAGGTTGACAAGAATGTTGTGGACGTAAACACATGTTATCAAGTTATGTTTGTATCACCCTCTATCATTCCCTCAACTGAGGAAAAACAAACACTGGCAAAGCCAATAGGTCTGGACTATAATTGAAAATTGAAGACAAACCTAGTGCTTTGCCCATGCTTGGTACCTAATGCCAGTCAGCCTCATAATCGCAAGCAAAATTGACGCTCAGTAGAGTGTGTCAATATGTGGTATGTGGAACCTACGTGCAAGTGAATACGATGCCCGGTGGCAGCCATCTGATTGCTGCTGTGCTTGACAAGTGTCAAGACTGGCTGCACAGATCAGGAAAATGAAATGGAATACAAATTTGGAAATGACAGGCAATGCTGAAGAGAATGAGTGCATGGGGACCGACATTGGAGTATGGTTTCAGGTTCACAGGACTTCCTTTCAGCTGGCAAAGCAAGACTGAAAAGGTATCCAGCTGTGTTGTGGTTTAAAAACATATTTTGTAAAATGTATTTTTCTATTTTGTGTTATACTAGACGCTGGGCACATATATTAGTTTTAATCAATGTTTAATGTCAATTTGTAGCTTTACTTGAATATTAATCTAGCATTAATTTCTAGGTCATTTCCATCAAGACTTATTTACATATTTCTCCTTTCTTCTATTCGTTTTATTCTTTCGATACTCTCACTCAGGGAGGACAATGGTCCGAGCCTTTTGGAGTACAAGGAAAGGGCCGGAGAAACGGTTGATCTAGGATGAGACCATATCAGTCATGTTTCAAAATTCTTATTTTGCATACGTAAAGCCCTTGATCTATGCCCATAATTTGCTGATACCCTTCGTAGTTACACTGCTCTTTCATAGACTAATGACCATGAAACCGGTAGAGGGGTGTCACAAATGGTGTCCATGTTTCCACTGACTCCATTCCTCCATTGTAGGCATTTGGAGTGACTACCCTCTTCGATCTGTGTCCTGGGCTATTACAATAAAGTTTGCATTTTTAGAAAAACAACCATGTATATCTTAGACCAAGGCTTAATACCCCCATAATATATCCAGAGCTGCCAAATTTTGAGTGTGCTGACGTGTTTGTGCATGTGTGTGACATTTAAATATAAATCTAAATGAGTGACACCTCCATTGGGGAGAGAAAGAATGAGAACTTGGAGGAGAAAAGAAGAACCAGTTGAGGGCATCTTGAGGGGCTGTGAATGGACTGAAATGATGGAGAGCCTAGAAGATGAAAAGGAGGAAAGAGGTGAGAAGGTAACAACAACACAAATGAGCAGGCCAGGTAGTGGGGAGAAAGAAGATGGTGATGAGTGCCAATAAGGATGGGGTGTAATTTTTTTTTTTAACTGAATTTTACATAGCGCGAACTTGGCCCGAATCGGGTATCAGAGCACTTTACATAGCACCAGTTGCGTTACATGAGGACATATTCATTTTCTGTTAGGCACGGAGAGATTAAGTGATTTGCCCAAAATCACAAGATGATCAGCGTCGTTACCTAGACTCGAACCCGATTCATCCCGATTCGAGGACGACCTTCTAGCCGTTATGCCAACTCCTCTCCATTGCTTTGGAATGTTCAATGTTCATTTGAAATTTGGGTTTACTTTGGAATGGACAACCCAGTGGGCGGAGCACCAGTACATTGGAATGACTTGGAATGCAGTGACAGTCATACACCATAACCGTTCCTAATCAAATAGTTAGTTTTGTGTTAAATTAAACCATTGTGCCACATCATTCAAATGAACGGGGTGTTGCCTTATTTTCAACTGCCATTCTAAATATTCAACTATCATAAATGCAGGTTCTTCGGATGCCTTCAAATTTAAAGCATTAGGGCACATGAACACAAATTCCTGCATAGCACCGCATTACAAACACAGTACCTACAGGAAAAAAACGAACACAAAGGCAATAAGCCTTGAGTACCAACAATTATTCAATTGAAGTGCAGAAATAGCTCCAAATACCCCAGATCGTGGAAGTGTTACTTCAGATATCGATCGCTTCGATGCAATACCATGAACATCTAAATGAATAACCTCAGTGTTTCACAGATAAAGACTTTGCGGCCTTGGTGCATTTTACAAACCCACGCAGCTTGCATTATGAGGGGCAAGTACTGCTCAATTATATTCCCTGCTTATGCGAGCCAGTCCATGGTATTAGGGAGGGTGACAGTTATTATGTAAAGCTAGGTTTGCGTATGCCGTTTTTGCATACCTCAATAACAGTCAGGGATTGACATGGAAAATCATTACTACAGAGCCCATAAATTATAGGGAAAGAGGTAGAATAGAACTGGAGTCACGAGGAGCGGATTCTTAAGTCAACGTGTACATATAATAACAAAATAAAAAAGACTCTGCCACAAAGCAATTGGCAACAAGTATAAATGACTTTAAATCTATTTTAGAATGTTACGGGTAACAGCACCTGCTACATGGATCTTTGATTGCTCAACAAGGAGGGCTTGTGGGGCAGCCGAGCCCGCGAGGTCTGCTGCCCGGGCAGTTTGGAGGGGGAGGGGCAGCCGGCAGCAGCCAATTTTTGGGTTTAATTCATTTGGGCTCTGAGGGAAATAGCCCAAAAGTAGCCCAAGACAGTTTATAGCTCAAAGGCTATAAGGTGTTTCTCCTCCCTCTCCCAGCCACCATTTTAGGTTTGGTGACCTGGTGGCTGGGAGGGTAGCTGTAATAAAATTTTGAGTATTTAGTTTGCAGGTTTTTTCGACCTTTTTGCGTGATTTTTGTGTGGGCGTGACGGTGTTATGGTGGGAGAAGACTGGCAGGTGAAGGAGGCAGTCTGGCTGCTCCAGGAGGCCGGTCGGCTCGATTACCTCATGATTGGCGTGGAGGGGGCCGCGCACCCGGTGAGGCGCGTGTCCGCGGGGGAGCAGGATTCGGAGGGGTAGGTAGAGATTGGGAGGGCCTGGATATATTTACCTCCGGCATGAGGAGGTATGGGATTTGTCTAGGAGGGAACAGTTTGATGCCTACATGGCGCACAGGGGGTCCCTGGGTCTGGAGGCGAGGCGCAGGGAGCAGGCGGGTAGGGAGTCAGTTGCGGTGGGGGGTATGGGGCGGGTCAAGGCCCCACACGCACAGGGTGCGGATGTGGGGGGCAGGCTGGGGACGTAGGGTTGGAGTGACGACGAGGATTGGGAGGGTTCTAGAGAGGTGGCGATGGATTTCAGCAGGGTGGGGCATCATTGGGCGGCTAGTTCTTTAAGGGTAGACAGGCCAAGGAGTGGGGTGGAGGGGGATCAGTAATTTAGGCCCAGCACACCAGACCAGACTTTTTTGTTGCAGGCGGTAGCACAGCGCCGGGAGCATGACTTGGCAGAGCTGGGAGCGGCTCATAGGTGCCGAGGTGAAGGGAGGATGGAGCCTCGGTACCGCCGATGGAGCTCGTCGCGGCTAGCATAAGTAAGCCCCGAACGGTCTCGCTGACCCCAAAACCCGATGGCCATTTTTATCAGTGATGCGAGGAGAGGGCGGGCAGTGCCCACTGTAGTAGGGGGTTGGGGGCAGTGGATGCCCGAGGAGTTGGACTGTGAGGGGGATAGTCATTTGGAAGGGAAAGTGAAGGAAAGCGAGTACAAAGGGTCTAGAGGTACCTCACAGGTGTGTGCAATGCATTTCAGGGGTGTGGGGGGGACCAATAATGTTGTTTGTAGTACATTGCAGATGTCATGATGCCAGGCCCATGGGCCAGACAGCTGGGTTGGCGGCGGCAACAGCTCCTGCGGAGGGCCGGGCTACTGCGAGAATGGCGCCCTCAGAGGCAGGTAAAACGAATGAAGGACGGGTGAAACCAGTGATGGTTTCGGTGGGGACCGGGGGGGGGGAGGGGGCGGGGGAGGAGGGGGTGAGGTTAAGCAGGGGAAAATATGTTGTGGATGTGGGAGTAGGTGCGGAGGACGCAGACAAGGCGGCAGGAGGAGTAGGGGACAAGATTACGGTAAAGACGGCAGGTGACGCGGGGGCAGCAGTGTCGGAGGAGTTTGGTGTAAAGTTGGACAGCAAAGAGTTAAAAATCAAGAAGCTGCCTTATATGGGAGTGACAAAACCATTGGGTGCGCACCTGATGCTAGCTACTAAAGAGCTGATATGGAAGGGAGAGCATGTCGAAATGCTCAAGCTGCTGCACAGGGAGATTCGAGCTAAAGAGGGTTAGAAGGAAGAAGAATATGAGTTGGCGAAGCAGCCAAGGGTGCCGCTCACGATAGAAAACTGGACGGCAGCTTTCTTAATAATGCCGCGTATATTGTGAGAAACACCCAGAGCGGTGCGTTGCATCTTTTAAGTATATGGACGTCATTAGGAAGGCTCAGATCATGGGGGAAGGTTATGCTTGGGCACAGTACAACAAGGAGTTTAGAGCTCGTATGGCATGGGATGCGGAAGCTAAATGGGGGCGTTGGACACAGACTTTTGGCAGCACACAATGGGGTCTGCACGGGAGGGGAAGACGGTATTCACGGCCAGTGGGCTCCCCCTCGTTTATTGGCCGTCTCAATAGCAGCCCTCTTGGGAAGGGGTGGGCAGTACAGGCAGGGGGCAGACAGGCTCAGGGGGAGCTTTCTGGGAGTTCAATAAGGGACTGTGCACTAGGGGATTTTGAAAGTTCCGGCATGACTGCTCGAAATGCGGAGGCAGACACGACATGGTGAATTGTTTTGGGGCAGGACCGCAGGCAGGGGGACAGCAATGGCAACAAGGGGGTTTTCAGGCGGGGGGTCAGCAGCAGCAGCCTGTCGGGAGAGGGGAGCGGGAAGGGTGGGGGGGGGGGCAAAAAGCTTGTACGCTAATTAGGGTGGTCAAATTCTGGGGGCAGTCGCAAAAGGTTGGAACAAACCAGAAGGCTGCATAGGCGCTGCAGGCATGAATATCGTCAGTTTTCTTTGGGGGCTGGGAGGCCCTGGGGGAGGGGGGGTCAGACAGACCGTTTCTGACAGCGGGGGAATACTCAGAGGGATGCACGATGAATAGGTCAAAGAAGGGCACAAGGTTCCACAATGTGACCAAGTCACTGGGAGTTACCACAGCGTGGTGGTAGTTGGTTGACATGGCCATGTCACTGGTAAGTGACCACGGGCGCAACTTGGACAGGATAGGATGCGACATACAGTCAGCCTTCCGATGGCTTGCAGCTCACCTGGAGGAAGGGTTCCTCCTGGGCATCCATTTCAGAAGTGAATGGTACGTGGGCAAAGCAATATCGATGGGCAGCTTATGTCTGGCGCATCCCTCGAATTTTTTCAGATTCATCTTTACAGATACATGATCTTGCAACAGCACTTTTATTGTGGTGTCAGTTTAGCTGGTTGATGTGGCCAAGTCACTGGGAGTGACCACGGGCGTATTAGTAGTTGGTTGACGTAGCCATGCCACTGGTAAGTGACCACGGGCGCAACTTGGACAGGAGAGGATGCAACAAATTGTCAGCTTTCCGAAAGCTTTCAGCCCACCCGGAGGTTGGGGACCTACTGGGCATCCATTTTGGTAGTGAATGGTATGTGGGCAAAGCACTATCAATGGGTGGCTTATGTCTGGCGCGTCCCTCGGATTTGTTACCAAACCATTCTTTGACTAGTTATTGACCGGGCACATGAGTCACCGGTGGTACTGTATTCCCTGGATGACTTCCTCTGTGACGGCACCTCAGACTCCACGGAATGCCAACAACACTGGACAGACAAAGAGTTCATGAGGGGTATGGAGGGCCTTTAACAAGGGTCAACCAAGGGGGCCGGCACGGCTGGAATTTTAGGCGTTGAATGGACAGTCTGCATGAGGGAGATTCGTCTGCTGCTGGGTTTGCAGTAGCAGAGGCAAGACGGAATGGGGCGGTCAACAGGGGATGACAGGCTGGAGACCTTGGCTTTGTGGGTGACAGTAGGGGAGAACAGAGGGATACCAGGCGACAAGGGTGACAAAGCTGGGCAAATGGTGACGAGGGTATGCTAGACGCGCGGCAGGAGGTTGATAGCATGGTTCTGTTGGTTTTGTCTGCTCATATAGTTTTCTTTTTCAGGTTTTGGCGTGGGCCCCCTCGCCATGCACAGGATTATATGGATAGTGGGGAGTTCTTTCGTGAAGCGAGCGCAGGACAGGGAGCAGCCCTGCGTTTTTTAACAAATGCGGTGTAATAAAGTTATCTTCAAGATTTTGTGGAAAGGTTGGGGAACAGGCGGTGGAAGGAACTCTGGGGCATATTAGCAAGAAGCTCATTAAAATGATCGCTGTTTTAGTGGCAGGAAACTGCCGCTAAAACGGTGATAATGGGCTTGCTAATATGCGTTGTAGAATTCCAATAGAGACCCAGGTTAGATGTCCTGCACATCTAACCTGGGCTTCTATTGGAATTCTATAACGCATATTATATTCTATAACGCATATGATAATGGGCTTGCTAATATGCGTTATAGAATTCCAATAGAAACCCAGGTTAGATGTCCTGCACATCTAACCTGGGCTTCTATTGGAATTCTATAACGCATATTAGCAAGCCCATTATCGCCGTTTTAGCCGCAGCTTCCTGCCGCTAAAACAGCGATCATTTTAACGAGGTTCTTGCTAATATGCCCCTCTGCGTTCATTGTCTGATCTGTAGGTGGCTGGTAAGTGGCACAACGTTATGTAGAATGCATATGGAGAGGAGTACGAAGTGCACTGTTAAGGATTTTTCCACAGGGGATTTTTCAGTTGTCTCTGGGGACTTTTCAAGAGGGGAGTGGGTGCACTGGTCACGTGGAGTTATGGTGTCAGGGGTTGATAGAGATCACACATTTCAGGGGATAGGGGCTGGAAGGTACAGAACCGCAATGATAGTACTCCTAGTAGGGCAGGGGGGGCAGAAAAAAGGGGAGGCGGCTTCACGCCTATGCTCCCTCTTTTTCCTGGGTAGCGGGGTTGTTCTAAAGTTGGCCAGATTGTCAGAAGTTTGAAGTTACATTTTGGGAAGCTTCGGGGGCAGGGGCAGCAAAAGGTTAGGCAGGTAGGATAAGTTTACATAGAGGTTAGGTAGCTACAGTTTCAGAAGGACAGATAGGGTTGTAGGTTTTATTAGAGGGCAGGAGTTTTGAACTGCAATACGGTGGATTAGGATTGTTATGGAATGTTATGTAATGTTATGTTGTCAGCAGGGTGGGGGATTTTTATGTGGGGATCGTAGGGGTGGGAAAAATGTAGGAGCAGTTATTGATGTATAGTGAGGTTTTAGTTTGTAAGGCAATGGCGTCGGTTGGACTTTGTGATGGGCACCTGTTTTCAATAAAGCAGCCTTTTTCACACACAAAAATGGGTCTCTGTGTTGGGTGTCCCCCTCCCTCCCGAATTCCAGCAGCAGTAAAATCGGTCTGGTTAATGGATTTGTTGGAGAACTGTGTCAGTTTGATCCTAGGTTCGACTAATCACAAACTAGTTGATCGAGTGAACATGCCTGCTAGAAAGCAAGTTTAACTAGCAGGACACTCATTTTCTTATTTTATGTAGCTTTGTTTATAGTTTAAAGCTTTTGTTGCAGACTCGTGTGCTACTTGTGGGTCTCACGTTGCAATCCATATAGCTTAGTGAGCTTTGTGAGTTAAGTACCTGCCTCAGGAAGCCGCATGCAAACCACAAGGCAGAAATGTAAAACTATTTTTCCTCCAAATTTTTTGTCATCCTAAAATTCCGCCCCCCCCAAAAAAATCATCTCGGTATTAATAATTAATTATTAGTAAGTGCCATATAAATGTGTTTTAGTACAATTGCACGCAGAGACCTCTGACATTGTGACAGTGCATGCTTAGCTCTTATAAACATATAACGCTTGCGAAGGGCAAAACCATGCAGAAAATCATAGTTCATCTACGATGGCACTGAATCAATGTGTTAGGCACCAGACTACCTCTCAGCCTGAATGAGACGAACTAAAAGAGGGCAGGTAGTCCTTTAAGTGAGGCATTTAAGTTAGGCGGGGCTAGCTGGCTAGAACAGCAGAAAAGAAACCTAACACACAGATTACATATTGCACATTTTCACTGGGTCCTGCGCGGACCTGTCTCAATAACTGCCGCCCCCTCTCTATTTTAACGCGGTCATCATGCATAAAAATGCCAATACCTTCTACCCAAGATATGCTTGCGCGATCGCTAGAAAATTAAATCTCTCGAATAAGCATGCAACGACTACTCCTAGGCTATGTAGTGAACTTCCCTAAAGGAATATGGAGATTTGCCTCCGGTAGTTTGCTGTTACCCAAAAAGGAAATCGCGCTACATTGGGGCCGCAAAACTGTTCCCACGCTACAAATCTGTCTCGACAGCCTAGCCTATTGTTATACCAGCCGCGAAATTTATTCCACCACATTGCCACGTTCTTCACTCCCAAAAGACTTCTGGGGGCCACTCAGGGCCTACGCCGAGTCCGTTAGTCAAACTGCCGCCTCGCCACTGGACACTGGCATAGTTCCCACCTGAGTGGGTTGAGGGGCGCACACAACACACTAATCTTAAACTGACAGTTGAAAAGCAATTATTAACATTGTCTGTCGTGATTTATATCGATTGTTGATTACTGCTCTTCCTCGAGGGAATAGCGGGGAGTTATGCCAGGGGCAAAAGGATCACTCTCTCCAGGTCAATGGACATTCCATTGGGACTGCATTTGTTGATTATATTATGTTCTCCAGCTTAGTGGACTCTCTCTACATTGCCTTGTATATGGTCAATATAACTACGCAAGATAGTTGAATGATGTAATATAAGTGATTACTGCTGTTTTTACTGCCAAGATGTACTAAAATGATCAATAAAAAGAGTTTTTTAAAAAGAAAGCATGCAACGACTCGTGCTGAGTAATTTGATTGACAGATGTGCACCCAGCTCATCTGCACAATTCCTAATGGTAAGTGAACTACGGATAACGGCTCGTTTGCACCCTGCCACATTTAGCAGCCCTATCACCAGCTAGGCACTTTCAGCAGAGCTTCTGCACAATACATATCTGTCAACGAGCACACTCCACGAGGAGCAGCTTCTTTCCACCCAGGATGACAGAGGGGCCACCGAAGAGATTACAAGTCCTCACAGTGCAACTAACGACGTTGTAACCATGCTCAGAATGTACAATGTACAGTGGCCACCACCGACTAAAACCAACAATGACCCCGATACATACTGGAATATTAACCAATTTTAAACAGGCTCCAAAACACACATTATTCCAGTCCCTCCCCATTTTGACCCGCTCTTTATTTTCACTGAAATCAACCCCTCTGGGGAGGTTCGGGCCACCGATATAAACCATTCCGAAATGCCCTCATGCGAATGACTTTTCCCCCGTAAACGCAGAACTCACTTTCTGAAGCTAAATTGAGGATGGCAACAGATTTCGCTCACCAGCTCAAAAATGTCTGCCTTAAGGAAGACCTAATGAGGAAAGAAAAGGAAAACAGTGAGAGATGTATGTTATCTCATTTATAATGAAGAGCCTCTCTGGCCTGGCCGGGGCCCGGGCGAGCACACACTATTTAATTAATGAAGAGGGTTGCTGCTGGCTCACTGAGAGAAGGGTCTCCGCACCCCCACCCCATAATGCAGGGGCTTGTGTCACTCCCTGGGCCTACACTATGTTTTAATTTTATTCCCGGCCGGGCCCCACCCAGTCACCATGATGCCCTCCCTGATTCCAAATTATCTCATCCAAACCCGTTTACCTCCCTGCCACCCACTGAGACTCCGGCCTTGTGCCACTACCCACGGACGAGCACTCCTCCATAGGCTCGGACGCAGACACACCTGACCTGAGGGATGGGCTTGGCCTGGCCTGCAGCATCAGAGGTAGGCGTGAGCCGGCCGGGCAGGCAGCAAAGAAGGCTCACTGGCAAGGCAAGGCAGAAAGATAGCCAGGCAGGGGCTAGTAATAATTCAAATTATGGCTGGTGACAGACGTCGGACGATCCTTCTCAGTCTCTGGCCTAGCGTGGAGGTTTCCTGGGATAGGATGTGCCACACCTAAGACACACGCGCACTTTTACTTGCGCCCGCTCATCAAAGCGCAATTGTGCATGACAAATTCAATCAGGGCATTGGTCACCAGCACCTGCCCCACCCTGAAGTCAGACGAGCTGCGGTGACAACTGCACGCCGCCCACACCCACCCACACCATTTAATATAAAGACTAAGAGACAGATGTAGCTAATCCCATTTTACCGACTCTAAAATATCGAATCTTACCGATTCGGTATTTCAGAATCGGAAAATGGGATGTAGGAAAAAATTCGGTAAAATTTACCGATTCGGTAAAATTCGGATTCTCCGATTCGGTAATTACCGATTCGGTAAATACCGAATTGGAAAATACCGATTCGGTAATATCCAATTCAACCCTATGGGCCTCCAGGCCCATAGGAATGAATGGGAATTACCGATTCGGTATTTACCGAATCAGAAATACAAAATGCACCCAATTGAGCCTGTCAACCAATCAGGATCATCCACCGCACCCCACAACAAAGCAACTGAGGAACCAACCAATCAAATGCATCTATCCCACCCCACTACCAGGACCTGGGCCTGCCAGACCTGGGCCTGCCAGAGTACCTGTTACAGCGGCTACAGGTTGTACAGAATGCTGCGGCAAGAGCGATCTACTGAGTGAACAGGCGTACCAGTGCTGCAGGTTTGCTCCAGACCCTGCACTGGCTCCCAATCCGTAAGCGGATCGCCTTCAAGGCTCTGACTTTGGCATATAAGGCCCTTCATGCGTTGGGAGCGAAGTATCTCCAGAGGAGACTGACTTTCTACCAACCAGCTCGCTCTCTGAGGTCAGAATCCTTATTTCTGGCTACTGTCCCACGAGTGAAGAGAGCACGTCTGGGAGGTCGCTCCTTTGGATTACTGGCGCCCCAATTATGGAATTCTTTGCCCCTTTCCCTCCGGGGATCCACTGGCTTATTAGCCTTTAGAAAGGACCTTAAGACCTGGCTGTTTGTCCAGTAGGCCTTTTTTGTGTGCTGTCTTTTTTTTTCTTTGGTGACTTTTTCTCTTTTAATGTGTTATGTTAGTTTACTGCAGCCTTCTTCAATTAAAAGCGCCGGGACACTCTTTTTGAGTAGCCGTGCGCTCTACAAAAAACCATTTAACATAACATAACATAACATAACAGAGGCCACACCCATGCAGGTGCAGGGTAACTGAACATCCAGGAGAGCTGTGAGACACTGAGGATCTGGCTGCCCTGAGCTGAGCTGAGCTGCACAATGGAGTCCCAGGAATCACAGAGGGATGGATCTGAGCGCAAAAGGAAACTGAGCACAGCTGAACTGCAGGTGCTGGTGGAGGAAGTTGTGAGACACCACACCCAGCTTTTTGGTAAGCAGTCTCTGCATGTTGCAGAGTCTGTGAAGAGAAACACCTGGCTGGGGATCCAGTCCAAGGTGAATGCCACCGGGTCACAACAAGAGAAATTGATGACCTGAAAAAAAGGTGGTATGATCTGAGGATCATAACCCAAAAAAAGCTGGCAGCACAGAAAAAAGAAGCCAGTGCCACAGGGGGAGGAAGGAATCGGGCACCTGCACTAACAGACCTGGAGCAACTGGTGGAGTCCACCCTGGAGCCAGAGAATGTTCATGGGATCGGGGATGCTGACAGCTCAGCCAGAGCTGCAAAAAAACAAGGTAAGCTGCATGGACATCAATCCTCACCCCCTTCCCTGTCTCCCTTTCCCAATGTGGTTGTGTGTATCACACTCCAGTACAGGTTTTTGTATTTACCTGCAATGCATCATGGTAGACGTAGTCAGAGAAACATACATCACTACATTCATCACAGAAATCAGCAAGGCATGCCACATACTACATCCAGAAGCAGTTGAGGACTATGCAATTGTGTGACAGGAATGTGATTAAATAATGACACACAGGTGTACATCACCACTGACCCAATGTCCATATCTGTCCACAGGAGAGTCATTGCGCAGGACAGCGCAGGACAGGGAGGAGAGGGCACCGCAAACGGAGAGGAGTGATGACGCAGGCACAAGTGCAGGGCAAAGCACTGATCCGCCACCCGCACCCACAGCACAGGCAGCAACAACACCAGAGCAACCCACCACAGCACAGCCTTTGTTACCTCTGCTGTACGACTCACCACAGCAGGACCCACCAGCACTCTCCCCCACACCAACTACAGTTTCATCAGAACTGGTAAGGCCAAGGAGGCATGATGTGACCCCTCTCAGAATCTTGGAGATGTCTGATGGGGAGGGTGACACACAAACGGATCCACTGAAGGCAGACAACACTGGGCAACAGTCCGCATCTGAAGGTGTGCGTACCGGTGCCAGGCGCCGAAAGGTACGGGAGAGAAGCGATGCTGAGGATGGAGAGGCTGCCATCTGTGGGCTGGAGACCACTATGATCAAAGTGCAGCACCTGCAAGCAAAGGGAATATTAGCAGCGCAGAGACAGGTGTGCCACTTAAATACCAAGATGGGCAACATTGACCGGGGAATTGGCTCCATGGCAGAGAGCATGAAAGACATGGCCGAGGGAATGAGGGACATGTCGCAGTGCATGATGGCTCTCTGTGAGAAACTAGATTCTGACTACACTGAGAGGCGCCGGGATAGACAGTGTATGCGGCAACACACCAAGGCCATGAACTGGCTTGCTACAGCCACCCCCCTGCTATGTCGGCGCTCTGTCGCCATGCAAGATGGCATTGTGCACCGCTGCACGGATTTGTCTAGGGGGATGGGTAGAGTAACCTCTGCCATGGAACTACTACTGACAAACCAGTCAGGCATTGCTGGGGACACAGGTGTGGGGGACACGAAAGAAACCACTAGCAGGATCAGCTGTAGCACTCCCATTCCAGACATTCGAAGAAGCAGCAGGCACCAATCTGCTGAGCCTGGCTCCACTGCCACCGTTCCCACCCAGCCTAGGGCATCCCGCACTGTTGTGCGTGGGCGCAAACAATAATGGTACCCACAATCCACAGGACATGTCACGGTGAAGTAACCTGTGACCACCCTGTGAGGTATTCAGACATTGAAGTAGTATGGTGTGCTATCAGTACATTGCCGTAGTGTCCATTAAACTACATCATTGACATACAAAGCCTGGCTGTGTCTCCTTACTTACTTAGAAATAGCTGTGTGTGATCTCTGCCCGTCTCAGTCTCCCAACTGTGGCTGGCACTGCTCCTGCAGAATAGGTCTCTGGCTGTTCAGTTCCATCATCAATGTCCTCATGATATGTCATTTCCACTTCTGTGCCTTTCCTGGTGGCAAGGTTGTGCAGCATGGCACAGGTCACAATTATCTTATAGCAGATGATAGGAGTGTACTGCCGTGCACCTCCGCTCTTGTGGAGGCAGCGGAACCTGCTTTTTAGAAGTCCAAAGGTGCGTTCTACGACGCTGCGTGGTTGTTCTGTGTGCCACATTGTAACGCCTCTCACTCCTGGTAGATGGATTAAGGTAGGGGGTGAACACAAAAGACTGCACAGCATATGCGCTATCGCCTAGGTGGAAAAGAGAGTGCCATTACTTACATACTCAAAATACATTCATCTTCTGTAACTATCAAGGTGTGTCACAGTTATTTACCTAGCAGGTATCCTTCCCCAAAATCTCCAGCAGCAAGGCGTGTGTAGATCCCACTGTTCTGGAATATATAGGAGTCGTGGGTGCTCCCAGGGAATTTGGCCACAATGTCTGTTATGATGTTGCCAGCGTTGCATATCACCTGCACATTGATTGAGTGTGTTGACTTCCGGTTTCTGTATATGTTTTCTGTGGCTGCAGGTGGGCAGATTGGGATGTGGGTGCCATCTATACAGCCTATGACGTGAGGGAAGTATGCCAGTTGATAGAAATCAGTTTTGGTCTTCACAAGTTCCGCATGTGTTTCAGGGAAGCTAATGTAATGATGCATTCTCTGCATCATGGCCTTCAGGAACTTCCTAAAGAAACAGGACAGGCAGCTCTGGGACACACCACCTACCGCAGCAATCACACTCTGGTAACTCCCAGATGCAAGCAGGTGTAGGCTACAGAGCACCTGCACATGGGGTGGGATGGCATGCGCCCTTGGTGTTGGGTGCTCCAGGAGTGGGTGCAGGTCCCTGATCAAGTCCAGGATGGTTTGGGGGTGTAGCCTGAACCTTTGCAATATTTCTGGCTCAGTGAGTTGGAAGAGCGTAATCCTCTGCCTGTAGACTTGCTCCTGCCTTCTCCAGACCCTCTCTCCTGCTGCCTGTAGCGGTAGCCGCCTTGCAATTACGTAGAATGCCGCCATTCTGGTCACACTGTTGCATTTTGGGGCCTTTTTTTAGCCTGTACCTGGTTACCACCTGCTTTCACTCCATGGTAAATACCGACTCTCGAAATTCGGTATTTTTGAGGTTTCCTGCATCTCAATGGTCATTTTTTACCAATTCTTATTTACTGGTTCGGTAAATAAGAATTCGGTAAATAAGAATTTGGTATTTAAGAATTCGGTAACTGAGAATTCGGTAAATTCCGAGTCGGTAAAATACCGACTCGTATTTACTGAATGGGTCTATTTTTGACTCCTACATCTCAAGAAGCCAATTCCGGTCAGTAACGGCTGAAATTCTGTATTTTCGTCCGTTACCGACCGGTATTTGCCTACCTACATCTGGCCCATAGGGCCAGATGTAGGTAAATATAATTTACTGATTCTAAAATTCAGAATTGTAATTACCGAATCGGTATTCCCCATTCATTCCTATGGGCCTGGAGGCCCATAGGAATTGATGAGAATTGCCGAATCGGTAAATAGTGAATCGGTAATAGTTGGTAGACCTACAAAGGTGGCGGGTGTCACATTGACACCCTGTTGCACCCCTGTATAGTGCATGGATGCACATGTGGCAGACATACATGCCCTAAGGGCATGTATGTCTGCCACGTGGCACTGAATAAAAAGCTAAAAATTGCATTTTGAAAGGTATTCGGAATTTACCACCAACTAATAGTTGGTGGTAAATAACGAATCCTTAAATGTAAAAAGCACTCACTTGAGTGCTCTCTACATTAAGGATTCGGTAATTTACCGAATCGGTATGTTAAGAATTCGGAAATGTACCGATTCCTTAAGTTACCGATTCAGTAAATTACCGAATCCTACAATTTGGCCACCTACATCTGAAAAGCCTAATTCCGGACGGTAACGGCCGAAATTCGGTAATTTTGGCCGTTACCGACCGGAATTAGGCTTCATACATCTGGCCCTATGAGCAGAGCCTCAGAGGCCCAGCTGGGGCCCGCTCGTGCGCACTGCTCAACAGTTGAGCACCATTTAATTAATGAAGAGTGGGGGCGGGCCCAAACGGGTGTGTTTACCATTTAATTAATGAAGAGCCTCTGAGGTCTTGCCGAGGCCTAGGCGTGTGTGCTGTTTGCACCACTTAATTTATTAAGAGGCCGGATGTGCCATGTGCACCATTTTAATTCAGGATGAAGTGACGGGCCCCTGGAGCGCGGGTGCCCCCCCACAATGTGGGGGCTCCGGGGGGCCTGTGTTACACTCCTGTGCATATTATAGCTGGAGTGTCCGTATATTTAGCGTTAGGTTTCCAGTTATTTTGTTAGAACATAGCACCCGCAAGAGTTTGTTTGGTGGCTACAGATGGTCAGAGGTGTCAGTTTAATCATTTTATAATTGTTTTCCTAATATTAACAGTATAGACAGTTCTTGGAAAGTGTAAGTTAATATACAGATCCTCGGATATTGCAATTGTGGGAAATTACCCTTAAGATTTTTCAAAGTTCTGATTTGTGAGTAGGAAACATACATGCCAACATTTTAGAAGGGAAAAGTAGGAGATTTTTTAAATATAATCGGGAGAATGTATTTCTCCCATTGGCTTCTATTGAGGCCTGAATTGGGTCGATTGTCACGTACAGGTGCTAAATGAAAACATTGTGTTTTTTTTTTTTACTTGACCTGGAGCAAGGATAAAGTGCTACGGCAGGCAGGCAAGAGTGACAAAACAACTGGCCTGCAGGAGCAGGTTACAGGCAGTGCATACTCTGAGTCACACAAGACCAATTACTGTCTGTAGAAGCCCGCTGAGGAATCAGGATTTGTGCATACAGGAATTGGGCAAAATTCAAATAACATGCATATATTAGAGTATATGAAATATACTGCGCCTTGAGAGCCATCGCCCTCTAAATCACGTGTCGTAAACAGAGATTTCTTTTTCTATAAGACATTGGCTATACATGTATTTGATTACACAGTTACGCGTCATCAAATGTTCCAGAAGGTACTCCTTCAAGCCCCTTTAACGCACCATTAGGCTTCTTTTCTATATGTACATAGGTACAGTGTATGGTGTGCAGTTCATTTGCTTAGCACCATAAATCTTACTATAATCTATTCTATCCTATACATCGGCACAGTCGTTTTTCAGAATGGCCTAGACTCTCACATTAGCTGTCGTGCCAGTTTCATGTTCTTCAAGAAGATCAAAAATAAAAATACTTCGAAAGGATTTCAGTTCAATGACCTGTTGAATTGTCGTTCACATTTTGCTTCTGCTCAGCATTGGCGGTCCCATACTGTTAATGACAGTACTGATCACCTGTGGACCGCTGCCAGAAAACAAGACTGGCGTGTCTACGCTGCAGAACAACAACTTTACGGGTCAAACGTGTTAGTGTATTGCATATGCTTGGATCAATTCCAATCATGAGTGCAAGAATCCAGAAAATTTGATTGTGATTGTTATCAAAATTGTTTTAAAATACCATGTTTTATAAAGGGCAGTAAATATTATGTGGACAGCCATTGTCTTCTCACTTAGAAAAGTGTTGGTTTGACGCATTGGATGATTTTAACATACAGTCCTTAAAATTAGGTTCATACTTGCACAGTGCTAGCAGGTACGATGGAGCATTTAGCCAGCCCCCATGATGATTTTACTGTAATTGCATGTATATAGCGCTTACTACCCCTGACAGGCGCTGATTCGCTTTTTCGGTGGGTAGCACGCTACTCCAGAACCCATAAAGGATTAATGGTGAATTATTATAGTGAAATATGATAGTAATTTGAGTAGTGGATATGTTAGTCTGTTGTTTGGATTGAGAAGGTTAGTGGTGCGATAGAAGAGGGAAAAGGTTTGCATTTATATAGTGCGTGCTACCCCTGATGAGGTGTTGCAGTGCTTTTCGGTGAGTAGTATGTCACTCCGGAACAAAACGGAGGTGCATGGGATAGAAGGGGAACACAACCTTTAAAAAGCATGGATAGGGCCAGAAAAAGGGATTGACTGGGGTAACATCTATCCCCCATGCCGTTTTAATAGTATAAGTGGCATTGCAACAAAGTGCAGGTACAGTGGGACCAAGGTATTACACGCTCATCAAATCCTGAGTTCAAGAATCCAGAAAATGTGAATGTGATGGTTAGCAAAATTGTTTAAAAATACCATGTTTTACAAAGGGTAGTAAATGTTATGAGAACAGCCTTAGTAAAGATCAATACTATTGGGTCTATGGAGATTGTAAATAGTGTGGCAATGAAAAGATTTACTGGACATGGTATTCTTCATTCTTGTTACTACTACTTGCATGGAAAATTAAACTACACTTCACTGTACCCGTCACCTTACTGCCCCTGCTCACATCTCTCATATACGCCCGCTATATTCTGCAACTGTGTACTGTATGAATTTTGCCATTGTTTTTAGGTCTGTCTGTAGATGGCGACATATTGTTGATAACACAGTACATAGATGCTCTCTGGGTCAGACATTGTTTACTATTGGTTCGCTTTCTTGTCAATCTAATTTGCTTCCTACTAATTTGATGGCTGTGTTTTTCCTTTTTCAGGATGATTTCATTCAGGTCGCTCCATAGAGGTGAGTTGGCAGCAGATACCAAGTGGGAATCCAAAATAAAAGATTTAAGGGTATATTCACAAGAGCGTGTGATAACTACCGCAAGAGTAGCGTAACGCAACTTTCAACATCGCAGCCCATCACGGAAAAATAACCCTGTGTCAATGTGGAATTCACAAGAAGGCGGAAGCATGCAAGGCGGAAGCATGCAATAGTCACCAGATAACGTGTCAAATGTCAACATGAAAATCAACACCACGCCGCCAAAATGCGAAACGCAAATGCAGAAAAACATGCGATGAGGCCAATTGTGGTACAAAAATCTGAGAAAACCAGCCACAGGCCTGCAAATCCCACGCTTCTGGTAGGAAACAGCACTATAAAAGGAAAAAGAAAAAGCAATTCAAACTGCGCTGCAACATGGATGCACCCGGACCGAGTTCAGAGGACAAGCCGAACTCCACAAGCCCCACGGAGGTACTGCCAGGAACCCTGTGTTCAGGGAAATGGAAAAGAAGAAGATGAGAAAGACGGGGTTCAGTCCGCAGGAAGACCGGCTCATCGTCACGGAGGTGATAGAACACCATCAACAACTGTTTGGCACCTCCACTGCCACACTGGAAACCCAAACGGAAATATGGCAGGCCATTGTCACCAATGTCAATGCAGTCGGAGTGTCGAGGGTCACTGGAGGAGGTAAAGAGTTGCTGGCATGAAGTGCACAGCCAAACGAAGGAGAAGCTTTCCACCAACAGGAAGGCAGCAAGGGCGACTGGCGGTGGGAGTCCTCCAACACCTTAGGAGATTAATGAGCTGGAGGAAATGGTGGCCACAGTCAGCAGTGTGGAGACGGTGGCAGGAATTGGGGGCCTGGACAGAGCATGATATGACCTGACCCAACAGCAAAAGGGTGTGTAACGACCAGGGACACAGGAGACGGGGGGAGATGGGCACAATAGCACACATGCACAATTATGTGTAGCACACTGCACACCCACAATGATCATGGAACATGTCACTGATAGCCTTGGCAAACTGCAACACACATAGAAACGCTAAGTAGGCTCCTGTCCATAATGTGCACAAAGGACCTACTCCATATCACCAATATCACAACCGGCCCATGCACATGTGCTGAATCCAGCAAAGCAGCGGCTCTGTGAGCCACACTGGCTATGCAAGCAACACTGCATGCCCGATAGCATGGCAGCAGCCCAAAAACATGAGATAGCCTACGAATCGACATGGAGGTAGACCAGTGCGGATCACATCCATAAAGGAGCAGGTCACACTCTGACATGTCCACGTGCACACACAACCTATGCCGTATGATACACGCAGCAGACGAACAATGCACAAGGCCACAAAATCTGTCCGAGAGCACATATAACCCAAGTCACAAACAAATCAGGCCCCGAAAAGCACACAATTCAAAGGCACTCTGCCTCAAAGGGAGAAGGCTACACGAACTCAGAGCTGCAGAGGCATATCCCCCACAATGCAGCACACACACATAGCAATCACAGAACATCAGCAATGCCGGCAATGAGGTACAAAGTGCAACACCAACACCACAGGTCACAGCTCACAACCATTCCCGCACGTGCAGAGTAACTGTCCGCTCACATCTGGCATTGCCTGACACTGTGTGATGATAATGCACGGGTACTACCACACATCCGCCATGTAGTCGTAACACACACTGACTGCCATCAAATAGCCAGCTCCACCAAAACAGCACAGTGACAATGTGTATTGGCATGCAGTCTGAATGTAAACATCTGCAAATCTTCAACATACATGTGTAACTCTGTTGACCTGCATCTCCCCTTTCACATTGCAGAGGGACACACAACACATCCTGCAGGGCACACCACACTTCACATCATTAATGATGAAGAAGACAACCTGCACATATGTCAAGACACCCTGCAACGGATAATGGACAGCCTCCGCACACCATCCCCAGGAGCAGGGCAGGCCAGCTGCCCCGAGGTGAGCCAACCATCTGCTGCAGCGGTGTATAAGAGTTAGCATCCCAATATCAGGCGCTGTAAAAGTCCCAAACAGACACGCAAGTAAAACGGGGCTGAAGCCAGAGACCTCCATGCAAATAGCCAACGAATAGGCAACGAACGGAGTGTCCGGGAGGTCCACCATTTGCACTAACAAGGGGTTAAATTAAAAGAGGAGAGCATGAAACTACGCAGGCTCAAGATGGCACATAGTCCAGCGACCTGCAATGTCTAAGAAAAAGGAAGCAAAAGTGAAAGCGAGAAGTGCGAGCTAAAAAGGACGGTGAGTCACCGGCACATAAGCGGCGACGGAGTACAGCGAAACCTGCCAGACTCTGAACCCCACCCCCTTGTAGCCAAACCGTATCCCCTGGTGCCTGCAATTGCACTCGGAGCAGCAGGAAGTACAGCGCATGGGAGGGATCAGTAGCGGGAGGCAGCGGTACCAAAAAAGCACCTTGGGTGCAGAAGAGTGAGTGTGCCCGAGTAAAACACCCAAATAAAGACCAAAGGGAATCAGTAAGAGAGGCTTTGTGGCCAGCAGGAGGAAGAACACCCACTCACACGTTAGGGGCTTCAGGCAGCACTGGAACTAACTCATCCACCAGCAGGATAGACCTCATAATTAGCTAACAGGGAAAACCTGCCACACACAAGGGGCGCAACACAGGAGGGGAAAGTAAGGAGGGTGGTAAAGAGAGTAGTTTGACGAGGACGTATGCACTGGTGAGATGATATGGAGTGCCCTCACCACTGCGCTCCTACATTGTGAGTGCACGGCGATATACTTCAATGGTGCAGCCCCCCCCAACGACCCCCCCCACCTGCCACCAGCCCATCAGTCCAGGGATCTAAACAGGAAAGGGAGGAGCACCAATGTTCTGATTTTTTCTGCATCTCTCCCATCAATTGCGGGTCTCTCACTGATGCTAAGTGAACACCTACCAAGGAGGAGAGAACAGAGCCGGCAAACCCAATGTTACCGTATGAGATACTGAACAAGCGGCTTGAGCACCCAGCTCAGTCTTGTGCAGCTTCCTTCCCCACACAACTGACTTGCATCCGGGATCCCCCGGTTCATACGTGACTCAGCGGGGGACTGAGGAATAGCGGACACTACGGAGAGAGGAGAGGAGAGGTGTATTGCAAATGGCCCTCTTCTGTTCACCCTTGCAGACCAGGCTCCCTCAGGTGAGACATGGTGCAACATGCGAGGGAAGCCCTGAGCAAGAGTCCGCAGTAGCCCAGTTTACACCACGATGCAGGCGGCGCAAATGGGAGTGGATGAGCAGGCACTGGGACCACCTGTGAGAATCCTCCACTCTCTCCCATTGTCATTGACATTGTCATTGACACTGTCTCCTTTGCTTCCCCCTACCCCAGCGAAGTTCAACTGACAGTGACCATCCAAGGAGTCCCTTTGAGATGGCCAGGGTGACTGGGAGGTGTGTTGGGCGCCAGGCCCTATTGTGACTATGTGGTGCCAGGAAATGTATTTCATGTAGTATGATCTATGCACCCTGTCCTAGTTACCTCTAAATGTGTTTTTTATGATTATGAGATTATCCTGCATATTATGGTTTATGCTAGTGAAATTATGTTCCACCCTGTGCTTTATGCCCCTAATGTTAGTGATACTTAGGAGGTTAGGGTCTAATATTAGACTGTTGAGATTATGGGCATACAATGCGTTTGGCACCTAATGTGATCCTGTGTATAATGTAGTTTTTGTTACAGGCTGATGCTAGGTACATTGTTTATCAGTGGTTACTGGTTGTATGTTTATGATCTGTTTTACTTTTACTAAGTTCGCTTTGTGACGGTTCTGACAGTGGTCCAGTTGGCCCTGTCATGTGTAAACAATTCCCTTGAAAATATGATCTAGTGCCAGGTGGCACCATGTATATTATGTGATTACCTAGGTAAAGGGTCCATCAAAATACTAACGGAATCATAGAGACTCCCACGCAGTAAAGCTTTCTCAACTACTGGAATCTGTGACCCCATCTTCTCCTGCTCCGAAGTACCATCCTGTTCCTAATCGCCTCACTTCCCGGACTGCACATTAGTTCAGATATCTTCACCTGACGTCTGGAATATGAGCCCCCTTTTTATCCTTATACTTATCATCACCACCGCCTTCCTGATAACACCCATCTCTTATCCCCACCACCCTCCTCATTTTCCCAACATGGCCACCACTCGAGTTAAGTCTGGAATTAATTGTTACAAAATCATTTATCCTCCTTACCTGACTAAAGCTGCAGCAAAATGATTCAAACATAACACCATGGAATGTTTCCCTTATTCCCTTTTTGTCGATCAATTTTACAATAGTCGTTATGGGAGGCTCAAAAACAATTTCATTTTCTTCACTCACGACATCCCCTCTTGGTCCAACAGCTTACATAACTCCTTTAACATCACCTCCTCCTCCTCTATCCCTCATGGGAAACAGCTAAAAATCTCCCCCTCTGCATGTTTCAACAGCTCCCTCACTATCTCATTCTATAACAACCGTACAGTCATGATCCAAGCCAAAGACACCTGTCTCTCTCTCTCTTTGACCACCTCTTCACTTCCCTACTCCCCTATCCTGTGACCGGGTTGTCCCTTGACTCCTTATCTAGCTCCACCCATTACTCCCTCTCTCCGCCCCTGACCCCCCTACACTCCAATAGGCTGCACCCTCGGGAGGCACAGGTCGACCCTCTTCCCTCCCCCTTCCCTGTGCTCTCCTCTCCCATTCTTCCCCCCTCACAGTATGCCCCCCCCCTTCATCACTTCAGCTGGACCTCTAGCTAATCCGCTCCTCGGCCAATATGCACCATCCTATCTCATCTCCTCCCCCCTTTCCCTACCTGCCACCCCCCTTTTTAGTCCACCTCTCCTCCAACCTTCCCCCCCTAGTTAACTTTCCTTATGTCCCCCTTATTCCCTCCTCTTCTCCTCTTCTCTTCCCCATCCTCCCCTCGCTATGTACCCTGATTTCTCCACAAACCCATTGCATTTCTCTCCTTCCCCCAATACTGTGCTACCCACTTTACCCTTTTGGTAACCATTTTCCTTTCCCTCCCTCGGGCCTAGTAGAACCACTTCCTTTTTTCAACGTCCCTATCTCCCAACCACCCCTCACTCCGCCACATGCCCGTTCCCTCACAGCCACCTCACCTAGCATACAAGACCTCTCCAACCTCCTCCCCTCGCTACCTCCCAAACCTCCTTCATTCCTATGTCTCCACACATCCTCCCCTCTCCCTTCGCCCCACCGCCTCACTCCTCACCTACCTCCCCCTAATTATGTCCTTAATTCCCATCCTTCTTGCAACACCAACAAAGACAACTCTCCTTTCACCTCTGATGCACCAACGCCCACTCTCAACCACCACCTTTCCCTAACTCTGATCTCTATACCCCAACTCCCCTCCCGCGCCCGACTTCCCCCTGCCTTCCACTGCCAATTGCACCCCCTCCTGTTTCCATCAAGTCACCCAACATGCAGTGCTCTGCCCTACTCTCTCGGGAAAATAAGCTAGGCACTCTCATCACCTCCATCTCCCAACTTGAAGCTACCATTTCACTTCTAAGATCCAAGTTTTCCACTTTTCCATACGCCTCAAATCCTTTGGAAAACACTCACCTTCCCACGAGATGCACCTCGCCCCCACACCTCATAATAGAAAAGCATAATCTGTCGTCTGTAAACATCACAAACTCACACAAGCCCTTGAACACCACCCTTCTTCCACTTTCATCTCCAAGTAGCCCTACTATCTACACTATTCCGACCATCTCCTCTGTCAGAACCTCTCATCCATCTAAACCCTCCCGAGCACCGTCGCATAAGCACAACATCCCTATCACCCCTCATAGCCCAAGTGCCCCCATCACCAAAACAGTCTCGACAGAGCTGCGCTGTCTGCTCCACAACTGCAGATCTGCAATAAAACACAAACTTGAAATCTCCGACACCATCATACTTCACAATATTGACAAGCTCTTCCTCACAGAGGAAGTTCAACAATACCTCTCACTCTATGTTGGATCTCCTAGTACCCACAGGCTATTCTATTTTTAGAAATGACAGAATTGACAAAGTTGGGGGAGGTGTTGCAGTCATCTTTGGAAACGCCCTTCAACTCAATTCTGTTCCTAACAGCTCCTTCTGCACTTTTGAATGCCTATCCCTTGAACTTCAATTGCGCCACCGCTGACCCCTCAGATTCCATGCCATTTACCGCCCACCTTGTAGCGGCCCCTCGTTTAGGGGGGGAACTCACTGACTTCATTAGCGACCAATACTCGCAAAGTGACAATCAGATCTTCGTGGGTGACTTCAATCTCCACTGGGGCTCGTCTCAAGACTCTTCTGCGAATTTGCTGGCCACCTTCCTCTCTGCAAACGATCTTATCCAACACTGCACAGAAACAACACACTCTGAGGGCTCGATCTGGACCTTGTTATTTCAAAAACAGGCAGGCTTACTATCACTACCCCTATTCATGTTGACTGGTCTGACCACTTCCTCATCCCATTCTCTCTTCACCTATCACACTCTATAACTCTCGGCCAACCTAAGAGGGCTACCTCCTGGTTCTGTGACAGTAGAAATATTGACCTCGGTGCCCTCTGTGAATCAGCTTTGCTATCACTTCCAAGGCTAGACCCAAACCTAGATGTTAACGAACTCACCTCCCAATGCCTCACAGTGCTTGCAGTCGAAATCAATAAAGTCGCTCCTCTCCAAAGCGAAAAGAAAAGGCCCACTCCCTCAGCACCTTGGTTCAACAAATCCCTCTATGAAGAAAGAAAGTTCCTAAGATTCCTGGAGAAACAATGGAGACAAGCACCCTCCACCGATAATTTGGCCACGCTTCGTTCAGCAAGATACGAGTACCACAAGCACATCTTCCTTGGAAAAGAGACGCACTTCAGAACCCTCCTCGACTCAGCCAAAATTAGACCCAAAATACTATTCAATCTCATCAAGAATCCAAACTGCTCTCCCCCAACCTCCAAGTTGGAGGATTCTACAAAGAAAGCAGCGGAATTCGCTTTATTCGTTGACGAAAAGTGAAATCACATGTGGATCAGGTCAGTCATCCTACCCCTCCGGAGGAGCGCAAATCCTTAGCCATTAGGCAGAACTTTGACCCCATCTCCGAAGATGCTCTCCTCAAATGCATCCTCGAAACAAAGCCCTTCAACCATTCTCTTGACCCCATCCCTAGTGCCATTGCCATTGACTTCTATACCCATTCTCTGTCCTATTGGACCACTCTGGTTAACCTCTCCCTCTGTGAAGGCTCCCTTCCTGTTTCCTTCAAAACTGGGCAGGTCACCCCTCTGCTTAAAAAATCCAGTGCTGATGCGAACGGCCTCAACAACTTCCGCCCAATCACTAACCTACCCTTTCTTGCGAAAATCACAGAAAGATGTGTAGCAAAACAACTCTCTCATCATATCAAGGACAATGATCTTCTCAACAATTTCCAGTCCGGCTTCATTCAGAACTGCAGGACTGAAACAGCCCTGCTGCAAGTGATTGATGATGCGCTGCGGATACTCGATTCTGGGGAGTCTTGTCTTCTTATTCTCCTTGACATTTCTGCAGCCTTTGACACTGTCAATCACAACACTCTCCTTAACACTCTTCATCAGAGAATGGGCATGGAGGGCACTGTGCTTAAATGGTTTGCTTCCTTCCTCTCTGATAGATAACAAATTATCAAAATAGCGAATAGTCTTTCATCTCCTTTGGCGGTAGGTCAAGGTGTTCCTCAAGGCTCTATACTTGCACCCGCATTGTTCAATCTCTATTTAGAACCATTGGGAAATCTCCTCAGTAAATCCGGGATTCACTATCATCTCTATGCGAACGACACTCAAATCTACCTCAAGGTTGCCTCCACTCACGATCTCTACATCCTAAGCTCTAATCTCGACTCCATTCAAAAGTTGATGTTAACTCATCAACTGAATCTGAATCCCTCTAAAACTGAATTCCTCCTCCTCTCCTCCTCACTTTCTCCTCCCCCGGTTCAATCATGGATGGATCAGATGAATCTACTTAACAATAAACCCATCATTGTCGACAGCGCAAAATCCCTTGGTGTCATACTCGACACAAAACTCAATCTACTCTCCCACATAATTCCATTACAAAGTCTGCTCGATACCAACTGCACCTTCTTTGGCGGATTTGTTGTTTCTTCCCGGAGCATGACCTTAAAACCCTGGTCCAATCGCTGGTTCTTTCCAGACTGGACTACTGCAACTCTCTTCTTACTGGCCTCCCCAAATCCCACCTGTCCCCCCTTAAATCTGTTCTCCATTCAGTAGCTCATTTCATATATGGGGCCAAAAGAAGCGATCACATCACACCCATTTTATCCACCCTCTGTTGACTTCACATTGAGGCAAGATCTATCTAAAAGACTGCCTGTATCACCCACAAAGTCTTGCACTCCTCTCCTCGCTACCTGGTGAATAAACTGAAACTCTCTGGAGGCTCTAGACCATCACGTAAAGCGGAAAATCTATTGCTTGAACCTCCCACTTTCAAGAAGGAAAGGTTGATGGCCCAATCCTTTTCAGGCAACGTGGTGAGAATCTGGAACTCACTTCCGCCTCAGCTCCGGACCACCATCTCTTCCCAGGGCTTCAAATCTGACCTCAAAGCTCTCCTCCTTCAAAGACACCTCCAAATGTAATTCACACCCTCTCTATTATCTGAAGGAAGTCCCTCCTTTATAGGAAATTTTGTTCTACATGACTATAGAAGTGACTTCCCAATGTGTTCTTGTGGTTTGAGAGTCTGCCATTTATTGCAGTATTATACTTCTACTTGTTTTGTGTACTCCTTTGTAACATGCACACGTCACTTTCCCTCTTGAAATGTATTGCTTGTTACCTCTTGTATTTTGTTTGCTTTTGATACATGCACAATTGCCACCATTGCCTCATGTAAAGTAACGTTTGTTCTTGTGTTTTGAGTATCTGCCATTTAGTGCAGTATTATACCTTTATTTGTACTTTGTACACTTTTGTAACATACACACGTCACTATTTTCTTCTTGTAACTTATCGTTTGCTACCTCTTGTATTTTGTTTGCTCTTGATACATGCACAATTGTCACTATTGCCTTATGTAATGTAACGTTTACTCTTGTAACCTGCTGACTTGTAATTTTTTCCTCATGTTTCCCTACTGTTCCTATTGTGAAGCACTCGGACACCTTCAGGTAATGTCAGCGCTCTATAAAAATGCAAATAATAAACAGCAGAAAACACAAACCCCTACAGCTATCTCCCATCACCCCCGACCAATACATTGAGTTCCTACAAAGTGTGTGGGGTTGCTAGGTGGAGTTGGCTGAACAGCTGCGGGGTGGGTTTCGAACTCGTGGCAGCAAACTCGATGACATACGTGAGTGTCTGAGTCCCATCAGGGACCACGTACAGTACCTATCGGACACCCCCTGTACGCACCATGCTCCGCCACAGACCTTGGCTGACCTCACTGGGGTCATGAATCAAATACAAGAACTGTCTGGTCAGACAGGCACCAGCGATTACAGCACAGAGTTGGCACAGATGCGGAGGTCAATGGAGATCATGGAGCAGATGCAGGCTGTAAGTATGTATTCCACGGCTGGACACCAGCGAGTAGTATCTGGGAACTTCAGTGCCCTGCAGTACTTCATCTTGCCATTGCTGCCACTGAGCCGCTCCCAGATGACTGCAGCGGGAACATCGACACACACAGCTCGGACCCCTGATGTGTCCGTGGCACACAGTGATGCAGCCCTCACCCTGCTACACACATCGGACACACCGGACACAGAACCCGTACCAGGGCAGTAAGAAGGGGATGGGAATTATTGTGTGAGGAAGGAGGCAGTAGCATCCATCACCACCATATGCCCTGTCCCTGCCTGGTTATGACCTATGCATCATGTCCTGGGAAATACCTCCTACCGACCCCCGGAACACTCTGCGCCATTCACCCGGACACCGACACGGACTCCCATTTCATCACTGCTGGCCAATCACACAGCAATCTGGCTGCGGACTGCACTCTCCCACTTCCTAATCACTTCTAAATCCTGAAAAGGACTCTGGTTGGCCCACCACTGGGCTTCCATGTGATGTGGGCTTGGATGGCAATCTACAGCTCGAGCTCAGTCAATCACCTAAATGTGAATAAAACATTCTAAATCACACAGATGTGTCATTACTATGTTCACTCACCTATGGAAGTATGGATGTATGTAAGGACAATGATTGCACCTGAAGCTACACCCTGGTAACTGACATCTATGCGCATGTGTATCGCTGAGACACATGGCGAATTGGATGACTGGCAAGATGAGTACTAGCTGTGTCCCCATTGCACATCCTCAACAATCTCACGGCCCCCAAGTAGGCCCACGTCCGGGTGTTGAATAGGGCTGTGTGTAGGTATGACCAAATCGGTAGCAGGCCAGGAGTGGTGTCCTACATCACGTGTCAACAGAACTTCACGACGCATACCTACTTACGCACATCTGTGTGGACAGATTCTGTAATGATATATGACATTGCTTCACATGGTCAGAGTTTGGACACCATACTCACATTGCTGAAGTCACAGAAGTGCACATGTCGGCCAGCACCTATCCCAAAACAATGTCTGACTCACAGAGTTTGAGTTTGCAAAAGGGGCACACCCCCATTGCACATGCCTCAGTCAGTTCCTCCCTGTGTAGGGACGATGCTCATTGTGGCACACGAGAGGACAAAGAAATCAACACCCTCACAGTTAGACACCAGAGGGGTGGCATAGACTTTATTGGCATGTGCGTGTCAGTACCGATGAGGCAACTGCCACAACAGGCAGGGACATGCTTTAGACACTTACACGCACCGTGGGTACATGTCGAGGTTCAGAAAATGTTGGTGCAAACATGGACAACAATAATCATGGATGGCAAGGCTCCCAGCCCACCTTGCCTTGCTGGATGAGCCATGCGTTGTTTGGCGTCTGCCTATTTCCCTGTGTGAGGGGGCATGACTCACTACCCATGGGATCTGCATAGTGCTCTGTCACTGGAGTGCGTCGATTGTCTGCTCTGCTGACAGTGATCAGGTGAAAGGGTCAGACAGGTTCACATGTCGTGCTCTATTGCCATGTGTGTGCTCTCCACCAGCAGTGTGTCCGAATTGGTAACGTTGCCACAGGACGCTGTGCATCACCTTGCACAGGTGTGTGTACACACACGTTGTTCCACTCACATGCATCCAGAATCCGGACGATGGCAGATGTGTCCACTTTTATGGTGGGATATGTGAGCAATCCCCACGATTCAACAAGTTGTTGGGACCTGTGCTGTGGGTCACAACCAGATGTGGCTGCAGGAACGTAGTTACTCTTCCATGAATGCCCGCACAGCTTTATGTGCAACGTGTTCCAATAGTACGTTGTTGTCGTGTTCAAGGAACACCATGGTGAGCCAATCCATTAACTGGTCTGGGCAGGTGTGCTCAGCCCTCGCCATTTCACCAATCGACAACACAGCCCAATAAGGGAGTGCCTCGATGTGGTCACTGAATACGAGGAATTGTGCAATCTCCCATGCACAACTGCCAATACACTCACGGCTGTCTCGGTTACACTCCTGTTCATGTTCCAACAGGGGGCGCAGGTACAAGTAATAGTTCAATTCATCTACTGTTGTGTTGGATATGCATACATCCATGGGACACTCGAATGTGCATGTTCGGCAGTGGAACCAGGGCTGGACGCAGGTGATGTAGGCAATGTGGAAGCTGAGCCGGTAACTGATTCTTAGAGATAGATTTGGCCCAAATGGTATTACACACAAATGGTTTGTCTCTTACCTTCAACACCGCACTCAACAAATCAAAATCCAGAACTGCCTATCTAAGCCTACCCCCATCTCCTTAGGAGTTCCGCAAGGTTCTATCCTCTCTCCCTCTCTCTTTAACCTCTTCATGGAACCCCTAACACTCATTCTCAAACAAGCCAGGATCAACTACCATCTCTATGCCGACGACACCCAACTCTACTATAAGATTAAAACTCATGCTGACATCCTTCACCTCAACAACGCTCTCCTCAAGATTCAAGCCTGGTTCCACATGAACCACCTCAAACTCAACCCCAAAAAAACTGAAATAATTCATTTTTCCCCAAAAAACAATCAGATCCCCATTCAGAACTGGATCAAAGACCTTAATGCCCTCAACTGCTCCTTATCTTTGTCCGATTCAGTCAAATCACTAGGGATCTCCCTTGACAACCTCCTCACCCTCAAGGCCCACATCAACAATTCTGCCAAAGGGGCCCTCTTCACTCTCCGCCACCTGAAGAAAATCAAGCCCTTCATCCCTATCGATGATTTCAAACTAGCAGTCCAATCCCTTGTACTCTCACGAATTGACTACGGCAATGCCATTCTTACTGGAATTCCCAAGATCCACCTAGCACCTCTAAAATCTGTTCTCTACCTTGCTGCGAGGCTTATCGCAGACTGCAAACGATTCGACCACATTTCCCCTGCCCTCAAAACCCTTAAATGGCTCCCCATTGAAGGTAGGTCCACTTACAAAACGGCCTGCATTACACACAAAACTCTCCATCAGAACACACCATCCTACCTCACTAACAAACTTAGTAAAGCCGGCTGCTCCCGATCCTTGAGAGGTAATTGCAAACACAACAGTGATAGACAGAATGTGGATCAATGTCACACATTCACCCCAGTCCAAAGATCTGGGCCCAAATCCATCGTTTTTCCACTCCACACCACCCTGGGTTAGACAATGGCGATATGCAAATCAGCGCTGACCCTGTGCCCCATGGGAACAGTCCAGTCCGAACTACAAAAGCCATGTCCTTCCCAGAACGGAATCAAGCATCCGAGGACCGGCCCGGTTTCGAGGTAACACCTCTCATCAGCCCGGCTAGCTTGACTCCAGTGGTGTGGAGTGCCTGGGACTCACGTCTGAGCATCCCCAGTACACTTAGAGCGGTAATTGCAAACACAACAGTGATGGACAGAATGTGGATCAATGTCACACATTCACCCCAGTCCAAAGATCTGGGCCCAAATCCATCGTTTTTCCACTCCACACCACCCTGGGTTAGACAATGGCGATATGCAAATCAGCGCTGACCCTGTGCCCCATGGGAACAGTCCAGTCCGAACTACAAAAGCCATGTCCTTCCCAGAACGGAATCAAGCATCCGAGGACCGGCCCGGTTTCGAGGTAACACCTCTCATCAGCCCGGCTAGCTTGACTCCAGTGGTGTGGAGTGCCTGGGACTCACGTCTGAGCATCCCCAGTACACTTAGAGCGGTAATTGCAAACACAACAGTGATGGACAGAATGTGGATCAATGTCACACATTCACCCCAGTCCAAAGATCTGGGCACAAATCCATCGTTTTTCCACTCCACACCTCCCTGGGTTAGACAATGGCGATATGCAAATCAGCGCTGACCCTGTTGAGAAGCACTAGCTCCTTACTTCTTATCCCCCCCATTATGAAAAAGCAATCCACTCAGTCTCGATCCTTTTCCGGCAATGCTCCCTGCATTTGGAATGCCCTGCCTACTAAACTTCAATGCAATCCTTCCTATTTTATCTTCAAAAAAGAACTCAAACTACATCTTCTCAATAAATATTGGGGACCCTAATCCCTATCTGCTCCCCTTTACTGGCCACCTCTGTCCGACCGTAGATGCGTCCGCCCCCCTGCGACCTGCCTTGCCCGCCCCTTCCTCTCATCACCTCCCCCTCCCTGTCTACCACCCTCGCATTCCCTCACACCCCCCTTCCGTCGTCAACCCTCAGCCCTCATCATCCCTCTCCAACCCCATCCAATGTATTGACCTACCCTCCCTTTCCTTATCAACCTAATTGACCACTATCCTCCCTTTCCTTTCTCCCCTATCTTTCCAGCGCTCTTCTTAATTTTTTGTGCCTATGTAATTATTATTACCATTTACTCCACAGTATGGTGTTTTTTGTCTTCCCATATTTATCCTCCTAAAGTCCCCCATATGTTGACGTATTTGTTGTGTATGTATAATACTGCTATGTTTTTTTGGTCCTGGTGTTTTTACCTCCTGGCTCACAATGGGCCCGATTCACAGAATGAACTTAAGACTAAATCTTAAACTTACTACTATTTGGTATTCACAAAATGCACTTACTACTTTCGGGATTCACAGAGTGAACTTACTACTTTCGGGATTCACAGAATAAACTTACTACTTTCGGTATTCACAGAATAGATTTAAGACTACTAACTCTAAGTCCGAACTCGGGCCGTAAATTCCGGCCCGGAGGCAGAGCTTACGGATTGGGGGCGGAGCTTACGGCCCGGAGGCGGAGCTTACGGCCCGGAATCGGAGCTTGCGGCCCAGAGGTGGAGATTTCAGCATGGCTAAAATCCCCACCTCCGAGCCGGAAGCTCCGCCTCCAAGCCACAAGCTCCGCCTCCGGGCCGCAAGCCCTGACTCTGGGCCGCAAGCTCCGCCCCCAAGCTGGAAGCTCCGCCTCCGGGCCGGAATTTACGGCCCGAGTTCGGATTTAGAGTTAGTAGTCTTAAATCTATTCTGTGAATACCGAAAGTAGTAAGTTTATTCTGTGAATCCCGAAAGTAGTAAGTGCATTCTGTGAATACCAAATAGTAGTAAGTTTAGGATTTAGTCTCAAGTTCATACTGTGAATCGGGCCCGAAATGTAAAGCGCTCTGATGCCCCCGGGTCGAGCCAGCGCTATATAAAACCTCTAAAATAAAATAAAATAAATAAACTGATCTGCAGCACTTCCAGTGGCATTGCACCCAGTAAATGCAGCATACATGCACAGAAGTGTTCCAGGTGACGGGGTTGTGCATGTGCCCGGTATGGCCTGCCATTGCCTTGGTGCATGTCTTGGAACTGGCACTCTTCTTTATTGCGGCAGTTGTGTGGAGGATATCCCACAGCTTTGAGCAATGATTCGTATGTGTGTGCAACGTTGGGTTGAATGGGTTGCTGTTTCCGTGAGCGTCAAGGGCATCCCATGCGGGGGTACCTCAGGCAGGAGCTTCTGTGTGTGGGTTGTGGATAAGTTGGATAGTTCATTTGCGCAATGCGTGGTGTGGGAATCGTCCCCATCTGCCATGGCATCTCTCTCAGGGTGTTCTGGACCAAGGTCAGAGGTGCAGGTGTCCTCCCTCCTTCTGCATTGGAACAACAGAGCTTTCGTCGCTGATGTTTGTCTGACTACTCCTTGCATTTTTGGAATGTGATGTGGCTTTGGCACTGAGATTGGGACATGGCCGTGGGCTCATAGTGTACGGATGGGGATACACACACACAGGTTGGCATGTGGTGCCAGGTGCCCTGCAAGGCCTTGCGCTGTTTGTGCAGTCTCACTCCGTTTCTCTCCCTCGCTCTGTCCCTCTCTTTCCTTTGCTGGGCGCATGGCACACCTTCTTCTGTTGAATTTAGTCTTCCAGGCTGGGTCCTACGGATTGTACAGTGAGGACCCGCTAGGACTCATCCGAATGGTTGTTTTGGCTTTTGTTTGTATGGTGTTTTGTGTTGGTGATTGCATTGCTGTATGACTGATTCTCCATTTTCTGGCCACGCATGTATGTTGATTCTCCTGCTTGTGCGACATCAGGCAAAATATTTTTGGGGGGATTTGTGGTGTTGGTGTGCAATTTCTTAGTCTGGGGTTGGGTTTGGGCCCGGGGGCCCCGTTGGCCCGGGGGGAGCATGTAAAGTGCTTCAATGCCCTTAGGTTGAGTTTGGCTACATAAAAACTGCAAAAGATAAATGTGATTGGGCATGGTCTTTCGATGGGCTTTGGGACAGAGAACTGCAATGATAGCACATCATTTCCAACATTATGGATGTCACAAACTGTGTCTTCTCGCTTTAAAAACAAGCATTTGCAATGCAATCGGTCTCGCCTTTGGGACCTTATATGTATTTACCTATGCAGCACATTATTGTGGGTACAACAGTGTTTCCTGTTCTAATGTATATGAAGCAGGGAAAGGGTTCAGTACTACAGGCTGTAACTAGGTGTCCTTTGGGACCTCTTTTGGTCACACCCTTTTTTACCAATATAGCAGTGCTAGCAAAGACGTGGTAGCGAATGCAAGGAACATCAAAGAATATAGTTGTGTGTTTTTTTTAAAAAAAACATATTTTTTCAATGGAATGTAACCATGTCATTGCACCTGTTACCACTTTTTTGCTTTCACTGCTATGTGTTTGCTATTCACAAGCAAAATTGACAGTTCTGTATTTTTGCTTGTTTCAATAAAAACGGGTAAAATCTTCTTATATAAAACCAATTGTCATGACTCATTTGATGGAATGAAAAGACTATTCCTCATGTTTACAGAAGCAGTTTAGGGGCAAACGTTATCAGATAGCAGAGACAATTTTTCGGATTATTTTCCTCTGGAAATATACATCACAGTCTGAAATCGCATGCTTCTTCTTAAAAAGTTTGGAATTCATTCTGTTTTGCACAGAGCAATGGTAAAAATGTCTAGATTGGGAACTTTGCAAATGGTTCAATGTCACTTGATTCAGGCGCAGAATAAATGGAAATTGCTGGACTTCACAGGTGTGTTCTCCTTAGAGCCCATCTGCCTGCCCTTATTGTTCGTGTGTGTTATGCACAAAAAGTAGATGCGCATCAAGTGGTCATTGTTAGGGCAGGTTCTTGTGCATAGGCTTACCTAATGGAAGCTGCAGACAGGCCTCAAATTGCAGTGCTTCCTCCTCTGGAGGAGGGTAGGGTCTTCTGGCTACCTGCAGCATTAGAACCCCGAGATGGATTCTATTTTTATTCAGGGTTATGCACTATGGCTTCGGTGCTGCTGATGACCATTTTCTTTAGCTAATGGGGAACATTGCACTTGGAGCCATAAGAATTTGCAGCTGCTGTTGGTGCCCTGAAAACGAAACGTAATTGGGCTTAAACCTGCAATTTGTAGCTCAGAACGTCACTTCCAAGCACAGTACTCAACAGCATCTTATTTGTTACATGACTGCAGGATGGATAAGTAACCTTATGCATAAAGAGTATATGCGTCCCACACCCAGCGTTGCTGTCGAGAAGGACTCAGTGCTCAAACCGTGGCTTGCAGCACAGGACACTACATCCGAGATGGGACCTCCAGGGATGGGCACCACACTCCAGGCGAGGCTTGGCACAACTGTACACAATAATAATTCAGTGGTGGCCCACACAACACAACTGCAGGTGGCATCTTCTGTGTGGGCACAAAGAAGCTAACATGCTCTCAGAGCTGGGCATATTACTCAAGATGTGGTTTTCAAAAGTGAACACTACTCCAGGTGTGGTTTTCACAAGTGAACACGGTATTCCAGATGGTAGGGTAGTTCATCCAGATGGTAGGGTAGTTCAGAGGAAACTTCACCCTCTATTCAGTTATGGCTGTAACTATAATTATCTGTTATTCAGCGCTAAAACTTTCCAGTGGCCGAGCTGTACAACTACACACGTGTTAATTATTGCCTTAGGAACCAGCACGAAGCAGATACATTCTGTGGAAGGTGCTACGTTAATACAAGTTGCTGGGAATATATGAAACTACGGGGCATATTACCAATGATTAGCGATATTTATCGCTAACGAGGCTTAGCAACACATTTTTTAACGCTAAGCAGCGCCGGAAATCATCGCAGAGATAACTTGCTATTAGCAAGGTTTATCTCAGAAGTGATAAAAATCCTCGCGCTAACTGCCAAATGAGAGATTATCGCTGGAAAACCAACGATAATCTCTCGAAGTTTGGCGTTAGCTTGATGATAGGGGCTCACAAACTTAGCCATGATATCCACCTTCCATAGGGTATCATGGCTAAGTCAGGAAAATACCAGGTGTAAAAAAAGCGGCGCTAACCGCGGTTAGCGCTGCTTATTTTATCACTAACAGGGTTAGCGAAATCCTTGATAATAGGAGAAATGTCGCTTAACAACGTTTCTCCTATTATTTTTCTCTGGAACGCCCCCTTTGCATCTCATTAGAGATGCAAGGGGAAGCGTAGAGAAAAAGGGTGCTAACATGTGAATCTGGGTGTTAGCACCCTGTTGCTGATAGGGAGATAACTTTATCTCCGCTTTCTTGGCTTTTAAGGCCAAAAAAGCGGAGATAAATCCCTTGATAATATGCCCCTTGATCTTTTTATTTGCTCTCAGACTTTGAGACAAAGGTTCTATATAGAGATGGAAGAAGAGCGAATAAGTGTGCATCCCTGCCTAGTACCTCTCTCTATTTTCACTGGAGTTGACAGACTATCATTTACTATTACCCGGGCCCCTGGAGTGCTGTAGAATTGTCAAATCACCTTCCCCACCCTAACATGTTTCAGAACTGTCACTAAGTAATCCCAAATCAATCAGTCAAATGCATTGGCTGTGCCCAGGGTCATAATTGCCAGTGGAGATTTTGCTGCTTCTGCTAGATCTATGTACCTTATCAGGGAGTGTGATAATGTTTGTAAATGTCTTCCAGGGAGAAAGCCCTTCTGGTCCTGATGTATGACTCCCCCCACCAGGAAACAGCCTTAATAACGAAGTATGAAAAACGACTGACCTGACCAACGAACCCCAAACAATGACCAATCTGTTAACCACGACATCCTTAACTACGACTTACACAAACAACGACTTTCATAAACCACGAAAAAAAATGATTGTGTGACTGGCCAATAGATGGCAGTATTGTAATAACAATGACAAGCCTTTCCAGACTGGGTCCCGCTCCTGGCAGATGAGGCTTTTGCTGAAGGTTGTCAGGTAGGCCTTTTAAATGTATTATGGAACGTGTAACCAGATGTCATTAAGAAGTTTTTAGTCCTAGGGGATTTTAATGTTTTTTTCTTATATTAATATCCCCTTGGATTTTTAGGTGTTAATATTCTTTCTGTGTAATAGTTTACATTTTCTGTAATAATTAAACGGCATGCTGAACATAGTGCAAACATAGGCTTTGAAATAAAAGTGTGTTTCCAGCAATAACAACAGCGCACATTGATTTGCAGAAATAGGGTTATGCATACATTTATAGAGTAAGGCCATTTCCGTTTAGGGGCATGGGTATGAATAGCATAACAAAGAAAGAAACATCTCAGGTGTGTTATTTGAATAAGTTTGCATTTCACTCATTCGCCGGCCGAGAACCATCACAAAAACAAATGAATGAATCACTCCATTAGGGGAGCTTGTTGGCAAAAGCAGAAAGACCACGGACCATTTAAAATATGTTGGGCATGGAAGTTTTGCGAATGTACTTTTGCAATCAAACGAGGGTATTTTAGTCTATGTATCCGAAAGAAAGCTATTGGGTAACTTGCATTTAATATTTAATATAAGATACTTCTCTGTGATATTTTTGAAGAAACTCATTTAAGAAGAGGGATTTTCTGGAACATACGAAAAAACAGCAAAATACAAAACAACTGGTCATGAGAGATAGCTCTAGGCCTATAATGCCTCTGTTGCAAATGTTGTTTAACTGGGATGCAATTTTTCAGAAATCTAAATTCAATGAAGCTTGTCCAAGCCCGAACGCACACCTGTAGTTCTAGCGACTTCCATATCTGGGTAGACTCGACTATTAAACTTCCAGACTCCACCCACTGAATGCCATTGGATTCATAGGTGCCGCGCAATTAGTGAAAACCCCCCCTCATAAGGCCGGCCAGTGGCCACGCCCTAGATCTGATTTGGAAATCATCCAAGCTTATTAATAACCACGCTGCTTCAGACCTGCTATGATCTCAAGACTTTCTGGGAAAATGTGAGAGATCCAATGCTCACAAAAATCTAAATACTATACAAAAGACTAAAATCAGCTACTGAAACAGCAAAACCATTACACCAGTGGGAAGTGGTATAATCGGGTAATGAGCAAATTGAAACATTTTCGTGGTTTAGGAACTCCTTGTTAACAATGTAGTGGTTTGGCATTGCTCGTTGTTTAGCCTTAGTGGTTTGGGAATTCGTTGTTTAGGCAGTAGTTATTTAAGATGCTAGCAAATATTTTATAATCGGAGTTCAGCAGGGAGATTATGATGTTATGATTGGCATTCTGTTGGATTTTGGTCTGGCTTCAGAGTCCGGAAGATTGTTGCTTTATTCCAGTACTCAGGGATGGGTGAACTATGCAGAAAAATGGAGTGAAACATATTGACCCATACTGTGAACAGTCTTTCACCAGAGTGGTATGCAATTCATTGAGGATGCAATCTGGTCCTGCCACTTTACCTTTCTTCAATTTCTTAATTGTGTTTAAGATCTCTTCTCCAGTAATCTTAAGATTCAGAGAATGATTGCTGCTGTACTAAGGTTAATTTGGCATTTGTTTGTTTTTTAGCCCCTCTTCTAAATTCTTAGTTTCACAGGATAGATATTCCCCATATAGGTCTTGGAAAAGCCTGTGGTACTCCTGCTTAATCTTTTAACTGCCTACTATAACACCTCCTGTTGTCAGATCATGTGCCTCCTTAAAAGGATTCCTGCTTCTTTCTGATCTTGCTTTCCATGTCAGCAGTTTCCCATACTTTTCTCCATATACATGGTTCCTAGCCCTGCTAGCCTCCTTGCTGCCTCACTTTTCCCTCCATCAGTAATTTGAATTGCAACTGGAGGGAGGACAATAATCTCTCTAACGCTTCTCTTGAGTTCCTTTCAAGAGGCAGCTTCTACTTTGAAGATTCCCCCCTCAAGGGTGTCCTTCCGCAACCTTTCCCTTTTATTCTAGGCAGCTGATATACCAAGTAGGGTCCCTCTCAACCAGGCTTAATACGCACCCAAAGTCACATTGATTGGAGAAGAGGGTACGTTCAAACCGAGGAACCCTTCAGTTCCCTTCTGTAATGTTTCCCCTATCTCATTCTGGAGAAGCTTTCTATCTAGAGTCCATCTCCCTCGTCCTTTCTGGTCTAAATTATTGATTTTTAGTAGTGGGCTGCGTCGTCCGAAAGGTGTATTGGGTGATGTTCTATTGTTGCAATCTTGACTCCTTCCGATTCATGAACAGATAGTCGATATGCGACATGGCCATATTTTTTTATGTAAAATGTGTAATCTCTATGTTTACCACAAATTCTTTGCCAGGTGTCACATACATTGAAAGTCTCTATTAAAACAAAAGATAGGCCCTCTTCTTTGCGTTGCTTATTTGAAGACGTGGTGATGACCTGTCTAGAGAAATATGTAGCAGAATGCTGAAGTCACCCCCAAGTATTAGAGGACCATTAGATTCTAAAAGTGTATATAGAATCTGGGTCAGTGGGTTAATGTCATAAATGTTTGTGCCATAATAGCTGGCTGTGGTTAGTGTCTTATGTCTTTATTTCTGCAACCAACCATCTCACCCCTCCATCTGAATGATACTTTACATGTTCTGTTCTGTCCCTGAGTTTAATCTAATTAAAAGAGTCACTCGTTCTTGCCCTATTTCCAAGTTTCTATCTCTCTCTCTCAATCAATCAGTCTTGTATAGCATCATTTGTCACTCTGTGGGTGACAAGGCACTGGGATTATGTGACCCTTAGTCAAAAAGCTATGTCTTGAGCCTCTTCCTGAGGTTTTCAGTTAAGGAGCATGCCGCTTGTGTAGGAGGAGATCTTTCCCGGACTTGGTGGCTAGTTTGTAAAAGGAACGACCTCCGAAGTGGCTCAGGTTGATGCAGAGAATGTGAGCCAAAGCGAGGGAGACAGATTGGATCACCTTGTTGGGCCAGTGGAGCATCAGCTGCTGGTTGATGTAAGTGGGTCTGGAGTTTTGGAGGGCTTTGTAGGCGTGTGCCACGAGTCTGAAGAGACATCTTTCCCGGACGAGGAGTCAGTGCAGACTTTTGAGGTGGGGATTAAACTGGTCCATCTGGGGAGGTTGAGGATGAGCCTTGCTGCGATATTCTGGATGGGCTGGTGATGGTTGAGGAGCTGTTTGGTGGCTCCAATGTATTGTGTGTTGCTGTAGTCAAGACGACTGGATACAAGGGCTTGGGTGACTGTTTTCCTTGTGGAGGTGGGGGTCAATGGGAATATCTTGAGGAGCATGCGGAGGGTGTGGAAGCAGGAAGAGGATACGGCAGTAGCTTGTTGCTTAATGGTCAGTTGGTTGTCTGGAATGATTTCAAGGTTGCATGCGTGGTAGATGGTGAACAGTCACAATATCGAATTTTTAATATCGAATTGGCAAAATCTAGGGGCATATTAGCAAGAACCTTGTTAAAGTTATTTCTAAAATGGCGATAATGGGCTTGCTAACATGCATTATAGAATTCCAATAGAAGCCCAGGTTAGATGTGCAGGACATCTAACCTGGGCTTCTATTGGAATTCTATAACGCATATTAGCAAGCCTATTATTGCCGTTTTAGCTGCAGTTTCCTGCTGCTAAAACTGCGATAATTTTAACGAGGTTCTTGCTAATATGCCCAATCGAGTTTTAAATATCGAGTGGACATAATATCGACTCACAAAAATTTAGTGGTACAGAATATCGAAATTCAGGTAAAAAATATCGATTTTAATAATATTGAAGTTAGTAATATCAACAGTCATAATATAGTTGCTAAAAATATAGAATTTTCTATAGTGTTTGAAGTGTTGGTATATGTGTTAAAAGTATGTATTATTTTTGTAATGTATGTTGGCATTTTTTTAAAGTAATGAATTTTATGTTATTTAATTTTTGCGTAATTTAATTCCGTAGCGGGTTGTGTGTTTATAGGGGAATTGGGTGGGAAGTAATTTAATTATAATAAATTAAATATTAATTCTCAGGAATTAATAATTATTTTAAATTTTATTGTGCGTTTGAGTTCTGTAGCAGGTTTTGGGTTTATAGGGGAATAAGGCGGGAAGTAATTTATTTGTAATTAAGTAATTATTTATTTTTATTTATTGATATTGATAAATGATTTATTGTTAATTAAATAATAATTGGTAATTAATTTGTATTAATTGGTAACTAATTTGTATTCAATGATTAATTGATAATTATATTAATTGTATTCATTTATTATTCGGGGCAGGTTGTGGGTTTATAGGGGAATAGGGTGGGAAGTAATTTAATTGTAATTAAGTCATTATTTATGTTTATGTATTGGTATTGATAATTAATTTATTGTTAATTATTATGAATTGGTAATTAATTTTTCTTAATTGATGAATTGATAATTATATTATTTGTATTAATTTGTTATTCTGTGCGGATTGTGGGTTTATGGGGGAATAGGGTGGGAAGTAATTTAATTGTAATGAAGTCATTATTTTTTTTAAAAGTGTGTATTGATAATTAATTTACTGCGAATAATTACTAATTGGTAATTTTTCTTATTACTTATTAATTTTTGGTATTGAAAATTAATTTGCTGTTAATTAATTATTAAAAGGTAGTTAATGTTTAATAATTAATATGTATTGGTATCTATCATTAGTTCATTATTAAATAATGTGTAATTGGTACTTAATTTTAAGATGTTTTTATTTGTATTGATAATTAATGTATATATATTTAATTATTAAATCATTACTTTCCCTACTTTTTCACTCACTGGAGTGGGAATAGTAATTTTTACCACTGCGCTATCAAACACTTTCCATACTGTTGCCCTCTCTGGAGTGGGAATAGTAATTTTTACTCTCCTGCTATCCAACACTTTCTCTACTGTTACATTTGGTGGAGTGGGAATAGTAAATTATTCCTACCCGCTATCCAACACTTTCCCTACTGTTGCACTCTCTGGAGTGAGAATAGTCATTTTTACCCCTACGCTATCCCACACTTTCCCTACTGTTGCACTCTCTGGAGTGGGAATAGTAATTTTTACCCCTACGCTATCCAACACTTTGCTTACTGTTGCACTCTCTGGAGTGGGATAATATTTTTTTACCTACCCGCTATCCAAAGCTTTCCCTACTGTTGCACTCACTGGAGTCGGAATAGTAATTTTTACCCTCCCGCTATCCAACATTTTCCCTACTGTTGCACTCACTGGAGTTAGTACATTTTACCCTCCCGCTATCCAACACTAAAAATATTTTATATTTTATATTATTATTAAGTTAACATATATATGTATTAAAAAATAAAAATGCATGTTTTTTATTTTTAAGATTACATTAATTAAAGACATTTAAAAAATTCGATATTTTTACAAACTATATTATTTACAACAATATTTTGGATTCAATATTTTTGTACTTACCTGTTTGTAGATAGGAAGTCGATATTCTGTCATTCTATATTTTTTCATCGATATTTTGGCAGGTCGATATTTTGCTACTCGATATTCTGTCAGTGATCCGTGGTAGATGGGGGTTGGTGTGGGGCCGAGGTCGGTGGGCCACTAGGTGTCGTCCCATGGAGAGGGCTTATTCTCGAAGATGAGCACTTCCGTTTTGTCTGAGTTGAGCTTTTGGCAGTTGGTCTTAATTCAGGTGGCAACGTCGGGCATGGTCTTTCGGAAGCGACGTCGGCCTGGTGTTTCAGAAGTTGGCTCCGGTGGTGTTGGGAGTCTTCTGTGAGGGAGAGGATGAGCTGCTTATCATCGGCGTCTGAGATGATGTTGAGTCCACCAGTTTGGAAGATGTCTGCTAGTGGCATCTTGTAGATGTTGAAGAGGGTGGGGCTGAGGGAGGAGCCCTGGTGTAACCAACAGATGATGTTTTTGTGTATGGAGTGAAAGGGAGGTATATGGATCCTCTAAGTTCAGCCAGTGAGTAAGAAGGAGATCCAGTTCAGGGCATTGCCTTGGATGCCGATGTGGTGGAGTCTGGTGATGAGGGTGTGTTGGGAGATGGTATCGAAGGATTCTGTACTGATTGCAACTGGGCAGTTGCAAATAGATCCTAGAGGACAAATGTGTTTTTTTCTTTTTTCCCACATGCTCTCCACCTTGTGCTCCCCCACACATTGAAGCCCACTCAGTTCTTCTTTTTAGCATATCAAAAAATGCCTATTTGAGCTTCTCCTCCACATGTCCAACTACTTTCCTGCATTTCCTCCCCCATTCTCTCCCTTGATACACGCAATAAACTCATCCACTGGTTTCACCTCAAAAAAGTTATGCATCTTATTCCTCCAAATTACTTTTAGGAACACTAGGAATCTCAGTTGGACCCTTCCCCTGACTATCCTCAATTCCTCCATACCGTTGCCTAATTCCCACTGTCTGTAACTCTGGAGCTATCAGACCAAATGAGGAAAGAGAGGCCGTAAGCCTGTGAAGACTTCTCCTTAAGGCCTAGACTCAGAATTTCTTCTGTAACAGAGTACACACTCAATGCACCTTGATTACACCTATTGTACCCTATCAATGAGGGCACAAGTCAAAAATAATGTACTGTAGTTGTGCATTAGATGCATATAGCACTTTAGGCAGGATATTTTATACATGCTTTTATTTTTATCCATTTTAAATATGTACATGATCATTGTAATTAATTGCTGTATGACAAAGTCTTTTGACTGAACTATGGCAGTTATACGTGTTATTGATAATTTTGTACGTTCCTGGTTGTATGGCAACCAAATAAAGTTTTACATTTAATTGATTGAACAGAGTACACATTTCTTGCGTTAGGTCAATAGAGGGTGGAATCTGGGGAAAGGACTCTTTTATTTATTTAACCACAAAAGCTTCATATCACTTCCCTCTGATCCTTCTGCCACATTCAGTATTCTGAGGTTGTTCCGCCTGGTGATGATTTTTTCCATTCTCTCTAGTTCATCAGCTAACATCCTGCCTTTCTGTTTTAGCTGAGCAACCTCCTGTGTATTTGTGGTCCCCTCTATGCTTAGCTCATATATTTTACTTCCCAGTGCCCCTGTGTGGGCTGTGCCAGACCCACTATTTTTCCCTCCAGCTTTAAGTAGGTCTCCTGGATCTCTCTCTGATTTGATTCTGAAATAGCGAACCTACCATGCACTTCTTTTGTTAAGGTCCCAATAATTTCCTAAACACTCTGCCACCCCAGCAGATTCTGACTTTCTGAAATGGGGTCCTGTGAGGGATTCTTCTCTAACTCGATTGCCTGGGAAACCTCAAAGCGGGTAGTGCAAGCTGTCTCTCTTTCTCCTTCCGAGTTTGCTTGAATGACACCATCAGGGTTTACTTCTGCGAGTGGTGTAAACCTATTTCTCAATTGTAAATCCATGAAAATATCTCTACTTCCCCTGAATCGGGACGGAGTTCATCCTCTGATGATATCACCCCCTTGTAACCTTGCTTCGCGACCTCGGCTGTTGGGGTACTATCCCACCAGTCTCCCTGTGACTTCTCGGGCTTGTATGGGAAACATGGCAGCTAGCTAGATGGCCGGTCAGGAGCTCTCCTCCGGGACTGCAAGCAGGGTACGTGCGATTACCTGCCCCTCTCCCTCCTTATTGGCAATAATGCAGATCATTCAGTAAAACCAAAAAGCCTATCTTCAGCCTCGCACTGTTCTGGATGCTCCCCCCCCCCCAACTTGTGAAAGCTGATTGCGGGGGAGCTCCGGCGAATAGGTACACACAACGCTTCGGCTAGGTGAGGTATAGCAATTTCCGAAACAGCATCTTTAGCTAGTCACCTGAGGGGATCATGTGATCACACTGCCGGCAGAAGCAGAGGAGAAGTTGGGCGCACTGCTGGGTATATGACTGAGACTCGGGTCACGCACAAGAAACTTTGAATACTTTTAGGAATCTGCTTTTGGAAGGATGAGACATGGAAAGTGCCGGACTGACTAACTGCGTATGCCAAAAAAGACTCCCTACTTGTAAGAGAAGGTAAGGTGGCTATATTAGGCGCACTATTCTTGAAAAAACAATCCCAAAGCCAGAATAAAGGGGAGAGAGGCTTGCATGACGAGAAGTGCTCCTTCCTACATCGGTTGTATTGGCTGGAAATAAGGAAGGCCAACAGAAATCTAAAACAAATTCATGGATAGCATCTAGACTTTCGAGGACAGCTAATCCAAAGCCCTAAGCTCCCAAAGGGGCCACTTTCAAAGGCACATCCTCAGTGGGAGGCATGATAAACTCAGGAGCCATAAGACCTAAAGTAGGTCCTTCCCTAAGAACCTTTTTTAAGGCAAAAATGGACTTTGGACCCCATACCAGCTCTCCTAATTGAACATTGACATCACCACACAACATAGTGAGCTGGTTCTCCTGTAAGTCACTGATAACTAGTAGAGACTCATGTAATGCATCAATCTTTGCTTTGAACAACTGAGCTGTTTCTGGAGGTGCAGATAGTTCATAGATCATGATGTCAAGATTGGAGAAGATTTTTTCCAGAGCTGCCTGGGCAAAATTAGTGGTTCTATGGGGATAATTTCTCTGCAGAGCTTTGTGCTACCTGTAATCGGAAGTCTGCCTAAGTTCCTACTTGATTTATTTGGCACTGCTTTTAGAATATGGCAGTGAACCAATGAGTCTACCAGGCTCTTAAAGACTATGCATACCATAAAGCTATATTTGTGTGGGAAGTTTTATGTTTTACTAGAGATCTCAGTGATGTTACTTTAAACTAAGGACCACTTTTTGGAAGCTATGTGTTTGGTCCAAGATGGTATTTTTGATGTTGCTAGTCAGTAATTTGAGAGACATTTGGGTGCCTTACTTTTGTGCAGCTGTTAATACAAGTGACTTAATCATCACATTTTACAGGGATTGTTCATTCTGATCGTGATTGCCCTACTCCTGGTATTGCTATTCGGATTTGGGCCCACAGTTCAATCAATCAATCAATCAATCAATCAATCAATTAATCAATCAGGGGTTTTATAAAGTGCACTAATCACCCATGAGTGTTTCAAGGCGCACAGTTCTCCAAGAAAGCTGATGCAAAGTTTGTAGCATGGATTGTATAGTTCTATGTCGCACAATGTTTTGAAATTCTTGGCTTTAACTTTTCATTATTTTCTGGAGACTGTCATATTTGTATGTGTTTGCATCTGAGAAAATAAAGTTACCTGTTTTGTTTTAGGTAACTGATTTACCTGTTGCTGATGTGACATACATCTTCTGTGTTCCAGTTCAACGAATATCAAGAACTCAGTCTCTTTTTTCTATGTGCTAAAATCAGTTGTGTTATGAAGCAACTTTTAAGCCATATTGATTGTCCACCTGCTTTGATTATCAGCTTTATTGTTTATATTTATTTGGTTGTCCTGCTGTGGATTTTGAGCTTGGACTTCGTTTGTTTAACTTAGAAAACATTCTCTCATAAATGTAGCAGTGGTGTCTTGTTACCTCGGCACAGAACACTACTCTGAGAGTACTACAATTTTCATCTCTGTTACAGAGGTTGTGAACAATGTCTCATTTTCATGTATTCAATGAGAGATTGGAAACTGTTCTTCCAAAATGCAGTATTTGACTTTGCTCCATTCTCGAATATTCAGTTTCTTTACATTTTTTTAGCCAGCTCTGCCTCAGTACTTTCCCTAATATTCATTTTAACCAGCTGTATACTTTTGTTGAATAGAGTTACCTTCGTTTTATATACTGTTATTCTTTGGACATTTATGTTAATAATGTTTCGAGGCTCATTCAACTGTATATATGGATTTTTGCAAGTTGTGCTTCATGGCCATGCATGTTCTTCCAACTTTATGATCAGTCTACATTCAGTCAGTAAGTCAATCAGCCAAAAGGATTAAAAGGGCAATAAATTAGCATGTAATACCATTTATGTGTAATCACTTGTACACTTGGTTAATCTGATATCAGCTCTCGTACTTTTTCAGCTGCATATTAAAAGTGACTCATATAAAATCAGACAAATGACCAATTTAACAAAAGTAAAAACATAAAAGCGGATTTACAACTAGCAAAACCGCCTGATGTCAGCAAATTATTAAGATATTGCGTTTAAGTAGCTCTGTAAAATGTACCAAAAACATAAATTGCATTGAAGTTTGCATAGATAATAGTCATGTCGTGTGTTGCAGGGTTTCTTCCATAAAACATACATATCACATTCAAGCCAGGCTTGACTGTATGCTTATGTGACAGGTTTGGACCTTGCAAACTAATAGTTTGAATGGAATTGAAGTGTTCGCGAGTTTTCCATATTAATTTTAGATAATATTTTTAGAGCTATACCTTGATATTTGTGGTGCTATATAAATAGAGAACTGCATTTTTCTTCTCTTAGTAAACTGCAGAGATATATCGTCATGCTACGAGGCCAACCTGCCTTGTATAAATGAGATTAGGAAGGAAATAGAAATGGTTCCATTTGACTTCCTTCGTGTTTCTGCAAAAGAAACATTGTTAGTGTTTCAGATCTATTATACTAGAACTTGTGCAGAAGTTCCTTTTCCTGTGTCCATAGATAATAATTGAAGAAGCAATTGTAAGGATATGGAAGGATTTGGGAGAGGCAGACATTAGGACTGTTGCTGAGGGGATATGTTAAAGTTTAAGTTTAAGGGATTTATAAAGCGCATGGCTACCCACAGGCATCCCAGCCCTGAACAGGGAGGGGCAAACATCATGTGAGGTCTTTAAGAGAACAGCCACGTTTTGAGTTTTTTTTTTAAAACACTAAACTTAAACTTCTCTTAACTTAAACTTTATAAATCCCTTAAACTTGACTAAGCTAATTGAATAGGGAAAATATAATATGCTTGGGAATTTCCTAATGCTGATTTTGTTTTTATTTTATGACTGATCACAGTAGCATAATAATTCCTATCATTTTGATATACACAGTTTATGGACCAACAGCATGCAATAATTACCTGTATATTGTAAAATACCAAGAATTGTGTGCGTCTATTGTTTCTAGAGTCCAGAGTGGGGATCTATATCAGTATATGATACTACCAATACAGATGAGAGTTACCCTGACAGGGTGCCTGGCTCCTAAAACTCCTTATCAGAAGGAGCATAACTCATTGTAGAGAGAAGTAAGAGACAATTGCAAGTTCTCCTTTTCACTGAAGAGGGTACGCTACAATATTATCCCTTTAGGGGCTTGGAAAGACTACCCGCGTGTGTTCCCACATGTTGAGGGGTTGGCGTCGTAGCTCTGTTGACCATTAAGGGCCACTTGGGGCCCAGAACATGGAGATAAGCTCAACACACATAGTTTTGATCAAAGACATTTGAAGATTTTTTTCCACTCTGCATAAGAAGATAGGAGAGGTGTCGCCATCTCCTTCTGGGGTTTGTAAGCCCTTACAAATACAAAAGAGCTGCCTGTATTGTGAGTATAAATATTGAGTCTTTGTAAACAATAGATGAATTCTCAGAGGGAAATGATTTGAATGTGATTGATATACCAGCCCTTACCAGCCATATGATGACAAAGATTTTTCAATTCACTGCCAGTGAAGTAGCACTAGTAGTGGAAGGAGACTTGGTTTATACTACAGAGGTGTTTTACTCCTGGATTGAACTAGAGCTCCAGATGATGCAGAGTTATTTACAAAGTATGTAAAATTGATCATCTATTTTGACGTGATCAATTTGTTCATATTAAGGTGCCATTGACCCACATTGCCATGGTACAAATTGGCCTGTATTAGATGCTTACACACCACATCTAGAATGGGAACGCCTTTCTGTTGTAATCAGTCAGGTAGCTGAGGTCCAGTATGCAGATTATTTATTAAATCTTAGTTGCAAGTTAGTAATTCCATAGAGAGCAGCCCCACCAGGAACTGCCTGCCTTCTGCTCAGCCCATACTCCAACTGTCACCCCTCACCTCACATTGGCACCCCAACATTCCATTCATCATCACCACTCCAACATGCCACGCAGCACATTCCCAATAGCTGAGCAGCTAAGGCCAAAGCAAGAGGGAAGATGCATAAATGCGTAAACAAGACATAACATATCCTCCCCCTTTATAAAACACAAAAATATAAGAATGCAAGGTGGAATAAAGCATTTACATGTGGAAACATGTAAAGAGAAATTACATCAAAATATATGAATGCAAGATGGAATAAAGCATTACGTGAAGAATCATGCAACTAGAAAATAGGGAAGATGCATAGATAAATACACAAGAAATATGACACATGCTCCCCCTTTATAAAACACCCAAAAATATTTTTGGGGTGAAAGAACATTATCTTTAACATCGCACGTTGCTAGAAAGCAGACTGAGGAAGAACCCTATCAGTCCCACAACAGCATACCAGACAAAAACAATACAGCACCAATTATCATCACCAACCACACCAACTGGCCAGGAAAGCATGACCGGAGGCACAATACTGCATAGCACACTAACCAGTACATAGCAAACACTTAGATACACAAGAAGAGAAAAAAGAAATACCAGACTAATAATAAATCAAAGAACACTTGAGCTAAAACTGAAGTATGTAACGGGTGAGATACAACTGGCCAAACATCCCCCAACAAAGGGTATAAAATGTAACATGTAGCAAAAGGTGACAACCACCCCATTCCATCCTCGCATATGTAAGGGCATCTAGTGAAATGTGTAGAAATAGGTGACGTACACCCAATCGAGTCATCCCTCATGTAAGGGCATGTAACATACAATGTAGATATTGGTTATGTCCACATATAAAACCCACCCTTGTGTAAGGTCTTGTAGCAGGCAATGTAGATATGAGTTACTTCTAACCATATAACCATACCTTATGCATCTAAGGGACTGTAACATATAATGTAGAAATGTGTAACTTCCACCCATAATGTAATCACTTGTGTAAAGGGCATGTAGTGTAAGATGTGACAGTGTTGCAATACAATATGAGATACCAATAAATAGCGACACTCAAAACCATACAGATTTACAAGAAATATCCACGACCAAAAATAAATGCACCATAGCAAAGACACCAACTTAAAAGAAACATATGGGGGGGCCATTCTGCGAACAATCACGGCGGACGGAGGACATACCTGCTGCCCCTGCTGACCTGGAAAGCAGCTCCTGGGTGGGTCACGCTGTGAGTCTCCCCGCCGCGGCTCAGCACCATCTTGCGGCTGGAGACTACAGCTCCCAGCGAGCTGTGCGGGCACTTCCGCTTTCCCGCCCTCACCGCGCCCGGAGGCGCTACTAAAGTTCAGACGCTCCCTCGGTGGAGCGGGGGGCCATTCTGCGAACAATCACGGCGGACGGAGGACATACCTGCTGCCCCTGCTGACCTGGAAAGCAGCTCCTGGGTGGGTCACGCTGTGAGTCTCCCGGCCGCGGCTCAGCACCATCTTGCGGCTGGAGACTACAGCTCCCAGCGAGCTTTGCGGGTACTTCCGCTTTCCCGCCCTCATCGCGCCCGGAGGCGCTACTAAAGTTCAGACGTTCCCTCCGCGTCGCGGGACGCACGCGGGACCAGCCGGGCTATGCCCGGGCAAAGGGCGGGCCCTCTGTGGCCCTCAGAGGCCTGAAGAGACTGGGCTGTGCCTATAGACCCTGATTTTGTTAGGATTTGTTCAAGACTTGATTGATTCACGTGAGACTTCGGTATTTTGCTTATAGTTTATAATTTTTAACTGTGCAAAGTGCTTACGATATTCTGTGATTGTTGTTTATTGCATATATCTCCCACTGTGTAGGGACAAGACTGTGAAATGTCCAAAACTAAAATAGATAAGTCTGCTTCTGGTTTGGGCACCATGGATAACTATCTTGTTAAAAAGGTGAACCAAATCAACAATGAGAGAAGGGCTTCCTTGGGAAGTGTCGATCTCCCCTTGTTACACGATGAGGCTTCGCCTCCACTGGGGGTCATTGCACTGGAAAACAGTGATGTTACATGTGATCAGGCCAGTATAACCACAGTAGTACAGGTACATAGGGAGACACTTGATGTCCTGCATGACACTTCTATTGAGGAATCAGAGCAGGTATCATCAGTAACTAGACCTGTGAGATCATGTAGAAAACTGCAATCTAAACGTGGGGGGAAGCATAGTAAAAAAAAACCTGATCCCCCACGAGTAGCTTGCAATGGCCCTACTATAGGACCTTATCCTGTGTATGGAAATAAAGAGGAGGGTACACTCATACATTCTGAGCAATTTCCCTACTTGTTAGCTCCATAGTGCAAAAATAGAGGCTAAAATGGAAGATTTGTTGAGACCCCTGACCACTAAGCTGGACACTGTCTCGCTAGAAGTTGACAGACTGGGTGGATTATTGTCGGCATATCTGGCAACAGCTCCAGCTGCCCCACCCAAGGTCGTTGATAAGGGTCAGAGTGCCAGGAGAGAGAATGTGCAGCAGATCTGTCGGCAGGTTCCTGCCAATGGATCTGCTCCCTCGGACCAACAACTAGTAACTGTACAGAATAGACAATATACTGTTGAGTCTAATGGCAGGCCTGCCTTCAAATACATAAGGAAAAGTCGTTATATCAATTTGCCCCCGGATTGTGCTCCTTATGTAGCAGTATTAACAAATGTCCCGGCTATTGATGATCTTTCTGCCCAGTCTCATGGGGAATCTCACGATTCCTTAAAAAATAAAACAGTTGCGTGGCTGAATAAAAACTGTGGTTTTCCAACTAAATACTCGGACCAAATATTATCAACACGCAGGGTGAACTGGATTGGTCCGTCTGTTAAGACCACTAGTGGGGACTGTATTGTTGTGAATTTTAAGCACCCGCAACATGTGGCAACAGTATTACTAAGAGCGGCCTCTCTAGTTTATAACACAAACAGTGTATGCGTGCGTCCACTCGGTTATTTCTATGCCCATCTGATTGTTGCATCCTCTGACTCCAGGAAATTCAGACCACTGACTCAATCTTTGACACCGGTTCAGAAGACACCATATATGTACAATGTTAATGTTCACTATTGGAATGACCCCATTGTGGAAACACATAATAGTCATAATGCTGACATCCAAAGTGGGAACGGTTTTAATGTTGGCATTCAGAATAGATATGATTTGCTCTCTGGTCTGGAGGCGTTTGATTGACGCAAGGAGTGCGTGGAGCAAGGAAAGGAATATGTGGTAGAAGAAGGTCTGGAATGTATTCCTGAAGTGATAACAAATTGTAGTAATGTAATTTGTTAGAACATTGCGGGATTGGGTTCAAAGATGGGTGATTGCAACTGGATTAGATTCATTAAGCAATATCAGATCATCTGTCTCCAGGAGACCTGGTCAATTGAATGTGACTTTTTCCTTGAAGGTTACAAATCATTTTATGTTCCCGCGTCTGCATCTAGCAGGGGTAGGCCAAAGGGTGGTTTAGTCATATTCATTTCTGTTGCTTTACCATGTAACATACGTAGAGTTTTAACTGATAACCCAGGTATCATTGGGCTGATATTAACTGGAGATAACTGTTTGGCCGGCCTGGTTAATTTTTACAATGGTGTAAATCTATGCTCAGTTCTTAGTCAAGTTCAGGCACTAAACCATTTTATTCGCCTTTATATTAAAGAATGTCTCCATAACCTTTTGATTATGGGTGACTTTAATGTCCATCCATGTGGTGATCTCTTGTTGAAAAGTATCTCGGATGTGCATTGTGTACGTTCCCAGGGCCTACACATGGAACACACCGTTGAAAGGGAATTACTCAATGATCTATTGAATGATCTAGACCTGACAATAGCTATGGAATTGAGGGACCCTACTAAGTGTTTTCTTACCCCAACTTTTAAAGGGCACGGACGGGGAACTTTCATTGACTATGTGCTACTCACATTGGCATTGCAGTCTTTTGTGGATTCCTTTTCTATCGAAAATAGTGTATTTAGTGACCACAACCCGCTCATTTTTCAGCTGAAGGGCCCCTGGGTAGTTAAGGAAACTCGAAACTGTGCTTTAGGTAGGCTTAGCACAACTGATGGTAGATGCCGCCTTAGATGGTCTATGATTGCTGGTGATGTGCTGTAAAGAAAAATAATAGAGACTTGTACAGATGAAATCTCGAGCTGTACCTCAGCTGAGACCGAACCATTTAGGGTCTTGGATGCTTTCCAAAATCTGTCGGATAAAGTATCTCAGCTGATGTTGGCCCCTGCAAAAAACATAGAAGTCAGGGGACCAAGATGGTTTATACACAATAGAAGGGGGTTCCCCAGGGCAATATGGGATGTAGGCAGGAAGGGAGGGGATCAAAAAGTTACAACTAGAAAAGAACACCCTGCCAAGGTAGGTAATAAGAGGTCCTCTACAGGATCCAATTCTGATAAGGAGGGAGCAATATTAACCATATATCAAGGCCCAAGACAACAAACAGATAGCATTCAATCCGTATTTTTATGTAAAATATATTTTTTTTATTGATTTTTATGCAATCAGTTATTTCTAAAAAACATTCGCGGATAACAGATTCAGAGATGAATAAATACAATCGAAAAGGTTCATTATTTCATATTAGGAAAGACATTCTCCAAAAAGCTAGGTGTTCCACTCACTCCGGGACATTTCAGGGGGCTCAACAGACACTCACACCTTCGGGGGATCATTCATACTCATACATGTTCAACCAATTCACACGGGTAGATCTTGCGTGACCTGCAACAAAGAGCTGGACTTATGGTTGCATGGACGGGGGTGCAACTATGAAAGGGCAAATTAGATTGAATAGTGTTGCCGTTCTTGATGGTAGCGCCAACACGCGTTTCGGTGTAAGGCACCTTTGTCAGGGCTGGCAGAGACGGTGGGGGAGGGGAACACACAAGCTGAATTTAAAACATATTTGATTTAATATATTGGGAAACTCGCACAATTTCATACATATTTATATAATGATAATTCATGTGTTTATTCTATACATTTTTTGTCAACTGTAATGATACATTTAAAGGGCGATTTTAGTTTGTCTTGGCTAGGATATCAGTCAATAGCTCCCAGGATAGAGTCCCCCAGAATCGGGGACTAAAGGCCAAATAGAGGAAATGGCCTAGGTGAAGACAAAAAAACTTATCTCACAGTATACATTCACTCATTCTCAGATTCAAACATCCATTCATTTCCAATCCATACTTTGCATTTTAATAATTTTCATGGCCTAATGGGCACTTAGCGTGGGCAGCCTAAATAGGCGGTAGATGGACTGGATGTGGGAAAACATGCCCAAGCTCCAAAGTCAGGCAGGGCTACCAGGTGGTATAGAATTAGTGGGGTTCATCTTGATACTCTAGACTGGGGGACACATTTGAGGGCGGGGGTAGACCATGTTACACTTAATTAAGAAGGGATGTATCACAACCTAAGCAGGTATCACTTTATACTGGCCTAAAAGGGTGTAGCATACATGGAAGGGAGTCTGGATAGGGGACGCAGGCGTTCCTACCTTTCACTGGCAATGGAAGAATAATCCGGTACACAGCCCCATTCAAAACGATCTTTCAAGTATCCAATGCTCGGTTTTTAAGGGGTCACACTGGTAAAGTAAACATAATAAAGAGGATAAGAGGGAGAGGAGATATTTATACTTGATGTCTAAAGGGTCTGGGACCTCAGCTGCTCTACCCGAATTTCGTAACTTTCGTTTCCTAGGGCAGCGTTTGACCAGCAAAAAAGGTTTCCTAAGAACAGTAATATTACGACTTTAGACATCTATCAAATGATTTAGGGGAAACGTGTTATACAAATGCAACCAGAGCACAGAACGTGTATAGGCTCGGGAGAAAAGAAAAAAAGGCTTTAAACATTTAGACAGCACGCTCACCTAATGTAATCAGGTGCATGGAGGCCACGTCTAACGATCAGGGGCCGGCCAGGAGTCGAGTTTCATAACTTTCGCTTCCTGAGGCAACGTTTAAACAGCAGGGATGGTTTCCTAAAAGTAATAATACATTGGCTTTAGAAATCTACCAAATGATATTAACGCGAGTATGGATCGGAAATGAATGGATGTTTGAATCTGAGAATGAGTGAATGTATACTGTGAGATAAGTTTCTTGTCTTCACCTAGGCCATTTCCTCTATTTGGCCTTTAGTCCCCGATTCTGGGGGACTCTATCCTGGGAGCTATTGACTGATATCCTAGCCAATACAAACTAAAATCGCCCTTTAAATGTATCATTACAGTTGACAAAAAATGTATAGAATAAACACATGAATTATCATTATATAAATATGTATGAAATTGTGCGAGTTTCCCAATATATTAAATCAATAAATATGTTTTAAATTCAGCTTGTGTGTTCCCCTCCCCCACGGTCTCTGCCAGCCCTGACGAAGGTGCCTTACACCGAAACGCGCGTTGGCGCTACCATCAAGAATGGCAACACTATTCAATCTAATTTGCCCTTTCATAGTTGCACCCCCGTCCATGCAACCATAAGTCCAGATCTTTGTTGCAGGTCACGCAAGATCTACCCGTGTGAATTGGTTGAACATGTATGAGTATGAATGATCCCCCGAAGGTGTGAGTGTCTGTTGAGCCCCCTGAAATGTCCCGGAGTGAGTGGAACACCTAACTTTTTGGAGAATGTCTTTCCTAATATGAAATAATTAACCTTTTCGATTGTTTTATTCATCTCTGAATCTGTTATCCGCGAATGTTTTTTAGAAATAACTGATTGCTTAAAAATCAATAAAAAAATATATATTTTACATAAAAATACGAATTGAATTCTATCTGTTTGTTGCCTTGGGCCTTGATATATGGTTAATATTGCTCCCTCCTTATCAGAATTGGATCCTGTAGAGGACCTCTTATTACCTACCTTGGCGGGGTGTTCTTTTCTAGTTGTGACCAAGATGGTTTAACCAGGATTGTTCGAAAGCAGCACGCAACTTAAGGGTGGCTCTGGCAGCCAAACCCAGAGTAAAATTGACTGTTCAAGCGTGTCGGAAAGAATATAAATCAGTTATTGCCACACGCAAGGACTTTCTAAGAGAGGAGGCGTGGAATGAGATTCTTGACCCTGACATCTTGAAGTGCAGCTTCAGATTTTGGGCAGTGGTAAAAAAACCCTTCCTGGTGCAGGATTTGGGTGATGGTCTGGAGCTTTGCATAAGTAAGGATGAGTGGGTAAATCATTTAAAAACACTATACTGTTGCACGTCAACGGAAATTCCCAATTCTCCCCCTTGTGATAGTGATAGCACTATCAGGTTTGAAAGAGGTGAGATTATGGAGGGCATAGCTGGATTGACAGCAGGGAAAGCTCCTGGCCCTGATGGGATCCCCCCTGACCTATATAGATCTGACCCTAGCTTTTGGGCACCCATATTGGAGGCGGTCTTCAATGCAGCTGTAACAGCCGGTTGTCCACAATCATGGGGGGTCTCTACAATTGTTCCGGTCTTTAAGAAGGGGGACAGGGGTAGCCCAATCTGTTATAGGCCAATTTCATTAATTGATTCTATGGTCAAAATAGTAGGCAGAATGCTACTGCAGAGACTGTCGGACTGGGCGCTGGAAAATAACATCATGTCCATCGCGCAGTATGGATTCTGCAGTGGACGTTCAACTATGACACAGTGCCTTAATCTCTTCTCAATTTTAAGCAAGTATACTATAGCGAAGAAGGGTACAATCCACCTTACCTTCATGGATTTGTCATCTGCTTTCGACTGTGTAAACAGACGAAAGCTGTGGCAATCCATGAGGGCAAAGGGTGTTGACAATGGGATTGTTAATTTCCTTGTTGACCTACATAGTAACACCAGTGCCAATGTAAGGTATTCTAAGGATCTGGGCGTAACTAGTAATTTTGATATCAGAAAGGGTGTGCGCCAAGGCTGCATTCTAGCCCCCTTTCTTTTTAATTTCTATATCAATGATCTAGACAGCGACCTGCAGAATATCCATGCCGACTGCCCAAGAGTCGGAAGGCGGGGTATTCCTGTTCTTTTATGTGCAGATGATGCGGTTTTAATTTCTAGAACTGAGAGGGGACTCCAAGCTCTACTCAATGCTTTTAAACTGTTTATGTCAGATAGAGACTTATTGGTCAATAATTCCAAATCGTATATAATGCAAGTTGGCCAACAGCCAAGTAGAAACTTCCTGTTCAAGCTAGATGATGTAGTGATCCCTGTATCGAAATCATTCTCGTACCTTGGGGTCACTTTCGATAACAAACTTAGCTGGGGTCCACATCTTTTCAAGAAGAAAGGCGAATTGGCCAGGGTGGATGCCTCTATTTTTAACTTTGCAGCAAAGCTTGGGAAAAAACCCACCAGTGCCATGATGAACCTTTACAATGCGAAATCAGTGGCAACTGCTGTTTATGGAAGTGAACTGTGGGGTTATGTTGTGGGGAGCAGTTACAGACTGCTGAAAACTCCTTCGTGAAGCGCCTCTTGTGTGTCCCAGCTGGTACCTCTAATTTTGCCATACATGAAGAGCTGGGGGTACATTATTTAAGCGACATTTTCTCTTTACGCCCGCTGATATGCTGGCTTAATTTGTGGTGAAATGAGGACATTTCATTGACTCACCTGATCATGAAAGACTTTTTGTCTCAGGACAACGCAATGGGCACCCCATGGTTTAATTACCTGAAATCCAGCTTCTCCAGGCTCGGTCGTTCGGACCTGTTTGAACACCCGAGTAGGATTGAAAAAAGGGACGTGGAGGTAATCAAACGGACCTTCCTTATGGACAGAAGTATGCAAAGGGAAGGTGTGGAGCTTCTCGAACCAACTGTTAGAAAATCTGTTATGCTTAATACACGTGAATCATTGGAGCCATATCTGACTGGTTCATTGACTTCACATGAGAAGTTTTTGCTAACAAGGTTTAGGCTAAACCTCTACCACCATTTACTGATTAGACCAAAAAGTGACATTTTTAATAAATTTGCTGCACCCTGTGGCTGCGACGGAAAGTCTCCACAGGATATGCTGCATTTTATATTTTTATGTAGATTTTATGATTATCCACGCAAACGCTATCTGATTGTTCTTTTAAAAAAAATTCATTTTAATCAAATCAGACCAGCCCTTATGTACCTACAACTTTTGCATAAGGACAGTATTCTCCAAGTGACTGAATTTTTAAACCTATGTATAAGGATGAGAAATTGAATGGATCAGTGATGGTCTGCTGTGTTTATTTATGTCTCTCCTGAATTTAATTCTTGTTTGTAAAATAATGATCCTTGTACTTTTTGCACTTTATCGTATATTCATATATCTATTGTATTTTTAAATTGCATTGTTGCACATGTACTTTTATGGTTTGAATCAAAACCGAAATAAAGTCTCTATTGAATTGAAGAAACATGTGTGCGGTCCCGACTAAATTAGATTGTTTGTATCGGATATGGGAGATAGTGGGCATGGAAAAGATCACAGCTGGCTTGTCCCACACGCTCCCCAGGTTCGATAAAACATGGGGTACGGCTATCAACTTTCTCTCCTCTGAATTTGTGGAACTTACCTGCCCACGTTACCTCAGAGTCCTCCGTCTCTCTCTACCAGACAGACCAAGACTGGCAACCAACCTCAACCAAAGACTTAACCCCTTCTGTGACCGCCAGCAAGGCAGGGACTTTCCAGCTTCCCACTCTAGCTACTATTTTCTCTAAATGCTATCTTCCTTCTTCTTATCTTCAATCTCTCCTCTCGCTACTTAGGTTGACTGACATTCTAGTAGTGATCCCCACCGGCAAAGGGATGTAGGTGGTAGCTAATGTTCATCATTGCTTCTTAAAAATTAATAAAAAATGTAAACCATAAAAGAAATATGTGCACACTAGGAAATACCAATGCAATGAGAATTGGATCGCAGACGTAAACAGAATTTATTTTCCTGAACAGCTAATCACACTGCTCCCAGACATCTTACCCACACCCAGACATCTCACCCACACTGCATGCATGTCATTCATCAAAACACAATAACACACAACACACATTAAACATAGCATGAAACTCACCTAGGCAGTAGTAATGCATGAAATAGCAAGGCATGTAAAACTATGACTCTACATCAGCAACACACTATGCAGGTGAGAGACTTTCCCCTGTGTACTTCCACACTGGCCAAAACCTTGTCTTGGGTGCACCTCAAACCTGGAATAGAGCCCGGGGACAGACCATAACCTGTCCAATGGCACCCCAAAAGAATGTTCAGAGAGCCTTCCTCATATCAGGCTGGACATGGATTTGAAAACTTGTGATTACTCCCTGTTGAAACTGCAGTCGGTGGCTATTCCCAAAGCCATGGCTTTGTCTTGATGACTGCATGTAAACTAAACATTCAGATGAAAACACTCATTTCCACATACCAGCCAAAAGACGTAAAAGGGGACCAGCACGTCACCCCTAAAGATGGATGGAGCGCTGACTGCTGCTCGCCCCAATCTGTTGCATACATGATATCCACAGCATCGTTTTGAAGACTGTCTGTGTGCAAAGCAGCAGCACCTGAAACGTTGTTCCGCTGCACAGCACTCGTAGAGGACGAGAAACGCCGTAAACAGTGATGGCAAGGAAACATGATGACACACATCAAAGAAGAGTTACTGATGGCTCCTGGCATGTGCATGCACCAAACTTTGGAGCGCAGCATGCGTTCCAGACCAGCAAATGAGGAAACAACACTGTTGGTTCTGGTGGACCTTCTCGCACCCCCATGGTTAACGGTAAGAAGATGCACGCTGTGGCTAGCTCGTGATCCTCTACCGACTCGTGCTTATAATTTGAAACCACAACGTAATGGTCTACCCGACCTCTCTTCAGGGAAGATCAAGAAAAAAAGAAAATTAACTCACCACTGTGTCTCTTTCCCTTATGATGGCCCCCTTCGGCTGCCATGACCCCATAATCAAAAAGTATTGTGCGAGACCCAAATCTTCATATACACTTAATGTAGACAGCATCCCAAAATATGCCCCAAGATATGTTGCGAGCATGGACCAACTTGTCAGTTGCCACATTCTTCAATCCAAGCGCTGATAGAATCATTAACAAGCATTGGCAGAGCCAATAGGTCTCGCCTTTGGGATCTTATAAGTGTTTAGCCATGCAACAGTTGATGTTGTTGCACCAAGGATATTGTGCTGCATAACTAAATACTTATATGGTCCCAAAGGCGAGACCTATTGGCTATACCAATGCTTTTCTGACTAGGCAACCTTGATGGCTGTCTCTTAGATGCTGAAGACATTTGACTTGAAAAGGGACAGGAGTCCCTTACAATCCTGCCCTGATGCGATGGGTTCAGCTATCAGAATTTACAGTTCCGCTTTATTAAAATATCATGCAGAATTCATTTGTTGAGTTTCATGCTACATTTGTAAAGTTGTTTCTTAACTCATAATTGCACCAGTAATGACCCTATTGCATATTTATTTGTATTTGTTGCACTGTGTTGAAAACGGCAGCAGCAGCCACAGGTTCCCAGGTGTAAGCCTGGAATACCTTCTGCATTCCAAAAATTTGAAAATTTACTCTGAACTTAATGGGAAACCAAAAGGAGTAAATGTTTTTTTCTAATAATAATCGATCTCTGTAAGAGGTGTATTTGTATTAGGCAGGGAAAGGCTCATAACGATGACACATCTCCGAACTTGCGCTGAAATAGACAGAAATTGTGATAATGACAGAGAGGGACCGAGAAGTCGGGAGGCTCAGGGGGACTGCATTGCCCAGCCTGCCTTGCCCCGCAGCGTCACCAGCAAGCACCCCTAGGTGCTACAAATGCTGCCTCGGGCTCCCGCAGCGCGGGTCCCGCTCTAAACCTTTACTTGCAGTTGGGATTGTTTCCTTCACAGGAGAAGGACGGAGAAGTTGGGAGGCTCCGGGGGACTGCATTGCACAGCCTGCCTTGCCCCGCTGCATCACCAGCAAGCGCCCCGATGCGCTGCAAATCCTGCCGTGGGCTTCCGCAGCGCGGGACGCGTGCGGGCGAAGCCCGGGCCAAGGGCGGGCCCGTCTGCGCCCGTCCACGCCAGATCGAGGCAGGGTAAGGCCACCCCCCTGCTTCTCTGAGTCCCTTGATCCTAGTAGCGGTGGTAAAAGATCTTAAAAGGTACTTTCTTTACCAATCGTGATCCCTGGACTCACGTCTTTGGTCAGCATCCTTGCAATTTGTTTTCCTCAATTGGTGGGCATCAAGAAGCCTTAAACATCCGAAATTAACAGTGTGGCTAACCCTGTGCATCATTAATTGTTGTACTGTTTTATATTTGTTTTCACTGTGATTATTTGATACATAATTTTCATTGTTTTACATTGTTCGTTGTACCTCAATCATCTCAAACTGAACCCTAAAAAAACTGAAATCATCCTATTTAGTCCCAGGAGCAACTCTCTCCCTATTCAACTCTGGATTAACGATATCACAGCTCTCAACTGCCCCCTCTCCACCTCGAACTCTGCCAAATCCCTAGGCATCAGTATTGATCTAAACCTGAATCTCATCCCACACATTAAAAATGCTAGTAAAAGTGCCCTTTTTACCCTTCATCACCTCAAAAAACTTAAACCTTTTATTCCAGCCGATGAATTTAGAATCGTTGTCCAATCACTTGTCCTGTCTAAAATTGATTATGGTAACGCAACACTCGCTGGCACCCCTAAAATCCACCTGGCATCGATTAAATGTGTTCTCAACCTCGCCGCCAGACTTATCTCCGATTATAAAAAATTCAACCACATCTCTCCTGTCCTTAAAAACCTCAACTGGCTCTCAATCGAAGGAAGATCCACTTACAAGATTGCATGTATCACGTACAAAGCCCTCCACCTAAACACCCCCTCCTATCTTGCTGACAAACTACAAAAAGCTGAGGGCTCTAGGTCCCTTAGGAGCACAAACTCCCTTGTCCTAATCCCTCCCAAACTCAAATGCAGAAAAGCCCAATCCCGTGCATTCTCTGGTAATGCCCCTACGATTTGGAACTCTCTCCCCAAAGATCTCCGTTGCAACCCCTCCTACCCTCTCTTCAAAAAAAGGCTCAAATCACTTCTTCTCAACAAATATTGGGGCACCTAAGATCTCTGATTCGAGTACTGCCCACTCCTGCCCCCCTGCTATCCCCTCACCACACCCCTTCTCTCACCTCTCCAACCTCCTCTCCTCCTGTTTCTCACCCCTATTTCTTCCGACTCCCTATACTCTCCATGCTTTTTTGATCTCCTTGTCTCTCCTCCCCACTTTTATCCTCCATGATTATTTGCACGCGGCTATTTCGTCTTATATGACTACCTCCTATCCATGTGAATGTAATGTTTTGGAACTTTCATGATTAATGCACACTGTTAACTATTTTGTGTATGTATACCGACCCTGTAAAGCGCTCTGATACCCTCGGGCCCAGTAGAGCTATATAAAACTCTCTAAATAAATAAATAAATTAAATAAATAAATAAATAAATACCACACTACTCACATATTAGACCCTCACCACATCACCCTCACTTCACAGACAGCAGATAAAAATGCCTCTGGCAAAGAGCCCCCCATTGCAGCACCGGCCCAACGAGGAGCTGCCTAATGATGAAACATGACACCCTTTGGGGTGTGTGAGGGCCCTTGCTCCTGAAGGATCAGATCCCTGGACTTGACTCCTTCAATACTCAACCGACCTACTACTAACAGGAACTGCACACTTTTCTGTTTTTCCGTTCTTACCTTTAACAAACAATGCACCCTGCTCATAGGGGTACCTTAGGCCTACCTTAGCGGTGACTCATATGTAATAAAAGGGAAGGTTAGGGCTTGGCAAGTAGGTGCCCCTGCCAAGTCGACATGGCAGTAAAAACTGTGTGCAGACATTGTAGTGCAGGTCTGAGAACCCTTTGAAAGGCAGCTTGTGTGGGTGACACAACCAGTGATGAAGGCCCACTAGCAGCATTTGATTTACAGGACCTGGGCACACAAAGTGCACTGTACAAGGGACTTAAAGGTAAATCAAATTAGCCATTCATGGAAACACCAATCCATAAACATATGTTTATTTAACTCGTAGCAAACGGGGATCTCTTCAGGGGCCATGGGTGACAGAAGGGGGGCAACTCAGGGATGCCTTCAAGCATTTGGAATGCAAGAGGTCTCGCATTTGCGAGAGTTTAATCTATTGGCATTGTAAATGACAGTGCCTTTTATTTATATTTTAAAAACCAAAACATAAATAAAAGACATTGTCATTTACAATGCCAATAGCTAAAATTTGCATAAATGCGAGACCTATTGCATTGCAGATGCTTGTTTTGTATTTTGGGCAACGCCGCGACGGCCCGAATGTTTTTTTCCAGGTCCCCGGCGGTCATTATAGCATCTGCCCGTGAGGACCCCTTCAGGGGTGGCCTCTTCCAAAACACATGTTACTGGGGAGGATGTATGACGTTACAACGCATGCTATTACAACGCATGCCTTTACGACTCAACTTTTACAACGCAACTTTTACAACGACTTGCGTTGGGGGGCACTGGATAGTGAATAGTTTAATTTACTATTCCAACTCCAGTCCCTGTGGATAGTAGGGAAGGTGTTGGAAACTATTCCCTATCCTAGAGCGCCCCCCAGCGCAAGTCGTTGTAAAAGTTGCGTTGTAATGGTTGCATCGTAAAGGTACTTCGTTGTAAAAGTTGCGCTGTAAAGGATGTTCCCCTACTGTGGAGATTGATGTGAAGACAAGTTAGCCATGCTGATGAGCTAGCTCCCCCCTCCTTGAAATCTGCAGCTAGACAGAAGCCATCCGCCCCTTGGTTCTCTGCCGATCTGAGGTTGCTCAGACAAAAATGTAGACAGAAGGAACGTGGTTGGCGTAAATCTTGGGATTCAAAAGATAGAGAAGGTTACAAGAGTCTACTACGGGAGTATAGAAAGCGTATCATTAAGGAAAAACAGGACTATTTTTCCAATTTAACCTGTTCGTTAACATCCTCCAGAGAGCTTTTTAAAATTGTAGACTCCCTTTGCTCTCTTCAGGTTCCTGATCCAGTAGTTGCTTCCCAGGAGCTATGTGATGACATATCGAACTTTTTCTATAAAAAGATAGACGATATTTACATAGCCCTAAAGACGCAGAGGAATTTACTCAGTTTGGAGGATTCCGTACAAATCACACGTCTGGAGGCTTGGAATGTAGACTCCCCTCAGTCCCTTGAACACTTCCCGGCTCTTACGCTAGAAGATCTCAATAGCCTGCTGGATAAAACCAAATCTTCATCTCCCCTTGACCCATTGCCCCTCAAGGTACTTAAAAACTGCAGAGAGATCATTCTCCCCCCGATGCTTGAGGTAATGAATGGAGCCTTGGAACAGGGCATTTTTCCATCACTTTGGAAGAGAGCCATCGTAAAGCCGCTTCTGAAAAAGACCACCTTAGACCCGGGAGTGCTGAAAAATTTTAGACCCATCTCTCTGCTGCCGGCCCCTGCTAAGATGTTGGAGACCCACCTGAATTTCCATCTCTCGAACTTCCTCGACGCCTCCGGCTTCTTGGATGGGTCCCAACATGGCTTTAGAAAGCTACATAGCACGGAGTCTGCCTTGACAAAAGTCATGGATAACATCCGCAGAAAAGTAGATTTGGGTCTCTCCACCGTACTGGTGCTGCTTGATCTTTCTGCAGCTTTCGACACCCTGTCTCCCCTGACCTTAACATCTAGGTTAAGGGAGGCAGGGGTAGTCGGACCAGCGCTCAGTCTCCTGAGCTCCTTTTTACAACATCGAGAGCAACGTGTCATGCTAGGTGAATACCTCTCCCCTGCCAAGTCTTTGCAATGTGGGGTGCCACAGGGGTCGGCATTGAGTCCGACCCTGTTTAACATCTACGTGGCCCCCCTTGCAAGACTTGTAAGATCTCAGGGGATGGAGGTAGTGTCGTATGCGGACGACACGCAGATCATGGTATCCCTGACCCACTCTGTCAGTGAAACTGCTTCTAACTTTAGGGCCTGCATGCAACTTGTTGCAGAGTGGATGGTCTCCAACTCCCTAAAGTTGAACGGGGACAAGACAGAGGTCCTGGTCTTTGGCAAGGACCAGGACATATGGTCAGATGACTGGTGGCCCCCTTCTTTAGGCAGCTGCCCTATACCTACCAAATCTGCTAGAAACCTAGGTGTCATCTTTGACACCCAGCTCTCCATGGAGCTACAGGTGAATAGAACGGTGGCGACCTGTTGGGGTGTCATCAAGACCCTGAAAAGGATTGTGCACTATTTGGCCCCACAGGCGCGGAAACAGGTGGTGATTGCCCTTGTTGGCTCAAGGCTCGATTACTGTAACTCAGTGTACGCCGGGGCCAACAAGGGCTTGCTCCAGCGTCTACAGGTCATACAGAACGCTGCAGCGCGGTTTGCTCTCGCTTTGCCCTGGTTGTCATCTATGACCTTAGCGAGGAAGAACCTCCACTGGCTCCCCATTCCGTCAAGGATCACTTTCAAACTTCTTTGCCTCACATATAAGGCTTTAACTGCAGGCTCGGCTGATGCCCTTGGTTCATTACTTACCAGATATGTTCCGAGCAGATGTTTACGATCCAGCGAGCAACACCAACTGGTAATCCCCAGAGCCAAGAAGGCCAGATGGGGGTCCAAAGCTTTTTCCATACTGGCACCTCTGATGTGGAATTCACTCCCCCTTGAAATCAAACGACTTCCCTCCCTTGATCTCTTTAGGAAGTCAGTGAAAACTTGGCTCTTTATTAAGGCATACCAGTAGGCTCTGTTTCTGTCTGCTAACAGCTTTACATTTTGGTGTAGGCGCCTTGACGCCCACTGGGCATAGCTGCGCGTTACAAATAAAATTTCATTCATTCATTCATGTAACCTTGCTTGGCCTTAACACGCATCCCATGATTGAAAAGGAGGGTATGAAAGGAGGTCAGGCAATAGTAAGTAGAAGCTAGGAAGAAAACAGGGAGAAGCAGGTTTCTCTTTGCCGTAAACCACGAAAATCCAACAAGATCCCAAAGCAATGTAAACATAGCCCCCTCGGTAAAGGGTAGGAAGGATTTGCGAGTGTGCACACTTTACTGCATTTCCAGTGAAGTAATACCGGAAACGAGAATGAGAGTTATGAATTGGGAAACAAAACTGTTCCAGAGCCTTTTTTACTTGCCCCGTTCAATTTAAATATGCCTGAAACACGACTTTGAGTTTAGCACATTTGTGCTTGCTCTATTGAAATCACTGGTGGCAGAATCGAGACTTAAGAGTAATCATGGACGTCCCTGGAGTAGCAGGAAGCAAGCTAGAGGTCTCAGCTGCGACCCCTGACTACCTCCAAATGACGTCCATGAGAGTAATTGAGTTAATAAAAACTGTCGCTGTGCACACTTTAAAATGATTATAGTAAGCCATGGTTTACAGTTATGAAAGAAAGACAAAAATATACTCTCATTTATAATATCTTCATTTAGTTGCAGGTCATGAATATCTTTCCTATGAATGTAAGTCGCAATCGAATGACTAGTAACATATCATTTATAACATTATTTATTGTTCATTTATTGTGTAACAAATGCCAAAAATGTTCACATATGAACATCACTGAGATTTTGCTGCCATCTTGTGTACAGTTTAGAAAATTGAATCTCGATAAAATATGTAGATAGTAATTTACAAATTACACGGCAAAATCTATACAGGGCGAACTCGGTCTGAGGGTTCACTTACTCGAATACTACTAGGTACATTACACAAGGTCACTTTCAATTGTTTTAAAACACTGAAGGGCCTATTTACCAACCCCTTGCTCCACCCACGTCATTTTTAATAGGGGAAAAACTGACGTACCAGCGGCGCAAGGGGATTGTAAATAATACCCTGGGAGATTATGCGATTTGCCCATAATCACCGTGGGCCTCATTTATGAAAAGTGACGCATCGCTGCGTGAAAACAGCGATGCGTAACTTTTCACTGCGCTCTCCCTGCGACATGATTGATGCGTCATATTTATAATATGACGCATCATGTCGCAAGGAGTTACAGATACGTCAGTATTTCTGACGTATCTGTAGGCGCAAAAGTGACGCATTGCTGGAGTGTGTCACAAACGTGACGCAACTCCAGCAATGCTTCCTTTCACATGGGGAAAGCTCCATGTGAAAGGGTTTGCGTCAGTCTTACTCCTGCTGTGAGGCAGGCGCAAGATTTTGACGCAACAGCGTCCTAAAAGTGACGCAGTGAAATCTCATAGATTTCACTGCGTCACTATTACGAGGCTTTTTGCGGGTGAACGCCCCCTCTGCATACATTATACCTGACGCAGGTATAATGTAGCGCAGGGGTTTACAAAGTGACGCATCTGCTTAGATGCGTCACTTTGTAAATAGTGCGCATCAGGAGGCATGTTTTACGCCGCCGATGCGTCACAAAAAGTGACGCATCGGAAGCGCAAAACTCACGCAAGGCCTCATAAATGAGGCCCCGTATGTTTAGCCGACGCTGAGACTTGAACCTGTTTCCTCAGTCGGCAGCTCTGGCCTAAGGCCACATCCTTCCTCTTCCATATCTTATTGTATTTTAATTACTTTTAGATAGCGCCACCTTTGACGAGGCGTTGAAAGGCTTTACTCTGAGCAGCACTGCCGAATGTAAATAATCCCAGATTTCTGTGTCACTCACTCTTCTTTAGTCTTAGAATTTTCATTACTTCTATTCTCTTTCCTAACTCATAAATAGATGTGTCCATCTCTAAACAACCATAGAGATTTGGCACAGTCGGTAAATGAGCAGGGAGAGCCGTGCAAGGTTTGAGCCATGGGTCTGCCTTGCCTATTAGCGCCAGACCTCGAGCCACGCCGTGAAGATTATTTGGCATGAAAATTGTGGAGCGAAGATCATGCCAAAATATGATATATTCGCAATTAAAGAAGTTAATAAATAAACGCTTTCCCTCTGACTGGGTGTCAATAAGAGACAACTCAATTTTCATGTCCACCCTCTATATATGCTATCGTGGCGCCTCTTCACAAATATACACAAATTGCATTTAGTTTAATAGTACTACCTTAGTAGTACACGGGTACAGTAAAATACTCTTCACAGACCTACGTGTTATTCACACAACTGCGTCCCTACGCCTCGGTGCTTCTACTGTATCTGCTACTCTATGTGCCGATCTCCGCTCAATTGCAGAGGGTTCCACACAAGTAGGTAAATGTTTTAGCAGTAAATGTGGGAGGAACTGGGGGAGCGGCTGGAAAATGGGCAATGCTTACTACTAAATAGGATCAGATAAGGGGGGCTAAAATGGGTTTAAGGAAGGATAAGGAGGGTTTTAGGGATGGACATGCAATTAAAAAATACACACACCCACTAGCGAGTTAGCCTTTTGCTATTTACAAATTATACCTTTAAAGTTACTATGGCCAAGAGGACCCGAAACTCTAAACAAGCCTTGGAGTAAGTCCAGCATCACACATAGCCATTCAGAGGTACTGCAACACACACCCATAGAAAATAAAACAAGCATTTGCAATGCAATAGGTTTTGCATTTAAGCAAGTTTAAGCTATTGCCATTGTAAATGACAATGCCTTTGATTTGTTTTTTAAAACCAAAATAATAGGCATAGCCATTTAGAATGCCAGTAGGTCAAACTTGCGTAACTGCAAGACCTATTGCGTTGCAAATGCTTGTTACTAACTTGGTACAGGAAAAGTAAGATCTATTCAGTATTTTAAGCTGCACCAAGCGGACCCCGGCCTTGATTGCTACTTCCTTCGTGGAGGTTAGATCTTCAGGCCCCTCATCATTCTCTATTCCACCCAAATCCGAGGCCCATTTAGCACACAACTGTACAAGGGTATCGGGGGGGTTATTAATCAGCTTGCGCTATGTGATGGATGTTGCCTTGCGTAACATATGGTCATTGAGTAGTCTATCCTCCACTGGGGAGGAGTTAGGCAGTTCCTCAGCCCTGGGAAGCGCTGTCTGGAGAGCATGTTTAACCTGTAAGTAACGTTATATTTCAGAAGGGGGCCAGTTTGTAGTCTCGCTGCAAGTCAGCGAACAAGATAACTGCTCCCTGGAACCAGAGGTCAACCACCCTAGATAGCCCGATAAGGTCCCACTTGTCAAACCCCAGTAGTGTTGCCAGGATAACTAAAGCCTCAGAATACCTCAGGGGTGTGAACTGGGTTAACCTACCCTTCCATCCCAGCACTGCCAGTGCGATGTGCCAGATTGTAACTGTAACAGCTTTGGGGCCCTGAAGCTTAGAGGTTCATGAAGTAGGGTACAGGGCATGCAAGTACCCCCTCCTGGCTGTAAGGATAAGCGGTCCATGTGAAGCGCTGGTTCATCTGCCGGAAGGTGTAGCCACTGATTGATGGTCGCAAATTGGGCTTTCCAATAGCACTTTGGATGTCAGGTAATGTCATTCCACCATTCCCTTTTGAGCTTATTAAGCACTTTGTGTGCTGTCCCCCACCTTCGCACAGCAGTGTAGAAAGTGTGGAATCTATAGCCTTGAAGTAGACCACCGGGACAGAGTATGGGGTATTGTGCAGTGCATGGATGAAGCGGGCAGAGCCATCATCTTAAAGAGCACTGCACTGCCAAGCAATGACAGAGGCAGGGATCTTCAGTGCTGTACATGGCTCTTCAAACTCTCTAAGGGTGGCAAGAGATTACTATCATAGAAGAGCTCCAGTTCAGCGGTAACGAATATCCTGAGGAATTTGAAACCCTTGGTGACCACACGGACCTCACACTCCTGAGGCAACGGGGGCGCTGGACTATGTTAAACGTATATTAGCGATTTAATCTAATTAGTCACGAATCCCTAGTATCACCCAAAGAGGGTGAGAATATACATTATTCTATCTAAGGAGAACATAGGATTTGCCACATACAGCAGGACGCCAGCACTGTGCAGGTATGTGCCCATGATGTAGGCAGCTGCCTATGGCGAGGAAATGAAATCTAAATTAGGCTTTGGGGGTAAACTGAAGACACACAGTATCGTTTAGAAATTAGCGTGATGTACCTATTCAGTTTAGTATAGGTACCCGTGCATTAGTGGGTTTCACATATATAATAATTTTGTGGTTGCTACACACCCTATATGAGTCTTTGTATTTTGACGGGTATTATAACTTAACCCGATCAGCGCCATTTTGTGGCCTAGCTTGCCTGCAGCACCAACAGAATCCAACCATTATAATCAGTAAGGGTCGTTCCCTCGAGAAATAGCATGACAACTGTAACAAACTGCTGCTCCTGCATGTTAGGCCTGTCAAGGTTATAGGTGGGGGTAGGCCGGATAAGCACATTCCAGGAGGCGCTGTGCGAACCCTCCTGAGACAGGCAGAAGGGAGTTGCCCTTATCGACCTTGCTATAACGAGCTGAGCTGAACTGAGCTTGCTTTGTGTCCCATATATGGTCTTTCCTTTGCAACAAACTGTACCAACTTGTATTTTTCCTTCTTAGGTAACAGTTTCGTAATGTAACTGTATATATGTGATCTCTTGATAATGTGCCAGCAGTCTTCTCGGCGGACCTCGAGGGGTTAGGTCGCGAGAGGCTCCTCTGGCAGAGTTTGTGTTTATAATAAATGATTGAACCTTCTTCACTGCCAACTGACTGGTTATTGGTAATTGGTATTGGGGGCTATTAGTAAGTATAGCTCTATATGATATTCTTTATATTTCGGTACTTCAGTTGGCGACTCTGCTGGGACTCCACGTTGGGGTCGTCCCTCCGTAAACGGAAAAGAACGGGACATTAAAAAGGGTAATTTTGGTAGAGGGGGTGGACTGACCGCAGTTTGGGGGTTATTCCGCTCTCTCGATCAGGAGAGCCACAGCTGCTAGTGGCCCCACGCCGGAGTCCTACGGGTGTAACCCGGAAGCAGACCGTGTTAGACTTCAGGAGTTGGCAGTGGAGAAACTTGCAATCGAACCTGAGTGCACCAGGTGAGTGATTCGTCTTGTTTTGTGTCGGATATCCTTTTGATTTTGGTGTTCGGTATTTGGTGGTCTGAAACCACGGAGAACTTGGTGGGGGTCTGACAGGGCAGTACGGAGACTGCACGAGCAGACGCTCCTGTTTAGAGCAATCTCGGTGAGTAATAGAGATATAAACCAGACGCCTAGGTGTGACTTGTGATAAAGTTCGCACCTGGCCGGACTGCTCTCGGAAATGCTGGCGGTCACAATTGGGTAGCCCCTGGGCAGATCTGGAGCGACGCTTGGAAAGCGGGCTAAGCCAGAATAGTCCAGGAGGTGAACCAGGAAGGCTGCCGGATGGTCCGTAGGTCGGTCTGTGGTTTGAAAACCTGTGTGGCTATCTCTTGGTAGTCTAAGGACAAGACTACTTGACTTTGGGTTTTTGTCGTTAAGAATTGGAAAGTACAAGAGTTCTCCATGAGCAGGAGTCGACGGGCTCTGCCTTTTGTTTAGTACGAATTTGTTTAGTCTGTTATGTTGTCCGAAGATTGTTGTATGTTTATTGTAAATGAATAATTCAAATCGTTTGAACATGGCCATGTGTATGAGAGTGTTGTAATTAACTTTCTTTCCCTTTCAGCCTGAGGAATTGGACACTAGAAAGATAATGCCGTGCTTTAGTAAGTTATGTTTCGGCTGTTTTTGTCGGAGAGGCACAAGATTGGATGAAAGCCAACCGGCCCCTCCAGAAGGTAGCCCTAGTCATGATATGTATTGCAAGCACGGGATCACACCACTTTTGGTTAATACTTTATGGCATAAATATACGAAAGATAATATAGAACTACAGTGGCCGTTGACAGGGTCTTTTGATGAAAAGAAAATGCAATATTTACAAGATCGTCTGTTTGCTGAGCGCAGCAGACAAGCCATGTTTGACACCCTTAATAAATGGCAGAAAGAAGCAAAGCGTAGACGTATCAGAGTAGAGAAATTAGTTAAGATAAAAGAAGGACAGACTGTAACCCAGAAAGCCATCACCTATGACAGAAGCCAGACTGAACAGAATATCGATTGTTTGGATAGACAGTTTAGATTGCAGATAGACAAAAGTTATGTTACTCGAAATGAAGCTGAAGATGAAATAGAGGATCTATTGGACATTCGACCTACCCCACCATATGCGCCGCAGCACGTATACCCCGCTGTTCCCCTCCAGTTAGCCACTGCTCCTATAGCCACGGCCCCAGAGGTGGCTGTGTCTCTAGCTACTGCTGGTACTTCAAGTACCACACCTACCTCAATAAGAGACCCTAATTCCTGGCACACAGCAACCTATGGGGAATTCTCGTGTAATTATAGCAACCCCAAGTCCTATATGGACTTCTCAATCAACTGGTATGTCACCTGAAGGAAGGGACCTCAATCCATTAAGGGATCCAAGTGGGCTAAATGCTAGGCGATTATTCACAAGGGCAGCAGTTGGATATAGTGAAAAGGAAGCAATAGCAGAACAGGCGGTCAAATGGATGCGGAAAGATGTGTATACTGTGACTGACTTATGGAGTACCATAAGGGATCTTGAGCCTGTCATGCAACAGCATGCATTACATCAAATGTCTCGTTACCTTATTGAAATTTGGGAGAAATGCTTTCGAGACGGGTTGGCTCCTCAGATATTGTATGATATTTTGGACCGAACTCATAAGTTTGATTTAAGTCCAGGGGAAGTGTATAAGAACGTAGAAACGTTGGTAAAATATCAAAGCAAAATGTTTTTGAAATGTCCCAATTGGGATTCTCAACACCCCATGAGGGAAGTGCATCCCATTTTTCATCCTAAAATACCAGAACTGCGCAATGATCAGAATGTAGTTACAAGAGACAGAGTAGAGGATCGGTTTCAGGAACAGTGGGTATACACTACATGGAAGAGAAGTGAAGTCTTGGCTTTGAAATCGCAGCTTCCCGATCCTCGAAAGAATCCCCCAGCCTATTATAAGGAATTAACTGAAGCTGCGGCATCAGCCGTAATGACTTTGGCCGATGTTGAATTGTTTTTCGGGTTGTTGGTCCCTGTAGATATATGGCGACAGGTACATGACACTGACCACATTGCTGAATTAGGAGGAACCTGGGAACAGTTGAAAGATTGGGATAAAGACCGCAAGTCAGGGGACAAGCCGAAAAACAAAATTACTACCCTCCCCGCCAAAATTATTGCTTATTTGCATTCCATGATTCCCCCTCGTAAAGTCGATTGGGATAAATTGACAGCCTCTAAGGAAAAGAAAGAAGAAAGTGTTTCCGATTTCTTCACTAGATTTGAAGGCACATTTATTGATTTTAGCGGCCAAGACCTTGCTACGGAGGGTGGGGTCCGGTTGTTTGTAAATCGTTTCGTGACTAACTTGTTACCAGAAATCTCCACCCGGCTACAAGCCGCCGAGAGCACTTGGACTACATCCACCCCTTCTGTTATATTGAGTATGGCTCAATACTATGAGCATAGGGAAAACGAAAGTAAGGATAAAATAGAAAAGAAGGCTAAAGATCTTAAGACTCGGTATTATTGCAGCAAGTCGTTAGAGGACGAGGAGGAGGAAAAGGAGTTCGAGGGCCCGTGTACAGAGGGGTGGGGACAGGAAGGGGTGGAGGCCCGGTCCCGTCGTTGGGGATAAATCAGTGTGCGTACTGTAAACAGGAAGGACATTGGAGAGCCCAGTGTCCATTGCTGTTAGCACAGAACGGAGCTGTCCGAGGGCGGGGACGTGGTCGAGGTGGCCCAGATCGAAGTGATATGCGTAGAGAAGAAGCAGCGCAAGGACAGTTTGAACGAAATCATTTTGATAATCCTCAAGGTAGGCAATACTTTAACAAGGACTACGCGTTCAGAGACCAAGATGGGTATGTTTATACATAGGACAGCCAAGGACAGAGTGGGGGCCAAGTGTCAATACCAGTCAATCAACAAGGCCCCTATGTGAAGGGGGAATTGATGGGGACTTCTGAAAATTTTCTGATTGGCACAGGAGCAATGAATAGTTCCATTGCAAGATCATTGGTCCCAGGGGCTGCTCTGTCCGGGCAAAATAATGTTTCAGTAGGATTTTCAGGAGTTCCAGTGGTAAGCCCCATCTCCAGGCTACTCCCATTCACTATCGGTCCAGTTACTGTTGACTCCCCCTTTCTGTTGACCTCGCATTGTGGTGAAAACTTATTGGGCTTGGATATGCTAAAGAAATTAAATGCGAAAATCCACTGTTCCCCAGATGGTGTTTATTTGACAATAGAACCCCCAAATCTAGATATGAAACAATGCTTTGCTAAAAATGAACCTCTTCCACCAGAATTTGACACTGTCCCCTCTACGTTGTGGGCTACCGGAGATGCGGATGTCGGTAAGCTAGACATCCCTCTTGTTCACATAACGTTGAAACCTGGTGTAAAGCTGCCACGGATCCCGCAATATAAGATTTCACCGGCCGGTGAGCGGGCCTTGCTCTCTATTATACAGGACCTGATTGACAAAGGTGTTATGTTAATGTTAATGTTAATGTTAATGGGGGTGCTTCTATAGCGCACGGCTACTCCGAGAAGTGTCCCGGCGCTGTCAGAGCCTCAGCAAGTCCAGAGAGGAAGAAAAACGGACGAGTGACAGAGCATAGCTCAGCAGGCGATGTTATTACAGGAAGAGGAAGGTCTTCAGATCTTTCCTGAAAGCCAGAAGACTGGTGGTGGATCTCAGAGATAATGGGAGATCATTCCATAGCTGCGGGGCGAGGTGTTTAAAAGAGCGCCCACCACAGCGAGCACGACGGATCCTGGGAGTAACTGCCTTGGCCTGAGAGGAAGAGCGCAAGGATCTGTATGGGGAGTAGAAACAGACCCATTTCTGCAGATAACGGGCACCCATACCATGCAAAGCTTTAAATGCAATGGTCAGGGCTTTAAAGATGATACGCTTCTTCATAGGGAGCCAGTGGAGAGTCTTAAGAAGCTCGCTGGCCCTTGCTCTTCTGGGGAGGCCAAAGATGGCACGAGCCGCCAAGTTCTGTACCACCTGAAGACGTGCCAGGAGGTAATCGGGCAGACCAAGGTAGAGAACGTTAGAATAGTCCAGCCTGGAGCCAATCAGGGCCTGGACAGTGATCTTCCTGTGTTCCAAGGAAAGAAACGGCAGGAACTTCCTCAGCATCTTTAATGTGGCATAGCATTTGCCGACTAATCCAGACACTTGGGCCCCAAAGGAGAGGCAGTTGTCCACCTGAATGCCTAGGTTTTTTGCGACCGCTGAATCGCCAGTTGGAGGGAACATTGCTTCCGGCCACCAATCCTTCCATTTAGGGTCAGCGGGGCAGCCGAAGAAAAGAACCTCGGATTTATCGGAGTTGCACTTGAGGCTGTGCCGACTAAACCAGTCAAACACAGCCCCAAGGCAACCCCGAATAGATGCCTCGTCGAAGTCCCGTCCCCTGTCACAAGTGAACAGGAGTTGAGTGTAGTCAGCGTACGACACAATCTGAGCCCCAAAATTCTCCGCAAGCGCCGCCAAAGGGGTCATATAGATATTAAAGAGTGAGGGACTCAAAATTGAGCCCTGCGGCACTCCGACCTCCAGAGGCGGCATTGTGGCAGAAAAAGGTGGAGCCCAGATCGTTTGCTGACGGCCAGTGAGGAAAGACCTGAACCATTCGAACACCGTCCCCCTTAGACCTATCTCCCAGAGTCTAGAAAGAAGGCGGTCATGGGGGACGGTGTCGAAGGCCGCCGATAGGTCAAGCATCACCAGCATAGCTTTTCCACCCCTGTCCAGGGTCTCTCTGATCACCTCAGTGACCTCAAGCAAAGCTGTTTCAGTGCTCAAATTTGAGCGGAAGCCTGACTGGGATTTGTGCAAGATGTCATGGGACTCCAGAAAGTGGGACAGGGTGGAATGGACATGTTTTTCAGCCACTTTCGCCAGAGCTGGCAAAAGGGAGATGGGTCTATAGTTAAGATGAAGATCCGGGTTCAAATTGGCTTTCTTCAGAAGGGGCAAAATGAGGGCCTGCTTCCAATCTTGGGGTACTACACCCGTATTGAACGAGAGATTAAGAATAGGGTTAATAAGATGGTTAAGGGTAGGGGCCATAAGTGCCAGGAATTTAGCAGGGTATGGGTCCAGAGGGGAACCAGATTTTAATTTGGAGAGCAGGTCAAGAGAGGACTGAAGGGATAATGGGGGGAAGTACCAGATAGAGGGGGTAGTCGGAGTCTGTGGAGGGACTGGAGGATTTAAAAAGGGAGGGGGGTCCTGGGTAGTGGTTCCGAAGGAGACCTGGATAGTCCTGATTTTATTGGCAAAAAAATTTGCCAATTCGGTAATCCAGGACTCAGAGTGAATCAGTTTGGGAGTAGCCCAGGGAGGGGAGGTGAAATCCTTAACTATTTTAAAGATTTTTTTACAAGAATTGGAAGCACCATCAATTTTGTTGGCCAGATAAGTTTTTTTGCAGGCTGCGATGTCATGATGATAATCCCTGATCAATGCCCTATTGGTTTCTTTGGCGCTAGCATCATAGAGTTTGCGGCAAGTCCGTTCGGCTTGTTTACATTGTCGTCGTTTAACAGCCAGCTCTGGAGAGAACCAGGGGGCAGAAGATCTAACTGAGCGTGGCTTTGGCGGAACGGGAGGGGCAAGAATGGCCAGTTGTTGCGTCAGCCAGCCCTGAAGAAGATCGAGATCAGTTGCAAGTGATCCTGTAAGTGGGCAAGGGTGAGTCTCGAGGGCCTTGGACAGCATGGCTGGAGAGATATGCTCGAAAGCCCTAGAAGGAAGCGCATCACGCCAGTGTCCGTTAGCCATTTTCTTATTATTAAAGGGGATCTCAAAGTCCGCTAAAAAGTGGTCTGACCACAATACAGGGGCAAGGGAGGTCAGGACAATGGGCACCGTGGAAAAAATTTGATCCAAAATGTGTCCTTTACAGTGAGTAGATAAGCGGAGTTACGGCAAGAGCTGAAGAGCAGATGTGATGTCGTTAAGTTTAATATTGTCCGGGTCGTCCTCCTTATCCATATGGATATTGAAGTCGCCCAGCAACATACAGTGGTCAGATCTGAGACACAAAGTAGAGATCAATGCGTGGAGTTCTTCAAGGAAGGTGCCAATGGGGCCAGGGGGTCTGTAGACCAGCAGGCCAATACAAGATTGATGAGAGGAGAGAGAGAGGGAGAAGGCAAGAACTTCACAGCCTAAAATGTTGTCCACTGGAATAATGGAGCAGGCAATGCTCCTGTCAATGACCAGAGCAACACCACCACCCTTCCCCTTAACTCTATCTTTCCTGTATATCACATGGCTCGGGGGAATGGCGCTGGCAATGTCCGGTCCCGCACCCTCCCCCAGCCAGGTTTCAGCAAGAATAGGCAGTGAGGTTTGGAGTCTGTCAAGAGGTTGTAGATGTCGACCGCATGCTTGCTTAAAGATCTAGTGTTAAGCAGCATACACCTAGTACTAGAAGAGGGAGGGGTCAAAGAGGCGATGCGACGATCACCAGGTTGCCATCCACAGGCCGGACATTTATTGTTCGACCGTTGAGTTTGAGGAAAGACCGCGACACATGAATCATTGTTATATCTCCAAGCAAGAAGCTCGTCCCTTGAGAAAGTAATCATTCTAAGGAGCACCCCGGAGAAAAGAAAAAAGGCCCGCGCCCAGGCGCCTCCGGGACGCTGGCGGGCACAGACGGGCTTTCCTTCGGCGCTCCTTACGCGCCTCCGCAGCGCGCGTCCGCTGCGTGGAGTGGAGTGTACTTAGTTTTGAGGCGTTGCTGGCCGTCCGGTGCGAAGCTGCACCACTAGACTGCCACCCGTGCAACTGCCTCCCCCAAGATGGCCGCCACCAAATGCGCGTCAGCAGGTCCCCGGGACTCCCTAAGCACCTCTATGTGCCGTTAGGAAGGCAGGGAGGCTGCAGGCAGGGTAGCGCGGCGCGGAAGTAAAGAGATGCAGGTAAGGAGGAGATGAAGGAAATATTAAAAGCGTAGAGAGCTCTAAGGTCACCCGGCTTCCGCCTCAGGTGCCTGAAAGTGCGAGGTGCGGAGCAGATAGCAGTATCACACAGAAGCTAGTAGTCAGCTTAAAGGGGTGTGCAAAATGGCATCGCAACACAAAGTACAAGAAAAGTTAAAAACAAGTGCAACAATTATATTTAAAAATCGCTAGTTATTTCAGCGCTATACAAATCACTCACACCCGGCTTCCGCCTCAGGTGAAATGAGCAAGCAAAGGTCTGATCAGGACACTGCCGGTTCGCAGTTTTGAGGCGTCGCTGGCCGTCCGGTGCGAAACTGCACCACTAGACTGCCACCCGTGCAACTGCCTCCCCCAAGATGGCCACCACCAAATGCGCGTCAGCAGGTCCCCGGGACTCCCTAAGCACCTCTATGTGCCGTTAGGAAGGCAGGGAGGCTGCAGGCAGGGTAGCGCGGCGCGGAAGTAAAGAGATGCAGGTAAGGAGGAGATGAAGGAAATATTAAAAGCGTAGAGAGCTCTAAGGTCACCCGGCTTCCGCCTCAGGTGCCTGAAAGTGCGAGGTGCGGAGCAGATAGCAGTATCACACAGAAGCTAGTAGTCAGCTTAAAGGGCTGTGCAAAATGGCATCGCAACACAAAGTACAAGAAAAGTTAAAAACAAGTGCAACAATTATATTTAAAAATCGCTAGTTATTTCAGCGCTATACAAATCACTCACACCCGGCTTCCGCCTCAGGTGAAATGAGCAAGCAAGGTGTAGTTGAGGAAACAGCTGCTAATGTTTGTAACAGCCCTATTCTCCCGATTCTGAAAAAGACTCCTGACACCGGGAATTCGGACAATGTCGACACATATCGTTTTGTGATCGACTTGCGGGAGGTTAATAAAATTGTGGTGCCCCAGTACCCAGTGGTGTCTGACATAATTACTATACTTACCATGATCCCTCCTACTGCGAAGTATTTTTTGGTCATCGATCTGAAAAATGCTTTCTTTAGTATACCAATCCATCCGGATAGCCGTCAGATCTTCGGCTTCTCATTATCTGGTCGCAGCTTCAGATTTTGCCGCGCACCTCAAGGCTATACCGAAAGTCCTAGCATCTATAGTCAAGCCCTTAAAGCAGTTCTAGACGATTTGATTCTGCCTACGGGTAATGTGCTCTTACAATACGTGGATGATTTATTGGTCGCATCAAACACTGAAGAGGGTTGTAGAGATGCCACTGTGAAACTATTGCACCACCTAGCGGCGAAACGCAATAAGGTGTCCTTGTCCAAATTCCAATATTGTCGTCAGGAGGTGACCTACTTAGGTAATCTACTGTCGAAGGAGGGAAGGCGTTTGACTCCTGAACGTATTACTACTATCTCTAACATGTCTGTGCCTTGCACCCAGCGTGATGTTCGTGCTTTTCTTGGCATTACCTCTTACTGTCGCCAATGGATTCCTAACTTTTCTCTCCTCGCTAAACCTTTGTTACATTTAACCACTAAAGATGTGCACGAACCCCTTCCGTGGACTGATGAATGTCAATATTCTTTTGACTCTCTGAAATCTGTTCTTTGTTCTGCACCCGTCTTGGGTACCCCTGACTACCGTAAACCTTTTGTACTATATGTGCATGAGGTCGACGGTTACTCGCTTTCAGTGTTAACACAAGGATTTGGTGGTAAGCAAAGACCTTGTGCTTATTTTTCGGCCACATTGGATAATGTTGCCAGAGCGCTTCCTAGCTGTCTGAGGGCCACTGCGGCTGTGGCGGTGGCCATCCGACAGTCGGAGGGGCTCGTTCTAAATTCTAGTTTAACAGTGATGGTGCCACATGCTGTGGATGCCTTGTTAAATAAAACAAAAACACACATCTTACGAGTGCACGCCTTAGTGGTTATGAAATAACTTTGTTTGCCCCACATATTACGATTAAGCGATGTGCTACTTTAAATCCTGCCACATTGCTACCTCTCCCTTCAGAGGAAACTAAAAACGATGCACATGATTGTATATTTCGGACAGAAGAAGAAACGAAGGGGAGGATTGACCTCACAGACATTCCTCTATCTGACCCCCAGGGGGAATTGTATGTAGATGGTTCTTGTTTCAAGTTAGCAGATGGTACAACAACAGCTGCATATGCAGTCACAACACTAAAAGCAGTAGTTGAGACTTCTTGAGTGCCCTATCGATCAGCTCAGGCTGCTGAGCTAGTGGCATTATTACGAGCTTGTGAATTGAGCGAGGGGTTAGAGGTTAACATCTATACTGACAGCCAATACACCTTTGGCGTAGCCCATAGCTTCAGGCGGCTGTGGAAGGAAAGGGGTTTCCTTACCTCTCATGGTCAGAAAATACAGAATGGTCCCTTGGTGTTGCGATTACTTACAGCTCTGACATTGCCCAAGAAAGTAGCAATACTAAAATGCAGTGCACATAAGGCAGTAGTGGACGATGTGGGGGAGGGGAATGCTTTTGTTGACCAAGTCGCTAAGCAAACGGCTCAGTCCACACTCACTTCTATGTTTGTAACCTCTTCTGCAAAATGGGTGGAGGAATCTGATTTGTTTAATAACACCATAGAAAGTGTGCAAGAAATACAGAAAGAGGCCACCCCGGTTGAATTGACTCGATGGGAGCAGGAGGTGGGAAGGTTGGATGGGAACAACTGTTGGGTGGATTTGACGGAAAGACAACGATGGCTGTTGCCCAATGCTCTGGTACAGGCCGTTGTAACCATGGCTCATGGCCCAGCTCACATTGGTGCGAAAGGCATTTGTGCCTTATTAGACCCAGTATGGAATAACCCCAATATTCAGAAGAAGCCTGTCCATCTAGTCCAATATTGTATGGTCTATTTGCAACATAATCCGGGAAAAGAGGAAGCTATTTTGAGTGGAAACTTTGCACCCCCGACTTTACCGTTTGAGGTGCTCCAGATGGATTATATCCATATGGTGCGCGTCAACAACTTGAAATACGTCTTGGTGGTGGTCTGTGCCTTTAGCAAATGGGTCGAGGCCTACCCGACTAAAGAAAACACTGTCTTGGCAACAGCAAAAGCCCTTATTAAGGAGTTTATCCCGAGATTTGGATTGCCCCGTTTGATTTGGTCGGACAACGGGGGACATTTTCATGGGACCCTTGTTAAGCATATCTGTAATGGTCTGCAAATAAGACAGAAATTCCATGCAGCTCGACATCCCCAGTCTGCAGGATTAGTTGAGAAATATAACGGAATATTAAAACTAAAGATGGCAAAAATCCAGGAAAGTACAAACCTGAATAGGCCTGATACCCTACCCTTGGCCCTAATGTCGCTACGAGTTACCCCTCATTCACGTTCTGGCTTATCACCTTATGAAATAATTTTTGGTCGACCTGCTAATGTATGGGGAGTACCTAGGCCGAGATCATTTAAAGATGTTGAATATCCTATGTTGATAGATTATCTGTACACTCTGACTAAAGATCTCCGTTCTATTCACCAGCAGGTAGCATCCGTATTGCAGCCCCTGCCAGAGGGTCCCGGATATCGTTTGGAACCTGGTCAATGGGTACTGGTTAAGAAATATCAGCGAGACACCAGCCTGGCTCCGAGGTGGTCTAAGCCATACCAGATTCTCCTGGCGACACGGACGCAGTGAAGGTGGACGGAAAGAAACACTGGATCCATGTGTCTCACCTGAAGAAGCTGCCCCTCCCGCTTCCTTATGATCAGCAACACTCCGATGGAATTTTGACGCAGGAAAGTGAGAGAGACACCAGATTTGTTCCTTTTTCCGACGCCTGTGAAATAGAGCAAAGGCAAGAAGAAGGAGTGACGGGATCGGGCGAGGCAGCACCAGTGGAATCTGCAATTGCCCCTGATCCTGTCGCTGTCACTCCCGTTGGCAGTGGCTCTGATGAAGGAAACACACCTTCTCTTGTGTTATTTTCTGATCAGGAATTCCCAGGTCATGTCCGTTACAACCTGCGGCCAAGAAAACATCACGGTACCTCAGACAGACCGGCTAGGAGATAAGGAAAGACTTGAATAAATAGGGTTTGCTAGCTTTTACTCTGAGGTACTGAGCGAGACACTGGACTTAACTCGCTGAGAGCCGGAACTGTGAAATTTTGCTCTGTTCAGAAAGAAAGACTTTTTGCATACTAAGGCCCAGGTTGTATGTTTAATTTCCTCATTGCATCACGAAGCGCGACACGGATTGATGGTTTTTGAGATGAATGATAGGAGTCTGCCTGTGAGACTCTAAACGTACACAGGGAAGAAGAACCCTCTGGCAGGAAGGTCTGCTTTGACCCAGTGTAGTTTTGGACTTATAGCTAGGAATGTACCCTTTTGGTCGTATTGTGCCTGATGAAGAACGCCCTTTTGCTCCACGACATTTGCCTTTTTATGAACCCATGTTTTCTGCTTGGACCATGCGTGTAAAAATCGCCTTTGTAGTAATGATAACAGTTACATTAGCCATTTTTATGAGTGTATTCATATATTTAGAGTACCAGCATCCGATGCAAAGAGTGCTGAAAACTACTGTTGCTCCTCCAGAACATTTGTTGTTTTCCTTAGCTCCCCACAAGGAAAGACATCGTCAGACATATGCTAAAAATGTATTTGTGGAAATGCTCCATCAAACACATAGCACCACTAACATTACGGATTGTTGGGTTTGTGGCCTTTTGCCATCGGTTATGCATAAACATGATTTGTTCCTTTCTTTACCCTTATCATACTTAGGAAGCTGCGAAGCATGGTTTCAGATGTTATCGGCCATGTATAACCATTATGTGGCAAACCCAAAACAGTACACAGAAAAGGATTATAACATGATCCTGGCTCATATCGAGACACACCAAGGTTTTGATCCGGCAGGAAATGATGGGGAAGGATCTTTGGATCCAAATGCCTGTATGAATTTATACACCACACATGAAAACAGCACTTGGTTGAAAAATGAACTTTATGATTTCACTAACTTCAATCATACACAGTATTTTCAGCAGTTTATTACCAGAGACGTTACTAGTGAGCTAATTATGCCTGTACCTATTTTAAACACTACCTCCGCTTTCTGTGTGCAAGGTATGGGACATGTACAGGTCGGGAATAGTATTTGTAACTATACCTATAGAATGAAGATTTTCAGCTGCCCGCCGTTATTGACCCCTCCAAATGTTTATTTTGTATATGGGGAAAATGCTTATACCTGGTTACCTCGGGGATGGGCAGGTCAATGTTATTTGTCTTTCTTGTACCCCCCAGTGTACATAGCACCTTCAAATTATCATAAAACTCACCAATTATATGATTCCAATGCAGTTCCTAGCAGACGCAGGAGGCAGCTAGGGATGTCCGAAGTTGATCAAACTCAGCTTCAAAAATCCATCATTCCACGCATGGCGTTCCGCAGGGCTCTATTCTGAGTCCACTACTTTTTAATTTATATGTTAGACCCCTTGCCACCATTGCGGAACAAGCCGGACTTATTATTTATTCTTACGCTGATGATACTCAGATCATCTATTCACTTTCCACAGGTCAAAACTCTACCACATCATCCCTTCTTTCCGGTCTAAATAACATAGCTAGTTGGATGCACAACAACAAATTAAAATTAAATGGGGATAAGACAGAGCTTCTCTTGTTCGGCCACAATACCGCACTTTGGGGCCCCCACCATTGGCCACAACAAATGGGTCCCCTACCTGTTCCCTCCAAAACAGCTCGCAACCTAGGCATCATATTTGATGATCAGCTATCGATGAGGCAACATGCGATCAAGGTCTCGGCCACCTGTATTACCATCCTCAAGTGGCTGAGAAAGATCTTATGGATGCTTCCCCATGACACCCAGAGAACCGTAGTCCAAGCGTTAATTACATCTCGGCTGGACTATGGGAACGTTCTCTTTCTGGGTGCATGTAAGGAGGTGACCCGTAAACTTCAGACGGTCCAAAACATGGCCGTACGCTTACTCTGCAATCTCCCCAGATCCTCTTCCACCTTGGCTTCTTTGCGTAGCCTACATTGGCTCCGAATGGAAAACCGTTCTAAATTTAAGGCCCTCTGCATTATGCACCGTATCAAGTCAGGTACTGCCTCTCTTTATTTAAGCACTCCGGTTCAACACTATTGTCCCCTCCGCACTCTTCGTTCGTCTACCCAACATAGATATCAGGTCCCTCGTATTAGGAGAGCCAGAATCGGCGGCCGCTCATTCGCTTACTTGGCTTCCTCCTTGTGGAATACCCTACCTCTTTCCTTACGCACTGAATCCTGCTATCTAAGGTTCCGCAGAGACCTAAAGACGTGGTTATTTAACCTATAGCCCCTTCACGGTTTTTAAGGTCCATTCTATGTAACTACTCATTCTCTCTCTTTTGTTTAGCGCCGGGAAACCTCCGGGTAGCTGTGCGCTGTATAAAATTAAATATAATAATAATAATAATAATATAAACTGACACTTCCTTGCAACAATTCCATGACGTTGCTAAGGGATTATTTCCCATCTGGGGTCCTATATTCACTGGTAGAGAACTTAGGCGATTGTCCAGGGTGGTGGAGAATGTCATCAATCTTACTACGATAATTATGACAAACATGACAGAGGAGCTTCAGGCCACGAGACTTGTTTCACTTCAATATAGGATGGTTTTAGATGTTATCTTGGCTGATCGAGGAGGAGCATGCCGCGTGATCGGCAGCTCCTGCTGTGTTTACATCCCAGACTCCGCCCCCACAGTTCATTTAGCAATTCAGAAGTTACATCGCATAGCCTCAGAAATACACACAGATAATGGATCCTGGTCACTCTCTGGTTGGTTCTGGGGACTCGTATCAGCATGGAGTTGGAAGTTATTAATGATAGTGGCCGGAGCGGCAGGCATTCTATTCACTTGCTGTCTCTGCATGCAATGTGGGCCTGCCTGTTGCTCTTATTGTGCTACTAAACTTACGGCTATGATTGTCCCCTCTCCCATCCCTTCAAAAACTCAGATGCTCCAACAGGAGATTCGTGAGTTGATGGCCATTGATGAGGAGGTTTTCCAGGATTAGTCCCTAAATAGTTAGCTACATCACGCTAAAAGGAGGGTTTGAGGAACTGAAATCTAAATTAGGCTTTGGGAGTAAACTGCAGACACACAGTATCGTTTAGAAATTAGCGTGATGTACCTATTCAGTTTAGTATAGGTACCAGTGCATTAGTGGGTTTCACATATATAATAATTTTGTGGTTGCTACACACCCTATATGAGTTTGTATTTTGACGGGTATTATAACTTAACCCGGCCAGCGCCATTTTGGGGCCTAGCTTGTCTGCAGCACTAGCAGAATCCAACCATTATAATCAGTAAGGGTCGTTCCCTCGAGAAATAGCATGACAACTGTAACAAACTGCTGCTCCTGCATGTTAGGCCTGTCAAGGTTATAGGTGGGGGTAGGCCGGATAAGCACATTCCAGGAGGCGCTGTGCGAACCCACCTGAGACAGGCAGAAGGGAGTTGCCCTTATCGACCTTGCTATAACGAGCTGAGCTGAACTGAGGTTGCTTTGTGTCCCATATATGGTCTTTCCTTTGCAACAACCTGTACCAACTTGTATTTTTCCTTCTTAGGTAACGGTTTCGAAATGTAACAGTATATATGTGATCTCTTGATAATGTTCCAGCAGTCTTCTCGGTGGACCTCGAGGGGTTAGGTCGTGAGAGGCTCCTCTGGCAGAGTTTGTTTGTATAATAAATGATTGAACCTTCTTCACTGCCAACTGACTGGTTATTGGTAATTGGTATTGGGGGCTATTAGTAAGTATAGCTCTATATGATATTATTTATATTTCGGTACTTCAGTGGAACTCTCAGCAGGCCCCGTACCTTCTGTGCTACCACCTCAGGCATGTCGATCAGGCCTGGGGTCCACCAGCTTGTGGGCCTCAATGTCAGTATGTCGCCATCTTGTCACCCAGTAGGGCCAAGCCTCACAGCGGGGGTCCACTGCATTGTCGGGGAGGGAACCCCATCTCAATGGCAAATTAGTTCCCTCTCCTACAACATATAAATCAGGCCCTAAGTCAGAAGTTAAAATCTTTGATCATGACAAACCCGGATTGTTTATGCGACCTGCACTCCGTCTTGGTCGGCCTCCAATTGTGCTAAGGTCGTGGTCTACTGAAACCATAGACTATCATTGTCAATTTGTGAGTTTTGAGGGGTAAAATAGGTAGTAGGGGAGACTTAGAGGGTCAAATCATGGACTGCACAGTGAGGAGCTGCAAGGAGAAGTATATGTAGCAGGGAAGTACATGGGATATGCATGAGCTGCACCTGCACACTGAATAGTGCAGCGTGGGGCAGAGCGAAGGGGTTAAGGAGAAATTTATTTATTTAAGCAAATCTATATAGCGCAGACTTTACCCAAAGGTGCTAGAGTGCTTTACAATAGAAATATTTTGTTTTGTTATATGGAGGTTACAGAAGGCTTTAAATGAACAAATACTACCAAAGTAGCTACAATGTTCAGAATTACAATTACAAAAGGTAAATCATTACAGAAAACACTAATATATATATATATATATATATATATATATATATATATATATATATGTATATATATATATATATATATACATATATATATCTATATATATATATATATATATATATATATATATATAAAAAACAGAGTACAAGAGGTATACACAGCAGTGAAAGGTTGAGGTACTGTAGATGTCTCTGCCGGGAATTGATTACAGTGTCTTAGCTAAAATCGAGTTGGAGGAGGAGAGCTTTCAAGTCCGTCTTAAAAGTAGGTAGTGAGGTGGTTGCGTGAAGATTTGGAAGTGAGTTTCCAATTTCTGGTTGCGCTACCTGAGTAGGATTGTATATTGTAACGGAAGGGGGTTCGAGCAGCATTGCTTTGATTTCTACAACTGTTGTGGAAAGGCAGTGTGTTAAATACAGTCATATAAGGTATTTACAGACGCTGCACGCTGAAAGAGCAGCACGGTACAATGTATGTAGCGAACGAGTTTAGGGACATGTGTAGGCTGCTCACTGAAGGGCTGCAATCGCGGGAAGGTATGTAGTGAAGGGGTGAAGAAGCAGGGCATGTCATGGAATGCAAACAGGGTACGCAGGATGCAGGATGCATGCCTTGGCCTGATCAATGTGAGGGCTTTAGGGAAAGGAGCACGCTTGTACTAAACGGTTCAGGGAATATACAAAGCTGGCGCTGCATGCTGAAGAGGCTGCATGGGGAAGTTTGGGTATGTTGCGAAGAGGTGTTGATGACATCGCATGCACTGAGGGAGTGAAGAACCGGGTTATTTAGAACCCAGCGGTGCCAGGGGACACACCCGAAGTCTCCGGATTCACCTGTCTCAGAACTACAGAAACGCGGACTCTTCTTGGTGACGTCAAAGATCAAATTTATTGGCTGCAACCAGTAACAGAGGTCCACGAAGTACAAAAGCTGTATATTCGTAGGAGACTGCTCAATCTTACAAAGCAAGCCATCCCTTTTATACCAAATATTGTGCTTCAGGCAAACATTCCTTATTTACAGTTGACCAATCCCATGTGTACACAAAAAAAAACATTGCATGACAAACCCACATTTCATTATCCAGCCCACCATCAATTTCTCGGGAAGGCCCAACACTCTTCATCAGATAAATCGAACGGACCCCTAATAAAAACAGGCACCTCCTCATCGTAAACAGGCCATAAAGAAAGGAGCAGAGACAGGTGTAAGTAAGATAAGACATAGTTGTGTGCAATAAAGGGTTTATAATGTCCTGTGCCTTTATCTTCAATCTTGACCAGCTGCTGAACAAGGAACTGGCTCAACAAGTTTGGCCTCGGGCAACGGAGTCAGCTTGCCCAGGTCACGCAGAAGTCAGCTAAAGGTGTACGTGTCCCAAGGACTCGTTCGGCCTTAGTCATCGGCCTATGTGAGGGCAACCACAAAATGGCTGCCATGCACAAAATGGAACCCAAGGGTTCAGAACGGAATCCCTGATTTCATGGTGATTTTGTCGCTCGAACATGACGAAAACACTCGTACATCTTACACTCGCCATTTTCGGTCCGCTGATACCAAAATCGCCATGATACGACGACCTTTATGAAATGGGTTCAGAATTCACGGAACCTCAGACCCTCCTTTTGCCCTTACATAGGCAATAACCTAAACCCATGTCAGTCTGAATCTAGGTCTATACTCATCAGATCATCAAGATGTTGCTGTAGCATCATCCTATTACTTAGCACGTCTCTTGATACAGGTCTCCTTACACACGAGGTAGCACAAAGGCCACATATAGCAGGGGCACACTGTAGACAAAGACAGAATAGGAAAAGGATGGCTAAGATCATCCCAATGACCATCAGAATCTTCCATCCCCAAGCGGATAACAGTTCCCAAAACCATCCCATCAACGACCAATCTCCTTTATCCACGTGTATAGATTCGGAGATCTTATGCAGTTTGGAAATGGCCTGGTACACTGTTGGAGCATTGTCTGGAATGAAAACACAGCAACTTGATTGGATCACTTTACATACCCCACCTCGATCTGCACGTATGACATCTAACGCAACTCTGTTCTGGAGAGTCATAAGGCGATCCGACTGGAGCTCAGCAGTCAAGTTACTAAGAGCACCGGCAGTCTCAATTACGGTGGACTCAACCACTCTCGTCAATTGCCGTATGTTCCTGCTGTTAACCATAGGTCCCCAAAACGGCAGAAAACCCTTCAAGAAATCACCTAATTCTTGTCCTGCAGTATCTTCCTTACTGAAGACACCTCTAACAATTCTTGTCTTGTGGTAATCTGCCGCAGCTGTGTAGGTGGGAGGCAACAGGAACGAGACGAAACATGTGCCTAAGAAATCGGGGGGCAACCATGTGTACGCTCTATCGTAACAGACAAAATAGGTACCCTTAGCTGCTAGAAACGATGGGGAAGTCTGGGACGCAAAAACATACGTCTCAGTGCAGGTACTCTTCCCTAACTGAGCTCTTGGATTCTTGCCATTACCTTGCAGACAGTAATAACCCTGATGGGGTACGATCCAAATCGGAGATGATCTTTTCGCTCGCTGGTTCTCACTCAGACTAACTCCATATCCAGTCACGTTCCATCCAATATACGCTAGTGTCTCATCTTTCGGGATAGTCTCATATGAACTAGCTCCTCTAATCATATCGACTATACCCTTAACTAGAGCACTATTCTTTGGATTGTCCTTCACAGAACGTAGGGGGTGGACTTCACAAGCATAGATGAACATTGTTCTGTATGCCCACACAGAACCATTGTAGCTGAATGGCAGGACTAGGTAAGGAATACCTTTATCAGTAGTATGAGGCATAAGACCACACACCCAACAGTTAGTTGTGTTCACTACTAATTGGTGTTGGTGCAGAAGCTGAACAAAGGAGTTATTAACGAATTCCAATCTTCTAATGGACTCATGTTCAGGAAGAGGATGAAAAGAATGCGAAGAAACAGTAGAAGGAGGTATGGGCTGTGTAGTGGGTGCAAACGTTACTTGAAAAGAGAATATAATATATCCCATCAAAAACATCATTAAGCTAAGCAACATAAAAAGACACAATATTAGAAAACATTTTCTACTCATTATTTTACACATTCTGCTTCTGAAATTCATTTCTTCGACAGGTCTCTCCATCTCGAAAAACTCCATCCTCTAACAGTGCTGCTCGCGGCTGTTGGGTGTTCTGTGCTAAGGAATGCGCCTGTCAGTCCAGGGACCGCCCTCGGACCAACCAGAACCGTCGACCTTACGTCTTCGGCTTGCACTCCAAAGACTTGACACCGCGACCCTACAGCTGAACCCGGATGGCGGTTCGAAAAACAAAAATCAGTCAAAACAGTTTCTCAGATGGGAGAGCTGAACCTTCAAAAATAGCAAAAGGAAAAATGTGGTCACTTTATTTGTCCCATGACTCTTGGTCGCAAATTATAACGGCCTTTGCCAGGCAATGTCTGGTCGCGAAACAGTAGTTCAGGCTCAGTAGTGTCCAATCGAACTGACGGTGGCACAGCTTCTTGCAGAAGATCGTCGCTTTCTTGCTCAGAACTTGTCCCAATTAAACATGCATCGCTAAAAGGCAGAAAATGAGGCACAGTGTCAGTTTCCGAATCAGGAATGCCCTCCTGGACCCACCGGTCGTACGGCAGAGGCAAAGGAACCCTCTTACAGTGTACGCCGTGGATCCAGTTCTTTTTTCCTTGCACTCGCACTGCAGATCGCGTTGATAAGAGCACCAAGTAGGGACCAATCCAGCGGGGCTGATCGTTCTTTGTCCGCTGAAAGTTCTTGATCAGCACCCACGAGCCAGGATCGATGACATGTCCTGGATCTTCAGAAGCCTGAGGCAGTGTATCGTGAACCTGTTGGTGTAAGACACGCAATTTAGCCGTCAAATCATACAGATAGTCAAGCAATACAGGGTGTTCAATCTCGCTGAATTTCGTCGGCCTCGGCACTCCCCATATGTTTGCCGGGCGACCAAACACAATCTCATAGGGACTAAGTCCCACTCGAGAATGTACAGTCATCCTTGTTGACAAAAGTGCTAAAGGCAGAGAATCAGGCCATTTAAGACCAGAGCTCGCCTGTATCTTGGCAAGTTTCAGTTTAAGAGTGCCATTATAGCACTCTACTAGTCCAGCTGATTGGGGGTGATTAGCAGCGTGGAATTTCTGGCGGATTCCTAACCCTTCACACACTCTCTTCATCACTTGACCCACAAATTCACTCCCATTATCACTCCAGACCATTCTCGGCAAACTATACCTAGGGAAAAACTCTTTGACAAGGGCTTTAGCTGTGGACAGGGCAGTATTATCTTTCAGGGGATATACTTCTACCCATCTTGAGAAGGCACAAACAACCACGAGTACGTATTTCAGGTTGTTGCACCTCTCCATGTGAATAAAATCTAGCTGCAAAACCTTGAACGGATACGTCGGAGGAGCAAAATGACCAGCTGGAGTTGGAGTTCCCTTACCAGGATTGTACCTCAGACAGACCATACAATTTTTGACCACATTCTCTGCACACTTAGGAATTTCAGCATTTTGCCATACTGAAGCCAACAACTTACAAATCATTTTCACACTGATATGAGCCATCCCATGCGCCATTGTAACCACTGCAAGCACGTACGCATCGGGTAACAACCATCGCTGATGCTCTGACAACTCAACCCAACAACCATTCGCATCCAATTTACCCGTACTCTCTCTCCACACACTCAATTCTTTCTCTGTAGCTTCAGCTTGAATCGACTTCACACTCTCTATCGTATCCTCGCATATTCCTCTATCCGGAACCCATCTTGCCGGCCCCGCAACATACATCCGACTCATCACATCCCTTGCCACGTCTTTCGCAACTTCGTCTGCTAACGCATTACCACGACCAACATCATCGGTAACCTTCTTGTGTGCACTGTATTTCACAATCGCAACTTGCAACGGCAAGGTAAGTGACTCCAGAAGCTCATTCACCAACTGACCATTCTGAATCTTCGTCCCATGAGATGTCAGGAACCCACGTTCCTTCCACAAGCGTCCAAAACTATGAGCCACACCAAACGCATACTGGCTGTCGGTATATATGGTCCCTTTCTTTCCTTTCGATAACACACACGCTCTCGTAAGTGCAAGCAACTCTGCTGCTTGGGCTGAATTATGTGGGATACGTGCAGCTTCAACAATCATATGCAAAGTCGTAACAGCATATGCCGCAGTCGTATCACCATTCGGAAGCTTGAAGTATGAACCATCCACCCATAAGGTACCATCACACTTCGCAAGAGGAGTGTCCCTAAGATCTATTCTTCCTTTTGTTTCCTCCTCTGTCCTGAGAAAGCAATCATGTTGTTCAACAACATCTGTCTCTACTGAAATCGGCAATAACGTGGCTGGATTCAACGTATTGCATCTCTTTATGTGCACATGACTCGCTAGGAGTGTCAGCTCGTAACCTGACAATCGAGCACTAGTTAAGTGCTGTGTCTTGGTCCTGTTTAACAAAGTATCCACTGCATGTGGAACCATCACGACCAGCGTATTATTCATCACCAAACCAGCAGACTGTCGAATAGAAACAGCTGCTGCCGCTGTGGCTCTCAAACAACTCGGCAACGCTCTAGCTACCGGATCCAAAGTCGACGAGAAATACGCACATGGACGCTGCTTGTCCCCAAAAGATTGTGTCAACACTGACAACGCACATCCCTCTCTCTCGTGGACATACAACGTAAAGGGCTTGCTGTAGTCGGGGGTACCCAACACAGGAGCTGAACACAACGCATTGCGTAATTGGGAAAAACTTTTCTGACAATCTTCAGACCACGGGAGGGGATTCGGTGTATCTTTACAGGTCAATGCCACCAGCGGTTTGGCTAGCAGAGAAAAATTTGGTATCCATTGTCTGCAATATGACGTAATACCCAAGAAAGCACGCACTTCTCTCTGTGTAATTGGCACACTCATTTTCGCAATCGCTTGAATTCTTTCTGGGGTCAATCTTCTTCCCTCCTTCGATAAGAGATGACCTAAGTAGGTCACTTCTTGTCGACAATACTGTAATTTCGAAAGAGACACCTTGTGATGAAAATTGGACAAATGACGCAGCAATGATAAAGTAGCTCTCTTACAAATTTCCTCAGTATCGGCAGCAACAAACAAATCGTCAACCTACTGAAGAAGGGCAGCGCCATCTGATAAGACAATCGCATCAAGTTGCGTTTTCAGAGCTTGACTGTATATTGACGGACTCTCACAATAGCCTTGAGGAGCGCGCTTAAACCGGAAGCTTCGACCTCCTAAAGAGAAGCCGAAAATATCTCTACTCTCCTCAGCAATCGGGATGCTGAAGAAAGCATTCTTCAGATCAATCACCGAAAACCAAGTGGCCGAAGCTGGAATCATGGTCAATAAGGCAGTAATATCAGGAACAACAGGAAATTGTGGCAGGACTATCTTGTTAACCTCTCTAAGATCGATCACAAACCTGTAAACAGGTGGCTGAGAAGAGTCAGTGCGTTTCAGGACACGCAAAACAGGGCTATTGCACACATTGCCTCTTGTTTCTTCAATCATATCTTTCTCAATCAAATCGTGGATAATCGCTAGCAACACCCTTTCACCGTCACTAGAGATCTTATATTGGGTAATGCGCGGCATTTTAACGTTCGCTTTTAACGTCACAACATATGGCGGTATCTCCAAAAGACCCACATCATTAGGTCCAGTAGCCCAAATAGTATCAGGAAGAGAAGACAATTCGGTCGGAAGTTGATCCCTCGACAAATACATCGGAGAGACCACTTTCTTACCCAATGTTAGTTGTACTCCCGAAGGAGAACAATACAACGTTGCATACAATCTTTTCAACAGATCCAATCCCAACAAGTTCTCACCACAACCTGTCGTCAGAATAAGGGGTGCTTCAAGTTCACGAGGTCCAACAGAAAGAGACAAAGGATTAGAAATTGGGTTTCTAACTGGGGCACCAGAAAAACCTACTGAAACATTCGTTAAGCCAGACAAAGGTGCGTCAGGGAGTCTAGAGTGCATAATAGAACTCTTCGTAGCACCAGTATCCAACAGAAAAGGCTCTGACACACCTGATGTAATCACCTCAACATAAGGTCCACTCTGATCTACTGGAACTGAAACAACTCCCTCTCTTTGTCCATGGCTGTCCTAGCAATCATTACCATCCATATTCTCACCTTCAACATAGTAGTCGTCAGCATAGTACTGAGTCGTCCTACCAGGTGCACCATTCTGCTGATCATAACTATTCATCGAATTTTTGGAGGAAAGGAACGCGCGTTCTGGGGAAAACCTCCACGTCCCCTCCCTCGGGAATTTTGCTGACCACCTCGACCTCTTGCACCCGAAACACCATTCATACGCTGTAACAAAATAGGGCAACTATACTTGAAATGACCCTCTTCCTTACAATATGAACACTGATTGGGGCCTACCAGAGAACGCTGTTGAGGAGACTCGAACCTTTGCGAGTTTCTCTGAAACTGCTGAGGCTGCTGATAATCACGCTGGCTACTACGGGGCGGATACGCTTGCTGTAAGAGCACCTTCGTCTTCAACTCTTTAGTTTTCTTGTCTGCTCTATCCTTCTCGTCCTTATCCCTATTTTCGTAGTACTGCGCAGTAGCCAATATCTGTGCTAAAGAGGAAACGGCCCAAGAACTCTCTGAATCCTTCAACTTGGTACACAACTCGGGAAGTAAATTGTGCACGAACTTATCAACAAACAAACGTTGACCACCTTCTGTACTCATGTCTTTTTTTTTTGGCAGAGTTTTATATAGCGCGAACTAGAACCGAACCGAATCAGTTATCAGAGCGCTTTACATAGCACCAGTTACGTTACATGAGGACACACTTTCATTTTAGGCACGGGGAGATCAAGGGCCATATGTAGGTGGCCAAATACCGATCGGTAACACCGAAAAAGGGTCATTTTCGGTGTTACCGACAAAAATTTAGCCATGTGAGATGTAGGTAATACCGAATAGAGTCGATAATAACGAATCGGTAAAAACAATAAGTTACCGACTAGGAATTACCGAAACAATGAATACCGAATCGGTATAAACGATTCGGTAAAAACCCCAAATATGCTATGTAGCAAACCCCGGTAATACCGATTTTGGCCAAAATCGGTAATAACGATTCGTTAAATACCACATTTCAGGAGCATGTGGTAATCAGGAGGAGTCTATATAAACAGACCCAAAATGCATCAGTGTGAACACAATGGCAGGCCTCTATCTCATAGCAAGGCGGCTACGCCTGAGAGCAGCAGGAATGAGGATCTGGAGACGTGAGGAGCAGGTGTACAGAGTACGCATCACTCTGTTCCAGTTGACAGACGCAGAAATACACGAGAGATACAGATTGCACCCACAAACCATCCTGGAGCTAATACGGGACCTAAGACCCTATCTGGAGCATCAGACGCCAAGGGCCCACGCAATCCCCACCCATGTCCAGGTACTCTGCTGCCTGCACCTCCTTGCATCAGGAAGTTTCCAGGGTGTCATAGCAGCAGTGGGTGGAGTATCACAGAGCTGCCTATCCCGGTTCTTCAACACCTTCCTAGACACCATGATGGACAGAATGGAACATTACATATCCTTCCCCAGTACGCAGGCGGAGCTGCAGAGAACCAAGCTGGAGTTCTATCAACTTGCCCACTTCCCCCACGTGATCGGCTGCATCGATGGGACCCACATTCCCATCTGCCCACCTGCAGCAAGTGAATACATTTACAGGAACCGCAAATCCACCCACTCAATCAATGTGCAGGTGATCTGCAATGCCAAACACATAATAACAGACATCGTGGCAAAATACCCCGGGAGTACCCACGATGCTTACATCTTCAGGAACAGTGGCATACATACACGTCTGCTTGCTGGTGAATTTGCCGACGGATACATACTTGGTAAGTAAATGTCACACACCCTGATGTACACCCTGGCACAAGCTGTTGGTCACACCAATCAATGCAACTTATTTCTCATCATAGGTGACAGCGCATATGCCCTCCGGCCTTTTCTCCTCACACCATATCTGAACCCAACCACCCGAAGGGAGAGGAGATACAATGTGGCACATAGGAGCACACGCAACGTGGTGGAGCGCACTTTTGGTTTGCTCAAAAGCAGATTCCGTTGCCTCCACAAAACAGGAGGTGCGCGCCTGTACAGCCCCATCAAATGTTGCAAGATCATTGCTACGTGTGCAATGCTACACATTCTGGCCACTAAAAAAGGAACAGCAGTGGAACTAACTGAGTCAGAGGACGAGGACGAGGACAACCCTCAGCCAGAGCCCAGCGCGGCTGGTGCTGCTATTGAACATGATGGGAGACATAGACGGGCAGAGATTACATCACACTATTTCTGAGTGAGTAACGACACTGAGGCATTTCAAATTACATGTAGAGGTGTTTATTTGGCACACCTCCAGCATTGTGAGCATAGTCCAATTGGACATGGGTTACATCACCCATCACATGCATGTGGACAGCCAGTGTCCTTCACTTCTTGCGTCCCCGTGCTGCACGTGCATGTTCCCCATCGACACAGACTTGTGAGTCGGACCGTTCCTGTGCTGGGACATTACGTCCACTACGCCTCCTGCACTCGGTGGGTGAGGGTGTAATGCTACCACGGCTGGTAGCCTCCTCACTGTCGCCCCCCTTCCATATTTGAGGCCTTAGCATTCTGCATGAGCTCTAGCACTGAGGTCATGGACACCATCCCCCTGGCCACATCCCTGCTGCAATGCGCCATCTCCTCCTGCATGGCGATGGACCGGCGACACATCAGTGATGTCGTAGTGGCCAGCCGGTTCACCGACTTGGTATAGTCCTGGAGTCTCTGTCTCTCCCGGCGCATGCCAACACGGTCCTGCTCCAGCTGGCTGCAGAGGTTGTCCACCGAGGTTGCTACCCTCTCCATCCCTGCAGACATATTCTCCCCCATGGCACTGATACCCTTCTCCATCTTGTGCATATGTCTGTTAATGTTTGCCACCTCCCTGTGTAATGACTTCATCTCCCTCCATTGCAGGCGCTGGACCTTCAGCATGTTGCCTTCCAGTCCATCAAACACACTGTCACCCTGCTCAACTGCCACTGGACTGTCTGGCCTTGCCCTGCGGCGTCGTGATGAGATGTTCGCACCCTCGGATGCAGAACCAGCCCGCTCCCTGTTGGATCTCTCTACGATAGGACTTTGTGCGCGCTGGCTGCCCTCCTCCTCCGACGCCTCCATCTGCTGGAGGGTGTTCACGGAATGCCTCCTGCCTGACTGTGGTGGTGGTGGTGGTGGTGGTGTTGGTGAACGTGGCAGTGGTGACTGAGTGAGAGGGGATTGCGGACCTCCCTGGCGCTGTGGTGATGGCTGTGGTGGAGGATTGGCTGGCTGCGATGGCGCAGAGCTGGTGTTCCCTGCTGGCATGCTGTCTTCATCCCGTCCACTCCCCTCTGGCCTGGCTGACCTGCCTCTGCTGCCCTCAGCTGCACTGCGAGATGACTCGCCTGAAATGACACAAATGTAAATATTCTCAATGCTCTGTCTGCAATTCCATTGCATTAAAGTACATGCCAACAGTGCACAGTGGTTATCCTGACCTGTCCAATTCAATTACCATGCTATTGTGTTAGCTGCCCTGACTGTCCTGATCATGATTTCACACTGACTACATCACCCAGAATGCATTGCAGGTAAGCAGTAAGACATGGTGTGGAGTGGGAGCACATTTACCACTATGGGGGTTGGGGTTGGGGAGGGGGTAGGGCAGCATGCTGGGCATGCTTCTTACCTTGTTTTCTAGCTGCTCTGGCGGAGCTGTCTGCGTCTCCTATGCCACTCACACTCTCCCGCTGGATGGTGGACTCTACCATCTGTTCCAGTGGTGTTGGCACTGGGGCACGATTTTTTCCTCCTCCAGTTTTCCCAGCCAGCCTATGTCTCTCTGCCATCCTCTGTTTTGCTGTTTTTCTGAGGTCGTACCACCTCTTTCTGATGTCCTCTATGGTGCGCAGGGTCACACCTATGGCATTGATCTTGTCCCGAAAGCCACTCCATATTTGCCTCGTCTGTGCGTCTGGCACTTGTTGGGACTGGGCTCCAAACAGCTTGTGGTACTCTTGGGTGACATCCTCGATCAGGATCTCAAGCTCCTTGTCGCTGAACTTGAGTTTTCTTTTTCTTTCACCTGCCTCCTTCTCCTTGTCCTGGCTTGCCATTGCAATGCTTGTTCAGTGGTTGTAGTTTTTTTTTCTTGGCTGTGTTGCTGCTGGCTCCTCAGCTCTCCTGCCTGCCTGCCTGCCTCACAGTGTGCTCCAGGCCCTGTGCACCTGGCTGGGTGTGGCAACTTCCTGTTTGGGAAGTTAATGGGTGTATCAGGATTGGCGGATTCACCAAAACGCTATTTTTTGAATTACCGATTCGGTAATTCCGATTTTGGGTGTGGATTCGGTAACACCGATTCGGTAATGGGCTTTCGGTATGTATTTTTATTACCGATCAGTTCACAATCGGTATTTAATACCGATTTGCAACGATTCGGTAATGTTTAACGATTTTTTACCTACATCACGTTTACCTCATTCTTAATACCGATTCGGTATGAATCGGTATTAAGGATTCGGTATTGGCAATTTACCTACATATGGCCCCAAGTGATTTGCCCAGAATCACAGGGTTTTTTTTTTGGCGTCGTTACGGAGACTCGAACCAAGTTCCCCAGGTCCGAGGTCGAGCGCCTTAGCTGTTAGGCCAACCCCTCTCCCCTAATGGAGAGGGGTTGGCCACTATGGTCAATAAACGTCTCTTCAAACCTAGTGAAGAAATCAGACACGGTTTCATCCTTCTTCTGCTTACACGCAGACAATTTGTCCCAGTTTACTCGCATAGCGGGCATTACGGTTTTCATGTCGGTAATGATCCTACCAGGGAGTTCTGCAACTACAGGCTCAGGTTTAGCACCACCAATTTGTCGGCCGTCCGCAGCGCTAATATTAACCCATGTATCACCTAACTCCTGTGCATGATCAGTATGACGAATCAGACACCATAAAGGTTGCGGGACCACATTTCCAAACAACATGTCTATATCAGCTAGATTCATAACACATGAGTCTGCAGTCTGTGATAATTCCTTATAGTACCCTGCAGGATTTTTACGGGGGTCAGGCAAAGCCTGTTTAAGAGCCAAAACTTCAGCACGTTTCCATGGAACATGTACCCAAACACGTTGAAAATGAGGCAGAACAGCTGGATTAGCTGTTGGGTCCCCTTCTCTCCAAACTGGGGGAACTTCTCTCATTGGATATTGTCGCACCTTTCTCCTAACAGAGACGTCAGGATCAAACAGTGGCTGAGAAGGAGACTCACTCCTAAACGACAACAACGTCGCGACTGCTCTTTCAACATCGAGACCCACAATCGTGCCCTTTGCAACCTCGGATTGCACATTGGACAACTCCGGCGGAGTCTGTCCCAAATCATCATCTTCCCATTCCTCACGAAGAAAACCGCACATCTTATCGAAGACATATCTCTGTTTCGGTGCTTCCCATTGAAGGAAGACATCCATAACAGACTCTAAATCATATCTTAAAGGACGAGTGACCCATTTATGTGCTAAATGATCCAATACTTCCCTCTCTCTGGAATCAGGCAGTTGACTACGCAACTGATTACGCTCTGAAACAGGGGTCATATTCAATGACACAAAGAAAGGAGACAAGAGAGTAGTGACAGTATCAGTCATTCTCTGTCGAACAGAAGGAGAGGTTGACAGGACAGGAGATAAAGCGGACTGAGAAAAGGTCAACGTAGGAGCAGTAGCAGAGGAGGTAGCGAGGACAGGTGAAAAAGTTGCAGGAATTAAAGGCGGAGCAGGTAGCAAAGTCGGTGGCCCTTGAGAAGGCTGCGCCAAAGGAGTAGGAGCCAGCTGAAGAGGAGCTGGCGGCTGTGGAATAACAAGAGGCTGCACAACTGGAGGTTGCACAACTAAAGGTTGCGGAGGTGCTGTAGCACTCTGCACATAAGGGGGTGGCGAACTCAACAAATGCGACATCAAGGGATCTTTCTCAAGTTCCTTCGCTGCATCTTTCTGAAGAAGCGGCAAAGCTGGGTAGCATTTATCAATCGCCATTTTACGTTGCCAGTGCAACTGCTCATTCGCTTGTTCTTCTTCGTTATCTTTAAACTGCATAGCAGCTTGCATTATCGAGATACCCTTCTCTCTTTTATTCTTCTTTGCTAATTTAATTTCTTTCTGTTTGGCTTCCTTTTGCCATAGGCGGAAAGAGTCAAACATCGCCGGCCGGGCTTTCTTCTTAAAAAGTCTAACCTCTAGATTATCTAAAACTTCCGTATCAAAAACACCATATTGGGGCCATTTGAGGGCACCATCTTTCCTAGTGTACCTAATCCATACTTCATTATACGTGATGGGGCCCACGCCATGTTTCACATAAAGCTCATAGGTTGGAGTTCCAATCGGAGGAACCGGACACGAGTCCTCCAATCAGGAATCCCTATTACAACCACAACAAAATATCTTACCAAGTCTGCTAAGACCAGGCATCTTCGCTCTCTAGTCTAGCTTCAAACTTCAAAGGATTATCGAATACGATAGTCTCGTGAATACACGAGTCCCTCGGCTTTGGTACTTGCAAGGCCCAAATCAAAGATCCCAAGGGGATACCCAAAAACTAAGGACTGGGAGACGCTCCACTCATACTTAACTGAGGTATCGATGACGTCACCAGAAGACCCGTCTATCGTCTCGCTCTACAAATCGTCTAAGGCTCCAAGACAGGGCGACAGTCAGGGCAGCAGTCCTTCGTAGCCGTCGGAAAGCGGGGAACCTCGCAGCAAAGACTTTCGGACCACGACGACATACAGGGGTCGATGAAGTGGCAGGCCTTCCTCCAGAATTTTCACACGAAGCTCCTCACAATCGTCAGGCTTGGACCGGTACCGCTGAAGTCGCCCCACGTTGGGCACCAAATGAAGAACCGGGTTATTTAGAACCCAGCGGTGCCAGGGGACACAACCGAAGTCTCCGGATTCACCTGTCTCAGAACTACAGAAATGCGGACTCTTCTTGGTGACGTCAAAGATCAAATTTATTGGCTGCAACCAGTAACAGAGGTCCACGAAGTACAAAGGCTGTATATTCGTAGGAGACTGCTCAATCTTACAAAGCAAGCCATCCCTTTTATACCAAATATTGTGCTTCAGGCAAACATTCCTTATTTACAGTTGACCAATCCCATGTGTACACGAAAAAAACATTGCATGACAAACCCACATTTCATTGTCCAGCCCACCATCAATTTCTCGGGAAGGCCCAACACTCTTCATCAGATAAATCGAACGGACCCCTAATAAAAACGGGCACCTCCTCATCGTAAACAGGCCATAAAGAAAGGAGCAGAGACAGGTGTAAGTAAGATAAGACATAGTTGTGTGCAATAAAGGGTTTATAATGTCCTGTGCCTTTATCTTCAATCTTGACCAGCTGCTGAACAAGGAACTGGCTCAACAAGTTTGGCCTCGGGCAACGGAGTCAGCTTGCCCAGGTCACGCAGAAGTCAGCTAAAGGTGTACGTGTCCCAAGGACTCGTTCGGCCTTAGTCATCGGCCTATGTGAGGGCAACCATAAAATGGCTGCCGTGCACAAAATGGAACCCAAGGGTTCAGAACGGAATCCCTGATTTCATGGTGATTTTGTCGCTCGAACATGACGAAAACACTCGTACATCTTACACTCGCCATTTTCGGTCCGCTGATACCAAAATCGTCATGATAAGACGACCTTTATGAAACGGGTTCAGAATTCACGGAACCTCAGGAGACGCAGAGAAAGGGTCTATGCAAGATTTAGCGGAGTGCGCAGAGTTTGCCACGGATTGCATATCGAGGGCGCTGCTGGGTGCAATAAGCGTAGTTAATGGGGTGCAGCAGGGCATGCCACGAGCCGGATGTACACTGAAGGGGCACGCACACACTGCACAGCAGGGCGCTGGCTAGGTCAGTGACGGCAGAGCAGACCCAGGCAGGGCAGGAGGAGGGAGGAGGAGGCAGCACACATTCCCAGCCAGCCTGCGCGGGCGCTGCTGTTTGGTCTCCCGCACACTCCCAGGGCCTTGTCTCACGAGCAGAAGAGAGAGAGGGCGCGCAGCACTTGCTGCAGGTGGCTCACACCTGTGGAACACTGAGGTGACTGGACCACGAGTGAGAGGGCAAACAAGCACTTTTTTATTGGCGAGCAGCCCCTGGATTCGGACTGCAAGCGCGCGGGACAGGAACTGCTAAAGGAGGGCTTGACGTGAGCACAACGGGAGAGGGGGAGTTCCACGTCTGCGCACCACGGCTAGGAAATCCTGTTGAGCGCGGGGTGCCGACTGCTGCCCTCTAAAGGCATGGGCACGAGGGCATACAAACCTACCAAAGATAAAGAGGGAATATCTTGAGCTCATCAAAGTCCACTTTATATGATGAAAAGGAACAGTGTGGGCTGAAAATACAACAAGCGCCGAAACACAAGCGCGGCCCACGGCTGCGAAAGTGAAACAGTACTCGTGCCTGCAATGGGGGAGTGCGGCCGAGAGCACACACAGCGTTTCCTTTGCAGGAGCGAGCATGGGGCACCATCTGTTTGCAAGTTAATTACAAACAGATGTGCCAAAGTTTGCTTCCGCAAGGGAATCGCCAAACGTGCACGCGTTGCAATTGAAAGCAATGCAATGCGTGCACGTTTCCGGCCTCAAAACCGAATCGATTTCTAGAGGTCACCTCCTTAGCAGTGCTGCATAGGCGAGACCTAAAAAAGACAGGGACTTAAACTAGCATCCCATAGAAAATAATGGTACATTTTATTTTTAATCTGAAATTGTGTGTGTGTGTGTGCGGGTTTATGTGTGTGTGTGAAAAGTTATATTCAATGTAGAATATTCTTTTTAATTAAAAACATTTATATTGAAGTTAGTATTGTTTAAAAATCATTAAATAAAGCATCTAAACTTTATTACAATTGAAAACGAAACAAAATTAACTAAACAAATAGTTTTACCAAATGTTTGTAAATAATAATTAAATATAAAAATGCTATTGAGCTTGGGATTTTTGCAATTATTTTAACTAATAATATTTATACACTTAAATATTCAATTTTTTATTATTTATTCAACAATTACAAGTCAAGAAGGCTAGGATAAATGTACAAAACCAGATGTAATTATTTTAAAGGACAAAGCAGAAGCAGTTCAGAATCAATATAAAAAGCCAGATGCTCACAACTATCTCTAATGCACTGTGAATGAAATATAATACGAGGAAATTGTGATCCCCTGTCCATCATGACAACCCCTATGAACCTGATTTTCAGGCATGATCTGTTTCAGCAAATTGTATTGGACTGTACAAATTTGAACTAGCATTACATGTGAAGTGCAAAATGCCAGCTACCACTGGATTAAGGATGCAATTAACACTAAAAATGCAGGACCATGTTAGATACAGCAAATGTGTTATTGCACAAGATTTAGAACCAGAATCATATTAATTGAAATGTTCTCTTTAGGAGGTATACAGTTTGGATTTACATGATTATCTCAAAGTAATACAAATAGGCCCTGGGCATTCTCATGAAGAACACATGAGAATGTGAGTTGGGTGTATTCCCATATGCTGGTGCGATATACATAACAGATGATGACTTGAATGAACATTTACAAAAGACATGTGGCCCAGCACCAAGTCATAGGTTGAGCAGGCATAAAAGACTTGCTAGCCTTAGTAATGATAGTTGGAGATCATATTTCATTCTGAGCAAGGGCCATTTCATTCCTCTAAAGAATTAGCAGAGTAGCAAGATATGGTGGAAGTAAGTCTCCAGTTCTCACATCCATTTAGGCCCAGCTCAAACAGAGTAATTGAGAGAGCTAACAGTACAGTGAGATAAGGCTTAATGGCAAGGGTTCTAAATACCGGTGCTTAGTGGGTCCATAACTGAATAGTGCACAGAGAGCTTTAAGAAATACGCCAGGGGTGCATTTTGTTGAACTGTACTTCTAAGGAAATGCTATTTGATGCCAAAGTTTATTGGACTTTCCAGGCTGGAGGGTTCTGTATGATCAGTTACGTCTTACTTTGTCGCAGGATTTGCAATTTACGTCTTACTTTGTCGCAGGATTTGCAATTTACCTGAGATAGTTAGGCCAGACTACAGCTCTAACATCATATCATGTTACTGGCTAGCTGTCAAGGGTTGGCGAATTTGAGGTAGAGAGACTGGAATTGAAGGAAGAGTTTAGTCCTGACTATCGACTTTCAGTGCAGATGCTGGCGATGAAAGAGTGAAGTCTGCTGAAACAGTACAGCTGGATTATTTCGCCCACCATATACAGCAGACCAATGCAGCTCCAACAATCACCACTGACTGTACAGCATACTGACCATATCACAGAGTGTGTCCCAGTTAAATCTCCCTCACAAAACTCAAGAACACTAACCTAAGCATCTATCATCAATGAACTTTTAACATTTCTAATCTCACTTGTGTGTTTTTCTAGGCACAACGTGATTTATTCATTTGATTTCTTAGCTGAATATGCTGAAAAAAAGTTCTATGATTTGAAATTAAATAATACAAACAAAATATGTTTTGGGAGCTGAAGGTTGGCAAATACAAGGGCCAGATATTTCCTACATGTTGTTCCCAGAGTATTTCATATTCTTAAGTGGAGTTATCCAACAAACTACATAGACCTGTTTTGCTAATGTTGATAAATTATTGATGTGATACAAAAAAGGCTGAGCTGTTCCTGAGAGCAAAAAGGATTGTACTAGATGTGCCGGTATGTGAGGATATTGTAGAATCTCAATGGGAACTACAGTTGGGCATCCATAGTGTTGGATGTAATGCTCTCACACACCCTTGCGGATGTCATGCTTCATCATCTGGGCTTGCTCCTCGTGGGTCGGCGGTGCAATACCCAACGGGCGACACCTCAAAGAGGGGCACTTTGGCGGAGATCTTTTATCCAACTGGCGTATGATGAAGTGGGGGTGTGGGGCCAGAATAATGTAGACTTGATCTGTGAGTTTAAAATAGGGCTAGGAGTACCAGGAACAGGTTTTTTCTGGGGGTCCCCTGCTCTAATTACAAAAGAAAAACTAACCGGTACTCGTTGGAATATTATGTTTCCTGTCTCGAGTCTAAGTTTAGTATGTGCTCTGGTTGGCCGACATGTTTCTCGCCTATGTCTAGTGACTGGCGATTCTTCAGGACCCAGAATATCAAGCAAAATATCAAGAAGAATATTTCCTTTGAATTACTGTCTACGTTGGTGAGATCTGTTCTAGGATCTATTGTTCCGTGACTATTTAAACAAATAAAGTGAGTGTTGTACAATGTCTATACCTGTGTTGCGGGTCATCTACCTTGATAGGGAGAAAAGAAAGCAATGCAACAGGTATGAAACTCTTGACCAGGGTGATCTCGTACATTCCAAGTGTAGCGCTAATCGTATGTGAACTAAAACCAATGTGAAACAGCGTAGTGAGAATGCCTGTGTGGTGGTTCAGTCAAGCTCACACTCTATAAAAACACAATTAAAAAGTAGTAGCAGCAGTTATTTGAAGGTGATTGTAACTAGAACACTCACCTAATGGTTAGAGAATCTAGGCAACAACAGTACCTGGCGATCTTTACATCGGATATAGACTTCCAGTCTCTTGGCTGAGTGTGGGAAGGAACATGGGAAAACAAGCTAGCTGTGGTCTCACTTTAAGTAGTTTGTCTAAGGAACTTTGCTAGTATAAAATGCATGTATCAATGTGCAGAACCAGTTAAAACTACTCGGTTATTCAATAGAAGAGTATAGTGTTGAAGGTTCCCCACTATGTAATACTCTAAAGGTGTAGCCTAGGTTAATGCACAATGGATTGAGGTCGTGCTCAGTTTACTTAGTTGGAGGATTGAGCGTAAACAATTTAAAGGCTAAGGTTAAAATAGGTAAGGGTAAGCCCAGGGGTTGTTCTCACGCTTAGTACTCACAGTTAGTCGTCCGTGTAACAAGCCATCAGCACCTACCCCAGGCCGCCAGGTCCGGTAGGTGAATGCTGACCTGGCGGCCATGTTTTTAAGGTGTGGTAGATTGGTCATGTGATCACGGGACCAATGCTAATTAAGTCATGTGACAGTAATGGAAAACACAGCGGCCATTACAGAGTGGTGTTTTCAGCCTGTAACGGTACTCATTACGGTGCAAGTAGGTGTTCAAGTTATCTCCTTCATGTTAATGATCAAAGCCCTACTCGAGCTAATAAAACAAGGGTTGCCAACGGAGGTAAAAGCTATTGGAAAACAAAGCGACCCCCTCCTAAAATTTAGGGGTCCGTAGTAACTGTTCTGTATTATACGGCGTCCATGACAGTATGTGGCGCTTAATCAAATTAATACCCAAAAAGGGACATGATTCAAATAGGTGAGCTTACTACGGGTATATTATGTGTAAAACACTAGAAGCCCAATAATTAGTGATCTATGTATAGTTCAGTATCATGCGCTCAAACCCTCAATGAAGGGTAGTGTACAGTAGCTGGGCTACATGGCAGGGTACAGGCGTATTGTAAACTACATAACTGTCTGTAGCAAAAATTTTGTTTTTTGCATATAGTATTTAGCTAGCGGAGTCCTAGTAGAGTTTAGAGGTTACTCCACGGTATGTCCTCGTTGAGGCCCATACTGTCTGTTGATAAGCGATGTATCCACCTTTGCTCTTTGTAGAACAGACTCTGTTTGGACGCCTTGGGATTAGCTTCCAAGACTAACCACTTAAGGGAATCAGCAGTGTGGTTTTTCTCAAAGTAATGTTTACACATCTTGGTATTGGCCTTTTTACACCGGAAATTACTGCGGTGCTCAGAAATGCATGTCTTTATGGTGATTGTCGTCATTCCCACATAGTATAGTGCACATAGGCAGATTAGCAGGTAGATGCAGTTAGTGCTGCAATTTGTGTGGCTCCTGAGCTCCCAGCTGAAGGAGTCGGTTAGTGCAATGGTTTTATATACACTTGTGTAAGGACACGAACTACATGAGCCGCAAGGGTAGTGTCCCACAACTGCAGGTAGCTGCCAAAGAGTGCTTTGACAAAAGGCAGTTTTTATTTTAGGTCTAGTTTTGACAAGGATGTCTTTGACGTTCTTAGACCTTTTGAACGCGAACCGGGGCGGTTCTAATTCAAGTATTCTTGTGCTTAGAATTTGCCAATGTCGATTTTTTTCACTCCATTTGAAGCTGGTGTGAATGTAGTAACGCAAGTGGTTTCCAACTGGATCTTTGACTCTGCGTTCCAGGATGCTCTCTCTGTGGTTGTTCAGAGCACGTTTCCTAGCCTGGGCAATTACCCTGGTGGGGTAGCCCCTGTCTGCTAAGTTCCTAGAAAGTTTCTTGAATTCCGACTTATAGCTCTGTGTTTCGCTACAATTTCTCCTGACCCTTAGAAATTGCCCGAATGGCAAGTTGGCTCGGAGTGCTTTGGGATGGTGGCTGGTGAAGTGTAGGAGACTGTTGCGGTCTGTGTTCTTTCTGAACATGGTAGTGCTCAGTTTGCCTCCTACAGCCACGATGGTCAGGTCTAGAAACGCAATTTGGGAGGCTGATGCCATCATGGTGAATTTAATGTAAGGGTTAATGGTGTTGATCCAACCAAAGAATTCATTATAGGACTCCCTGTTGCCAACCCAAAAAATCAGAATGTCATCTATGAAACGTTTCCATCATTTTATGTTGGAATAGTATGGGTTAGCCTGTCCAGTGATGTGTCTAGCCTCAAAGTCAGCCATATACAGACAGGCTACACTAGGAGCAAAAGTACTGCCCATCGATGTCCCCTGTGTTTGGTGGTAGTATTGCCCTTTGAATTCAAAGTAGTTCTCAGTTAGCGCTTGTGTTGCACATTTCATGATGAATGCGGTAGGCGTTGGTGATTCCCAGGGACCTGTGTTCAGAAGATCCTCAATGACCTCTAGTGTGGCCCTCTGTGGGATGTTTGTGTAGAGGGCCTCCACATCTAGGGTAATGAGGAAGTCGACTTGGGCACTGTCTTCAAAATCATGTAGCAGGCGTAACATGTCGGTCGTGTCCTGAATGTACGAGGGGATTTTTCTCACCAAAGTTTGGAGAAAATGATCGCAAAATTGCGAAAGGGGTTCAAGGACAGAGTCATTGAATGATACTATCGGGCGGCCAGGGACAGGTGTTACTCCCTTATGGATTTTGGGTAAAATATAAAAATAGGGTACCCCTGGGTCTTTTTTCACCAGAAAGTCAGCTTCTTTCTTGCTGATCCATCCATGGCATTCAGCGGATCCAACCAATCCGCTGATTGTACATTTGAGACGTGTGGTCGGGTTGGCTGGGAGGGGTGTGTAATATCGTCTATCACCCAGTTGTTTTAGACACTCAGTGTCATAGTCTGTTGTATTCATGAGGACTGTTGCTCCTCCTTTGTCAGCCTGTTTTATAGTGATAGAGGTGTCGCCGGCCAGGCATTCTAGGATCCCCATCTCCGCTTTGGAGATGTGATGTCTTTTAGTACTGCTTGTTCATAGGTCAGAACCTCGTTAGGCACCATACCACTTTGTGGTGTAAATGTTGATGCATTGTGGAGGCTTCTTCTGAAGTTTCTCTGGGGTTGCCATCAAAGAATGCCTTGAGTCTGATTTTCCTGAAGAACTGTTGTATGTCACAGATCTGTTGGAAATTGTCAATTTTCGGTGTCGGAACAACTCCGAGGCCCTTATGCAGAACCCTTTCCTCCTCAGTTGTAAGTTGGCGTGTGGACAGATTAACTACCAAACTTACTTCCTGCTGGTTTTGCTCCTGGTGTCCATCCCTTGTGCTGGAGGGTCCTCCCATTGCACTCTCTTGTCTGGCCCGTAGCCTCTTTTTCGTCCGCGCCCTCTGCCCCAACCTCTGTCTAAAAAAGGCTGGTTGTTACCTTGTGGGACAAACTGCGGAGGGTATTAGGGGCCAAATTGTGGCATTGGTTGTGGGAAAAGAGGGTACTGCCAAAAAGGCGGTCCCTGGTAGGGAGCTTGTGGAAAATTGTATTGTCCACGCCTTTTTGCTCTTCTCCCTCTGTTCTGGTTAGGCTGCCAATCATCTCCACACGAATTGCTGTCACTGTTGGAGCCTCTTCTTGAGGAAGTAGTGCTAGAGTCTGAGAGATAGCCCGTACCTGGTGGGACATAATCTGATTTAAGGTAAGGATATACCTTCTCCTTCGAGAAACGTTGGATATCCTTCTGCAACTTGGTTATTTTTTGTTTCATAAGATAATCCTTATGTTCAGCTAACTCCTTGTTCAGATCGGCTATCTTATTTTTAAAACCAGGATTAGGGACCGGGCTTTTCAGTGCACTCTCTGCAGCTTGGAAGCGTACCAGTAGTTCGTCAGCTAACCTTTTAGCTGTGTTCACGATCAAGATGAGAAGATCGTGTGTGCACTTCCAGGATATTAATGACCATTCAATTTTAAACTGCCCATCTTCCCAAAAATTTCTGGCGAAGTTTTTTACAATGAGTCCATTGGGGCGATCTTAGCCTTAAAATATTCTGCCATCATAGCGCCGTGTAATGTTATCCTTATCCATTCTCTTTTCAAATCTGAAAGTGTCTGCCAGTCAGTTGAGTTGCTCGCTGTGGCAGTATCAATGTCTAGAAACTCACAGACCAAGTCTACGTTATTCTGGCCCCACACCCCCACTTCATCATATGGCAGTTGGATAAAAGATCTCCGCCAAAGTGCCCCTCTTTGAGGTGTCGCCCGTTGGGTATTGCACCGCCGACCCAACGAGGAGCAAGCCCAGATGATGAAGCATGAAATCCGCAAGGGTGTGTTAGGGCATTCCATCCAACACTATGCCCAACTGTAGTTCCCATTGAGATTCTACAACATCCTCACATACCGGCACATCTAGTACATTCCTTTTTGCTCTCAGGAACAGCTCAGCCTTTTTTGTATCACATACATTTCAGGGCATACGCTGTAGCTGGACCTTCCACTCCTTCCGAGTAGTAACCACCCTACCCTTAATTATCTTTCTCTCTTTTGTTTGAAAACAAGATGAATTATTGATGCCTTTAATACCTAAAAATAACTGTTCTCATATTTCGAATTCAAATTGGCAATAAACATTGATGGATAGATAGATAAATATATTTATTCCATTTCATTTTAAAACCATACAAGCACATCAATTTACAATACATTGATCAGTACTTCCTGGGTAAATAGTGTGGGGGGGTGGAGAAAAAGCAGATTTTACATGAGGTGGGCCTAAGAGAATATGGTATTCGATGCAATAGGAGCCTATCGAACCTGGGAAGAGGTGACCTTTTTTCTAATCCTGAGGGAGTCCGAGAGGGAGATTTATCCCTTCTCAAGATGGAGTTCAATACGCGTAAGACCATATTAAGGGAGGAGAGGGAGCTCATGAAGCCAAGGGTTCGCCACTTTGTTATTCTAAGGTCCACTGAGAAACTTGAACCTTATGTACTTGGTTTCGTGAACTCTTATGATAGATTCCTTCCGACCAGGTTCCGGTTTGATCTTTTTTATTTACTCCTTACATACCCAAGAGGCTCTTATAGAGGGCAATATTTCCCGCCCTGTGGCTGCGATGGAATATTTTCGCAGAAATGTTACATTCTACGATGTTTTGTTCATTTTATGATACCCCTAGAAAAACATATTTAATTCCTATTTCAAAACAGGCCAATTACAAACAAGTTCGCTCTGACTTTACATTTCTCCAGATGTTGGCGGGCCATACTGTATTTCATGTTTTAAGCTTTTTAAAATCCGCTATTATGCGTAGGGTGAGCTGAGATTAGTTGGCTCGTCCTGTATCATCACTTTGTAGGCATGTATTTGTATTGCTAACAGGTCGGGATCCAGTCATTGGTTTTTATGTACTGTTTTTAGATGTTTTATCTTAATATAATCAGAGTCTGGGATTAGTTGCAACTTGCATATATTGCTTGAATTATGAACTTGCACAGACCTGCTTTCGTGACTGTACACATTGTACAATATTATTGTTATCCCGGTTTTTATATTGTGCTTTTATGGTTTTCTGTAATATGAATCAGAATAAAGAAATTTGATGATGATTACATACTCAGGATTCTTGAAATTGGCAATATGTGCCTACATGAGGAATAGGATAACTAATTATGAGGATATACAGTGACGCTATGGAAACCGACAAATTTAGGGGCCGATTATGATAGAGGATTTTCCGCCTCCTCCGGGGCGGCGGAAGCCACCTCCGGCCCGGAGGAGGCGGAAAATCCTCTGCGGAGTCACCAAAGACCCACCGCCGCATTACGATGGCTGGTGGGTCTTGGATTCTGTCCGCTGCTTTTCCGCCGCGGTCGGATTACAACCGCGGCGGAAAAGCTCTCCTTTGGCTGGCAGTGTCTATCAGACACCGTCAGCCAAATTAGGAAGCATTAGTAAACATGCTTTTCCGCGGCGGTTTTTCCGCCGTAGAAAAGCATGTGTACTTTTGCTTTTGGGGGCCCGTTGCGGGCCCCCAGGGCGTAGGCGGGTGGGGGGTGCACATGGGGGGTACCTATGGTACCCCCCAGCATTTACATGCACAAAGCGGCAGGCACCGCACGGTGCCTGCCGCTTTGTGCATGTAAATGTTACACATGCACTTTTAACATTGCGGCGGGTGCTGCTTGAAGCAGCAACCGCCGCAATGTTAAATATCCAGGATGTGACCGCCAGGGTGGCGGTCACATCCTGATTTGCATGGAGGGACCTCCGCTGTCCATGCGGACGGTCCCTCCACCTCCACTTGCGTCCATCCGCCATCCTAATCGGCCCCTAAGTGTGGTTGAGAATAAAAGAATACACCAATTTATTTCCATATTGTACCATTTTAGAGAGTGATAATGTGTGTAAATTACAGCACTTTGGAAACAGCCAGTGCATGTATGGATCTTGGTCAGTGTGAAAATGGCATTGTATAACCGCATTGAGGCTTTCTAGAAATAGGCAGATGGATTAAAGCATGATGGATAACAAGAACGTAAGCTAACGATGGCATTGTGGAAAACAATAATATTATGGCATCTAGGGCACTATGTAAAATGGCAATTTGTGTGCACACTATGGGCTTAGGTGAACTGGCAATATTTTTTGATAATGTAACTTTGCTGAAACCAGTAATGTATGTGAAAGGGGTCAGAGTACAAAGTGGAAACTGTGTATGCATGCTTACCAAAAATTGTATAATCTGAAAAGGTGCGTATAGTCAGTCAAAATACATAGGGGCATATTACCAAGGGTGGCGATAGGCAATTATCGCCGGTTTAGCGGCCGTGTTTGGCCGCTAAGCGGCGGTAATTCTATCGCTCTATTAGCAAGCTGTCGCTAACTGATGTTAGCGACAGCTTTTAGGCGATAGCGAGCGGTTTGGCAACCGCATTGCATGTTAGCGATATTTATCGCTAATGACATGCAAAGTGGGCGTAGCCAACCTGTTAGCGACTGAAAGCAGTCGCTAACGTCGCTATCGCCTATTAGCAAGGCAGGCGTAGCGATGAAAATATTCCCGCTATCGCCAAAAACTAACGCCTGCTCAGACCAGTTCTTAGCCATGTTATCCAATGGGAGGTGGATAACATGGCTAAGAGCATTTTGTCGCTAATGCGTGAATATCGCTGTATTCTCAGCGATATTCACGCATTTCGCCGCTACCGGTGGATATTTTAGCACAATGGAGAAAAACGTTTCTAATAGCATGTTTTCTCCGCTAACAATTCCAGTGATAGGCAGCGATAAAAAAATCATCGCTAAGCCTATTTAGCGATAATTATCTCTACTCGTTGGTAATATGCCCCTTTATTCGGCTCAACTGAGCCATAGAAGTCATAGCAGATAAAAGAAAACCATATAGAGTAATAAAATGTATAGGATTGAGGGAAACACTTGTTAAAAATACTAAAAACTGGGCTTAAAAAACATCGGTACCCTAAAAGAGTCCTTCAATAATATGATCATACCTTTATGGCACTTAGTGTAATTTAAAACAGCATGTTTAATGTTTTATTTACCAGGCAGTGCAAATATAAAGGCCCACCATGGGATCTGATTTTTAATGCTTGTAATATAGGGCGGAGAAACCTCACTCTTTGTGCATTGTAAAATGTGCAAAAAAGCAAAACGTGCATAGTGCTTTGTTCCGCTGGGAATTCACACTGACAGCGAAGAAGAGATGAAAACGACATACCTTTTACTGAGAAAGCTAGCTGAAAGTGTATAGTTTGGGGATGGAACTGTTTCATAAGAAACTTGTGCCTCTCATTTATAACAATCTGTAAATAACGTGCGGGAGTGCGGGTAAAGCCCCAAGTGTGTTTTCTAGCCATCCTGCTCTATTCTCTGCCCACGTCAGTTGTACTTTTTGATTAAAAAGTGCTATAGTCTGAGTAGGGGAATGGTCCATAGACTATCTGGTTTACGTTAAAAATTTGGGGCACCAAGACTTTCTTTCTCAAAACCTGTATCAATATACTTAAGCAATGGGATAGCCAGGCAGTGGACCAGCTTCAGACAGTCCTGTAAAAATTAACCTACATAGATGGGCTTCTGGGTTTTTCCAGATTATGTACCATAACAGAGGAAGTTGCAACTTGATATAACCTTCTATATAATCAAGCCCAACCTCTTCATGGCACAAGGCTGTCGAAGTAGAGTGTGGAACTGCCAAAAGTCTTCTTATAAACTTGCTCTTCACGAGATTTGCCACTATCATACCCCAATAAACCTGCCCCAAATGTTGAAACAGACACACATTTACTTTTAAAGATACCAAGCATTTCTCTAGATAGTCTGTGGCCTAGTCTTTGGGAGAATCTGAAAACTGCATCAACTGCTCTTTGGAATTGCATGGCTCTTACATTCAAAAGAAATTTCCAGTTAAAATCTATGTCTATCGGAAGTCCCAAATATGTAAAATGTGGAGTTTTCATAATTTCTTCCCCGCCTAGTAAATACTTTTTAGTCTTGTCTAGTTTGGGCCTGGGCAGCTTACAGAGAACGGACTCGTTCCAACTATCCGGGACCACATTGCAATGCCGTACCCTGCACGCCCCAGGTAGTGTATACATCTGCCATCACTGTACATTAATTACTACAGTTCCTTCTGTTTACAGCACCATTGGAGGGAATATTATCTCCCAATGCATACCCCATCTATTCTTTGGTGGTCACATCTCATGTCGGTTTAGGACGATCTACGACCTATTGACCTCCTACCCTGGCTCACTCCATGCAGGAGGTCTGACTACTGAAGCTTACTGGTAGACCAGCCCTGACAAAGTCATGGGGATACCTCACAAAGATGACGAAATACGTGTTGGCTAAAGAAAGGTCACTTGTAGAAAATAAAAGCCATAGAAAAAAAATAATCTCTTATATTTATTACACTTTCTTGTCCAAAAATTGGTGATTGAATTGAATGGCGTGTGCTTCATGTAATTAAACATTGTTTCTCAATCTTAAGAATGTACAAAGGGGAGTAAATGTACCTTCCCACTATTGAATGCACTGCGGTGAAAACCCTGTTCTTGAATACATATTTGGGACACCAATATGAACGCCTGACACCTCACAAACACCTGGTCCTGCAACTAATAGTTTGGGACTGCAATTCATTACGAAGGACTCAGTTCAATTTGCTTTTAGTCCTAAGCTACTCATAAAAAATTAAAAACATCTAGTAAGACCTGTATACCATTAGTAGTTTGTGCATAAATTAGTAAAAGAAAAGGTGCCAGGACACAGCTTTGTCCAACCCCAGTGGTTGATGAAAATCATCAAATAGATCTCCGTTCCTGCTACCGCACTCTGGCTGTGGTATGTTCATGTAGCCTACTGAGTAGGGATATTATTGTGCTAATATTACATTGTGGAAACAATAATGAAAATATATATCAGGGCATTATAAAAACCGAAAATGTGTGAATTCTGGGTGATTATGGGATTTGGCGATGTAAGTGTATGCTGAGACACAGAACATACATGCAATTTTAGCATCCCGATATATGATACAATCGGGCGATTTGTGCTCATATGTCCTGTGACAATGGCAACGAATGTGCGTGTTAGGGCACGTTTTTATGTTCTGGGGCATCATGGCCACTGGCAATGTGTCCGTAACTGCTACTGGGAGACGTTGGTAAAGCATCAAGGGCACTTCAAAAATTGTTAAAGTGTGCATACTGTACCATTATGATGACTGGCATTGCTCGCATAATACATCTTTTCTGTGGCATTGAGGGAACTGGACATTTATACATAATGCAGCATATAGAAACTTAGAATATTTTCACTCTTGAGCCTGTAATTTATGTCAATAGTCAGGCATTTAGACACTGGTGATATATGCATAATGAGTTTTGACGGAACCTGTCAACAAGTGCTGAATGGGGTAGCAAAGGAAATGATGATGTTGGGAATAATGGAACAATGGACAAAGTGACTTTTGGTGCATCCAGGCCCACTATGGAAACTGGAAATGTTTCTGAACTTGGACATTGTGTAAAGTGACAATGTTCACTTATAAAGACATCATAGCAGCTGTCAATACCTATCAATCTCTAATAATCTCTAATTGTCAAACCTAACAATTTCTGGTGGTGCTCACGTCTGAGAGTAGACACATATTCCCCAATGACCAATTTTAACACGTGGGCTTTCTTCAGTTCTGCAAAAAAAATTAAAACCTACCTCTTTAGGTTTTACCTTGATCCGTAAATACTTTTCAATTTTTTCTTCCTCTACCTTACCCCCCCACACTTCACTTTGGGGTATATTCATAAGAACGTGTGCTAAATATCACCCAAAAAATGCTAACGCAACTTTACACATCGCAGCCCATCGTGGGAAAATAACCCTGTGTTAATGTGGAATTCACAACACAGCGGTACCATGAAATAGTTCACCGAAAACGCGGCCAATGTTCGCGACACAACCACAGCGACGGAGATAAAAACACAAATCTCAACGCGAAAAAACAAGCGATGAGCCCATTCGCGATGAGGAAAGCCGGGATAAGCACCGCCAGGCCCGCGACACACACAGAAGTGAAAACCACACTGCCAGAAAGGTAGAAGGGTGAGCCAAACCAGAGCTGAAGGGACATCCCGCACACAATGCAGCACACACGCATAGGAAGCAGAGCACCCCAACATCGAACACAATGTGGTACAAACACCAACATTTGCACAAACGAACACAGGACACAAGTGCAACCACCTGTGGATGGTAAACGGCCAAACGCACCTGGCAAAGCAAGAAACAGGGACACAAAAATGCACAAGTACAAACCCACAGTGCTGATGGGGTAGCAATGCATGTCTGGCAGGGAGCCAGAGAGTCTGTGACACACACATTGGCATACAAATCAAGACACAACACAGTTGGAGACAAGTGAAACTGCAGAAACTTTATCAACAAGTGCGTGTCAGTACGGTCAAGAGAAGTGCCACGATATGCAGACCAATGCAGCAGCATGCCTAAATGAGGAACGTAGGAAAGTTCCCATGTCCACCGCAGGGGAGTCCATCACCAACACAAGTGAGTGCCAACCCGCGTTGGTTGTCCGCGCCGGGATCATGTGTCCAGGACAATGCAGCCATGTCCACTGTCGTCTTGGGACATGTAACCAGATCCACCACCTGAAAACAGGCATCGGGACACGTGCAATGGGTCACATCCAGTCGTTGCTGCAGGTACCTTGTCACTCGTCCATGAACACGAGTGCAGCAGCGTCGGCCAACAGCTCCAATGAGCAATCTTCGTCCAACACATCTGACATGTCGTCAATGTAATCCATCAGCTGACCCGGCAGATGTGCTGACTTCAACCACTCGGCCCTATGTGCACCAAAGCCCAATTGGGTAGTGGCTCAATGTACTCACTGCACATGACGACTCGTGCAATCTCCCCAGCCCTGTTCCCAGCCTGCATGCCAAACTTCCATTCATGCCATAAACGGCATCACAGTGACACTCCTGGTCGTGGCCAACAGGGGGCGCACACACACGTCAAAATTCAGGTCAGCTACCGTTACGTTGGAGAGGCAGACATCCATGGACCACTCGAATATACACAAGCGACAATGCAACACAGGCTTAAGGCAGGTGACGTCCACAAGGCGGAAGCTCAGCCGGTTACTAATCCACAGCACTGCCAAGGGCAGTGCCCCCAGGACATGCAGCAGACATGCACAGCTACACATGACTGAAGTCGAGCATGTGTCCGGGATGGGCTGCTTTTGCGTCAGTGGCTCTGCTTGAAGCGGTACTGGCTTTCCCTGCGCCAGACCTGTGGATGAAATGGCACAGCTCTGCGCAATGAGCAGTGTCTGTGTGCATTAGGTGCAGGCCAGGGGTGGGGTGGGAGTATGTGTCAAGGCCATTTCACGCACGCTAACTACGACCAAGGACTCCTGCGTCTGGGATGTGTACAAATTGGTCCCACATCAGGCAGTGCGTAGTGTGGGAGTCACAAGCAAATGCTATCATATCTGTCAGTACAAAAGGGGGTGGTGGTCCATCATCCCCTTTTGCATCATATCTGTCAGGGCATGCTGGCCACATGCAAGTTTCTGCTTGGGCTGAAGATGTGCTAGTGTAGACAAAGGACCTTTCATCCCTACAGTAACTTCACCATCTGCATGCATACAGGAGATGTACAGAGGCCTGTCATAGGTGTAGTGGGATTTCTGCAACCTAGGAAATCCTGGATGGTGTGCCCAGTACGTCGCGCATGAGCAGCCCCACTGTGTGTTACGTTGCCACACAGCTGCTCCTCCTTCCCCTGAACCCCGTCACTAGTGTGCGCTGCGCTCCTACATGTCACCGTCTGTGCGGGCCTGCCCTCCTGGTGCATGCTACATTGCAGCATTGACTACTGTGGCCCTGGTGGCGACTACACCACAACACAGAGACACACTTACCGCACTTCCTGCACGAGGCTAGATCAGAGATACGCCCTGCTGCCCCTGCCGAATAAGCACACCCCTGGAGTGACCTGGTGTACGCCGGGCCAGCACATGCCGCTTGTGCATGCAGGAGGGTGCGTGTGCAGCAACATGTCCAGGGTCACTGCCAACGCTGAGGTGACATGGTAATGTCCGCTGATGACTGCACACTGTGACGTTGCAGGACCAGTGCCCATCATGCTGACAGAATGACCACATGGACACTCTTGCTCAGATGGTGTAAATGGCTACGTACGCACGGCACATTTATTTGCAGGCACACATACCGAGTGACACCTGTGTTGGATGTGTGTGAGGTGTGTGCACATCAGTCGGCAAGGGCTGCCTGGTGCAGTCAGAAATCGACAACAGTGTACATTAAAAGGACATAGCTATACAACCATAAAGGCCCCATGACTTGTGCTCCACAGAGTTAGGGGACCCGGATGCACAGCGGCAGACACGGGCCCACCACCATGGGATGCTGACCTGCGGGAGACTGGGGTACTGTCACGAGTGCAGAGCAGGTTTCCGTAGATGTGAAAGGAGCTTGTTGCTGAGTGTCTCGGTGGACAGTGGAAGGTGTACTCCAGGGCATGATGCAGAGGGCAGGACCATGCTGACTCAGTCACTATGGAGGAGATGAATGTCGGGCACCAAGTCCGGACCAGCCAGATGAAGATGCAGGAGACCACCAGGCCATAGACTCATTGCGCACAGAGTTAGTGGCACCAGTGCTGTTGGCGATGCCGCCTGCGATGAGGCATGTCCAATGGTGTGAACTCCTTCACATCTTACCCAAGACACAGATCCACATGTGTGACCTACTGGACCGCAGTGTAGACAGGAAGCAGTGGTCAGCGCAGGGCCACAGACACATGGCGTTGATGACCCCAATACCACTGTCACAGAGGTCATCCAATATATCAGGAGAAGGGGTCCCAGACGTGACCAGCACAGCATCAATTGCCCCGGATGCACTACGGCCGGAACAGGCACACCACCACGGGGTGGTGACTTGCGGTGCAGTCAGATGGGCCATGCGACCTGAGCGGGTCCTCACCAATGTCCACGGTGAATGTGGCGGAGTATTGCGGGGACAGTGGAAGGTGTCCTCCAGGGCATGATGCAGAGGGTGGAGGCTGTCCGGAAGCAGCAAATGGAGGAGTGGAATGCCACAGCATTGTTTTTGCCACAAAGTCAGTATCACTGACATGTTGGCGATGACAACCCCAAGTCCATGGACTTATTCGCCACCAGAGTCCAACCAGAATGTGTTGTAGGTCTCGGGAAACAGACTTAATGGCACCGTGGCTGAAAGGGGATGCAGTCAGCAATGAGGCCTATACAATGACATCAAGTTTGCCATAAATGAATCAAGGCAGAATTAAAAATTGTGTGTGACCTACTTGACCGCAGTGTAGGCCTAAGGCAGCGGTCAGCACGGGTCTTTCACCGAGTGTCGCCGGCTTAGGTTGGTTGGCCCCACCGGCCTGCGTAGTTCAGGTTAAGTGGCACCAGGTGTTGCTGGCTTGCGTTGAACAGGGTTAGGGGCACCATGTGTCGCTTGCATGCGTTGAACAGGCTTAGTGGTACCACGTGTCGCCGCCTTGCGTTGAACAGGGTTAGTGGCACCACGTGTCGACAGCTTGCGTTTAACAGAATTAGTGGCACCATGTGTCGACGGCCTGCCATATGGAATTATGCCTCACTGATCGAAAGGGGTCTGGTGCTGTGGCCGCTGCCACTGACTTGGGGTCACTGCCATTCGGTACTCAGGACACATTTCCACATGTGGGGCCTACTGGGCCGAAGAGGACACAGGTGGAGAATGTAAATGAGAAAGGAGTAATGTGGGCCAGTGTCGAGGCGGGCAGCGATGGTCTGCGGAGGCTGCAGAGGTCGTAGGACTGGTGCTTGAAGCTTGCACCAGCACGTAGTGGGCCCTCCTTGACACACGCCAGTGTAGGCAGGTGAGCGGAGCCTCGTTGGTGCGCTGGGGCAGGCATGAGGGGTCTGGGGACCAGCAGCCCGGGGTGCATCAGGTGCCCAGGGACACAGGCCCCACCGTGCTCAGCTCAGGACTCGTTGCAGGCTGAGAGGCGCCGCCCTGGCAGACACGTTGTCCATTCAGGATGAGAACCATTGAGCAGTGCAAGTGCCTTTTTGTTCACACCCCTATGCAGGCCTGGCATACGCAGGTCCAACCCACTACTCACGTGGGGGAAGACGTAACGTGCAACATTTCCGCTTTCTGCCCCACAGCCTGTGGGTACATGGTAGCATCCACAGGCCACTGCACCCCATGCACCAGCAGTTGCTCACCACATGAGCATTTCTGTGGCTTGCACTCTGTGGTCTGTCTGGCACCGCCAGGCCACACCTGGCATTGGGTAGGTTCACATTCCTTGGTCACTTAACGTTCTCGCACATGCCTGCTCCATGCCTCTCCTCACATCCTGCTATTGCATGATCATTGTCTCCGTGGCATCTGTGGGTCTTCAGGTGTGGCTCTTGACTGGGCTCCCTTTCATGCTGTGGGTAGTCGTCCTGCTTAGCACCAGCAAAATGCAGGTGTTAAATCCTGGTGCTACAACGGCTTATCGCCTGTTTTTGTGGTGCTTCGCAGATCTGGCATTTCGTTGTGAAAGTGGTGTTGTGGTTTTTTCGTGTGTTTTTGCACTGGAGTGCCTACTCTGCATTTCATTAGGGGTAGTTGGTGTTGTCCACCGTGGGGATACATTTTGGGGAAGTTATCGCGGAAGTACTGGCGATAACATTTCGGGCATCTGGCGTTTTCCCTGGAGGCTGGATTGTTTGGGGGTCTGGGGGCCAGTTTTGTAGCAGTGCATCAGTTTTCATAGCACCCACTACAGTTCCTTGTATATCCAGCAGTTTCCAAGCAACTATAAAAGTGTCAAGATAACTCTAGTGATGAATGTACCTGCTGGAAAGAGATTGGAGTTTTGTCTAGTGATAGTTTAGATCCATCTAAGGTAGCACAGATGGTTACTGTGCCTGCTTCAAAGAATGTGTACCATGCAGATCACAGAACAGTGTTTTAATTTGCATAGCTCAGTGGGTTTCTGCTTTTGTCACAGAACCCCTTATGCTACTATGCAGTTCATAAATTACAATTGTAATCTAGCACAGTGAGTAATGAACTGCCATCAAAGAGCTGCAAGTAAACCACATGATATGGGTTAGAAAGTTATGTTTTTACCAGTTTTCATTATCCTAATGTTGCTAAAAGTGGTTTGTTTTGGTAGAAAGAAATTCTTCTAAGTAAAGCCAGCCCTAACCACTGTGATACGTTCTGAATCCTGAGTTTGTGCTTCTCCAGACAAAGTCTCCTTTGTCTCATATAACATTATCTATACACTGATTCACACGTATGATGCATTCTCTCTGTATGTGTGTGTGATGTAAAGTTCTCTGTCATCCTACACTGGTATGAGAGGCACTGTAAAACAAATGAAATACATGTGAGAGTGGGACTATGGAGACAGAATAGGCACTGTTGGAGGCTGATAGTGAGGGAATCATTGAAGAGCCCCAACAAAGACTGCAGTATCCTGTGCACTCTAAGGTCATCATTTAATATGCTTTAGAAACTAAAACAATTGAATTTAGAATGAAAAATGTGTTTTAGAATTCACCATTTTTGCAATTTATTTCCCAATTTTCTTTGGACGAGAACTCTTCCAAACTCCCTTCTCGTGGTCAGGCTCGCTTGCTCCAAATGAACGGTACAGGGGCTGATCTGACAAAATTTGCCAGGGCTGCTTTGGGTTACCAGTCCAGCCCGATCACACTTCAATGCTGCAAGAAAAACCAATCATTCCCAAATGAACTTGTAGAACTGCAAATAATAACCTCCATAATAACAAACACATTGACATCAAAACCAGTAACCGTCTTCTAAAACATGTCACAAATTTGCTGAATATAGACAATGATACAGCCTATTAGAGCTAGACGATAGGTCACCCCCTTAATGACATTGAGTGACAAATGAAGCAGCTTTACCTAAATGGATAACACCGATATATTACAAATGTATCCACATATTCTATTACACCCCACTAGAACCCTGGGACTTGGAGTACAGCTTGAGTGTAGCAGATGCACGAATTTGACAGCTGACTTTATCCACTTAGCTTGGAGATGTTCAACTAATCTAAAGTTTTCTGGTGAAGTGGGACGAGAACTATCATTAATGTGTGAAAAGGAATTTGTGATTTTCCCAACCATAGCACTATTGGACTTTGTGAAAACACTCCCTAAATGACAAATAACATTCCTAGCTTTCACCCTACTGTTGGCAGACATTTCTGGTGCTAAACTAAAGAAAACATGTGCTCTGCTTATCTGCATGCCTGAGTGCCACAAACACTCACCTGTAATGTAACACTAAAGGTACTGTGAACCGGGTAGCTTGTAATGCCTATAAAACAAAAAATACAACCTTGTACCACCATGAACGTTATTCCAATTAGCCCTCTGTTAGTATTAACCACAACATAAAACCTACTTTGATCTGCTTCCAACGCCCCTCAGCAGAATAAACGCCTGTGTTGTCCAGCCTTTCAATGCCACTCTAGGTTATTCTGCCAAAAACAAACATAAAACCATCTATTAACTTCTATCGTCCTGCTTAGTTTTACTTTTCGCTTTCACATATAGGACGAGGCCTTTAATTTTAAAATTAATTACGAGGTAGCACACTGTGGATTCCTTGTTCAGTGAGCATGATAATCAAAAAAGCACCATATTAATGGTGGGTATGTATTGTTCTATCTCAGTACCTTGACAACTAGAAATAAGCTGGGTTTTTGTATCATTACAAGAATGTTTCCATTATTTTTAGTATTCCTCTGAAGAAGGTATTTACCGAAATGCATTGGGAGTTGTGAATACCAGAGAAATGTAAACACCATAGGATCTTCATGTATGGAATGAATCCTGTGAAATGATGAGAATCAGAACGAGCACATGTAAATAAAGACAAGAAAAGAATCATATCAACAAATTGGCTTGAATATGTTTATGGAATATTTGTTGTCATCATTTTGATTGCTTAATTTATTTTGTACTAGAAGAATAAGTTTGAATTTGAATGAGTAGACTTTGTAAAGTATTTAGCACTGTAAAGGCAAGTGAACAGTGCGTCCCTAACAAACCAAGGTTCTGTTTTCTTTAGTTTAGTATCATACCTGACAGGAACTTGTCGGGATTGGGGACAGCACCAAACAATATTGGAGTACGATTGATTTAATTTAACACTTAGGTGTGCAGGCTATCACATCTGTTCTATTAAGACATTTCTGGTGGCCATATGATGGGGAGGGAGGCCCAATCTGAAAGTTGCGGAATAGATCTAAGACCACACATTCCACAATGGCCAATCTGTAATAGTCCATACACTCCTCTTCTGTACATCGGCATCTAAGGTAATCTGGAGCCTGTTCTGCTCTATTTCAACAATAAAGCAGACATGTGTGATGATTTGACAGGGCCAACCAACTTGCACACACAGACATATAATGAGGTAGTGGAGTGACTTGGCATTGAGGCACATAGAAGAGAAGCTATGCAGACCTGGCATCCTTGGCCTGACTTTTTGCTTTTCAGACATCCTGCTTTTGCTGGCTGTGTTTTGCTGCCTTAGGACTCTGGGCACTTTACCACTGCTAACCAGTGCTAAAATACATGTGCTCTCTGCATTAAACATGGTAACATTGGTTTCTCCATAATTGGCATATTTAATTTACTTATAAGCCCCTAGTAAAGTATACTACATGTGCCCAAGACTTGTACATTAAATGTTATTAGAGGGCCTGCAACACTTATTGTGCCACTCACTTCAGTAGCCCTTTAAACATGTCTTAGGCCTGCCATTGCAGAGCCTGGGTGTGGAGTTGTAACCTGCCAAGTCAACCTAGTAAGTTAGCCCTCTTGCCAGGCCCAAACCTTCCTTTTTAATACATATAAGGCACATGTATGGTAGGACCTGGACAGCCCATGGTGAGGGTGCAGTGTGTTTAAAATGGAATTTTAAGTTTTAGCTGTCCTAGTAGTGAAAAACTTCTACATTCGTTTTTCACTGCATCAAGGCCTATCTCTCCAATAGGTTAACATTGGGTGTTACCTTATTGCACCTTATAAGTGCAATTTCCAATTTGGAGGAGATGGGACCCCCAGGTTTGTTCTCTCTGGAATCACAATGTATCACCCCAATGTATGCTGCAGTTTATTTTACTTTATTTAACATGTTTCCATCATCTACAGTTCACCACAATTCGGATAGCAACTCTGCTGTATTTGAGCAAATTACAAACATTTTCCATAAGCAAATATATTGAAAAAAATTACATTATAAAGCAATACCAAAGTGCAAAGCAGACGAACACAAATATAGCGGCGTTACATTCCAGTAGACTAGGAGCTATCTGATCGCCAAATGGTACATTTACAATCATCCTTGTTGTTTAGTTACAAAGAGGGGACAGGCTTAGCCCTCACCGGTAGGGACAAGTCCTGGAGGAGGTTGAGATGAGTCAGCAGACCCCAGCTCCTGTAAATAGTCCTTTAATGGGCCCCATATGTCTTAGGGTCGTGATGTTACAGGAAGTGTAGATTCAAACAATTCACCATTAGTATTACAGTAAACGAGGCTGTTCAGCCATGCCTTGGTGGTGGGAGCAAATTAATCTCCCCAATGCAGTGCAATTTCTCTTTTAGCCAATAATAGTGCCATAGAAGTGTAGCGGCACAATGCCTTGGGAATGTTCCGGACATAGCCTCATAGGGCCACTTCCGGAGTCGAGAAGAGGTCCAAATGTGTCATCCTAGAGAGGATTACATATATTGATCTCCAAAATTCCCTGATCTTTTCATAATTCCAGGTTATGTGGACAAAGTTGCATGATGTGCCTTGCATTTGGGGCAGTTATGAGGCCGGGATGGGTCAATTGAATTTGACTTTGAATGAAGTATGGCGGGAGACATATATGCTCTCCAGGATAATTTGAAATCAATCAACTTGTGGCGACTATTTAGAAAGGCTTCCTTTGTTTGGGTGCAGCAAAAGGAGCAATGGGAATCTTCTATGGGATGCCCTAAGTCTCGTTCCCAGACTTCGCGAATTCTGGAGTCCCTGGTGGGTACTAGTTGCTTGCAGACCCTATATAACTTGGAAATTATATGCTCCCCCTAGTATCAGTGACTATCAACATCAAAGGTGTGAATGACTCCGGCTCCAGAGGGAACTCCGGTAGCAAGGACCGAAGTGAGCAACGGAGCCTATTAAGGATAAAACGGTCCATCTAGCATCTTCTGAGCAATGAAAAATGTGCCCTTTTGGGAATAACTCACCACACATGTCTAGTGAATATTTGACGAGAGAGCGCTGCACCAGGTTCTCCTCGGTAGGGGGCAACCAGGGATTGTTAAGCAGGGGGAGCGCTGAAGAGTATACTTTGTGTCCACCAGTAGTTCTTGCGAGCTTCCTCCATGGCCAACTAGCGGTGGACACTGTTTGGATGTCTTTGGGATCTCTAGGGAACACTTTGGGTAGGATAGTTTTAGTGGAGCCGGGCGCACCAGGTCAGCATCTAACTTTAAATATGGGATTTGTGCATCAGGATGGTACCAAGAGTGCGCATAACTACACTGCAGAGCCAAGTAATAGATCTGAAAATTCGGAACCCCAAGCCTCCCTCTATCGTATGGTAGTGTTAAGGTGGCCCAGCTGACTCTGGCACTCTTCCCTCCCCCAACCAACTGGATAAGATGTGTACGGAGTGTGCTGAAAAACTATTTGGTAAGGGAATGGGTATGTTTTGAAAGAAATATAAAAAGTTGGGGAGAACAACCATTTTTATAATAGCCACCCTCCCCGCTAGTGTGAGGGGAAGCTTAATCCAATGCTCTACCTGTTGTTCCAGGGTGTGCATGGCTGGACCATAATTAAGCAGCACCACTTATGCAGCCTCAATATATATTTGAATCCCCAAATATCTGGTAATATTGGCGCACCACTGCAAAGGGAATTCGCAATCCCACCTGGTTGTGCTGGTCGTGGTCGGACATATATCCGATTTGCCCCAATTTATGCCTTGTCCCGAATATTCGCCAAACCTGATAATCTCTCATATGAGTGACTCTAGATTTTCTTGGGGGTGACGGACATAGAGTATAACTTCATCAGCATATAGGGAAACAAGAAGAGGACCAGTAGTAAACTGCAGGCCCCTATGCAGGTGCTGCTCCTGAAACTGTTGAACCAATGGATCCATAGCAAGAATAAACAGCAGTGGTGAGAGCCAGCAACCCTGTCTAGTGCCCCTTGATAGCTTGAATTGAGAGGGCAAGGTCCCATTAAGTCTCAGCCTGGCCGTGGGAGAGGAGTATAATAAAGAGACAAGCTTGATAAACCCTTTCGACAGTCCCAATTTCCTCATTACTGCCAGGAAAAAAGGCCATTCAGGGGAATCAAAGGCCTTTTCCATATCTAATAACACTGCAGCGGCTGGGAGTCTGAATCCATTCTATTGTTAGTGGCGAAGAGGGTGCTGAGATTGAGGGCTGTAGACCTTTGAGGTACAAAACCTGACAGTACCGGAGATATAATGCGATCTAACAATAATGCAATTTGCCTCGCTATCATTTTAGCAAGGATTTTATAATCCAAGTTGAGGAGTGACAGTGGCTTGTACGAGCCACATAAAAGCGGGTCCTTGCCTGGCTTGGGTAGGAGGACGATCACCGCTTCACGCAGAGTGGGGGACGTTTTTGTCTTTCTAGTGCCTAATGATGCACCTCTATAAGGTAAGGAGCTAAGATATCTTTATAGGCCTTGTAGAAGCAGCCTGTGAACCCGTTCAACCCGGAACAGTTGAACCATTCATACCATCAATAGCGCTGATTAATTCTTCTGAGGAGAATGGCTCCGCCAGGAATTGCTGTATGTGTTTTTCCAGCCAGACAAGTGCCACCTCTGCCATATAAGCATCTCGATCAGCCACTGCATGGGCCACATGCGTAGTATATAGTTGTGTAAAATAATTAAAAAACTTGTTCTGGATAGCAGGAGTGCCTGACAGAATGTCTCCTTGTGATGCTCGCAAACTTGCTATGTAAGAGTTTCCCACCGAGGGACACAACATACGGGCCAACGTACAGCCCGGTCTGTCTCCCTGCCCATATCTACGTGCTATGGCATATTTGCCAAGGAAGCACGCCTCGCGCTCCGGCGCCTTTTTAAACTCATGTAAAAGCGTCAGCCGACGATCTTGCCGAGGCGCCCTGGTGCTCGCCTGTTGCTCCTAATCCAGCCCTGGTAGCTTCTTCTCAACTTTGGAGAGTTTACGCCGCAAATCACGCAACACCCCAGCATGCTTAGAAATGCAAACCCCTTGTGCGTATGCCTTAAAAGCCTCCCAGAGGGTATCCCATGATTGGACTGAACCTTTATTGATGTCAAAGTATTCTATTATGGCATAATGCAGTTCTGAACGAAAAAGTTTGTCTTGCAAGGCTTGGCTAGGGAATCGCCATTGCCGTTAACTTATGCTGAAGTTAGATTTTAAATTGTAATTCTGAAAATGCTATTTTTAGAAAGTTGACATTTTCTTACATTAACCATTTATTTGGTTCCTTCTCTCTGTCTCTAAATACATGTCTGGAGTGGGTGCCAATCCAGTCCAAGGCCCTGGGAAGTGGATATAAAGTTCTGCAACTGCCAAAATCGGCACATCACTCTCAATGAGCCGCTGGAAACTGGCACATCTCCTTCGACGATGACGCATCACAACTGCTATGAGGATTGAGCACAGCATTTCACCATCAGTGTGGCACATCAGCTACAGCTTCAATGCATCTCTGACTTTGTGCAGTTCATAAACGATGCATTGCATACATCAAAATGATCGACGACGACGCATCACCTCCTGCGATTCACGCATTAGATCTCAAGCGAAGATGCAAGCAAGATACTTTGCAGTGGGACAAAGTTAGTCCCTGTATCTAACCCTTGCTCCATCACCTGAAGTTTTGTAGTTAACCCCGTCTAGCGCAACCAGATAGCCCCAGTTGGCGCTTTATGTTTTCAAGCACTACATTTCAATTTAGTTTAAAAAAAATCAAAACTCTGGCTATGCTTATTGGATTTTGGCGTTTTGGTCTTGTTGTGCCGCTCACGGAGTGCTGCTGCTGTCCCCAGGCAGCGAGGGCAGGCAGGTCGTCGTGGGATCCTGCGCTTTGCTAGCGCACATTCACCTGGTGTTTGTTGCTTGAAGGGGAAAGGACCTGGGGTGATTTAGAAGCCGAGGGACTGCGAGGTCCAGCAGGCTCTCTGCCTACCCAGCTGCTGCCTCTTCCCTCGGAGTTCCCGCCCCCCCGCCTTGGACATTGTAAATACCTATCGCGGCCCCCGCTCCGCGGGTGCCGCTCACGGAGTGCTGCTGCTGTCCCCAGGCAGCGAGGGCAGGCAGGTCGTCGTGGGATCCTGCGCTTTGCTAGCGCACATTCACCGCGTGTTTGTTGCTTGAAGGGGAAAGGACCTGGGGTGATTTAGAAGCCGAGGGACTGTGAGGTCCAGCAGGCTCTCTGCCTACCCAGCTGCTGCCTCTTCCCTCGGAGTTCCGGCCCCCCGCCTTGGACATTGTAAATACCTATCGCGGCCCCCGCTCCGCGGGAGCCGCTCACGGAGTGCTGCTGCTGTCCCCAGGCAGCGAGGGCAGGCAGGTCGTCGTGGGATCCTGCGCTTTGCTAGCGCACATTCACCTCGTGTTTGTTGCTTGAAGGGGAAAGGACCTGGGGTGATTTAGAAGCCGAGGGACTGCGAGGTCCAGCAGGCTCTCTGCCTACCCAGCTGCTGCCTCTTCCCTCGGAGTTCACGCCCCCACGCCAGCAGTGATATAATTTCGATCCTAATCACGCGACGCGGGACGCGCGTGGGACATAGCCCGGGGCGAAGCCCGGGCTAAGGGTGGGCCCTCTACGGCCCTCAAAGGCCGGATAAGGGCGGGACGGGCCACCCCCTTTGGCAGTCGCACTGTTGGCATACTATAAAGAAGGCATAGACCCCCTATAAACTATCTGTTTCCATATTGGTGGACTTTCTATTTCATCGTCTTTTTATATCCCTTTTATCACTATGACCTCCAAGGGGGACCATTTAATTGGCGCTGCAGATACTGGCCAAATGTCCTCCCTGCTCGACGACTTAAACTTTTTATGTAAATCCAACTATGTTGTATTGGAAACTCCCCCTCTGCCCAAAAACGATAGCACCCTTCCTGACAAGCCTACACCCCTAGATTCCCCAATACCTTCTATTCAAACCTGTGGCCCGAACACTAAAAGTAGTGATCCCCCCCAGGTTCCATCTCTGAAAAGTAAATACAACGGGGTTAATCAAGGTGGTAACAATTCCAAATTCCAGAAATCGTGCCCAAGCCCTCCCATTGTTAAACCATTAATGATTCCACCGATTGTTGAGTATTCAGAGGTCATACCATCTCCTCCCCTCTTGCACATATTACCCCTCATCGAGAAACTGGTTAGCTCATTGATAGCTCCGTTGTTAGATAAAATTACCATGTTAGGGGATAGGCTCACTGGATTAGAGAAAGCCATCAAGTCAAACTCGTTGGCTGGCAAACGTAGTGACACACCCAACCGCCCTAAGTCACCTCCCACGCATCTTGGACACAAACCAATTGTGCAGGATAAAGGGCGTCAAATTCCACCCACTGCCCTTAGTGCAGCAGGGCAAAAAACACCTAAATACCCCGCTAAAGTTTCTCTTCCCCAGTTGACTGCACTGCGAGTAGCCCACAATAAAGCCAATTTTATTCATTTACCACCAGAAGCGGCCCCGTATGTGTGCATCCTTGCGGGTGTACCTGCCCTCCCACTTGGAAAAATGGAGAGTCAACACGACTTAGCTAATAAAACTAAATTTTGGCTGTCAAAAAATAGGCCATTGCCTCGTAATTTATATGGAGTAATAAGGAGTGTCAGAAGGGTGGCCTGGTTGGGTTCCCTTCCCAAAGATGTTGTCGGGGACTTGGTGCTTGTGAGATTTAGAGACAGAAATATTGTCCCTTACCTGAAAACCTGGCCGCCTCAAGTAAGAGACGGCCCAATATCCACATGGGACTTGCATGATTTCTACCCCCAAATCCCGTGTTTTCCTCCCCCTCCGATACCATATCCTATATGGCAGGACTCATAAAATGTATTAATTTTCTTTTTTCTGGGAAATATCTGGCCATATAACAAAAGACTAAACATGACTCCTAAGACTATATATGAACTCTTCTGATACTGTCTCAACCTCGGAGTGGGAAAATATTTGAGGTTACTTTAATGTATTGTAAATCCTGAACAGGGAAATATGTATGTAATTTTATTTTATGACAATGTATGTGTTTTATATCAGTGTATACTTTTATGACTCCTTTGTGGATTCGAATAAAGTTATTTGAATGTCCAATGTCTTGTTTTGTTCAATACAATAAGCTCTGGTTTTCTACCTAGGTGCGGTATCTTTGTGTGTGGTGTTTTAATTGTTTTACTGTTTGAAGTGTTGCACACATTCTTCACACATTGCCTCTTAAGCCTGACTGCTTTGTGCCAAGCTACCAGAGGGTGAGCACAGGTTAATTTAGGGTGTGTTTCTGACTTACCCTGACTAGGATTGTGGTTCCTGCTTGGTCAGAGTGGCTACTTCTGCCAACCAGAAAGCCAATTTCTAATACTCTGTGATTATTCATTAACCTAAGCATTGCTCTATAGATGTAACTCTGAGATATTAAGGATTGATAAGTATTTTAAATGTTCAGCATGTCAGCTATACTGTACAGGCTATTGTGAGCAATCTTTCACTGTTATACCTGTTAATAATAAAAAAATGATAATTAAAGACTTAAAATAAGATGCAAATAACACATGGAAAAGACCAGGGAGCTTTCATACAGCCCTTCAAGCATGTACATGCTAGCATGAACCAATTACATGGGTTTCTTGATTTTCAGAAAGAGTTCCATGTTACATTTCCACCCTGGATACAGTCAGAGGATTACTCCGGTCAAGGGGACGAGTACATCACTGCCTACAGTGCGAATGGGAAGAAAACGCCATTACAATGATTGAATAAAAAGGTAGGCATGTACAAATGCTCATTTGGAAAGGATTTATACATATGGAATTGTACACTGTGGAATTATTAATGTGTAGTACCATACACAGGTAAGTACCTCAGGATTTCAAAGACATTCAAATCTACACCCAAATGAAGGAAATACACCTGTGGCTAAACATACCAGTTGTGAATTAATCTGGCTCCCTTATTCATGACTACTATAGCGAATACTATCTATTGAGTATTATCTTTTAATTCACAAAATCAGCATAGTCAGCAGGGAGCACCTTGGTATAAAGCTGTCGGTCTTTGGGGTGCAGGTGCATCTCACAAATTATGAACTATGATCAGAAAAGGACTAGATAGTAATTTTAGAAAGGAAAAAAAAGACAAAAGTATTTCTCTAGCTGAGTCTCTTCTTTGTACCACTTGCGGAGACCATTTATTTCATATCTTCTTTCACACACATCTTTAAAAAGCTGGAAAAATATTTACATTTATGCCAATTTAAGTGTCCACTTGTGTTTTTTTGGGGATATGTATGTGCCTTTCTTGCCTTCTAGGTGCAGATATATCTCACACATTGGTAACTAAGACAACAATAGATAAGTCAACAATGCTTGTTTATAAGTGATTTCAAAAGACAAATAATTAGCGAAGGCCACTAGATTTTGCTAGTTGTGATCTTTCTTCTAAAATTACCTAACAGTGGCCTTCTCCAAGGTAAATGTGCACTTTTGTGAACGATGAAAAATACATTTCCACACATTTGTTATTTCACATAATGATTTTGGTTCTGTATGTTGATCACGGTCGGTGTATATGTATTTATTTGTATATTCATGCATTTATTTACAGGGTTATTTAAATATTTGGAATTGAAAAGTACCAGTCAGCAAGAAAACAATAAAAAAAGGTGAACATAAGCGATGTCCATAGGACAATATTACACCTCCTAAAACTACAAAGTATTTTTGGTAAATGAAATGCAATATACATCTTTTTTCAGATCATTAACGTTTTCATTGGAACGACTCCATAGATTTTCAAATTTATACAACTAGACTTGAGGTGATTACAACATTTTTACTAAAGTCACGGTCTTCCTTATTTTTCCACAGCCATTTTCCATATGTTTGTGATCATTCCATTTCTGGGTGATCAAATAGAATGAATATAATATTAAAAAAAGGTTAGGTTTGAAAAAAAATCAGAGTCTGCGATTAAATTCCCTGCTTTTACTGATTAGGGTGAAGCAGGGCATCATCTCCCCACACCATATCTAACAACCTCTTAAGCAGTTCATATGTATTTAACCAGGTGTTTATTAGACAATGACCAGTGGCTTAGCAGCCTGGCAGGTCGGTGAGACTCTGGGCCTTGCCCTCTTTTTTTAGTTTAAAGAGCTTTATTGAAGTTATTAGAAACATAGGTGCAATATACAACAATACATAGAAAATGGTAGCAAGGTATTAGCACACTGAATGAATAATTTGATGGAATAAAGGACACAAGAAATCTGTCATTAATTTAAAGATATTCCAAAGAGAAAAAGCAATAGGAAAAAATTGTACCTAGAAACAAGATAGCATTTTACATGTTTTGTTTTTTCAGAAAAAGGGGAAACCTGGAAAAAGGAAAAGGAAGAAAAGAAAAATGGAAAAAGAGAAAGAACAGAGGAAGGGGGGAAAGAAGGAGAAAAGAAAAGGAAGAGAGAAAAGAAAATGAAGATATAATAGTATCTTCATCTAATATCAGATCGAAACTTTACTATTATAGCAATCATAATGGTTCCTAAAAACAGGGCAATAGCTGTACATTTGACATATAAAAAACGTAAAATAGAAGAAAAGAAGAAAATACTCATGGTGGTTGATAAACGGAGGAGCTATCTTGGTTACGTAGTGCAGATGTGGATAAATAATTGGTAAGTGGAGACCAGAAGGCTTCTTTACGAATAAGTTGTTGAGAAGTTTTGGAAGAAGCTCTGTCCAGTCTGTGATGATAGCAAAGAAGTTTCCACCAGGCAGAGGAAGATACCTTAGAGGTGTCCTTCCAATTAGAGGTGATTACTTGAAAGGCAATAGCAGTTAACAAATCCACAAATATGCCCACCTTGCGAGATCCGAACCAATTTGCAGAGTTACTTCTCAAAAATATGGATTAGATGTCAAAGGGAAATTCAATAGAACAAATAGAGGAGATTGACCCACATACTTTAAAACGAAATCGGGTTCTATTAGGGCATAGAAAAAAGGAATGCATTAAAGAGCCAGGGGTATTAGGACAAACCCAACAATTAGGGGATAAGTCTGAACATAACTTAGAGAGAGATAATGGAGTTAAAAATAATCGTTGCTAAAAATAATAGAGAGTCTGAGTAGTACTAGAATTACAGGAGGTGTGGTGTATGCATGTCCAAATGGAATTCCATGTATGCACAGAAAGGGTGCGCTGTAAATCAGATTCCCATAATAGCTCAACTTTACTTTAGGGCGACTGAGAGAAGAAAAATGGAGGTATTTGTAAACTTGAGAGGCTTTAATAAAGGGGGAAGTGGATAAAGGCTAGAACAACATCCCGCCGTTGCAAGGACTGTGCGACTCCCTCGCCACCTTCTGCCACCGCAAGATCACCGACATCCATGACAGCTTCAATCCCCGGACGACCCCAACAGGCTCCAACACGCCGGACCCACCTCACCCCACTGACCACAACCCCCTGACAACATGGGCCAACATGAGCATCGAAGACACAATCAAGACCATGGGCACAATCCACTCCGGCTCGCTGTCTGACCCTCTTCCAGACCATATCTTCAACAAAGCCAGCAACTCCATTGCACCCCAGCTGCGCAACATCATCAACCTCTCCTTCAAGACCACGACCTTCCCTGAGAGCTGGAAACACGCCGAGATCAACGCCCTACTTAAGAAACCCAAGGCGGACCCAAGCGAACTAAAAAACTTCCGGCCCATATCCCTGCTTCCGTTCCCAGCTAAGGTCATCAAGAAGATAGTCAACATCCAGCTCACCCGCTACCTGGAAGACAACAGGATCCTGGACCCCTCACAGTCAGGATTCCGCAGCAACCACAGCACCGAGACCGCCCTCATCGCCGCCACAGACGACATCAGGATCCTACTGTACAACGACGAGACGGCGGCCCTCATCTTTCTGGACCTCTCCGCAGCCTTCAACACAGTCTGCCACCGCACACTACGCACACAACTCCATGACGCAGGGATCTGAGACAAGGCCCTGGACTGGACCTCCTCCTTCCTCTCCGGCAGAACCCAGAGAGTCCGCCTCCCCCGTTCCGATCCAAAGCCTCCGAGATCATCTGCAGCATCCCGCAAGGATCCTCCCTCAGCCCGACGCTCTTCAACATTTACATGGCGCCTCTTGCACGCATCGCCTGACATCACAACCTCAACATAATCTCCTACGCAGATGACACGCAACTGATCCTCTCCCTCACCAAGTACCCCCTCACCGCCAAAGCCAACCTCCACCCGGGAATGAAGGCCGTCGCCGACTGGATGGAGGATAGCTGCCTTAAGCTGAACACAGACAAGACGGAGATCCTCATCCTCGGGCCCAACCCCTAAGCTTGGAACGATTCCTGGTGGCCCGCATCGCTGGGGATACCCCCCACACCTACCAACCACGCACACAACCTGGTAGTCATCCTCGACTCGAAACTCACCATGACCAAACAAGTCAACGCTGTCTCCTCCACCTGCTTCAACACCCTCCGTATGCTCCGCAAGATTTACAGATGGATCCCAACAGACACAAGGAAAACAGTCACCCAGGCCCTAGTCAGCAGCAGACTCGACTACAGAAACGACGTCTATGCCGGAGCCCCAACTAAGCTCATCAACAGACTGCAAAGAATCCAGAATGCCTCGGCACGCCTGATCCTCGACATCCCGCGCCTTGACCACATCACCCCCCACCTGAGGAACCTGCACTGGCTCCCCGTCGACAAAAGAATCTCCTTCAAGCTCCTGATCCACGCACACAAGGCACTCCACAAGACCGGCCCAGCCTATCTCAACAGTCGACTCTCCTTCTACGTACCCAACAGGAATCTCCGCTCCGCAGACCTCTCCCTGGCCACTGTCCCACGCATCCGTAGAACCACAGCCGAAGGGCAGATCCTTCTCCCACCGCGCCGCCAAGACCTGGAACAACCTCCCCCTCAACCTACGACAAACCGAAGACCTTCTAACCTTCAGGAGACGACTCAAGACCTAGCTGTTTGACCAGTAGCAACAGCACCCCCCTCCCCACCCTCAGCTCCTTGAAACCCTTGCGGGTAAGTAGTGCGCTCTACAAATTATTTGATTGATTGATTGATTCAACAGAGGATCATGAAAAGGAAGGAGAGATCTAGAAAGCTGATCCATCAAGAGCAATCGCAAAGAATCATATCTAAGTAATGAGGAAACAGGTAGGTCAAGTGTGGACTGGACCTCTTGTAGGGAAAGTCGAGAGTCATGTATTAGTTGCATAACCAAGAAGATCCCTTTGGCAGCTCAAGTTTTCCAACAAATAGTACGGTTGGACAATTTAATACTTTTGTTATGCCAAAGGGGTGAGTCTAAAAATATCTATAAAGGGTTATGAGATTTACACTTAATAGGATGAAAAGTTGAAATGAATGTTGAAATCGTTGGCTAGTTAAAAGAACAAAGAGGATGGGTAAAACTGGCTAGGAGAGAAAAAGTGAAAGGAGAGACCAAAGATTCCTCCAACTTGTGCCATACAGAAGTAGAAGTTCCTCCCGAAATAGATAAATATGGTAACATTTGGCGAATTAGAAAAGAGGAATGATACTGTCGAAAATTGGGAGTGTGAACACCACCCCGATCCTTAGGAGCAGAGAGAAGGGATAAGGAAATATGGGCCTTTCGACCGTTCCAAAGAAATTTACTCAAAATTCCATAAAGTATTAAAAAAAAATGTCAATGGAAGTTTAATTGGTAACATGGACAAATTAAAGTTAATTATGGGGCGCAACATCATTTTAATGGTGTCTGTCTGTCATATTATTTACTTTTGATAGGGCTTCCTCCAGATTAATTACAATAAATGGCTGTCCCTATGGGGATACACACTGAAAAGTTTGTAGTTAGCAGTCCAAAAAGTGTCAAATTAATTTAGGACATCATTTTGTATGAACCAATGAAATTAATTGGTCATTAGGCCGCAGTGTATCCTATTTCTAAAAGAAAATAACAAACCACCATCCACAAGCCTGTTGCCACAAAGAAAAATGTGTGAAGAGGAAAGAAGGCACCTCATGGTAGCAACACCAAGGGGGAAACACTGACTGGTACTCGCCAGTGACCCACTTCTCATCATCGGTTACCTTCTTTCCAGTGAAGAAATGTGCATGTATAGTGCAACAAATCAACAGCCCAGTGAAAACAAAAACCAAAGACAGAAATAGGAAGTAACAACCTAAATGTGAATGCACTTCCTATGTGTATGAAAAATCGTGTGTGTGTTCAAGAATCCCGTGAGAAACAAAGGACGTAATTCTCACCAGTAAAAATGGTAAAGCTTACTTGCCACCCATATTCTTTATTCCTTGCTGTAAGCCTTTCCACATTAAAATTGACTCATATCAAGTCACTCATTAGTAACAACTAGCCAACATGTTTCGTTGCTGTAATCAATTTGAAGCAACTTCGTCAGGGCTAGGGATCCGAATCATTGTTTTCAAAAGGGATTAATACCAGAACCTTTTGGTTGCATAACTACTGCATACCGGCAACCTCACAGAGACAAACGTGTCATACGATCACGTCCACTTGCAACGCGACCGCGGGTCTGTATCACCGCGACCTCGGGCTCGATGTAAGTTCAATCATCCTGCAGATTAAACTGAATTGTTTTTGTAACAGAAAAAGAAGAATATTTTATCCCCAAATAAGTAATATTATTAGTAGTCCATTTAAAATCAAATTCTTCAAACATACTCCTTAAACAATATTTATTTAAAGGGAGCACTTCAGATTTGGAAAAATTCAACTTATGACCAGACAAAGCCGCGTAGGAAGGGAGAAGTTCAGTAAAAGCGGGCGAAGAGGTAGAAGGATCGGAAACAAATAACATAATATCATCCGCATAAGCGGTAAATTTAATTTCAACAGTTTTATGTGTAAAGCCACGGAAGGTGGGGAGTGTCGTAAAGAGTGAAGAAAAGGCTCAAGAGAGAGGATAAAAAGTAACGGGGAAAGAGGACATCCTTTGTAAAGGGAAATAAGAAGATTGAGAGCCATTAACAAAAACCGACGTGTTTGGGGAGGAATATAACAAATTGATAAGAGACAAAATAGAAGGACCAAAGCCATGCCATTTAAGGGCACGCATCATGAAAAGCCAATGAACGTGATCAAAGGCTTTTTCTGCGTCTAGGGTTATGGCAGCGATAGGGAAGGAGCTCTTAGCTGTAAGATGTATGATATTGAGGAAAATTCTAGAATTATCAGCAATAGTCCTTCCCTTAACAAACCCCGTTTTTTCTGAACCAATTAAATCAGGGAGGAACTGATTGATACGAAGGGCTAACACCTTGGCAAATAGTTTGCAATCAAGTTTAATCAAAGATATAGGACGATAGTTGGCACACCAGAACGGGTCTTTAACTTTTTTAGGAATGAGACAAATCATAGCTTTGAGAAAAGAGCTTTGTGCCTCACCATTAAAAACAAAATATTGAAAAAGAGATAGAAGATGGGGCAAAAGGACAGAAGAAAAGCAGGAATAGAACTCAGCAGTGAGACCATCAGGACCAGGGGCCTTATCTTAAGGTAACAAGGACAAATCAGATGTAATCTCTGAAAGAGATATATCTTTTTCCAAAATAGAACAATTAGGAAGAGGGGAAGAGAGGGAAGGTAATGAGTTAAAAAAAGAGTCCAGAGCTGCATCTGAAGAGGATGATTCAGGAGTATAAAGGGTCTTATAGAAATCTGTAAAACAAGTTAATATTTCATCATCTTTAAGGCGGGGAATATCACCATCATCAATTATTTTGACTATTCTAGATCTTTGAGATTTCATGAATTAATTTTTAACAACGTCCCAGAGGCTTCTTCCGTAGATTTCCTATTAAAGTCAAGTTTGGCCTGAACCAGAGTCTTGAGGGTATCGACATTTTTAGAGGAAAACTATGCATGTTCCAATTCTTTCATAGAGAAGAGCAAAGAAGCGGATTCCTTGCGATATTGTTTCCTTTTGCTAGTTACATAATCCATAATGTGCTTTGAAAGCATCCCAGACAGTATGAAAGCGGCAGATCTGGACTAGCATTAAGGAGAAAGAATTCAGAGACAAAATCTTTAAAGCGTCTGAGAAAGAAGGGATCTTTAAGAAGGTAATTATTAAAACACCAATGACGTAATTTAGAGGGTATGGAAGGAAGGTCCAAACTAATCAAAACAGGAACGTGATCAGAAATATGAATGGAGTCAATCTCTGCATGCATCAGATTGGAGAGAAGGTGTGGGCTTAAGAAAATGCAATCAGTTCTAGATGTAGAGTTATGAGTGGGGGAATAAAATGTATATTCTATACTATCAGGATTAAATATTCTCCAGGCATCAACTAGGCCCCTTGCACAGATGGTTCTAGCAAAGGTTTTTTGGATTGTATTAGGAATATACCTAGAAGAGGATTTCCTATCCATAAAAGGGTCCATTACCTGATTAAAATCACCACCCACAATGAGATTAGAGTCAGAACGTGCATGAAGAGTATGTGTTATGGAGAATTGTGAGTCAATGCCTGTAGGGCCATAGATGTTAAGCAAAGAAACATAGGATCCGGTAATAAGAGTAATGAGAAGAAGCTAACAACCATGTTCATCCTTCTCTTCTTTTTCTATCATAAGGATAAGGATTTGTGAAAGAATATTACTACTCCATTTTTTCTGTCTTTGGAAGGGGAACTATAAACATGAACCACCCATTGCTTTTTAAGGGAATTAACATAATTCTCATTAAGGTGTCATTCTTGTACCATTGCAATTTTACATTGGAGCTTAGAGAGATGGGTAAGTCCCCGTTGGTTTTTAACTGGATTACGTAATCCCGTTACATTCCATGAGATAATCCGAACATTATCAGTCATTACAAGGTAAAAAAGGCATTAATATTAACAATAACAATACAAAATTCAATGAAGCTATACAGTCAATATAAAGGCAACCAAAAGCAGTACAATTAATGAATTGAAAAGTGAACAGATGAACAGAAAAATTAGTATGAAAAAGATGAAAAGTGAATATAACAAAGAGGAAGAGAAGAGGAAGAAAAAATTAAGATACACTCAAAAGGAAGGATACAAAGTCAAAAAATGAGATAGAAAGAGAGAAAAAAAAGGAAAAGTGGACAAAAGGAGAAAGTAAAAAAATAAAAAGAGAAAAATGAGTGATAAGAAGCAAGCAGCTGACAGAAAGCAGGGAGACTTCAGTCAAGAGAGAGGGAATAGGCATACAGAGGAAGGAAAAAGGCATAGGGAGGCGGGGAGTTGCAGAAAGGGAAAAAGACAGCAGAACCGACAGAACACAGATAACCGAGGCCGGTGGGAGCCAGTCAAGTAAGTTTAATAGATAGAAATAGAAGGAAGGGAATAAAATATATAAGAACCAATCCAAGGAGACCATCCATGAAATAAAAATAAAATAGAAGACAACACAACCAAATAACCAATTGACTAGATAACACTTACCAAATATTTGGGGTAATCGTAAACCCTGGGGTCAGAACAAAAGGGCAGGGGGTAGGAGAATAAGCATGGGCGTAAAATCCGCTCCGCTCGCGGATTTTTCGGATTTTCGGCAAATTCGCAATCCGCGAACGCTCGCGAATTTGTCGAAAATCCGTGAATCCGCTCGCGGCGGATTTTTTGCTTGGTTGCGGCGCGCGGCGTGGTGCACGGCGTTCACTTTCCGTCATTTAGCGTTTGCCGAGTTGTTTTTCTTTGCAAGTGACGCGTCATTGTAGATCTTGCTGCGTGTTCCCGCGGGAGTTTGGCGCCCGCGAATACGTAATCGCGGCTTGCCACCTTGCACAGCACAACTCGCAAGAGTTCGCAATTGCGAACACGTAGTTGCGGCGGAAAGGAACAATCTCGCACTTGCGAAATAGAGATTTTGCAATTTCGCACAAGAAAATCACCAGCAAACAGGATAAACCTTCAGAAAATTATGATTTTTATCAGAATCACTCCTCAGGTTGACATTTGCATGGCCTTTTTTTTTGCAAGGAGTCCATTTTGGGGGGGGGGGAGGAAGGAAGTGCCCCACAGTCTCCAACTTCCTGTTCCTGTCCAGCAGGCTCCTCCCAGTGCTTTGTCCATCTCCTGGTCACTTTCATTTGGATCTGGAGCTGGAAGGATTACTTTTTGTGGGTGCTGCTGGATATTTGGATTTGAGGCCTTTTTGACTGTCTTTGGATCACTTTTGGATTAGAAATCAACTTTCACAAGTAAGTTTGTTTGGGGCATTACAGTTGCTGCAAGTAAAATTTTGGAACTTTTTCAGAACATTAAATAAATTATATTGTGGGTAGCCACAGTATCCAGTAGGACCAGGGTTGGTTAGGGGTGCATGATACAACTGTTTTGTTGAATTTAAACACCATTGAGGCCATGGATGGGCTGGGATTGTGCTGTTTTTTGTCCTTTTTTTGGGCCTGCTGGTGTGGCCCTTTGCCCAGGGGTGGTGAGTGTTGCATGGGCCTAGTCTTTCTGTGGGGTGTCTTCTTGAATTTAAGGCAACATGTGCTTGGGGTGTAAGGGGCCATTTTGAGGAGAGGCAGTGTCTGAGGCCTGCACTTATTTTGCCTACTTTTCATCCATTATGCCCAGGGGTAGTGAGTGTTGCATGGGCCTAGTGTTTCTGAGGGGTGTCTTCTTGAATTTAAACACCATTGAGGCCATGGATGGGCTGGGATTGTGCTGATTTTATTGTTTTTTGTCGTTTTTTTGGGCCTGCTGGTGGGGCCCTTTGCCCAGGGGTGGTGAGTGTTGCATGGGCCTAGTCTTTCTGTGGGGTGTCTTCTTGAATTTAAACATAATTGAGGCCATGGATGGGCTGGGATTGTGCTTATTTTATTGTTTTTTGTCGTTTTTGGGGGGCTGCTGGTGTGGCCTTTTGCCCAGGGGTGGTGGTGCATGGACTGAGTGTGCCTGTGGTGTGGTCTCACTCTCTTTAATGTAAACATCATGGATGGCATTGGATTGTGGTGATTTCTGGCTGTTTTTCTGTTTTTTGGGGGTGTACTGTTGATGTGGACTGGCCATGTGGGTGGTGGTGGTGGCCATCTTGAGTGCTGGCTGGTACAGGCAACATGTGCTTGGGGTGTAAGGGGCCATTTTGAGGAGAGGCAGTGTCTGAGGCCTGCACTTATTTTGCCTACTTTTCATCCATTATGCCCAGGGGTAGTGAGTGTTGCATGGGCCTAGTGTTTCTGAGGGGTGTCTTCTTGAATTTAAACACCATTGAGGCCATGGATGGGCTGGGATTGTGCTGATTTTATTGTTTTTTGTCGTTTTTTTGGGCCTGCTGGTGGGGCCCTTTGCCCAGGGGTGGTGAGTGTTGCATGGGCCTAGTCTTTCTGTGGGGTGTCTTCTTGAATTTAAACATAATTGAGGCCATGGATGGGCTGGGATTGTGCTTATTTTATTGTTTTTTGTCGTTTTTGGGGGGCTGCTGGTGTGGCCTTTTGCCCAGGGGTGGTGGTGCATGGACTGAGTGTGCCTGTGGTGTGGTCTCACTCTCTTTAATGTAAACATCATGGATGGCATTGGATTGTGGTGATTTCTGGCTGTTTTTCTGTTTTTTGGGGGTGTACTGTTGATGTGGACTGGCCATGTGGGTGGTGGTGGTGGCCATCTTGAGTGCTGGCTGGTACAGGCAACATGTGCTTGGGGTGTAAGGGGCCATTTTGAGGAGAGGCAGTGTCTGAGGCCTGCACTTATTTTGCCTACTTTTCATCCATTATGCCCAGGGGTAGTGAGTGTTGCATACTTGCATGTCCCTAGTCTTTCTGTGGGGTGTCTTCAATGTAAACATCATGGATGGCATGGGATTGTGCTCATTTTTCTGTGTTTTTTCGATTTTTTGGGGTGTATAACTGAACTGATGTTCCTCTGTCTTCCATTGCTTTTAGGTGCACAAGAAGACTCAAGAGAACCACCAGTGCCAGGAAGAAGTCCTGCAGCGGTGTGTGTGTGCAGCATAACGTCACGCGACGTCACGTCTGGACACAGAACCCTCTGCAACTCGTGCAACTGCTGCCTGCTGACCTGCTCTGAAGAAGATGGCCCCAAAAAAAGTAACCCGTAGCTCCTCTAGCAAGAAAGGTGCCAGTAAGGAGCAGAAGAAGCAAGTTACCAAGGACACTGGTGTGCTGCCCGCCCCTTTTTTTGGGAGTAAAAAAAAAGTATGCCTGCAGCAGCAGCAGCGGGATCTGCTGGGGACCAAGCTGGCAGCAGCACCCCCGCTCCATTGGGCTCAGTGCCACCACCACCACCACGCCAACTTAAGTCCAAGCCCTTGAGTGCTGCAGAGGCAGCCAGTATAGTTGTTCAATCACCATCGACCAGTGATGTTGGCTCATCGCAAGAAAGCAGCAGCAATGTCCCTCAATCAACACAGGTTGTTGTAGCTCATCTGACGAGTGTTGAACAACCACAGCCGCAACAACAATCACATGTGCAAGTACAAGCCCAAGTACATGTGGAAGGAGAGGCAGCGCAAGGAGATGCGCAAGCAGAGGTGCATGGAGGGTCACAAGTGCCCACAATAGTTGTTCCTCCCGAAGTAGGGGCACATCAGGAAATCGACAATCAAGGCGAGGTATCATTTGAGGAAGCCACTCCTCCTGATGATCCTTCATTGTCTTCCACACCCCTAGCAAGGAAGAGATCAAGGGTGGTGTCTACATCTTCTTCAAGCACACCTCCTTCTGATGATACGGATCAAACTTGGGAACCAGCACCACAGCCGTCTGAGAGTGAGGCACACCATGATCCGACAAAGGTAGTTAAGCGTAAAAGGAAGCTCGTCCAAAGTCTCAGAGTTATGGAGTGTGATGAGTCTCAACAAGAAGTGGCGGATACTGCTGCTGATGAAGACTCTGCCAACGACGACCCAGTCATCATAAAGGTCACTGCAGCCCCAGCGGGCATGCAGCAAACAGACATTTTGACCCTAGCCCAAAGAGCTGCTGAGCGTGATGATGATGATGATGTTGTCGATGAGGAGGCAGTGGAAACACCACAATCATTGGAGTTAAGTAGTACACCAACTCGTCCCGCTTCCATATTTCTTTCTGGCAAGAAGAGACCTCCGTCAACCTCGACCTTAATTAGTGGCGGTGAAAGTGCAAAACGTACAAAAGTTGGGCAATCCAGATCCTCCACTTCATCTGGCATTAGCTTCATGACCACCACCACCAGTATCGCCGCCTCCTCCATGTCCCACAGACACTTCAAGTCCCCAGTTTGGGACTTCTTTACTGTTTGTCCAAAAAATCCAAAGTTTGCCATTTGTACCATTTGTAAGCAAGCAGTTAGTCGTGGTAAGCCAGGTACCAACTATGGTACCGGAGGCCAGAGAGGTCATCTTAGGAGACAGCACACTGTCAAATGGTTTGCGCACCTAGATGCGATCAAGAAAGGCCGAATTCAAGGAAACGTTGATGTTTCATCTGATGATGACGAGCAGGAAGAAGACGTGTCAAACACTTCCCTTACACCCAGTACCCCTGTCAGCAGCACACCCAATGTGAGGCACACTAAGAGTGTTGGAGCGAGTGAGACACCAACGCACAAAAGTTCACCAGCGAGCAAAATTGGGTCAACGAAGTCATTCTCAGCCCGTAAATGCTTGGTCCAGGGCAACATTAGAACAATGCTTACTTCAGACGTGCCATATGAACGCAACCACCCACTGACGCGTCTGTATAACACTAAGCTGGCTAAAATGCTAGCTGTGGACCTTCTACCTTTTTCTTTTGTAGAAGCGGTAGGTTTTCTTGAATTAGTGGCAACGCTCTGCCCTAAATGGAAGGTTCCGAGCCGGTTCTATTTTGCCAGAGTTGCGGTTCCAGCACTACATGAAGATGTGCTGGAGGCGATTGGGGCAGCTTTGCAGAAGAGTGCTGTTCACACAATACATCTGACAACAGACATGTGGACCAGTGGCGCAGGCGCTGATTACATGTGCATCACTGCACACTGGGTCTCTTTTTCAGGTGTTAAAGCAAAGCTAAACGCAGGTGTTGACCCGGACAAAGTTTTCAAAGCTGCTCGGAAACATGCAACACTAGCCATGTTTGGCTTGGAGAAAAGTCACACAGCAGTAAACCTTTTGGAAGAGTTTAACAAAAAGGTCTTGAAAATGCTATCCCCCCTAAAACGCAAGATTGGTTATGTTTCCACGGATAATGGCGCCAATGTAGTTAAGGCCATGTTGAAGGGTGACCATTTTAGAGTGCCGTGTTTGGCGCACTGTATCAACCTGGTAGTTCAAAAATTCTTGAGTGATAAACAGAGTCCAGCGTTCGAGGTAATGGCCACCTGCCGCAAAATGTGCAACCATTTCAGCCATTCTTTTAAGGCCCGGAAGCATCTGCGGAGACTGCTACTTCAACGTGGAATGCCAGTGAAAGCACTCATCCAGGAGGTGGCAACACGTTGGAACTCAACCTTCTACATGCTTGAGCGTCTGTATGAGCAGTATACGGTACTCGATCACTATTTCTTCACAGAGGCTACATCTCAGAAGGAGGACATGCGGATGGGTGCGGCGCAATGGGACATAGTTAAAAGCCTGACAGACATGCTTCGTCCTTTTGAGTTCTTCACGCGTGCAGTCAGCCAGGAGGACTGTAATTTGGGAAAAGCTATCCCATTGTTGTGCATGCTGGAGCACCAACTGATGGCGGTGTCTTCTGAGTTTGAAAAAGATGAAAAAAAAAAAGACCATTTTATTTTGTCTGAGAAATTATTAGAGCGCCTACGTGGTGATGAACGTCTTAAAATGATCAACTCAGAACAGCATTACATTTGTGCTACTATTCTGGATCCACGCTACAAAAAGGCGCTGGAAGACGAAGCATTCTTTCCTTTTGCTGATGCAGATGTTCAAAAGTACAAACATTGGTTAGCCTGGTCAGCCAAGAGGTTTGAAAAAGAACGGCAGGTTATTGAAGGAGAAGCCAGTACATCAGCATCAGCATCAGCAGGCCATCCCCAGTCACAAGAATCCACTTCTGCACCTGTGGCTGAAGTGACCTCTCAGCCGTTAAAGACACCGGCAACTGGATCATCTGCACCACACACAACAAAAACAGTGGCTGCTGTAGAGGATTGGCTAAGTTTGCTTGGGTATGGTTCTCGAAAAAAAGTCACAGGCACAGCAAAAAGTAAGCAAAGTGGAGGAACCGCTGATGACCTTGAGTCGATGGTGCAGGACTATCTGAATGACTCAACAGAGGTCTTTCTTAATGATGAGCCATTGCAGTATTGGCATGGCAAAAAACAATTGTGGCCACAGCTCTCCAACCTGGATATAAACTATTTGTCTTGCCCACTCGCAAGTGTGTCTTCTGAACGTGTTTTCAGTGCTGCTGGTGGCATTGTAACTCCCAAACGGAGCCGCCTCTCGCCCAAAAATGTGGAGCGGCTGACAATGATCAAGATGAATCAGCACCTCATACCACCAGATTACAAAGTACGAGAAAGCACGCCGCATGAAGACGAGGAGGACGGCAACGTAGATGAGGGGATTTGTTCTCTGTTCGGTGGCACTGACCTCATCCAGCCTGAATTCGCAGAGTATGATGACGAAATCTTGTTCTTATTCCCTGACACCGAGCCCTGAAAATGAGACAATCAATCAAGAACTTTCTTTTTCGTCCTTATTCACTTTTATTCCTGTGTGCTTTGTGTCTCTCTTTCTTTGTTTTGCACAGTTAATTTAATTCAAACTTTAATCACCTAATCCCAAAAACAAGACCATCATCAGAACTGTCTTCACTTGTTTGCTTATTGATTTGAAGGTGCCGCAGTCTACATTCCTCAGGTTCACAAGTTCTGAAGAACATGCTCCTCTATCCTCCTCCTCCAGAATGCGATTTCCCTCAAAGCAGAGTGCTGGATTACGCCCAATGAAGAAAGACTCAGCACTTGTGGGGGTGTTGTACTTCTTTGCGGGTAAGTTGACGGATTTGGGCCCATTGCTGTGAAGCTCTAATAATGGACAAAAGTGTTTTGGACCAAATATGAGGTGGAAATTTCTTGCCGTTTTTGCTGACTTGCTTGCCTTTGAGGTGCTCTTTGGCGGGGTTCCGGGTGTTTGTGGGTAATTTTTGGTGTCTGGGAGCACTGCTGCGACAGTCTAATCTTGATTGCATTTGCTTTTCAGGAAATCCGTGGTGGAAAACAGGAGTTATGATGATTGATGATGATGATGACCTAGCTGCACAGCGCCGCGTTTGGACCGAAGGCCGAGAGATATTGTAAGTATGAGATTGAGCTTTTTCGCTGTTTGGGGGTGTTGTCGGGTGGTTTTTTCCGGGTGGGTTGGCGGGTCTTGCCTGGGGCATTCCTGGGAAGGTCTAATACCGGATAGAAGTGTTTTGGACAAAATCCTGAAGGAACAGCCTTTTTTTTGCTATTTCTTCTGTCATCTTGCTCAATGTAGCGTTTTGGGGGGCTTCCTGCTGTTCGTGGGTGGGTTGCGGCCGGGGTCTCTGTCGAAGCACTGCTGCGACAATCTAATCTTGATTGCATTTGCTTTTCAGGAAATCCGTGGTGGAAAACAGGAGTTATGATGATTGATGATGATGATGACCTAGCTGCAGAGCGCCGCGTTTTGACCGAAGGCCGAGAGATATTGTAAGTATGAGATTGAGCTTTTTCGCTGTTTGGGGGTGTTGTCGGGTGGTTTTTTCCGGGTGGGTTGGCGGGTCTTGCCTGGGGCATTCCTGGGAAGGTATAATACCGGATAGAAGTGTTTTGGACAAAATCCTGAAGGAACAGCCTTTTTTTTTGCTATTTCTTCTTTCATCTTGCTCAATGTAGCGTTTTGGGGGGCTTCCTGCTGTTCGTGGGTGGGTTGCGGCCGGGGTCTCTGTCGAAGCACTGCTGCGACAATCTAATCTTGATTGCATTTGCTTTTCAGGAAATCCGTGGTGGAAAACAGGAGTTATGATGATTGATGATGATGATGACCTAGCTGCACAGCGCCGCGTTTGGACCGAAGGCCGAGAGATATTGTAAGTATGAGATTTAGCTTTTTCGCTGTTTGGGGGTGTTGTCGGGTGGTTTTTTCCGGGTGGGTTGGCGGGTCTTGCCTGGGGCATTCCTGGGAAGGTCTAATACCGGATAGAAGTGTTTTGGACAAAATCCTGAAGGAAACACCAGTTTTGGCACTTTTTGTAAGTTAGGGTTCGTTAGGGTTAGCCCTAGCAGCAGGATTGCATGTGTTTCGGGGGGTTCTATTGCAACGCAGTTCTGGTGTTGTAGAGCACTGTTGGAGCGATGCTGGCTATGGATACTTTTGCTTGCTTGCAAGTGGTTTGAATACAATCCACGGTCTGTATTTGGGCCTACTGTTACTTTCAAAGTACGTTTTGTAACCATTTTTCTGCTAGGCATCGTTTTTGGAGATCTGATTGGGGTTCTTCTACATTTTTGCGACTGGCTTTAGTAAGGGTCTTGGTGGGAGCATTGCTGGGAAGGTCAAATTTTGTTCTAAAACACAGTTTACAGTACACCTACCTTGAGGGGAAAGATCCGCTATAATATTTTGGCCATACTTATTTATCCTTAAAAAGGTGACTCAGACAGAGCACGCAATTTCAAAAATATTGTACTGTCTATTAGGGAAATCAAAGTGTCACATTTTGAACCACACAGCGTACATACCTTTTATTTATTTATCAGTGGTATTGTAATAGCACTTCCTGTTTTCCGTTCAATAATTACAGGCCGGGTTTCAGTCAACATCCGCCAGGCAGGCAGTGGACAGGGTGTCTTCTGTCAGTGGTCACCAACATTGATGGACGAAGCGTCAGCTGGAATGGAGGAGTGCCGCCAATAAGAGGAATTGTTTGCTGCATGCAACTTACTTACCAAATTCAAGGACAACTCCAACAACATACGCAATACAGATACAGTATCCATTGTTTTATTCTATGAGTGTGACTGCATGTGCTTAGCTTTACTTTGTAACCAAAGATTGTCTTTATCTTCAATTATTGTTTGTCCATGCTCTGCTTTTCTTTTCTTCTCTCAACAAAACCTACCCAAAAAGAAACCCCCATTCCCATCCATTTTACAAACCCTAACCCTCTTCCCCCGGGCTGTGTTGTTTTGCTTGATGTCTGACTAAAATGACATCAATAATTCCACACACTTGCTGGGGAGGATAAAGTCATAGCAACAGGCTGGTGAAGGAATACGAGGATATCTTCTAGACTTACTCAGCTTCAGTACTATATCTTCTAGTAGTAGTAGCCAATGTCAAATAAATTCAACGCAAGTACTAGTTATACTTGCAAGCAAATACTTTACCATTTGTTAGGCTACATTATGGCACTGTTCTGTCTGTCACCTGCTATATTCTCGATCGTACCGTAACCGTTGTAATGCTACAGTAAGGACAAACAAGGTTTCGTTTTCTTTTTTTCCATAGTCATGCAACTGCCACTGTGTCACACCACTAGTACCACCGCAATGAGGAAATGTCACCCGCCCAGGATTGACAACGTTAATCCCCATTTCACGTGGAGCCAGCCCTGGGCCTAGCCCTAATTTCTAACACAAATTACAGGTAAGATAAGCGTTTGGTGGGAGGTAGTATAATGGAGTATTATTTCGGAGTAGACAAGAGATTGACGGTTGTACTACTAAAGTCCTACGACTGTTCAGGAAAACAAAGTTACTGTTACACCCCCGCCCCCCACCCACCAGACTGAAAAGCAGTAAAAAACAGGTATGGTCAGATAAAGTTTAAAAATATATTTATGTAGCCCTAACAAAATAATCTCCCTCACCCACCCTAACCCCAACGATTGTCTTCGAAACGTCCCAAAACGATCCCAACTCCCAAATCCCACCCCCCAAAAGTCTATAAAAAAAGGGCAAGGGACACTCCACTACTGGAGGGTGTTGGTGCTGGTGCATTTTGCGGCATGGGCATCATACTCCTTGCGGAGGGTGGCAAGCTCGGAGCGGAGGCCCTTAACCAAGTTCTTATACTTCAGGACCTCCTGCTCCAGGTTGGACATTCGGACTCGTAGGCGGCGTTGGCGTTCCTTGCAGCTCCTGTGGGGGGCAGCTGGTATTTCTGTTGCTTGGCGGTGGCGGTTGTCTTTGTTAGCCCGGCTCGGTCCCGCTGGCTTAGTCACGGAGGAGGATGCAGTGGTCACAGTCGAGGATGTTGTTGTTGCCCCGCTCGACTGCGTGTCCTCCTCCTCCTCCAGGGCCACCAGCCGCCGATATTCGGCGACAGTGGCCTCCAGCCTCCGTTGCCGGGCCATTCTAGCCTGCTCCCTCCGTGTTGTTGATTTGGAAGGAGAAACTATATGAAGAAAGAAAGACATAGTCTGTAACCAATGCTCCTTAGCATTAATAACACAAAGTGATTGAGCCGAAAGTTGGGTCACAGTACAAGTAGCAAATTGAAAGCACAGTACATAACTATTGAGGACAGTATCTATGTAACCTCCCACTTCTGCATCCTTGCTCTAACATTAGTGGTAGTTTAAAGAACAAATTCTACGACCACTATGGACTTCCATTACAGTCGACTATGACAGTACACCAGTCTTATTCTTCTTCTTCTCTCTTGTTTAGGGAAATTGGTACGTTATCTTATGCAAGCCGGCAGAATGACATGGACAGCACAGTGAACTTGCACCCGAGAAAAAAAGTTGCACACCATGATGAGTGAGACAGACTTGCGTTACTGTACCGGTCCAGTACATGCAGGTGGTGAAGCTATTACTTTTCTTTTACGGGTGGCACTGAGAATACTCTGTTACAAGGGCTACTGCTTAATTAATTTACCTTTCACCCTACAGTGCAAATGAGTACTAGAAAAGGAAAATGAAGAAGCTAACTAATTTGATTATCTATCACTTCACATGGGACGTATTTGATGACATATGGGATGACTTTAGGTGCTTTGCTTAATATTGAGTGAACAGTGATACACCCACACATGAATGACGTACTACAAGTAAACTAAAGTTATTAAGAGAGGTACGGAGTGTCCACCGTAATAACCAGATATATGCTGTGATTGCAGACGCAATACAAAGTACTGCTACTATTCATGGTAGTATTGGACACATTTACAATTTCTTTTCCTTGCCTTCCCTGCACTGGAACGGACGTGCGGGTGCGGTGGTACATGCTCTTCAAGGTAACACTTACTTCATCTGGCGACCATCTACTCTCTCTAGATACACATGTGCTATCTAAGAGTCAGAGAATACCATGCTCCAGGCATCCATTCAGTCAAAGTATACGCACACATACAGTTTCTGTTTCACCCACCCAGGCTGCTGTCCTTCCACCCATCCTTGCTTCATCATTGACCCAGCCATGCACCATACCATATTCTTTCCTTCCCAGCCACCTCGGGGGCCAAGCAAACACATATCGTTCTTCTTTGCCAGCCATCATACAAGTTCGCGTCCCACTTACTTAAACCCTTCTTTCGCTTTTCGTTCATCCCATCCATCACGTTCGTCTAAGAACTTATTGGGATTCTTCTCACCAAAAACTTCACAGCTAAGTCGAAGTACATTTCGAGGAGGCTACTACCTGGTTGATTTGTAATACACCCGTGCAGAAAGCACACTATGCAGTCTTCAATCTCAATAAGTAAGGAATATATAGCTTACCTGTTTCCGCCACCACCGTTTGAACCCCCACAGGACCGTCCGCCGGCTCTTGCACCGCCTCCTCCCCAGAGTCCGCCGAGTCCTCGCCCAACACAGCCACCTCCGCGCTGGCCCCGTCACCAGATGTTACACCTACAAAGTACATTTAAGAATGTTAGAATACACCACTCACTACTATATAATATTTGGTCTAGGAGAAATGTTAAAAAAACTGAATACAATGTAATAATTTGTGACTGTCTACTCCAAAGTAAAAATGTCCCATTTTCCAGGGAAGGCTGTTGTCTTGCTGCACTTTTATGCAAAACTGATGAATGCTTGCTTTTGATTTTTAACACGCACCACTTTTTCTCCTAACAGACAGAAGCTTGACTCCTAAGAACACGACCAGGATCAAGTTCAAACCAGGTGAGAGCTCGGCTCGACCACAAGAAATGTGTCCAATTAATCGTCAGCACTAACCACTTTTCCGTTTTCAGTTAAATAGTTTTATGACAAAGTAGATTTTAATAAATGTGTTTACTTTTAATAAAGCTTTTAAACTTAAATAGACTCTGTGGTTTTTGTTCCTCCAGACTAGAGTGGATGAGCTAAAGGTTTTGGAATTTTTGCAAGCATGAGTGCCTCTGACACTTCTTGACTGTGCTGTGACTCCGTACTCTCTTGTCCTGCGTACGATAATCTAGAGATCATTGGGGATCAATAATCGGTGACTTCGGGAGCTGAATGACTCTGCCACACTATCTAGTCAGTAAGGAGACAGTGCATAGAGCTATTGCTGAATAGAATGGGAGTCCAATGGAATTGCCAAATGTCCAATCTTAGTTAGCTACACAGACAGACTAATAAGAATAGTCTAGTAATACCACAGGGAGTCATATTCGAGGCAGGATAAGAATTTATATCCAGTCTACAAGAAGATCAAAGACGATTTAGAAAAAATCGAATGAGGAACGCTAGGAAAAAATAGGTACTCTTTATTAAAATGTAAACTTACTGGGGCCAGCAAAGGAGCCCTCGCCTGCCCGATCCTGGCCTGCATCCTCAGCACCCTCCTCCTGTGTCCTCTTGCCCTTGGGGGGAGCTGATGTACAACATGAAAGAAAGAAAAACCAGAAAACATGGATGAGATTTTTCAACCAAATCAAACATTTCAAAAGAACAATAACAAAATATTTTGGAGAAATAGCAAATAGATAGACAACTATTCCACGGGATCTATCTCATGTGGTATACTACGTTATTCGTATTGCCTGATTTGCGGAACGTTGACTTAGAAAGTTCCTATGTAACTCAATAAACAGACTACTAAAGAGGTTTGCCTAGGCCTGGCACTGCAGGCAGCAGTCCGCAGCACGCGAAGTGACAGACAAAGTCCATCCTGCTTGCAGATCAGTGAATACTCAAACTATCAATCCACCCACCACCGCCACTATTTCTTCTTATAGCCATGTGTCTAAAGGAAGGACTGGACTTCAGTCTATTGGGGCTGATTTAGAAGTCCCTTGCGGCTCATTTTCCTCCATTGTTGCGTGCCTTTTGTGACGCAGCGGCAGAACAAAAGACTCGCCATGGTGTTGGTGCGGCGTATATATTAAAAAAAAACACATATGGGCATATGGGCGATGCATCACGTTGTAAAGCCCTGCGCCATCAGGGGGCGTTCCGGCGCAAGGGAGGGCGTACCTGCGCAGGAACGAATCCTAAAAGTGGCTGAGGGAAATCTACAAGATGTCAATCAGTCACTTTTAGGACAATGATGCATGACTCAAACCCTGCGCGCTTGAAGCCGACGTACGGCTTGATGCAGCATTGGGGAGATAGGGTACCCCAGAGCATTGCTGGAGCTGCGCCATCGTTGGCACGCAACTCCAGCAATGCGCTGCCTTTACGGCACAGATGCGTAAGGCTTCTGTGACGTTTTGGGCCAATGGGTGGTGGTGGCATGGCACACAATTACTGCCGCATCCCTGCTACTTTGCAGGGATGCGCCGGTAATTGAAAATATGACCCTTAGTGTCTAGCATTACGCAGTTCTTATCTTTACACTACACTCATACATAATTTCTCAGGCCAATGAAATGCTTCTGAACACAACATACAAAACAAAGAAGCATAGTAGCAAGCAAGGCTACTGAGAAGGAGAGCAGTGCACCTGAAATGCATAGAAGATTTTGAAATATAATTTACCTCAATGTAATCGGCAGCATTATTGCTCTTGGTAAAGAACAAAGATTTGCAAATAACAGAGCCGGATAAAACAGAGTAGTAAATGAATAGCTACTACTACTCACCAAGCCCGGGGACCTCTACGCCGAGCGCGTCCAGCAAGTCCCGTTCCCGGTACATGACATCGGTCCAGCGGTGGGTGGCCTGGTTATATGTGCGCCGGACCCCAGAGAGCTTATACATGGCCCGGCACACCTTCTCCCACCGCTTGCGGCGCTCCCGGATGCCATAGCCAGTCGCGATCTTGCCGCCTCCCAGGATCGTCTTGGGGAGGCGGCGCTGGACGTGGAAGATGAGTGCCGCCACTTCCTCCGCGCTGAAGATCTCCCGCGGGACCACTTGCTCCCCCCTCAAACGCCCGCACGGGAGCCGGGCACGGGGTGCGGGACCCTTCCCCTTCTCAGGGTGCTTCCCGGCTCCCTTTACCATGGTCTGGGCAGAAATACAGTTAAATGATAAACAAGAAATAGAATAGTGAAGAAGAAAAGAAAAGAGTTTAAAAAAGTAGTTTAAAAGTAACTAAAAGCAGCAGAAAACACAAAAATATAGAGCTAGAAAAATAGAGGGATAGATAATAAGTAAAATTAGATCAAATAAACTTCAAACAAGCAAAGGATGGCAGAGATTGAGAGAGGATAGAGAAAGCATGCCCAGAACCATAGCAATGAATGAGAAACAAGATGGCCGCGCCCGTTCACGACCGCGTGGGTAAGTTCGCGCGAGATTTTCCTCGCGAGCACGCGCGAAATTGTACTAGCGAGCAGCACACTTTGCGAGATTACACATAGCGGCCGGAAACGGAATTACGTCACGCAAACAAGATGGCCGCGCCCGTGTACGACCGATAGGGTAACTTGGCAAACGTATAGATAAAATTACAGATAAGGAAGGAAGCAGGTGCCAGCCAGACTGGAACTTTCAAAATTACTGACACATTAATGACCCACAAATTAATTGATGGCAGTTGAAGAAGGGCAGGTGTGCTTGCTTTTTTCAACCACCATAATCTACAGTGATAAATAAACCTAATGGGTGGCAGTGAGGATGTACCAGAGGGTGGCATGGGTGTCCCAGAGGGTGGCAGTGGTGAAACAGAGGGTGCTGTGAACCTGTGATGATAAACCAGACGTAGAAACAACATAGTCGCGGCCGTTGCGAGCCGAAAAGTAAGTTCGCAATTGCAAACTTGTCCCAAAATCGGCGCAAACGCGCGCCAACACAAAAAACGGGAAAATCCGCAAATCCGCTAGAGTTCGCGTATCTTCGCGGATTGCAAATCCGTAAATCCGCAATTTCGCGTACGCGAGATCCGCTAGATCCGCCCATGCTTATAGGAGAACATCCAGGGAATGGATCGGTACAAAAATATAAAAGGCTAAAAAAGAGAAAAAGAAGACATGGAGGATTACAAAATGAAGTAACCACTAAAAAGGTTAACAAGCCACAGTAACTAAACAAAAACAACATCTTCAGACCATAAAAAACAACATCATTAAAGGTGAAAGTTGTCAGAACATTGGAATAAGTGCAAAAATTTCAACAAAAAAACCCATACAAAGTAGACAATGCAACTCAGGGCCCTCCAACGTCCATCTTGTCTCCTTTGTGGTGAGAAATAAATTACCTTAAGTACTCAGGACGATCAAAGGAATAGGACCTCTCTTTGTAGGTAACTTTAAAGAAGCAGGGATGCACTAGACCATATCTGGCATTCATGGATCGAAGAGCCGGGACAAGAGAGAGAAATTCTTTGCGTCAAGCCACATCCTGAGAGACGATTTTTTGGGGGCCAGACCACAACATTTGCTTCCTTGACTTTGCCAATGAGATGACCATTAAAAGTTGAATATATTTCAAAAACAGAACAATTATCTCTCTCGGACGATCTGTTGAAGGTGATGAAGAGGAACCAGATGGTTTAGTGCCGATGCAATGAGCGCGCTGTAAACTAAGAGATGTACCTTCTTTGAGACCAATAATCTTGGGAATGTGTACTTTTAAGAAAGCGAGCATATCAGACCCCTCCTCTCCTTCAGGAATACCATAAATACAGAGAATATTGTATCTATTGCGGTTTTCTAAGTCTTCTGTTTGAGTCTTGAGGAGAGCAATCTCTTTAGACATAGCCGCACCTTGACGTCTCAGATCCTGGGTGTCACTGATCCTTTGTTCCACAACAGACATTCTTGATTCCAGATTAGACCCTCATCTAGCTTCTGAAGGGTTGCATTGGTATTAATAACAAAGGGATTAAACATTTTATCTCCTCCATGAGTCTTCCATTGTTATGGGTAATGGCGACTTGGTGGGCAAATTAGGTTCCTTCTTGTGATGCTTCAGAGGAGCGATATGATTAAGTTCCTTACGAGAGGAGGACATACCTGCTGGGATGGCTCACTGACCAAGAAAAGGGGAAGGTTCCATAAAGACGAAAATAATGAGGGCAGCTGGTTCCAATTGGACAAATGCCATTAGCTGTAAATGGTAATCCAAGGTGCTTCACAAGAGGGTGGCACTCATGAAAAAGTCAATGTGGTAAGTAGATAAAGAAGTCTCTACAATACTTAGGCAAAACCAGTTTTGAAACAAGCATTGGAAATGCAATAGGTCTCGCAATAGGAAAGTTTTGAGTTTTTGGTGTATTTAGGACTGACGCTTTGAATCATAAAGTGCCTTCGGAGACGAATATATAATGCACAATTCTTTAATGGACGCCAGCTTTGCGATGCGGAAGTCGAGGCATGTATGCGCATGCGTGCTGGTGACTAAGAATTGAATTTACATGTCTAATTGAACACGGGCAGAAACGAGATGTGTCGCATTTCATGAAAACATGGAAACAAGTGAGAAATGTAGAAGGTAAACTGATTTACATCCAAAAAGTTCCCTGCTCTTAATTTTCGATTCAGCTAGAGGACTGGCCAGTGAAAAGGGAGGAGGGAGGAGAAGCTGCCGAGTAAGGCTGTGTGCGGGGAGAGAGAGGGGAGGTGCTGGCGGCTGGGGAGGGGGAGGAGAAATGCGAGTAGGTGAGAGGACTGGAAGAATGCAGGGGGCGGAGCGGAGCGGGAAGAGCTGCTCTTGGCAGGCTGGGGAACAGATGCTGCTACATGGAAACAAGTGAAAAATGTAGAAGGTAAACTGATTTACATCCAAAAAGTTCACCGCTCTTAATTTTCGATTCAGCTAGAAGCAGAGAGGTGGGGGCCTGCCTGGCTGGGCAGTGAAAGGGGAGGAGAAGCTGCCGAGATTTGAAGAGAGGGGAGGTGCTGGCGGCTGGGGAAGCAGGGGGCGGAGAGCAGAGTGCGGAGCGGGAAGAGCTGCTGGCGGAGCTCGGGAACAGAAATACGAGGTACAGAAAAGCGGCAATGAAATGTGCACCGAAACAGCAATGGGAGGAGCGTGGGTGTCATTCCATGAGCAAGTAAAAGTCACTGCAACTAAAACATAAATTAAAAAGTCACTGCAAACGAAAACATAAATTAACAAGAAACTAAGTTCTGACGGCAAAGTTAGGGGAGGAGAACTAAAGGCTGTGTTTGCGGGGAGAGAGAGGGGAGGTGCTGGTGTGGGAGGAGTGCTGCTACGGCCTGGGGGAAGCTGGCTGGGGAGGGGGAGGAGAAATGAAAGTAAAGGCTGTGTTTGCGGGGAGAGAGAGGGGAGGTGCTGGTGTGGGAGGAGTGCTGCTACGGCCTGGGGGAAGCTGGCTGGGGAGGGGGAGGAGAAATGCAAGTTTATGGCCCAAAAGCGCGTGCCTGTGGCCACGTGAACTTCATGAAAACCGCAGCAAAAAGCTAGTGGTTTCATGAGGATTTCGAGCACTTGAATTCTCGATCCCTCAATGCGCTTGCACGCATTGTAGGTCACGAGACCTAAAAAAACATTCCTAGATAAAGAAATTGCAGCAGTAGGTAAATACTCAAAAGAACCACAAGATGGCAGTATCAAATCAGTCAGAAAAATTCACTAAACATGTTAGAGCAAATTTCTAAAAGCTGACATAAATAATTGATGCAGAACAGAAGGCATTGTTCCAGGTAGCACATATTTTTTCTGGAATATCACAAGGTGAAGAGAACACTGCTACATAAGGTATAATACAGAAGAGCTGTCACAATCCATTCCCTGAATGAGCTGAATAGGAGAGTGGAAAATAGGTGAAATATATGTATATTTAGGGCTAAGACAAAAAGGTGCCCTTTCCATAAAAACTGATGCGTTTCAAAAGCGTTTTAAAAAACGCGGCACTTCTCTACAGCAGCTAATTCAACATGAGGTGAGCGTTACTGAGAGCGCAAGGTGGCGTTCAGGGGCTCCCAATAAAACGCGCCGCATATCCGAAGTAAAGTTCGGTATGAAAGCGGGATTACCGTGACATGAGAAGAATAGCGGTAGACTCAGTGGCGGTTCCAACGTTCAAATTGATGATCAAAGCCTTCTGTGAAGCTCCTTCATTGGACGCTTTGTTCACTTTCCCTTGAAGTCAGACCAGAGCCTCGTCAGCCTGCAACCATCTCCGTTGGCGCTCAACCTGGACCCTGCCCTCTTGACAGAGGTCTACAAGTAATATTGAGAGACTCCTACCTACTTGATATGATCTGTAGGTCAAACAAACACTGGCATAACCCATAGGTCTCGTCTTTGGGACCTTGTAAGTGTTTATCCATGCAGACAGTGGCGGCTCCTCCGCTAAGGTGGAGGAGCGTCGCCACACTGCTTTTTAGCAGTGAAATAAAGATACAATAAAATGATAATAACTTGCGTTATCATTTTATTTTCTCCTACTTCCGCAGCTTTGCATGAGGAGGCAAGGGCAGTGAAGGAGTGGTTGACCCCTCCTAATTGTGCAATGAATACTTGGGCAGCTCTTGTGGCCGGCCAAACAGTCTTGCACACTTCGCATATTCTCCATGCAGCCTGCATCACATCCTGCTTGGAGAACATGCCTAGGCTCCCAGTCAGCGTCTGAGTGCTGAAAGATGGTGCTCAGACCAATCATAGCGCTGCCAAGGCAGCGTTGTGATTGGCTGACTGGGAGCCTGATTGTGCTTCCTGTTCAGGTCAGCGAGCGAGGACCACAGAGGAGAGACACGGCGAGAAAGAGGCGAGTAGGTACATTTTTAAATGTATTTGTTTTATACCCACTTCCCCCGAGTTCTCCCCCACTCGCTCCCCTGTCTTCACCACCTACCTCTGATCCGTGCTGGCTGTCGCTGCATGCAGCTGCATGCAGCACATTATCCTAGGTGCTGTGCTGCCAGGGATTGAAGAGCTGCACAACTACTACACACTGGGTCATGCAGTGTGATTCAGAAATACATGCATGCTTCAGGATACATTTATGCAAACATTCCAAGGCTTTTTAACACACAGACAGAAAGACAAGCGCCTCGATGCAAGTCAATACCACTAGTGTGTGCTCACTTGACTATTGACCAGCCTATGAAAAAAAGCAGTGGAGTACTTTGCAATGGTGGAGATGTCACAATCCTCCTTACCCAGGCCTCTATTTACCAGGCACCCTCCTCCAGATTTTCCATTAAAAAAACTGCTTGCACCAGCCATTTACCAGCAAGTCGCTGTCCTGCGCTCTGTCCCAGCCCCCTGGGTATAGGAACATTGTACATAGCAACAACAACAAAATGCTCCAATTTGTCAGGTAGTGGGGAACTAATGAATAAACAGGGACGATGTCTGCATCACATAATTTCCGCACACCTAAAAAGAAAAAAAATTACCTGAACTCCTGTAATATAACTGGTTCTTTTGTAAATCACTCCAATGCCTTCGGCCTGTTGAGTTTGTGCTCTATAAAAATGCCCCCACAAATTTACCTGACCATGTTTAATGTACCTAGAGCTCATGTAAAGCACTCAAACACCTTTGGGTCGCTCAAGTTCACATTATATAATAAAAAAATGCCTCACAGTCCCTGGGGAGCTGCCGTTAATGTGCTTTGAAATTAGAGCTCTGAGAGGAGGAAAACAACAGGAAGAGGCTGAGGGGCTGGAATGCAGCAAAATGGGAGGAGGTAGGATAGAGGAAGTTGCTCCCATTTGTCAGGTAGAAGGGAAAAAATGAATAAATAGGGGAAGCATCAGCATCACTTAATCTCCGCGCACCTATAAACCAAGAAATGAACCTGTTCTTGTGTAATGAAACTGGCGCTTTTGTAAAGAGCTTCAATACCTTCAGGTCAGGCAAATCTATAATAATGCCCCCAAAAATGAATCTGACATTGTGTAATGTAACTAGCGCTCATGTACAGCGCACCAACACCTTCAGGTTGCTCAAGTTCCCATTTTATAAATAAGCATCAGAGAAAATGTGACTGATGTTGCCCAAGCCTTGCCCTTAACTGTACTTCAAGGTTGGGCTGCTGTAGGTAAGGTGACTGATTTTTTTTTTTTTTTTTATATATTTTTTTGCAGATTCGTGGGCAATACAAGCTTACATTTCAATAACACGACATTCGGTGGTGACCATCATCAGAGGACGTAGAGAACATAACACAGCCGTTCAGCCCACAACCCGGAGGTCAGGCGGCGGTAGCCACACGATGTCTAGAAGAAACAAAAATCAGGAGAAAGAAAGCCTGGAAAATCTCCGTCCTCAGGCAGTCACTTGAACCATTATCTGCTTTTCTCCATCCCCACACTCATCCAGCCCAACAATTGTACTGCTACAAAAAAAAACCAGTTTCCCGCCCTCCACCCCCCGTCAGTGTCGCTGCTGGTGTGGGCTTTATTTCAATATATTCATTTATGATCCAAAGAGATCCGGTCATCAGTATATCTAGTTGTGTCTCATGGAACCCTCATGTGGTTACTCATCGTCATTCTCATCCTCTAGCAAATGATCTTTCAGCGCTTGCACCAGCCCTTCCCATGCCCTCGCCATCTCCATGCTCTTCTCATTGGATGTCCTAGTGGCCTGCTGAAACCTGACTGTACTCTCTCCCTGGGCCCATTTCAGTAATTTGTTCGTCCACCTCCTACTGGATGGGCCCTCCCTCGACTTCCAGTGCCAGGTGATTTCCCTCTGTGCCAATATGAGCCCCAAGTCAATAAATTTACTAGTGATCTTTGTTTTAGCCGTGTGGGGAAACCAAAGCAGTAAACAGGTGGCCATATCAAACTCCAGTTGGCGCTCAGTGATTGCCTGAAGCAGCTCCCCCACCTCGGACCAATAAGTTCCCAACTGCGGGCAGCTCCACAACATATGATCGAACTCCACAGCAGGCGCCATGCATCTAGGGCATAGAGCGTCAAGGACCTGGAAGTGTCTCCTAATCTTCCCCGGGGTAAGATAGGCTCTATGCACTACAAAAAAGTGTACCAGCTGAAACCGGGCATTTCTGCTCCCCTTCCACGTCCTCCGTAGTATGTGGCCCCACACCGCGTCTGGTATCGGCTTACCAAGGCTGTCCTCCCATTTCAACTTTAAGACCGTAAGTGGTTCCAAGCCCTCGGCCAACATCCGGGAGTGGAGACAAGTGATCGCCTTATAAGTGCCCGCTGCCATCACCACATATTGGCAGGCTGTAGTCGTGCCAGGCTCCACTTGTCCCATCTGCCAGTGTTTACGGATCGCCGTCGTCACAGCCGCATGAAGGAGAAAACCCCCATCCGGGACACCAAAGAGGTCCTGCACCACCCGGAAAGGCAACAATTCGCCATCGGCATAAAGGTCGCCCACCATGTGGAGACCCAGCTCCTCCCAATCCAGGAGCGGGGACCAGTCCCCACCATGCGGTAGTGCCGTCAACATACCCAACGGGATTTCAGGAGCGTATGGGTGGGCTACCCCCACTCGCCTCTGGCTCCTGTTCCAGCACAAACGTAGGGTATGTTCCTCCAGCGTCAGAGCGCGCAACTCGAGCCTCTGCTGCATCACTATATAAGATAGTACATGTCTTTGCACCCCCTCCCCTCCGGCCTGGGGAGGGCCTCTGAAAACTCTCGCCACGTTCTGAGTGAGGATCTGCAACTGCGCCGCCAAATAGTAGAGCTCAAAATTAGGTACCGCCAGGCCACCCTCTGCTCTTGGCCTCTGGTGCGTGGTCAGAGCCACACGGCGTCGGCCATGTCCCCACAGGAAGTCTATTGTCATGGTGCGTAACTCCCTAAAGACCCTCTGTGGGATCCACAGCGGCAGCGTGCGGAAATAATAAAGCAGCCTGGGCAAGGCCACCATCTTCAGCAGCGCCGCCCTGCCTTGTATCGAAAGGGGAAGGGTCGCCCAGAACGCCATACAGCCTCTCAAGGCCCGTATACAATGCCCCACATTCCCGTCCAGCAGGTTATTGACGCCGTGGTAAATGCGGACCCCCAGATAGGTAAAGCACGAAGGTTCCCAGATAATGTTCCGGGCCAGCTGCGGCCTGGGCGCGTCCTCCCGCAACGGAAAGAGGCAGGTCTTGCTCCAGTTCACCCGAAGGCCGGATAGCCTCCCAAAAAGCAACAACAACTCAGTCGCCCCATCCAGGGCCATAGCCGTGTCCTCTAAGAACACCAGCAAGTCATCCGCATAGAGTGAGATGTACTGTGGAGACCCTCCGCTCAGCACTCCGGCATAGGCCCTTCCTGTTCTAGCCCGGGCCGCCAAGGGTTCCATCGCCAGTGCGAACAACAGCGGGGAAAGAGAACATCCCTGCCTCGTGCCTCTCCCTACCGGATAGTCAGAAGAGAACACCGAGCCCAGCCGCACCCTGGCAGATGCCGATGAGTAAAGGACTCTCGTCCAGCTTCTAAAGTGTTCACCCAGACCGTATTTCTCCAGTACCTTGACGAGATAGCTCCAGTCTAAGCTATCAAAAGCTTTCTCGATATCTACAGACAATACTGCTGGCATCTGGTCCGGGTCCCATGAACTATCCAATACGCGCACAAGGCGGCGGATGTTGATCGATGTATTTCTGGTCGGGATAAACCCAGCCTGATCGGGATGGACCAGCGTGGTCATGTGGGGCAAGAGTCTAGTAGCCAGAATGCGGCTCAGAATTTTATAGTCCACCATTAGCATGGACAATGGCCTATAGGAGGTCACTTCGATGTCCTCCTTACCCGGCTTTAAGAGTGGAATTATCAGAGCCTCTCTCATCGACTGAGGTAAGTATCCCAGTTCGAGCGCCTCGGCATACACCACCAGCAGTCTAGGCGCCAGAACATCAACATAGTGAGCATAAAATTCCACTGGAAGGCCATCCACACCCGGTGTTTTATTCCGGGCCATCTGCTTGATCGCACCCCTTATTTCAGGAAGCGTTATTGCGCTACCTAGATCCTTAGCACTATCCTCATCCAGTGTCGGGAGTTGGATCTCTGCAAGATAATCCTCTATCTCGGGGATCCCCACCTCCAGCTGGCTACTATAAAGAGTCGTGTAGTAATTGAGAAAGCGGGAATGAACCGCCGTTTGGGAGTAGACCATCCCACCCGACTCATCACGTATACTCAGGATCGGGCAGCTCCTGGGAATCGGGTTGGCCAATTTCGCCAGCAGCGTCCCCACCTTATCACCCTCCACATGAGCTTTCGTCAGGTATAACCGGTAGTCATAACTCCTCAGACGTTCAGTCTCCACAGCCATTCGTTCCCTCTCCTCCAACAATTGTGGGTGCAAGGCCGGATGTTCCGGTCGCCGGCGTTCTAGGTCCCGCAGTGCCCCCTCCGCCTTGTCCACGTCAGCTAGAAGGCTCGTCCATACACCGGAGTACTTTCCTATGCACAGTCCTCTGACCACCACCTTGAACGCGTCCCATTCTAAAGCCCTGGTGGTGGCGGTCCCATCGTTGACGGCAAAATAACCCAGTAGGTCAGGTGACTGATGCTCGCTAGAGCAACAAGCAGCAAAGCGGGAAGGGTTTGGGTGAAATTTGTGGTCAGAGAAAATTAAAGAAGCAATTTTGAAAACATCATCTGACATTTGATCATGGTGTTTGAAAGGGTCAGGAACATTAAGTGACGGGTGCCTAAGCTGAACCACAGAAGACAGGCAAGCAGTGGCACAAGCAAAGAAAGAAAATAGCCCAACAAATTAACACATAAATACAGAAGCATAATGTTCACAGTATTTGGCCGGAGCTCTGTGGGAGGAAACAAAACACAAAAAGGAGGGACCATGAGGAAGGATTAACCATTAGCAAGGAAGCATTTTTGAATGACAATCGAAAGGACAAATAAAAAGGGAATGGCGAGTTGTAAGTCCACAGAGTGAATACAGCATGTCTCGAGGAGGCAGTGCATGCGCTGACTAGGTGTGACCGAAAAAGCATTTGCATGAGCAGCTGTGCTCTTTCAGCAGGGTTTAATGCAGATCAGGTGTCATGACTTTTTTCAATGGTTCGCATCATTACTTTGTTTTTCTCAATCTCCCAAAGTGGAACTTTGATTGTAAAAAAAAAAGAAAGAAAGAAATATCCTTGAGTCTTTTCCCAATTGAGAGGGGGGCCATTGTTTGTCTTCCCTGACTGGGTTCACCATACCTTTCTGAACAAAACCATGAAAGGAAAATATGGATTGACAGGGCACCATAAATAGAGTGCACCTCCCAATGCATGAAAAGTGATGACCTATTGACAGACTGATTGCTCTATTTTTTTATACATTTTCTGTTGGTGGTGGCTCTTGCAACAGTCAAACTCACTGCCCACTATCTGGAAAATGGGACATACAGACAAGGATCTAGAATGGACTGAAATTGAGAAGGTAAATGGTGGTATGAACATATAAAAGAGGCTATTTGAGAAGTAACAGCAGTGGGTCTACAGACTGCAGACCCATACAAAGAGACTAAATGACTCCATCACATGGAATCAGCTGAATCAAAAATGATATGGATACGTTGATTCCATGAATACAACTCCCTATATATGGGATCCCCTTACCTACGGTAAATACGGATATAGAATCCATTTCTCGCAATGGGCCGTTTGAGCTTAGGACAGACAGTCAAAAACATCGCTGAGACGTATGTTTGGTGGCCCTATTGCACACAATCATATATCCCCAATAATTATATCAGTAAACACACTAATTATCATGATGTAGTGGTGCTTTCTGATTTAATCTACAATTCTAACAGCTAACACACTACGGGTTAATATATGGCTAGGCATGCCATTGAACAACCCCCCCCCCCATTATGCAAAATAAGCCCCAGGGCAATCGGGAGTAGTCCAAGCAAGTAGTCTATTGGTTTTCGCAAATGCCGAGGGATGCAGACACAAGTAGGTGAGACAATGGTGCAGGACCTTTGAGGAAGAGTAAGAGGCAAGGATGACTAAGAATGTTCTCAGAACAACTGAGAGATGCATGTGTGAGACATTGCCCGCATTGTTTTAACGAAGAGAGTGTCTCTTTTATTTTGTCTCACCTTTACTTTGGCCTTCTACAAGTACAGAGTCTGACTACAAGGCTACCCCCCTTTAACCGCAGTCCCTTGAGATATACTAGAACGTCTGCAAAAGGATAAAGGGCTTTGATGCAACAAATAATTATGAATGATAAGAGAAGAATCACAGGAAATTTCTATCGGAGAGTATGAATATGAGTGTGAAGGTGCAGGGTGAATGTGACGTGAAGTTGTAGAATAACTACAGATTTTTAACAGGTTCCATTTCATAAATGTAGAGATGTAAATGGCATTAACTCTCGATAATTGCAATTACCTGGGACAGCATTATACCCAGAAAGCTCGTTTGGATCACAAATCACACAAAACTTGTTGTATGAAAGCACACTACAGCAACCATCCTGAATGAAATATATGGGTGCTGTAGGTGCAGCTCGAGGTAGACACATATGATTATACATAAAAAAGAATGGAATCAGCACCCATAAAATCACAAACATTATTTCTTAATTCAATCAAAAGCAAATTGTACTTGACGACTTAAAAAAAAGGTGTCTGGTCCAATTTGTTCTTTATAATCAGACTTGTCGTTTTTATTGAAAAATAGGCCAAATCATTAGAATCCAATTTTCATAAAATCCTTTACACCATTTAGCCAACACACTTCTTCAGGGCTCTAATTAAGTGCACTTCCCTCTTTACACGAGCGTTGATGAGTATTGCTGGCTACCCTGCCAATCACTGATGATGCTATCCTAATTATCATCATTTTAAGACTAACACTCCTAAGCCGTAACCGATGTTGTACGTTTTTAGAAATCCACCTACCATTGGATTCTTAGATACGGCAGATTGCTAATAATTAGAGCCCTGAAGAAGTCTGCTCGGAGACGAAACGCATTGGCTAAATGGTGTAATGGATTTTATGAAAATTGGATTCTAATGATCTCACCTATTTTTCAATAAAAACGAAAAGTCTGATTATAAAGAACAAATTGAACCAGACACCTTTTTTAAGTCGTCGAGTACTCTTTGCCTCAACCCTCTGTTGTTGCTTCTTTTTCACATATGATTATACCTATGAATTTTTCTTTTACAGGCAAATTTGAAACTATACGGTTTTGGATGGAAGATAACTATTGTATTTACAGTTTCGCATAAGTGCAGCTTTCTGCACTCTATATTGAAAAATATAGGGAAGCACCCTAGTTAAAAAACCAGGGAGGGAACCCCATTTGCCCTGAAGAAAATTCAGGACCCATTTGGGCCACTTAATAGGGCTGAAACATGTTGGCATTAGAGTCATAGGACCATTATCTCCTCACGAACCCCTTTTCTTTTTTTAATATCCCCTACGATTCCGCTAATAAAGGGATACCTGGAATCAGAGAAGGATTTTTAATATTTAAACCTCTTGGCCACTCTCTCTTAAGTGCTCCCTGAAAAAAGGCTGAGCCTAGCCTGACCTTTATGAGTAAGGGTGAACCTGATGATGAAGCATGACACTACTAGAGTGTGTGAGGGTTATTTAACAAAAAGGAATCGCTTCCTTCCCGGCGGTTGAGCAGTTGACGCCCTGAGAGTTTAGTGCCCAACTTTCTCCATACTAGGTGGGATACCTTTGGTGATCAGTATTTGAACTGGATGGCGTATTCCCTCTGGAATACCTCTCTACCCCTCTGGCTTAGGTGAAGGGCACTTCCCCTAAAGCCATAATACAATAGATATAGTGCAGCGCACAGCTGTAGGGTCACAGAGATAGTTTCCATTCTAAGCCCCTGGAATCCGGGTCATTTAATCACTGCACCTTGAGCTCAATTTATACTTATACTTCAATTTATTGTACATTTAAACCAACTTTTCAACATGACCGAACTCCTAGGAATTGGTTATTCCGATGATATGGCGTCAGCAATTTTAGCGGCTCCATCCCTACTGCCAGGCACGAATATCACCCAATGGCTGAACCAATTCCAAAGTTGGGTTGAACTCAAGGAACTAAAAAGGAACCAAATGAAGATCCTACTACATGGGGCAATTATAACAGAGTAGTTACAAGGTAATGCAGCTCCCACAGGCCTAGGTTACCAACGATCCGAGTATCTTTTTGATCAATCCAATTTTTAAAAAAGAATGGTCACTAATCGTGGGGAGATCTCAACAAGGGACTCAGATTTGACCCCACTACTCAGATTGACTAGTTTAAGACCCGGTGTAAATTGAGTGAGTTTTTTAGAAAGATCCGGGCGAGGACATTCTTTGAAGGAAAACCTCAACAAGAGAAGGACACGGGCTACACACCTCTATGATAAAAATCTGAATTCTGTCTGCCCCCATCTATGATACCCCCTGAGGTCATCGCATTTGAGGAAGCAGTTACCAAGGAGGTAGAATCACTACAACCAAGAAGGAACGTCTATAGCTATCTAAGCATAAAGGAATGAAATCATTTGGAAACAGAAATAACCTAATGATAAAACCAGCTGATAAGGGTGGAGCAATCGTGATACAAGATGTAGACTCCTATAGGAATGCTTGTCTCACCCTCCTTTAGAATGAGAGACATTACAAGAAGCTGTAGAGGGATCCCACAGCACATCTACAAAAGACCATCTCCACAATGATAGCTGACGCATTGGAGAGGAATTGGATCATGAAGAATGAAAGGGATTTTCTTAACATAGATGAACCCAGAACACCCCTGTTTTAAACAATCCCTTAGATACACAATATTAGAACCCCACCTCCAGGCAGGCCTTTTGTGTCTGGAATTGGATCAGTTTTAGAACCCCTCTCTAAATATTCTGACTGTTTCCTACGACAACTCTTCACTCAAATAAGTTCATAAGTAAGGGATACTAAACATCTGCTTAACATCCTCACAGATTTTGAATACGATCCCATGAAAGAAACCATGATATGTCTGGATGTAGAGGCCTTGTACACCAGTATTCCACGAGAGGAGAGTGTATGTGTGATTGAAAATGCACTTTGTGCACGAGACTAGCCCGGGGAGGCACTTGTAGAGTGGATCATGACACTGGTGCACATCTCTCTTACGGAGAACTTTTTCATGTATGAAGATCGACTCTACCCACAAGTCCATGGGACTTCCATGGGCAGTACGTTTCCCCGAGCATTGCATGCCTGTACATGAGCCAGCTAGAGGAGGAACACATCTGGTCAAATAACCCATAATCTGGCAGAATCCGTAGCTGATTGAGATACATAGACGATATCCTATTCATCTGGTATGGAGATGAAAAAAACACAAAGCATTTGAAGACTGGATAATGTCAAGGTTACAAGCACCCTTACCTGTAGGTTGCTTGTAGATGATTCCGCAGAGACGTTATGGACCAACTTCCCCAAATTCTAGGCAATCCCTAGTGATTATGTATAACACTGAGGTAATCTTTCTAGAAGTCAGGGAGGTAGGCCGGATCGTGGACGCTACCAGCTCCCTTAATTGTCGACCTGCGAAGCAATAAGGAAAGCTATTTGTAATCTCTATTCAGAATACCTATTCCCTATTTCAGTAACACAAAAGGTTTCTTTCCTTTGAATATTCTAAACAAATTATGTACTAGCCTACCTGCGACTGATAAGGTCTAGACGTCGCGTCCGTGTTGTCGTCGTGAAGGATGAAGTGTAGCAGAGCTGAGCTGAATGGTATGAGTTGCCAGAGAATCTCCTTGACACTGAAGAAACAAACAGTTGAAAATAAGTTACTTCCTTTCTTATGCTTGTTTATTAACTTCAATTATTCTTACTATTTTATCCCCCACTTACTCTCTCTGTTCTTAGTTGTATCTTCCTTCACTCTTTTCCTCCTAGACAAATTAACATTCAAACAACACGTTTTGCACAAAATCACAATAAAAAACTAGAGTTCCAAAGTTAGCCTTGATACTTCTCAAAGCCTGAAGTACAAAAAGATTATGCAGTTCGGATATTCTCTTCAAAATTCTCACTAAGGTTCTTTAAACAAAGTCCAGGTAAGTTTGTTCGAGTCTTTGGCTTCTTGCCGCTTGCTTGCGTTGGGCGCCTGAAGAAATAAACAAGAATTGAAAGTTTTCACTTAGCTTTTCTTTAGATGCCGAGTTGGAGATCTTCGAAACGCTGGGGCGCTGGCTGACGTCTGCGGGCTCGGTGAACTTTCCAGGACACTCCGATGCTGGGCGATGATGAGAGGCAAAGCGTCGAGCAGCGTTGGGTGTGGCCTTTTATAGCTGTGCCACACCCAGGGTTTGCTGACGTAACGCGCACCTTCCCCAGCGTGCGTTTTTCATCGCGCACCTTCGCACCTTTTTCCTGCGTGCGCTTTTAGTTTGCATACACTCGCGCTGTTGATGCTTCTAAGCATTACTCTAGCGCACAACAAGGAAATGAGCACAAGTCTCTCTCTAGTCCCTTCTTCAATAAAAACAAGATAACAAGAGCATTTTCACAATACCATCAGAAACGGCTTGAAATATGCAATCCTAAAAGAGTACATGAGTTAGCACATGAAAACACACACATATTACATCACTGGAGTGCTGGTTGCACGGGACAGGGGTGGGTTTCATGAAAGGGAAATGTGCTCTCACGAGAGTCAAGAGCACCAGATGTATGTGAATCATGACAGTACTCCCCTCTCAAGAGCCCTCCCAAAATGTGTGGAACAGGTTTGGGTTTGTCTGGATTATGAAGATGGAAACTTCTGAGTAAACGAGGAGAATTCTGTAAATTGGAAAGAGGTTCCCAAGATCGTTCTTCTGGACCATAACCCTTCCAATGAATTAGGTAAAACAGCTTTCCTCGAATTCTCTTTGAATCTAAAATTTTCTGGACTTCAAATTCAGGAGTACCATCTATGTATAAAGGTCCAGGATTTCCTCTGAATCTGGTCTTAGGATCACAGGGTTTAATCAATGACACATGAAATACAGAATGAAATTTATATTTAACAGGCAACTTTAGTTTAATACTGACCGGATTGATAATTTTCTCCACATCAAATGGTCCTATGAATTTTGGGCGAAACTTTTTACAAATATTAATTTTTAGGTTTCTTGTGGATAACCATACCTTGTCTCCGATGGAGTATTTAGGTGATGGTTTTCTGTGTAAATCCGAAGATTCCTTTTGGCTTTCTTTTGCTTGAGCTAAATGATACTGTGCCAGATGTTGTACATGAATTAATTTCGTAATGTGGTCTTCTAAAGATGGTATAGCCGAAGGGATTAAGATGGTTTCTGGGATGTTTTTAGGATGGAAACCATAGGTGCAGAAGAAGGGTGACAAAGTGGTGGAAGAACTATCCATATTATTGAATGCAAATTCTAAAACCCATAAAATATCTGACCATTCCTTCTCTTCTTCTACCAAGGCACATCTTAAAAACTGTTCTATGGTTTGATTGGTTCTCTCTGTTAAACCATCTGTTTGAGGATGATATCCAGAAGACGTACGGATATCCATACCTAAGGTTTCACCTAAATGTTGCCAAAAACGTGAAACAAATTGGGGACCTCTGTCAGAGATTATCACAGAAGGAATGCCATGTAGTCTAATTATCTCTTTGGAAAAGATTTGAGTTAACTCTTTTGCAGAGGGAATTTTCTTTAATGGGATGAAATGTGCCATACGAGAGAAATGATCGACTACAGTCAGAATTGTGTTAAAACCTTCCTTGGTTTTAGGAAGTTCTACGATAAAATCAAGAGATACGGTGTGCCAAGGTTGAGGGGCTATTGGAAGAGGAAGTAGTTGACCACTAGGTGCCTGATGTTGTGTTTTATTCTGTGCACAAATTTCACAAGTCTCAATATAAGATTTAACATCACTTAATAAGGAAGACCACCAAAATTTCCTTCTAATCAATTGACTGGTCTTGATAATTCCTGGGTGCGCAGACATAAGTGTGTCATGATGCAACTGAATAACTTTGTTTTGTAATTCTGGTGTGGGTACAAAAATTTGTTCATTCATATACAAAAATTCGTCTCTTAACTGTAATAGAGGATACAGGTCATACCATTCTTGTGACGTTTTCTCCTGCACCTTCTTTTTAATGTCTTCCAATACATTAGATACTACCACTCCAACCTTAAAACAATGGTCTGGTAAAACAGCTTGGACTTCTTCTACTGATCCTTCTTTTTCTTCTAACATTGCCAAACGTGACAAAGCATCTGCTTTTAGGTTCTCTTTTCCTGGTCGGTAAGTTATCACAAAATTAAAATCATTAAAGAATAATGTCCAACGTAATTGCCTGGCTGTGAGTGCCTTAACAGAGCGCAGAAATTGTAAATTCCTGTGATCAGTATAGATCGTTACAGGATGTCTTGCCCCTAACAAGTAATGACGCCATTCTTCGAAGACTGCTTTGATGGCTAACAACTCCTTGTCAGCGATAGCGTACTTTTGTTCTGTAGGGGTTAGTTTCCGTGAATAAAAAGCAATTGGATGCATTTGACCAGTTTCTTTGTGTCTTTGAGATAGAATCCCTCCAATGGCAAACTGAGAAGCATCTGCTTCCACGATAAAGGGATTAGAAGGATCCGGATGCATTAACACAGGAGCTGTAGTAAACTGTCTTTTGAGGTTCTGAAAAGCTTCCTCTGCATCGTTATTCCAATCAAACTTTACACCTTTCTTCAGAAGCCTAGTAATTGGGGTTATCAATTGGGAGAAATTACAGATAAAACGCCTATAAAAATTAGCGAACCCCAAGAAACTTTGTACTTGCTTCACAGAAGAAGGACTACTCCAATCTAGAACTGCTTGGATCTTTTTAGGATCCATCTCTATGCCTTTTGGACTTAGAACATACCCCAGGAATTCTACCTTGGTAGTATGGAATGTACTTTTCTCAAGTTTTACATACAAGGAGTTGTCAAGAAGCTTTCGAAGAATAGCTCTTACTTGTTGTACATGTTCAGTGGTGTTTTTCGAATAAATGAGGATATCATCTATGTACACTATGCAACAGATGTCTAGATATTCCCTTAAAACCTCATTTATAAAAAATTGGAAGGCCGCGGGAGCGTTGCAGAGTCCGAATGGCATAACCTGGTACTCGTATAGACCGAATTTGGTACGAAATGCTGTTTTCCATTCATCGCCACTCCGAACCCTAACCAAGTGATAAGCTCCCCGCAAATCCAATTTTGTATAAATGACGGCATCTTTCAATTGGTCTAGGAGAGTTGGTATTAGAGGAAGAGGATATCTGTTCTTAATGGTTACGTTGTTAAGAGCTCTATAGTCGATGCACGTTCTCAACTCACCTCCCTTTTTCGGGATAAAAAAGAGAGGAGAGGATACGGGCGATTTTGAGTGTCGAATAAATCCGTTTGCCAAATATTCATCTAAATATTCTCTTAAATGGTCGTTTTCTTTTTCAGTGAGTGCGTAAATACGACTACACGGTAGAGTAGCCCCAGGCACTAGATCTATTCGACAATCAAAATCCCGATGTGGTGGTAAGGTATTGGCCTTTGATTTATCGAACACATCGTGAAGATCGGAATACTCTTCCGGAATACCTTCCAAAAGTAACACACTCTTTGAGTTCAAGGGGAAGTTACTACCTTGAATCAGTACTTTTGAATCTTGTGATAACAGACAGGTTGATGAGCAATAATGTGAATCTAACAACACGGTTCTTTCTACCCAATCAATCTTGGGATTGTGCTTAGCGAGCCAGGGGATACCTAGGATCAAGCGAAATTGAGGTGCATCAATGATGTCGAAGGTTATGTTTTCTCTATGGACATTCAAACACGTCATGGCAAGTGTTTCTGTGTGAAATTGGATTAAACCTGATGATAACTCTTTGCCATCAACTGCCCTAACCACTTCAGGATGTTCTTTGGATTTGGTCTTAAACTCTAATTCCTTTAAAAACATTGTGTCTATGAAATTACCTGTGGCTCCTGAGTCAATTAACGCGTCAACCGTCCATATTTTTTCTGATTCTGTAAGTGATTGTAAAGTGACCTTAATAATGAGATGTTGAGAAGTTATCTCAGGAGTGATGGAGGCCAAACTAGAAATCTTACTCGACAATCTGACCTCTGTCTTTCCTTTTTCACCTCTGCGTTCCGATAACCGATGGTTTAATTTCACCACTAAATCAATGAAATCTTCTATGGTATCTGGAGGGTCTAAAATTTGAGTGACCATATCTTTCAATTCGTCTTTGAGTCCTTTGTAAAAAAGAGAAACCCTTTTTTCCTCTGGCCAATGAGCTTCAATTACAAGTCTATTGAATTGAGAGATATAATGCAATAAGTCCGATGAACCCTGTTTTAAATGTAATAACTCATGATCTGCTGATTGGACAAAGACATGTTTTGCGAACAGTTTTTTCATAGTGTTTTTAAAAGTTCGAAGATTATAGAGAATTGGGTCATCTCGATCAACTATAGGCACTGACCATAAAGCTGCATCACCTCCTAAATAGGAGAGAATAAAGGCTATTTTTGAGGAGTCGTCAGGAAAAGCTGCTGGTTTTGCTATAAAATGTAAATGACATTGGGTTAAAAATATGGAGAATTTATTACTGTCTCCATAAAACCGTTCTGGAGGTGCTAAAGGAACAGGTACTGGGGTTACCACTTGAATCTGAGTTGAGGTTGAAGATGAGCTAGGGTCAGGATGCAAGGTTTGAAACCCTGCCTGAAAAGTTGCTGGTTTCAACACAGACTTCTGAGTTGGAGAGAAAGTCCATGTACTAGGACCGGATGAAACAGGCTGCATATTACTTCGAATATCAGCAACCTCCCTACGAAGGGCTGCGTTATCTGCTTGAATTGCAGTTAACAAATTTGCCATTTCTTGTAAAGAATTTGTAATGGAAGGATCCATAACGTCTGGGCGGAATAAAAGTCGTAGGCTTTGCCTTCTGTCAAGGTTACAAGCACCCTTACCTGTAGGTTGCTTGTAGATGATTCCGCAGAGACGTTATGGACCAACTTCCCCAAATTCTAGGCAATCCCTAGTGATTATGTATAACACTGAGGTAATCTTTCTAGAAGTCAGGGAGGTAGGCCGGATCGTGGACGCTACCAGCTCCCTTAATTGTCGACCTGCGAAGCAATAAGGAAAGCTATTTGTAATCTCTATTCAGAATACCTATTCCCTATTTCAGTAACACAAAAGGTTTCTTTCCTTTGAATATTCTAAACAAATTATGTACTAGCCTACCTGCGACTGATAAGGTCTAGACGTCGCGTCCGTGTTGTCGTCGTGAAGGATGAAGTGTAGCAGAGCTGAGCTGAATGGTATGAGTTGCCAGAGAATCTCCTTGACACTGAAGAAACAAACAGTTGAAAATAAGTTACTTCCTTTCTTATGCTTGTTTATTAACTTCAATTATTCTTACTATTTTATCCCCCACTTACTCTCTCTGTTCTTAGTTGTATCTTCCTTCACTCTTTTCCTCCTAGACAAATTAACATTCAAACAACACGTTTTGCACAAAATCACAATAAAAAACTAGAGTTCCAAAGTTAGCCTTGATACTTCTCAAAGCCTGAAGTACAAAAAGATTATGCAGTTCGGATATTCTCTTCAAAATTCTCACTAAGGTTCTTTAAACAAAGTCCAGGTAAGTTTGTTCGAGTCTTTGGCTTCTTGCCGCTTGCTTGCGTTGGGCGCCTGAAGAAATAAACAAGAATTGAAAGTTTTCACTTAGCTTTTCTTTAGATGCCGAGTTGGAGATCTTCGAAACGCTGGGGCGCTGGCTGACGTCTGCGGGCTCGGTGAACTTTCCAGGACACTCCGATGCTGGGCGATGATGAGAGGCAAAGCGTCGAGCAGCGTTGGGTGTGGCCTTTTATAGCTGTGCCACACCCAGGGTTTGCTGACGTAACGCGCACCTTCCCCAGCGTGCGTTTTTCATCGCGCACCTTCGCACCTTTTTCCTGCGTGCGCTTTTAGTTTGCATACACTCGCGCTGTTGATGCTTCTAAGCATTACTCTAGCGCACAACAAGGAAATGAGCACAAGTCTCTCTCTAGTCCCTTCTTCAATAAAAACAAGATAACAAGAGCATTTTCACAATACCATCAGAAACGGCTTGAAATATGCAATCCTAAAAGAGTACATGAGTTAGCACATGAAAACACACACATATTACATCACTGGAGTGCTGGTTGCACGGGACAGGGGTGGGTTTCATGAAAGGGAAATGTGCTCTCACGAGAGTCAAGAGCACCAGATGTATGTGAATCATGACAGATAAACCTTCTCGATCCCTTTGTATGCTTCACTATGTCAAACCACAACACAAAGGTATCGTTCTTGGATGTTAACGTCATAGCCAAGGATGGTAAATTGGAAAGCACACTTTACTCAAAACCGACAGACCCCAATAGTCTACTCCACTTCAACAGTATACACCCACTTTCACAGAGGAAAAACCTCCCTGTCGGCCAATATCTAAGAATTTGAAGGAATTGTTCTGATCTTGAAAATTACAACAAAGAAGCTGACAAGCTCATGAAGAAATTACAGGAGAAGGCTTCCCTGGAAAGGTTATTAAGCAGGCATGCAAAAGGTCTTGCAACACACCATGGTCTGCCCCACTGGAAACAAACATAAAAGTGAAACTGAGTCATTGATATCCGTCACCACCTACAATTCCTCATCAAATGCCATCAAGAGAATAAACAAATGGCACATACTTACTTCAAACAAATTTGAGTTTGAGAAGCCCATGTTTTCCTTTCGACGTAACAAATGCTTCAGGAACACATTAGTTCATACTGACTGTTGGAAACCAAAACAGAACACACAATTGACCTTATGGAACCAACCACAGGTGAAGGGCTACTATCTGTGTGGTTCATGCGTTGTCTGTCAGTTTACTACCCACACCACCCATGTAGACATGGGCCTTGCATACCCTTGGGAAAAGACGGATCATACGAACTGTAGTACTAAAAACATTGTGTATATGATCACATGCCCCTGCAAGGCCAAATTCATAAAATTACCACCAGAAAGGTAAAAATACGGATAAGTGAACATAGGAGCACGATTAGGCGAGTGATCACAGCTACCAAACTCACTGCCCACTGTTTGGAAAAGGGACATACATACAAGAATCTGGAATGGACTGTAATTGAGAAGGTACAGGGTTGTATGAACATATCAAAGAGGCTACTTAAGAAAGAACAGCAGTGGGTCTACAGATTGCAGACCCACACAAAGGAACTAAATGACTCCATCACATGGAATCAGCTGAATCAAAAATGATATGGATAAATCAAATCCATGAATACTACTCCCAATCTATGGGATCCCCTTACCTACAGGAAATACGGATATAGAATCCATTTCTAGCACATCACTAAGACGTATGTTTGGTGGCCCATATACACAAGATCATATATCCTCACTAACTATATCAGTAAACACGGGAGTTTTCATTATGTAGTGGTGCCTTATGATTTTATCTACAATTCTGACAGCTAACACACTACATGTCAATATATGGCTAGTCACACCATAGAACAACTCAACCCCCCCATTATGCAAAATAACTATAGTCTTATGATCGGATGTGTCACACTGTAATGGGAATAAACAGAAAAGGCGGGGCACTATCATCAGCCACGCAAAAATAATGTTGGGTATAGTTCCTTGAAACTGGGGTCGTTGGTTCAGGACACTATTAATAATGCCTACCATTAAGGGCGTGGTATTATTATTTACATCCCACAATTAGTACCACTTAGGTTGCCCAATGAATATATGAGTAATTTACTATAGAAAAGGGCATCAGAAGTTGGGGACAATGCTCCGATATGGTGTTAGAATCCGGGACCCTACTGTCAAACCATTATTTATTTACCAAAGAGGGCCCCCAAACTGTCCACCCCATTTTTTAATTTAGATAGACAAGTGGCCATTATCGCCATTCACCACGCGAGTGTCTGGCGATGTTTGGCGTCCATGGTTATGGAAGGGAATGAACTCTAATTCCCATGAAGCCGTAATGTTTCACAGTCCAGATCGGGAATTGCAGAAATTACCTCATAGAGAAGGGCCAGGGGTGGGGCTCTGCCCCCGGGCTATCAGGAGAAGTCCAGGCAAGAACGCTTTATAAACGGCGGCCCCAATATTGTGATTCACAAATGCCAGGGACGCTGTCCCAAGTAGGTGAGGCAATGGGGCAGAAACTTTGAGGAAGTAAAAGGCAAGGCTGACTAAGAATGTTCTTGGAGCAACTGAAAGATGCATGCGTGAGACCTTGTCTGCATTATTTTAATGAAGCAAGTGTCTCTTTTATTTTTTCTCCCCTTTTACTTTGGACTTGTACAAGTACAGAGTCTGACTACAAGGCTACCCCCTTTTAACCGCAGTCCCTTGAGACATACTAGAACCTACGCAAAAGGGTAAGAAGCTTTGATGCAACAAATAATTACAAATGATATGAGATGAATCACGGGCAATTTCTACCAGAGAGTATGAGTATGAGTGTAAAGGTGTAGGGTGAATGTGACATGAAGATTTAGAATAACTACACGTTTTTAACAGGTTACATAGCATAGATGTACAGATGTAAATGGCATGAACACTCGATAATTACAATTACCTGAGACAGTATTATATCCAGAAAGTTCGTTTGGATCACAAATCAAACAAATAATGTTGTATGCAAGCACACTACAGCACCCATCCCGAATAAAATATATGGGTGATGGAGGCGCAGCACAAGGTGGACACATGCGATTATACCTGTGAATGTTTCTTATACAGGCGGATTACAAACTATACGGTACTGGATGAGTATTCTATGAACTGTTTCTCGTGAGTAGAGCTTTCTGCTCTCTAGATTGAAAAATATAGGGAAGCACCATAGTTAAAGAACCAGGGAGGGAACCCCATTTGCCCGGAAGAAAGTCCAGGACCCATTTGGGCAACTTAATAGGGCTGACACATGTTGGCTTTAGGGTCATAGGACCATTACCTCCTCACGACCTCCCCTTTTAATTTTTTTATATCCCCTACGACTCTGCTAATAAAAGTATACCTGGAGTTGGAGAAGGATTTTTACTCTTTAAACCCCCTGGCCTATCTTTCTTAAGTGCTCCCTGAAATACAGTTGAGCCTACCCTGACCTTTAGGAGTCAGGGTGAACCCGATGATGAAGCATGACACTACTAGAGTGTGTGAGGGTTATCTAACAAAAAGGAATTGCTTCCTTCCCCGCGCTTGAGCAGTTGGTGCCCCGAGAGTTTATTGCCCAACTTTCTTCATACTAGATGGTATAGTTGTGTTGATCAGTCTTCAACATTCAGTAAAGGGTCCATCCACTTTAAATGGGACAGGGGGACCACACGTTTCTGTGGCACAGAAGAACCACCAACATATACTACTTCTTCTACCCTCCCAAACTCTATATGAGCCCCACAGTCTAGGAGCCTAATTCTGCTTTACGTATATTTTGTCTATAATTTGCTTGTGAAGTTCAATGTAAATAATATTGCAGTAGTCAGGTCACACCATTGTCATGGTTTAATTTGCTCCAACCAGGGGTGTAGCTTACTAAGTGAGTTTCAGGGGGGGTTAATTGCAAATTGCTCAACTAAAAAAGTGACAGACTGGAGGGTGGAGGGATGAAGATGACCAACGTTTGAGATAGATGGTTCCCTTAAAGAGCAGGGTCAGCACTGATCAGCATTAGGTGGGACTCTGTCTACAGTGGCACAGTGGGCAAAAAGCTACCCAGAGCAATTGCCGCTGGTTAGACAAGCATTTGCCAATTTGCGGGTCGCGTCCCACTGGTGGGTCGCAAGCTAATTATTGATGGGTCTCTAAAGTTCAAGCAATAAAAAAATGCTTTTATGTTCTGTTTTTATCTTTTCACATTTGCTGCGCTTCAAATACAGAAGTCAAATCTCAGGCTATGTCTTCAAGCAAAATTCTGCTTATGTTTTTTTAACATTAGGACTGGTGTTTAAAGTCTCCCCTTACTTTACAGTCAGAGAAAGAAAAGTGAATTATGTGACAATCTTGCTGGAGTACAGGAAGTGTTGAAGGAATAGCTCTAGGGTGTCATTTTTGTAACATACAACAAAATGTAAATGGTTGTACACATTCAGCAGTTAGGAAACTAAATCTGAAGCATATATTGTTTTGTAATTGTGAAGTGCGATGGAAAACAAAGATTATAATAGAAACAAATTAAGACACTTTACTGGATGATGCACAAATGCTAATTATTCACTGAAATCCTATGTCCACACACCATTTTGTATCAGTAGAGCTACAAGTCTGTGCCAATTTAGTGGCCATTTTAATGGAAAACGTGCTGTCTGTAAATGACAGTGCACTACAACACGATGCTTTAGTTTCATTAAAAATGACGCAGAGTCTCCATTAAATCTAGGTGAGCTGTAAAAGTTTGCCATTCCAAAAATTGGGCATGCTTCTGAAACACTTGGGTTGCACTGGATTTGACTATTTGCAAGCATTCATCCAATCACCTTTAGGGTGTTTGATTGCCAGTAGAATGCCAGGAAACCTCAAGCCTTCCAAGCCTGCTACTACAATGTTTGTGAATTTCAAACTGTAGTAAATGTGCACCCTTTCAAGTAGTTCTTATATGGGTACAGATTTACTACTTTTTAGGTTGAGCCTGAGCCTGTGTGCTAGCACTGCTCTGCGAAGATCTGTGGTAGGTCAGTATGGAGAGAAGCTTTGCCCCCTCCTGCCCTTATTTTTGATTGGCCGGTGTCTTTGTCCTTCATAAATACTGGTGTCTGATTCATTATGGGGCTTATTAGTCCCTCCTAAGTACGGCTATGTGGTCTTTTGTATCCTCCCATGGCTATTAGCCCTTTGTTTGGTTGTTACACAGTGCATGCACTAGTTTCCGTAATGAGTTTCTCCTACTGCACGCACGACAACGTGCCCATCTGGGACAATGGCGGTGCCGATTTTCCAAGCACTGCACTTTAATTTTATTTGCAGCTTCAAAGCTGCATCTGCTACCCCTTCAGCTACTGATGCTCCTCCCAAGTCTTCATCAGTGGCAAAAGCTTCTCCAGGCCGTAGTGATCAGCCGCTGAGCTGGGCTCCGACCTGCCCACCTCCCCTCCTCCCCAGCAGCAGCTCCTCATACCCTGGCGGGCTATGCATGGGCCCAGACACTGGCATCTCTCGCAGCCAGCTCCCTTGCCACTGAACCACAGCAGACCCCCCACCCTCTCCGTGCCAGCCTCATGCCCCCGTAACGCCTTTCTGCCCATTCATTGACGGCAGATGGTTCTGACAGACGCCCTCACTGCACACAGGACCGACCGACAGGTAAAGCGATGCTTTCATGCTCAGATGCTTCTTTTGTCAATGATGTCAGAAGCTGGAAACTAGCAGGATTGCTGTGTCCAGGCAGACCCACGTTTGTTTACCTCTTGCACGTGCATCTGAACAGACGCATGTGCATTAAACGGAGATGTCTCCAGGTTACCTACATATTTGTCTGCGAGTCTGTCTCACTCCTTAAAGTTTAGACTCCAGGCTCAGATGTTAGCCTCACGCCTTTGACCTTGATTCTACATAGCGCTTGCTACTGTCATTTCATAGCGCCTTGCATGACAAGGTGTATTGTTACCCAATGTAATAGAAATCAATGTATCAGCATGAGAAGGAGAAACACACGAGAAAGCCCCCAGACAGATCTTGTGAGTAATCTGCAGACCACACACAGATGCCGTCAACGGACGGCCTACTGGAAGGAAGCCTCATCCCTTATGTCCTCGTCCCATTCAGTAACAATGTGAAGATATCCATCTCCCGACAGAAAAAAAGACAAGAAGAATGCTCGGACCCTAATACTGCCGCTCCCACCGGGAGTACATAAGAAGTACTTACCCAGCCTCCCTCCTGTTCTTTTTTACTGTCTGTCGACAAAATGGACTTGGATGTGCTGGTGCTGCTCCTGCTGGGCTGGAGTGGCGGTGCTTCTCTTCACCCCCCGCCCGGCTGCCTGGCTGTGCGGGCGCGGGGTTTCCTGGACTGTCTCTCGGCCTGCCAGGCTTGCTGTGAGTCAGTCTCTGTTCCTGCCGGAATCCTGCTTGGCCGCCCGGCCCTTTGTGACTGGGGCGTGTGCTCCTGTTTCCATCCGGTTCGCGGGTTCATCTTCCCGAGCCTGGCCGGGTGGGACGTGGCTCGCTTGCGATGTTTGTAGGAGGATGAATATCTGACTATGGTTACCCCCAACTTTTTGCCTAGTGTTTAGCTGGTTTTCGAGTTTAGCGCTCCATCCCCACACCAGCCTCTTACTTTGCCAAAACACACCACAGGTAGAGATTCCCTATGGTGGAGACCCTCTGATACCCCTAGGGTGAGGGGTTGCTTAGTGGACCATGAGACAGGGGATAACCATGCCAGTGCAGGTACCTCCTTATATGGCCACTCAGGTAATATAGGCTTACCTGGTCAAGGATAGCCTTATCTCCTTTTGTTTGGGGGGTTGTGTAGGAGGATGGATATCTGACTATGGTTACCCCCAACTTTTTGCCTGCAAATCAGGGCCCCAGGCTATCTGCTCTCACTGTAAAATGGACTCCATGTACTTTAGGTACATACCTAATTGGATGTTGGGTCACCTTGTGAGCCCCTGTATAGTGTACCAAAGGTACCCAGGGCATAGGTGCATCCAAGGCCTACCAAGGGCTGCAGCATGAATTATGCCACCCCTAGCTGGACATCCAAACTGACACAACTGGCTGATCACTCAGCTGGGGCAAGGTTCTGTAATCACCCCTTGCTTAGGTATAGTATCCCTATACCTACCATTATATATAGACACATACATACCTATAAGTCACTCCTATGGCAGGCCTTAACAATCCTGGAGGCAGAGTGCTTGGTTTTATGTGAGATGGTGCTCTAGCATGAGCTGAGCCTGTCTGCAGCTTTCGGAACATAACCTTATAGCTGGTCTATGATATAGTCATACCATATACTCTTAAGTGCATTATAATCCTCGAGGTTATTGCTAACTTTGGTTTGGCTTTATCAAAACATGTCGCGTAAGGTGTCATACGCTTTGGAATACTACCCCCTCGCCAGTTCTGGTGACGGGGGTAGCATTCCATCCTTCTGGAGGGAGAAGACATGTTGTTCCTGTTAATCGCGGTTAAAGTTAACCAGAGCTTCAGCATCACAAAATGGATGCTGCTGCCACAGACACAAGTCTGACCTTCTGCTGCTGGGATCCCTTCCAGCGAGGGAGGCTTGGACAATAGATTTCCTGCCTTGGGAGGTGCTAGCACCACCCCAGACAGGCCTTAGTGTATTGGAACAGGGAGGGCTGAATTAAATGAGACACTGCCTGGGGGACACAAGGTGCTCCATGCATAGCCCTGTTCAAACCAGTTGCTGGGGCACTCCAGCCCCAGCTCTGGCACGAAACTGGACAAAGGGAAAGGGGTGTAACCACCCCCTTCCCTGGTCCCACCCATAGGAGGGATCTAGCAGGTAATCCAGCCCCTTTGATTGGTATAAAGGTAGGAGCTGAGTCTAGAGACTTTGGATTTATCCTGAACTGAAACTTGAAACAAAACTCTGGACCTTCGACATTCTACTGCAACTAGAAGACTGAAGAATCTCCCTTGTGGTCAAGGAGTGACCACCCTGTGCAAACAGGCACCATCCAGCGATCTGCGATTTGCTTTGTCGACGCTCCCGCTGGAGCCCGAGCACAGAGCCCAACAAGAACTAAACTTCCAGACTTCTTTGACCCCGATCCATAGCCACAGCAAAGCTGAGACCCGTGGATGCGCCAAGAGACGTGGGACCGGACATCTTGAAAAACGTGCTCATTGCTACTTGTGCAGGTTCTGAGACACCCTCGAAGTTGTGCTTTGGGGATTGAGAAGCCCCAGCCGCGAGCACCTTTTGCACCGACGCACAGCCCTCCACACTCACCGAGTGCAGCGTGGGGCCTGCTGGTACTTTTGTGCTTGATGCGTCTGTCCGGTCACTTGCCCGTTGGCTAGTGGCCTCTGTGATGATGAACATTTGAATTTACACCACCTGCCTGATTGCTTCAGGCTTGCTCCTGCTTCCCTGAAAAGGAGAAGCCCCCCAGACCTTGCTGGTCCGACTCAAAGCGAATATTCGATTCCTGCCTGGGTTGCATTTGCCAAGGTCTGTTGACTCCAATCCTGAAGCCGGGACTGCCGACAGGGAGATCCTTTGTGAGACCGTCCGTATCCAGCTCCTGGTTGTCGTTGACAAGCTTCATGACATCACTTGATTGCTTTGCGACATCGCCTGGTTCCTTCCTGGTCACTGGCTAGTGACCCAGACTCTGTCCCCTCTGCTTTCAGGTACTCTTCATCCTCGATCCGCCCTTGGATCAAACCGGACACTTCTCTCCTGGTCGCCTGCAGCATCTTTTTACAGGTCTCCATAGGATTCAGCGACGAAACGCGACACAACTTACACACATGCACCCGGCTCCTGTGGGTGAGGTAACGCAAGTACTCCGGTGCTCCTGTGGGTATTGACTATCCTAGTGTCCTAGTTTTCAGTAGCTTTCTCCCAGTCCATCCGGAAGTGTCCTAAATCGACTAGTTTCTAACTCTTACGTTCCCATTGTATCCCTATGGTAACTCGCGTGTGTGTTTAGACACGGCACACCCATCCCATGGGCCTCCTGCTTCCTAACCTTTGGTAGTACAGCGTAGCCCACTCGATTTCCTAGGCCCTAGGCCTACTCCCTGTTCGTGACGTGGTCCTTACACCACTATTTTAGTAAATGGTTTGCAATGCCCATAGGGCTCAACTGTATTTTGTGCAACTTATTGTATGATAATTAAGTATCTTGTTATGTGCTTTGGCCTCTGACCTCATAAAGAGTTCTGAGGGGTTGTGTTACTAATAAATACATATATATTTTATATATAACCTGATTTGCATATAGCCATGTCTGAACTGGGGTGGCTGAGTGAACTAAAGAATGGTGATGGATTAAACCCAGATCAGTTGACTGGGGGTGAGTGTTTGATTTGTTCAAACGCTCCGTCCATCATCCCCTTTTGTATCGCTTTGTTCGCCCTAAGTGTGGCAGGGTATGTTCAGACGCGAGTCCCTTGTTCACTTGGCCACTGGATTCAAGATAGCCTGGCTGATGAGGATTATGAATCCGAAACCGGTCCCAGGATGCTTGTTTCCGGTCCAGGGAAGACATGGCTTGGAAGTTCGGGCTGGACTGTTCCCATGAGGCACAGGGTCAGACTGATTTGCATATAGCCATGTCTGAACTGGGGTGGCTGAGTGAACTAAAGAATGGTGATGGATTAAACCCAGATCAGTTGACTGGGCGTGAGTGTTTGATTTGTTCAAACGCTCCGTCCATCATCCCCTTTTGTATCGCTTTGTTCGCCCTAAGTGTGGCAGGGTATGCTCAGACGTGAGTCCCTTGTTCACTTGGCCACTGGATTCAAGATAGCCTGGCTGATGAGGATTATGAATCCGAAACCGGTCCCAGGATGCTTGTTTCCGGTCCAGGGAAGACATGGCTTGGCAGTTCGGGCTGGACTGTTCCCATGAGGCACAGGGTCAGACTGATTTGCATATAGCCATGTCTGAACTGGGGTGGCTGAGTGAACTAAAGAATGGTGATGGATTAAACCCAGATCAGTTGACTGGGGGTGAGTGTTTGATTTGTTCAAACGCTCCGTCCATCATCCCCTTTTGTATCGCTTTGTTCGCCCTAAGTGTGGCAGGGTATGCTCAGACGTGAGTCCCTTGTTCACTTGGCCACTGGATTCAAGATAGCCTGGCTGATGAGGATGCTTGTTTCCGGTCTAGGGAAGACATGGCTTGGCAGTTCGGGCTGGACTGTTCCCATGAGGCACAGTGTAGTTCTGAAAATTCTGGACTCGTGAATAAAACTTCATCATAGCATGACAATTTTTATATCAAAATACAGAGAATGGCTAGTACACTATGTAAAAGCATTTTCGTCATATTCCAGTAACGATTTCACCTCGAAATCGTCATTTTCGTTTTGAACCCTTGGCTTCCATTTTGTGTACGGCTGCCATTTTTGGGTTGCCCTCACATAGGCTTATAATACAGCTAAATTCGATTCCAAAGGACACGTACACCTTAATTGACTTTTCTCTGACCTGAGCAAGCTGAAACCATTGCCCCAGGCCGAACCTGTTTGGTCAGTTCCTCTCCCAGTGGCCGAATGAGATAGCATCAAGGCACAACATGCCATAAACCCTTTCCATAGCACACACACCTGTCCCTGCTCTTTTCTCTCACTTGCTTTATGATGAGGAGGTGCCCGTTTTTATTGGGGGTACACCGATATCTGATGAAAATGTTGGGCCTTGCCGGGTAATTTGTTGTGGGCTGGACAAACTGAAATGTGGGCTTGTCATCATGACTCTGCCTTTTCTTTGTAGTGGAAACATGTGAATAGTATACTAAAATGTGGAGAATGTTTGCCTGAAGCACAATATTTTGTATAAAAAGAGAAGCCTGGCTTTGTAAGATTGAGCAGTCTCCTGAGAATATACATCCCGTGTTGTTGTACTTCTAGGACGCCTGTTACTTGGTTGCAGCCAATAAAATCGATCCTTGACTTCACCTAGAAGACTCTGAGTTTCTGTGGTCTAAATCAGGAAAGTACTCGAGGTCTTTGGGTGTGTACCCTGACACCACTGGGTTACCGGTTTGGTACCGGTTCTGAAAAACCCAGTACCTCAGTTGGCGCCCAACGCGGGGCGATACCAGCGGTTCCGGTCCAAGCCAGAGGTTCGTGAGGAGCTTCGTGTGAAAATTCTGGAGGAAGGCCAACCACTTCATCGACCCCTGCATGTCGACGTGGTCCGAAAGTCTTTGCTGCGAGGTTCCCCGCTTCCCGACGGCTACAAAGGACTGCTGCCCTGGCTATCGCCCTGATTTGGACCCTTGAAGTTTGGTAGAGCGAAACGATAAGACGAGTCTTCTGGTGACGTCATCGATATCTCAGTTAAGTATAAGTGGAGCGTCTCCCAGTCCTTAGTTGGTCTTAGTTTGGGTATCCCCTTGGGATCACTTTGTTTGGAACTTGCATGTGCCAAAGCCAAAGGACTCGTGTATTCACGAGAATATCGTAATCGATAATCCTTTGAAGTTTGAAGCTAGACTAGAGAGCGAAGATGCCTGGTCTTAGCAGACTTGGAAATTTGTTTTGTCTTGGTTGTAATAATAGGGATTCCCGATTGGAGGACTCGTGTCCGGTTCCTCCGATTGGAACTCCAACTTATGAATTGTATGTGAAACATGGAGTAGGCCCCATCACATATAATGAAGTGTGGATCAAATACACCAGAAAAGATGGTGTTTTAAAATGGCCCCAATATGGTAGCTTTGATACAGAAATCTTAGATAACCTCGAAGTTAAACTTTTTAAGAAGAAAGCCCGGCCGGCGATGTTTGACTCTTTCCGCCTATGGCGTAAGGAAGCCAAACAGAAGGAAATTAAATTAGCGAAGAAAAATAAGATAGAAAGGGGTATTTCGATAATGCAAGCTGATATGCAGTTTAAAGACAATGAAGAAGAACAGATGAGTGAGCAGTTGCACAGGCAACGTAAAATGGTAATAGATAAATGTTATCCAGTTTTGCCGCCTCTTCAGCAAGATGCAGCAAAAGAGCTTGAAAAAGATCCGTAATGGCGCATTTTGTTAAGTTCGCCACCCCCTTATGCGCAGAATGCTACAGCACCTCCGCAACCTTTAGTTGCGCAACCTGTGATTGCATTGCCTCCTGCTCCTCCACAGCACCCACCAGCTACTCTTCAGCTGGCTCCTGCTCCTCCGGTGCAGCCTCCTCAAGGGCCACCGACTTTTACATCTGCTCTGCCTATACTTCCTACAACTTTGACTACTATATCGACTACCACTCCTGGTACTTCTCCTGACACTGCCTCTGCATCTGCCTTGTCTCACCCTGCTTTTCCGCTTGTCTTTTCATCGACTTCTCCTTCTGTTCGTCAGAGAGTGGCTAGTACTGTCGCTAGTTTTTTGCATCCTCTCTTTGGTGCAACGAGTGTAACTCCTGACACAGAGCGCAAGCAATTGCGTAGTCAACTGCCTGATTCTAGGGAGAAGGAAACATTGAATTGTTTGGCACATAAATGGGTTGCTGACCCGGAAAAATATGATTTAGAATGTGTTATGGATGTCTTCACCCAGTGGGAAACATCGAAGCAGAGATACGTTTTTGAGAAAATGTGTGTTTTCCTGTGTGAAGATTTAGAGGAAAATGATTTGGATTCTAATCCTCCTGAGTTGAGCCATGTACGGTTCGAGTTTTCAAAAGGCGCAATTGTGGGTTCAGATGTTAAGAAAGCAGTTGCAACGTTGTTATCGCTTAGGACTGAAGGTGTTTCTAGGTCGTTGTTTGAGTCTGATTCCTCTGTTAAGAAGAAGGTAAGACAATATCCCATGAGAGAAGTTCCACCAGTATGGAAGGAAGCAGTAGCAGCTGGTCCTGGTAATGTTCCACCACCTGTACCAGCACATTTTCAGCGTGTGTGGGTACATGTTCCATGGAAGCGAGCTGAAGTTTTGGCCCTTAAGCAGACCTTACCTGATCCCCGTAAAAATCCCGCAGGGTATTACAAGGAATTGTCACAGACTGCAGGTTCCTGCATTATGAATTTAGCTGACATAGACATGTTGTTTGGGAACGTTGTTCCACAGCCTTTATGGGGAAATATTCGTCATGCAGATCATGATCAGGAGTTAGGTGACTCATGGGCTAATATTGCTGCTGCAGATGACCGACAAGTTGGTGGTGCTAAACCCGAGCCTTTAGTAGCAGATCTCCCTAGTAGGATAATTGATTACATGAAAACTTTGATGCCTGCGATGCGTGTAAATTGGGATAAGTTGTCTGCGTGTAAGCAGAAGAAAGATGAAACGGTGTCAGATTTCTTCACCAGGTTTGAAGAAACTTTTGTCGACCACAGCGGTCAAGATATGAGTACAGAAGGTGGTCAGCGGTTGTTCGTCGATAAATTTGTGCACAATCTGCTTCCCGAGTTGTGTAAAAAGTTAAAAGATTCAGAGAGTTCTTGGGCAGTTTCCTCTTCAGCACAGATATTGGCTACTGCACAATATTACGAAAATCGGGACAAAGATGAGAAAGATAGAGCAGAGAAGAAAACTAAAGAGTTAAAAACGAAGGTTTTGTTACAGCAAGAATATCCGCCACGTGGTGGTCAGAATAGTGGTGCTCAGAGTAACTATCAGAATAATTATCAGCAGCCTCAACAGTATCAGAGGAACTCGCAAAGAGTCGAGTATACTCAACCACGTGTCCCTGTAGGTCCTAATCAGTGTTCATATTGTAAGGAAGAGGGTCATTTCAAGTATAGTTGTCCTATTTTATTACAGCGTGCGAATGGTGCTTCTGGTGTAAGAGGTCGAGGTGTTCAACAAGCATCTAGAGGTAGACGACGTGGAAATTTCCCCCAGAACACCCAGTCTCTTCCACCTCAAAATTCTATGAATAGGTTTGATCAGCAGAATAACGCGTCTGGTAGGACGGCTCAGTACTATGCTGATGATTACTATGCAGAAGATGAGAATATGGACGGTAATGATTGCTAGGACAGCCATAGACAAAGAGAGGGAGTTGTTTCAGTTCCAGTAGATCAGAGTGGACCTTACGTTGAGGTGATTACATCAGGTGTGTCAGAGCCTTTTCTGTTGGATACTGGTGCTACAAAGAGTTCTATTATGCACTCCAAACTCCCTGGCGCACCTTTGTCTGGCGAAATGAATGTTTCTGTAGGTTTTTCTGGTGCCCCAGTTAGAAATCCGATTTCTGACCCTTTGTCCCTTTCTGTTGGACCTTGTGAATTCGAAGCACCCCTTATTCTGACAACAGGTTGTGGTGAAAACTTGCTAGGATTAGATTTGCTGAAAAGATTGTATGCGACTTTGTACTGTTCTCCTTCTGGAGTACAAATTACACTGGGTAAGAAAGTGGTTTCTCCAATGTATTTGTCAAGGGATAAACTTCCGACAGAATTGTCGTTTCTTCCTGATATTCTTTGGGCTACTGGTCCTAATGATGTGGGTCTCTTGGAAATACCACCATATGTTGTAACATTGAAAGCCAATGTTAAAATGCCACACATTCCCCAATATAACATTTCTAGTGAAGGTGAAAAAGCTTTGCTAGCGATCATTTAAGATCTGATTGAAAAAGATGTGATTGAAGAGACAAGAGGCAACGTTTGCAATAGTCCTGTTCTGCCTGTTTTGAAACGAACTGACCCTTCCCAGCCACCTGTTTACAGATTTGTGATTGATCTTAGAGAGGTGAATAAAATAGTTGTGCCACAATTTCCAGTTGTTCCTGACATTACTGCCCTATTGACTATGATTCCAGCTTCTGCAACCTGGTTTTCGGTGATTGACTTGAAGAATGCTTTCTTCAGCATCCCGATTGCAGAGGAGAGTAGGGATATTTTCGGCTTCAGTTTAGGAGGACGAAGCTTCCGCTTTAAACGCACTCCCCAGGGCTACTGTGAAAGCCCATCAATATATAGTCAAGCTTTAAAAACACAGCTTGATACGATTGTATTACCTGATGGCGCTACCCTCATTCAGTATGTTGATGATTTGCTTGTTGCTGCAGATACTGAGGAAATCTGTAAAGAAGCCACGTTGTCATTGTTGTGCCATCTGTGTGATTTGCATCACAAAGTGTTTCTCTCAAAATTGCAATATTGTCGACAAGAAGCGACCTACTTAGGTCATCTCTTATCGAAGGAGGGAAGGAAACTGACCCCAGAAAGAATTCAGGCAATAGCGAAATTGAGTGTGCCAAGAACACAGAGAGAAGTGCGTGCTTTCTTGGGTATTACATCATATTGCAGGCAATGGATACCAAATTTTTCATTATTAGCCAAACCTCCACAGGGCTTGGTCGCCCTACTCACTGCTGCCGCTCCTGCCTGCCTTTGCCGCCTCCTGCCTGCAGATTCCTTCGCTCGCTGCCCGCTGCTCCTGGGAATTTCCCGCTGCTCCTGGGAATTTCCCGCTGCTCCTGGGAATTTCCCGCTGCCCGCTGCTTCTTGGAATTTCCCGCCGCTGCCTCTCTGCGGCCCCGCCCCCATGTGATTCCATTCGCCGCCCCGCTCCCGCCACCCAGCTGCTCCTCCCTCCCGGCTCCTGGATGAACGCCTCCTCAGCACCCGACATCGCCATCGCCATCCCGGACGGGTACAAGATCATTAGGAGGGACCGCATCAACCAGACCGGAGGTGGCATCGCCATCGTCCACAGGAACACCATCCACATCACGACCGACGCCAACGACTCCTTCGCCGCAGCCGAACATCTCCACTTCCAGATTCACACCGACCCTAAGACGACCCTCAGAGGCACCCTCGTCTACAGACCCCCGGGACCACGCACACAATTCAGCGAAGACATCACAGACTTCATCAGCCCGCACGCCCTCCCCTCCACGACTACATCCTCCTCGGGGACCTCAACTTCCACCTGGAGAACAACAAGGACCGCAACACCACCGCCCTGCTGGAAAACCTCGCCAACCTCGGACTCAAGTAACTGGTCAACACCCCCACCCACTACGCCGGCCACACGCTTGATCCCGTCTTCTCTTCCAGCAAGTACATCACCTTCAGCCACGCCACCGGACTCCACTGGACCGACCACAGCTGCGTCCACTTCAGCTTCAAAAGATCCACCACCCACCACCACCCGCAATAGGTACCTCACAGGAATTGGAGCAAGATCACCGCAGACCAGCTCACCACCTCCCTCAGCCAGAGCCCACCCGCCAACACAACGGATCCCAACGAAGCAGCCCGCAACTTCACACAGTGGCTGACCGCCTGCGCCGACGACCTCGCGCCACTAAAGAACCCTCCCAGCAGACCCAGAAGCAAGAAGGCATCCTGGTTCACCGACGACCTCAAGGACTCCAAGAAGACCTGCCGCACCCTCGAGAAAGCCTGGCTCCTCGACCGGACCACCGACAACATGACCGCCCTCAAACACGCTACCCACAAGCACCACCAGCTCATCCGCACCACCAAGAAGAAATCCCTGAAGGAACGACTGGACAACAACGCCCACGACAGCAAAGAGCTCTTCACTATCGTCAAGGAGTTCTCCAACCCCAGCACCGGCACCAACGACATCACTCCGTCACAAGACCTCTGCGACTCCCTCGCCTTGTTCTTCCACCGCAAGATCGCCGACATCCACAACAGCTTCGGTGCCCCACCCACGCACCCAACCGTCGAACCAACGCCCCCACCACCACCCTTCGCACCTGGACCACGGTGACCACCGAAGACACAGCCCGCACGATGAACACCATCCACTCCGGATCACCGACCGACCCCTGCCCACACCACGTCTTCAACAAGGCCGACTCCACCATCGCACCCCAATTCCGGAACATCATCAACGCCTCCTTCAACACCGCCACCTTCCCGGAGAGCTGGAAGCACGCCGAGATCAGCGCCCTCCTGAAGAAACCTACAGCGGACCCCACCGATCTCAAAAACTTCCGCCCCATCTCGCTCCTCCCTTTTCCTGCTAAAGTCATCAAGAAGATCGTCAACAGACAGCTGACCGCCTTCCTCGAGACAAACGGATCCCTCGACCCCTCGCAGTCCGGCTTCAGAGCCAACCACAGCACCGAGACCGCCCTCATCGCAGCCACCGATGACATCCGGACCCTGCTCGACAAGGGGGAAACAGTGGCCCTCATCCTCCTGGACCTCTCAGCTGCGTTCGACGCGGTCTGCCACCGCACCCTAGTCCAGCGCCTCAGCAACATCGGTATCCAAGAGAAGGCACTGGAGTGGATCATCTCGTTCCTCGCCGGAAGAACACAAAGAGTCCGCCTCCCCCCGTTTCGCTCCGAGGCCACCGAAGTCATCTGCGGCGTCCCGCAAGGATCTTCACTCAGCCCCACCCTCTTCAACATCTACATGAAACCTCTCGCAGCCATCGCACGCCAGCACAACCTCAACATCATCTCTTACGCCGACGACACCCAGCTGATCCTCTCCCTCACCAGAGACCCCGACACCGCCAGAACCTGCCTACACGAAGGGATGAAAGACGTCGCCGAGTGGATGAAGGACAGCCGCCTGAAACTGAACTCGGACAAGACGGAAGTCCTCATCCTGGGATCTTCGCCCTCCGCCTGGGACGACTCCTGGTGGCCCCCAGCCCTGGGCACCGCACCCAAGCCAACCGACCACGCACGCAACCTGGGCTTCATCCTGGACCCCTCCCTCTCGATGACCAGACAAGTCAACGCCGTCTCCTCATCGTGCTTCAACACCCTGCGTATGCTTCGCAAGATCTTCCGCTGGATCTCGACCGAGACCAGGAAGACTGTCACCCAGGCACTCGTCACCAGCCGACTGGACTACGGAAACGGCCTCTACGCCGGAACCACAGCCAAGCTACAGAAAAGACTCCAGCGCATCCAGAACGCCTCCGCCCGACTCATCCTGGATGTCCCCCGACGCAGCCACATCTCCAGCCACCTGAGGAACCTGCACTGGCTCCCCGTCGACAAGAGGATCAGGTCCCGGATCCTCACCCACGCACACAAGTCTCTCCACGACCTGGGCCCCAAGTACCTCAACGACCGCCTGACCTTCTACACGCCCACCCGCCAGCTACGGTCCACCAGCCTCGCCCTCGCAGCCGTACCACGCATCCGAAGAGCCACCGCCGGAGGAAGATCCTTCTCTTACCTGGCTGCCAAGACTTGGAACTCCCTCCCCATCCACCTTCGGCTGACCCAGGACCATCTTGCCTTCAGGAAACAACTCAAGACCTGGCTGTTCGAGCAGTAGCATACCCCTCCCCCCAAGCGCCTTGAGACCCTCCCGGTTGAGTAGTGCGCTATACAAATGGCATGATTGATTGATTGATTGAAACCTTTGGTGGCATTAACGTGTAAAGATACACCCAATCCCGTTCCTTGGTCTGAAGAGTGTCAGAAAAGTTTTTTTGAATTGCGCACAGCATTATGTTCGGCTCCTGTGTTAGGTACCCCCAACTACAGTAAGCCCTTTACATTGTATGTCCATGAGAAAGAGGGTTGTGCATTATCAGTGTTGACTCAGTTGTTTGGGGACAAGCAGCGTCCATGTGCATATTTTTCGTCGACTTTGGATCCGGTAGCTAAAGCATTGCCGAGTTGTTTAAGAGCAACAGCGGCAGCAGCTGTTTCTATTCGACAGTCTGCTGGTCTAGTGATGAATAACATGTTAGTTGTGATGGTTCCACATGCAGTAGACACGTTGTTAAATAGAACTAAGACACAGCACTTAACAAGTGCTCGATTGTCATTGTTAGCGAGTCATGTGCATATAAAAAGATGCAACACACTTAACCCAGCTACGTTGTTGCCAATTGTAACAGAGTTAGATGATTCAGAACAGCATGATTGTTTTCTTAGAACAGAAGAAGAAACGAAAGGGAGAGTAGATCTCCAGGATACTCCTCTTGCTTAATGTGATGATACATTATGGGTGGATGGTTCATGCTTCAAGCTCCCGAATGGTGACACGACTGCAGCATATGCTGTCACAACTTTGCATACAATTGTTGAAGCTGCACGTATTCCACATAATTCAGCTCAAGCAGCAGAATTGATTGCACTTACAAGAGCATGTGTGTTGTCAAAAGGAATGAAAGTGACCATCTACACCGATAGTCAGTATGCGTTTGGAGTGGCTCACAGTTTTGGACGATTGTGGAAAGAACGTGGGTTCCTGATTCAGCATGGTCAGTTGGTGAATGAGCTTCTTGAATCACTGACCTTGCCTCTGCAAGTGGCGATTGTGAAATGTAGTGCTCACAAGAAGGTGACTGATGATGTTGGTCGTGGAAATGCATTTGCTGACGAAATCGCGAAAGAAACTGCAAGGAATGTGATGAGCCGAATGTATGTTGCAGGCCCTGCAAGATGGGTTGGTGATGTTGGAATGTGTGAAGACACGATAGAGAGTGTGAAGTCTATTCAAGCTGAGGCTACAGAGAAAGAGTTGAGTGTGTGGAGAGAAAGTACGGGTAAAATGGATGCCAATGGTTGCTGGATTGAATTGTCAGAGCATCAGAGATGGTTGTTACCCGATGCATATGTGCTTGCAGTGGTTACAATGGCTCATGGAATGGCTCATACCAGCGTGAAAGGGATTTGCAAGTTGTTGGCTCCAGTATGGCAACATTCAGGAATTCCCAAGTGTGCAGAGAATGTCGTCAAGAATTGCATGGTGTGTCTGAGACACAATCCTGGTAGGGGAACCCCAACTCCAGCTGGTCATTTTGCACCTCCTACATATCCGTTTGAGGTTTTGCAGCTAGATTTCATCCACATGGAGAGGTGCAACAATTTAAAATACGTACTCGTTGTTGTTTGTGCCTTTTCAAGATGGGTGGAAGCCTACCCCCTAAAAGACAACACTGCCTTATCCACAGCTAAAGCCCTTGTGAAAGAGTTCTTCCCCAGATTCGGAATGCCTAGAATGGTCTGGAGTGACAATGGAAGTGAATTTGTGGGTCGAGTGATGAAGAAAGTATGCGAAGGGCTAGGCATTCATCCGAAGTTTCACGCTGCAAATCACCCCCAATCAGCTGGACTAGTAGAATGTTATAATGGCACGCTTAAGTTAAAACTAGCCAAAATTCAAGTGAGCACTGGTCTTAAATGGTCTGATGCTCTACCCTTAGCACTCCTATCAACCAGAATGACTGTGCATTCGCGAGTGAAACTTAGTCCCTATGAAATTGTCTTTGGCCGCCCGGCCAACATATGGGGAGTGCCAAGGCCCACAAAGTTCAGTGAAATCGAACACCCTGTTTTGCTTGACTATTTGTACGAATTGACGGCTAAATTGCGTGTTTTGCATCAACAGGTCCATGACACCCTGCCTCCGGTCTCTGAAACTCCAGGTCACCCCATCGACCCTGGATCCTGGGTTCTCGTGAAGAATTTCCAGCGAACCAAGAACGACCAGCCCAGGTGGACCGGACCGCACCTCATCCTTCTTTCCACGAGATCAGCTGTTCGAGTATAAGGGAAGAAGCACTGGATCCACGGAGTCCACTGCAAGAGGGTACCTTTACCTCTGCCGTACGACCAGTGGGTCCAGAAGGGTGTCGCCGACTCAGAGACTGAAACTGTGCCACGTTTTTTGCCTTTCAGTGATGCACGTATAAAAGGAACACTTACTGAAAAAGAGAGCGACAACATTTTGCAACCAGCTGTATCACCGTCAGTTCCATTGGACACTACAGAGCCTGAACTCCTTTTCCGAGATCATACCATACCTGGAAAGCAAAGATACAATTTGAGACCGAGACCTATGGACAAATAAACACAATTTTCCTTTTTCGCTATTTTTGAAAGCGCAGCTCTCCCATCTGAGAAACTTGCTTATTTTTGTTTTTCGAACCGCCATCTGTGTTCCGCTGCTAGGGCCACGATTGCCCAAAGTCTTTGGGGTGCAGCTGACGACGTTAGGTCGACAGTTCTGGTTGGTCTAAGGGAGTTGCCCTAGACTGACAGAAGCATTCCTTAGCAGAAACAACCTCCCATCGCGGGCAGCATTTTAGAGAGGATGGAGTTTTTCGAGATGGAGAGATCTGCCAAAACAATGAACTTTAAAAACCGAATATGTAAAATGATGACAAAGAAAAGCTTTTTGATATTGTGCATTTTCATGTTATTCAGTGTGATGATATTTTTTATAGGATATGTTTTATTCTCTTTTCGAGTAACATTTGCACCCACTACATCGCCTGTACCTCCTCCTTCCACTGTTTCCTCACATTCTTTTCAACCCCTTCCTGAACATGAATCCGCTAGGAGATTAGAGTTTATTAATAACTCCTTTGTTCAGCTCTTGCACCAACACCAACTTGTAATGAACACAACTAACTGTTGGGTGTGTGGTCTTATGCCTCACACAACGGATAAAGGTATCCCTTATCTGGTCCTGCCTTTCAGCCACAATGGTTCTGTGTGGGCATACAGAACAATGTTCATATATGCACATGAAATCTACCCCCTACGTTCTGTAACAGACAATCCTAAAAATAGTAAGCATGGGCGTAAAATCCGCTCCGCTCGCGGATTTTTCGGATTTTCGGCAAATCCGCAATCCGCGAACGCTCGCGAATTTGTCGAAAATCCGTGAATCCGCTCGCGGCGGATTTTTTGCTTGGTTGCGGCGCGCGGCGTGGTGCACGGCGTTCACTTTCCGTCATTTTAGCGTTTGCCGAGTTGTTTTTCTTTGCGAGTGACGCGCCATTTTAGATCTTGCTGCGTGTTCCCGCGGGAGTTTGTCGCCCGCGAATACGTACTCGCGGCTTGCCACCTTGCACAGCACACCTCGCGAGAGTTCGCAATTGCGAACATGTAGTTGCGGCGGAAAGGAACAATCTCGCACTTGCGAAATAGAGATTTTGCAATTTCGCACAAGAAAATCACCAGCAAACAGGATAAACCTTCAGAAAATTATGATTTTTATCAGAATCACTCCTCAGGTTGACATTTGCATGGCCTTTTTTTTTGCAAGGAGTCCATTTTGGGGGGGGGGGGGAGGAAGGAAGTGCCCCACAGTCTCCAACTTCCTGTTCCTGTCCAGCAGGCTCCTCCCAGTGCTTTGTCCATCTCCTGGTCACTTTCATTTGGATCTGGAGCTGGAAGGATTACTTTTTGTGGGTGCTGCTGGATATTTGGATTTGAGGCCTTTTTGACTGTCTTTGGATCACTTTTGGATTAGAAATCAACTTTCACAAGTAAGTTTGTTTGGGGCATTACAGTTGCTGCAAGTACAATTTTGGAACTTTTTCAGAAAATTAAATAAATTATATTGTGGGTAGCCACAGTATCCAGTAGGACCAGGGTTGGTTATGGGTGCATGATACAACTGTTTTGTTGAATTTAAACACCATTGAGGCCATGGATGGGCTGGGATTGTGCAGATTTTATTGTTTTTTGTCGTTTTTTTGGGCCTGCTGGTGTGGCCCTTTGCCCAGGGGTGGTGAGTGTTGCATGGGCCTAGTCTTTCTGTGGGGTGTCTTCTTGAATTTAAACATAATTGAGGCCATGGATGGGCTGGGATTGTGCTTATTTTATTGTTTTTTGTCGTTTTTGGGGGGCTGCTGGTGTGGCCTTTTGCTTGCCCAGGGGTGGTGGTGGTGCATGGACTGAGTGTGCCTGTGGTGTTGTCTCACTCTCTTTGATGTAAACATCATGGATGGCATTGGATTGTGGTGATTTCTGGCTGTTTTTCTGTTTTTTGGGGGTGTACTGTTGATGTGGTCTGGCCATGTGGGTGGTGGTGGTGGCCATCTTGAGTGCTGGCTGGTACAGGCAACATGTGCTTGGGGTGTAAGGGGGCCATTTTGAGGAGAGGCAGTGTCTGAGGCCTGCACTTATTTTGCCTACTTTTCATCCCTTATGCCCAGGGGTAGTGAGTGTTGCATGGGCCTAGTGTTTCTGTGGGGTGTCTTCTTGAATTTAAACATAATTGAGGCCATGGATGGGCTGGGATTGTGCTTATTTTATTGTTTTTTGTCGTTTTTGGGGGGCTGCTGGTGTGGCCTTTTGCTTGCCCAGGGGTGGTGGTGGTGCATGGACTGAGTGTGCCTGTGGTGTTGTCTCACTCTCTTTGATGTAAACATCATGGATGGCATTGGATTGTGGTGATTTCTGGCTGTTTTTCTGTTTTTTGGGGGTGTACTGTTGATGTGGTCTGGCCATGTGGGTGGTGGTGGTGGCCATCTTGAGTGCTGGCTGGTACAGGCAACATGTGCTTGGGGTGTAAGGGGGCCATTTTGAGGAGAGGCAGTGTCTGAGGCCTGCACTTATTTTGCCTACTTTTCATCCCTTATGCCCAGGGGTAGTGAGTGTTGCATGGGCCTAGTGTTTCTGAGGGGTGTCTTCTTGAATTTAAACACCATTGAGGCCATGGATGGGCTGGGATTGTGCAGATTTTATTGTTTTTTGTCGTTTTTTTGGGCCTGCTGGTGTGGCCCTTTGCCCAGGGGTGGTGAGTGTTGCATGGGCCTAGTCTTTCTGTGGGGTGTCTTCTTGAATTTAAACACCATTGAGGCCATGGATGGGCTGGGATTGTGCAGATTTTATTGTTTTTTGTCGTTTTTTTGGGCCTGCTGGTGTGGCCCTTTGCCCAGGGGTGGTGAGTGTTGCATGGGCCTAGTCTTTCTGTGGGGTGTCTTCTTGAATTTAAACACCATTGAGGCCATGGATGGGCTGGGATTGTGCAGATTTTATTGTTTTTTGTCGTTTTTTTGGGCCTGCTGGTGTGGCCCTTTGCCCAGGGGTGGTGAGTGTTGCATGGACTGAGTGTGCCTGTGGTGTTGTCTCACTCTTTTTGATGTAAACATCATGGATGGCATTGGATTGTGGTGATTTCTGGCTGTTTTTCTGTTTTTTGGGGGTGTACTGTTGATGTGGACTGGCCATGTGGGTGGTGGTGGTGGCCATCTTGAGTGCTGGCTGGTACAGGCAACATGTGCTTGGGGTGTAAGGGGGCCATTTTGAGGAGAGGCAGTGTCTGAGGCCTGCACTTATTTTGCCTACTTTTCATCCCTTATGCCCAGGGGTAGTGAGTGTTGCATGGGCCTAGTGTTTCTGAGGGGTGTCTTCTTGAATTTAAACACCATTGAGGTCATGGATGGACTGGGAATGTGCAGATTTTATTGGTTTTTGTCGTTTTTTTGGGCCTGCTGGTGTGGCCCTTTGCCCAGGGGTGGTGAGTGTTGCATGGGCCTAGTCTTTCTGTGGGGTGTCTTCTTGAATTTAAACACCATTGAGGCCATGGATGGGCTGGGATTGTGCAGATTTTATTGTTTTTTGTCGTTTTTTTGGGCCTGCTGGTGTGGCCCTTTGCCCAGGGGTGGTGAGTGTTGCATGGGCCTAGTCTTTCTGTGGGGTGTCTTCTTGAATTTAAACATAATTGAGGCCATGGATGGGCTGGGATTGTGCTTATTTTATTGTTTTTTGTCGTTTTTGGGGGGCTGCTGGTGTGGCCTTTTGCTTGCCCAGGGGTGGTGGTGGTGCATGGACTGAGTGTGCCTGTGGTGTTGTCTCACTCTCTTTGATGTAAACATCATGGATGGCATTGGATTGTGGTGATTTCTGGCTGTTTTTCTGTTTTTTGGGGGTGTACTGTTGATGTGGACGGGCCATGTGGGTGGTGGTGGTGGCCATCTTGAGTGCTGGCTGGTACAGGCAGCAACATGTGCTTGGGGTGTAAGGGGGCCATTTTGAGGAGAGGCAGTGTCTGAGGCCTGCACTTATTTTGCCTACTTTTCATCCCTTATGCCCAGGGGTAGTGAGTGTTGCATGGGCCTAGTGTTTCTGAGGGGTGTCTTCTTGAATTTAAACACCATTGAGGTCATGGATGGACTGGGAATGTGCAGATTTTATTGGTTTTTGTCGTTTTTTTGGGCCTGCTGGTGTGGCCCTTTGCCCAGGGGTGGTGAGTGTTGCATGGGCCTAGTCTTTCTGTGGGGTGTCTTCTTGAATTTAAACACCATTGAGGCCATGGATGGGCTGGGATTGTGCAGATTTTATTGTTTTTTTGTCGTTTTTTTGGGCCTGCTGGTGTGGCCCTTTGCCCAGGGGTGGTGAGTGTTGCATGGGCCTAGTCTTTCTGTGGGGTGTCTTCTTGAATTTAAACATAATTGAGGCCATGGATGGGCTGGGATTGTGCTTATTTTATTTTTTTTTGTCGTTTTTGGGGGGCTGCTGGTGTGGCCTTTTGCTTGCCCAGGGGTGGTGGTGGTGCATGGACTGAGTGTGCCTGTGGTGTTGTCTCACTCTCTTTGATGTAAACATCATGGATGGCATTGGATTGTGGTGATTTCTGGCTGTTTTTCTGTTTTTTGGGGGTGTACTGTTGATGTGGACTGGCCATGTGGGTGGTGGTGGTGGCCATCTTGAGTGCTGGCTGGTACAGGCAGCAACATGTGCTTGGGGTGTAAGGGGGCCATTTTGAGGAGAGGCAGTGTCTGAGGCCTGCACTTATTTTGCCTACTTTTCATCCCTTATGCCCAGGGGTAGTGAGTGTTGCATACTTGCATGTCCCTAGTCTTTCTGTGGGGTGTCTTCAATGTAAACATCATGGATGGCATGGGATTGTGCTCATTTTTCTGTGTTTTGTCGATTTTTTGGGGTGTATAACTGAACTGATGTTCCTCTGTCTTCCATTGCTTTTAGGTGCACAAGAAGACTCAATAGAACCACCAGTGCCAGGAAGAAGTCCTGCAGCGGTGTGTGCAGCATAACGTCACGCGACGTCACGTCTGGACACAGAACCCTCTGCAACTCGTGCAACTGCTGCCTGCTGACCTGCTCTGAAGAAGATGGCCCCAAAAAAAGTAACCCGTAGCTCCTCTAGCAAGAAAGGTGCCAGTAAGGAGCAGAAGAAGCAAGTTACCAAGGACACTGGTGTGCCGCCCGCCCCTTTTTTTGTGAGTAAAAAAAAAAGTATGCCTGCAGCAGCTGCAGCGGGATCTGCTGGGGACCAAGCTGGCAGCAGCACCCCCGCTCCTTTGGGCTCAGTGCCACCACCACCACCACGCCAACTTAAGTCCAAGCCCTTGAGTGCTGCAGAGGCAGCCAGTATACTTCTTCAATCACCATCGACCAGTGATGTTGGCTCATCGCAAGAAAGCAGCAGCAATGTCCCTCAATCAACACAGGTTGTTGTAGCTCATCTGACGAGTGTTGAACAACCACAGCGGCAACAACAATCACATGTGCAAGTACAAGCCCAAGTACATGTGGAAGGAGAGGCAGCGCAAGGAGATGCGCATGCAGAGGTGCATGGAGGGTCACAACAAGTGCCCACAATAGTTGTTCCTCCCGAAGTAGGGGCACATCAGGAAATCGACAATCAAGGCGAGGTATCATTTGAGGAAGCCACTCCTCCTGATGATCCTTCATTGTCTTCCACAACCCTAGCAAGGAAGAGATCAAGGGTGGTGTCTACATCCTCTTCAAGCACACCTCCTTCTGATGATACGGATCAAACTTGGGAACCAGCACCACAGCCGTCTGAGAGTGAGGCACACCATGATCCAACAAAGGTACTTAAGCGTAAAAGGAAGCTCGTCCAAAGTCTCAGACTTATGGAGTGTGATGAGGCTCAACAAGAAGTGGCGGATACTGCTGCTGATGAAGACTCTGCCAACGACGACCCAGTCATCATAAAGGTCACTGCAGCCCCAGCGGGCATGCAGCAAACAGACATTTTGACCCTAGCCCGAAGAGCTGCTGCGCGTGATGATGATGATGATGATGTTGTCGATGAGGAGGCAGTGGAAACACCACAATCATTGGAGTTAAGTAGTACACCAACTCGTCCCGCTTCCATATTTCTTTCTGGCAAGAAGAGACCTGCGTCAACCTCGACCTTAATTAGTGGCGGTGAAAGTGGAAAACGTACAAAAGTTGGCCAATCCAGATCCTCCACTTCATCTGGCATTAGCTTCATGACCACCACCACCACCAGTATCGCCGCCTCCTCCAGGTCCCACAGACACTTCAAGTCCCCAGTTTGGGACTTCTTTACTGTTTGTCCCAAAAATCCAAGGTTTGCCATTTGTACCCTTTGTAAGCTTGCAGTTAGTCGTGGTAAGCCAGGTAGCAACTATGGTACCGGCGGCCAGAGTGGTCATCTTGACAGAAAGCACGGTGTCCAATGGTTTGCGCACCTAGCTGCGATCAAGAAAGGCCAAAATCAAGGAAACGTTGATGTTTCATCTGATGTTGACGAGCAGGAAGAAGACGTGTCAAACACTTCCCTTACACCCAGTACCCCTCTCAGCAGCACACCCAATGTGAGGCACACTAAGAGTGTTGGAGCGAGTGAGACACCAACGCACAAAAGTTCACCAGCGAGCAAAATTGGGTCAACGAAGTCATTATCAGCCCGTAAATGCTTGGTCCAGGCCAACATTAGAACAATGCTTACTTCAGACGTGCCATATGAACGCAACCACCCACTGACGCGTCTGTATAACACTAAGCTGGCTAAAATGCTAGCTGTGGACCTTCTACCTTTTTCTTTTGTAGAAGCGGTAGGTTTTCTTGAATTAGTTGCAACGCTCTGCCCTAAATGGAAGGTTCCGAGCCGGTTCTATTTTGCCAGAGTTGCGGTTCCAGCACTACATGAAGATGTGCTGCAGGCGATTGGGGCAGCTTTGCAGAAGAGTGCTGTTCACACAATACATCTGACAACAGACATGTGGACCAGTGGCCCAGGCGATGATTACATGTGCATCACTGCACACTGGGTCTCTTTTTCAGGTGTTATAGCAAAGCTAAACGCAGGTGTTGACCCGGACCAAGTTTTCAAAGCTGCTCGGAAACATGCAACACTAGCCATGTTTGCCTTGGAGAAAAGTCACACAGCAGAAAACCTTTTGGAAGAGTTTGACAAAAAGGTGTTGTCAATGCTATCCCCCCTAAAACGCAAGATTGGTTATGTTTCCACGGATAATGGCGCCAATGTAGTTAAGGCCATGTCACAGGGTCACCATGTTAGAGTGCCGTGTTTGGCGCACTGTATCAACCTGGTAGTTCAAAAATTCTTGAGTGATAAAGAGAGTCCAGCGTTCGAGGTAATGGCCACCTGCCGCAAAATGTGCAACCATTTCAGCCATTCTTTTAAGGCCCGGAAGCATCTGCGGAGACTGCTACTTCAACGTGGAATGCCAGTGAAAGCACTCATCCAGGAGGTGGCAACACGTTGGAACTCAACCTTCTACATGCTTGAGCGTCTGCATGAGCAGTATACGGTACTCGATCACTATTTCTTGACAGAGGCTACATCTCAGAAGGAGGACCTGCGGATGAGTAAGGCGCAATGGGCCATAGTTAAAAGCCTGACAGACATGCTTCGTCCTTTTGAGTTCTTCACGCGTGCAGTCAGCCAGGAGGACTGTAATTTGGGAAAAGCTATCCCATTGTTGTGCATACTGGAGCACCAACTGATGGCGGTTTCTTCTGAGTTTGAAAAAGATGAAAAAAAAAAAAACCATTTCATTTTGTCTGAGAAATTATTACATCGCCTACGTGGTGATGAACGTCTTAAAAACATCAACTCAGATCAGCATTACATTTGTGCTACTATTCTGGATCCACGCTACAAAAAGGCGCTGGCAGACAACGCATTCTTTCCTTTCGCTGATGCAGATGTTCAAAAGTACAAACATTGGTTAGCCTGGTCAGCCAAGAGGTTTGAAAAAGAACGGCAGGTTATTGAAGGAGAAGCCAGTACATCAGCATCAGCATCAGCAGGCCATCCGCAGTCACAAGAATCCACTTCTGCACCTGTGGCTGGGGCACAAGTGACCTCTCAGCCGTTAAAGACACCGGCAACTGGATCATCTGCACCACACACAATGACAACACTAACAGTGGCTGGGGAGGAGGATTGGCTAAGTTTGATGGGGTATGGTTCTCTAAAAAATGTCACAGGCACAGCAAAAAGTAAGCAAAGTGGAGGAACAGTTGATGACCTTGAGTCGATGGTGCAGGACTATCTGAATGACTCAACAGTGGTCTTTCTTAATGAGGAGCCATTGCAGTATTGGCATGGCAAAAAACAATTGTGGCCACAGCTCTACAACCTGGCTATAAACTATTTGTCTTGCCCACTCGCAAGTGTGTCTTCTGAACGTGTTTTCAGTGCTGCTGGTGGCATTGTAACTGCCAAACGGAGCCGCCTATCGCCCAAAAATGTGGAGCGGCTGACAATGATCAAGATGAATCAGCACCTCATACCACCAGATTACAAAGTGCGAGAAAGCACGCCACATGAAGACGATGAGGACAGCAACGTAGATGAGGGGATTTTTTCTCTGTTCGGTGCTACTGACCTCATCCAGCCTGAATTCGCAGAGTATGATGACGAAATCTTGTTCTTATTCCCTGACACCGAGCCCTGAAAATGAGACAATCAATCAAGAACTTTCTTTTTCGTCCTTATTCACTTTTATTCCTGTGTGCTTTGTGTCTCTCTTTCTTTGTTTTGCACAGTTAATTTAATTCAAACTTTAATCACCTAATCCCAAAAAGAAGACCATCATCAGAACTGTCTTCACTTGTTTGCTTATTGATTTGAAGGTGCCGCAGTCTACATTCCTCAGGTTCACAAGTTCTGAAGAACATGCTCCTCTATCCTCCTCCTCCAGACTGCGATTTCCCTCCAAGCAGAGTGCTGGATTACGCACAATGAAGAAAGACTCAGCACTTGTGGGGGTGTTGTACTTCTTTGCGGGTGAGTTGACGGTTTTGGGCCCATTGCTGTGAAGCTCTAATAATGGACAAAAGTGTTTTGGACCAAATATGAGGTGAAAATTTCTTGCCGTTTTTGCTGACTTGCTTGCCTTTGAGGTGCTCTTTGGCGGGGTTCCGGGGGTTTGTGTGTAATTTTTGGTGTCTGTCGAAGCACTGCTGCGACAGTCTAATCTTGATTGCATTTGCTTTTCAGGAAATCCGTGGTGGAAAACAGGAGTTATGATGATTGATGATGACCTAGCTGCACAGCGCGTTACTTTGGACCGAAGGCCGAGAGATATTGTAAGTATGAGATTTAGCTTTTTCGCTGTTTGGGGGTGTTGTCGGGTGTTTTTTTGCGGGTGGGTTGGCGCCGGCGGGTCTTGCCTGGGGCATTCCTGGGAAGGTCTAATACCGGATACAAGTATTTTGGACAAAATCCATAAGGAACAGCCTTTTTTTTGCCATTTCTTCAGACATCTTGCTCAATGTAGCTTTTGGGGGGCTTCCTGCTGTTCGTGGGTGGGTTGCGGCCGGGGTCTCTGTCGAAGCACTGCTGCGACAGTCTAATCTTGATTGCATTTGCTTTTCAGGAAATCCGTGGTGGAAAACAGGAGTTATGATGATTGATGATGATGACGACCTAGCTGCACAGCGCCGCGTTTGGACCGAAGGCCGAGAGACATTGTAAGTATGAGATTTAGCTTTTTCGCTGTTTGGTGGTGTTGTGTCGCGTGTTTTTTTGCGGGTGGGTTGGCGCCGGCGGGTCTTGCCTGGGGCTTTCCTGGGAAGGTCTAATACCGGATACAAGTGTTTTGGACAAAATCCATAAGGAACAGCCTTTTTTTTGCCATTTCTTCAGACATCTTGCTCAATGTAGCGTTTTGGGGGGCTTCCTGCTGTTCGTGGGTGGGTTGCGGCCGGGGTCTCTGTCGAAGCACTGCTGCGACAGTCTAATCTTGATTGCATTTGCTTTTCAGGAAATCCGTGGTGGAAAACAGGAGTTATGATGATTGATGATGATGATGACGACCTAGCTGCACAGCGCCGCGTTTGGACCGAAGGCCGAGAGACATTGTAAGTATGAGATTTAGCTTTTTCGCTGTTTGGTGGTGTTGTGTCGGGTGTTTTTTTGCGGGTGGGTTGGCGGGTCTTGCCTGGGGCATTCCTGGGAAGGTCTAATACCGGCTAGAAGTTAGTTGGACAAAATCCATAAGGAAACACCAGTTTTGGCACTTTGTAAGTTAGGGTTCGTTAGGGTTAGCCCTAGCAGCAGGATTGCATGTGTTTAGGGGGGTTCTATTGCAACGCGGTTCTGTTGTTGTAGAGCACTGTTGGAGCGATGCTGGCTATGGATACTTTTGCTTGCAGGCAAGTGGTTTGAATACAATCCACGGTCTGTATTTGGGTCTACTGTTACTTTCAAAGTACGTTTTGTAACCATTTTTCTGCTAGGCATCATCAAAGTGTGACTTTTTGAACCACACAGCGTACATACCTTTTATTTATTTATCAGTGGTATTGTAATAGCACTTCCTGTTTTCCGTTCAATAATTACAGGCCGGGTTTCAGTCAACATCCGCCAGGCAGGCAGTGGACAGGGTGTCTCTTCTGTCAGTGGTCACCACCACATTGATGGACGAAGCGTCAGCTGGAATGGAGGAGTGCCGCCAATAAGAGGAATTGTTTGCTGCATGCAACTTACTTACCAATTTCAACAGGACAACTCCAACAACATACGCAATACAGATACAGTATCCATTGTTGTCTTTTATTCTATGAGTGTGACTGCATGTGCTTACCTTTACTTTGTAACCAAAGATTGTCTGTAAACTCTGTATCTTCAATTATTGTTTGTCCATGCTCTGCTTTTTTTTTCTTCTCTCAACAAAACCTACCCAAAAAGAAACCCCCATTCCCATCCATTTTACAAACCCTAACCCTCTTCCCCCGGGCTGTGTTGTTTTGCTTGATGTCTGACTAAAATGACATCAATAATTCCACACACTTGCTGGGGAGGATAAGGTGATAGCAGCAACAGGCTGGTGAAGGAATACGAGGATATCTTCTAGACTTACTCAGCTTCAGTACTATATCTTCTAGTAGTAGTAGCCAATGTCAAATAAATTCAACGCAAGTACTAGTTATACTTGCAATACTTTACCATTTGTTAGGCTACATTATGGCACTGTTCTAGTGTACTGTCACCTGCTATTTTCTCGATCGTACCGTAACCGTTGTAATGCTACAGTAAGGAGTACAAACAAGGTTTCGTTTTCTTTTTTTCCATAGGCATGCAACTGCCACTGTGTCACACCACTAGTAACACCGCAATGAGGAAATGTCACCCGCCCAGGAATGACAACGTTAATCCCCATTTCACCTGGAGCCAGCCCTGGGCCTAGCCCTAATTTCTAACACAAATTACAGGTAAGATAAGCGTTTGGTGGGAGGTAGTATAATGGAGTATTATTTCGGAGTAGACAAGAGTTTGACGGTTGTACTACTAAAGTCCTACGACTGTTCAGGAAAACAAAGTTACTGTTACACCCCCGCCCCCCACCCACCAGACTGAAAAGCAGTAAAAAACAGGTATGGTCAGATAAAGTAGTTGAAAAATATATTTATTTATCCCTAACAAAATAATCTCCCTCACCCACCCTAACCCCAACGATTGTCTCTGAAACGTCCCAAAACGATCCCAACTCCCAAATCCCACCCCCCAAAAGTCTATAAAAAAAGGGCAAGGGACACTCCACTACTGGAGGGTGCTGGTGCTGGTGCATGATGCGGCATGGGCATCATACTCCTTGCGGAGGGTGGCAAGCTCGGAGCGGAGGCCCTTAACCAAGGTCTTATACCTCAGGACCTCCTGCTCCAGGTTGGACATGCGGACTCGTAGGCGGTGTTGGCGTTCCTTGCAGCTCCTGTGGGGGGCAGCTGGTGTTTCCGGTGCTTGGCGGTGGCGGTCGGCTTTCTTAGCCCGGCTCGGTCCCGCTGGTTTAGTCACGGAGGAGGATGCAGTCGAAGATGTTGCCCCGCTCGACTGCGTGTCCTCCTCCTCCTCCAGGGCCACCAGCCGCCGATACTCGGCGACTGTGGCCTCCAGCCTCCGTTGCCGGGCCAATCTAGCCTGCTCCCTCCTTGTTGTTGATTTGGAAGAAGGAGCAACTATATGAAGAAAGAAAGACATAGTCTGTAACCAATGCTCCTTATTAATAACACAAAGTGATTGAGCCGAAAGTTGGGTCACAGAGTACAAGTAGCAAATTGAAAGCACAGTACATAACTATTGAGGACAGTATCTATGTAACCCTCCCACTTCTGCATCCTTGCTCTAACAGTAGTGGTAGTTTAATGAACTAATTCTACGACCACTATGGACTTCCATTACAGTCGACTATGACAGTACACCAGTCTTATTCTTCTTCTTCTCTCTTGTTTAGGGAAATGGGTACGTTATCTTATGCAAGCCGGCAGAATGACATGGACACAGCACAGTGAAGTTGCACCCGAGAAAAAAAGTTGCACACCATGATGATGGAGACAGACTTGCGTTACTGTACCGGTCCAGTACATGCAGGTGGTGAAGCTATTACTTTTCTATTACGGGTGGCACTGAGAATACTCTGTTACAAGGGCTACTGCTTAATTAATTTACCTTTCACCCTACAGTGCAAATGAGTACTAGAAAAGGAAACTGAAGAAGCTAACTAATTTGATTATCTATCACTTCACATGGGACGTATTTAATGACAGATGAGATGACTTTAGGTGCTTTGCTTAATATTGAGTGAACACAGTGATACACCCACACATGAATGACGTACTACAAGTAAACTAAAGTTATTAAGAGAGGTACGGAGTGTCCACCGTAATAACCAGATATATGCTGTGAATGCAAACGCAATACAAAGTACTGCTACTATTCATGGAAGTATTGGACACATTTACAATTTCTTTTCCTTGCCTTCCCTGCACTGGGACGGACGTGCGGGTGCGGTGGTACATGCTCTTCAAGGTAACACTTACTTCACCTGGCGACCATCTACTCTCTCTAGATACACATTTGCTATGTAAGAGTCAGAGAATACCATGCTCCAGGCATCCATTCATTCAAAGTATACGCACACATACAGTTTCTGTTTCACCCACCCAGGCTGCTGTCCTTCCACCCATCCTTGCTTCATCATTGACCCAGCCATGCACCATACCATATTCTTTCCTTCCCAGCCACCTCTGGGTCCAAGCAAACACATATCGTTCTTCTTTGCCAGCCATCATACAAGTTCGCGTCCCACTTACTTACACCCTTCTTTCGCTTTTCGTTCATCCCATCCATCACGTTCGTCTAAGAACTTATTGGGATTCTTCTCACCAAAAACTTCACAGCTAAGTCGAAGTACATTTCGAGGAGGCTACTACCTGGTTGATTTGTAATTGTAATACACCCGTGCAGAAAGCACAGTATGCAGTCTTCAATCTCAATAAGTAAGGAATATATAGCTTACCTGTTTCCGCCACCACCGTTTGATCCCCCACAGGAACGGCCACCAGCTCTTCTACCGCCGCATCCTCCCCAGAGGCCTCCGAGTCCAAGTCCAACACATCAGCCACCTCCGCGCTGGCCCCGTCACCAGATGTTACACCTACAAAGTACATTTAAGAAAGTTAGAATACACCACTCACTACTATATAATATTTGGTCTAGGAGAAATGTTAAAAAAACAGAATACAATGTAATAATTTGTGACTGTCTACTCCATAGTAAAAATGTCCCATTTTCCAGGGAAGGCTGTTGTCTTGCTGCACTTTTATGCACAACTGATGAATGCTTGCTTTTGATTTTTAACACGCACCACTTTTTCTCCTAACAGACAGAAGCTTGACTCCTGAGTCCTAAGAACACGACCAGGATCAAGTTCAAAGTAGGTGAGAGTTCGGCTCGACCACAAGAAATGTGTCCAATTAATCGTCAGCACTAACCACTTTTCCGTTTACAGTTAAATAGTTTTATGACAAAGTAGATTTCAATAAATGTGTTTACTTTTAATAAAGCTTTTACACTTAAATAGACTCTGTGGTTTTTGTTCCTCTAGACTAGAGTGGATGAGCTAAAGGTTTTGGAATTTTTGCAAGCATGAGTGCCTCTGACACTTCTTGACTGTGCTGTGACTCCGTACTACTCTCTTGTCCTGCGTACGATAATCTAGAGATCATTGGGGATCTATAATCGGTGACTTCGGGAGCTGAATGACTCTGCCACACTATCTAGTCAGTAAGGAGACAGTGCATAGAGGTATTGCTGAATATAATGGGAGTCCAATGGAATTGCCAAATGTCCAATCTTAGTTAGCTACACAGACAGACTAATAAGAATAGTCTAGTAATACCACAGGGAGTCATCATATTCGAGGCAGGATAAGAATTTATATCCAGTCTACAAGAAGATCAAAGACGATTTAGAAAAAATCGAATGAGGAACGCTAGGAAAAAATAGGTACTGTTTAGTAAAATGTAAACTTACTGGGGCCAGCAAAGGAGCCCTCGCCTGCCCGATCCTGGCCTGCATCCTCAGCACCCTCCTCCTGTGTCCTCTTGCCCTTGGGGGGAGCTGATGTACAACATGAAAGAAAGAAAAACCATAAAACATGGATGAGATTTTTCAACCAAATCAAACATTTCAAAAGAACAATAACAACATATTTTGGAAAAATAGCAAATAGATAGACAACTATTCCACGGGATCTATCTCATGTGGTATACTACGTTATTCGTATTGCCTGATTTGCGGAACGTTGACTTAGAAAGTTCCTATGTAACTCAATAAACAGACTACTAAAGAGGTTTGCCTAGGCCTGGCACTGCAGGCAGTAGTGCACAACACGTGACAGACAAAGTCCATCCTGCTTGCAGATCAGTGAATACTCAAACTATCAATCCACCCGCCACCACCGCCACTATTTCTTCTGATAGCCATGTGACTGTCTAAAGGAAGGACACTGGACTTCAGTCTGTTGGGGCTGATTTATAAGTCCCTTGCGGAAGTTGCGGCTGATTTTCCTCCATTGTTGCGTGCCTTTTCTGACGCAGCGGCAGAACAAAAGACTCGCCATGGTGTTGGTGCGGCGTATATATTAAAAAAAAAAACACATATGGGCATATGGGCGATGCATCACGTTGTAAAGCCCTGCGCCATCAGGGGGCGTTCCGGCGCAAGGGAGGGCGTACCTGCGCAGGAACGAATCCTAAAAGTGGCTGAGGGAAATCTACAAGATGTCAATCAGTCATTTTTATGACAATGATGCATGACTCAAACCCTGCGCGCTTGAAGCCGACGTACGGCTTGATGCAGCATTGGGGAGATAGGGTACCCCAGAGCATTGCTGGAGCTGCGCCATCGTTGGCACGCAACTCCAGCAATGCGCTGCCTTTACGGCACAGATGCGTAAGGCTTCTGTGACGTTTTGGGCCAATGGGTGGTGGTGGCATGGCACACAATTACTGCCGCATCCCTGCTACTTTGCAGGGATGCGCCGGTAATTGAAAATATGACCCTTACTGTCTAGCATTACGCAGTTCTTTTCTTTACAGTACACTGATACATAATTTCTCAGGCCAATGAAATGCTTCTGAACACAACATACAAAACAAAGAAGCATAGTAGCAAGCAAGGCTACTGAGAAGGAGAGCAGTGCACCTGAAAATGAAATGCATAGAAGATTTTGAAATATAATTTACCTCAATGTAATCGGCAGCATTATTGCTCTTGGTAAAGAACAAAGATTTGCAAATAACAGAGCAGGATAAAACAGAGTAGTAAATGTACTACTACTACTACTCACCAAGCCCGGGGACCTCTACGCCGAGCGCGTCCAGCAAGTCCCGCTCCCGGTCCATGACATCGGTCCAGCGGTGGGTGGCCTGGTTATATGTGCGCCGGACCCCAGAGATCTTGTACATGGCCCGGCACACCTTCTCCCACCGCTGGCGGCGCTCCCGGATGCCATAGCCGGTCGCGATCTTGCCGCCTCCCAGGATCGTCTTGGGGAGGCGGCGCTGGACATGGAAGATCAGTGCCGCCACTTCCTCCGCGCTAAAGATCTCCCTCGGGACCACTTGCTCCCCCCTTAAACGCCCGCACGGGAGCCGGGCACGGGGTGCGGGACCCTTCCCCTTCTCAGGGTGCTTCCCGGCTCCCTTTACCATGGTCTGGGCAGAAATAAACTTAAATGATAAAGAAGAAATAGAATAGTGAAGAAGAAAATAAAAGAGTTTAAAAAAGTAGTTTAAAAGTAACTAAAAGCTGCAGAAAACACAAAAATATAGAGCTAGAAAAATAGAGGGTTAGATAATAAGTAAAATTAGATCAAAAAAACTTCAAACAAGCAAAGGATGGCAGAGATTGAGAGAGGATAGAGAAAGCATGCCCAGAACCATAGCAATGAATGAGAAACAAGATGGCCGCGCCCGTTCACGACCGCGTGGGTAAGTTCGCGCGAGATTTTCCTTGCGAGTACGCGCGAACTTGTACTCGCGAGCAGCACACTTTGCGAGATTACACATAGCGGGCGGAAACGGAATTACGTCACGCCAACAAGATGGCCGCGCCCGTGTACGACCGATAGGGTAACTTGGCAAACGAATAGCTAGAAGCGCCTCGCGAACACGCGCAAGATCACGCGAACATACACGTCGCAACAAAAACAATTTTGTATTCGCACGTATTCGCGGCTTCCGAAATCGATCTCGCACGGATTCGCGCCCCAAATAACGCGCGAAATTGCAAAAAAAACGATTTTAGCTAAAATGAAAGCAATGAGCAGGTGCAAAAGTTCAAACTTAACATTAGTAACATTCAAGGTAGTGCTTCCTGATGGGCCCCTCCAGAGTTTGCAACAATTCTATGACCCTGCTATGACCCAAACAGCAGGCTCATAGAATAGCACCATAAAGGTCCTGTAAAAAAAAAATTTCACTGCAACAAAAAGCAAATTACAGATAAGGAAGGAAGCAGGTGCCAGCCAGACTGGAACTTTCAAAATTACTGACACATTAATGAAACACAAATTAATTGATGGCAGTTGAAGAAGGGCAGGTGTGCTAGCTTTTTTCAACCACCATAATCTACAGTAATAAATAAACCTAATAGGTGCCTGTGAGGATGTACTAGAGGGTGGCATGGGTGTCCCAGAGGGTGGCAGTGGTGAAACAGAGGGTGCTGTGAACCTGTGATGATAAACCAGACGTAGAAACAACATAGTCGCGGCCGTTGCAAGCCGAAAAGTAAGTTCGCAATTGCGAACTTGTCCCAAAATCGGCGCGAACACGCGCCAACACAAAAAACGGAAAAATCCGCAAGTCCGCTAGAGTTCGCGGATCTTCGCGGATTGCGAATCCGTAAATACGCAAGTTCGCGGATTGCCAATCCGCAAAATCCGCCCATGCTTAAAAAATAGTGCTCTAGTTAAGGGTATAGTAGATATGATAAAGGAAGACATTTCTTATGAGACTATCCCGAGAGATGAGACACTAGTATACATAGGATGGAACGTGACCGGATATGGAACTACTCTGAGCGAGAAACAGCAAGCTAAGAGATCCTCCCCGATTTGGATTGTACCCCATCAGGGTCACCTGTGTCTGCAAGGTAATGGCAAGAATCCCAGAGCTCAGTTAGGGAAGAGTTTCTGCACTAAAACATATGTTTTTGCAGCCCAGACTTCCCCTTCGTTTTTAGCAGCTAAGGGTTCCTATTTCATCTGCCATGATAGAGCCTATACATGGTTGCCCCCTGACTTTTCGGGCACATGTTTTGTTTCGTTCCTGTTGCCTCCCACCTACACAGCAGCGGCAGATTACCACAAGACAAGGATAGTTAGAGGTGCCTTGAGTAAAGAAGACACTGCAGGACAAGAATTTGGGGACTTCGTAAAGGGTTTTCTGCCGTTCTGGGGACCGATGGCTAACAGCAGGAACAATTGACAAGGGTGGTTGAATCCATCGTGGTTGAAACTGCTGGTGCCCTTAGTAACTTGACTGCTGAGCTCCAGTCGGATCGTCTTATGACCCTTCAGAACAGGGTCGCATTAGATGTCATACTTGCAGACCGAGGTGGGGTATGTACATTGATCCAATCGAGTTGCTGTGTTTTCATTCCAGATAACGCTCCAACAGTGTACCATGCCATCTCTAAACTGCATAAGATTTCCGAATCTATTCATGTGGATAAAGGAGATTGGTCATTAATGGGATGGTTCTGGGGACTGATATCCGCCTGGGGATGGAAAATTCTGATGGTCATTGGGATGGTCTTAGCCATTCTTTTCCTGTTCTGTCTGTGCGTGCAGTGTGCTCCAGAAATATGTGGCCTCTGCGCTACATCATGTGTAAGGAAACCTGTATCAAAAGACAAACTAAGTAATAGAATGATGTTACTGCAACATCTCAATGACTTTAGGAATATAGACCTGGACTCAGATTAGCATGAGGATAGGTTAATTGCCTATGTAAGGGCAAAAGGAGGGTTTGTAGTTCTGAAAATTCTGGACTCGTGAATAAAACTTCATCATAGCATGACGATTTTTATATCAAAATACTGAGAATGGCTAGTACACTATGTACAAGCATTTTCGTCATATTCCAGTAACGATTTCACCTCGAAATCGTCATTTTCGTCTTGAACCCTTGGCTTCCATTTTGTGTACGGCAGCCATTTTGTGGGTTGCCCTCACATAGGTTTATAAAACAGCTAAATTCGATTCCAAAGGACACGTACACCTTAATTGACTTTTCTCTGACCTGAGCAAGCTGAAACCATTGCCCCAGGCCGAACCTGTTTGGTCAGTTCCTCTCCCAGTGGCCGAATGAGATAGCATCAAGGCACAACATGCCATAAACCCTTTCCATCGCACACACACCCTGCCTAATCTTGCGCACACCTGTCCCTGCTCTTTTCTCTCACTTGCTTTATGATGAGGAGGTGCCCGTTTTTATTGGGGGTACACCGATATCTGATGAAAATGTTGGGCCTTGCCGGGTAATTTGTTGTGGGCTGGACAAACTGAAATGTGGGCTTGTCATCATGACTCTGCCTTTTCTTTGTAGTGGAAACATGTGAATAGTATACTAAAATGTGGAGAATGTTTGCCTGAAGCACAATATTTTGTATAAAAAGGAAAGCCTAGCTTTGTAAGATTGAGCAGTCTCCTGAGAATATACATCCCGTGTTGTTGTACTTCTAGGACGCCTGTTACTTGGTTGCAGCCAATAAAATCGATCCTTGACTTCACCTAGAAGACTCTGAGTTTCTGTGGTCTAAATCAGGAAAGTACTCGAGGTCTTTGGGTGTGTAGCCTGACACCATTGGGTTACCGGTTCGGTACCGGTTATGAAAAACCCAGTACCTCAACAGGGTCAGACTGATTTGCATATAGCCATGTCTGAACTGGGGTGGCTGAGTGAACTAAAGAATGGTGATGGATTAAACCCAGATCAGTTGACTGGGGGTGAGAGTTTGATTTGTTCAAACGCTCCGTCCATCATCCCCTTTTGTATCGCTTTGTTCGCCCTAAGTGTGGCAGGGTATGCTCAGACGTGAGTCCCTTGTTCACTTGGCCACTGGATTCAAGATAGCCTGGCTGATGAGTATTATGAATCCGAAACCGGTCGCAGGATGCTTGTTTCCGGTCCAGGGAAGACATGGCTTGGCAGTTCGGGCTGGACTGTTCCCATGAGGCACAGGGTCAGACTGATTTGCATATAGCCATGTCTGAACTGGGGTGGCTGAGTGAAGGAAGACGTCGCCTTCCTCACGGAAACCTGGATGAACGCCTCCTCAGCGCCCGACATCTCCATAGCCATCCCGGATGGCTACAAGATCACCCGGAGGGACCGCGTCAACCAGACCGGAGGAGGCATCGCCATCGTCCACAAGAACACCATCCGCATCATGACCGATGCCAACGACACCCTCGCCACCGCGCAACACCTCCACTTCCAGATACACACCGACCCTAAGACGACCTTCAGAGGCACCCTCGTCTACAGACCCCCGGGACCACGCACACAAATCAGCGAAGACATCGCCGACTTCATCAGCCCGCACGACCTCCCCTCCGCCGACTACATCCTCCTAGGGGACCTCAACTTCCACCTGGAGAACAACAAGGACCGCAACACCACCGCTCTGCTGGAAAACCTCGCCAACCTCGGACTCAAGCAACTGGTCAACACCCCCACCCACTACGCCGGCCACACGCTTGATCCCGTCTTCTCTTCCAGCAAGTACATCACCTTCAGCCACGCCACCGGACTCCACTGGACCGACCACAGCTGCATCCACTTCTAGCTTCAAAAGAACAACGACCCACCACCACCCGCAACAGGTACCTCACAGGAGTTGGAGCAAGATCACTGCCGAACAGCTCACCACCTCCCTCAGCCAGAGCCCACCCGCCAGCACAACGGACCCCAACGAAGCAGCCCGCAACTTCACACAGTGGCTGACCGCCTGCGCCGACGACCTCGCTCCACTGAAAAACCCTCCCACCAGGCCCAGAAGCAAGAAGGCCTCCTGGTTCACCGATGAACTCAAGGACTCCAAGAAGAACTGCCGCACCCTCGAGAAAGCCTGGCTCCTCGACCAGACCACAGACAACATGACCACCCTCAAACAAGCTACCCGAAAGCACCACCAGCTTATCCGCACCACCAAGAAGAAATCACTAAAGGATCGACTGGACAACAACGCCCACGACAGCAAGGAACTCTTCAGCATCGTCAAGGAGTTCTCCAACCCCAGCACCGGCAACAACGACATCACTCCTCCACAAGATCTCTGCGACTCTCTTGCCTCGTTCTTCCACCGCAAGATCGCCGACATCCACAACAGCTTCAGCGCACCACCCACGCACCCAACCGTCGAACCAACGCCCCCCACCCACACCCTTCGCACCTGGACCACAGTGACCACCGAAGACACCGCCCGCACGATGAACACCATCCACTCCGGATCTCCGACCGACCCGTGCCCCCACCATGTCTTCAACAAGGCCGACTCCACCATCGCACCCCAACTCTGGAACATCATCAACACCTCCTTCAACACCGCCACCTTCCCGGAGAGCTGGAAGCATGCCGAGCTCAGCGCCCTACTGAAGAAACCAACAGCGGACCCCACCGACCTCAAGAACTTCCGCCCCATCTCGCTCCTCCCTTTTCCTGCTAAAGTCATCGAGAAGATCGTCAACAGACAGCTGGCCGCCTTCCTCGAGACGAACGGATCCCTCGACCCCTCGCAGTCCGGTTTCAGAGCCAACCACAGCACCGAGACCGCCCTGATCGCAGCCACCGACGACATACGAGCCCTGCTCGACAACGGGGAAACAGCGGCACTCATCCTCCTGGACCTCTCTGCAGCGTTCGACACTGTCTGCCACCGCACCCTAGTTCAACGCCTCAGCAACATCGGCATCCAAGAGAAGGCACTGGAGTGGATCATCTCGTTCCTCGCCGGAAGAACACAGGGAGTTCGCCTCCCCCCGTTTCGATCCGAGGCCACCAAAGTCATCTGCGGCGTACCACAAGGATCATCACTCAGCCCCACCCTCTTCAACGTCTACATGAGACCTCTTGCAGGCATCGCACGCCAACACAACCTCAACATCATCTCCTACGCCGACGACACCCAGCTGATCCTCTCCCTCACCAGGGACCCTGACACCGCAAGAACCAGCCTACACGAAGGGATGAAAGACGTCGCCGAGTGGATGAAGACCAGCCGCCTGAAACTGAACTCAGACAAGACGGAAGTCCTCATCCTGGGACCATCGCCCTCCGCCTGGGACGACTCCTGCTGGCCCCCCGCCCTGGGCACCGCTCCCAAGCCAACAGACCACGCACGCAACCTGGGCTTCATCCTGGACTCCTCCCTCTCGATGACCAGACAAGTCAACGCCGTCTCCTCATCATGCTTTCACACCCTTCGCATGCTCCGCAAGATCTTCCGATGGATCCCGACCGAAACCAGGAAAACGGTCACCCAGGCACTCGTCACCAGCTGACTGGACTACGGAAACACCCTCTACGCCGGAACCAGAGCCAAGCTACAGAGAAGACTCCAACGCATCCAGAACGCCTCCGCCCGACTCATCCTGGACATCCCCCGACGCTGCCACATCTCCGGCCACCTGAGGGACCTGCACTGGCTCCCCGTCAACAAGAGGATCACGTTCAGGCTCCTCACCCACGCACACAAGTCTCTCCACAACCTGGGCCCCAAGTACCTCAACGACCGCCTGACCTTCTACACTCCCACCCGCCAGCTACGATCGACCAACCACGCCCTTGCCGCCGTTCCACGCATCCGAAGAGCCACCGCCGGAGGCAGATCCTTCTCCTACCTGGCGGCCAAAACATGGAACTCCCTCCCCATCCACCTTCGACTGACCCAGGACCATCTCGCCTTCAGGAGACAACTCAAGACCTGGCTTTTCGAGCAGTAGCGGACCCCTTCCCCCAAGCGCCTTGAGTCCCCCCGGGTGAGTAGAGTGCTATACAAGTGTTATGATTGATTGATTGATTGATTGATTAACTAAAGAATGGTGATGGATTAAACCCAGATCAGTTGACTGGGGGTGAGTGTTTGATTTGTTCAAACGCTCCCTCCATCATCCCCTTTTGTATCATCATATACCAGGCCAACTTCTCACAATGTTCCTTCCTAGATTCCTGCTGGCAGTTGTGAGAGGGGGGCCTTGGTGCTGGTGTTGGCCCCCACCCCGCGTGAGTCCCGCTTGGCAGCTTTGTTCTTCTTTCTACCCTTGACACTGGGTTCTGATGTCTGTCGGAACTGCGGTCTGCTCCTCTGCCTCTCCGTTGTTGATTCTGTGTTTGGGGCATGTCTTCCTCATCTCTCTACTTATGTGATGGCGGGCTGGCCTTCTGGACGAAACAGGGTGCTGAGTGATGAGCGGTGTGGCTTCCTGGAGAAGCCAGGTATGAACCCGGGACCTCGTACATGCACAGCATGCGCTTTGCCTCTGCTCTTATAAATAAGTCTGTTGCCCTCCGGATGGCTGTTTCTGGTGACTGGCGAGGGATTGATGGTTTCCCTTTGTCTTTCTTTGAACAGTTGGTTGAATGCCTGGATGTGCGGAGTACGGTTTCTTTTCTGTTATGTGCTGCCGCTGCCTGTGCCTATTGGCTGTTCACAGGTTCGGTTCCTGTGTTCAGTAGCCCTGCGGGTGCCGCGCTTTTTGCTGCTGGCTGCTCCTTCTGGTGTTCCTGGGGTGCCCGCTCCTGCTGGCAGCAGTTGGGGTTGGGGGTCCCGCGTTCTGGTTTTGGGATCGAGTTCCGTGCTGCTGGAGGTGGGGGTTCTTTCCTGGCATCCCTGCTGTTTTTTTCTCGGCAATTACTATTTCTGTCTGCGTCCGCTGGTTCTGTTCCCGGCGGGGGGAGCTGGGCCCTTCTCCATGCTTTCTCTCCTCCTGTGGGTGGCTGCCTCTCGGGTGGCGCTCGATCCTTGTTTTTGCCTTGCCGGTCTCTGCTTGCCTGCTGTCTTTTTTGGGCTCTTCTGGCGCCGGACCCCTTTTTCTGTTGCTGGGGTCTTGCCTTGGTGTTGCGGGCCTCGCTGCTGTTGCTCTGTTTTACTTTGCGGGGTCTGGCTCACCCCCCCTCCTTCCACCTTGCGCTTGCTGTGCTGTGCGCTGGCTGTTCCTGCCCGGTGGCGCTCCGTCCCTGGGTGGTTGTGCCTTACTGCCTTACTGGTTCAGTGCTGGTGTTGGTGATGCCATGAGGGGGCGTCGGTTGGGTTCCTCGTGGTTCCCCGAGTCTGTCTTGCTTGGTTCCCGGCCTGGTTCTCTTTTTTGGTGCTGGGTGCCTGGTGGTGTGTTCTGTCCAGCCCTTGTTCCTGGCTGCCTGTCTCCCCTTTGCTGTGTGGGGCGTCCTGGTGCCAGCCCTGCCACACCTGCCTCTGTGGCTGTTCTTTCTTGTTTTGCTGGCCCTGGTGGGTGTTTTGGGGTGTTCGGCTGTCATCCTGGGTGGTGCTATGTTTCTGCCTCCCTTTGGCGCGGGGGCTGCGGCTCTGGTGTCTTTCTGGGGTTCCCTGCTTTTGCCGGTGGCTGGCTTCCCTGGGTGTTGCGGTTGGGCCCGTGGTCCTCCTGGGCCTGCGTGGCCACCGTACTCCTCGCCCTTGTTCTGGTGTGGGCGGTTGTTCTTCGGCTGCCCCCTCGCTGGTGCTTGCCCTCTCCTGGGCTTTTTGTCCTGCCGCTTCTCGGTCTGTTCTTGGTGCAGATTCTGTGGTCTGGCCTCGGGTTGCTGGATCCGCGGTGTGGTGCGGTGTACGCTTCCTCCTGGTTCCCGGGGTTTGCGCCTGTTGCTGCATCCTTTTCGGGCGGCCGGGTTTGTCCCGGGCCTTCTTTGTGCAGGGGTATGCTTTGGGGGACTGGCTGGCTGGTGTTGTCTCCGCCCGCCTGCCTTTTGTTCCTGGGTGCTGCTCTCCTGGTTGCTCCTGGCTCTGGCGCTCCCTTTGCTCTGTTGCTGCCTTCTGGGGTTTCCTTGGCTTTGTCCTCGTGTTCCCCACTTTTGCTGTGGCCCTGTCCTGGGCTCTGGCCCCTGTTTTCCCTCTTCTGTGCTACGGTTGGGGTTCTGTCTTGGCTCCGGGGGCGGTTGCTCCCTGGGGGGTCCTGGTCTTGTCTGGTCCCCTTCCTGGGTGCCTGGCTGGGGTCCTCTGGGGCTTTCTGGCTCCTGTGAGTTTCTGGCACCTGTTGGTGGCTTTCTTCGGCCCCTTGTCCTTGCCTGTGTTCTCTCTGTCTGGCCTGGCAGGTCGCTTCGCTGGTGTCGGGCCCTGTCCTGGTGTGTCCTTCTGGGCCTGCTCCTGCTGTCGGTTCTCTTCCCAGGCTTGCTTTCCTGTGGTTGGGTGTCTGTTTCTCTCCATGGTCCTGGTGTCTCCGTTCTGGGCTGTTGGCGTTGCCCGGTGCTCCTCTTTCTGTTGCCTTGTCCGGGCCTGTGTGGGGGTCCTGGTGTTCCGTGCTTCTGGGTTGGCGTTTCCGGGGTAGCCTCCTGTTGCTCCTGGCCTGCCGGCTTCCTGCTGGTGTTTCGTGGCCTCTGGTGCTGCCTCTTTGGTTTGCTGGCTGTGCGGTCTCTTCTCTGCCGGCTGTGGGGTGTGTTTGCCGGGAGTTCCCGGTTGTTTCCTGTTGCCGGTGTCCTGGCTCCCTCCTGTCTCCCTTTGCTTCTGCGGGCTCTGCTCCATGTGTGGGTCTTTGCCCCCCTTCTCTTGTTGGGATGTGGTTCTGTGGTGTTCGTCTTGGCCTCTGGAGCGTTCCTCCCTTGTGGCTGCGGGTTGTCCGGGGTTTGCTGATGGTTTTCCCCTCTGGCTTCTCTGCCTCCTCCAGTTTCCGCTCGTCGGTTTCTCTGTTGGTTTCTTCCAGCCTTCTGTGTTGTCCGGTGGTGGTGTGCTGGGGGTCTCTATTGGCCCTCCGGCCCTTGCTTTGGACTTTGTGCTGCCTGGGCTCCTTCCGGGGCTGGTTGGGCCTGCGTGGGTGGGTTGCTTGGCTCTGGTCCTGGCTTCCTGGTTCCTTTGCGTTTGTTGTCCTGTTTCTTGGCCTGTTTTCTTGGCTCCTCTCCGGCTTTAGCTGGTGGGTTTCTGGCCTGTGGGCTGTGTGCCTTGGGGCCTTTTCCGCTGCTCCTGCCCTTGTTGCGGGCTTGGCCGGGGTGTTGGGTGCCTGTGCGGTCCTCCGCTGTGCTGGCGCGTTTTTTTATGCCCTCTGTGGTTCGGCAGTTTCTTGCCTGGTTGTTTCCTGGTTTTGGGGCTGCCGGGGGTTCCCGTTGCCCTGGGTTTGCGCCCTGTCTTGTTTTCCCTCCCTCTGGGGTTGTGGGTTTTTGGGGTAGTGCCAGTGGCATTGTCCCCTCCCTTGCTGGACCTTTCCAGTTCCGGCTTGTTGGTTTCCTGTTTTTTGTTGGCCTCTCTGTTGTTTGGTCCACTGCTGATTCTTTCTGGGGGATTCTCTGGCCTTTGGTCTTTTTGGATTGATGTCCTCTGCCCCTGCTGGTCTGGGTTAGGGGGCTGTCCTGGTTCGGCTTGTGGCCCCCTTCCCTGTGGAGTTTTTGGCCTCCTGGGGTTTCTGGTCTCTGTCTCCTTCCCACTCTTTTTGTCCTGGCCTTTTGCGGCGGCTCCTCCCTCTGGGTTGGGTGCGTGATGGTTGTTGTGTGGTGGCCCTGGTGGTGCTGGTGTTTCTTTTCCTGGGCCTCCCCTGCAGGATTGGGTTGGCTTCCTCCTCTGTCTTCTCTGGGGGCCGGGTCATTTGGTTTGCTGGGTTGGGCCCGTTTCTGGCCTGTGCTTCCCTCCTTCCTTGTTGGTCTGGGTGTTTGTGCCTGCACCCTGTTGGCCGGTCTTGGCTTCTTTCTTTGGCCTTCCTCGGGGTGCTAGTGTCTGCTCGGTGTATCTGCTGCTGCCGGGTCCTGTCATCCTTACTGCTGGTTCCGGGCTGGGGTGCCATGTCGGGTGGGTCCCTCGGCCGTGTCATTTGGGTCTTTGCCCTGGTTGCCCTGTCTTCGGTTTGTCTTGTTTTTGGCCTCCTTGTTGTGGCTTTGGCCTTCGGTTGTTTTTTGGTCGTCTCCGGTCCATGTTTGGCCCCTGTTGTCCTGTTCTGGGTTGCGGTCCGGTTGCTTCCTGCGGTCCCCCCGTCCCTCCTTCTCGTACTCCTTTGGGTTGCTGTGTGGGTTGTGGTTTCCTGAGTGCGTTTGTTGGTTCGGAAGGTCGGTTTTCTGCTTTGGTATGCTCTACATTGTTACTGAATGGGACGAGGACATAAGGGACCTGGGGGTAATGCTCTATTACTTACCGGTAATCTTCATTACTCCGGGTCCCGTTGTCCTCGTCCCATTCATACGCCCCTCCCTCCCGCCCGGGCAGCCGGCTTTCCTGTTTGGGCTTGGTTGTACAGGCGGGATGCTGGGTAAGTACTGCTTATGTACTCCCGGTGGGAGGGGTAGTATTAGGGTCCCAGCATTCCTCTTGTCTTTTTTTCTGTCGGGAGATGGATATCTCCACATTGTTACTGAATGGGGCGAGGACAACGGGACCCGGAGAAATGAAGATTACCGGTAAGTAATAGAGCATTAGTGGTGTGTCTGACACTGTGAATCACACTCACTCATGTCCTGTGAGTCTGACACCCTGAAGCACAGTTTCACTCGCATAATGTGGGTTTTACACATTGAAGAACAGTCTCAGTCGTGCAAGGTGGGACAGACACCATGAGCGCAGTGTCACTCCTGGGATGTCGGTCACATTAAAGGGCAAGCTCACTCATGTGATGTGGGTCTTACACCTATACTTTTAGCCTCATTGTGGCACAGTCTCACTCGTGGGATGTGGGTGTCATACCTTGAAGCGCAGTCTCACTCTTGGGATGTGGGTGTCATACCTTTGAGCACAGTCTCACTCAAGGGATGTGGATGTGATACCTTGAAGCGCAGTCTCACTTGTGGGATGTGGGTGTCACACATTGGACTGTAGTCTCACTCGTGGGATGTGAGTGTGACACCTTAGAGCACATTCTCACTCGTGGGATGTGGATGTCACATCTTCGAATGCAGTCTCACTCATGGGATGTGGGTGTCACACCTTAAGAGCACAGTCTCATCCGTGGGATGTGGGTGTCACACCTTAGAGCACATTCTCACTCTTGGGATATGGGTGTCACACCTTCTAACACAGTCTCAGTTATGGGATGTGGGTATGATACCTTCAAACGCAGTCTCACTAGTGGGGTGTGGATGTCACACCTTAGAGCACAGTCTCACTCGGATGTGGATGTCACACCTTAGAGCACAGTCTCAGTCGTGGAATGTGGATATGACACCTTCTAACACATGGGCTGTGGGTGTCACAACTTGGAGTGCAGTCTCCCTCGTGGGGTGTAGATTTCACACATGAAGAAGGTCTCACTCTATCCAGCCTAGATTACCTGATTCAATGTATTTATGTGCCTCTCACCCCAAGCCTCGTCAGCAAGTAAATGGTCTTTTAAAGACCTGTGAAGTACTCGATGTGGCTGCAATAAGATGTACGCCCGACCAACCAGCCAGCCTACAACAGCTCAAAAACTGTCTGTGTGTGTACCTGGGAAGGTGTCTCAGCCCAGGCTGACACACACAACGTGGGGAGGGGGCTGAAGGCCTTTGAGCCCTATGGGCAATGCAAGCCTGATTATAATGTAATGTTGGTATGCTTGGGGTGAGAGGCACATCCTCAGATCACACATGGGGTCCTTTTTTCATGCACGATAATTTGAATGTGGTTACTCAATATTATACAGTTTGCTCTACATTTCTCAAGATATTTATATGTATTAATATTAACGTTTGATGCTCTAGTTATTCACCTTGACGAATTGTTTTACAGTCTTTTTATGCAGATATAGTGTCTGGTTATGTTTTCTTTTTTTCTGTTTTATCATCATCTTTGTTCTCTACCTATTTCAGACAATTGATTAGTATTTTCTTCTGTTCCTTTACATAATATGCACACTTTGTGAATAAGCTGTGGTATCTATATGCAATACATAGTATGCTATTTGCTTTTTTTGTCTGTTTAAAATGTAACAAAGAATTGATATTAAAAAATTGGCAACTGGATACCAAACTGTCGCGCCTTAGCCCGCCCAAATAATGACAGGACACGGAGCTGTAACAGGGGCAACCTTCTTTATTCCCTGCCAGGAAGTTACTGGCTCACAATCTAATAACTCCTCCTTTTCCTGTCCCTCCTTGCTCCTCCTTATTGCCTGACCTGTCTCGCTGGACAGTCAGGCATGGCGACACGACATCTCCCCCTTTTGTTCAAAGAAGTGGTGCTACATTTCTTCGACGAGTCGCCGTGGTTTCCTCACCAGGCGTTTGGGGCGAGTCTCTCTCTCTGGCGTGTGTCGACGTCGCTCTGGACTATTGGCCGATCTCGGCTGCTGATAATGGTGGATCTCAGTGTTGTCGTTTTGACTGGTAGAGTCACTGGACGTGTGACCCGACGATGATTCATGCCTGTTCACTGGATAGTGTCTTTTGAAGTGAGATATGTTTCTCGTTATTTGCTTGTGATCAGCTTTGGCTGTGATCATGGTTCCTTTCCTCTTGTGAACTTGTAGGGGAAGGTTCAGATATCGGCTGTCTGCTTTCGTTCGCCGGTCTCCTCTCACTATGACCCAGTCGCCTTCGCGGATATCAGCTTCTTTGGCGTGTCGGCGACTGTCTGCATAGGTCTTCATCTTCTGTTTCTTCTTTCTGTCAATGTCGACTAGTGTTTCATGGTCTACAGTGACGGTCCTTGGTTGAGGCATGGTGTCTACCATGGGTACCCTTGTTCTCGGTGTTCTTCCCAGCATTATTGAGGCTGGACATTGATTCGTGGTGTTGTGGGGGGTGGTCCGGTAGGCCCTTAGTACTTCGTTCAGAGTTTGTTGGACATCTCGACGTGTTATCTCTGCTTGTTGGATGGCTTTCTTTAAAGTACCCATAAATCTCTCCACCATGCCATTTGCTTGCGGCCACAGTGGGGTTATTTTGTGATGTTTGAAGTCGAGATGCTTCGCGAATTCCGCGAACTCATGGCCATTGAACGGAGGCCCGTTGTCGGACTTGACTCTTGTGGGGACGCCCCAGGCTGCAAAGATGTCGTCCAGTACAGGAATAACAGCAGTTGCTCTGGTGGATGCTATCATGTGTGCGAAGGGAAATCTTGAATATTCATCCATGACAACCATGATGTACTGTCCAGACTGAAGCGGTCCAAAGAAGTCGACCGCTACCTGCTTCCACACTTCATCTGGCAGTTCAGACATTTGAAGAGGTGCTGGTGGTTCCTCACGACTCACTAGTTGGCACGTCATACAGTCTTTTAAGGTGGTCTCTACCATGGAGTCGAGAGAGGGGAACCAGACCCGTTCTCTCAAAGTTTTCTTTGTGGCATTCAGGCCTCTGTGTCCTTCGTGGGCTAGATTAATGATGCCTTGTCGCAGGTTATGAGGAATCACGATCCTTCCCCCTCGCAAAAGAAGACCGTTATCACTGATGGACAACTCCTCACGAACGCGGTGAAACGCTGTGAGGTCGTGCAGTGGAGGATCTGATCCAGGCGCGGTGTTCAGTGCGTTGCGCCAGGAGTTGTTGCGCACGTGAGTCATGACCGTTTGAATCAGTGGATCAGAAGCAGACGCAGTTTGAATAGTTTCCAGAGGAACTGCTGGCGGACACGCTGCGTCAATGACGAAATGGATGTAGTCGTCTGCCAGCGATGCAGGTTTAGTGGCACTCGGCAACGGGTGGCGGGACATATAGTCCGCGGGGTTTTCAGCTTTGCCTGGTTTGTGAACAATTGTGAACACATAGTCTTGGAGTCTCAAACCCCAGCGTTCGATGCGAGGTGGCATCTTGGCGTTGGGATTGCCAAAGATTGTGAGGAGGGCTTGATGATCCGTAATGATGGTGAAATGTTTTCCGTATACAAACAGATGAAAATGTTCGCACGCCCACACCACAGCCAAGCTTTCCTTCTCCGGTTGGGAGTAAGCTCTTTCCGTGTCCGTGAGGCTGCGACTTGCATAAGCAATGATGTGTCGTTGATCAGAATGGTCACGGTATTGGGCAAGAATGGCCCCCAGGCCCACCAGACTGGCGTCAACAGTGATCTCTGTCCTTTTATTCGTGTCAAAGTATGCTAGGTTAGTGGCAGACCCCACCGCTTGTTTTATTTCTTCGAAGGCTTGGGCACACGCTCGTGACCACTCAAAGGGTTGTCCTTGACGTGTCAGTTCTCGGAGCGGGTAGCTGATGGTGGCGTAGTCGCGGATGTATCGCGCGCAGTAGCTCGCCATTCCTAGGAAGGAGCGGAGATCACTTACATCACGGGGTGTCGGAGTGTCAGCAAGTGCAGCTACCTTGTCGGGATCTGGTGTCATGCCTTCACTTGAAAAGGTATGTCCATAGAACTTGAGGGTGCTTTTGTGGAACTCGCACTTCTCGGCATTCAGTGTCAAGTTTGCTTGCAGTAGCGCGTGGCACACTCTATCCAGCGCGGTGTCATGTTCAACTTGATCTTTACCGAACACCAACAGGTCGTCGCTGTAGTTGAATGAGTTCGGGATCCCTTGTATGACCTTCCGGATGGTTTCCTGGAATATTTCGGCGGCTGATGAAATGCCGAAATTCAGGCGCTTGTATCGAAATAGGCCTTGATGCGTGGTGAATGTCGTGATATAGCGCGATTGTTCGTGAAGCTCCAGCTGGTGGTAACCTTTGTTCAGGTCAAGTTTGGAGAAGATGGTAGCACCATTTAATTTTGTGATCATATCACTGATATGAGGCCCTGGGTGTCGCTCCCGTTCGATGGCGGTGTTGGGCGCTCTCATGTCCACGCATAGCCGGACTTTATTGTCTTGTCCTTTCTTCGGGACCACCACGACTGGTGATACCCAGGGAGTGGGTCCAGAGGTGCGTTCTATGATGTCTGATTGTAGAAGGTCTTGTAGCTCGTCATCAACGGCCTGTTGCAGGTGGAAGGGTACCTTCCTGTGATGCTGTGCAACGGGTGTGATGTTTTCATTGATGTGGAGTTTTACTTTGAAATGGTTTAGTTTACCTAGACCTTTGAAAAGTTTGGGAAATTTGGCCACGATGTCAGGGGCATCTTCTGTCATGTATAGCAGCTCCACCAGCTTCAGTCGTTCCGCCGTTGGCAAACTGAGCAAGCAGTCGGCGAAGTCTGGTCCTTCTACAACGTGGACATATGCAGGAATTTTTCTGTTTTTGAAAGTCAGTGTGGTGTGAAACCGGCCAAGGCATGGTAAAGGCTTCCGGCACATCCATGTGAAAATGCGGACTGCCGCTGGCTCTAGTTTGGGTCGGTTCTTCATCTTCTGGTATTCTAGCGCACATATGTAATTCAACGAGGCACCTGAGTCCAGGACAAATTTCGCTGGATGGTCTCCTATCAGGATGTCCAGTTTCGGGTATCGTTTGAGTCGATCTGGGTCAGCCACCATGCATATGTATTCGTCACTGTCCTGCATGGTTGTGGACGAATCAAATACTCTGCAGACATATTCGTCACTGTCTTGTGACACTGTGGTGAGTGCTGATGAGCTGTTGGATGAAGAGCGATGAGCCCGTGACCTCGTGGAGTGATGACGGGAACGAGGTGTACTTGTGGATCGGCTGTGGCGCTGGTGAGAGTATGTCGAGCGGGTGCTGGAGCTTGATGAGTCTGACGAGCGGCTCTCTCTTCTCGTTACAGCACGGGCATGGTGCCGGGTGGCAGATCGTGGAGTGGGTGACCTTCGGGTAGATTGTCTAGCCTGACAGGCTATCTCAAAGTGGTTGTCCTTTCCGCATCGGTGACATCGTTGGCCGATGGCCGGACACTGCCCCGAGTGGGGGTAGTCCTGACCGCATCGGTAGCAGGCGGGTGCAGGTTTGGTGTGTTTGGTATGTCGTGAGTCTCGGCGAGGCGATGATTTCCGAGAGCTGAGGTGATGCTTGCTTGTCCTATGCGCACTCGACCCTGGGCGGATGTTTGTGCGCGACTGTATTCGGAAAGCCTGCTCTTTGTGGTCTTTGTCTTTGTGTTCAGGCTTGTGCGTTTCCATCCTCTTGGCATGATCTTCTGCTTGGTCGTTAATCCTTGTAAGTTCTTCGATTTGTTCCAGTGTATAGGACTTCTTTAGGAGGCGTCTTCGTAGCGATTCCGAACGGCAGCCATCAATGATTCGGAGCCGTAATGCATCTTCCGTCTTGAAGTTTTCGAAATCACAGTGACGCGTCATCCTTTTGATGCGCGTGATGAAATCACCCATGCACTCTCCTTTCTCTTGAGACGCTAGGTTGAATACATAGCGTTCGTAATCGACGTTGCGCTTGTGCAGGAACCGCCGGTCGAGGGCAGCTTTCACTTCGTCATAGGTGGCTGTGGCAACGTTGGGCATTTCTTTGATTATTTGTGCTATTTCTTGGCCAGCAAGATTTCGTAGCGCAACCAGCTTGCGTTTGGAGTCTTGTACGAGAGACCCTTCCATGTAATCTTCAAAGTCCTCGCTCCAGGTTTTCCATGCAGGGCCCATGGTGTTGCCAGGCGTCAGCACTAGCGGCTGTGGCTGTCGCATGAAAGGTGCTCCTATGGACGCTATTTGAGGCATCGCCGTCGTGGTGGGTTGCGTGGGTGCACCTCCGGTCGAGGACGTACTTTGAGCATCAGTGTCAGACATGGTGGCACTGTATATTAGGTATTTGCGCTTCTTGTCACCAGTATTCTCTTGGTATTGTATTCTTTAGTGGTATTAATGAGTATTTCAGCTTATGATAGGCTTCTGCCGCTCCTGCGTGAGGTACTTGGCCGTGTTCCCGCCTTTTTGTATGTTTAAGTCACTTGCCTGACTTTAAAATGGCCGCCGCGTGGGACTCAGGAGTCTGTTGAGGGCTTGCCTGACTCTAAGATGGCCGCCGTAGGAGACGCGTGGGTCTATTGAGGGCTGGCGCCTGACTCCAACATGGCCGCCATGTTCCCCGGCTCTTGGCAATCTCAAGCGCACGTGCAGACCCGCTCTGGCTTGTCTAGCGGTCGCGTGTGCTGGGGACTCACCCTCGCTGTCTTCAGGCCTCGCAGGGGTGCAGGGACATCGCGCTCACCTCGGCGCTGCTCAGCTGGGCTCTCCACGTCTTGCGGACCACAGTCGTCACGGGCAGGTACTGGCGCGCCTCACGTCGCTTGGCAGGCTCTTCACTTCTCCGCAGTTGGGCACTAGCACGCAGGTGTACCCTCGCGTGCTCTCGCATGCTCCATTCGTCCGTGGGCCAGGATCCACCGCAGGCGTCGTTCTGGTGCACGCTCTTTTCTGGCGCTGCTGGCTGGTCGTTGGGGCCGGTACTTGGCTGGGCTGCGCGACGTTGTGTGGGGCTTGGCTCATCCCACCCTCGTCGCCATTGTCGCGCCTTAGCCCGCCCAAATAATGACAGGACACGGAGCTGTAACAGGGGCAACCTTCTTTATTCCCTGCCAGGAAGTTACTGGCTCACAATCTAATAACTCCTCCTTTTCCTGTCCCTCCTTGCTCCTCCTTATTGCCTGACCTGTCTCGCTGGACAGTCAGGCATGGCGACACGACACAAGCGTACCCAATAATCACAAAATAGGGTGTCAAATCCTTAAAAGTCTCAGCACCCCTTTCATTAACTTCCCAAGTCCGGGTGTTAAGGCCTTCTGTAGCATACAAAGAACACCACATAATGATATAACTCTTAAATTAGTTTAAATACATCAGAATAGCGTTCTACGATTCCGGAATGGAAATGCTGGCCACTTTTGTCCTTTCTACATTAGATTTTCTTTTAGGTTGAGCGTGAGCCAACGCGCAAGCGCTGCTCTGCGAAGATCTGTGGTAGTTCAGTATGGAGCTTGTGTCTTTGTCCTTCGTAAATGCTGGCGTCAGATGAATTATGAGGCTTATTAGGCTCTCCTTAGTACAACCATGTCGTCATTTGTATCCTCCCATGGCTACTGGCCCCTTTACTTGGTAGTTACAGAGTGTGGCACTATTTTCTTTAATGGGTTTCTCCTACTGCACGCACAACGACGTGCTCAGCTGGGACAATCGCGGCGCCGATTTTCCAAGCATCTGCACCCCCTCCAGCTACCGACCCCCCTCCCACGTCTTCATCAGCAGCAAAAGCCTCTTCCAGCTATAGTGTCCAGCCGATGAGCTGGGCTCTGACCTGCCCACCTCCCCTGCGCCCCTGCAGCAGCTGATCAGCAGCCCATGTGGCTGCCAGGAGCCCGATGCCATGAATGTGAGTACTGATTTTGGTCAATTTAAAATATCAGCTTACTTACTTGCATACACTCTCAAATGGTACACTTATGCAGTCTTCGCTTCGCTACAAAAACCGCTCCTGTTCGTGCCTCGAGAGGATTCCTCTTTGGAATCATTAAAGTTTGTGCTTGAGTGATGAGCACACGTGTAAACTCGGGCAGGATAGCTTCAAGCTGGCTACAAATAACCCCCACTGCCCCGTTATCCTACTGTGTCTTACACCCCAACGCCGCAGTGTATAAACTAATTTAAATAGGACCCACCCCTCAATGGAATACTAATAGAGAAATGCAATGGGTTTGGCTTTTCTTACTTTCAACATTTGGTTTGACTGCGACCGCCGAGTTTTTGGCACAAAAAGGTAAAGGCTTCCCTCAATGGCATAGGACTTGACTCGGCTGCTTTAAAACATCCATTAGGTATTAAAATATTTGTAAACAACAGTTTATGAATATACCAAACAACTAATACAAGGAGAAACATGAAAATGAGTCTGAGGCCTATTATTTCATGTAGTATGCATTATGCCACCTTCAGTGATGTCATTGAAATAAAAGGTTGTGTGATGTTAATCTTTGTGAGGCCCCAAATTATGCAAATTCATAGTTCAAAATATCATGAAAACTTGAACGCTCTGCCTAAGCCTCAAAGTGAAAGGAACGTGTAAACGGTTAATATTATACTGTTTTTCTAAGAATTCTGGACCTTTTAGTTTTACTATCCAACGCATAAGGGCACAGTACCCCACTTCAAACAATAAACCGGGACTGGAGTTTCCGCATTGCACCACTTTTCCAAATCAACTGCTCATGATAAAGTGTCACTCATATAAGGCACGTAGATACCGCTCTGCAAACATGACTTTGTCACACTGATGCATGACTGTTGTCCATAATTAAAGAGAGAGATAGATCTCAGTGGGCTTCGCCACCCCCTCTACAGGCTGTGAGGGGATTTCTACGGTTTGAAGTCAAACATTTAACTCTCTTCCTGGAAATACTCCAAAAGCCCAGGCAGATTGTTCCTATTTTGGTAGCGACCAGAGCCTGTTGGCATCTCTAGGCCCCTGCATGAAGTGCGCAAAAACACCTTATCCCTAGTACAGCAGTATGCAGTAAAAACAGCATGAAGGGTTCCTTTCTGCAGTTTTGCGGTAACACAAAAGATTGTTTTTCTAAAAGAGAAAATCTATTCAAACTACAAGCACAGTCTCTACAGACTTCAGTACAAGGGCAACACATGAACTGCAGGAGAAGCCCAGTAAGTCTAAGAGCTATTCCATTAATGTAACGATATACTTTTTCTGTTTCTTAACCTTGAAAAATTGCCCCATCCTCCATATTGAGTGCCGGAAGCTTGCAAGAGCACATCTGTGTGACATGTCATCTGTACTAAAGCCACCTGACCAGTTGTTTTTAAAAGCCTGTTTTATTAACAACACCACCACCAATACCACCATTACCAATACCACCACCATCAATACCACCACCACCAACAATACCACCACCAATACCACCGCCACCACCACCAATACCAATATCACCAATACCAATACCACCACCTCAGCGCGTCTCGCTCACTAGTAATAGCAGGGACGCTTTGTGAGGCCAGAGCTGCAGCTGAGACCATCACTCCCTCCCTCCATGCCTGCCATAAAGCACAGCCCGCCCTGCACCAGGAGGTGAAGCCAGACCCTTACTACAGCTGGAATATTGTTATTAGGCCAAAGATAGCAATGACATTAAGCAATACCACACTGCACACTCAAATCACGGAGTGGGCAGGAATTAGCCCCCCCCTGCCGTTCTTCCTCCTGAGACATGACAGTGTAATCACAAAGCGAAAGGTGTTGGAAGGCTTTGTTAGTGTTTATAGCTTAATCATATGTAACTCTAACTTCACACTTTGTGTCTGTATAATTTACAATACCTATACATCTTCTTCACTGCACTATTTATCACTACTTTGAAGATGTCGCAGGCCGGTCTCTTCCTCTGAAATTTACAGTCTAACAAGTGGTCGAAAAAGCCCTTCATTGCAATGCAATAGGTCTCACATTTGCGAGAGTTTAAGCTAATAGGATTGTAAATGACAATGCCTTTTATTTATGTTTTAAAATCCAAAACATAAATAAAAGGCATTGTCATTTACAATGCCAAAATTCAAAACTTGCTTGAATGTGAGACCTATTGCATTGCAAATGCTTGTTTGATAAAGCTTTTGGTGAAATGAGAATGGCAAGAAAAACTGACACCGTCATAGCAGATCTGACTCAGGGCTCCCAGACCCTACAACCAGGCCTAAAGTGCATTGGAGTGCGTCATACCCTAAACGCCCACCCCTGAAACTTCCCTCCTGCCTGTCCCAACTGGGCCTTGTAGTTCTCTGTGGTAACTCGTGGCTAAGGTCATGTACAACAACTGTCTGGAGTTCCTGCACCAGATGATTTGTTTTAAATGTATTTTCACTACATGCACTCTTCTTCCTCTCTTCTGCAAAAAGCTTTGATGGTAGAGTTTTCACATCGCTCATGTAGGCAGGGCTCCAGGTTTAAAGTCCTTGTCTTTTGCAAATCATTTATTTAAGTAACTAATGACCCTATGTACTAAGCCCAAGTTGCAAATAGAGGTGGGCTTGTCACCAAATCAATAGGACAAGCTGAGCCAGAGCCGCGAGCTGAGTCAAGGGTCTGGCTTTGACTCTAAGGGCCATATTACGAATCTGGCGGGCCTGAGACTGCCAGACTTGTGGTGGCACGGCGGTGGCGGATCCAGCCACTACCGCACCCACGGTCTGACTGCCTGATTATGGCTCGGATAGTCGGACCGCACTAAGACTGCTGGCTCTGCCAGGGAATCGCTGTTCCCTGGCGTTCAGAGCAGTGGTCAGAAGCTGCAATATGTTTGGCGGGGCCGCCACAGTCTCTGTAAGCATCTTACGAGTTCCTTCTCCGACAGGCTTTCATGACGGTTCCACTGCTATGAAAAGCCTGGCGTGGAGATGAAACAAAGGGACCCTACAGGGCCCGACTGTGCCTCAGACATATGTGGATGCATACAGGGGAAATTAGCATCTGAGGACCACCAGACTTGTAATCTGGCCCTAAGAGTCCAATCATGAACCAAGTCATTAACCACTTGGCATTTATATTGTTCAACACACATAATGCAAATTATGATGCAGTCTCTTCAAAATTCAAAAAAGTATAATTCTTTAACGTAAGGAAGCCTTTCACCCTAGTACATCAGATTATATCACTGCTTAGACAGACATTTATTAAAAGTGATAGTTTTTAAACGTGAACGTAAAAACGTTAATGGCTCACCCCTTTATCCAACAACAATGTCATACGTAAACTAAGATGCAAGTCTTTAGTCATGTAAACCCTAATCATGGCCTTTATTCTTTTTATAGATGGATCAGCATTATAGATTATTAAATCAGACAAAAGAGGTGCTTGTAGAACACACATCATGAGCTCAAGTATTTAAAAGTGCTCTCATATGTGAGAATAACGAAAAAGGGAGCTCTGTGAAACAAAATATGTTGGACAAGTAGGAAAGACACTATTTCGGGCATAGCCCTTCTTCAGGGGAATACTCTACGAAAAAAACAATCCAAATAAGCCATATTCAAAAGACAGTTCAAATAATCAATACTCGAAAAAGAAGTCTGCATGCACATGTAGCAATACACATAATCTAATAATAATTAAAAAGCCAGAGTATAATATCCGTAAATATATACTAATTATATATGAATATTGCCTACACAAGCCCATGTTACTCCAATATTATTAATACAGGGTCCTCTCAACCGGGGTCCTCTCAACCAGGAGAGGGCTGCTCTGAGCACAACATGTAGAGACCAAGGGGTCTTTTTATTTAAATCAGAAGATTCATCAAAAAGTATATGAAGGAACAATATTCCAAGTGTTCACATTGTAATTTATTTGCCACGTAGGTTAATTCACCCAGCGTTATTTATGGTTCCATAGAATCAAATCCATATCATATCATCATTTTCCTCATGGTATTTACACATCCCGATGCATTTCGGGCATAGCCCTTCTTCAGGGGAATACTCTACGAAAAAAACAATCCAAATAAGCCATATTCAAAAGACAGTTCAAATAATCAATACTCGAAAAAGAAGTCTGCATGCACCTGTAGCAATACACATAATCTAATAATAATTAAAAAGCCAGAGTATAATATCCGTAAATATACCAATAACCATGACGAAAAATGTAATTATAAATCCATGGTGTTAACAGAAAAAGCGTGAAAAGTGACATCCAAGTAACCGTCATAGTGTTCAGAAACGTGTCTCAATAGTATAGCCAACACCACAAACCCAGAACTGTAAAACCAGAGTGTACGTAATCAACAGTGCAGCTAAAACAGATCCTGTAGCCCCAAGCGTGTTGTTTAAACAAAGGTGAACAGAACGACAGTGTTCTCAAGCCGCGGAATCACAGCGACCGGAGAAACGACGAGTGTGGTCTCTAGAAGCGGAGAGAACCGCGAAGTGAATCCCGAAAGGGGTAACTTACTTGAAACCGTGTGCACAAAGTTCCCAGTCAAAGCGGGAAACGCGAGAACCAAGTGTGTCGAACCAATACTCCCGACTCTTAAAGTGCAGTGTGTATAAACATAAACAAAATACTACGGGTCATAAAAATAAAGAACGGACTATCCGTCCCAGGTGCCTGTGCCTATCCCAGTGTGAAAACCACCATATATTACACCACATTACAAAATTACGAGCAGCTAAATTATAACAGCAACGTATTACATGTATGCAAAAAACAATATTGAGTTAAAGAAATACATAATGGAATGAGTGTATACAGTATGTCATATGCAAATTACAGATAACATAAAAACCTTATCCAAATTCACATTTTGAAATACCAACACCAGATGTTTATCTCTGTTATTCTCTCTCTCCTCTCTCTCTCCTGTTCTACGTCAAAGGTCACCGTTCGACAAGACTAAGTGGCACAAACACAGCAGACCCAATTCAGCCTCCCAAGACCAAATACCAAGCCAATACTGCATTTATTTGGGGGGCTTCACACCCCAAACATTCCCCGGGGCAATACTCTGTCTACTCTATGATAAAGTTTAAGGAGGATTTTATACAAGAGCTGCTGAAACTAATATTTGCAAGTTTATTGATTTGGTGGACAAAGAATATATGTGTTGGACATGAGACCTCAGTTTACCTTCTGGAAAGTGTTCAAATGTATACCAAGACTTAGTGGCCATTCAAATGGACATCACTCAAGAATGGACCACCAACTCTTAGAATTTTAGATTTAACTCTATCCCAGTAGAGGAAGGTATCTCACATTCGAACTGATGAGAATTTGGAAGTCATTTTGGTACCACCTGTCTGCATTTGGAAATGGGCCTGTTAAGTCTTCGGGTCTTATGTGAATGGATGCATGTATACATTGAACAGTTGTTGAGAGAAACAACATCCCAAAGGTATGGCAAAAGGCATGTTCAAGGTCAATGAAACCAAAGAGCCCATCTGCACCTGCTGCATAAGATTGATGATGAGGATATGGATCAATTTCAAAACAGTGTTGGCAATACATGACCATTTTTATGGGGTCAGTTCACAAAGGTATTTATGAGTATTTGAAGTAGTACTCTTATAGTGCTGCTTCACATACTCATAAATGTTTTTATGAATCAGCCCCTAAATGTCCAACTCCCTATCAGTAAAAGAGAAAAGAGGGCACAGTCCTTTTAAATATATACTAATTATATATGAATATTGCCTACACAAGCCCATGTTACTCCAATATTATTAATACAGGGTCCTCTCAACCAGGAGAGGGCTGCTCTGAGCACAACATGTAGAGACCAAGGGGTCTTTTTATTTAAATCAGAAGATTCATCAAAAAGTATATGAAGGAACAATATTCCAAGTGTTCACATTGTAATTTATTTGCCACGTAGGTTAATTCACCCAGCGTTATTTATGGTTCCATAGAATCAAATCCATATCATATCATCATTTTCCTCATGGTATTTACACATCCCGATGCATTTCGGGCATAGCCCTTCTTCAGGGGAATACTCTACGAAAAAAACAATCCAAATAAGCCATATTCAAAAGACAGTTCAAATAATCAATACTCGAAAAAGAAGTCTGCATGCACATGTAGCAATACACATAATCTAATAATAATTAAAAAGCCAGAGTATAATATCCGTAAATATACCAATAACCATGACGAAAAATGTAATTATAAATCCATGGTGTTAACAGAAAAAGCGTGAAAAGTGACATCCAAGTAACCGTCATAGTGTTCAGAAACGTGTCTCAATAGTATAGCCAACACCACAAACCCAGAACTGTAAAACCAGAGTGTACGTAATCAACAGTGCAGCTAAAACAGATCCTGTAGCCCCAAGCGTGTTGTTTAAACAAAGGTGAACAGAACGACAGTGTTCTCAAGCCGCGGAATCACCGCGACCGGAGAAACGACGAGTGTGGTCTCTAGAAGCGGAGAGAACCGCGAAGTGAATCCCGAAAGGGGTAACTTACTTGAAACCGTGTGCACAAAGTTCCCAGTCAAAGCGGGAAACGCGAGAACCAAGTGTGTCGAACCAATACTCCCGACTCTTAAAGTGCAGTGTGTATAAACATAAACAAAATACTACGGGTCATAAAAATAAAGAACGGACTATCCGTCCCAGGTGCCTGTGCCTATCCCAGTGTGAAAACCACCATATATTACACCACATTACAAAATTACGAGCAGCTAAATTATAACAGCAACGTATTACATGTATGCAAAAAACAATATTGAGTTAAAGAAATACATAATGGAATGAGTGTATACAGTATGTCATATGCAAATTACAGATAACATAAAAATTCAATCCGGTCATTAAGACCATCAGGCACCATCGTGGACATTGAGCGGATCCAAAAGTTCTCTCGTTTAAGGAGAGTGTTCTTATTATTGTGTGTCACTTTAACCTGTTCAAGGATAAGAAACTTCAATTGTGCCACATTGTGTCTTTGTTCATGGAAATGGTTCGCTACACTGGATTTTTGATTGTGCGTGCGAATGTTGCTTTTGTGTTCCAAAATGCGAACACGTATTTTACGTTCTGTGTGGCCGATGTAACATTTGCCACACGGGCATTTCAACATATAAATTACGTTAGCACTGTTGCAGGTAGCATTAACACGTAATTTAATCAAGTGTCCTTTCATGGGATGTCTCGTGGTGTTCCCTGTTATACAGTTGTTACAGTTACTACAGTTGTAGCAAGGTTTGAGACCTGAGTAGGTTGTCGTACTCTTGGTGGACTGTGGTTGGTTCAGAATTTCCTTAAGATTTCTGCCTCGGGTAAATGCAAACATGGGTGGTTGACTAAAAAGACCATTGAAATCAGGTTCAATTGCCAAAATGGGCCAATGTTTACGAATAATGGACTGAAACTTGTTGGAAATCTTAGAAAATTTGGAGACTACGACCATCCGGTCGGACTGTTCCTTGGCTTTCACTTGTAGGAGTTCATTCCTACTGATTCTACTTGTTCTTTCCACAGCTAAATCCAAGATGGGGGATATCCATCTTGGATTTAGCTGTGGAAAGAACAAGTAGAATCAGTAGGAATGAACTCCTACAAGTGAAAGCCAAGGAACAGTCCGACCGGATGGTCGTAGTCTCCAAATTTTCTAAGATTTCCAACAAGTTTCAGTCCATTATTCGTAAACATTGGCCCATTTTGGCAATTGAACCTGATTTCAATGGTCTTTTTAGTCAACCACCCATGTTTGCATTTACCCGAGGCAGAAATCTTAAGGAAATTCTGAACCAACCACAGTCCACCAAGAGTACGACAACCTACTCAGGTCTCAAACCTTGCTACAACTGTAGTAACTGTAACAACTGTATAACAGGGAACACCACGAGACATCCCATGAAAGGACACTTGATTAAATTACGTGTTAATGCTACCTGCAACAGTGCTAACGTAATTTATATGTTGAAATGCCCGTGTGGCAAATGTTACATCGGCCACACAGAACGTAAAATACGTGTTCGCATTTTGGAACACAAAAGCAACATTCGCACGCACAATCAAAAATCCAGTGTAGCGAACCATTTCCATGAACAAAGACACAATGTGGCACAATTGAAGTTTCTTATCCTTGAACAGGTTAAAGTGACACACAATAATAAGAACACTCTCCTTAAACGAGAGAACTTTTGGATCCGCTCAATGTCCACGATGGTGCCTGATGGTCTTAATGACCGGATTGAATTTTTATGTTATCTGTAATTTGCATATGACATACTGTATACACTCATTCCATTATGTATTTCTTTAACTCAATATTGTTTTTTGCATACATGTAATACGTTGCTGTTATAATTTAGCTGCTCGTAATTTTGTAATGTGGTGTAATATATGGTGGTTTTCACACTGGGATAGGCACAGGCACCTGGGACGGATAGTCCGTTCTTTATTTTTATGACCCGTAGTATTTTGTTTATGTTTATACACACTGCACTTTAAGAGTCGGGAGTATTGGTTCGACACACTTGGTTCTCGCGTTTCCCGCTTTGACTGGGAACTTTGTGCACACGGTTTCAAGTAAGTTACCCCTTTCGGGATTCACTTCGCGGTTCTCTCCGCTTCTAGAGACCACAGTCGTCGTTTCTCCGGTCGCGGTGATTCCGCGGCTTGAGAACACTGTCGTTCTGTTCACCTTTGTTTAAACAACACGCTTGGGGCTACAGGATCTGTTTTAGCTGCACTGTTGATTACGTACACTCTGGTTTTACAGTTCTGGGTTTGTGGTGTTGGCTATACTATTGAGACACGTTTCTGAACACTATGACGGTTACTTGGATGTCACTTTTCACGCTTTTTCTGTTAACACCATGGATTTATAATTACATTTTTCGTCATGGTTATTGGTATATTTACGGATATTATACTCTGGCTTTTTAATTATTATTAGATTATGTGTATTGCTACATGTGCATGCAGACTTCTTTTTCGAGTATTGATTATTTGAACTGTCTTTTGAATATGGCTTATTTGGATTGTTTTTTTCGTAGAGTATTCCCCTGAAGAAGGGCTATGCCCGAAATGCATCGGGATGTGTAAATACCATGAGGAAAATGATGATATGATATGGATTTGATTCTATGGAACCATAAATAACGCTGGGTGAATTAACCTACGTGGCAAATAAATTACAATGTGAACACTTGGAATATTGTTCCTTCATATACTTTTTGATGAATCTTCTGATTTAAATAAAAAGACCCCTTGGTCTCTACATGTTGTGCTCAGAGCAGCCCTCTCCTGGTTGAGAGGACCCTGTATTAGTTCCTTGGATTTTACACTGTGAGGCCAGACAGTGTTTCACTCTAGTAGCACACTTCAAACTATCACTTTGGATTACCTGAGAGCACTTGGTTGTGCGAGTTCCACTTTCTTTATTAATTACTCCAATATTATTCCCATTTCAGATGCGCTGAGTGCAATTCACAAAGGCATTTATAAACATGTGAAGTACTATTACAGGAAAACGACCTCGTACTCATAAAAGACTTTGTGAGTTGGCCTGCTAACTCTTTGGAGAAGAAAAGCATGATACTCTGTATGCATAACACTGAGACGTCAGGGAACATTAGGGTGACTTGCTTGCCTTATTTCAAGGTGGTTGGGAATTCTTATTAGCAACAGTGGTTTAGGTCCCCATTTTTGGTCTGTACTCAGTCTACTGATCAAGTAGAGCAAAATTATGTTCCAGGTATTATTAGAATTATCTTGTTGGCCAAACAATTTGCCTATATTTGAGGGTCAAATGTTAGTTTCTCCAGATATGGAGTGATGATATCATATTTTATTGGTTTCAGGAGCAAACGTTTCCTAACAATCGAGAATAAAGATTTTCAATTCTATTAAGGACATGGAGGAGAGGATTATGCTTTACTTATCTTACCAATATCTCTGCAGCCAATGTACCAAAACTAGTAACAAATTACTCATCCCAGAATCAGGAAGTTTAGCAAAGAGAGCTGAAGGGGCAATTAACTCACAAAACACCCAACAAAATCCTTGTGCTGCCACAAAGTGACCCCACCGCTCTCTCTCAGTCTGATGAGTAGATTTCCCTTTAATATAAGGATGAGGTTAGACAAGTTTGTCATCCACGTCATTTATGAGATGCTAGTGACATGAGGATGAGGGTGGACATTTTTTAAGGGGTTGTTGTTTTGTCAGTATTAATGTCAACCCCGTTCCTCTAATGTTTTTCGGATCACGGCATGCTGCCTTGTTAGCAGTTGTTTTGTGTATTATGTCCTTAACCAGGTTTTGTTTGTGCCATAAAAATGTATCGACTGATCAGAAATATCAAGATACTTGTAATGTGTGCTTAGCAGCGGCTACCAATTACTTATTGTCCACTGTTGCAATATTTTGCGATTTAAAATTGGAGGTATTGGGTAGTGGCTCCTTTTTAGGGCTCGCATAGGCAGCGCAAGCTGCCTCTCCGAGGCATCAAGTTATAAGTATTACTAGTGAAACTCCACCCGTTTGGCTCTCTTTGTTTTGCAGCTTGCCATTGGTGTAATCAGGCATTTCTCTTCTTATCTTGCTCATGGTTGGCTAGTGGTCCCATACGTCACTTCCGTTTTCTTCCGTTTCTGGGGGAAGCAGCATGGACCAACTACTGTTTACTTACACTGCAGGGCAACTTTTTTCCATGGGGCCTGGTTCGCGCCCCTTGCTCCTTGTTTTTAATGTCTCCTCTTTTGCGTCTGGACTCCGGCAGCACACGCAGACATGCTCCCTGCTGAGGCCAAACCCACCACCCACCCCCAGCAGAAGGAAGCCCGGCGCGCCCCCGCCCATGGCCCTGCTGGCACTGGCAGATCGCCGATTTGAGGCTGTGGGGCTCGCTGCACACTGCTCGCTGTGGAGCTCAAAAAGCAGTAGTTTGCTTTGTTTTGCAGTTCTGGAGCGCGACCACCTCGAACTTTCACCTTTCCAAGGTTAATAACTCGCAAGGTTTGCCATGCGCAGATATGGTAAAATGGTGTAGGCTCCCAAATTTAGAACTGGGGAGCCAGGTTTGCGTCCCGACATCAGTTTAAATTCTGTAAATCACTTGCACGTCCTGTGCCTGTAAGGAGAAGTGATCTGGTTTTTTTATTCGGGCACAAAGCGTGATGATATTTCTTACTTCCCTAAAGCACATGTCATTTCGCATCCCCATGCCCCTGCCCGCACTCCGTTGTCCTTGGATTTTTGCACCCCCTGCCTGCCCGCCCACACTGAGTTCTCCATGCATTATCGCACCCCCCTCCCCCCAGGCCGGATGTCCGGGGTCTGGCGCCCTCCCGGTGATGGTGATTACTGGTCTGACGTGAGCTCTGCGCATCGCCTGTTCACTTTTGTAACACTATTTTTAATAGCCTGTTCTGAATACTGTTTCTGATATATTCACAAATGCCTCCTCCTAATTTCTGTGGTCAAAATGTTCAACAATTTAGTTGAATTTATTCTTTTCTTCTTTATGTTAAAATGTATTTATGAAAAAATGGTTAAAGTTTTAATTAAACGGCTCCGAAAGATCCACTGCAGATTCTCATGTCTGCATATTACCTAGAATCCTAGGTTGTTGAAGTGCCTCCGCTGATGTGCCTCGAACCCTGAATGAGGTCCATCCTTCACTAGGGATATATCCTGAACTGTGAGGGAGAGTGTGGGGTGAGTCAGTCCCATAGCAGCAGGTTTGTTCCGTTTTTATGATGTCTGCAGAGGTTTTTCAAGTGCTATTTATGGCTCTTGAGGATGAAGATCTAAGTGGGCTGTGACAGGGTCCGACGTGTGACTAACCCTGGGCGTAGTTCGCGTAGTAGCACTAAGCGAAGCTACTCGAAGTGCACTTCGCACTAGGCGAACTTCACGTAGCACTACGCGAGCTGCGTAGTAGCATGTTTGCACTGTGCAAGATGCGTTTTCAATGATTGCACAGTGCGGACAAGCATCCGGCACTGTGCAAGCATTGAAAACGGCATCTTGCACAGTGCGAGCTGTAGTTTTCTGCTGCTCGAGTAGATTATTACTCGAGCGGCAGCTTTCTCAACGCGAACAGGTAGTTTCTCATTGTGAGCGGTCCCGAGCATGAGCAACCACTCACAATGAGAAACCTGACCTCCTCGCGTTGAGAATCTCGCCGGGATGTCATTTTGCTTGCTCACGGTCGCGAACATGACGTTCAGGACCGCGAACAAGCAAAAAATGACCGCTGCACTACGCTACGCTGCACTACGCATGTTCGCAATGTGCTACGTGCAGCTCCAGTAGTGCGAAGTTGTGAAAACTTCGCCAACTCCGCGAGCGTAGCGTAGTGCTTCGCTCAGGGTTACGTGTGACCCTCAGGTCATACAGAACGTCTCAGCAGCGAGCGTTAAACTCACTAAGTTGTCCGAGCGTTCTCTTGAGAGTGAATTCTTTGGGGTTCTGTCAGGATATGTCGTGATATACGTGTCCACCACCCGCCCCTGCTTCTTGCTGCCACACGTTGGCCTTGTAAAGTCAACGCCATCATCTGGGTGGTGACGTCCTGTGCGGTGGCTGAAGGTTCAGAGAAGGGAAGGGCGCGTCGCCTGCCCCACACCGGTGTCCCCGGACCCCGCCTCTACTGTGCTGAGCCAGCCCTGCTAATTTAGTGTGTCCGTGACGTGTGTTTTTGGGAAGACTTGTCGTGGGGCGGGGCTAAACGTCAAACGGTGAGCTACCGTACCTGTGACCAGTAACATACCTGCTAACAGCTCATGCAGCCACGCCCTGCCCTGGGGGCACAATTCTGCTGCGAGTAAACGGGCCTGCAACAGATCTGATACTCCGGAGGCAGGGTGGCGCTCAAGCACACCGTGTTATAGGCCCAGCTCACAGACAGCAGGGCTATCCCTCTGCTTCCAGACCCCAACCTGTCTGCGGCGATACGAGGCGGCCTCAAACATCCAGCAATCCCTAGATTTACAGACCTCTTTCATAAGGAGGCAGGTGACAGCAGACCTAGTGCTCAGTGTAAGCATCTCACCACCATGCAAACAAAGATTCCCGGTCTTCCGGGGTGGTGTAGGGTTGACGGGAAGCCCACATGTGCTCCTCGAGGGGTGGCTTTTAGTTCCTTCCTGAGAGGAAGGAGGACCCTAGTTGTTGGCACTGGCCTTACAATCGGGGGGAATGATTCATTTGAGAGTTTTTATATAGCGCTGTTGGATATGAAAAGTGAGAAAGGTCTATCAAACAAAGGGTGTAGCATAAGAACCTTCATACCTGCACATAGAAGAGAAAAGATACAATAAATGCATCAGTGATTGTGGCTCAGTAACCCCCCTCCCCCGCACTGAGTACCACCCTGTTTACTCTTACTGTGGGGACTTTTTCCAGAGTCCCTGGGCAGTTATGGGTTACTAGACTCAATTTGAGCCTCTTAACATTGGTGTCCAGGGGTATAATCCCACTATTGGACCCAAAACCAACCACCAAGTGCACACATCAGCACTTGGCTCTCAGGGTAGTGGGGACAAACAGCCCGAGGCTGTCTCAAGGACACTGTGTAAGGTTAGGGCTCCCAGGCCCTCCCAGCCAGATGTGCACATGAATCATTATAAATAACCATGCCTTTTATTTATGTTTTAAAAATCAACACATAAATAAAAGGAAATGTCATTTACAATGCCAATAGCTCAAACTATCATAAATGCGAGACCTATTGCATTGCAAATGCTTGTTATCCTAGTAAATGATTTTGCTCAATTATTTAAAGCATTGTATGTATATTAAACGTGGGACTTCAAAGTAAACCAGCAATACGAGGTAGGTCTCTATCGTGGATGTATGTATGTATTTGTACTTTGATAGCACAAACCTTGATGGGAGACACAGGCCGCTCGCTGATCGATATACGCGCCTTTGTTATTTCAATTCCGTCCATTCTGCCATTTGTAGATTTTTTACTAAGAAAAGTGCACAGAAGGGTCACAGAGCCCTTGGTGGAGGAAGGGCTGAGAGGCACAGAGACAGCTTTCTTCTAGCAGATCATTATATGATCTTCAAAGAAATATACATCTGAAGACTCCAAGACTTCAGCCGTCCTGCTATGTGCTAGAAAAAACACATGAAGAAGAAAGCCTCCATAACACTTCAATGAAAAATTGTTCTAGACCGCAACGAATTGCGTCCCTACATCTATCTATGTATGAGTGACATTGGCAAAATCAGGTCTCTCCTGCGCGTGGGACTGTGTTTTCAGTTCCTGTTTATACATGCATTTGATTGCTTATCCTGTGAATTATTTAAGGACAGATATTGCTTGTCTAGCTTGCTGATGCATTCTGGCGATGCTGTATTAATTTCAAGTCTGTGGTACTCCTCATTACACCGCAGCAGAATCAATGATCAAACATTGTATCAGACCCGTTGTTGTCGGTCAAGCATTTGATGTTTGGCACAGCAGTAAAAATGCAGTAGAGGATAAAATGTCTTTCTTGGAAAAATAAAACTGCAGGTATATAAACATCACTGCCATATAAGTACGATATATAACAAGCATTTGCAATTCAATCGGTCACGCCTTTGGGACCTTATTTGTATTTAGCTAAGCAGCACATTAGCCTGGGTGCTGAAACATTTACTGTTCTTTAACATGGAGGGAAAGTCAGCACCAAACTGCGGGACACGCCAGGTGTGGGATCACATGGAGAGAAATATTGCCTTTCGGTGGGAAATGGTATGGTCCAAGACTCTGTTTTCAATATAAAATCAGGGCCTTCGATGGTCATATCACGGAAAATACTAGATTTGAAAAAAATATTATTGTCTACGGGTGCTCCTGCAAGACAATTTCTATGGACTGGAATCTAGAGAATGCTAAAGTGATTCTGGTATTTTACTGATCTCTGCTGGTCGTTTTCTATCAAGAAAGTTAAACAGAGGCAGTTGAACAGCAAAAAAAGCCCCTAAGAGGGAAGCTGACAAGTCTTAGGGCTGATCTCTAGAGCCCACAAAGTACATACACATATAAGTATATACTAATATATAACCTAAAAAGGACAGTCTACGCGTTTCCGCTCCACTGCCTTCTACTGGACCACATATATATATATATATAATAACAGTGAGAACTATGATTGACTTCTTACATGGTCAATATAATATTGAAATTATTCTTTATATATAGTGTAAATAGTTTATATGTAAATTTAATGTATATATATGAATTTTCAGATTGGGTTTGGACTTTTAACTAAAATGTGAATATATGAATTTTATCATAAACATATATCTATTTAGTGATAACCCAGGGATTTTCTAAATTATGTTTACTTTTTGAACCTTACGGGCACTATGCCCTTGACTGACGTTGAAGCCACGAAGTCTTTTCTCACTGTTCATGCTTTTTAGTAACACAGCTGAACCCACTCAAACATCTGATCTATATATGCCCTTGTTTTTGTTCATGACACGCTATGTGATCAAGCCTCGTTGTTGGAGGCGAAACATATAGAAGACTTGAAGAAACTATGCACTACTTCGAACAGAAAGAAAAGGGCTATTGACAGACGAAACCAAGGTTATCATAATTTGGTCAAAAAATTGAAAGCCGAAAACAAAATAATAGTGAAACCAGCCGACAAAGGGGGAAACATCGTCCTTTGGAAGCGAGAGGAATACATTAAAGAGGCTGAGCGACAATTGGGGGATATGGAATGCTACAGAAAGAGCAACCTGTCCACAATCAAGTCGGCATGGAATGACCAAAATTCGAAGCTGATGGCGTGGCGGAGTAGTGGTTTGATTTCTTTTGATGAATTCAAATACTTGAAAAAAGATCATCCGGTTATCCCTACTTTTTACCTTTTACCCAAGGTGCACAAGGATGCCTCTATGCCACCTGGGAGGCCAATTATTTCGGCTATAGACAGCTCCACGGAAAATATTTCTCGCTATATTGACTATTTCCTACAGGAATGGGTGAAGAAACTAGACTCCTATGTAAGGGATACTACTGACTTTATTTGTAAATTGGCCTCAATTGACTGGAATGATGATTTTCTGCTTATGACTATTGATGTTACCTCTCTTTACACGTCGATCAAACACTGTGATGGTGTGAAGGCAGTGGAGCATTACCTTGACAAACGCCCCATGGAATGTATACAACATAATACGATGATTGTTGGTATGCTAAGGCTGTGCCTAGAACAAAACTTTTTTACATTCAACAATCAAATATATCAACAAATGAGAGGGGTGGCCATGGGGGCGTGCTTCTCCCCCAGCTTCGCTTGCCTGCATATGGGGCTGTGGGAGGAGCAGGTCCTCATGTGCCAGCACAGGGATACTATGTGTAACAAGGTGATGCTATACCTCAGGTATATAGTTTTTGATTTGGAGGGGGTCCTCTGAGGAAGCTACTGAATTTGTGAAAGGATTAAATGTTAACAACTTAAATTTACACTTCACCTCACAAATTCACAAAGAGACTGTAAATTTTCTAGACGTAGAGGTATACATCAAAGATCATACACTGCAAACAAAACTACATAGAAAATCAACTGCTGGCAATACATTGCTCCATGCAACGAGCCAGCACCCAGAGCATCTCATCCATCGTATCCCCTATGGGGAGATGCTGAGGCTACGGAGAATATGTAGTTCGGATACTGAATGTGATCTGGCCCAGCAAGCCAGCAAAGTCAGATTCCTAAATAGGGGGTATAGTGGCGCGATAGTAGATGGGGCAATTAAGCGCACTAAGACAACCTCAAGAGAACAAGCCCTAGTACCCCGAGTCAGACTAAACGTGATGGGAAGTAACAAAGAGCAAATACAAGCTAGAGCTATTGTTACTTACAGTAATCAGCATGCAATAATCAGAAGAATCTTCAACAAAAACTGGAATCTGGTCAAAGGGGATCCGATTATAGGGGGTCTTGTATCCAACAAACCCAACCTCACATTTCGTAGATCTCCCACTATGGCCAATGCACTAGTCAGCAGTAGTCTAGAAACCTCCAAAAACTGGATGGATCACATTACAGGATTCAAGAAGTGCCAAACCTGTAAGGCTTGTCGCCATGGGATTAACAAGACACACTTCTCGAGTCCCTTCCTGGAAAAACCACTTGCCATCAATAAAAGACTCACATGTAAGACCAAGTATGTGGTATATGTTTTGCAGTGTCCCTGTGGGCTTCAATATGTGGGCAGTACACGCTTGCCCGCCCACAAGCGGATTTTGCAACATATCAGGGCAATATCCGGAAAGGATCAGACACACCCAGTGGCCAGGCACTTCGAATCTGTACACAATAGTGACCCCAGTAGCCTACAATATTTTCTCGTTGATTCAATTTTGCCTCTTAAAAGAGGCGGGAATAGGGACGCTAAGCTGCGCCTGTTGGAGACGAGATATATTCTAGAGCTCAATAGTAAGAGTCCTGGAGGTTTGAATGCCAGTGCGGATATGACACCTGCCTCTAATATCTGATATCCAGTTCCTGTAGCACTTTAGTCATGTAAATAGTCTTATTAGTATGAGTTCCTCTGAAGGGTTTTGTTTCGAGACCAGAATCTGTAGCCTGCTAAAATCTGTAGTAGGTTTTTAACATTAGCACTTGTACTTTCATTTGACTAATTTGAAATCTCTGCAGTATCCCAAAGAGGGCTTTTTGGTATGGGTCCTAATGAATTGGGTTTTAGTCTGTGTTTGTTGTGATTTTTCTGTTTTAACACCCACATGGGTTAAATGTTAATAACAGTGAGAACTATGATTGACTTCTTACATGGTCAATATAATATTGAAATTATTCTTTATATATAGTGTAAATAGTTTATATGTAAATGTAATGTATATATATGAATTTTCAGATTGGGTTTGGACTTTTAACTAAAATGTGAATATATGAATTTTATCATAAGCATATATCTATTTAGTGATAACCCAGGGATTTTCTAAATTATGTTTACTTTTTGAACCTTACGGGCACTATGCCCTTGACTGACGTTGAAGCCACGAAGTCTTTTCTCACTGTTCATGCTTTTTACTAACACAGCTGAACCCACTCAAACATCTGATCTATATATGCCCTTGTTTGTGTTCATGACACGCTATGTGATCAAGCCTCGTTGTTGGAGGCGAAACGCGTCATGGTGGAGTGCAGGTTATAATTTTGGCACAAATAAAGCACTGAAAACTGCACGTATGTGGTGGTTTCACTCTTTTTCGTTGTCCTGCGCGAAGCAGCTGAGAATAGCGACTTTCTGGATATATATATATATATTCACTGAAAAAACCATAGGTTATAGATCATATATAGTTAGGAATTAGCATTTACAAAACCTTGAAAATTCACTGAAAAAACCATAGGTTATAGACCATATATAGTTAGGAATTAGCATTTAAAAAACCTTATTTTACTCACACAAAACCATTGAAATTCCATATATAGTTAGTTGCACTAACTATATATCGCGCACCCGCAATCCACTGCTGATGATGTCACATATTACATCATTCATGACATGGTCAGTGACATCACTGATGACATCACTGATGACATCTCAAATGACATCACTGATGACATCACTGATAACAACATCCAGTGATTTTATGTTTCTGTAAAGTTTAAATATGTCTTACATATTGAAGAATGAGTGGATGTATAAGTGTCTGGACGAAGGATTTAGTAGGTGCATGACTGACTGTATGAGTGAGTGATTAAATGTGTCTCACTGAGTGCATGGGTTAGTGACTAAACTGTCTTAATTTGTGCATCATTATGTCTGTTGTTCTGTAAACTGTTGCATGTGTTGATCAATAGCTATATGAGTAACTATATGGGTTATTGATTGATTGTCCAAGTATTTGTATGGGAGACTGAGTGTGTGTGTGGCTGGCTGGGAGGTGTGTGACTCTGTGCAGATCAATGTGTACTTATATCAATGATTGTATAACAAGGTAAGTATGTGTTAGTATATGTTTGAAAATATAAGGTGCTCTATGTTTAACTGTATAGACAAGAAAATGGAAGTGTGATTGATTCTTTACAGGACTGACTAGGTGTGTGAGTAACTCCATGGATGAGTGGCAGAGTGTGAGTGTCTATATAGGTGTATGAGTGCATATGATAGTGTTGTAAAGATGAGTGATTGTATGTATGAATGATTGTATGGGTGAATGAGTGAATGTGTGTGTAGACATAGGAATCAGTGAGTACATATGTAGTAACTAGTATTGGTGTGTCAATGGTTTCAAAAATTATACTCTGTATTTAACACTGGGTGAAACAGAGGTTATATTAAAATATGAGGAGATGCATTGTATTGTCACATGAATGATATCATCAGTGATGTGGTCATTGATGTCAAATGAGATGTCATCAGTGATGTCATCAGTGATGTCATTTGAGATGTCATCAGTGATGTCATCAGTGATGTCACTGACCATGTCATGAATGATGTAATATGTGACATCATCAGCAGTGGATTGCGGGTGCGCGATATATAGTTAGTGCAACTAACTATATATGGAATTTCAATGGTTTTGTGTGAGTAAAATAAGGTTTTTTAAATGCTAATTCCTAACTATATATGGTCTATAACCTATGGTTTTTTCAGTGAATTTTCAAGGTTTTGTAAATGCTAATTCCTAACTATATATGATCTATAACCTATGGTTTTTTCAGTGAATTTCAATGGTTTTTTAATAGCAAATATCATAAGCTGTCGAATGTCAAGTACGTGGTAAGTGAAAACATTTTCGTGTTTATGCACACTGATCTGCTTTGAATGGTGCCCCCCCCCTCATTTCTATTAGGAGTACTCTCTCTTTGCACATAGTTAAGGGTAGTTAACGCAGGCCTTTGCCCCCGTTGTAATACGTCGTGCCTGCTTCTCTCTCCATTTGATTGATTGTTATCCAAGTATTTACTGTTTTAGAATTGGTTCTCTTTGGTTCATTCTCTATTTACAAACAAACACAGAGTCGCAATACTCTGTTTAGTCTTTGCAGATAACGAAAAATCGTGTAAAAAAAAAAGAAAAGGAATCGAGCAAAATCAGTAGGCCACTAACGGTATCTCTTTTTGACCTCGCTAAAATAGAAACATTAGGAACAACCCCTCATGACAAATACAAAACTAGTGAAATGAACTGAACTCCACACAATGATGGCTGCAAAACAGCTCGGCTCCGCCACCCACCCCGCCCAAAATAACGATAAAGAGCGGCTGCCATGATTGGTTGCGGAATGGCCACGACGGAGCTACGAAATGGTACTGCTCTCATGCTAACCCCAGCTTCAGTCTGAAACATCCAGAAACACTGTAGACTACCAATTCGATCAGTTCCGGTAGCGCCCCAATGTAACCCGGTAGAGAAGAACTAGCCCTGCCCTCTTTGACTGATGGTTCTTGTTGCCTGTCCCTTCTGTTGTCATTTAACAGAACTATTTAGCCTGCTGAAAGGGGTTGTGTTCCGACCGCTGGTTGGTGGAGACATTTTGACTATATTCTGGACCTGCGTTGTCGCGTAATGCGTCATATGACGCGCCGCGTTAGCGCATCCGGAAGTCATCCGGGGCGCGCAGCGCGTAACGTAAGCATAACAAGTCATGTGACTTGTTAATAAAACTTTTCATTGGTTCATTTTACTTTTCTTATTCTAATGATGAAAGGCTTGGTCATATGACCTAAAAATTACGCTTTTTATTACTTCCGAACATTATTTTTTCTTAAATATATGTTATAATGTTCCAGGCTAATGTACTTTCCCGGAAAATTTACAACTGTCCTGCAAGTAAAATATATTCTTTTTTCGAGAAAAAGAGCGTTTCTTCGTCCCATGACGGAGCCGTTGAGCAAAAGAGGGTCGACCTGCTGTCTTAGTCACCGATACGCCTGAATATGAGATTCTTATCGATCACTTTATGTTGCAGGAATAGAAAACACAACAGCCCTTGACCATTTATCTTTACTGCGTTCCTTCGTATTATACCTTTTACCCTTCATGTAATTGGTCTGCTTTATTTCACTTGCCTTTTAATGATTCTAAAACAGTGACTATTATTAAAAACTTTACCAATGTATATACTACTACCATGTTTTCTTTTAAAAACCTTTATTGTGAAAATTTCATTATACAAATACGAGCCTATAACCACGTGGGCCGGCCACGGAGCAAACTGTAATCGTATATGATGAGTAGACATTTACACTGTAGAGGAACGTAACGGGCGGGCCATTAGGTTGCAAGAACTAAGGTGTCTAACAGTTACGGAATCGGTGGACGTACATTTTATAATTAAAATACGACAGGGCCAGTTACAATAAAATTATCTAGATATACATTTGCGGGCAAGTACCATGGGTGACGTTAATTCGAACTTTCAATAGTACAGTAATCAATAACACATCAGAACTTAATATCAATAGGGATGTCGAAATATTCAATCAATTCTCGTCCCCGCCCGCCATGTGCTTCAAAACTGCATACGTATCTCGTGATTTCAAGGTTCTGCAACCAGTACACAACAAGGAGTTACGAGTCCCATTTATTCCGGCGCCATTTTGGGCGAGGACGGGTAGGTCCAGGATATAGTCAAAATGTCTCTACCAACCATCGACTATGATGATGTTCATATGCTGTATTTATTAGAGTAACACTCATCTGTCCACATGAAATTAATTTGCCACAATCTAAACATGTCATTTTAATCTTTCCAAAGTTCTTCTAAATATTTGGGACCGTTTCCCTTGCCTCTGATGCTGTCAGTGCCACTTCTTTGATGAATGTACTAGCAGGTCAGGGGTTCTCCTCCAAATCTCTCTTTTATGCAGCACTATAATTAATTGGTGCCACCTCTCCATATGACGATGCATGGTATAGTTACCATAACTATATTTTTTTTCGGTTCCTCTGGAGAGTTCATCGTGGCAGATGAAGCGTGTAACGTACCGGGCATTTACCTTTTTTTGCATGTACAGGAAAGGAAAAAAAAAATCGAGCGTCCGAGTTCTAAGGTGTCCCAGGGCCATTTTAGTGGACCAGGCCCAAATCCAAAGAACAGGCCGCCATTTTGAGAGTCCTGTTGCAGCCGCCTGTCGCTGTAGCATCAAGAGCAGCCGAAACTCAGCTGAATGGCAACTGAAACGGTAAAGGGGCGCCCCACTACAGCAGACGAGCCTCCACCTAGGAAGGCCCGTTCACGCCGCCTCCCCCCCCCCCCTTCGGGCACCCCACGCCGTTATTCGGAGCAGTATTGTAGGATGGCCACACCAGTGCGGCAACTTGCTAGACATCACCTCGGTGGTAACCGAATCTCAACGCCTTGTGGTGTCTTCTATTCAGAAAACATTGTTATGCTGCCTTCGACCTATTCGCCGCAAGTGCGCACACAACTCAACTGCATAGCTTGCTAGACACCACCTCGGTGCCATCCGGATCTTGGAATCTCAGCGCCTTTTGGTGTCTTCTCTTCAGAAAATATTGTTGCGCTGCCTTTGGCCCCATTCGCACATCGGTCCGCTACTGACGCCATCTCACAGGCTAATGGGGCGCCCCACGCCGACTTTCAGCATTGTAGGATGACCACACCAGTACAGCAACTTGCTAGACATCACCTCGGTGCCATCCGGATCTCGGCACCCCACTGCAGATGAAGTGCCTCTCAACTATGAAACCACCACGGTGACATCCGGATCTTGGCGCGTTGTGCTGCCTTCGGCCTATTCGAACATCGGTCCGCTACTGACGCCATCTCACAGGCTAATGGGGCGCCCCACGCCGACTTTCAGCATTGTAGGATGACCACACCAGTACAGCAACTTGCTAGACATCACCTCGGTGCCATCCGGATCTTGGCATCTCAACGCCTAGTGGTATCTTCCATACAGAAAATATTGTTGCGCTGCCTTTGACCCCATTCGCACATCGGTCCGCAACTTAGACATCACCTCGGTGCCATCCGGATCTTGGCATCTCAGCGCCTTGTGGTGTCAGTCAGAAAATATTGTTGCGCTGCCTTTGGCCCCATTCACACATCAGTCCGCTACTGACACCATCTCACAGGCCAACAGGGCGCCCCACGCCGACTTTTACCATTGTAGGATGGCCACACCAGTGCCACAACTTGCTAGACACCACCTCGGTGCCATCCGGATCTTGGCATCTCAGCGCCTTGTGGTGTCTTCTATTCCGAAAATATTGTTGCGCTGCCTTTGGCCCCATTCGCACATCGGTCCGCTACTGCCGCCATCTCACAGGCCAACGGGGCGCCCCACGCCGACTTTCAACATTGTAGGATGGCCACACCAGTGCGGCAACTTACTAGACACCACCTCGGTGCCATCCGGATCTTGGCGCGTTGTGCTGCCTTCGGCCTATTCGCACATCGGTCCGCTACTGACGCAAACTCACAGGCCAACGGGGCGCCCCACGCCGACTTTCAGCATTGGAGGATGGCCACACCAGTGCTGCAACTTGCTGGACACCACCTCGGTGCCATCCGGATCTTGGCGCGTTGTATTGCCTTCGGCCTATTCGCACATCGGTCCGCTACTGACGCCGCCTCACGTGCCAACGTATTTTCTCCGCATTTTATACCCTATGCCGCATAACAGGTCATGTGACTTGTTTATAAAACTTTTCATTGGTTCATTTTACTTTTGGTTTCCTAATGATGGAAGGCTTGATCATATGACCTAAAAACAACACTTTTCATTGGATGAAAACTTTTTTTTTTTCCCAAACGATGAAAGCCCCACCTTGTTTCTGGATGTTTCAGACTGAAGCTGGCTTCAGCATGAGAGCACCACCATCTCGTAGCTCCGTCGTGGTCATTCCGCGAGCAATCATGGCAACCGCTCCCCACCAGAAGCCTACAGGAGTCGGGGGCCCCCAAAACTTTTGATAAATCCTCAAGGCAGAGGGGACGCTTTCGAGAATGGGGTCCTAGACCTAGCAGACAAGCGTCCGATTTCCAAGGTGTCCCAGGGCCATTTCAGTGGACCAGGCCCAAAAAGGAAAGAGCCTGCCGCCATTTTGAGAGTCCTGTGACAGCCGCCTATCGCTGCACCGCAAGAGTGGGCGCAACTCAGCTGAATTGCGGCTTTTGACACAGTGGACCAAAAACGGACGGAATGGCAACTGAAACGGTAAAGGGGCGCCCCACTACAACAGATGACACTCCACCTGGAGAGGCCCGTTCACGCCGCCTCCCCCGGGGCGCCCCACGCCGTTATTCGGAGCAGCATTGTAGGATACCAAAACCAGTGCGGCAACTTACTGGACATCACCTTGGTGCCATCGTTCTGCTGCCTTGGAACTATTCGCACAACAGTTTGCTACTGATGACCCACCCCCCCGCGACGCCCCACGCCAGAAATCTGGACGTTGTGCTGCGTTGGGACTATTCGCACAGCCGACCGCTACTTCGTTGTTTTTCCCTAAAAATGTTTATATGTTATTACTGTTTTTGTTTTCTTGTATATATTTATACGTTATTAAAGTTTTATAATCTTACTACTTTGTTGGAGTGCTATATATTTTTAATGTGACACATAATTGTAAAAACTTTGATGTACAAAGAGTCATCCCTGGAATCTTCCGCTTCAGGCTCGGTCCCCTCCGCAATCACAATACAGGATGGTTTTCAGATAATAGGAACGCGTCTGCTGTGACGGATCTCATCGAGTGTGGGCCTTGATCTACTATAACTCCTTTGAAGAGGGGTGATTCTTTACAGCTGGGGCCATAAACTACATCTGCAGGGCTAGCTGATACCCTAGGACCGGCCTGGACAATCGGACACAGAGGAAAAGGAGTGTCAGAGGGTGCGGTAGTGAATAGGGCAAAAGGGAGGTGTCGGGCGGGCACAGGGTGTGATTCTCAGGGAAGAGCAGCGCAGATGGGGGGTGGTTTATTACCCATGCATAAGACAGAGAGCGGGGGTGACCACTGCCTGGGGGAGATGCTTGCGAGGGGGGGGAGTCATGCTAAGGATCGACAGCGTGCACAGAGTGGGTCTGGTCAAGGCATCTAAAATGACTGCCGTGCGCGACAAAAGTGTGGCATTTGAAAAAAGGCAAGATGGCGCAGACAATGTTTTTCAACACTTCCTGATTTCCTTCGAATCGAACGTTAACAGACGTTGGGGCATATTACCAAAGTTAAGCGATATTTATCCCTAACGATGCTTAGCAACGATTTTTTTACCGCTAAGCATCGTCAGAAATTATCGCAGATAAACCTTGCTATTATCAAGGTTTATCGCAAATACGATAAAAAACGACCGCAATGCATTAATATCGCTGAAATCTCAGCGATATTCATGCATTACCGAGCTAATGCTCTTAGCCATGTTATCCACCTCCCATTGGATAACATGCCTTAGAACTGCTCAGGGCAGGTGCTAGCTTTTGGAGATATTCGCGCTTATCGCGAATATTTCCAGAAGTTGATAATAGGAGATAGCGATGTTAGCGACTGTTTCCAGTCGCTAACATCTTGGCATGCCCACTTTGCATGTCATTAGTGATAAATATCACTCACATGCAAAGTGGGGCCCAAGATGGTCGCTATCTCCTACTAGCCGTCGCTAACTGGTGTTAGCAACAGCTAGATAATACAGATATAATTTTATCTCCGCGAAGCGGAGCGCTGTTACAGATATATATCTTTTTTTGAACGTTAATTTCTCAAAATCCACTGGAGCACATATATTGAGACCTAGCAAAGGCACATCGGACTACCAGTCCCTACAATTTTGCCAAGTTTCGTGCAAATCCATTCAGCCGTTCGATTATTATTATTTATTTTTTTTTTGCCTCGCGGGGCCCTTTTAAAACCTCCACATCAAACCTAAGAGGTCAAGGAGGATCTACTATGCCCCCTTATGGTCATTTGCCCCTTCGCTTTGGCCTCCTCTTGTCTCTCGATCCTTCCGAGAGACAAGATGGCGGCCGCTACGGACTGTTTGCAATGTTTACAGACGCCGGAGAACCAATCAGCTTCGCAAACCTCCGTTACGCGAAGTGGAGCGCTGTTACAGATATATATCTTTTTTTGAACGTTAATTTCTCAAAATCCACTGGAGCACATATATTGAGACCTAGCAAAGGCACATCGGGCTACCAGTCCCTAATATTTTACCAAGTTTCGTGCAAATCCATTCAGCCGTTCGATTATTATTATTATTATTTTTTTTTGCCCCGCGGGGCCCTTTTAAAACCTCCACATCAAACCTAGGGGGTCAGCGAGGATCTACTATGCCCCCTTATGGTCATTTACCCCTTCGCTTTGGCCTCCTCTTGTCTCTCGATCCTACCGAGAGACAAGATGGCGGCCGCTACGGACTGTTTGGAATGTTTACAGACGCCGGAGAACCAATCAGCTTCGCTTCACAAAGCTCCGTTGCGCGAAAAGTACGCGAACTGGAGCGCTGCCCGGTCCGCTGTTACAGATATATATCTTTTTTTGAACGTTAATTTCTCAAAATCCACTGAAGCACATATATTGAGACCTACAAAAGGCACATCGGGCTACCAGTCCCTACAATTTTGCCAAGTTTCGTGCAAATCCATTCAGCCGTTCGGGCTAAAAGTGAGGCCAACCGCCCTATGGAAAACTCAATGTTAAAAACACGTTTTGGGACCCCCCTTTTTTCTCGGCCCCCCCTTGACGAACCCCCCCCAAATTTTCAAGGGCTGCTCAGAAACAAAATGTGCCATTTTCCTGAAAATTTCAGCCAATTCCGTCCACAAACGCCAAAGTTATTAGACATAGAATTTTCAAAAATCCCATAGAGAAAAAATCCTAACTATATATACCTACTGGCGACCGCCAGTAGGTAATATACACATATATACATACATACACACACGGAAACATATACATATATGGGCAGCATAACACTACCATTTTCTCTTTGGGATTACATTACGCATCGCTTTTCCATGCATAAACAGCACTGCAGATTTCAGAATACCACGCTAGAACCATTTTGAGCATGAAAGGATATATGGAACAAATGGTCACAAAAGTCATGATTTTCACACAGACATTTTGTTATTTAACACTTTGTAAACTATGTTAAGCTGCAAAAGTTTCCGAAAGACTTTCACAATGGTGGGCTAAAAAAAACACTTTAACTTTGTCTAAAGGTGTACCACGCAAATATGGTTAAGGAAGGCTAGCAGGTGACTGGGGAGCTGTGGGCACAGGGAAGACTGTAGGATGGGAGCACTGTGATCAGGATTGCTCTGGAGCCTGATGCTGCAGGGGTAATTAAGTGCACCGAGACTGCTGTCTGGGTGAGCTGGTCCCAGCACCGCAGGCCGGATGGAGGCTTTGAGATGCTGGCCTCCGAGGATGGCTTTTCAGAACACGTGGCTCGAGCAGCAGTGGAAGATGCCTGTTCGTCTCAGACTAGCCGCATGCCGCACCCGGTGCACTCAGGGCCGGCCTTAGGCATGTGCAAGCTGTGCACCTGCACAGGGCCACCAAATCCCAGGGGCCACCACATCAATATATATCCTCAATATAATAATCCTCTGAGGATGGATACATATTTGGGTGGCGGCCCCTGGCAGGGATTTGGTGGCCTCTGGCTCTATACCACTTCCAAACACCCTGACCCCCCCTCTTCACTGGCCTCTGCGCTCCTCCCCGCCCGGACCACCTCTTCCGGGGCCCCCTACCTACGCTCCCTGCCCAGGGCCACCATGAACCTAGAGCCGCCCCTGGTGCACTGTAGGTGTCCACCGGCCTCTGGAGGATGGATTGTACCACTGCTGCCCTTCACCATTTGACCAGGTCCGACTGCTCGTGCATGGCCCGGGTCATTACATACCCCCTCCTCCCAGCCACTGCAGTGCACTGTGTGGGCTGTGCACCAGGGGTGTGACACATGCACCTGCAGGGTAGGGCGGCCCCAACCCTTCAAGGGCTCCCAATCCACCAGCCCCCCCCCCCCCCCACTTCCTTCAGACCAAGGCTCATGTATATCCGTGAAACATGGGAGTCTCAGGGGCCTCTCATCTCTTTCTAGGGGGGCATCATTTTGCATCCCCCCACTGCGATGCGCAGGGCTACCACCCTTAAACACAGACCATGCGACCTATGCACAAGAATAGTACAGTCAGGGAGTGTCCTACACTGCACCACCCTTCAGTGCACCAGTGTGGCTGTGCACAAGGGCAGCACTGCTTTGGTGCGGTGCACTTCGGCGCACTACAGATTGGATGGCCTGTGCACAAAGACAGAATAGTTGATGCATTCCTCCCATCACCCCCCACCCCCGAATCCTCCACTGACTGCATGGTCTGTGCAAAGACAGTACAGCCAGTACATATGACCGGCGCGGGACAAACCCTTCGTGTGGAGTCTTATGCGTGACTTTTGAGCCTTTTCTAAGATATTCTGTCACCTTCTAGCAAAGTTCCTGGCAGAAGCAGCAGTTGTTGCTGGGAGGCAGGTGAGTGGTGGAGGGAGCATCGAGTAAGGAGGAATAGGGGGCACGGCCGGGAAAGCTTATCAGGCAAAACGATAGTTCTATTATCGGCGCAAGATGATCCCCAACCGCACCAAAGTAGAAAAGGCATGCATAAATAAGTACACAACATAACTTTTTTGTTTGGAGAAAATATGGCTGCAGGTTTATTCCATACAATAGTATGCAAATTATGGTGGGTTATCTTACGGGCGATCCAAGGACAGGTAGCCGTACTAACCTATGCTACCCTGCCCGCCTGATGAGCCAAGCACTGTGGAAACCCAGTCAGTGCTACCCTTAAAGGGGTGATCCCCTTACTGGATCACGTGACACATTGGCCCCTTATTACTCACGCCCCTTTCAGGGCGGAGTGTAGCAAGGCAAGCCCCCGGTTGTTCAGGCCCACAACCGCCCGAAGGACTAACGGGGCGCCAACGTCATTGTTCCAGGACCCTCCCCTGAGGCTCCTGGGATTTGGCTCTGGCACCCTTATTGTGCTCTTGCAGAGGTATCCTTCTGTACCCTGGCTGCTTCCAGATTGCCCTGTAACTCCGCCTGCAACAACAAAGAAAATATTACAACATCCTCAAACTTCCCTTTCCTGCCCCATGCCGGGTATGTGGTAGGGTGGGAGACGGCGTGTTCGGGCAAGAAAAAGGCCCAACAATGGCGGGGGGAGGCCTAAATACCCCTCCCCATCCCCCGGCGCGCCGGACATGACGTGTCCAGCGCGCCCTGTAAGGGGACTCCTCCTGGAGTCCAGCAGAAGCGAATGGGGAGGCGCCTAAATGGCACTAAGGGGTGGCTGCCCTCCAAGGTGGCCCCCTGCGGGGGCCGCGGGCAGCCGCATAGTCCCATTATTGGCGCAAGATGATCCCCACCCCCACCAAAGTAGAAAAGGCATGCATAAATAAAGGAACAACACAGCTTTTTTGTTTGGAGAAAATACGGCTGCAGGTTTATTCCATACAAGAGTATACAAATTATGGTGGGTTATCTTATGGGCGATCCAAGGGCAGGTAGCCGTACTAACCTATGCTACCCTGCCCGCCTTATGAGCCAAGCACTATGGAAACCCAATCAGCGCTACCCTTATAGGGGTGATCCCTTACTGGATCACGTGACACATTGGTCCCTTATTACTCACGCCCCTTTCAGGGTGGAGAGTAGCAAGGCAAGCCCCCGGTTGTTCAGGCCCACAACCGCCCGAAGGACTAACGGGGCACCAACGTCATTGTTCCAGAACCCTGCCCTGAGGCTCCTGGGATTTGGCTCTGGCACCCTTATTGTGCTCTTGCAGAGGTATCCTTCTGTACCCTGACTGCTTCCAGATCGCCCTGTAACTCCGCCACTGCTCTGGAGGTGGCCCCCGTCGCCTACTGAGGCCCCCACCAACCAAACAGCACTTTCTTCACTTGCAGCCGGCTCCTTCCAGTGTCTCTTGCATGACCAAGAGGATCGGGGCCATTATAACCTGTGACAAGTGAACCTCATCAGCATCCAAATAGCCTCACATTCCTTTGGATCAGCTCATGTCTGATAAACCCAAAACCTCTTTGGTCTGAACTTGCACATAGCACTATTCACCCTTTGCGGGAATGCTCCACTGCTTCATTAGATTTGGCCCGTGCCAATACAGACGTAGCACATGCCTGCTGAAGCCAAAGCCCCTTGCTCAGCGAACATGCGCATGGAGCGGGTTATCCTTCTCTGGGAATGTACCAGTGCCTCACATGCCCTGCAAGACTGTGATGGCTTCTCAGGAGGGAGCTCTCTTAAACATCGCTATGTCACCCTGCAAGCTGATGTGGCTCCCACCTCCTGTAACCTGTAGTTGCAGCCCTTCTAGCTTTTTGAGCTCCCTAACGCTTGTTTCCCCAATTTATAGAAATGCAGCACACTTGTTAAGAAGACCGCTTCCACAACCAGCCTATATACTCTGGCTATGCGGACGAGACATGTCATGCATCACTGAAGCAGCCCGTAACCTGCCCTGGGAGCAGAGTGCACCTACTTTGTTGAGGTTGACCAGACATGTGCACAAACCTTTGCGGCTAATAAACCATGGCGAACCGGACTGTTCGCATAGAGCACACTATCGCAGTCACAGCAACCATATGGAGTAACAACTTACGCCAACTACCAGACTTGCTAACTAAAACTCGATCACAGAAACCCATATACCTGATAACCAGCTGTGACCCTTGATGCTCTATAGGTCTTGCCCCCCACTCTCTACAGATTCCTTCAATGTACCCTTTTGCCCCTGTATGGGTAGGAAAATACCTGTAACATTGCAAATCTCACTGCACTCGCATTCTCAGGCAGTCCAGTGGGGATGAGTCCTTAGCATTGTTTCTGCTACATTGCCTGGCCTCCTAGCCCGCAAGCACCCTTGTCTGACAGCAGACTATCTGCCGTGTCGCCAGTGCAATGGCCACACCCTGGCGCAAGACGCCCCGTGCTACACCTCTGCTAACAGACTTCCTTCAGTGAGGCTGGAGTGAACGGTTGTATGTTGTGCATCTGACCCTAAGAATTTTTAGTTTGCTTTGTCAGGGATCAAATTGTTGCACCTGTCACACTCAAAATAGTGCAATGTACAGTTCTTTTGCATTCTACACTTCGAGAGGGACTTCATACCCCACGAGACAACGGAGTCGTGTGTATATTACCAACAATACTATTAGAATCTAAGGTTCCCAGTGTCAATTGGTGACTATCCCGCCATGGAATATGGGACTTAAGCAAGGGAGTCTTCGTGTACTTGCCATTATCCCTCCTGTTGCATGGTAATTTTGCCTTTATAGTTTAATCTGAGGCATTCGCCCCCAGACTTCCCGGGCTGCGTACTGCTGACCATGTGCACAGTTGCTGGCATAATAAGGGAAACTCCCGTTGCAGCTTGCAACAAAACAACACCTGCTTGAATGTGCTACATTGTACGCAATTAAGTGCCTAACATATCTCTTCCCCTCAAAAAGATACCTCAAACCGCACTGTTCATTAGAACCTTAAGCAGTTCACAATTTTCCCTGGGCATACCTCTAACTGAGAATGGCTCTACACCGCCGTAAGGCCCGAAACACCAATTTTGTACATATTTTCTGGGTTTGCCACTTGGCACCCTTCTGGTTGGTGACACGGAACCTCCTACCCAGCATAAGCTGACATCCTCCTGTGCAATAGTCATACTGCTAAGTGGGCAATCTATTCCACATCCCTACTTTCCTGCTAAGCTGTTGCCTGTTCAATTTAATCTGTTGTGACTGCACCCAGACCCCACAGGCAGCATTGTTGCTGACAATGTGACCAGTTGCTGAAATTGAGGGAATCTCACGCTTACCACTTGCAACTAAAGCAATTATTAAAAATAATATGATACAGCATCTGCAAGAACTATGCACAGGCGACTGACACTGTACCTGTACATGGAATTTTAATTCCCCTAAAAACTGCACTGAGGGCAGGCCACCTTCACCGTTACTGGTGTCTGACTAATCGGTCCTTGGAGGCCGTAACAATGCTGCCCACTCAGCAAGTACGACCACTGTACAATTGTAATTTTAGTAACCTGTGGCGCCGATCTGCAGGTGCCAAATACTGGGCTGTGTGTATGCGGCCCAAGAACCTAACCTATAGGCTTGGTGTGGAAAAGTTGTTAAAAATGCCTGGCAATGAGTGTAATACCTTTGACCAACCTCTCCTGACTGGTATCTATGTCATTCTTAAACATATTTACTGGTTTTGCCACATGGCACCCTTCAGGTTGGTGATACGGAAACCTCCTACCCAGCATAAGCTGACAGTCTCGCGTTGTTGTCACACCACCTGTGTATCTTGAATCACCCTCCTGTGTCACCTAACCTTGGTTCTAGAGTGCACTTAATCTGTGCCTTTGAGCAGACAATTTCACAGACCACTTTGATTGCTAGACCCTGGTGAACACCTTACTGATGTCAAATCTGGTGGGAAACAGTATATGCATTGGCCCTCTATTGGAGCCAACTCACCACTTCGTGGAGCGACAGCTACCCAGGTGCCTACACAAGTCACCCAACAGACAAGTTGGCCCTGACTAAGTTTGTGTTCTGGTGCCAGATTGGAAAGAGCCTTGCCTTCACTTGCTGCCCCCCTGGGAAACACAATGCCTGTGCTCTGGCCGAAACACGGCAATGCCCTTGTCAAACCCCTGGTCAAATAAGAGTGCCAACTCCAATTAATTAAACCTACACGTGACCATGTGTGGAGACTTGCTCTCCCAAAACTTCTGCTGTTGTAACCCACGGTTACACCTCCTGTTCAGTTCAATGTAGTAATTTATGGCACTGACAAACCCAAAGGCATAATACTGGGCTGTGTAAATGCGGCCCAGGGCGACCTTTAATTAATCGGCTTGGTGTGGGTGGCTGGATGCTAACATTACCTGGCTGAAGTGCAATCCCTTTCGACTATCACTCCTGATCAGATGTGCCAATTCAGGTAGAAGAAAGTTATCTAGCCCGCCTTTAATTTCTGTCCCAGTCATCTGAGTAAGTTATTGAAAGATGCCTGCAAATGCTCTGCTCAGAGCAGCCCGCTAGACAATGGCTTACATTGAAAGACGGTGCCAGCAGACCTACAAGCACTTAAGGCGGTACCTCAGAGTAGGGTTCTATTCTAACAGATGCCACTTGCATCGGATACCGCATCTGCCTGTAAGCTACTCAGTGCTACTGATGCCTGGGCACTTCTTGATCCACCGCCCGCTCACCCTAATACAATCCGCTCGTGGCTGGGACTCAACCGTGCGGCGAAAGCGCGAAACATCCTAGCCTGACCTTAGCTCTTTAACAGACTCCCACACAAGAGCCTTCCACAAACCTTGTGGCCTAAAACATTCGCCCTGTGGGGTGGTTGCAAATGGACTGCAAACAAATCCTAGGCATTCTCTACCAATGTTGTACATGGATTTTCTGGTTGGCTAGGGTATGTGCCTGAGCCTGGCTGACCCCACCTCTCTAGTCAGGAGAAGGGAGTACACACTTAAGCTGAACCCAGCCCACCCCCTAGGTGGCAAGGCAAAGATTTTGGCTTAGCCCAGAGGCAGATTAACTGTAAAGTGCCAACCGCACTCCCACCGTGGCACACTAGAGGGATTCCATGTGAGGGTATTTCAATTACCCTGGATTACATAACTCACTAAGTCAATCGGGCCGCAGTCCTACTGCTCCCGTTAGCACAACCCCGTAGCTGCTGGTAGGAACTGTACTTAGCATAACACCTTATGTATCCACTCAATCAGCAGTGTACCCTACTAACACTTGTAGCAGGGTGCATATCATAAGTACCTCATACCCAACCGAGGCATCACATATCACCATAGTGCTGTGTACAATTGGCTTCACGCCGGGACTAGGGTGCAGCTTCTACCCCCTCAGGCTGCCTCGCCCCCCACAACCGCACAAAACTGCATTCCCCCTTGTAGTACGCCCAAACCAAGGCTGAAGCAATGGGAGCAATGGGTGTCTTTGTGGACTGGAAACATTAATTAACCACACAAATAACCACAGGCATCCCCTTCAATGCCACTCACCAGAATGTCAATGAAAAATTGATGGATTTGAGACATAGGCGCCATCCAAACTACTGAATTAAAATTGGCTAGAATAGTTCCTTGAAAGAAAGGCATTGAATTAATTGCTCCTCGAAGACAAAGGACATATCTACCACTTTGGTCTACCTTGCTGAGAAGGATGGAGCAATGGCCATTATTGGTATTGGTGAATGCAGACATTCTTCATTCATGTGCCGCCAAGTGAGAAACACTGCCCCCTTTAAGGCACCCTGGGCGTGCAAATTGGTTTAACACACCAATAATCAAACTAAAACTGATATACTATTTTGCCCCTCCCAGGGCACCCTGGCTGGTTACCTCCAAGGTAGACGCACCGCCACGCCAACTGAAGGCAGGGTAAAACACAAGTTTAGACCTAGAGCTGTTCACGGCGGCACATACATCAAGACGCCCAATATTTTACGAAACTATAATCAGCATACGCCTGCGCCACATACAGCAAGGCAGTTCAGCAAAAACCCTGACTCTTGTGCCACTATATGCCAAGACTCACATCAGGCGGCCACTTACTTTTGCACTACACCTTGCTCCTGCCATGCTGCCAATCATAGTAACCCCACAACTACTAACCTTCACACATGAGTTTGACACACGGGCAATTCAAATACTGACACCTCACTCCTGCATGTAAGCAGCATCTGCCTCCATAGCAGTAGGCGTGAACTCTTAAAGACAATTCCGTGTACCAGCGGGGTCTAGTGCGAGTAACCAGGGCGATCGCCGCGCAAATGCGTTAATTTTAGATTCAAATTATAACATTAAATTACCAGGGCCTGCCTAACTGCCCAGAAAGTATACATCAGCCCATACGGTAATCGCACCCGCGACCTAGGTGTAATCGGCACCACGTCCCAACCAACCGAGCTAATCGGCCTCGAAATGTGAACCCCCGTATCTCCTGTCCTGGGTCACAAGGCCACTTCCTCGCGGCCCATCCGCATGTGACAGCTGCATCTGTAGCGGGGACACATACTGCATACCCCAGACATGGGGTCACCACCGCAAAGCTGTTGCAGAGGATCCATCTAATGCCCCAAGCCGGGGACGCGAAGCGTTTCGGAGGGGGGGGGGGGTGGTTCCTGCACCGGCAGAATCACTTCCCCAACTCAATGCGGCTGGCCCACGGTGGGCTCCGTGCTTTCTGTGAAAACATGCTAAATAGATTAAAACAAAGGCAGGCGCTGCAACAGCGCCTGCCTTTGATGTCGACAACCTTTAAAAGTCGACAACTCATAATACAAGTTTGTCTGCAAATAGCTGGGGAATAGTTGCCATGCCCTATAGTGACCTGGATGCATAAAAGAAGAGCCGCGGTGGGCTCCGTGCTTTCTGTGAAAACCTGATAGATAGATCCAACATAAAATCCTCGACATCAAGCGCTGCAAGAGCCTGAGACAGCCATTAAGTGTTGCCTAGTCAGTACAAGCCACCCGCCTAACTTGGGAACGTAGTCACGTACGGGCTTGAACCTCTAGTTAAACTGTTTGCACGACCCGCAGCACAGAGGAACAGTAATTGGATGCGAGGACAAACTCACTACACAATAGGCCAAGGCTTGCAGGCACACGTGGGGACAGACCACAGCAGCGATGTGACCCGCAGGGCAAAGGCAGAAAGCCAGACAAAAGGCAGAAAGAGGCAGAAAAGAAAGTCCACGCAAAAACGGAACACTCATAGAGGCCTGCTCAGAGAGTCTGTTAGTCCTTCATATGGTCAGTTATTGCTTCGGTCCTGCCTGCCGCATTTGACCACCCCATGCTGACACCTCTTACTCCTGCCCCCAGACTCTTCCACGCATGACCAGGTTCTGAAAACAAATTCAGGCCCTTGATCCCATCTCTACCAGCACCTCTATTATTGCAGAAGCACTTGAGGCCTATCAGAGTGCGCATGACTCTGTAGTCTTGCTGAAGAGGGACTTCACCACTACGGCAAACCGTGTACACTTACCCACAACCCTAATGCTGAGCGGCCATGTCTGGTGCTCAAAAACACCCAAAAGAACGAGCCACGTCCACTCCGCCTCAGTTGCTAGTGGGCGAAACATTGCACTAAGGTGCCAAAACCGGCTCCAGACACCTGCTGTGCCTCAAAATACCCAATCGACCTCCCCGCAATGAGGCACTGCAACCCCATGAGTCAGGGCTGCACATGGACTGGTCCCGCTGGAGCTGCCTTCCGCGTCCAACTTACAATAGGTTCCCCTCGGTGACCGCAGCCCTGCTATTTGTATAATCTTATATAGATATATACAAGATTAATGAGCCCTGCAAAAAATCACTGTCGACTCCCCATTAGTAGTCTATATATTTATACCCTGGCCGCTGTCTAAGAACAGGGCCGTAAACGGCCTCTTAGTACACAAGAGCGAGTGCAAATCAAATTCGTTTGCCATGGTGCACCAAACCGGAAAGCCTCATTCCGCACCGCGTTTGGGCTCCGAAAGACAGTCCTATTGGTTCCTCCCGACCCGGGCAATCAGGACCACGAAATCCGGGGTGCCATTAGTCCTAAGACTGGTTCTAAGAGCCAGGGCGGGACTGGGAACCAAAACCGGCCCTGGCAAAGTGCTCAGCCGGCCCCCCTCCCCACTCAGCGGGTTGGAGGTGCCGCCGAGCTCTTTGCCGGGGTCAGTTTTCGGCCGAATTTGTTACAGGGCCGATTTTGCATCTATGCGGCAAAAACTGCCCTGTAACAAAAATGACCATCAGGGGCCCAGAACCGGCCCCCCACCGGTGCAGCGCACCGGGGGATTGTGCAGTGCCCGCTACGGCCAGTCCGGCCCTGCTAAGAACGACGGCCGAGGTATGCCTTTTTTATGACTGTCAGGAGAAAACCATTAAAAGGTCAACTTTCAATATTCTAACTAGGAAGGGAAAAACAAAACACACGATCAGTGCCACCCGGTGGCGCAAACACCTCATTGCCCTCTGAATTATACATGGACAAACAGTGCATTACTACTTGATTCCATGTTGTCATGCCAAAGTGGGGCCCGAACTTACGACCTTGATGATGAGTCAATGCTTAGCACAGAGCTATGTGACAGCGAGGGAAAGATCAGGTATCAAACTCACACCTTTCAGGAAGGAACACAACCAATCTCCCAACTGAAACCCAACAGGTCAAGTGCCATAAGCCACTACAAGGCTGTTAGACCTCCGAGATACACAGACTCAATGCGAGTAGCCTGTCTGACCAGGCATGAACCGGCGTCCCGTTCTGATCCGACGGCCGCTACTAATGCAATGTGACCTCAACAGAGAACCCAGGGAAACAGGAAGCCTAAGTATGCACTGAGGAGGATAAGTTTCTCACACAAATCTATACTGCCAACCGTGCCGAGAAAAGCAGGCCACAAGTAAAGCGTTCATTATGTGCATTTAACGGCTATGCCTTTAGACACGAACTGGCTTGGGGCGGGGGGGGTGTCCCCTGACTCCCTCCTCCCCACTCCCCCAGGTGGGCTCGCACTTATCCCTCCGGCCATATAGCCCCTTGCGACCAGTGGTACTTTCGGCTCCGCTCCGGTTCGTCCCACCGAAGGTGCCCACCCCATGCAGAACTTGAAGCTTTCGATATTGGGTGAACTGCCAGTGGTCAGGCCATGCACCAGTGCAGCCGAGCTTGCTTGGTTTCCACTGTTGGTGGCCCGGGTGGGTTGTGCCGTGGGGAGGGGGTGCCTCAGCGGGCGGTTCTCCCGTGTCCAGGGTGGTCCGGAGAACTTGCGGTGGAGCGGCGAGCATCCTTGGGCGGTGGCGTATCCGCCTCTATTGTAGCCCCTGTCGGTAGATGTAGGGTGCATTGGTGGGGAGGGGTCTGCCGCCCAGCTCGGTCGCATGGTTGCAGGGAGGAAGGGCCGCCTCTCGACAACCCCCTCCAACAGTATCGAGCACACCTAGTAGCATGCGGTTTTCTGTGAAAGAAGCCCTGCAAAGGAGCTCTTTCCACAAAAGTTAATGAATGTATATTACTATTCCTATCATAACACTCAAGTGTGTCAGAATCATTGAAGCACATCGTAGGAGCAAACCTCGATTCAAGGAAAACGATATTTGTAATGGTTGCACTCTACAAGGGTCTAGAGCAGCCGGTAATGCAAGGCGACACACTAAACAAGCATTGGCATAGCCAATAGGTCTCACTTTTGGGACCTTATAAGTATTTAGTCATGCAGCACAATATCCTTGGTGCAGCAACATTAACTGTTGCATGGTTAAACACTTATAAGGTCCCAAAGGCGAGACCTATTAGCTAGCGACCAAACAAGGGGGGTTCCCTATCCAGATCTTCAGTGGGAATTTGCCGGACAATTTACATTAAGATGTTTTATACTTCATGGACATTTTCAGGGTGGTCTTTGCTTTGTTGTGAAAACAAAAGGGCAGACCGAAACGAAGATCTGAACCCATCTACCCTTGAACAACCAACATAATACCATGGCTCTCATGCACTGCAATGCTTGCACCAAAATCTGCACAGAATGATCAATGCAAACACATTTGCACCGATTGCTGCAGAAGCCCGTTTTGTGCAGCCATCCATCTGTGAAAATATTATATTTGCACTTAGAAGGTCGGTGCAAAAAAAGCTCAGGCAAAATTCACTGCACTTGTACAAAGTTTGCATAGTCTGGCCACACTCAGAAGTTTTTCGTTGTCCAGGCTGCAGTTACACGTGTGCTTACAAGCATCTTTCTGAGCGTGTACTTGTGTGTTTGAGAGAGAAAAACAGAGTGAGAGAGAGAGAGGGGCATAATATGAGAGAGAAACAGAGACAGTCATGGAGACAGATAGGCTGCGGAAAGAGTCATGAAAGCTGAGAGCAAAAAATGTGCATGCAAAAGGGAGAACGAGAGTGCCACGGAGGCTAAGAGTAAACGTGTGTGTGATTGAGCGTGCGAGTGAGAGAATACAAGGGACGAGTGATAGCTATGAAAGGCAGATAGAGCGTGCACTTGGGAGAATTAAAAAGGACGAGAGTGCCACGGAGGCTAAGAGTAAATGTGTGTGTTTGAGGTACAAAGTTTACGTAGTCTAGCCACACTCAGATGTTTTTCGTTGTCCGGGCTGCAGTTAGACGTGTGCTTACAAGCATCTTTCTGAGCGTGTATGTGTGTGTGTTTGAGAGAGAAAAACAGAGCGAGAGAGAGAGGGGCAAAATATGAGAGAGAAACTGAGACAGCCGTGGAGACAGATAGGCTGCGGAAAGAGTGAATGAAAGAGAAAGCGTAAAAGAAGGAGAGCAGCAGAGAGTGTCATGAAAGCTAAGAGTAAATGTGTGTGTGTTCGAGAGTGCGAGAGAGAATACAAGAGACGAGTGAAATGTGCGTGCAAAAGGGAGGACGAGAGTGCCACGGAGGCTAAGAGTAAATGTGTGTGTGTTTGAGGTACAAAGTTTACGTAGTCTAGCCACACTCAGATGTTTTTCGTTGTCCAGGCTGCAGTTAGACGTGTGCTTACAAGCATCTTTCTGAGCGTGTATGGAACTCCCAAACAAGTTTAAAAAAAAAAAGTGAAAGTACGGCCGGCATTGCTGTGGGGAGGGGGGAGGAGAAATGCGAGGGCCTTTGAAGTGAAGCTTCACTTGTGTGTGAGAGGTGTGGGAGGAGTGCGGCTCGGCTGAGCCAGAGCGCACGCTGGGGGAAGCTTGTGGGGCGGAGCTGCTGGGGAACAGATGGCAGATGGCTGGCGATTTGATGCTGTGCGCGAGCATTTCACGGGCACAGCACCAAATCGCCAGCTAGTTAAACCTCTGTTTAAGCCCCTTTATATCGAGCTCCCGCTCAATGCGCATGCGCATTGAGATTGGTCGCTCGACCTAAAAAGCTGCCTCCAACCGCCGGGGCCATGCCTGGACCGCGCTGCTGCCGGCAGCTCCGCAGAGGTGAACAATGCGACCCGGCAAAATGCATGATTGTCTACCGGCTGGCCACTGCCCAGAGCTCCCACAGGTCTTGGTAGCACCTATAAGTGCACCTCTTGGGCCTCAGTCTGCAGGCGCAGTCTCTGTGCCCCTTGCCCCACTGCGAAAACGTAAATCAAGGAGGCACCATGGACTCTTACACAGGCAGAAGGCCGGCCTAACAGCTGTGCTGGTCAGCGCCGTCTCGGGCTGCGAGCGGATGGGCCTGGCTGCACTTTCTAAACTTGTGAGCCCGGGCTGTAGTGGCAATGACCAGCTACAATTCGCTGCTTGCTTCCCCTTGCGGCCACGCCACTGGGGCTTTGATCCCGTAAAAACGCTAAGGCACGTGGAGCTGGTCGCTCCCATAATGGGGCTGCTTCATTTCTAAAGGTCGCCTATGTGACGAGAGGCCAAAGTGAATATATCCCCAAACCCTGCCCCGTCTCAATCCCATGACCCTGCAGGGATCGCACTGACACCAGCGGGCCTCCTGCGGGGGTCGGACCAGGGGAATTGCAACTAGAACGGGGTCGCACACGAGCACAGCCAAACGTGGTGAGACCGGGGGAGAGGGGCCAGTGTGGGGAAGGGCATTTGGCCGCACTCACCTAGCATCACCTCGCGACCACGACTCGACCTCTCGACAGCGTGTCCGGTACAAACCGCACGACCAGCAAGACGGTGTGTCGGGCAGCAAAAAGGCCCAACAATGGTGGGGGGAGGCCTAAATACCCCTCCTCATCCCCCGGCGCGCCAGACATGACGTGTCCAATGCGCCCTGTAAGGGGACTCCTCCTGGAGTCCAGCAGAAGCGAATGGGGAGGCGCCTAAATGGCACTAAGGGGTGGCCGCCCTCCGAGGTGGCCCCCTGCGGGGGCCGTGGGCAGCCGCATTTAAAGAGTAACCAGGGTTATCAGCAACGCCGTTCCTTCAAGGACAAGTAACCGCCAAATGAGGATGAAGAGAGCATGCAGTGCTGCGAGGCGGAGAGAAGGATCAGCGCTACAAGGGGGCACAACAGAGGTGGGCATATTCCTGTGGCCGATGGTTACTCAGCCAAACTCGAAGCAGAGGGGCACCTCAGAACTCTATTGACCCCCCGCAGCGAAAGAGGAAGGGGGTCACAAGGAGCCTACACCAACAGAGCATACGTGGGCACTGGGCAACCCTGCCTACCAAGAGAGAGAGACACGGGCTCCTTAAAGACAGGGCAGAATAAATACTCATGGGGAATTTACCAACCCCGGCACAAAGCAGAATAGGGATTTAAAAATAAAAAAATAAAAACACCACAGAACATACAAAGAATTCACTGACTCCAGAAGCGATTGATACACTGAAGCGGCAGAGAAACCAGCCCCTCTCCGATCACTAGAGATGGGCGCACTAGCGCATGGATGGTAGAAAGAAACGAAACAAGCATTTGCAATGCAATAGAAATCGCTTTTACACAAGACCTATTGCATTGGAAACGGGAGTGCAGGCGGAGGAGAAGGCACGAACGGGAATGGGGAGGGTGGTGAGGCTAGGCTCAACCTAAAAAACTAAGTACATTTACCTGTCAAAGCATTGAGGATCTTTCGGTGCACAATTGCTTATTGCAGGCTGATGTTGCTGAGTGTATAAGAGCTGTGTTCAATAGTAAATGAGACATAAAATAAGGTGTCCTTCCCATTTTCAATGCATTTATATATTCATTTAATTCAATATATGTCTGAATCTTTCTACCAATCTCACCTCAAGAACAAACACAATGTCAAGGTACAGTGAAGGCACTGACAGTTTCATAACGAGCATAAGACACTGGATGAAATATTCAAACTGGCTTTAGTTTTGTTTATAATTATTTTGCACACACACCAATTCATTCTAGGTGCAGAAACAAAAAGTTTTAATGCGTAGCTGTGAAAAATTGGTTATTGGTTGGATGGGGAGTAAACCTTGCTCGAACAACAGCCACAATTCCTGTCATGGTGAACCACTAAAAGCCACTAAATTAACCTGTTCTCAACCCTCTGGTAGCTTGGCACAAAATCAGTCAGGCTTAACTTAGAGGCAATATGGAGAGTGTTTAGGCATCACACAATAAACTACAAACACAACACAAGAAAAATCCAAACACCAATTTAGGAAAATAGAGAAAATTGTAATAAAGAATTTGACAACAAACTGATAAAAATCCAATTAGTAGAACCGGAGATATACAATTTTGAATACTTAGACAAAATTGTACTTAGAGGCACAATCCCCAACTGTGGTTATCTGGTGGCGCCAGATAAGGACAAAGTCACAAATTCATTGCAGCTGCGATGGAATGTAGACTGAATACAAGGCCAAGTTAAATCCTGATTGTCGAGTGTTGCGAGTTGCTGCGTCACGGTTATGTCACACAGTAATTCCGAGGAGCTGCAGACTGCAATGCAAGTTCCTGCATCGAGGATGCATTGTGTAGTAGCTGTTCCTAGGAGCTGTGGGCTGCAATGTGAGGACCTGTGGTTCAGGGATTCATTGTGCAGCAGTGGTTCCGAAGCGGAACTGTGAGGCGATGCATTGCTCTGAGTCGGTTCTGCTAGGACCACAGCTGTTTTGGCAGAGCACCTTCAGGCCCACTTACGAGAGTTCAGGACTGGGGTGGCATCACTTGGGGGGTTAGAACTCACAGCAGGCAGAGTCCAGGTGAAGGGTTGACGCCTTTTCTGTCCTTGAGGTTTTGATCAGGAGGCCAGCCAACAAACCTTAGGAGTGACTGTGGGAGTCCTGGGTTCAAGATGCAGGTCCAGTTCTTTCTCACTCAGGCAGCAGGGCAGCAGAGTAGCAGTCCATCCTGCAGCAGAGCAGCACAACAGTTCTTCTTCTTAGTCTTCCACAGGTCTAGATGTGTACTGAAGACTGGGTCTGAGGGCCCTATTTTTATACTTGGTGCCTTCTTTGAAGTAAGAGAAGTTTCTAGAAATGTACTTTGAAGTGCTTGGAATTTCCTGCCTCCCTGACCTGGTATACCACTATACTATATGTAAATTAAATATTCCAATCAGGTGTAGGCCAATTTTACCATGTTTTAGGGAGTGAGCACAAGCACTTTAGCACTTGTTAGCAGTGGTGAACTGCACAGAGTACTAATGTCTGCAAGAACTTATGCAGAAAAACAGGAGGGTAAAGGCAAAACATTTGGGGGAGACCACCCTAAGGTTGACAGATCTAACAATAGTTCTATGGCAATGTATACAGTAAGTGATACTTGTTTTTGTAAGACAAGGATTGTCTGACATTGGTCAAGTAGTTTAGGGCCATGCGCATAGTTATTGAGATTTAAAGACATATACCAGAGACTCTCCCTAGTAGGAGATTTTAATCTCTGGGTGGACAATCCCAATATAAAATTACCCACAGAATTAATCAACAACTGCAGGCCTTCTGTTTCAACCAGATACAGAATTGTTTAACTGATTCAGTTTGCCATGACTTCACTCAAGTGTTTTTCCACATCAATACATCCACGAAACTCTCAGCGCAACTGAAAGTTTGATCAGATCACACACTAGTAATTCTTCTGCTGATTAGCCTGCTATATCACTTTCCACCTAACAAACAATCCTGTTCAAAGCCTATTCAAACTCGACAATTGGTGAACCGAACAAATCAATCAAATCCAAAGAGCTCCACACCTCAAACCCTGGGATGTTGTTAGAAAATGTTCATTTCAGCATAATATGCTGGAAATTCTAGCATCCCTCAGACTAACATAAAAAATTCAAACATGTCTGGAGGTTAAAAAAAAGTTATGTGATAGCGAATTTGAAGAAATGAAAAGTCACCTTCAAATTTGAACAATAGCAACCGCGTGGAGTGGAGGACCTTGGCAGGGACCTCCCTCAAAACGTTTGGCTATATTGCTGCAATCAAATAAAGCGCTTGTCGCCTACCAACCGTTTGAGCTTAATACATTTTAAATATGTGCATAGGCTATATCGCACTTGTAGGGGAGTAGGATCTGCTTACTATGGTTACCCCCACTTTTTGCTGGTGTTTCACTGGTTTTCGACTTTAGTCTGGCTGGGGTCCTGCTATCTATTCAGGACCCCAGCCTAGCTGCTTCCTCTCTAAATTGATTTCATGTACATTAGGTACACTCCAGATTGGTTATTGGGTTACCCTTCTGAGTCCCTAGTATATGGTACTTTAGGTACCAAGGGCATAGGTACCTCAGAGGCCTACCAGGGGCTGAAGCATTTCTTATGCCACCCCTGGGAAGCCTTCCAAAATGGCACCACAGGTCTGCTACTACAGCCTGGGTAAGGTGGTGCATGGTGCATTACTATGATATAAATTACCTATATCTACCTTTAATCACTGACACATATAAACCTATAAGTCACTATGGCCTAAGGCCTTATCAATCCTGAAGGCAGAGTGCTTAGTTTTGTGTGAGAGGGTGCCCAAGCATGAGCTGAGCCCCTCTGCAGCTTTCGTGGCCTATTCTCTAAGGCTGCTCTGTAATGCAGCCAGACCATATACTCTTAGGTGCAATATAACCTCGCGGTTAATGCTAACTTTGGAATGGCTGCATGGAAACATGTTGTGTTTGGTGTCAAACACTTTGGAACCTACCCCTCCACCAGTCCTGGCGGTGGGGTAGAATTCCACCCTTCTAGAGGGAGAGACATGTACACACTGACCTAAACAGTAATAGTTTAAAAGAGCCCTGGCATCACAAAATGGATGTCACAGCCATAGACACGGGTCTGACCTCCTGACGCTGGACAAAACTCCAGCAGGGGAGACCTGGACAATAGGTTTCCTGTCACATGGAGGTGTAACCACCTCCCAGACAGGCTTTAGTGTATTGGAGCTGGGTGGGTGCATTATGAGAATGCTTTTCAGACAGTGCTGGGGGCACACTTGGTGTCCCTGTGCATATCCCAGTTCAAACCTGTTCCAGGGGCACTCAGCCCCTGCTCTGGAGCGAAACTGGACAAAGGGAAAGGGGTGTAGCCACCCCCTCCCTGATCCTCCCATAGGTGGGTTCCCAGAGTATGTCCAACCCCTTAACTTAGGACTTCAGATTACACCTGGACGAAACTCTGCAACATATATCCTGGAACTTCGACATTCTATATCGACTAGAAGATGGAAAAATCTCCCTTGGGGTCATGGAGTGACTCCCCTGTTCAAACAGGCACCAAAGAAGCATCTTGCCGGTCTGCATTTCCAGGGCTCCTGCCGGATCCTGACAGATTTGCGACTCAGGACACAGACTTCCAGACTTCTCAGAGGCCGGTAGGAGATCCCAACAAAGCTGAGACCCGCAGCCCTCACGTGTGACGTGGGACCGGAACTCCTGAACACAGTGCACATTTGAAAATTCAGCAACTTCCAGAGCCTTCCTGAAGTTGTTCATTGGGCTATTTGTAGTCCAAGCCCCGAGCACCATCTGCACCAAAGATTGTGGGCCTACACTCCACGAGTGTTCCGTGAGCCCACTTCCAGCATTTCTGCTTGAGGCCCCTTCGTGATCCCTGGTCCGTCGACTGGTGGGTCCCCACAAAGGTATCTCTTCTTCCATTTGGGCTTACCTGATTGCTCCAGGTGTGCCCTGACTACCCTCCAAAGGGTGAGTCCCTCAGACCTTGCTGGTCTGCACCGAAACCAATCTTTGCTTTCTGCGTGGGTTGTTGTTGCCAAGGCTTGTTGGGTCCAATCCGGAAACCGACACCACATCACTCAACATCCTTTGTGGGACAGCTCAAATCCAGCTCCTGGTTGTCCTCGACACCTCCTGGTCCTCGTGGCTGAAGAGTCAAGCTTCAACTTTTCACCTGAAATCACCCAACATCGGTGGGCATCTTCTCATCGCCTTCCTGGTCACTGGCAAGTGACCCAGACTATGTCCTCTCTGCTTTCAGGTTCTTCACATCTCCAATCCACCCTTGGACCCACCCAGACACTTTCCACTTGGTCGCCTGCAGCATCTTTCAGCAGCTCGCCATTGAAATCGACGATAAAACCTGACACGAAAAGACGCCTTGATCTGAACTCCATACCCTAAAGAAAAATATCTGTTTACAATTTACCTGTACAATTGAATAAAGTGTATTTGAATTGGACACATTATAGTTTAGTTTTTTCATCTTTTTTATTACGTTTTTAAACAAAAAAGACACACACACAAACATAGCAGATGATAATGATTGATAAAGTGTACAAAGGAGTTGCTCCTGGGCTAGTTATCATGATAGTACAGATAATATCAGTGCCTTAGAAAACAATTGCATCAGGTGCGTTATATTATTATGGTACACTCCCCTCTAAGAGAACAAAACAGGTTTCTCCCTCATTCGCCCAAAACAGCCCAACAAAATTAGCAGGTGGGATTTTTAATAGTTTATTCAGCCGATGCAATTGGCATCCTGAATGATCACCATTGACTGTCGGGCCACACAGCTCATGGCAGCCCTTGGAATCCCACCTGCTGCCTCTGAAGGAGGCCCCGCCTGCCTTCTCCCGCCAGGTGATGGGGCTGCGCGTGAGGTTTTCAAAAGGAGGGGTCTGCATCAGAAACGCGCTCTGCGTTCCTGATCGGACCCCACCAGGCCTCCCGTGTAGTTCCCATTTTCCCTTCTTCTTACTTGTTGTATTTCTGATTGCTCTTCAGAGAGGAGTCTTGTTTCCAGTATTTCTTGGAGGTCTCTTCCGGGTGAACAGATTCTAGGTGCCGCTGAGACAGCTCGCAACATTGTTGCTTCCTAGCATTGCAGGGCAGTTAACTCTTTGCTGCCTCGAGGTCTGTCCCTGTACAAAAGAAAAAATTCCACCCCATACGTATCTGATTGTTTGGCTCCTTGTTATTTGGAGGAGTGCTTTGCTCCACTCAGTTGTGGCTTCCTTTTTGTTTTCCTCTTTGGGCATCTCATATTCATACCTGTAAGAATTATTAAGAGACCATGAGTATTAGTTTCTTTGATGGACCCAGCAGTATTTTTTTTTTTTGTTTCACATATTTTTGTATTCTGTTTTCTCCTGATCAGGGAAATTCGTTTTTGGGGGGGTTTCCTGGTTCAGGCAAACAAGAATGCATTTTTTTTGGTCTATTGATAGTTGATGATGGTTTATGGAGGTTGGTATATTTTCTTTACACCCTTGTTTTTGGTTCAACTCCTGAAGTCCTTATGAATAATACATGTGCCTTTATTTTCTAGATGCCTTATGTGAATCCTATGTCCTGGTGCTATATGTTTATGTTTTTGATTACGACGAATCCTTCCTCAGGTATAAAAGCAGAAATAAATAACAGTTCTACTACCTCTTGCTAGTGTATAGTATATACTTACCTTTGTGTCTTCTCCTTAGGGTGCCCTGGTGACACATCATTGGACGACCCTTCTCCCTTTCCTTGTTTTGGCTACCCTTCTTCCCCACCTTCCCTCTTTTGCTTTGACTGTGTTGGGCGAAGGAGGTGGGTGAGGGAAGTTGGGATCTAGCATCTGTTCCATCCATTTCACTCCTGCAGAATACCCAGGTGAGGCCTGCAGAATGCGAAGCCCACATATAATATTCTGCCCGGCATTATGCAGGAACGTCAAATAACAGTAGCTGATGTGGCACACATGATAGGGAACCTGCAAAAGGAAACCCAAGCTTTGATGCTTAGAGTAGATGCCCTTCAACACGCCTCTCGAGTCTCCCCTCCACCCGACCCGGTGTCGGGAACCCAGGGTACATTCTTCACCTCGCACACCCCTTCCTCTGATAGTGCGTCACCTATGTACCATATTACAACCCCCTCCTCAATACCTTTAGCAACCCCAGAAAGGATTTTTGGTGACTCAGCTAAGTTTGTTGAGTTCATTATTCAGAGTTTTGCATTTTATGTGCAAAGCCTCTTGCTTTCCCACAGAACAATCCAAAGTGGCGTTTGTCTTGTCCTATTTGGGTGGTACAGCAGCTACATGGTCAATCCTTTTAGTTGATGGAAACAACCCATTATTGTATGACTATAGGGCCTTTAAGGAAGAGTTGCAATGTCTATTTGACTGACATTCATTCATGCAATCTGTAGACACTGAGCTCCTCAATCTTAGGCAAGGGTTGAAGGATCTTATGATGTATACTTCATGTTTCAACAGATTAGTGGCTGAAGCTGGATGGCCTGAAGCTAAACGTGGTGCTCTCTTTTACAAGCTTCTAAGAGATTAATTTAAGGACCTGTTAGCACAAGTTGTAGATCATCCAGAGTTGTGTGACGCCCTGATTGATTTAGTGATTAAGTTGGACCCCCGTTTGCATGAGCGGAAACGTGAAAAGGGATGAGCAGAAACCAAGTTCCTGATTTTTAAGGAAAAAAAGCCACAGTCTGATAAATCTGTTGAGGACCCTGAACCCATGCAGATAGGCAGTATTAAAGGACCCTTGAGTAAAGAAAAAAGGCAGAGACTTAGGGAGACTTAGGGATAGTAAGCTATGCCTATTCTTTGGTAAATCAGGACACTTCTTGAGAAACTGCTCTATAAAACCCAAACGACGTGCTGAGTCGGGAAACAAACCAGCCAGAGCAAGGTGGAGACAGATTGCTCAGGTGAGACAGGTTTAACGGTCTCCCAACTTGTAGGTCATGATCGTATACAATACCCCATAAACCACTTCTTCTTTAGAGCTCAGGTGAGCTGGGGGAGTGATGTTGTAGAAATACAAATCATGCCTGATTTTGGGGCAAATGGGAACTTTATAGATTCAGCAAAACACACAAGATGATGGACGGAATGTTGCACAATGGCAAATCATTCACCCCCAGTCACAGATCTGGGTTTAATCCATCGGTATTTTGCTCACCAAGCCACCCCAGTTCAGACATGGCTATATGCAAATCAGTCTTGACCCTGTGCCTCCTGGGAACAGTCCAGCCCAAACTGCCAAGCCATATCTTCCCTGGACCGGAATCAAGCATCCTAGGACTGGTTTCTCGCTATCAGCCGTCTTCAGCCAGGATAGCTTGACTCCAGTGATGTAGTGAGCAAGGGACCCACGTCTGGGCATACCCTTCCCACATAGGGTTAACAGCAAAATACACAAGATGGAGTAAAGAACAAGCTACTGGGGGAAACATGGCGGCCGCGAGTTAGAGCGGTACGTACGCTCGGATCAGCCTCCCGAGACCCGCACCGCAGCATTGCTGAATTCAAAGCTATGCCGACAGATTTGACCTAAGGAGAGGTCCTATGACAGAGCGTGTTTGATTCTGTTTGATACCGAAGGATTCCGAAGGAAATTGACATCGCGGAAAACTGCAGGTCCGGTGAATGTGTCTGCCGGTGGCACCTCCCTCTCCTGCCTCCGCCTTTCTCCCGTGTTGGAGACGGGCAGCCGTGGAGTTTAGGCGCGGCCGGGCGGCCGCTGCTTGGGGGTTCCACACCACGATTTCGATCGGCAGAGGAGGAGGGGAAACAACCCCGAGGGACACAGCATTGCATAGTTCTCTCCTCGTTGGAGAAACAGTCGGAGCGCCAGCTGTAGCTGACTCGGAGAAGCCAGAAGACCGGGGTGATTTTTCAACTGAAAGTAAGGTGTTTGATTTGTTTAGGGACGGACCTAAGGCAGGCTGTAATAAAAGTAAGGACCTGCAAGTGAGGATTACAAGGAGTAAGACCAGGAATCGAGGTAAGGATCTCGGGTTGGTAGAGAACAGACTACAGCTCCCAGAGTGCACCTTGGAGCTGGCTCCAAAGATAGGTCAGGAGCATAAAATAAGGTTAGATGAGACCAAGGGAGAGACTGTGAAGGAGGGAAATAAAAACACCAGGCAAAAAAAGACCAAAAACAAAAAACTGAAAACCCCAGGTGGTATAACCCCATCACTGCGCTCCTATTTTAGAGCTCTGCCTCAAGTGTTAGAGATTACGCAGGATATGGCAGCAACCATGAGAGAAAGCCTGCAGCAAGATAAGCAAGAAAGGCAGGGTATATCTACTGCTATCTCCAGGTCAGTCTCCTCCTCTATTCCGCCCCTTGAAGTGGTAGCGCCCGACGTTCCCTTAGTATCTATCCCGCCTGACTCGTTAACGGTCATAGAGACTGCTACTGCTAGCAAATCATCCACTCAACAAGATGAAATGCTAGATGAAGGGACACCAGCAGCAGGAAAGGAGACGGAGCGGGATGTAGTAGACCAGGGTCAGAAAGATCTGGGAGTAGGTAATGCACTTGAGGCCCTAGTCAGCTCTATTGCTGCGATGAGGGAGGAGATAAGACATGATTTTGCAGTTTCTAAAACTAATCAGAATGAAATAAGAGCAACATGTGAAGTATTAGGTCAAAAGGTGGATGGCCTATGTGAAAGAACTGAAATATTGGAAAGCTCGGTAGGTCTTTTGACTACAAATTTAGAGACTGCTAGATCCAAAATACACACCCTCCAAAGAGATGGAGAGAACATGAGAGAGAGGATCGAAGTGTTGGAAAATTATTCAAGACGTAACAACATTCGACTTCTGAAAATCCCAGAAGGCAAGGAAGGTGCTGATCTTAAAGGCTTCATAATACAGCTATTAAAAGACTCCCTTAATCTTGATGAAACAGCTGAAGAATTAGACAAGGATATTCAGCGAATACATAGAGATCCGTTTCGCATGAACCCGGCAAGAACTAAACCCAGAAAGGTGTTAATCAATTTCTTGACCTATGCACTTAAAGAAAAGATCCGAAATCTTGCTCTGAAAGCCAAAATGATGAAGGGCCCGGATTTCTCCTTTGAGATACGTTCAGACCTTTCCAAAACCACACTGGATAGACAGTGGGAGTTGGGGCAGCGTATGAACAAATTTAGGTCATTAGGAGCCACAGTGCAGATGAGGTTCCCAGCATTCCTACGGATCATGTACAACAACAAGATGCATAGCATTCGTTCTATACATGATGCTGATGACTTATTAGAATCTATCCGAGAACACGCCCAGGCCCAGAGTACAAAATAACTAAGGCATGACTAGTAGTATAGAGGTCCCTTTGGGTCCATATAGGCCCCTATATGTCCCTATATGAAAGTTATCTCAATTTCCTGCACTAATCGGAATGGAATGATATAATAAAAGAGGGAAAAAAAAATAACAGTTAAATTTAAATCAAAAAAATATATATATATATAATGTTAAAAAAATATATATATATATGGCAGGTAAAGTGTGTGCCTTATCGTGTCTTTGGAGTAGCCCATGAAGAAGCGGCTTTATGCTGTGAAACGCGTTGGCATTTTGAATTAACTCGGAGCTGAAATGCAGGCTGCATGACACTGCCGGAGGGCTGAGATCTGTCGAGTGCTCACTCATTGCGCTGGGAACTTTGTTTAATCACATTTCTCACGGCATCCCTGCCGTGGAGAGGGCACCATCTTCAGCTGGACAAGAAAGCGCAAGTCCATTTGAAAGAGGCTTGGATTCCGAACTTATCGTGATCCAAACAGCACAGGACTCGAGATGCAAAATTGAGCCTGCAACAACGCTCTGATACCTACTACAGGTTTGAAAAATTATGCTCTGAAATTAAAGAGACTTTGAGACCATAAACTTTGCTTGCTCTTCGGAACTAAAAAGTCCATCATGCATTAAACGAGCGTGCTCATTAGCACACGCCCATAGGAGGCGAGCATGTAAATGAAATGAAAAGAGCCGGAAAATAGCAGGTAAAGTGTGTGCCTTATCGTGTCTTTGGAGTAGCCCATGAAGAAGCGGCTTTATGCTGTGAAACGCGTTGGCATTTTGAATTAACTCGGAGCTGAAATGCAGGCTGCATGACACTGCCGGAGGGCTGAGATCTGTCGAGTGCTCACTCATTGCGCTGGGAACTTTGTTTAATCATATATATATATATATATATATATATATTACCTACTGGCGGTCGCCAGTAGGTATATATAGTTAGGATTTTTTCTCTATGGGTTTTTTGAAAATTCTATGTCTAATAACTTTGGCGTTTGTGGACGGAATTGGCTGAAATTTTCAGGAAAATGGCACATTTTGTTTCTGAGCAGCCCCTGAAAATTTTGGGGGGGTTCGTCAAGGGGGGGCCGAGAAAAAAGGGGGGTCCCAAAACGCGTTTTTCCCATGTTAATTTCCATAGGGCGGTTGGCCTCACTTTTAGCCCGAACGGCTGAATGGATTTGCACGAAACTTGGCAAAATTGTAGGGACTGGTAGCCCGATGTGCCTTTTGTAGGTCTCAATATATGTGCTGCAGTGGATTTTGAGAAATTAACGTTTAAAAAAAGATATATATCTGTAACAGCGGACTGGGCAGCGGCCCAGGACGCGGACTTTTCGCGCAACGGAGCTTTGTGAAGCGAAGCTGATTGGTTCTCCGGCGTCTGTCAACATTCCAAACAGTCCGTAGCGGCCGCCATCTTGTCTCTCGGTAGGATCGAGAGACAAGAGGAGGTCAAAACAAAGGGGGAAATAACTATAAGGGGGCATAGTAGATCCTCGCTGACCCCCTAGGTTTGATGTGGAGGTTTTAAAAGGGCCCCGCGGGGCAAAAAAAAATAATAATAATAATAATCGAACGGCTGAATGGATTTGCACGAAACTTGGCAAAATATTAGGGACTGGTAGCCCGATGTGCCTTTGCTAGGTCTCAATATATGTGCTCCAGTGGATTTTGAGAAATTAACGTTCAAAAAAAGATATATATCTGTAACAGCGCTCCGCTTCGCGTAACGGAGGTTTGCGAAGCTGATTGGTCATTCTGTCACTGGGCTATAGTTGGGCTACATCTGGCTGATATTTGGGCTACATTTGTTTTTTTGTGTGTCTGGCGGCCATCTTTGGGCTACATTGGGCTACATTGGGCTTCATTGGGCTACATTCGGCTAATTAGCAAATAGCTCATCGCAAACTAGGAATGGTAAAGAATCGCTATTTATTCCTTAAAGTTCGCTATTTAGGAAATGCAAAAAACTTTGATGATACATATGGCGGTTCATCTCTAACAAGATAAGAAGCATAGGGATACATTTATGATGACTGGCGCATCACCAGGAATGTGTTAGTCATTCTGTGCCGCTGTTCCGTCACCTATGGTGTGCTGCATTTACAATGCGGCGCATCATGGGGCAAAAACAGCACAGATGCGTGATGTATCTGTGCCGTAAAGGTGGCGCATTGCTGGAGTTGTATCGCAAGTGTGATGAAGCTCCAGCAAGGGTCGGGGGAGCCCCTGTCGCAGGGTTTCTGTTCTCACACAGAACTGTGGGCAGAGGATTGGAACCTCGGCGAATGCATTGCTGGAGTTGTATCGCAAGTGTGATGAAGCTCCAGCAAGGGTCGGGGGTGCCCCTGTCGCAGGGTTTCTGTTCTCACACAGAACTGTGGACAGAGGATTGGAACCTCGGCGAATTAGGGTGTCCCAAAACTCACGTTAGTAATCAAAAACTCCTTAGCAAGCTAGGTACAGTGTCACATTGGATATAACAAACTCTCAATGTTTAGACAATCCAGAATATGAACTTATAGTACCTCAGGATACGTGGAACTCATGAACAGTCGGTCGTTATAGATTTCTTAGAAACCAGAACATGGAGTTAAGAAGAACAGATGTGTATTTGAAATGTTTATTTACTAATGCCGTCTTCTCAGGCGTAGTACCTTAGATAATAAAAGTACACATATTATCAGTAGCAAAATTACCAGCATAGTTACTAGTACATAAAAAGTGAATGGTGATAGTATGTTAACATGCTGTAAATGAATAAGAGTTAGCAACACTTATAAGCAGCCGCGGGCCGTGGAGGGAGTTACGGTGAGGCAGGGAGGCGGGGAGGGGGAGAAGCAGGGTGGAGAATACAAGTACACATATTATCAGTAGCAAAATTACCAGCATAGTTACTAGTACATAAAAAGCGAATGGTGACAGTATGTTAACATGCTGTAAATGAATAAGAGTTAGCAACACTTATGAGCAGCCGCGGGCCGTGGAGGGAGTTACGGTGGGGCAGGGAGGCGGGGAGGGGGAGGGGCAAGGTAGAGAGGGCTCCACCCTGCTTCTCCCCCTCCCCGCCTCCCTGCCCCATCGTAACTCCCTCCACGGCCCGCGGCTGCTTATATCTCACCCTCCCTAATACACATATTATATTATTTGCTAAGAAGGTCTCTTTGTGTTGGTTTAGGGCGTGCCCATACTTTAGTGTCTTAGATTTGAAGGAATCACATCAGCATACACCAGCTCTCTCTTCATGTGAACCGCATCAACTGTTGTGTATGTGTGTTCGGCAAAGCAATATAAAACCCGCCTCATGCCCAGAATTGGCAGAAGTTGCACTTATGTTATGAGTATGAAGTCGTGGAGATCAGACCTCATAACAATTCTGTATCGTGTTGTTCTTGAAACTTTAGCACTCGCTGTACAGATATAGTTTAACAAGTAAAGCAGATAGTAGACCAATAACATATTATTCTCATGTAAACCACGATGAACTACTAGGTGGAAAGCTAAAGCAACAACTAAGTGTCTTGTGCAGAAGTTGCAAAAAAGGAAAAATGGCGTTTAAACCGGTAATGAGCCCATGCTAACTTAACACGGTGTAAAGATATCCAGGACCTAGATGACACCTCCCCATGATCCGGAAACGAACTGAATAAGATAATAGAAGTGCCATCTCATGAGAGCAGATTGCAAGTTTATATGTGGACGGTCCGCAAGGTAAAGCATTAAAAACTAGGAAAATTTAATGCTAAAGAAAAATAAAACAGCCAAGTACTTTATCGAGTCTTAAGCCAATAGGCAAGGTAAATAATAAAAACTTGACAAATAAGTCAATGAATTGTCAATGAAATGCTAGTACTCAGCATATCAAACATGAAAAAGGTCTATGACATAACTGTGTATGCAAAATAAGCTGCAACAGCCTCCAATAGGAAGTCACCGTCTTCATCCGAAAACAGTTCAGCCATCCAATTTAAAAGCGGAAAAGAACATACGTGCTCTCCCAGCACCGGATCCTCTATCACCATCAGAGGACAGCTCGGTGGGTTTTCAAGAAAGCTCTGTTCCAAGAAAGACTGTGCTGCCGCCAGTAAATTCCAGGGACCAAGTAGTCCATGCATCAATGCCACAGCCATAATCCTTTCGCCAGGACAAACCAACTCGTGAGTAATGATAGGAGTCATCAGCTGATTAAAGTCGACGTCAGGAGAAACCGGTCCGCAGAGACACAAATCAATGGCCTAATCGAAATCACAGGTCAGGCAGTGAAATACAGGCTGGACACAGGTGAAGTAGGAGAATCGAAAAGATAATCCATATGCCGTGCTTAATATCGCCAACGGCATTGTGCCATAATATTCTAGCATGCGATTGCGGAACAGTGTCAGCAGCTGCAGGGTGTGAGGTTGCATAGGAGGGACATCCATATTTAAAAATGTAAAAAAGCACAAGAGCGTCCGCTGGTAATGCAAGTAAAAATGCCAATCCACGAACCAGAGTGGAGAAAATGGAATGAAAGGAAGCAGGGATGACTCCAAAGATTTTCTCAAATGAAGTCACGAGACCACTGGTAACAACTTTAAAAAAGTGCGCCAGGGACTTTGTGGAGGATGCGTTAAAGATAGTCGGAAACATGTTGCTGAAATTGAAAGGCAAATCTTAATTTAAAAGGGTGTGCACCTCTGTACGGGTGTTCGCTATGTGAAGTACGAAAGTTTCACGGGCCGAACTCAAGGCCACCTCTCTCTGAGACAAAAGAGCTCTTATTCTTGCCATGCCGTTGAAACGTGTCCCAAGGTTGGTATTTGTGGCCAGATTGAAAACTCCCTATGTTCATGTGTGGGAGGAAATAGAACATTTCTGCAGCAAATAACCCGTTCACTTACTGTTACGATAAAAGGAATACTTTTAATTAACTCAGAACAATCTTCATTATTGAGCATCAAATAACTACCATTTTCCAACAACTTGAACGTGGGGATGATAGCAGGAACTGGCGTGCCTTGCAACACGCAAGCCATATTTGGTCGGTGTTTGTTGCATGAACCGTGTAACTGTATGTGCCTACACATTAGTGAATGATCTGGCGTCTCAGTGCATTCCTCTCCATTCAGATAAACTTCTTGATCATCTTTGAAACATCTGTATGTGTATGGAAGCGACCAGACCTCATGAAGAAAAGCACTACCTAAAGAATACATTTTACAGCTACAGATATTAGCTGTTAAAAAACCAATGAAATTCACAGAAAAAACCATAGGTTATAGACCATATATAGTTAGGAATTAGCATTTACAAAACCTTGAAAATTCACTGAAAAAACCATAGGTTATAGACCATATATAGTTAGGAATTAGCATTTAGAAAACCTTATTTTACTCACACAAAACCATTGAAATTCCATATATAGTTAGTTGCACTAACTATATATCGCGCACCCGCAATCCACTGCTGATGATGTCACATATTACATCATTCATGACATGGTCAGTGACATCACTGATGACATCACTGATGACATCTCAAATGACATCACTGATGACATCATCTAGTGTCTGTGTGTTTTTGTAAAGTTTAAATACGTTTTACATATTGAAGAATGAGTGGATGTATGGAAGACTGAGTGTGTGTGTGGCTGGCTGGGAGGTGTGTGACTCTGTGCATATCAATGTGTACTTGTATCAGTGATTGTATAAGAGAGTAAGTATGTGTTAGTATATGTGTGAAAAGTATGGTGTTCTGTGTTTAACTATAGATGAGGAAATCGAAGTGTGATTGATTCTTCACAGGACTGACTAGGTGTATGAGTGCATATGATAGTGTTCTAATAATAACTGACTGTATGTATGAGTAATTGTATGGGTGAATGAGTGAATGTGTGTGTAGACGTACGAATCAGTGAGTGCGTATGTAGTAACTGGTATTGGTGTGTCATGATGTCATCAGTGATGTCATTTGAGATGTCATCAGTGATGTCATTTGAGATGTCATCAGTGATGTCATCAGTGATGTCACTGAAGTATGGTGTTCTGTGTTTAACTGTATAGATGAAGAAATGGAAGTGTGATTGATTCTTTACAGGACTGACTTGGTGTGTGAGTAACTCCATGGATGAGTGGCAGTGTGTGACTGTCTGCATAGGTGTATGATTGCATATGATAGTGTTGTAATAATGAGTGACTGTATGTATGAGTGATTGTATGGGTGAATGAGTGAATGTGTGTGTAGATGTAGGAATCAGTGAGTGCGTATGTAGTAACTGGTATTGGTGTGTCATGATGTCATCAGTGATGTCATTTGAGATGTCATCAGTGATGTCATCAGTGATGTCATTTGAGATGTCATCAGTGATGTCATCAGTGATGTCACTGACCATGTCATGAATGATGTAATATGTGACATCATCAGCAGTGGATTGCGGGTGCGCGATATATAGTTAGTGCAACTAACTATATATGGAATTTCAATGGTTTTGTGTGAGTAAAATAAGGTTTTCTAAATGCTAATTCCTAACTATATATGGTCTATAACCTATGGTTTTTTCAGTGAATATATATATATATATATATATATATATATATATATATATATATATATATATAAAAATAAAAACTTAAATGAAACAAGGTAGTGTCCAAACATTTTTTTCGGATACTATTAACGGTTTATTTTTCTGGTCGGCAATAGTAGCTTCTTACCTCAAGACATAGTAGCAGCAGGGGGTCGAAGGGTAAGGCTGTAGGTGGGCGTAAATCTGGCCAGACACCAGGCCAGAGTAAGTAAGGGTGGGTTTCCCAGGGGGTGGGGAGGGGGGGGGGGAAGAAAGGTTAATATAGCAAAAAATCCTCATCTGTCTGCCCTTTTTATTTTCTCAGCCTGTCCTTTTTTTCAAAATCAAACTTCTAACATGCTAAAGTTAATATGTCACCAAACGGGGCATAAAACAATGAAGGAGTTAGGGATAGTATCTACAGCATGACATTTATTCATTATATGTCCTGGAACGTTAATGGTCTGCGTGTGAGAGGTAGACGAGATCGTATTCTACAATATTTGAGAGACTCTCAGGCGCAGATCTTAGCTCTCCAGGAAACACATCTCCTTAAAACAGAGGCCACTACCCTACTTAAAAAACAGAGGTGGATTGATAAATTCTGTTCCACAGACCACAATGCTAACATCAGGGGGTAATACTCATTTTTTAAAAATCCGCAAAAGCGCAAATTCTGGACTGCAAAGAAGACCACACAGGGAGATGGCTATTAGTAAGAGTCTCGCTGGATGGTCAGATCCGTACCTTAGTGGGTTACTACGGTCCCAACTCAGATAATCCCTCGCACTTGGACGCTGTCAGGAATCAACTAATATCAGTCCAGGATCCAGTAATCTGGATGGGGGACTTTAACATCGTCCTTAACCCCAGGCTGGATAAATCGACAAAATCTAGAACTTATCGATCCGCCAAATCTAGACAAACCCTTATTACAATCATGACACAACTTGGCTTGGCGGATTTGTGGAGAGAAAGAGTTGGCAACAAGTTAGGGGTGTCCTTCCGGAATAGTCGTTTCAAACACAAATCCAGAATTGACTATGCTTTTTTCAGCTATTTTTAAAGGACACTCTGACAATGATAGACTATCTACCATCACACTTGTCAGACCACTCCGCATTAACATTCACTCTGTTCTAAAAATTTCATTAAACACCCATCCTGGTCTTTTGACCGGACACTCTTGCTCGAAGATGAAGAGGTTAAATTTCTGGTAGCTGAGTCCTCAGCATTTTTTGACATAAATAGAAACTCGGCTGTTGTTTGGGAGAAATTCAAGGCCTTTTTAAGAGGTCAGATTACTAACAGAGCCTCTTATAGGCGAAAAATACATAGAGAAAGGGTAGATAGCCTAGAACAAGACATGAAACTTCTACAGTTAAAGATCGACCCGTCCTCAGGAACACCAGAGGAACAGGAAAAACTGGCCGAGTTAAAATCACAACTTGAAAATATCCTACAGGAGAGAGTAAATAAAAGGTGGGGAGCGAGCAAGATTTCTCAATTTGAATTCGGAGAAGCTGCAGGGAAAGTGTTGGCATGGAAAATAAAATCTGACCAAGCCCTCAAATATATTAAAGAAATCAGGATAGAGGGAGAAGCCACGGTAAGATCCACTAACCTAGATATAGGTAGAGCCTTCTTTGAATTTTTTGAGGCGATCTATAGGGAAGATCTTCCTAATGACCAGCAGGCAAGGGATAGATGGTTAGAAGCTATCACGCTTACAACACTCTCATCAACACAGAGTAAGTCCTTAGAGACTGAGATAACAGAGGCTGAGGTGAGAAAAGCTATTCGTCAATCTAAAAAAGGGAAAGCGGCAGGTCCAGATGGTCTGCCGGGGGAGATTTATAGATCATTGGAAAATATCATCGCCCCATGCTGATGGCCCTATTTAATGGTATCCTAATAGAAGGAGATTTACCGCCTAAATCTTGGGGGGAGGCCACAATCGTACTTATCCCGAACCCAGGGAAATATCCCCTTGAGTGCGGGTCATATAGACCAATATCATTACTCAATAATGACTATAAAAATTTTACAACAATTATTTCAGCAAGATTGGCTAGTGTTATTGGTACTATAGTTCATTCAGATCAAAAAGGATTCATTAAAGGTCGACAACTATCGAACTTGACACATGAATTGATAGGGGCCATAGACATCACAGCCTTTTCCCTACCTTTAGCTACCCTTACCTTAGACGCAACTAAGGCTTTTGATAGAGTCAACTGGCTCTATCTAAATGACGTACTTAAAAAATTCAATTGTGGGGAAGGATTTCGCAGAACTATAAACCAGCTTTACGGTGCCCCTTCGGCCAGGTTGTTGGTCAATGGGGTTTTGACGGATGCCTTTAATATAACTAGAGGTACAAGGCAGGGCTGCCCGCTTTCCCCCCTCCTCTTCAACCTATATATCGAACCGTTTGGCCAGCTTTTGCGGGAGGAGGCTAACATTCCATCTTTTAGCTTCGGAGAATGGGAAAGGCGGGTAGCACTCTATGCAGATGATATCCTGGTTTTTACATCTGATCCAGTAAAGGCATTTCCAGTCATCATTCAGCGGGCAGAAGAGTTTGGTCATATCTCGGGTTATGACATCAACTCGAGTAAAAGTGAAATAATATCATGGAACCTACCAGATATACAGCTTGGGGTAAATATTTCAACCTCCATGCGTTATCTTGGGATAAGAGTTACCCAAGAAGAGGGCAGCATAGGACAAATCAACCTGGACAGAATATACAGTGAGTGTAAAAGACTTTTAAAATCCTGGACTCACTTGCCACTTTCTATAATGGGCAGGGTAAATCAAGTCAAAATGTGTATTCTTCCAAAGTTCACGTTCATTTTTAACGCTATCCCCATGGCATTTGACCTTAAAACGATCGAAAAATGTCAGCGAGAAATTAACTCCTTCATTTGGAATTACAAATCCACAAGAATAGCATGGAAGAAGTTGAGGAGAAGAAGTGAGAAGGGTGGTCTTGCTCTGCCGGATCTATTGTATTATGCATGGGCCTTCCAGATGTCACACTCTAGGATGCTTTTAAAAATGCCATCTAATCTTCCTACTAGGTCAATGTATAGAGCTATGCTAATGGGGGCGAATCTAGCAATAGACGTATTCATGTTCAAATTTGGGAGACAGAAATTCTTTAAAAAAATTAAACTTAAAATTCTACAGTCATGGACTAAAACCTGGCTTATTATTAGAAAAAGACTGGGGTTGTCTTATTATTCCAATCTCTCTCCAATCTGGGACTCGCCTGGTCTACCATCATGTTTGAGAGATAGTCTGTCTTCCATAATAGAACAAGCCGAGATCACAAGATGGGGTCAGCTATTTAAGGAAGGATCACTAATAGCCTGGGATGAGTTATACGATCACGTTGGCCCTGGGCTTTCTAGATTTAAGTACATTCAACTGGAAAGCTGGGCGAGATCCCAGCGCCAAATAGACCCCCACCTTGGGAAGGCTAGCATACTGGAACAACGGTTAGTGGAACGACCAATGAGAGGGAAAGAAGTAGCCATATGGTATTGGCAGTTGCTAGAGGAAATTGACGGGGAGTTTCTCCTTCCAGATGAGTTATGGGGGGAGGAGACTGGTCTTCAATGTGAGGAGATGTGGCTAAACTCCTTCGGTCTTCTTCATAAAATTTTGAAACCATCATGGCTAAGACGAAATCATCTCCTCTTAGCTCATCGGACATATATAACACCGTTGAAACTTTCTAAATTTCTCCCCGACAAAAAGTGCAATAAATGTAACTTTATCGGAGCATGTGATGTTCACATGTTCCTGGACTGTCCTGACATTGCCAGATTTTGGGAAGAAGTGAAGAAAACCTTAAACTCTATTCTAAATGCATCCTTGTCAATAACTGTACCACTTGTCATCTTTGGGTTGGAAGATAGCATCACTGGCAAACCAAGGTCCTTCCTCTTCTATGCAATTTTACTGGCAAGAAGGCAAATCTGTATACATGGGTAGAGAAAACAGCCCCATCACATTCTGGGTAGCTTTCGTCTCTATATTAAACATCTAAAGCTGACCTCAATAGATCATGTAGTAAACGTAACTTTGCTTTCTGGGATATGTTGATCAAATGGAGATAGTATTCCGGGTTTTTTTTTTTCCCGGGTCCTATGATTATGCCATGAATACTCCTGGGACGGGTCTAGCCTAGTTACGATATTGGTCCTGCAGGTTGGAATATACCTAGATGGAGTCAGCGAAAGCCCCTCTGGTTTTGGGACATCTCTGCCACCAATATAACAACTCGCGGCCTTGTGTCGTGCAAGGTGGTTGGTATCTCTCATATGGAGGGTAAAGCAAATGAGGACCAAAAAAAACAAACAAAAAAAAAACACACAAGATGATCGATGGAATGTTGAACAATGGCAAAACATTCACCCCCAGTCACAGATCTGGGTTTAATCCATCGTTATTTTGCTCACCAAGCCACCCCAGTTCAGACATGGCCATATGCAAATCAGTCTTGACCCTGTGCCTCATGGGAACAGTCCAGCCCAAACTGCTAAGACATGTCTTTCCTGGACCAGAATCAAGCATCCTAGGACCCGTTTCTGGCTATCAGCCGTCTTCAGGCAGGAGAGCTTGACTCCAGTAGCGTAGTGAGCATGGGACCCACGTCTGGGCATACCCTTCCCACATAGGGTGAACAGCAAAACACACAAGATGATGGACGGAATGTTGCACAATGGCAAAACATTCACCCCAGTCACAGATCTGGGTGTAATCCATTGTTATTTTGCTCACCAAGCCACCCCGGTTTAGACATGGCCATATGCAAATCAGTCTTGACCCTGTGCCTCATGGGAACAGTCCAGCCCGAACTGCCAAGCCATGTCTTCCCTGGAAAGGAATCAAGCATCCTAGGACCAGTTTCTGGCTATCAGCCGTCTTCAGCCAGGATAGCTTGACTCCAGTGTCGTGGTGAGCACGGGATCCACGTCTGGGCATACCCTTTCCACATAGGGTGAACAGCAAAACACACAAGATGATGGACGGAATGTTGCACAATGGCAAAACATTCACCCCCCCAGTCACAGATCTGGGTTTAATCCTTCGTTATTTTGCTCACCAAGCCACTCCAGTTCAGACATGGCCATGTGCAAATCAGTCTTGACCCTGTGCCTCATGGGAACAGTCCAGCCCGAACTCCAAGCCATGTCTTCCCTGGACCGGAATCAAGCATCCTAGGACTGGTTTCTGGCTACCAGCAGTCTTCAGCCAGGATAGCTTGACTCCAGTGGCGTAGTGAGCACGGGACCCACATATGGGCATACCCTTCCTACATGGGGTGAACAGCAAAACACACAAGATTATGGACGGAATGTTGCACAATGGCAAAACATTCACAATGCACAAGAGTACAAAAACCGTACAAGAGCACAAATGACCCAAGACACAAACATCCCAGCACCCGAAAAGCACACAAGTCAAAGGCACATCGACTCAGAGGGATAAGGGGCCGCAAAATCAAGCTGCAGGGGAGACTCACCAACAATGCAGCACACACACCAACATTGACGACAATGTCGTACAAAGTGCAACCCTTACACCACAGGAAGGAGGACACAACTGGTGTTGCCCGTGTGTAGTAACTAGCCAATCACATCTGGCATTGCATGACACTGTGAGATGATAATGTATGAGTACAACCTCACATTCGTCATGTAGTCAAAATGTCCACTGTCTCCCATCAAATAGCCAGCTTCACCGAAACAGCCAAAATGTACACTGTCATGCAGTGTGAATGTAAACATCTTGAATACGTGAACGTACATGGAACACAGTGTTAACCTGCATCTCCCCGTTACATTGCAGAGGGACAATCAACACCTCCTGCAGAGCAGACCACACATCTCTACAGTGATGAGGAAGAGGACACCCTTCATATTTGCCCAGACACCCTCCAACAGCTCATGGACAGCATCTGCACACCACCCCCAAGAGTAGAGCAGCCCAGCTGCATCGCGGTGACGCCACACCCTGCACAGACTACACAGCAGGAAGCACACACCACCAAGGCTAGCTCAAAGGACCCCCAGGTCCAACACATGGAATTCCAACTCAGTGTGTTAGGGTGCCAGGAGAAGATGGCTGATCAGATGTGGGTGGGGTTGGGGTTGGACCTCATAGCAGCCAAACTCAATGCCATACATGGGTGTCTGAGTCCCATCAGGGACCACTTACAGTCCCTAACGAACACCCACTGTCCGGACCATGCTCACCAACAATCCTTTTGCATATAGCCATGTCTGAACTGGGGTGGCTGAGTGAACTAAAGAATGGTGATTAATTAACCCCAGATCAGTTGACTGGGGGTGAGTGTTGGATTTGTTCAAACGCTCCGTCAATCATCCCCTTTTGTATCACCAACAATCCTTGGCTGACCTCGCTGGGGCCATTACTCGGATACAAGAACTGTCTAGTCAGACAGGCTCCAGCGATGACAGAACAGAGTTGGCACAGATGCGGAGGACAATGGAGACCATGGAGCCGCTGCAGCCTGGAAGTAGGGCTGCCATGGCTGAACACTAGCGAGATGTAGCTGAGATCTTCCATGCCTCGCAGATCCTCATCTTGCCATTGCAGCCACAGAGCCTGTCACAGATAACTGCTGCTGGAATTTTGACACACACATCTCTGCCCCCTGATGTGTCATTGGCACACAGTGATGCAGCTCTACCACCTCTGCCCCCTGATGTGTCAGTGGCACACAGTGATGCAGCCATAACACCACCACACACACGTCACACACCGGACACAAGACGTCTCAGAGGAGTAAGATATAGAGGGTAATGACTGTGTGAAGAAGGAGGCAGTAGCATCCATAGCTGCCACATGTCCTGTCCCTACCTGGTTCAGAACTATGCATCATGCCCAGGAACAACACCTCCCATTGTCCCCTAGAACACTCTGCGACATTCACCTGGACCCCGACATGGACTGTCATATCTGCTCTTGTACCAATTAAACAGCAATCCGGCTGAGGACTGAACTCTTCCTCTCCAAATTAAGGGCCAGATGTAGGAAGCCTAATACCGGTCGGTAACGGACGAAATGACCGAATTTCGGCTGTTACCGACCGGTATTAGGCATTTGGGATGTAGGGGCCTAATTTAAGGATTCGGTAATTTACCGAATCGGTAATTTATGGAATCGGTACATTACCGAATTCTTAAATAGCGATTCGGTAAATTACCGAATCCTTAATGTAGGAGGCACTCAAGTGAGTGCTTTTCACTTGTAAGGATTTGTTATTTACCACCAACTACAAGTTTGTGGTAAATAACAAAAAACGTTAAAAAAGCAATTTTGTGCTTTTTTAACAGTGCCATGTGGCAGACATACATGCCCTTAGGGCATGTATGTGTGCCACATGTGCACCCATGCAGTATACAGGGGTGCAACAGGGTGTCAATGTGACACCCTGCCACCCTTGTAGGTCACCCCCTATTACGATTCTGTATTTACCGAATCGGTAATTCTCATTCATTCCTATAGGCCTCCAGGCCCATAGGAATGAATAGGGAATACCGATTTGGTAAATACCGAATCGGTATTTACCGAATTTGACTGATTCGGTACAATTTACTGAATCATTAGCTACATATCATTTACCGATTCTAAAATACTGAATCGGTAAAATTCGGTATTTTAGAATCGGTAAATGATATTTGCCTACATCTGGCCCTAAGTTTGCATTCTCCCAAGGACTCTGGTTGGCCCACCACTAGGAAAATACGTAATGTGGGCTTGAACTACCCCTCCAGCTCCAACACTCCCCAGAATGTCAATAAAACATTCCAAATCACACAGATGTGTCATGTCCATGTTCACTCATGTGTACAAGAATGGATGAATGTAGGGACATTGATTGCATAAAAAAGGTACACCCTGGTAAATGTCATCAATGAGCATGTTTGACCCTGACCCACATGGACCTTTAGGTGAATGTGAAGGTGTGACCTAGCTATGGCATCATTGTACATGAACAACAATCTTGCATCCCCCAGTGTAGCCCCATGTCCATGTATTGTATGGGACTGTGTGTGTAAATGTCAGAATTGGTAGCCCGCCTGAAGTAGTGTCCCCTATCGCATGTGGCTATAGAACATCTCTTTACATGACCTACACACACACATCAGTTTTAATGGATCATATTGATCCACATGGCAAGAAGTTGGACACCATACTCACATTGCTGAAGACACGTAAGAGCACAGGTCCACCAGCAACTATCCCAAACACAATGTCTGGCTCACAGAGGTGGAGCTGCCAATAGGGATTCACCATCTACGTACAAGGGGCAGTCTGTCCCTCCCTGTGTACGGTCAATGCTCATTGAGGCACACGGTTTGTCATACTAAGCAACACTCATCACAGTTGTACACTGTTGCAGTTGCTTAGACTTTCTTAGCATGTGCGTGTTAGTACCGGCAAGTAATGGGCCACAACAGGCCGACAAATGCTTAAGACACTTAGAGGCAGAATGTGAACGTGTCGCGGTGCAAGAAATGGGGATGCAAAAATAAACACATATCCTTACATTTGGCAATGGTCTCAGCCCACCATGCCTTGCTGGTCAAGTCATGTGATGTAAGGCTTCTGCTCATAGCCGCGTGTCAGGAGACATGACTCACAGCCCATGGGATCTGCATGGAGCTGTACCACCGGACTGCGCCAACTGTGTGCTATGCTGACAGTGAGCAGGTGACAGGGACCAACAAAGTCACATGTCGTGCTACATTGTCATGTGTGTCGTCTCCCTCCAGCAGTATGTCAGCTTTAGGAAATGTGCTAAAGGACGCTGTGCAGCTCTGCCCATGGGGCTGCAGCACCTTGCACAGGTGTGTGACAACACGCGTAGGTGCGCGCATATTAATTCTGAGTCTGAGCGAATGCAGACATGTCCACTGTTGTTCTGGCTTATGGGACCATTCCTCCACCATGTAACACGGTGTTGTGACTTGTGCTCTGGGTGTCAATCAGTTGTGGCTGCAGGAAAGTAGTTACTCGTCCATGAATTCGAGGGCTGCTTCATAGGCAATCAGTTCCAGAAGTATTTCGTTCTCGAATTCAAGGAACATGAGGGAGAGCCAATCCATTAACTGGTCCGGACAGATGTACTCTGACCATGCAGTTTCACCGATCCGCAACACAGCCCAATCGGGGAGCGCCTTGATGTGGTCACTTCACACGATGATTTGTGCAATCCCTCATCCACTACTGCCAGCACATACGCCACATATCAGGGCATCCCATGCATGGCTATCCCGGTTGAACTCCTGTTCTTGGGCCAACAGGGGGCGCACACACAAGTCATAATACAGTTCGGCTATCATTGTGTTGGATAGGCAGACCTTCATGGGCCACTCAAATGGGCATGATCGGCAGTGGAACCAGGGCTGGACGCATGTGATGCAAGCTGGAAACTCAGACGGTAACTGATTCACAAAACTGCCATTGGCAGAGCTCCCAACAGATGTAGCATTCGTGCATGGTATAGTTCACCGTGACAGGGGTTGTGCATGTACCCGGGATTGCCTGCCATTGCGTTTGTTGGTCTCATACCACCGGCAATCCTCAGACCGGTGGCAGTTCTGTGCACGATATGCCACAGCTCAGAGAAATGAGTCGTATGTGTGTTCAACATTTCGACGTATGGTTTATTTTTGGCAATGTGTTGTTAGCATGCCATGCAGGTGTACCTCGAGCAGGGACAAGTTTGTGTGGGGTGTGGACACATTGCTCTTTCATTAGCGCAGGTCGTGGTGTGGAAGTCGTAGGAGTCTGGTATGGTATCTCACTCAGGGGGTGCCGGGCGCAATGGAGACCAAGGTCGGAGGTTGGGATGTCCTTCCGCCTTGTGTATTGAGACAAAGGAGCTTTCATGCCTAATTTTTGTCAGGCTAATGCTTGCATTTCTGAAATGTGATGTGGCTTCACGCTGAAATAGTTGTCAGGCCTTAGATTTAGGGTGCACCAATTGCGAAACACATGCAACAGTTGGCATGTATGAGCCAAGGGCCCTGATTGTCCTTGCACTCCTTGTTAAGTCTCTCTCTCTCTCTCTGTCCTTTGATGAGTGCCTGACACACCTTCTTATCTTGGATATTGCCTTAAAGGCTGTCACTTACAGATTGTCCAGGGATGACCCGCCATGACTCTTCCAAATAGTTGTTTGGCGAGAAATTTGATTGTGATATTTTGTTTGGACTTTCAATAGTGAATGATTCCTTCTGCTTTTTCTTTACTCACGTGACTGTTAGTTGTTGTGATTCTGTGGCATCAGGTAGATGATTATCTTCATGATTTCGTGCTGTTGATGTGCAGTCTCTTGGTCCGGGGGAGGTAGGGGGTGACCAGGATGGGGCCCGGGGGGTCTAGGGATGGCTGGGGGTGGGTGTTATTGCCCTGTTGGGCCTCCGAGCTGCATGATTGTTGGCTCCATGGCATATGTTGTTCTTCAGGTGTGGCTCTGGGCTGTGCTCCCTTGACTGCTGCTGGTTGTCGTCCGCCTTTACACCAGGTCAGAGCAGGTGTTAATTTCCTGCTGCTAATGCGCCTTATTGCATGTTTTGTTTCTTATCGCAGATCTGGCTGGTCGTTGAGAATGTTGAGTTGTGGTGTTGTTACGGCTTTTTGCTCAGGAACACCTACTCATTAGCGATAGTTGCGGGGTCATCATTGGCGATGTTTTTTGAGGATGCTATTGCCGGAAAACTGGTGATATCGGCTGTTAGCACCAGCTTGTGAATGGGGCAATAACTTTATCGCAACTTTGGCTGCGATGAAGTGCCGATAACTCAGCGATAACTCCTTGAGAATATGCCCCTGGGGTTTCACATAAAAGACAGGCATTAGGAAACCATTCAGTTTCACGTCATTTCTTCACTCCAGTTTCATGCAATTGTAGGTGTGAGAAGTTGGCCTGATGTATGATGTCCACAGTTCTGTGGACATCATACATCTGACATCATACGTCTGCCTGTACTTGCCCAAGTTATTAGGACTTATAGTAGAGGACATAGCTATGTCCCCCTCACAGATCAGAATTGCCTGAGTAGGGATTCTGACTAAGGCAGACTCCATCTCAGTACCCAGGGTTAACCCCACTATAGCCTTGGGTTGTGTACTACCACTGCTAACTGTACTAGGGGGTGCAGATGCCTTAGGGGCTGCAGTGGTAGGAACTGGATTTCTCTTAGTGCATTCACTTCCCCAATGAGAAGTGGACTTGCAAAAGTTGCACCAAGGTTTCTTTGGGCCATCATTCTTCTTTTTCTTGTTACCATTTTGGGAACCACCCTCCTTATTACTATTTTGGGGGCCTGTAGAAGACTTCTGGTCTTTTTCTTTCTTATCTCCACCCTTCTGGTCTGCTTTCTACTGATCACCTCCTTGGTTCTGGGGTTTCTGCTTAACCCTTGTTCTGACCCATTTGTCTGCCTTCTTTCCCAATTCTTGGGGAGAGGTCAGATCAGAGTCTACAAGGTGTTGATGCAACAGCTGGTTTGTACAGTTATTAAGGATCTGCTCTCTCATTATAAGATTGTACAATCCTGTATAGTCTGAGACTTTACTTCCCTGCAACCAACCCTCCAGAGCCTTAGTGGCACAATCAACGAAATCAGTCCAGCTTGAGTCTGTGCTTTTTGGGTGTCTCTGAACAACAACCTGTATTGCTCAGTGGTTAGGCCAAACCCATCAATAAGAGCACTCTTCAAGACAGAGTAGTTTTTAGCATCCTCAGGTCTAACTGTGAGGAGCTTATCGCTCCCTTTCTCAGAAAAGGAGAGCCACAAGATTGCTGCCCACTGTTCTTGAGGGACCTGCTGTACTATGCAGGCCCTCTCTAGAGCAGTTATCCATTTGTGGATATCATCCCCATCTCTGTAGGGGGGCACAATCTTACTCAGGTTTCTATGATCATAGGCCCTGTATTTATCCTTTGGGATAATGCTGCCACCAGTGGGTATTTCACCACTCAACTTCTGTTCTCTTGCAAAAGGAAGTCTAGCTTGGGCCAGGGCTAACTCTTCCCTCTCTATTTGTAGGTTAACAGCTCTCATCCTGGCCTTATGCTCTTTTCTGTAGGGAGAAGTCATTCCCCTTTGAGATTCTCTTGAGGCACTAGAAATGTGGGAATCCCTGGAAGGGGTTCTCTCTCTCCTATTGCCTGGGAGAACTCTGCTATTGGGTTTGGAGGGGTGATTCCCTCCTCCATTCCCATGTAGGACCAAGTTGGCTTGGCTAAGCCTTACCACTGGTACCTGGTTTCCCCTCTGATCTTGGTCTGACTCTTCCTCATCTGATTCAGGGTCTACTTCCTCATTTTCTACTTCTGGGGAGGTATTCTCAGTATCTGGGGGATGCACTCCTTCTCCTGAACCTGAGGGGGCTATTCTGCCTTTCTCCAGGTCATCCTTCTCCAGGATGGCTATCATGATAGAAATGGTAGGGTTGTGACCCTTTTTCAGCTTCCTGGCAGTGCACAGGGCACTCAGGTCTCTATGGCTGAATTTGTCTTAGTCTGAGGTTGCCTGTGGAGGGTCAACCACCACAGGTAGAGAGCTCGGAGCTTCACCTATGGCAGACATGACTCTAGTGTGGTGTAAGTGATGCACCTACCTACACTAAGTGTTTTCCTACTGTACCTTGCTAGTGAGTTGTAGTCAGGGTGTGCTAAGCCCTTTTATCTACAACTACTAAGTTCAGTAGAACTTAATATGCTAAGCTTTGTTTATATGTACCTAAGGTACTTAATGTGATCTTTCAATTTGATAAAAAGATTGCAATGGTAAAACAACAGCAAGCTCAAATCCGTACCGCTGCTCACCAATGTGAGAAGTTGGCCTGATGTATGATGTCCACAGTTCTGTGGGCACCTTGTATCAGTCCAAACAATCCCTTATGGTGGTGGTTGTAAGTCAACCTTAAAGACAAGCTATCCTAGAGGTAGCATGGACTAAGCAGCCTAAAGGCTTAACTCAAGAGGACATGTGAAGCCAGCTGTTTTACAATATGCAATCCTGTATTATCAAATGAAAGGACACCACCCAAGTTATATATTATAAAAATATATGTATTTATTCTCAGAATAATCCCCACTACTCTTTATGAGCAATGAAGCACAAGCGTTTAAACAAAAGCACAATATAACATATACAAGTTGCACAGTTATGGATGAGGCCGGTGGCCACTCAAACAATATATCAATAAAGTGGTATAACAATCACTAATCGATCGGGGGTAAGGCCTAGGGCCTTGGGAATCGCTGGGACTACACTGGACTAACAGCAGTTAGGACGGGAGTAACCCGTGGGATTCGGGTGCAGTGCAGAAAGCACACGCATGCACCAATGCAAAGTCAATGGTGCGTAAAAGTTATCGAGTTACAGTTTTAAGAGTCTTCCGACTGGACTAGAAGGACAAAACTTTAGACTTAGACACTAGAGGTTTTAACCACTACAGGAGCACCGGTGTTCAAGAGTTACCTCACCCACAGGAAGCGGGTGCACAGGTGCGAAGATGTGTCGGGTTTCGTCACGAAGATCTAGGGTGCCTGGAGATGAAGATGCTGCAGGCGTCCAGAAGAGAAGTGTCTGGTGCGATCCAAGGGTGGATCGAAGATGATGGGTTACTGAAAGCAGAGGGGACAGAGTCTGGGTCACTAGCCAGTGACCAGGAAGGAACGAGGAAGGAACCAGGCGATGTCGGGCGCAATCAGGTTGATGTGGTGAAGCTTGTCTTCACTGCCACGTGGACTCTGGAGCACCGAGGATGTCCTGGAGTGGATCACAAGCTGTCCCACAAAGGCTCTCGCTGTCGGTGGTGTCGGCTTCCGGATCAGAGTCAACAAACCTTGGCAAAGGCAACCCACGCAGGATTCAAAGATGGCTTAACACTCGGACCAGCAAGGTCAGAGCGGGTGCTCCTTTTCAGGGGAGTGAGGGCCGGTCTGGAGCAACCAGACTAGCTGTGTAAATTCTTAGGTTTGTTGGTTCTGGGGCCACTAGCCAACGGGCAAGCGACCGGACCAACGCGTCAAGCAGGAAAATGGAAAAGGGCCCCACGCAGCACTCGTCGAGTGTGGAGGGGTGAGCTTCGGTGCAAAAGCTGCTCGGGGCTGGTGCTTCTCAAACTCCAATGCACAGCTTCGAGGAAGCCTTGGATGCTGCACGGTCAGCGCTTCATGGTTTTTCCAAGATGGCCGCTCCCACGCTTCAGGTCGCCTCCACGGGTCTCAGCTCTGCATAGACTGTGGATCGGGCTGTTAGAAGGCAGGCACGCTGGGTCTTCTTGATCTCTGTTGCTCGAGTTTTGGCGGGAACTGCAACAAAGCAAACGTCGAGGTGCTGGATGGTGCCTGTTTGCACAGGGTGGTCACTCTTGACCACAAGGGAGATTCTTCAGTCTTCTACATCGAGTAGGATGTCGAAGGGTCCAGAGTTTCATTTCATAAGTTTCAGTCAGGATAATCTGATGTGCATTGGCACTGCTCCCACCTATATTCCAAATCTGGGGGCTGGATTACCTGCTAGGTCCTTCTTATGGGTGGGACCTGGGAAGGGGGTGGTTACACCCCTTTCCTTTGTCCAGTTTGCCGCCAGGACTGGGGCAGGATGGCCCCAGAACCGGTTTGACTGGAATCTGCCCAGGGACACCTTGTGTGCCCCAGGCAGTGTCTAGTTTCTTTCAACCCTCCCTGCTACAATCCACTATCTCCTGTCTGGGGTGGTGTGACACCTCCCTGTGACAGGAGATCCTTTGATCAAGCGTCCTCTGCCGAGTTTCGGTCAGCAGCAGGAGGCCAGACTCGTGTCTGTGGCAGCAGCGTCCATTTTGTGATGCTGGGGCTCTGGTTAGGATTAACCGCGTTTTCAGTAAAGTAACATGTCTTCTCCCTCTATAAGGGTGGAATGCTACCCCCGTCGCCAGAACTGGCAAGGGGGTAGTATTCCAAAATGTATGACACCAAACACAACATGTTTTGATAAAGCCAAACCAAAGTTAGCATTAACCGCGAGGATTATAATGCACTTAAGAGTATATGGTATGGCAGTATCACTGGAACAGCAGTAAGGAAATGGTTCCGAACGCTGCAGACAGGCTCAGCTCATGCTAGAGCACCATCTCACATAAAACCAAGCACTCTGCCTCCAGGATTGTAAAGGCCTGCCATAGGAGTGACTTATAGGTGTATATGTGTCCAGATATAGGGTAAGACATAGGTATACTATATCAAAGAAGGGGTGATTACACCACCTTGCCCCCAGCTGTGTGAGCAGCCAGTTGTGTCGATTTAAGTACCAGCCAGGGGTGGCAAAAGATATGCTGCAGCCCCTGGTAGGCCTTGGATGCACCTATGCCCTGAGCACCTATAGTGCATGGTACAGGGGCTGACAAGGTGTCCAGTACCAAATTGGTGATGTACCTATAGTACGTGTATGTGAATTTAGAGAGAGAACAGCAGGCTGTGGGTCTGATTAGCAGGCCCACAGCCACATTAAGTCGAAAAGCAGTGAAGCAAAAAGCAAAAATTGGGGTGACCATAGGATAGCAGACCCTACTCTCCTACAGTAGGCCTCCCTTGAATGATGAAGCACAATCACTAAATCAACTGGAGATACCATTTCATGAAATTCACTTCCACTCATTGTAGAACTCATTGTCTGACAAACATGGCCACATTGCAACACATAGCTCGAGTTAGTGATTCCAGCCCCTCAGTATTACCCGCATGTTATGATTCCTTACGAGAAGTGTTTGAAAAGAAAAAGGATTCTACCCTGCCGCCCCTTCGTCCCTCTGACTGCCGTATTGACTTGCTTCCTGGAGCAAAAATCCTGTGCAGTGGCATTTACGCTTTGACATAAAAAGAGAATATCTATTTACGAGAATATTTGAACGGTATGTTACAGAAAGGATTCATTCAGCCCTTGAGATCGGTCACATCGTCTCCCCTTTTTTTATACCAAAGGGGGGGGGGGTCTTTGGTGTTGCATAGACTATCGAGCCCTTAATGGTGTGACAATAAAGAACAGATACCCTCTGCCTTTAAGTCAATCTCTGCTCGACCAAGTAAAAAAGGCTACCCTTTTCACCAAACTTGATCTAAGAGGTGCCTATCATTTGGTTAGAGGAGAGAGGGGCATGAATGGAAAACTACTTTCCGTACGAAGTTGGGGCTTTATGAATATCTGGTGATAACCTTTGGGCTGTGTAATGCCCCGCAGCATTCCAATTTTTTATTGATGATGTATTAAGAGAGACATTGGACGTTAACACTATAGCATATATAGATGACATCCTAATCTATTCTTTATCGATTGAAGAACACATTGGACATAGGAAGAGTGTGCTGACATGCCTGAAAAAGAACAATCTGTATGTGAAAATGGATAAATGCAAGTTTCACGTTTCTGAAGTTACCTTTTAGGTTTTGTGCTGTCAGCAAAAGGAGTGACCATGGATCCCCAAAAAGCCGTTGCCATCACTCAGTGGCCATCTCCTCGCTCTGTGAAGGAAGTGCAGAGTTTTTTGGGGTTCACTAATTGTTACAGACGATTCACAAATGGTTTTGCAACTTTGGCCTTTCCTATCACCAAATTACTCAAAAAGGGGACACCTTTTGTGTGGACACTGGCCCCTGAAAACGCCTTTACCTGCCTAAAAAACTCTTTTATCACTGCCCCTGTTTTGAGACACCCCGATTCCTCTCAACCATTCATAGTAGAAGAGGATGCATCCCAAGTGGCAGTTGGAGGAGTTTTATTCCAGAGAAACAAACAAACAGGTCACCTAAACCCAGTTGCCTTCTATTCTCACTCCACCTGAAATCAATTATTCAGTCGGAGACATAGAATTACTTGCAATAAAAAAAAGCATTTTAAGAATGGCGCCAATACCTGTTCGGAGCCCAACACCTGGTTACTATTATCGTTGTAATACTATTATCACAGATCACAGGTATCTACAGGTTTTGAAGGCAGCCAGAGCCCTGTCTATGAGGCAGCTACGGTAGGCTCATTCTTTCAGTAACTATGACTATATAATACAATTTCAGGCAGGCACCAAACATGGCAAAGCAGATGCACTATCTAGATATGGTTATGATCTGTCTGAAGGCCAGCCCTCTATCCTTAGTCCTGAACGCATCTTGGGAGGTGTTTTTTCAGAAGAAACCTTCCTGAAAGAGGTATGTCAGTCACGGAACAGTGATGAAGTCTAGATCTTGAGTCCAAACATCAAGAGTGAGAAATCAGAACTTACTGTACATACAAGGAGGTTTAGTTCTCCCAACGAAGGAATTACAAATGCAAGCTCTAGAGTGGTGTCATGCATTAGCAGGACACCCAGCCCTTAAAAAAACTCTTGCCCTACTTAAAAGACATTTTTGGTGGCCATCTATGAATCATGACACTTATTTGTTTGTCCAGCAATGCCCTGTGTGCACAAAGCAAGCGCTCCCACCAGGTTCCTGCGCGACTATTGACACCTATGCCTACACCTCCTTTACACAGCATTCCATTTCTATGTATTTTATTGTAGAACTACATCCTACTTAACAAGGGTATTCAGTTATATTAGTAGTTGCTGACATGTTGTCGAAAATGTCCCATTTCATACCCTTAAAAACGTACCAAAGGCTAAAGAACTTGCGTACATTTTTCTTCAACATGTGGTGCGCTTTCATGGTTTTCCTTCTGGTATTGTGTCAGATAGAGACCCCAATTTGTGGCTAAGTTCTAGAAAGGGTTGAACACCTTGTTACAAATAGACGTGAGGCTCTCTTCTGCTCATTACCCCCAAACAAATATCCAAACTGAAAGGGTCAATCAGTGCCTAGAACAATACCTCAGGTGTCCGCTACTGCAGGCAGATCATGATTGAGACTCTTTTCTTTTGACTGCGAAGTTTGCTTATAACAATGGTGATCATGCTTCCATAAGGGTTTTCCCCTTTACTGTAACTACGTTGTGGCCTCCTGTCTCTGTCTCTGCAGGTTCCTACTGATACCCTGCTGCAGTAGATCTTGTTACTTGACACCATGATACTCATGTTGCGGCTAAACAGACTTTGTGAGGAGGCCAAGTGTAGTTACAAGGATGGGGCTAATCAGCATAAAATACCACCTCCGAATTATGTAGTGGGCGACAAGGTTTGGTTATCTACTCGAAACATCAACGTTAAGGGGACAAATAAATTCAAACCCCATTTATTGGTCCATACGTTGTTACTAAGGTGGTAAACCTTGTTGCCTTGAAACTCGAACTGCCTGATTCTTTACGGATCCTCATGTGTTTCACATGTTTCTGTTGAAGCCTGTCACCCCAGGTACTGTTGTGCCTGATCGGCCTCCCCCTGTTTTGATTGATGATGAACCTGAGTATGAAGTGGCCTATATTGGGGACTCTCGCAGGGTACGTGGTGGGCTCCAGTATTTGATTCACTGTAAGGGTTATGGTACCGATGAACAGTCCTGGGAGCCTGCTTCTAATGTTCATGCTCCTCACTTGGTGCGGTTATTTCATCGGCCTTACCCCACTAGGCCGAAACCTGTTCTGGAGGGGGGTCTTGGGGGGCATGCACTGTCAGGCGGCCCACCTCGTGGCAGCCCTTGGAATCCGCATCGCTGCCTCTGACGAAGGCCCCACATGCCTTCACCCGCCAGCTGGTGGGGGCGGCGCGTGAGGTCTTCAAAAGGTGGGGTCTGCATCAGAAACGTGCTTCACATTCCTGATCAGACCCCGCCAGGCCTCCCGTGTATTTCCCATGTTCCCTTCTCCTTGTCTGTATTCCCAATTGCGCATCAGAGAAGAGTCTTGCTTCTGTGTGTCTCTAAGTCTGCATCCTGTATTTCTTTGAGTTCTCTCCCGGGTGAAGTGATTCTAGGTGCCACTGAGACAGCTCGCAACATTGTTGTTTCCTAGCATTGCAGGGCAGTTAACTGCTGCCTTATGTCCTGTCCCTGTACAAGCGGAAAATAATAGGTATTTTTAAAAAAAATTGGTTTAGGGGTAATAGGTTACTCTTCATTTCACTCCTTGTAAATTCCACCCCATACTTATCTGATTGTTTGGATCCTTGTTGTTTGGAGGAGTGCTTTGTTCCTCTCGGTTGTGGCTTCCTTTGTTGTTTTCCTCTTTGGCCATCTCATATTCATACCTGTAAGAATTATTAAGAGACCATGAGTATTAGTTTCTTTGACGGACCCAGCAGTATTTTTTTTTGTTTCACCTATTTTTGTATTCTGTTTTCTCCTGATCAGGGAAATGAGGTTTTTTTCCTGATTCAGGCAAACAAGAATGCAATTTTTGGGTCTGTTGATAGTTGATGATGGTTTATGGGAGTTGTTATATTTCCTTAACATCCTTGCTTTGGGTTAAACTCCTGCAGTCCTTATGAATAATATGTGTGCCTTTATTTTCTAGATGCGTTATGTGAATCTGAAGAACTGTAATCTTCATTCTCAGGGGTCTCACTAATACAAAGAACTTGGCACAGAAGCTGAAATATGAAAAGACATCTTTATTAAACTTAATTAAGTGAGATTACGTCACACAGGAGCCTTAGCAACTGAATGAGGCAGTCTAAAGAGTACAGAACACAGAGGCCTTTTATATGCTTAGGGTTACAAACTCAGCACAAAAGTAAGGGGCAGTCCTAGCTTTTGCAAGCATGCAAAATACCTAATATGGACATACAAGATCTGCAAAATATTAGCCAATAGGAAAACATTCAGAACAAGGCATCATGTAACCAGAACGTCCCCCTTAAGTGTGTTTCTGCCTAACCCATAAGTCAATCAATTACAGCACCTATAGGTCAATCAGTAATGGCAGAACATGTCTGTATTCAGTTAGGCCAGCTGGTGTCTGAAATTGTTTTTCAAAACAAGGACAGAGGGGGTTTTCAACACGTTGCAGTCCAAAGGGCAGAGACACTTCATGAATAGATCAGCCTGTGTAAAGGCAACGCAAAATGATGACAAATGTAAGATGGAGTCAAAATTAAAGAACCTCAGACTCTCCTTTTGCCATTACACAGGCAAATCCTAATTCATTGCTAGGTGAGCATTCTACTCATTTTATAAAAACAAGAATATGTAAGCTATCAGCAGGAATACAAAGAGAACGAAGCATTTAACAATTAGATAACAGAAGAAAGTAATGACCACTATTACAAACAGGTTTATAATTTTTTTTCACAACCCTAGGCAAAAACAAATCCTAAAATTATTTTGCAAACATTTTCAGGGCTCCTAGTTATTTCAGCAAATATTGACAATGCCAGTAAAACAATAAGAATCAGTCTCCAAACACCCATTTTATGCAATCGCACGGGAAATACCCAGAGTCCGTCCAAGCCTCTCTGGCAGGCTTCTATTGTCCATCAAATCTGCTTCTGTTGTTTTCTTCCGCATGGGCCTCTTCATTCAGGCCTTTCATGAAAATGGTGCTTCTCTGTATCCGTTGGAGTGCCCTCATGGCAAACACTCACAGCTCACTTAAAAGTCTCAATGTCTCAATGCAGTGCACCAATATTTCCTGTGCTGCAGGCACTACATATATTGTGCTCTTCGTTAGTCATGGGCACAGATCATCTCATGCAGACCCAAGTACTATTAATCGGGAAAGAGCAACAGACTTTCACACTCAGCAACACTTTCAGGCTCCAACACTCTCATTTCAGTGTCAGAGGATGCTCGGGCTGCTCTTTCATTTAATCATAGGTACCGCAATGTAGTGCCTTTTGCCAATCTTGGATCCTCCGGTGCACTGCCTTTCCGTTGGAGCAAAGAAAAGGGGGGGTGTGGCCAAAACTCAGGCCAAGGGGCTCAAGGGACTGCACACTGTCAGAGGTTACCAGCACATGACAGGAGGAAAACTGAAGCCTCAAAACAACAGGGATCCTTCTCTTTTGCTCTTTTGCACTGAAACTGGTTCTGTGGCAAAACCAGATCCTCCTTCTTTTCTGATGTTCAACGCCTTCTGATGAAGCAAGCACAATACTTTGGAGATACCACTGATGGCACGCTTGCGATCGCTGTCCAGTCTTGCTACTTTTCTGGGTGCTGGGACTTTTCATCTATAGCTGTCACTGATGGGATTGTGGGTGAGTTCCGCAGGTTATTATGACTTAATCCCGCAGAACCTAGTGACGTAGGAAATGTGACACAGTTGTTAGTTTCCTTCAATTAAGTACAAAAACAGTTCATTGTATAACAAGGGGACTGCAAGCAGGTGGCCTGCAATCTTTAAAGGAGTGGCCATACGTCATGGGACATTTCTGGTCTAGAATACACTGTCATTCTCAAAGGCAATACAAAGACAAAGGCAGTAGGCAAAACAGTGCCTCTAGCCTCTTCAATTGGTTTCCATATGAGAGCATATCCTCTACCATCTAAGGGTAGATAGCTACATGGGAATTCTATCTGAATGGATGTCCTCACACATAGTGGCATCGTCTAATGGGGTAAACACATTTTTTTCTCTCAATGATTACATATAGGTGTTCTCTAATTCCTTATCTAGAACATCTAAAAAGAGAAATTGCATAATACAGATTATCAGGGACATGTAGATACCTCCCTTTTAATAACTGTGCATCAGGTGCACTATGCAATACACAGGCTAATGATCAAATGTGGAAACAAAAGACAAGAACTAGAGAGTCCTGGTATTTCCATTATTTGGAACACATCTAATCCACCAAAAATTAAAGCAGCAGAAAAAAGGAACTAAAAAAACCAACTTAGAATAGGCATTGAATTTGTCATATTCAAAAAACGTAAGGTGTCTCCTATTGAGGTGGAAAACTTGTCTTACTATAGTATTGAGTCAGTTAACCAGTCCATCACTACCCTGACAGTCAGACTGGAAAACATCAAAGTAGGCCTAAAGAAAAGTCTTGAAAACCAGTCTGGTCATACAAAAGGAATAAATGAGCTGACTGGTGAAAAGAATACGGAAAAGGGAAATGTGAGTAGGACACAGCTAAAATCCCCAATAACTAGGCACAATGCAACATCAGTCAGGGGAGAAGCGGCAAAAGAAAAATCTATAGGAAGAACAAGAAATTACTCGGGTGATAGTCAAGTTTGTGACATAATACCAAGAGTATGGGTGATGCACAAAAGTCAAAATAGTACACACATTTTAACTCTACCGCTGGCCCCTACACCATATACCGTAATCTCAGCTAATGTTCCAGTTCCTTTTTCAGGGAAAAAATGAAAAGTTTAGGTCACCTTTAGCAAGAGCCACAAATCTATAATTTCATCCTTAGGTCCAATCAAGGAAACATAAATCTAGGGCTGCCTGTTCCTTAAGGGAAGAGGACAGTATCGTGACTAATTGCAGGTGACACACTTTGATCCTGTATATCTTTTATTTTACTTCAATACTACATAGCCAAATTTGACATACACTGGTGAAGTGTTGTTTGTCTTGTTCACAGCATGAAAAATCCTATCTGTGAAATTTAGTATCAGCGCAAATTCACCCAATTGTTGTGCAGCGATATACATCGTCATGTAGAACCCTTCACAACACAGGTGAACTTGTAATAGTATCTAAAGCAGCAACATAAAACAAAAACATGCATAAAATAAAAAAAATAAAAAAACGCACATGTCAAGCCATCAGATATACTTGCTGCATATCAAGCACAAAAAGCATAGACAAAACAATAGCATATGTAAATAAGCGGTGACACACAACACTATTGCATGCACTTTATGCACTGTGAACCTGCAGCCCAAAACCCAATATTCGGGCCTGCTTAATTTGTCAGGTTTAAAATCCTCACCCTCCTTTTGACAGCAGATCACCTGTTAGTGGAGATTTGGCTGTCAAACACAACTTACTGTGTCGTTTCTGACACACAGGACCAGCAGGAACAATTCATAAAAGGATAAAATGGAAAAATATGTAAAACGCACGAACATTTCTTTTCATAAGAAGTCAAAAAAAAAAAGCACATCTTTTTCAACATACTGCTGACACTGCACATAACACACAAAATATCAACTGTAACCAACCATCTTTTGAAAACATGCTAAACCACCTTAATTTTGACTTCCCAAAAACTCTTTCACAGACACTCTGCGTGTCCCGTGCACCAACACCCTTTGAGGCCCTGCTTTTCCAAGCAATGATTTCTCCATCTGTTTACACTTACTCCTAACTCCCACCTCACTGACCTTAAGGTCAAAATCTGCCTTGCGGGCTCCTCAGCCCTCTCCCTGTTCCTCAATCTAAAGCTGAAAAAGACAAAAAACCTTCTCAACTCTTTCTAACCTGCAATAACCAACCCTATTTAAAAACACATGATATACATATTACTCCTGTTAGGGGCTACAATTTATTTCTATACACCGATTATTAAAACAGTTACTGTGAATAATTCGCAGAACATAATAACACACATACCAGTTTTTAGAACAAATGCTTGTTTGCAATGGTACTCATTTCATCAACCTTAAATGGATGAACGTCTCAGTTAGGTCCAACCAAAGTTAAAACCTTCCACCCTGATATTAAACTCAAACCTCTGCACCGGGCACATTGGCTCACTGAGCCATTTAAAAGCAAACCCAAATGGGAACAACCTGCAAATTTGTATTGTACCTAAATGTATGCATTTACTGAAGCCTAAAGCACTTTAAAGCTATTGTAAATGGCAAGAATGCCCAAATTTTACCCAAATTCGACTTTGATATTTGGGGCACTTAAAAGTAAATATCCTATAATTGTGATACATATTAATCATCCTCAGAATGTTCTTTACAAATTGCAGAGATTGGACATTAGACATATCTCATGCAAATCCTGAGAAAAATGAGTTTTTCACGCCAGCGCCAAGTGAAATTCTATATGCTAATGTCCTCATTATGCAGTATAACATAACTTAAATTAAATTATAATGCTAGGAGGTCACAATATAAGTATTAAGCTTCATGAATAATAAAAAACGAATTTTGTAGCACTTATTTTTAATAATTATTTTGCTTAATAAATAATTATTTTTAATAAACCCAATCATTTTTGATAATTCCACATATTAAGGTTCTGTAATTCCTCGAATCTGACTTCATTTTCTTTTTTTTTTTGCTCTGTGCCACGTAGGCCTGCAAAGGCAGCCTGGCGAACAAGGTGGCCCGGCCTCCCCAGTTTATGTACACATTAACCAGGTTTACTCTGAAATGAACTGTAAGAAACTGACCTCTTCACCTGAAACTGACCTCGCAAAGCCAATTTCCCTGATTGATCTTTATCTGAGATTGCCAATCAATGTTCAAGACATCGTTAACGTTTTAGTTTCCTTGCACATGCCTTATCTTGCTTCAGCATCTGTTACTGTTTCTTTTTTTTTTAAATGTTTCTTCATTACATAGGTTACTTATTATTTAGCAACAGAACCAAGAATATGCTTAGAGAAATGCTTAAAGAGAGGAAAACCCTTAATTGAAATGTCTTCCTATAATACAAAATAGTGAACCTTAGTTTTGGAACCTTTTTAAAACAACATTCTGAAATGCAAAGTTTCACCCGTGCAACTGAGGGCAACGTCCTGGCTTGAGTAAATATTCCTGTCTATTTAGCTTGTCTCTCAGTGTTTGTAACATGAGCACGGTGGCTGTCTATTTAAAACTAAAACTAAGACATTTCAAGTTTCAAAATGCATGTACAATACAGCAAAATCCAATGTATTCAGATGATTTGTTTGCCTGTTAATATCTAATACAATGTTTCTAAGGAAAATGCTGTAAGTTTATTTCTTTTTTGCAAAACACCCAATTTCGTTTTTGGGGGCTTTTTTATTCCTAGTATATGTGAATATACATTTTAGTTTTTAAGCATTTAGACATTTTGCTTAATAGACTGAAAACATTAAAAAAAAACACGAACAGACATTGAGCTCATTTCAGACATAAACAGAAAGGGGTCAAATACTCAGGACACACAATACGGCGCGCTTTAGCCATTTATTTCGTGAATAGCGCCATCGCTATTCACTTACAGAAATTGCACTAATGGGAAAACCACATAGACATTTAAACACATATTTAACCCACATATCAATACTCAGAACAAAAACAAAGGACAGCCCACAGACTGTACCTAAACCAAACCATTTGTAAATACTAGTTGTAAGTCATATTTACAAGAAACGCTTCTCAATTGTGTTCCAAAAGACTGCAAAAACAGCCCAACAGACTGATGTATGTCCAAGAAGCGAAAATACACTCAATTCACTAGCTTTGGCTGGCAGAACACCAAAAATTGCTCTGCATATCTTCATTCATAAAATTGCACAGAACAAAGGATCCTTGTATGTATTATGTCCATATTTTAATTCCCTGGGGATGCAGAATCACCAAGGAAGAAATAAATGTAAGATGGAGTCAAAATTAAAGAACCTCAAATCCTACGTCCTAGTGCTATATGCTTATATATTTGATTATGACGAATCCTTCCTCAGGTATAAAAGCAGAAATAAGTAACAGATCTACTACTGCTTGCTAGTGTTTAGTATGCACTTACCCATGTGTCTTCTCCTTAGGGTGCCCTGGTGAAACATCATCAGATGAGCCAGTGGATTCACCCCCTTCTCCCTTTCCTTATTTTGTCTCCCCTTCTTTCCCACCTTCCCTCTTTTGCTTTCACTGTGTTGGGCGAAGGAGGTGGGTGAGAGAAGTTGGGATCTAGAATCTGTTCCATCCATTTCACTCCTGCAGAATACCCAGGTGCGCCCCACACTGACAAGGGATAAGCATCAGTCTATATTTTTCCTGCCATATAGTTCTGAAAAGATAATTGATTTGGCCCCATGGGTGATTCTGTATTTTGATAGGCTTATGAAGAAGAAGGGTTTTGAGATGTATCTTAGTCGTTGTCGTAAGGCAAGGAAACTTTTCCTGCAGGTTACTGTGCCGTTGCAATAGTCATGTGCTATGTTGTTTGTGAAGCTGTTCCATTGTACATGCTTTTTTTCCCTCATCCATGCCAGAATTATCTCTGTGGTGCTGTCGCGGAGAGAGCAGGTCATTGGTCTTGGAGCACAATAGGAGTTCAGGGAAGGTTGAGATTGTCTTCCTGATGGAATTCTGTTGGCTCTTTCAATCTCAAATTATTTGTCAAATTTAAGATCGAGAACCTTCTGTATTCAGGTTTCCAGAAATTCTCCCTCCGAGTCTTCCGGTAGGCCAATGATTAGCAGATTGCTGCTACAGTTTCAACCCTCCAGCTCACATACAACCTCGGACAGTTTGGCAATTTCTGTAGCCACATCTGAGGAGCACTTTTGTAGGGATGAGGTGGTATCTTCTAGGTCACTTATTCTATTTTCAGCGAGTGTCATCTTGCTTATTATCCCTTTCATATAATTCCTGCATTTATATTGCCTTGCATCACTTCTGTGATGGTTTTGTTTTCTTTCACCAGTATATGCAGAGAGCTGAGAAGTTGGAGAATGAGGTTCATGTTCTTTGAAGCATCTGGTTTCATTTTAATCAGAGACTCAGGAACTGGAGGCTTCTCCTTGTAGCTTTTTTGTCTGACGTTAGTCTCCTTAGTCTCTCTCAATTCTTTGTTTTCCTTATGTCTGGAGTCAACCCTACTTGTGTTTCTTTTAGTTTAGTAGTCATGATAGTTTGCACAGTTGTTGGCTCCACGTGCTCCTAACGATTATCTTTGTTCCAGGGCTTGTGTGTGGGCCAATTAGTTACAACAATGGTTGGAGATGTTGCACCCTGCAATCAGTATATCTTATTCATTTTTGGCCACATTCTCAGTGAGTATAATGAAGGGATTCTTATAGGCATATAACGGCCATCAGAATGATGTATTGTCATCAGAGAGCCACCATTTTAAAAGCCAGGTAAGTGAGCGGATGAGTAGGTCTCCCTGGTTTTGGTATTGTATGGTGCATGGTCTCAGATGCATGATCATCCCTTTGTGAGGGTGCTAGTTGAGTTCATAAGTAGATTAGAAGTTGAAATTAGATTGCTCTTCATAAAGGCATGCTCTTCCTACCGATGTGTTGTTTCCTTTACTAGCTATTGAAGGTGATAGATGCTCCCATACTAGTCTTTAAATGCTACCTTCAATCAAGAATCGGCAGGGTAGCAATCTCCGAGTATTGTATGATGCGCAGCAGCAGAGGCATATCATTAGGATGAGTGTGCCTCAAATGAAGGCTAAGATTGGTTGATATTGAACATGTTTTTTTATTGCGTAAGTGCCACCATTTTGGCAGTCCCTAAGGTAAGAGTGGGCCCTTATTATTCAAATAATACTCACACAGTATTTATTATTCAAATTGTGCCTTCATAGATTTTAAAGTTTAGTTGCGAGCAGAATTACAAGTGCTTAACTTGTAGGATAGTTAAAACCCCCACAATGAGTTTGTGGGTGATTAGTAGAGTGACTCAGCAGTTCCCTTCGTGTTTAGTATGAGGGCAAGTATGCAGGTTTCTAGTCTGCTGCACTTGGGCACAATTTACTGATTTGAAGGCTTTCCACAACCAACTTGAGCGGTAAGCCTCTTTGGTGGATTAGATTATCAGTTTGGTCATGTGGCTCTCGTTGTCTCAAATAGATGGTTGAGCGGAGGCTACGATCATTTTCAGAGCGGCACTCTTTGGATTTTATCTGCGCTTCATCCTAGTAGCCAGGGGGTAATTGCAGCAGCCTAGGAGCAGAATTAACACGTTTTTGTCAAGTTCAAATGGTTGTAGGGTGATGTATCATTTGCTGTCAGATTAGTACGAGCATACTACTGCAGACAATACATGGGCCATACGCGCTTTCTTGGGTTTTCCCGGTGAGATCTTGTACAAAGAGATTGATGGAACGTGACTCCTGCATTTCCTACTACATTCTTCATCGGACCGATGTCAAAGCTGCATCTGATGTCATTGAGCACTTTGCCAGCTCCAACCTCCAGCCTTGCTCCGCTGAGGAAATCGTGACCTCCAAAAAAGCATCTAAGAATGTCTGCCGACGGCTTAATCAGAACTGACAACGACTGACACCTGATCGACATAAAGGCAATTTCTGGTGTCAATTGTGAATTACTCTCAATCAGTGCCTTCCTGTCTTCATCAACAACTGCATCAGTACCCCGTCTTCCTGCAACCTGTCATCGAGTTCTGCTTCCTCTTCAGCCTGCTGACTTTGACCAGGTAGAACCTAGTCCCTCCATCCCACTCATAATCAACCGCTGTCGGCCTTAACTTTTGACTGTGCTTCAGTCTAGTGCGACCATATGACAGCAGTTTGAGCATTGAGCTTAAAATGTATAGCTCTATTTCCCTCAATGGATTTTGTCATTCTGGTGTCATATTATCAATTATAAAAGTCTCTATTTTTATAAATGTAAGAGGGATTTCTATTGTGTTGTGTTTCCATCGTTTTAACTTTTTGGTCCTTCTAAATGCTTTACACATCACCTTAAGGTAATCCTGTCTTCTCTGTGCGATAATTCCCAGAGTCTGAGCTCAGGTTACATTACTGAAACCTTTACTTGCACTAACAAGGAATAGTGCCATTATTATGTGTGGTGGGCTGTCACCCTTGCATTTAAAAATACACTTTCTCCGAGAGGGCAACAAGAAAAGGCGCAGAGAAAGCCAAGGTTGATACAGAATCTGCTTTTCACCTGCTACCGGTGCACCCAGATAGCTTTAAACTCCTTGATTTCCAATTTGAAGAATAATTTTAGGTTTAAATTGTTTTATTGATTCAGAAAATAAGACAAAACAAAATTCTTTGGCGAAGAAGCCCAGACTGTGGGTGATGCTCAATAAAACGCTACACAGTGCATTTACAACAGGATCAACAAATGGAAAAGAAACCGTCCACCACCCCTCCCTCTGGACCCTCCCCTCTCCCCTCCTCCCAACCCGCCTCCCCCCTCCCCACCCCTGTTGCATCCAAGAAAGTTTATAGGGTCTACAGTGGGGAAATTAGGGGCCCTGCGGTTGTGTGAGATCGTGGGAGAGCGCAGAAAGTCACAGGAGGAGCATGTACATAGGACAGGTGAGTTCACAGAATTCGGAGCATAGGAAAGAGATGAAAGGCCCCCTAATTCTGAAAAGGAAGCTCTGTCACCTTGGAGGGAAAAGGAAATGGGCACCATCCCCAGCACATACCACAGCCTATGCAACCATCCCTGTATCGAGGGTGCCCTATCTGACACCCCCATGCTGCCAGGATATTCTGTAGAGCCGCCCCTAGAGCTATTCTCATCTGCTTCCCTTTAGGTGATTTGAGGGGGAAGGTAAGTCTGTCTGAGACGCAGAGTATGATATATTCCAGAAATCTTTAATATAGTAGTGTCGAGGTGGCAGTCTATTTGATCTAGGACCTGAGTCCAGTACAATTGAAGCTTAGGACATTTCCATAGGTTGTGCAATAGGGTACTGGTCGCTCCACATCCCCTCCAACAGCTCGGCGATCGGTTGGGGTCACTCCAGTGCAATCTCTGTGTGGTAAGATACCAGTATGTCGCTATCGTAGTAGCAGACTCTATGCTAGAGATGTTCGAAGAACAATTTTAGAATGGCAGGTATCTCCTGATGGGCTGTTCAGTTTCCTGTTCTTACTTCGAAATGCTAGGACCTTTATCGATTGGGCAGTGCACTAAACACACCCATTAGGGGACAAGCTCTACTACCTGCATGAGTTCCTATTTATAGGTAAAAAGGTGCCTAACCACTATAGACCACTGTTGGAAGCATTCATGAGAGTGACGAGAGAGGTAGGGGTACAACTGGACATTGATAAAACAGAAAGTTTTGTGCCAGTAATCACATTTGTGGGGAGCAAAATAAACCTAGAATAAGGGGTGTGAAACCTACCAAAAGACAACCTGCAGGACCTGAAAGATGCAGTGGCGAATATGGTGAGATGGGCTAAAGTAACGAAAGGGAGGGTCAATGAGTGCTGGGCAAATTGAACTATGCAAGCTGCATAAACCTACCAGGCATATCATTAGGTGTGGGTGATAAGAGGTATGAAGGCAAAGCACCACTACATATGAATGAATGCGGGACTGTACGCGGATGACGCGGTCCTGCTTGCACGAACACCACGGAGTTTACAATATCTTGTCGATGGATTTGTAAAGTTCATGGGCAAATTAGATCTGGCCGTGAACTTGAGCAAGTCCTTTGTGATGGTGGCAGGCAAAAGGCCCTCCAGGAAATTTGTGTTCAAAATAGGGACCCACACATTGGACACTGTAAGTACTTTTCCCCACCTGGGCCTTCTATTTGATGGTAAGATACAGTTTAATTCCCTGATTGAGGAACGTTGCACAAAGCTGGTGTCCTCAAATGGTGCGATATTAAATTTTGCCCGTAGGCTGGGTCGCTGGTCACCGGAACAAGTAATGAGTCTATATGGCTCCATAAGTACTGCAAAGGCCTTGTATGGAGCAGAGGTCTGGGGTTTCAGGGATGCAAAAAATGTACAGCTAAATTTCTTCGTAGGATCTTAAAAATTCCACAGAGCACCCCAGCAGAAATTGCACACGCTGAACTTGGGACCCCATACATTATAGATCAGGTAAAGGTGAGGCCCGTTATGGCATGGCTCAGAATATGGGTAAACCCTGAGGCAGAATTAAGCAGGGTAATTGTCGGAGATTTCTTACAAAGGGATAATCCCTTGGCTGAAATATGTCAAGGGTATGCTAGAAAATATAGACCAACATAACCTCTTTAGCAACCCTTCTGTAAACCCCGTATTAAAAAACTGCTGTTCGAAAAATTTGCAACTGGGAGATTAGGCTCTGATTCACTAAAGAGATCAGTAGCGGCTCACTGTTCAGTTAGTAATGGGGAGGGCATGGAACCCTATCTATTCTTGATGTACAATCAGCAGGACAGGTTTTTAATGTGTCGTTTTAGGTTCAATTTGTTACCTAATATTTTATCTTATCCACCTGGTTTTACTGTAACTATTGAGCAGAAGGGTGCCTGCGGATGTGACAATAGGTCTCCGCAGGACACCCTTCATTTTGTACTCTTGTGTCCATTTTATCGGATTCCCCGACGTAGATTTTTGGTAGATATTTTAAGAGAGGCAAAATTTCGTCAGCTAAAACTGCACTACTCTTTTTACAAAGAGCAAACGACATGCGTACTTTATGCTCTGTTATGAATTTCTTAAAAGTTGTAGTAAGATTAAGAAACACAAGAGGTTAAGCAATGATGTATAAAATACCATGTTTTTAGAATTGTATACATTTTGTTTTTAATATAGTTCAGAAATGTAAATTTAATGAATTTTTAAAATGTATTTTTATGATGGTTTTTAATCATCGAAATAAAGATTTACTGAACTGAACTGAGTGTGGGACTGAAATCTGACTTAAACATGTGAAAGGAACTCCTCACTGTCTTCAATGGAAGAATGATTTGGAGGGATCTCTGTGTGTCTTCTAAACAGCTAGAGCTGTACACGGAGGCAGCAGGCAGCCGGGGTTTCGGCTTCAAAAAGGGCACAGCATGGTGTACAGTGGGGTGTCCTTCAAGTTGGTTGGCGCAATGGCTCACAAAGAACAAAGCCCTACTAGAGATGTTCCTAATGGTGGTTGCGGTGTATATGTGGTTGGACAAATTAAGGAACAACAAATTCATATTGTGGTTGGACAACAAAGAGGTGTTACAGCTGATGGTGTTGCAGTTCAGCAAACTGGCCCAGGCAGGTACTAGGATTTTGTGGCAGAAAGTTCAATGCCAGAGCAGGAAGGCATAGGGCGAGTTTAAATAAGTGGCTGATACTCTTTCTCAATTACAGTGGGCAAACTTCTTGGAGATGGCAGCTCAGCAGATGAGAAGATGACACCCACCCAGCTAGTAGATCCGACAGCTCTCATTAACAACTCCCTGACATCAAAGATTGCTGCTCAGCATGGTAGCCATTTGGACATGTCTTTGGAAATAGCAGGAGCAGTTGACTTGAAAAATGCAGAGAAGGTGCCTAGGGAGATCTGTAGAGCTTCATTAAATGGGTGTTTGAAAAAAGGGAAAAGCAGGACCAGGGAAGAGGCACGCATAGTGGTAGTCACGCACTTCCCAAAATTAGAGGGAGGCAAGGATGTCTGATAGAGTCAAGGCAGCAATGAAGGGCTGGGGGAGAATTCTATCGAAGAAAACAGATGAAAAGTGGTACATTGATTTTCAAAAACTGGGCCCTAGAAACAGTGTGCCACTCATGCAGAGACAATCATGTTCCGTGCAGAGTTCGCAGGAGGCTTCTTCTGGACTTACAGGGCCAGCAAAGTGCCCCCATCTCCATAACTTCAGTCGGTAACTCCAGCATCAGCATACAAGACGTGTGTCTATAGGAAAACCACAAGTTGCCCAGGCCTAGGAAATCAAAAACAGACCAACAAGACAAGGAGCTGATGCCACTTCACTGCACTGGGAACCCTCAAGCCTGCCCTGTATTCCTGCTGCTGGAACACCTAAATATACCACCAAGCAGCAAGGGCCCCATTGTATAAGCACCAGAGCAGGCTGTATTTGAGCATTTTCCTGCTAAGACAATAATGAAGAAGGCTTTAGGGGACTTCTGGCAGCAGATTACGTTAAACATTCATTTGGGATCAAGGCAGCCAACACCATGAAGGGCTGCAGATCTAACATTGAAGAGATCAGAAACATAAGATGGCAATCTGGGGCATTTAGAAGGAAGTACATTTAAAAAAAACTTTCACCATTGTCACGCATGGAACAAGCACAGATCGTGGGACACTTCTACATCTGGTGGAGCCCAACAGTGGGTCAGTGGAATAAATAGATATGTAGAAGTATGGATGGAAACACAGATGTGCAATGGTTCGGTTACCCAGGAATGATGTGGGCCCAGCTCATACTTGAAATCAGAAAGCTCATTAGAGAACAGCCCCCAAACCCCTGGGCACAATGGTGATCCACCTCAGGGGCAAGGACCTAGCAGCCATGTCTCCTGGACGCCATAATTAGGAACCTCGTCGCAATAACAAGGATGATGGGGATGACCCTGGCCCTAAGGTGAGAGCTAGCCCAGATTCAAATGGAGGGGAGGGGAGAATCATAGAGCAGTAAAAAGGTCAAGATGGAAGCTAAAGATAAGGATGAGCACCATTTGCAAGAGTAGGGGTTTGGGACAGCCTTATAAACCTGAAGATGTCTGAATAATACTCGGAGATGTGAGCATAGACATGTTTGTCTAAACTCCACAGATATTCTAGAGCCTGTGGGCTGCAGAGCATGGTAGACAAGGGTGGCCTGGAAGTGTGGGGAGCCAGAAAGGTGCACAAGCACCTTGGAGGCATGCTGAAAAACAATTGTTTGCCCGCAACAAAACAATGGGCAAGGGCGCAAGGCAGTCAAATAATGAATTCATCCCTTAACCGCAGGTCTAGGATGCCAAACGGCAGAGGGAGACGAGACCCCAAAGATATTCAGAGTGATCAGGGCTTCGAGTTGGATGAAAAAGCAGGGGGGTCTCTCAAAGGGGCGTGGCCGATTAAATCAAGCGTGTGACTTAAAAACACCTAAGTTAAAAATCTGTGATTAGCATAGTGTGTGGCTGGACTGGTATTTTGCACCTTCTGTCATTGCATCCAGATATATAAAACACTAAGTAACATTACACCTACAACAAGCCAGGGCTATTGGCTTTGTCAATGGCTGTTAGTTGCATAAGATAAATAAATATAGTTAAGATGCATTTTTTCTCACCCTGACGGTGAGGGCAAAACGGAGAGCTCGATGGGTACCTTTCTCTGCACCTGCTTTTTAAAACTGCTGGTGTTGAGCACCGGCAGGACCCGGCCCACTTAAAGCCCTAAGATGGTCATGGTGCGCACCAAGCACTCCTCCTTTCCCCCTGCAACCAGACTCTCCTAGAAAACAAAGGGTAATTGATGCAGTCACGGATGTCCTGGGTTGTTTTCACACCTCTTAATGGACATCGGCTGCTTACAGACTTTGAAAACTAGCTGTAAATCCACTGTTTACAGCCAGTTTCAGCTAATTTTCCCTGCCACAATTTGATTTCAGCTCCTCACCGGGTGCCCTTATGAAGGGAGCCTAAATCGTGTGACACACTGTGGCCCCTCGGCGAGAAGACAAAAGTCTAATGAAACAGTGGCATGTAGTCCAATCAACGTCTGTAATTTATTGCATACCTGCCAATTTACAAATTAATGCCACAGTGTGAGGAGGGGGGCAGGGTCTGGGATGGGACATGGCCTCGTACCAAGAGCTACTTAAGAGGCACTCTGCTACTGCACCAAGGCCCCTCAATTCTCCCCTGTAGGAAAGTAGTATTTGCTTATTATGGTTACTCCCACTATTTTGCTTGATGTCTCACTGATTTTGACTAGTCTGACTGGGATCTTCCTTATCAGGACCCCAGTCTATCTGCTTTCTCTCATCAATTGATATACATGTACTTTGGTACACTCCAGATTAGATACTGGTGTTCCCTTATCAGTCCCTAGTATATGGTACACCATGTTACCCAGGGCTTAGGCAGTAGTGACCCGTGGTGGGAGTGCTGCTGGGTGCTGATGTGGGGTGGGGGTAGTAAACTACGGATTATGGCCGATTAGAGGTAAGTAAACATATAAATAAATTAAACAAATTTCGTTGTGCGTGCTGCATCGCATTTGGCAATGCATCGCGTGCAACGAAATTCATTTTATTTATTTATATGTTTACTTACCTCTAATCGGCCGTAATCCATAGTTTACTATCCCCCACCCTGCCCCTCCTCGCCCCACGTCAGCGCCCAGCAGCACTCCCACCACGGGCCACTGCTGGGCATGGGTACCCCAGAGGCCTCCCATGGGCTGAAACATGTATTGCGCCACCCATGAGAGGGCATGCATAATGGAACTTGAGCTCTGCTACTGCAGCCTATGTAAGATGGTGCTAGCACCACTTACATTAGATATAGGTTCACTATATCTAATTGACACAACACTTAAAACTTATAAGACACCCCTATAGCAGGCGTTAACAATCCTGAAGGCAGGGTGCTGGGTTTTAAGTTAGAGGGTGCCCCTGCATGATTAGAGCCCCTCTACAGCCTTCATAGACCATTCCCCTGGGTTGTCTGTGACTCAGCCGGATATATAGGTATAGGTGCATTATAACCTCGCGGTACATGCTACCTCGAAAACAGCAGTTAGAAACATATTGAGTTTGGTATCAAACACCTGGAAATCATACCTCCACACCAGTAACTGGTGTGGGAGGTATGATTCCACCCTTCAGAAGTGAGCTTTGTGTGGTCACTGGTCTTACCAGTGCCAGCCTGCTCGACCCAGACAGCACAAAATGGATGCTGCTGAACAGAGACACACTTCTGCTCTCCTGCTGCTGAGCCAAGGTCGAGCAGAGGAAGGCAGCACGATAGGCATCCTGTCACAGGGAGGTGTGACCACCTCCCAGACACAATTTAGTATATTGGGGCTGGGTGGGTGCACTCTGAGACTGCCTGAAAGTCTGCACTTGGGCAACATTTGATGTCCTTGTGCATAGTCCAGCTAAAACCAGTTCTGGGAGCCATTTTTTCCTGCTCTGGCGTGAAACTGGACAAATAACATGGGTGTACCCACCCCTCTGTCATGCCCCTCCCCTAGGAGGGTCCCCTGAATCTGTCCAACCCTCTCTCGTGGGTACAAAACAGCTTACCTGGCTGTAAGATTTTAGATTTTACGTGTACAAGATTCTACAAGACGAAACCATTGACCTTTGACCTTCTGGAAACCTTGGACTTTGCTGGAGCTCGACTGGGCTCCACTTCATCCCCTTTTTGTCTGAAGCTTAGTTTGTGCCTTTGCTCCATACAGGCTCTGTGCAGAACCTGTGGTGCACTTAAGACAACTAAAGAATCTCCCTTGCAGTGAAGGAGTCACTCCCCTGCTTTGCAGGTACCTAAAGTGCAATTGACCAGTCTGCTGCTCCTGAGCTCTTCCAGACTCCAAAGATTTCAGCAACACAGGAAGTGGGTTCCTGAAAGGTCCCCATGGTTTATTTGCCCTCTCACCGAGTTTGAGGCCAGTATCCCTCGTGGGGGCTGTGTAACTTGAACCCCTGTGCACTGGGTCCATTTGCAAGTGCATATGCTTGTTGGTGATTACCGAGCTTGTGCACTGGACTGTGTAGTCCTGACCCTGAGCAGTATTTGCACCAAATAACTCTAGCCTCATCGCACCATTTGCTCCGTGGGCTGGTGCTTTGCAATCTTGCTTGAGGTCACCTCACGACTCCTGGTCATTCAGCCTCTGGGTCCTCCTGAGGGTCATCTTGATTGTTCTTGGGCTTTCCTGGATGCTCCAGATGTGTCCTGACTCCCCATTGCTTGGTGAGTCCCCTGGACCCTGTTGGTCCACACCATAACCTGCTTGAACTTCCTGCGTGGATTGCTTTTGCCAAGGCTTGTTGGTGCTCCCGCCGGACATAGACCCCTCAGCACTCGACATGCTTCATGGGACAGCTCACCTTCGGCTCCTGGTCATCCTCAACATCTCCTAGTCCTCGTGGCTGCAGAGTCAAGCATCACTTCCTCGCACCTGAAGCACCCAACATCGGTGGGCATTCCTCCCGAGTCCTTGGTCATTCTGAAGTGACCAAGACTCTGTCCCCTCTGCTTTCAGGTTTCTTCCATCTAGAATCCAGGCTTGGATTCCACTGGATTCTTTTCACCTTCACAGCAGCAGTACTTCTTCACAGCCTTCCATTGAGAACAACAAGAGTTTCCGGCGCCACTTCAGACCTACGTTACACAAAGCAGACCCCCCAGGATATAGCTGCATGGATTAGCAAATTTAGCGGCACAAAAATGGAAATTTAGCGGCACAAATATGGAAATTTAGCGGCAATTTTGCGGCATTTTATTTGGCCATTTTTCCTACAACAAACACAGATATCTTATTTTTTTTAGTTATTTAACAACATGCAAACGTAGGTGTGACACACTCGCATACACAACAGACGCAGTGAGTGCAAGGCTCTCTCAACCTAATATAAACTTATTTTCACTTGTGCTTGTGTGGTTTGTCTATTTACTTATGCACTATTGCTCGACTTCCTCTGATGTGTATGCAAAACGTACAATTTGTCCCAAATTTTCATCCTGACTTCTGACCTTCTGTCCTGACTTTTTGTCCTGAATTTTGACCCTTTATTCTGAATTTTTGCACTCACTGTCCTGAATTTACACCCATGCCAGTTGGTCACCCTAGTGGCGGCCTGGAATAGACTGAATTGTCACAATTGTAGGAGTGTTAGCAATTGTGTTAGTCCTGCCTGGGAGGGCAATGTGGGGTGCAAACTGGAGTAGCCTACTGACGAGAGCCTCTGCACATATTTTTTCGCAAATTAAGCACTGGGGCTGAGTGGGAAATTAATCAGTGAGGGACCACGAGGTCCGAGAAAGTTCAAATGGAGACTGAGGTCTGAGGGTTTGTTGCAGCTGGAGGGGTGAGGGGCTCTGAAGCCTAAGCGTGGGAGTGGGAGGGCGTTCGGGTGTTTAATGGAGGGAGTTTTTTTTCTGAGTTTGCTGTTTGTAGCCCCTGTGTTTTCCACCATTAAATGCAACCTTTCTTTCACAAAACTACAGCATCTGTCTCTGTCTCAGACTGAGCTGCGGGAATATGAACAGAGATTTTCAGCCGTCTTTTGGAAAACTTTTCGTGCCTCAAACCCACCTACGTTTTTTCGGTGCTTTCAGCTTAGTTTTCCTGGCCAATAACCTTTGACCTTTCACTTCCTCGAACGCTTGGAAGTGAGACAACACCCCGCCAGAGCCGTCACCAGCCAATGAGCCCCCAGGGCTGGTAGAAGATAACCTATCATGTGAGAAACGAGACAGGCGAAGATTTCACTTGCTAATCGCTCTGCAGATCCTCCAGGATAAAGCGGCATTCATTATCTTTTGAAAACATGCTGCGATTTCTCCATAAGTGCCGATTTCGCGGGCACGTTAGTAAAAATCGCGGCATTTTTTCAAAAGTGCCGATTTCGCGGCAAACCGCGAAATCGCGAAATCGCGATATCCTGGAGGGTCTGACAAAGGGGGTTAAACCCATATAGTCACGGGGACCTGGGTGCTAAGTGATACATTAGTAAAGGGGTCCCCGTAAGAGAGGAAAGTGTATTGTGGACAACATACACTAAACAGTTTTCACTATAACTCAAACACAAATTCAAAAACTGGTTTTCAATTGGTAATTTGATTTATTTCCAATATTCTGTGATTGCCGATTGGCAACAGTTGAATCACACCGATTCATAAATAGTAAAGCCCCGAGGGGGAGAAAGGGAGGGAGGTGGTGCTCAGGGGAGTGTTTAGAGTAGAAAAGAATGACACAGTATCAAAAAGGGTAATACCAAATTCAAACATAGATCACATACAATTATAAAACAAGAGCCATCATACAGGCAAAATTCGAGAGAAGTTCATGTGAGAAAATTCAACGGTCACAGTTAATTATTAGATCAATCGTGGGTGTGCCGGATTTTCAACAACAGGGAAACAAGTCGACGTTTCGACCCCTAATAGTAGGCCAATTAAAGTCCTTTCACGGGGTCTTCATCAGAACGTCACAGAGGGAAAGGGAAGGGTGGGGCAATTCTGTGTGAGAAAATGTAAGGGAAATTATACTTTAGTGTATATCAAACTAATGACAAGAAAAACCAAATTATTTCTCAAGGAGTAATTTCTCAAATTGCATTTACCATGGAGTACGGCCCAGCCGGGCTCTGTACATGGAGAGACAAGCCACGCTAGCTGTCGTGGTCAAATCTAAAAAGTGGAAACCTCAAACAGAGAGGAGAAGGAGTAATCAATAGGGTTCTTAATGAATCAAAAGATAAACTGGTTGTAACTTCACTTACATACTACACTAGTAGATGCCATGAGTTATCCAAAATTATGCTTCAAGATTTAACAACCACTGTCGTCAATACCATTAAAAACATGAAAAACATGAATAATCATGGCGGTGTTAGAGAGCAACAACAGATTATGTCAGTTTATAGAATGTACCTTTAGGTCAATAGGACTCAGAACATCAAGGGTCCAAGGCGTTTTAACAATAATAAGGCAGAGACGGAGTCTGACTAAGGAAATGTCCTCCTACGTTAAACAAAGTGGAGAGAGGTTGTTTACCAAACACTCTTATCAATACCATCAACATCATGAATAGTCATGGCGGTGATTAGGAACGACTTCAGAGTGTGTTAAAAGATACCTTTTGAGTCAATAGTACTCGGAGCGTCTGGGGTCCAAAGGTTTGACAATTCAGCCGATACAGGGTTCTGGTTGTGAATTTAGCCTCCTATGGTAAACAGAATGGGGATTGTTTACCAGCCGGTGTCAGGCAAAACAGTTCTCCAAGTGGGGTTTTAACAAATGTGTGCTACCGATTACTTACATCAATTGTAGCAAACACGCGCAGTCTACTTCAGGCGTTTAGGCAGCCTTAATGGCACAAGTCCGCCGGATGAAAAGTTTGTCATCCGACTCAGAGCGGGAAATTACTTCGAGTGCCTGTCCGACTGTTAGTTCTTATGCTAGAAGGAAGGAGGGAAAGAATGAATTGTTTGGCCGAGGTTTGGATTACTAAACATGCACCGCACATAAGGGATTACTCACAGAAAAAGGCAAGCGGGCAGCCAGCGTCTGCACACATCCTTACGCGAACTCCGCTGTGTCAACAACGCGGAGTTAGGGGGCGGGACCAGGTATTGTGCAAGAATGATAGAGATAGAAAAGTGACTTACAATTCGATGACAGATTATCCACCCGCACTTTACGTGAATAGTAGTTTGCTATTTGGGTTACAGCTCAGAGATGGTGTGAAGAAAAGTATTTTAAGGAACTAAATACAATAAACCAAACAAGCATTGGTGCAACTCTCACACAGGAGGTTGAAACCAAACCCAGGGCCTTGCAGCTTGCTCTTAAAAAACGGCATCAGTGAGACAAATGTGAATTATAATTTGTAAATTCTTCATTATTCCTATGGATTGATTGAAAACACAAATGTATTTCGAAAATTGGGACAATTAAACATTGGAAACTTTTACATCTTGAACCAATATTAACCAATCAACATTATCATAAATGTTTAACCAGGCTTTTAACACAACAGTTAGACATTTTTCATCATACCCCAGGAAGTTACAAAAAATCAGATCGAGACCAGAAGACTCGTGCACTTCTCCAACATGAGAGTGTAACGAGTGGTTTAGAGCAGTTACTACACAGTAAATATTAGCCCAATGTTGCCAGTTGGGCAAGGCTGCTGTCCTGCTCATTTAACCCATTCTTAATGGAGTCCAGAAGGGACATCCATTTGGACTCACGTGTATTCAAAATTAGGGGGAGATTCCCGCCCCTTCTGCCCAGGGTTACCTTTTCAATGACAAGCCAACGTAGGTCTGTAACAGTGTGGCCTGCTTGCAGCCAGTGGTCTACCAAGGGCGCCCCTGTCACTTTGCATCTAAGCCTACTCGAGTGGGACGAAATCCTGGATTTTATTTTCTGTTGGGGTTGTCCCACATATACCTGACTACATGGGCACCGAATGATATAGATGACCCCAGTAGAATTACAATTTGTGTAATGTCTTAAGTTGTAGGTTCTGCCACTATGGGCAAAACTTTTTGTCTGAATCGTTGTATCGCATGCAGTGCAAGACCCACACCGGTAATGGCCAATTACTGGGGGGAGGTTCCAAAGGGATGTAAGAGTTGGTTGGCTTTCTGACTCTAAGTAGGAATGTACCACCATGTCCCTTATGTTTTTAGCTCTCTTAAAGGAGTGCAGGGGCAGATCAGTTTGTTCAATGACGTCTGCGACCAAAGGCCAGTTTTGGTTGATGATTTTCTTGATATCATTGCTGCGTGCCGAAAAGGTTGTGACACAGACGATGCGGTTTAGGGTGGTCCTAGATGAATTCTCCGGATTGAGTAGGGTCTCACGTGGATTGTACCACGCCCGTTTTCTTGCTCTTTTCACCATTCTCGATGGATATCCTCGCACGATAAGGCGTTCAGTCAGGACCTCGGACTCCTTCAGATAGTTTGCTCTTGTTGAACAATTCCTCCTGAGCCGGAGGAATTGCCCGACTGGTAGGTTATCCTTGAGGCCCCTCGGATGATGGCTCTGATATTGTAGTAGGGAATTACGTTCTGTGGGTTTCCTGAACAACGTTGTTTGTAGGTGGTCTGCTTCCACATAGATGGAGATATCCAGGAAAGGTATACTTTCATTACTAGATTCCATGGTGAATTGTATATGCGGGTTGCAGGAATTAAGCCATTCATGAAAGACTTTGAGCTGCTCTTGATTTCCTTCCCAGATGCACAGAATGTCATCAATATATCTGACCCACACGGTCAGATTGGTGTTGAAGGGATTAGTCTCTGTGAAAATGTACTGATGTTCAAAATGGTCCATGTATATAATTGCCAGATTTGGAGCAAAGGTGGCCCCCATCGCCACACCCTTAGTCTGCAAGAAGAATTCTTCCTGGAAGATGAAATAATTATGCATCATAGCAATCTGTAATAGTTCAATTATGAAATCAGTAGGGACTTGGACTGGCGCTGTTCTGTTATCAAGGGCTTCTCTCATTACTTTCAAAGCATCCAGTTGGGGGATGCTTGTATAAAGCGATACTATGTCGCAGGTAACTAGTAGTGAATGTTCTGAGTTAAATGGTCTCTCATCCATCATGTTAATAACCTGAGTCGTATCTCGTAAGTAAGCCCTTGTATTAAGGGCAATGGGTTTAAGGAAAAAGTCCACATATTGGCACAAAGGCTCAAGCAGTGATCCGCACCCGGATACGATCGGGCGTCCAGGGGGGGTGTTGACGTTCTTGTGTACCTTTGGTAGCGTATAAATAGTCGCTAGTCTTGGAAATTTCTGGTTCAGAAACTCAAATTCCTGTTTGCTCAGGAAACCTGCGTCAAGGCCTTTTCGAGTGATGTTCAAAATAGTACAGGCCAATTCTCGTGAAGGGTCGCTGGGTAAAAGGCGGTAGCTAACCCCATCCGACAATTGTCTGTAAACTTCTGCCTTATAATCCGTGAGGTCCTGCACCACAATGGCACCGCCTTTGTCCGCGGGCTTGATGACTACTTCTTTGTTGTTGCATAAGTCTGTCAAAGCCTTTTTCTCCATCTTACTCAAATTGAGTCTGGTGTATTTCGGTCGTTGTAGTGATCGTTCTACTGAGGAGGTTACAACTTCCTCAAAAGCAAGAATCCTGCTATTCATAGCATAAGTCGGTGGAAAAAAGGTTGAAGGGACTCTGAGGCCTGTGACCGAACTCTGTTGTCTGGATATTTGATTACGAAAGTAATATCGCAAACGTATCTTCCTGAAGAAACTATACAGTTCTGTTTTTATCAGGAATTTATTTACCGGAGCAGTCGGAACATAAGAAAGGCCTCGGCTCAAGACCTTGAGTTCGTCATTATGGAGCGTGTATTTGGAGATGTTGATCACAGGAGTAGAGTTCAGTACATTATTGCTTAGTGTGACGGAGGTTGGTATGGTGAGTTCATCTACCATCTGTAAGTGTTCCGCCGGGTCGGTATCTCTCCGTGCACCTCCAGGCGAAAGGTCACCCGTTTCTGCTGTTTGCCTCGGCCCCCTTCCCATCCTGACTGGTTCTGTTGCTGTCCTCTTGACTGGCCCCTGGGAAAATTGTTGCCACGTCCCCGTGGAGGGCGCCATGAGCCCCGGCCTTGGTCTAAAAAATGAGGTGGGAATTGTTGAGGGTACTGTTGGTAGACTAAGTCTTGCGGGGGGTAAGTTGGATAAATGTACGGAGTACTGGGTCCTGCCTCCCCGTCACTACCAGAACTATATGAGGAGTCCGAGAAGGTGGTAAAATTCCGGCGTCCTCTGTACCCACCCCGGCCTCGATTGGTGAAGCGTCCCTGTGTGTCCTGCTGGTAGTAGTCTGGTTGTAAGTATGGGTACACCAACTTTTTATCAAATAGTCTTAGGTCTCGTGCTAATTTTTCCAGTTTTTTTGTTTGGGCTGTGGTGTCGAAGTCTTTGATCGTGGCTTCCAGATTCTCTACAGCCTCCTTCGCTTTAGTGAGTGTGTGGTCGCCCAGGATCTCGGCCTTCAAGTCGGCAATTTCCTTACTCAGGGAGACAACTTGTTCCGCTGCTGTCTCCACTCCCAGCACCATCCAGTGCCGGGAGCAATTATTGGCCACGTAACTGAACCCCTCTTTGAACTTCGGTACGTCCACGAATATCACTGGTTCAATTTTGATCTGCAGACCCACCGGGATTATGTTTTCTTGCAAGTATCGCGTAAAGAGGTGCCCATGTAGCCGGGTTCTAATAAGTTTTTTCTCTAGTCTTTCTAGACGGGAAATCTTATCATTAAGGGTGATGTCAATGGTAGGGACAGATGTGGATAGAAAAGTGGTTGACAAATCCTTAGTTAGCTGATTGATATACTCCTCAGTATAAGAAAGTAATTCGGATTCCACCATGGTATAAACAAATTAAATTAGAAAGGTAACCTCGCAGGTCAGCACCTGCTCAGAAGACGTTACACAAAGGGGGTTAAACCCATATAGTCACGGGGACCTGGGTGCTAAGTGATACATTAGTAAAGGGGTCCCCGTAAGAGAGGAAAGTGTATTGTGGACAACATACACTAAACAGTTTTCACTATAACTCAAACACAAATTCAAAAACTGGTTTTCAATTGGTAATTTGATTTATTTCCAATATTCTGTGATTGCCGATTGGCAACAGTTGAATCACACCGATTCATAAATAGTAAAGCCCCGAGGGGGAGAAAGGGAGGGAGGTGGTGCTCAGGGGAGTGTTTAGAGTAGAAAAGAATGACACAGTATCAAAAAGGGTAATACCAAATTCAAACATAGATCACATACAATTATAAAACAAGAGCCATCATACAGGCAAAATTCGAGAGAAGTTCATGTGAGAAAATTCAACGGTCACAGTTAATTATTAGATCAATCGTGGGTGTGCCGGATTTTCAACAACAGGGAAACAAGTCGACGTTTCGACCCCTAATAGTAGGCCAATTAAAGTCCTTTCAAGGGGTCTTCATCAGGACGTCACAGAGGGAAAGGGAAGGGTGGGGCAATTCTGTGTGAGAAAATGTAAGGGAAATTATACTTTAGTGTATATCAAACTAATGACAAGAAAAACCAAATTATTTCTCAAGGAGTAATTTCTCAAATTGCATTTACCATGGAGTACGGCCCAGCCGGGCTCTGTACATGGAGAGACAAGCCACGCTAGCTGTCGTGGTCAAATCTAAAAAGTGGAAACCTCAAACAGAGAGGAGAAGGAGTAATTAATAGGGTTCTTAATGAATCAAAAGATAAACTGGTTGTAACTTCACTTACATACTACACTAGTAGATGTCATGAGTTATCCAAAATTATGCTTCAAGATTTAACAACCACTGTCGTCAATACCATTAAAAACATGAAAAACATGAATAATCATGGCGGTGTTAGAGAGCAACAACAGATTATGTCAGTTTATAGAATGTACCTTTAGGTCAATAGGACTCAGAACATCAAGGGTCCAAGGCGTTTTAACAATAATAAGGCAGAGACGGAGTCTGACTAAGGAAATGTCCTCCTACGTTAAACAAAGTGGAGAGAGGTTGTTTACCAAACACTCTTATCAATACCATCAACATCATGAATAGTCATGGCGGTGATTAGGAACGACTTCAGAGTGTGTTAAAAGATACCTTTTGAGTCAATAGTACTCGGAGCGTCTGGGGTCCAAAGGTTTGACAATTCAGCCGATACAGAGTTCTGGTTGTGAATTTAGCCTCCTATGGTAAACAGAATGGGGATTGTTTACCAGCCGGTGTCAGGCAAAACAGTTCTCCAAGTGGGGTTTTAACAAATGTGTGCTACCGATTACTTACATCAATTGTAGCAAACACGCGCAGTCTACTTCAGGCGTTTAGGCAGCCTTAATGGCACAAGTCCGCCGGATGAAAAGTTCGTCATCCGACTCAGAGCGGGAAATTACTTCGAGTGCCTGTCCGACTGTTAGTTCTTATGCTAGAAGGAAGGAGGGAAAGAATGAATTGTTTGGCCGAGGTTTGGATTACTAAACATGCACCGCACATAAGGGATTACTCACAGAAAAAGGCAAGCGGGCAGCCAGCGTCTGCACACATCCTTACGCGAACTCCGCTGTGTCAACAACGCGGAGTTAGGGGGCGGGACCAGGTATTGTGCAAGAATGATAGAGATAGAAAAGTGACTTACAATTCGATGACAGATTATCCACCCGCACTTTACGTGAATAGTAGTTTGCTATTTGGGTTACAGTTCAGACCTATGCACCCGGCTCCCCTTGGATAGGTAACTCTGGTACTACCATATCTACGGGTGGGGTGGCTCTTCAAACTCTTAAGTTCCAAAGGATTCGCTCGAAGTCCTCCTAGAAGGGTCCTTAAACCTTAAAAGTGTAACCGCAACTTCCCTTAGAATTGTACGGAGCAAGTGGTTGTGTTCCCTCACTGCCCCCATCCTCCGTGGGTTCCCTATCTACTCTCCTTGGGTGGTTCCTTGGGGTCCCAGTGATTCTACATGCTCCAGCCCTTGTCTTTATCTCAGTCATGACTGTTATACCACTATTTTAGTATATGGTTTGGTCTCTCCCTGGAGCCCACTGTGTATTGTGCTACTTACAACTGTTCTATTGATCGTTTATCGTGTGCTTTCTGTTCTATCCTCGTGTAGAGGGTAGTAGAGAGTGTTATATTAATAAATACATATTTTTATGTAACTACTGTGTGTCTCCTTCATTTAGTCATTTAGGAGGTGATATTCAGGTAGAACAAGCTACTTTACATTCCTTCAAGATTAAGCCTGAAGGCTGCTCTCCACAGCTACCACTAGGATAGCTGTCAACAAGGTTATCTTTGACCTCATACATCATAAGGGTTGTGTGGATTGGTACAAGGTGCTCACTTTAACGAAGGGACAGCATATACCAAGCCACCTTCTCACCCCCCCCTCCCCCTTCATGTTATTTTCCCTCCAACCAAGGGATTTTGGCTCCACACAGGGTGCCCTTGTGAAGGTAGTCAAAATCGTGTGACCCAGGGTGGCGCTGGGTGAGTTGGCAAGTATGTTATCATCAGGCAAAATGGACGGAAATTTGAATTTATTTACAGTTCCTTCTACTGTAAAATCACGCTGGAGTTGGAACAACCTGAACAGCACAAGATATTTCCCCTTACATATAGGGTAATGATGCCGGCATTGCTCTGTGGTCTTGTTCCTTACACCTGTGCTTGGAATGAATGCCGTGCCCTCTTTGCCGGTGAGCAGTATCTGTCGTCGACTGATGCTCCGAGTAATGAAATGTAAAAAACAACAGGAGTATAACCCATAGACCAAAGTGGGATCAGGGTACAAGCATATATAGAACAACTAGCAGCCCGTCCCGACCTTGTCCGGGTGCAACAGGCTTCCCCAACCCCCGCCCGCCCCGACATTGTGCAGCAGCCCGGGCCCCCGCCTGCCCCGACCCCCGCCTGCCCCGACATGGGTCCCCTTACCTGAGCCGCCGCTCCTCCCGCCTGTCCGCTGCTCGCACCGCCGCTGGCCTTTCCGCTGCTCCTCACGTCACCGCTCCTCCCCCGCGCCATGTCCGCCGCTCCCTTACCTCAGCCGCCGGCCCTCCAGCCTGTCCGCTGCTCGCACTCCTGGACGCCGCTCCTGGCGTGAGCGCGCACGTCGCGGCCGGCGCTACTTCGGAGGGACTACTTTTTTTTTTACTGTAAATTTTATAAATCTCGTTTTAAAAAAAATTTATATAGCCTATAACCATCTACACACCCTGACGATTCCAACGGTGTAGCTGGTGTGTGGATTGGCGCTGTGGTTCCCGAGTTTACCCGCCTCAAAGGCTGAAAGTTCTTCCTTTATTATAGTAGTATAGATATCCCACAAGGTAATATTTTAGAAAGACAATTAGATGCGCATGCTCACAGCATTACCAGCAAAGACAACAAGGAGACTCAATTAAATTGCATGAATGTGCATATAGCATCTTATATTAAAAACGTACACTGTCCAATTAATACAGTTAAAGCAGCACTGTATTGACATTTATGCCAATACAGTGCTGCTTTAACTGTATTAATTGTACAATGTAAGTTTTTAATATAAGATGCTATATGCACATTCATGCAATTTAATTGAGTCTCCTTGTTGTCTTTGCTGGTAATGCTGTGAGCATGCGCATCTAATTGTCTTTCTGAGTACTGAAAAGCTCATGTCAGAACAGCAGTGTGACTGACGGACGCATCAGGGTGCCTTTGTTCTCCTCTATTGATCTGGGAGCAGCCCGTCGAGTCGCCTGCTACGAGCTCCGACTCTGAATGGATGAAAAGTTACCGCCTGCCGTGCCTGCTGCTTTATGGAAGGCAAAGGTCAACCTGCATTTGCAGTTCCATGTAGACATTATTGTATCACAATCAATGAAGTACCACACACCTGCTTCTTCCTTCAGGTTGTTCGCAATATGACGTACATTTGAGTTTGAAAAGGAGGCGCAGACACCTACAGATGTCCCCAGGAGTCTCAGAATTTTAACCCTGTACACGCTGTCTTCTGCTTCTTGTTGAACCCAGGAATGCTCCATTGTACATTAAAACTAGAATCTGTCTCGCTGTGATAAAAGGCTTTCTTTAAATGCGTGAATAAGTGCCCACGACAGCTCCTCCTTGGGTATGTAGGATTAGCGCCACTTTTTTCTTGATAGAGCAACACGCCATCAAAACTATCTGATAGAACCGACGTAAAACAGAGCGTTCCTTAATACTGTTTGGACTTCAAATATAGAGGAATAAGCAAAAAAAGAAATGGAATTACATTTTGTAGATGATGAGGAAATCATAACAGAAAATAAGCTAATTACATTTCCACCAACAAATCATTTTTTCTGCCGCTCTAAATTTGACACGGTTTAAGAGGTCGAAGGTTTGTTTGGGCATTTATTGTCATTGTGCCACAGACAGACGCGGTTTAGTTTACCAACGCTCCTGGTGGCGGAAGCTCCTGGTGGTGTTTACCATTATTAAACGCTTTGCACAAACAAATATATGAATCTGCAGTACCCATACATAACACATTGTGTGATATCCACATTAAAGGTGAACATAGTTAATTTAGGCCTCAAATGAGTGTTGCAATGCTTTTCTATCTATTTCTATTTTAAAACTGTATTCTCTTGTTCAATTCTCAGGTGAATGTTTATCTGTGTATTTTCCTTGGAGAACTTAATAATGAGCCCTGCGCCCGCAGTACTGTACATCCTGGCCGAATGGTGCCCTGCTGATGCAGATACCCAGCTGAAGACCATGCAGCAGAGCTGTGTGTAGCTGAGAAGAAGACTGAACTCTTACTATTGCAACATGCTCAATCCTGATTGTTTCTCTTCATGGGAATCAGAGGGAGTGAAGTTGAGTGTGGAAGATATTATTTTAATTATGCTTTGCAGAAAGAGTTGGATCATATGCCCTTTCCACTCTTATTAGATGAAACTCTTATCTTGCCCCCTTTAAAGCTTCTATCCTTTGTTACTTTCTGAAAGTGTTAGACTTCTCTAGTTTGGCACATTAGGGATTTTTCCTTCATGGAAAACTGTCCCTGCTCTGACTTGCTTTATGACCACTTTAACAGTTTGTCTTTGTATTTGCAATTTTGAATTGATTTGAATCATACTGACGAATACATTTGTGGACTGATTACTGATTCACAATTAATTTCAATGATTTGAGTTTGTCATTTTGCTAATCTATTAATAAACCTTTATAGTATGCAAATCTATCACTCTACATCATTCTTGTGGACCCAAATGTGCTTCGAAACAGTTAATTGTATTGGATTTGTAGTGTTAGAACCTCAGTCCAGGTCTAAAGGTCTATCTGCTTGACTGCAGCTTGTACTTGAGTTTGCACCAGAGCTCTGCATGGAGCAATTCCACTACATCAAATCAGGTAGCAGGGGATGGTTCACACTGATGCTTCAGGAGTTACAATGTGCCTGTGAGAAATTGGGCTATTTCTTCGAGTGGGAAGGGAGGGTGAACCCCTACTCAAGAAGTAAACACACTGTTTGCAAGGGTGAAACACAACCAAACCCCAAATTAACCTGAGTTTAACCCTCTGGTAGCTTGACACAAAAACAGTTAGGCTTAACTTAGGGGCAATGTGTAAAGATGCTGTGCAGCACACAAACAGCAATAAAGTGAAAACACAACACAAGAAAAATTCCACACCAATTTAGAACAAGCATTGGCAAAGCCAATATGTCTAGCATATGCAAGAGCTATTGACTTTGGCAAAATGTTTTAGCCATGTTGTCCACCACTGTTTCTGCTGTTCAGCATTGCTAAAAGTTAGTGGAGTGGGGTGTGGTAGATTGGAGTGAGGTAGATTGGGGTAGAGTGAAATGGCATAGAGTGGGGTAGAGTGGAGTGGGCTAGAGTGGCATAGAGTGGAGTGGGGGGGCGAGACGAGTTGAATGGAATGAGGTGGATTGGGGTAGAGTGGAGTGGTTTGGAGTGAGGTGGATTGAGTTGGTTAGATGCGAGTGGGGGAGTTGGATATGTTAGCATGGTAGATTAAAGTGTGTTAGATAGGAGTAGGGTAGATCGGTGTAGATTGGGGTAGAGTGGAGTGGAATATATTGTGGTAGACTAGAGGTACCTGAGGGGTCCCTGGAACTTGTTCTTTCCCTTTCAAAGAGCTCTAGCAGGTGGCACACTGACTGTACCTTCAGTTCTATGTGACACCTTGCCAGTGTACATTCCTGATGGCATTTTTGCCTCTTTGCCTCTGCACCCTGCTCCATAACCATGGGAGGAGTAAAGTGTTCCTTTACCTGCATGGGGCTACGGCCCCATGAAAATGATGGATGCCCCCTTGAGATTTCGCCAGAGCAATCAGTATCACAGAAGTGGTTGCCCATGCATCTGTCACTCTTTATGTGATACCAAACGTCCCCAGATACACCAATAGTGTACAGAAATTCCGGTTGCACCCGTGCACTTGCTTTAATACATCCCTATTGTTTTAACTTCGCCTGTTGACTGAGACAAACATCTTTTTACATGGCTAAAGCAACCGTCATCTTAGTGGGTCACCTCTGAAGGTGAAAGACTTCCACAGTTATGCAACTGACAAAGGTTATGTGTTTTTGTAAACACCCAGTAGTTTGGTTGTCGCACCAGTAGTAACTGTGGTGTTGTGATGTTATCAACAGCACTGATATCCACACTAGACACAGTATTTGTGTTGTTCTGGTAGCATTTGTCAAAATGGCGGTCGAATCCTTGGTAGCGTCATTGACACTAGTATCCACAAGATATGAAAAACTACAATTCCTATGAGGTATTCCATTATGTCAAGCAAACAGTATAGCTGCAGCTCTCAGGTGTATGCTTCTTTACCAAGGTTTAAGAGGGAGAGCACAAGTACTATACCACTGATTAGCAGGGGAAGAGCGTGCAGAGTTCTAAAGCCAACAAAATGGGTTCAGCAAAGGAAGGCAAAAAACTGGGGTGGCCCTGCAGAATGGGCCCAGTCCAACACTTATCTTGTTCAAAATTATGCAATGGCTACTTGTATCCACATCGTTTATATCACAAATATTGTGTATTATCCTCAAATCCACAATTGCACAAACAGGAAATAAGGGCTCACTAGACAAATAATACCAATAGGATAAAATAATCACCAGCTTTATTTTGGGTATTCTTTCAATGTCAGACATAGGCGTCAAAGCCATGGGCGATGAGATGTCTGAAGTATTCTTCGGCAGGCAGTGATCCGAGCACACGACCCTTCATCAAGTCAATCGTTGCATATCTGATTTTCAAACAGGGCTTTCAAAAAGTTAGAACCCGTTTCGGGCTCAGAAATATAAACATTTCCAATATTATCTAACACCGAAGAGACTCGCAGTCAAAACCTAAGGTGTCCAAATTTGTTGCTTGACTAACTGCTCCCTAGCTAGTTTATCTGGGCCAACTATGCTTTCCATACAAAAAGTTTTGCAATCATTTCAACCTGGCTACGTGGACGATGACCTGATTTTTGTTTGAGTGGCTTTCTTTTCTTGGATGCTGTCACTGTAAGACATAAAAACCTGGAAAAGGCCTGTTTAGCCTATGGAGAGTTTATTTTGCCAGCAGTGCTGCCACGCGCTGCCCTGTCAGAATAGGGTGCCGCTGTTATGTTTGGAGACAGAAAGGCTGCTTATTGTTAACACAGAGCGATGTTCAGCAGACACACCCGTGACAGCCCTTATGATGTCTGTTACATTACTTCAGACAAGGGGAAGCATTCACACCCGCATTCTATTTTGATGCACAGCCAAGTGTTTCACCTTTGCAGCAAAGAACCCAAAGCCTGTGTTACATAATTTGGAGAGCCTGCGGAAACGGCAGTCGGTGATGCTTGCCCACGGGGCCTGCAATTTTTTTTACAGCAGAAAGACCAAAGGCCCCTTCAGTAACGCAGGCCCCTGTGCCCCCATACGTCCCAACATTTTAGTTGCCACTCATGCAGTCAAAGCCAATGAATATCTAAGGGATATTGGGGACTCAGAGGCTTCCGATCACATTCTGCTCATCATTTTGTTTTACACCATTCATAAAAGTGCCTTATAGTGAAAGGTTTCAATCTTACAATAAATACCCTTTAAAAATGTCCCCTCTGAATTGTTTGTCCTGTTTGTGTTACAAGGAATGGATCACCTTGTGAGGGGGATGCAGACACCCCAAAGCCCAAGTCTGCCACAACCTTCTTCCCCTCCACCAGCTACTACTACTTCACCATCTCTATGAACACCAGCAACAGCATGGAACACCTGGCCTTCAACCTTCACATCACTGACAACTACTCCCTGAGTGGCGGAGGAGAGTGACAAGTGGTTCCTCAAAGCCCAGATCTTCCATCAGCGCCCACAACTTGCTCCTACACACCGCGTCGAAGGGTCCATGAAGGCCAGGTGAATCAACGCACACCTGGCCTTCATGTACTTGTATATATAACAAAGGAGAGAGTAAGGGAAATTGCACAGGCTATGTGTGGTGGGAACTCCTGGTCCCCGAGGTTAAATGTAGCAACAATGGAGGAGTACCCCCTGGGAGGAAAAACAGAAAAGAATTTTTTCTGTATCTAGAGCACGAAGCTCAGGTTAGCACAGTTTGCCCCAACCCGTTACAGGACAGTGCATGACCTTGAGGAAGACCCCTCACTCACCAACCTAGTTGGTGACATGCTTCATCATCGGGGTCCCACCCCATAGGCCGAGTGCCCATAGGGTGTGCTGCGACACCTGATTACAGTGGAGCGGGTATCTTATTCGTTTATATGTGCAAAAAATTACAGTGATACGTGTGTTAAAAAAGGGCCAAAGCTACTCACTTCAAGACTTTATTCTTGAGTGTTTGAACCCTTATAAAAACAGTGTGGCACCTGTGCCTAACTAGGAAGGCTTTGGTATCTCAAGAAGTGTGATAAACGAAAAATAGCGAAGTGTGCTATGTGATTTAGAAAAATTAGGTCTACATGTTTCAACCATTTAAAAATTCTTGGTTTTCGTCAGGACCGTGGTGATTGGACGGGGTGGTCCGCACACGCTAAGGTGCATCCTGCCCTCGTTCAATTAAAGACCACAAATAGTGGTCTGGTGTAAAAAAGTGTCTTTTCCTGGGTCAGGAGAAAAACCTGTAAGAAAAAAGTTTTGTATAGGGTTGGGATTACATACTGAGGAAGACAGAAATAAGGATACACACTTAACAGTTATTGTGCTTGGTGGATTCACCCGAGTAAGGTGACAAGGAAACACCTTGTTCGTCAGGTCGTACCCGTGGTCTATCTACAGTGATAGACTGAAGTGCTCAGGCGGTGAATTACCGGAGCGTGGGTGTGGGTTAAATAAAAAACAACTCAGCGCCTTGAAGATATGGTAGTCTTGTAGGGTAGCTAGGATGGTAGAAGGGAGGGAAAAGTGAGGGAGAGTGATCGCCATTATGATGCGGCATATAGCGCGCTCAGGCATTACAGGATGTGATCGGCTGCTAGACTATCGTGCCGCTTTTAAGCGGGTTACACTGTTATTGTTAACCTTAGTACATGTAAAATGTGATGCTTAGCTCTGCTTACACTTGAAGCGGTGACTATCGCTTCATGGGCATCGGAGTGTCCAAGACGGCAAGTTTCCGTCACCTACAAAGTTTGAAAATGAGGGCAGATCTGGAATTAATACATCGCCCGTACTTGATGCATGTAGTACAGCGTAGAAATATTGTGCGGCGTGGTCCGCCTCGCACAACAGTGGGAGAAAGCACTTACTTGCGGCTTCATGTACTTGCCCATGATCATCGACAAGTTGAGGCACTGTTCGACAGTTCAATTCCTTTCCTAAACCCATATTAGGTATGTGATATTAGCCCAGCATTGTTAGCCCATAGCTCCAGGTGTGCCAGAATTACCATCCCCATCACCTTACATGTGGCATCTATGTGGGAAATCGGCCTGTAACTGGTCGGATCGTTTCTATTTCCCTTTTTAAATATTGGCACTACCACATCTTTCTTCCAAGATTGTGGGGTCCAGCCCGTTATGGCAGCTCTTAAAACATTTAATAGTACAGGACCCAGAGTGCCGGATTTCTTTTAAAGAGGTCCAAAGGTACCCTGTCTGGGCCTGGGGCTTTAGAGGCAATTACCTTTCTAAGTGACTCCTCCACTTCACCTAAAGTTAGGGATACACTTAATTGCCAGGCTGATTCAGGATTAAAAAATATATCTGACTGACTGACCTGTGGACTAATATCATTTGGGTTAAAAATCTTCGAAAAATGGGACTCCCAGACTAAACCCGTTACATTTGATTCTACGTTCCTGCTTACATCCGTGAAAAGTGGACGGTTGATCACCTCCCAGAAGGACATAGAATCTCTTAGCATTCCTGCCTTTTCCAAATCTTCCCAGACCTGGCGTCTCAATTCTTCTTTTCTACACTCTATTGTGTTTTTGTAAGACCATCTAGCTTCCTTAATCAAAGCCCTATCTCGTGGTACTGTGCTTAATGCTGTTTTTAAAGCTCTATTTGCCACTGAGCACTCCGAATCAAACCATTTATATGGATGGATTCCGGGGGGGGGGCTAAATAGGTTAAACAGATCATCACGTCAGTTAAGTTAGACTAAATTATATTCTCCTCAAATTTGACATGATCCAAAGTATTCCATTTCAACCTTACCCCTTGATTACAGTTATATTTTATAGGACAGTCCACAGCCATCCGCTGTGGGGCCTTGATTTTTAGAGAGGCTGTTAGAGGATTGTGGTCACTAGCAGGGTTCGGTTCAACAAAGACATTTTCTAAAAGATCGGAATACCTCCTGGTAATCCACATAAAATCAATCGTGCTGGTTCTGCCCCTGTCCTGAAATGTCAGGAAGTATGCCACCGAGCTGTTCACTAGATTGTTCACCGGGGATAAGTCGTTAACAAGAATATTGAGTTTAATGCATCCCCCTGGGGAGTATGTTTAAAATGGGCAAGCGGAGAATCATCAAGATCAGTCAACACACACACTTTGTTACTGCTTTGCTGACATAGTGTACAGTTGAAATCTCCAACCCAGATAATACATAAGGGGGAGAATTTTAGTGCTATTTTGTCAATTTCCTCTTGTAGGTTATTTATGACCCCCGTGCTTTGCTCATCGAAAATGTTATAGTACCATTTGATTAATAATAAACTTACATCTAACAAATTAAAAGACATGATCAGATGGTATCAGGGTGAATCAACTACCTTTTCGATTACGAGCGCCTCATACCCCACTGAGATCAAGGTTACCAATCCCCCCCCTTGACAGTGATGGTTCCGCTAAGACATTTAGCGACAAATATCCATCTATGTTAACGTCCGTTCTACTCCATGTTTCCTGGGTACAGATATTATCAAATGTTTTAATGTACCAAATCCAGACCTAATCTGTTAGCTTTGAAATAATCCCTGCTACATTCCAGGAAAGTAGGCGTAGCTGGTGACAATTTCTTTGGAAATAAGGTGCTTGCATGGCTTGTCCGTTAGGGCCACTCAGGGTCTGGTCGGATGGGGCAGTAATTAAATACAATCCTCCCAGACTCTCACTCATATTATGTAGCTGGAATAAAGGGCGTTTATCAATCCCTTGACTAGACTTCGAAGGATGTTGCCCAAAATTATCATTAAATACAGCAGCACCCACACCAGTTTTATGAAGATCAAGAATGTTTTCCTCCAACCTACACCCGTTGGTTGGCAGTCAATCTATTTTTGCCAAATCGCTCAGTGGGGCAAATCGGTTTCTATGGAACCAGGGTTGTATCTCAAAGTGCTTAGGGTGCTGGTAGATCGAAGTATATCTCACTTCTTCTGTATTATGATTTAATGGTTTGGGTGGAGGATAAAAAAATCCCAACGGATGTACCGAGATAATATGATTGTTCCCAATTTGATTTTGATTTGTCGTCATGTCAAGTATTGATTTGACTAGGCCTGGGGATCTGAAGGTCAGCACGACACAGTCTCCTGCTAAATTTTTGGTTGTTGTCCCCACCCACCTAATCCTATGGGCCGTCTTAAAGTCGGAAAATAACAATTTATTAGCCAATCCTGGTTTTGTATTTAAAAAATGTAATGCCCTATTCCTCAATGAGGACCAATGTTCCCTCTGACCTAACGGTAGTGCCGGGACATTAGCTAGGATGATGATGTAAGGTGTAGCTTGTGGCAGGAGGTGCAGATTAATATCAGTATCACTTGTGATCGGATTGTCACTCTGCTGACCCATAGTGGGGCCTTGACTTAAGGGATTGGTGACTGATTTAGCGTCCTCCAGGTTTACCCTTTTCATATCAGAAGAATTATTTTGTGTGGGCTGTCCATCTCTTCGCATGGGATCCTGGATGTTGGACTTGGCCTATTTTCCTGAAATTTTTTGCTTTTTCTCCCGATTGGTAGAGAAATGTATAGGCCATGTGTGGTGTGAGATGTCATGTTAAATGTGATGCAATGGTATACGCACCTATAATTCCCCCATCATAAGAATGCACCCTGGTGAAATGTCACTTTTAAAATGGATGCCATGGCTGTGTGTGGTGCCACCTGACTGTGGTGGGTTAGCAGTCTAGATGTTCGGTTCCCAGCCATCTCAGCTTTTGGAGGGAAAGCCTGGCACCCAGGGGGCTCTACTTCTCCCCCTGAGGCAGTTAGAACCAGTTTCCCCAGAGGCTTTGAGAAGCTTCTGGCACTGTCTGGTAGGAGGGGGTGAGGGGAGAATAAGTAGGGGGGCTGTGCCACCATGTGCTCAGTCAGAGCGTGGACTTGAGAGAGAGGGTACCTGCTGCCAGGGGGTGCTGCCGCATGGGCCTGTGTGCTGGCCCCTGAGCCCATCTGCACCCCTCCCCTGTCCACAGGGCCAGTGAGAGCCTGCTGCTAGAGTACAGGCTGCTGTACCAGGAGGAGTGCCACGCTACAGGGGATGATGGTTCCGAGGAGCTGCTGTCCTGTACTGATAAATACCCACTGACTGCTGACCTGTCCTAGCACTGCCTGCCACTCTCCTGCCCTAGCGCCTCGTGAGCACTACACTTGGGCCCCACCTGCTCCCTAGCGCCTGGAAGAGAAGAGCGCTTTAACTGACTGCCAAGGAGCACTTTTGACTGCGCCCAGAAGGAGGTGAGGAGCGCTATAATCAAAGTGCCAGTGAAGAAGAGCACTATCTCATGTCCCAAGCTTGCCTGCTGACTTGTGCTTGGTGAGTGCAGCGCTAAATTCCCAGCCCCAGAGGTGAGGAGCTGATTTCTGCAGCGCTTTATGTTACTTCTGCCCAGGAAGAAGCGGGGACCCCACAGCGCTGTGTGGCCAAGAAGAACTGTGTTAGTGTGAAGCACCGCGGGAGCCTACCCCGCGTTATTGCTGCCATCGCGGGTGCCCAGCCCGCGTGAGTGCTGCCTCCCAACATTACTAATATAGCGGGTCCCTACCCCACGTCTTAGTGCCCCTTTCTCGGGTGCATACCCCGCTTCATGCATAATTTATGAGCGGGTGCCAACCCCGCGTGTGGAGACTGCCTGCGTGTGAACACCAGCGGGTGCCCACCCCGTGGTTGTGCTTATTTAAATTAGCGGGAGCCTACCCCGCGTTCCCGCTGCACATCACCGCCGCAGCCCGGGACCGCCGCGCGGCCTTCCCCGTGACGTATGGGGAGCTGCGCTGTGATAGGCACTGGTGGGAGCGCCTGGTGCAAAGCCCCGCCCCGCAACAGGAAGCTGGAAGGAGGGAGAGGGGGCTCCCGGAGTTACCGCGTAGCCAGGCGGGAGCCTACCCCACACTCACCAACGTCCCACATCGCCGGAGACATCACTCCAGAAGGGGGAGGGGCCTCTCCGTGAGTGGAGGAGAGCCCCGAGGAGAAGTGGGATCGTCCGGGAAGCCTCGGGTCCCAGGAGGGGACCCGGGTGAATTGCAGACAGGTGCTGGCGTAGGCCGGGTTCCCATGTGGGAGAGGGAAGCCCGCGCCTGCCACCAGGAAGACATCGCCGAGACCGGAGGGAGCCGAGGAAGAGCCTCCCCGAAGGTGCTGCTGCTGGCGGGGCTCCCGTGCTGGAGGAGAGAGCTCCGCCTGACCAAAACCACGACTTGGCAGCCCCGAGAGCTGGTGAGTGTGGGTCTCAGTCATTCCGCGGTTGGGGGGCATGTCGAGGCATATGGTCGGTGGCCTCCCCCGGTGATCGGATTGACTTTACAGGTGCCCCGTCTGTCAGTGGGCACCTGCAGCATTGGGCCAGGTGGAGTGTAGGGCTCATGGGGACATTGCCAAATGTAGAGGCCCGGAAGGGGGAGGGCCCCCTTGTCCCCAGGACTGACTTTGTGGAACTCGAGCGCCCACAGGACAGTGGAACGCAGTTGCCACGTTTGGGGGGGCAACAGTGTTGTGAGAGTCCCAGTGGGGGGCTCTGGCCGCATGTGTAGTGCTGGTACTCTTGTGGGGCAGTGCCTCCGCTGTCTATGCCCACGGGTTTTTCTAAAAGGTTATTGATGCCCCACATTGGTTAGGTAATGTGTTTCCACCCCGCTAACACGTAAAGTATTGAGTCCTCATGCTTAACAGAAGGTTGCGGATGTCATGCCACATGCTAGTGTGTTGGTGCGCAATGTATTGAGGCTGGTGGTCATGCCTAATGTAATTCAATGTCGATGCTGTTATAGGGAGAACATGGGGGTACTGTGGTTCTTCCTAAAGGTCATTCCAATGATGGTGCCTAATGCTGTTCCCCAAGGCTCCCAGTGCTGGTTTCCTGCACCCTGTGCCTAATATTTTTCCCTAAGGTTGATGCCCCATGACATGCCCAAAGTGTTGCTCAGGCTTTATGCACCGGTGATTCATGCTACCTGATGCCTGTGCTAATGTGGTTATGCTAATGCCTTCCCTAATACTGATACTGATTGTCAATGTTATGCCCACTGTTAATGGAGTTTCTGCCTAATGTTGATGCCTATATGCATTTATGCGTAATGGACTTCTGCTGGATCTAAGGTGACCTAAGCCTACTCTTATGCATTTGATGCGAATGCCCCCGATTACGCATCTTGTATTTCTATGCCCAATGTGCATGGCGAATATCCTGTTATACGTTCTGCAGGTGTTCCGGCCTGAAGTCCTATGTTAATGATAAGGTGTCTTTTCCCCTAGGACTTACCTTTTTCTTCTTTTACCCTGTGTCCTGTCACAATGGTTCTGGCAGCGGACCGATTGGCCCTGCCCTGTAAATAATCCCCCCATGTAAATACTGCCTTGGCGCCAGTTGGCGCAGTGTAAAGTACGGTGATTATTATCCTGTGTTGACACAATACAAAAGTTATTCTTTTCACCTCATCGGTGTGGTCTCTTTTTGTGGTGTGCCTTGTGTGTCGCCTGTTCGTACTGCGTGGATGCTTTGCACATGTCCTCTGGAGTTTGGCCCACCAGCTCTGCACAATGCTACCCCATTTCTAACACTGCATCTGTATTGCTAGGTGGTTATCATATGGGTGGGCCTTCCTTTGGTCTAAACCATCCTGTAAATGTGCTTCAACTGGGGGAGTCATGATTCGCTTTTTCTTCCCTACAGCCCCAACCGCATTTTCTGTTGGCTTACACATGTGAGCTAGTGAAGGTGGGGGTACATTGATTTTCTCCTCAAGTGAATGTAGCCTATTCCGAATATCAGTCAGTTTTAGCAGGATAGGTTTTAAGTGTGCTACTAATACGGCTTGTGGTTTGTCCCCAAAAAGCACCCCTTCTACTGATGGTGCGGTTATTGTGGGGGTCACCTCTACTTTCGATATGGGTCTATTGGCTTCCAAATTATGGTCATTGTCTACATGCTCACACTGATCAATCTCTAGCCTAGGTTGTACATAGGTCGATTTAAGATGTTTAGTTACTACCTGCCCTTTTTTTTCCTTGGCTGTGGGGCCTTACTCCCGCCCCCCTTATTTTTTAATGACTGACCTCTAGTTATTATTTTTGGCCTGATTTCTTTAGATATTTGTGGCGTAACATTCTCTGGTATTATGTTTTGTGAAAGCAACCCATTGCCTGGTGAATGAGATTGGCAGTCGTCCTGGCCTGCAGGCAGCCCCAGAATGCCAGGGCTATTAAATGCCAGTACCGGTAAAGCAGAGGGATCCATAGACAGGGACAGTCTATGTTCTGTTCTATTACATGTATGAGTGCCGATTCTGCTCTTATTAGAAAGGTATCCAACATACCTACCAACCCCTGCCCTACTCTGGTTTTGGCCATGACTTATTCCTCCCCTGACACCAACAATATACTGATCAATAAAGTTGGTAAAGTCAATTAAAGTCAATTGGATTGGTCAGGTTAATGGGTAAACCCCAGACAGCCAGACAGTACCTTTTCTTAGGCGCGATGTTTATCTATATGACCTCCGGGATAGGAGTTCAAAATGGCATGGCCATGCCTAGCCTCCTACGGCCTCTGACGGGCGCAGACAGGCCCGCCCTTGGCCTGGGCTTCACCCGGGCATGGCTCGGGCACGCCCGCGGGCGTCCCGCGCTGCGGGAGGGCCGCTGTGATTTTATCATGCCCACGGTGCGATGGCTGTCTCGTGGGAGTACAGGGGCCTCTGGGGGATATAGTTTGTTGGGCCGTTCCCCCCGAGGCCAAGGAAGACTTGGAGGAGCAGCCATTCACCTCACGGCAGCAGCAGAGGCTGCATGGCAAATTCCCTGGTCAGGTGGGTGAATGTGTCGAATACAGGTCCTGGAAGCGTCCGATGGAGTTATTGATCAGGGATCAACTGGTAAGATTCACCAGTGATAAAAAAATTCAAGAAAAACTATTGGCGGATGCCCCTGATCTCAAGCAAGCCATAAACATCGCTAAGAGCATTGAACATACTGCCGTTTGTATGAATGAAATTAAAGAAACTGTAGACATAAAAGTAGTTAATGATAACTGTGTACATAAAGTTTTGGGAAGAGAGGATAAGAGTAGGCCTGATCTGTAAATTCCGTTCCGCTCGCGGAATTTGGGTAATTTCGCTGAGAACGCGAAATTGCCCAAAATTCTACGTTCCACGGCTTTGCAGAATTTCTGGCTTCTTCGCATTCTCAAAATGCGTGTTCGCAAGATATTTCCCCCCGAGCACGCAAACAGCGATCGCGAACAGGAAAAAAGCATTGCGAACAAGGAATTCCACGTGTTTGCGGAAGTTCTGCATGTTCGCGGAGATTTCTTACCGTTTCGCAGAATTTTGCATATCCCGACCACCCCTAGATAAGAGCAAATCAGCAACCAGTGAAGTTACTTAGCAAAAGGGTGAAATTACTACCTTGAAGTGTTTTTGATGTGGCAACTTGAATCATTTGGCTAATAACATAAGATGTCCTGCCAGAGAGGTAATATTCTAGAAATGCAACAAACGTGGACACTTTGCTAAGGTTTCCAGGGATATACAGAATAACATCTCACACATGGTCAGTTGTGAAGAGGTTAATGAAGATATTGTCTTTCAAATTGCAGACAAAGTTGGAGTGTCCAACAGCAACTATCTTACACGTGATATACTTTTGAATGATGTTCCTTTCAGGGTGTTTGCAGATTCATGCTCCCCATACACAATTATTAGCGAATCCTGTCTTAAGGAAAACCTTAAGGAAAGGAAACATATCCTTTTATCTCCAGATATCAGTCCGGCAGGTTACAATAAGGATCCAATACCATTAGCAGGAATACTGGTTATGCAAATTCTTTTCAAAGATAGATCTACCTTAGGGAAAATATACATTACAAAAAATGGTTCTAATCTACTTGGATGGAACCACCAAAAAGAGTTGGGGATTAAGTTGGATCCCAATGCTCCAGATCCTGTTTATCTGGTGGACAGATCAAGCACCGGTGGTGATATATGTGTTAAATTCTCTGAGGTTTTCTCTGACAAGTTAGGGTTGCTCAAGGGTTATCTTCACAAGATTAAACTCAAAGATCATTTCAAACCAGTGGTACATAAGGCCAGGTCTGTCCCTCTACTGGTACGTGACCCTTTGCTAAGAGAGTTAAACAGACTGCAAGCCAGCGGAGTGATTGAGAAGATTGAGAGCTCTGAATGGCTTGCACCCATTGTAATCGCAGCTAAGGAAGGGGGTAAGAGCAGTCATTTTTGTGTTGATTTGTGCGATCTGAAAGCTAACATGTGGGTGGACAGGCAACCCCTCACTAATATTAATGACATGCTCAGCGTCATACAGGGAGCAAAATACTTTAGTGTATTAGATCTCTCATCAGCTTACAACCAAGTTGCTCTAAACCCTGATTCCAGAGCCCTCGCTTCTTTTATAACTCTGTTTGGTGCCTACCATACAATGCTGTTTGGACTGGCATCTGCTGCGGCAGTGTTCCAACGTGTCTTGCAACACATTTTGCAGAGTGCGGAAAAGGTTCTGTGCTTTCAGGACGATATATTCTAATATATGGTGAGTTACAGAGAAACACAACATTATTATTGAAAATGTCCCTAGAAGATTAAGCAAGGCCGGGCTCACCACACAAAAAGATAAATGTAAGATTGGAGTAGAATATCTGTGGTGTATCTTGGACACATCATCACAGCCAGTGGAACAAGTCCTAAAACCAGTTTGGTAGATTCTGTCAAATTAGCTCTGGCACCATCTAATAAGGAAGAGCTCAAATCTTCTTAGGTCTAGTGGAGTACATATCCAAGTATGGAAAATTGTTTGCTGACCATGTGCACGCTCTTAGATCTTTGTTAAAGAAGGGTACTCCTTTTAGATGGAACACAGAATGTCAGAATGAATTCACATTTATCACACAAGCTATCACGGAAGCACCTCTCTTAAATAGGTTTGATCCCAATGCCAAAACAATCCTAACCACAGATGCCAGCATGAAGGGGTTGGGTGCCTCACTCAAACAAGTTATTGGGGGGAAGGAAGAAGTAGTAGCTTTTGCGTCTATAAACACTTAAAGAGCTCAAGCGTAATTACTCCACCATAGAGAAGGAAACTCTTGCTTGTTTTTGAGCAATAAATCATTTCAATTTATTTTGTGAGGAATTCCATTTACTTTAAACACTGATCACAAACCTCTGTTACCAATGTTCTCTACTAAATGCATTGAGAAAGCCACTCCACACATATCTAAGTAGGTATTGGGTCTTCAAGGATTTAATTAAAACATATAGTATGTGCCGGGTGACAAAAACCAAGTTGCTGACTGTCTTTCTGGACTTTCCATTGAGGGGGAGGATTCTTTCACTAAGCCTTCTGATGATGCTATTCTCACCATTGATAAAAAAAATAACAAGTGATGGACTGAATGTGGATCAATGTCACACACTCCCCCAGTCAAAAGATCTGGGCCTAAATCCATCGTTTTTTTGCACTCCACACCACCCTGGGTCAGATAATGGCTTTATGCAAATCAGCTCTGACCCTGTTGCCCCATGGGAACAGTCCAGTCCGAACTACAACAGCCATATCTTTCCCAGACCGGAATCAAGCATCCGAGGACCGGACCGGTTTCGAGGTAACACCTCTCTTCAGCCCGGCTAGCTTGACTCCAAGTGGTGTGGAGTGCCTGGGACCCACGTCTGGGCATCCCCAGCGCACTTAGGGCGGCAATTGCAAAAAATAACAAGTGATGGACTGAATGTGGATCAATGTCACACACTCCCCCAGTCAAAAGATCTGGGCCTAAATCCATCGTTTTTTTGCACTCCACACCACCCTGGGTCAGATAATGGCTTTATGCAAATCAGCTCTGACCCTGTTGCCCCATGGGAACAGTCCAGTCCGAACTACAACAGCCATATCTTTCCCAGACCGGAATCAAGCATCCGAGGACCGGACCGGTTTCGAGGTAACACCTCTCTTCAGCCCGGCTAGCTTGACTCCAAGTGGTGTGGAGTGCCTGGGACCCACGTCTGGGCATCCCCAGCGCACTTAGGGCGGCAATTGCAAAAAATAACAAGTGATGGACTGAATGTGGATCAATGTCACACACTCCCCCAGTCAAAAGATCTGGGCCTAAATCCATCGTTTTTTTGCACTCCACACCACCCTGGGTCAGATAATGGCTTTATGCAAATCAGCTCTGACCCTGTTGCCCCATGGGAACAGTCCAGTCCGAACTACAACAGCCATATCTTTCCCAGACCGGAATCAAGCATCCGAGGACCGGACCGGTTTCGAGGTAACACCTCTCTTCAGCCCGGCTAGCTTGACTCCAAGTGGTGTGGAGTGCCTGGGACCCACGTCTGGGCATCCCCAGCGCACTTAGGGCGGCAATTGCAAAAAATAACAAGTGATGGACTGAATGTGGATCAATGTCACACACTCCCCCAGTCAAAAGATCTGGGCCTAAATCCATCGTTTTTTTGCACTCCACACCACCCTGGGTCAGATAATGGCTTTATGCAAATCAGCTCTGACCCTGTTGCCCCATGGGAACAGTCCAGTCCGAACTACAACAGCCATATCTTTCCCAGCCCGGAATCAAGCATCCGAGGACCGGACCGGTTTCGAGGTAACACCTCTCTTCAGCCCGGCTAGCTTGACTCCAAGTGGTGTGGAGTGCCTGGGACCCACGTCTGGGCATCCCCAGCGCACTTAGGGCGGCAATTGCAAAAAATAACAAGTGATGGACTGAATGTGGATCAATGTCACACACTCCCCCAGTCAAAAGATCTGGGCCTAAATCCATCGTTTTTTTGCACTCCACACCACCCTGGGTCAGATAATGGCTTTATGCAAATCAGCTCTGACCCTGTTGCCCCATGGGAACAGTCCAGTCCGAACTACAACAGCCATATCTTTCCCAGACCGGAATCAAGCATCCGAGGACCGGACCGGTTTCGAGGTAACACCTCTCTTCAGCCCGGCTAGCTTGACTCCAAGTGGTGTGGAGTGCCTGGGACCCACGTCTGGGCATCCCCAGCGCACTTAGGGCGGCAATTGCAAAAAATAACAAGTGATGGACTGAATGTGGATCAATGTCACACACTCCCCCAGTCAAAAGATCTGGGCCTAAATCCATCGTTTTTTTGCACTCCACACCACCCTGGGTCAGATAATGGCTTTATGCAAATCAGCTCTGACCCTGTTGCCCCATGGGAACAGTCCAGTCCGAACTACAACAGCCATATCTTTCCCAGACCGGAATCAAGCATCCGAGGACCGGACCGGTTTCGAGGTAACACCTCTCTTCAGCCCGGCTAGCTTGACTCCAAGTGGTGTGGAGTGCCTGGGACCCACGTCTGGGCATCCCCAGCGCACTTAGGGCGGCAATTGCAAAAAATAACAAGTGATGGACTGAATGTGGATCAATGTCACACACTCCCCCAGTCAAAAGATCTGGGCCTAAATCCATCGTTTTTTTGCACTCCACACCACCCTGGGTCAGATAATGGCTTTATGCAAATCGGCTCTGACCCTGTTGCCCCATGGGAACAGTCCAGTCCGAACTACAACAGCCATATCTTTCCCAGACCGGAATCAAGCATCCGAGGACCGGACCGGTTTCGAGGTAACACCTCTCTTCAGCCCGGCTAGCTTGACTCCAAGTGGTGTGGAGTGCCTGGGACCCACGTCTGGGCATCCCCAGCGCACTTAGGGCGGCAATTGCAAAAAATAACAAGTGATGGACTGAATGTGGATCAATGTCACACACTCCCCCAGTCAAAAGATCTGGGCCTAAATCCATCGTTTTTTTGCACTCCACACCACCCTGGGTCAGATAATGGCTTTATGCAAATCAGCTCTGACCCTGTTGCCCCATGGGAACAGTCCAGTCCGAACTACAACAGCCATATCTTTCCCAGACCGGAATCAAGCATCCGAGGACCGGACCGGTTTCGAGGTAACACCTCTCTTCAGCCCGGCTAGCTTGACTCCAAGTGGTGTGGAGTGCCTGGGACCCACGTCTGGGCATCCCCAGCGCACTTAGGGCGGCAATTGCAAAAAATAACAAGTGATGGACTGAATGTGGATCAATGTCACACACTCCCCCAGTCAAAAGATCTGGGCCTAAATCCATCGTTTTTTTGCACTCCACACCACCCTGGGTCAGATAATGGCTTTATGCAAATCAGCTCTGACCCTGTTGCCCCATGGGAACAGTCCAGTCCGAACTACAACAGCCATATCTTTCCCAGACCGGAATCAAGCATCCGAGGACCGGACCGGTTTCGAGGTAACACCTCTCTTCAGCCCGGCTAGCTTGACTCCAAGTGGTGTGGAGTGCCTGGGACCCACGTCTGGGCATCCCCAGCGCACTTAGGGCGGAAATTGCAAAAAATAACAAGTGATGGACTGAATGTGGATCAATGTCACACACTCCCCCAGTCAAAAGATCTGGGCCTAAATCCATCGTTTTTTTGCACTCCACACCACCCTGGGTCAGATAATGGCTTTATGCAAATCAGCTCTGACCCTGTTGCCCCATGGGAACAGTCCAGTCCGAACTACAACAGCCATATCTTTCCCAGACCGGAATCAAGCATCCGAGGACCGGACCGGTTTCGAGGTAACACCTCTCTTCAGCCCGGCTAGCTCTCTTCAGCCCGGCTAGCTCGAAACCGGGCCGGTCCTCGGATGCTTGTTTCCGTTCTGGGAAGGACATGGCTTTTGTAGTTCGGACTGGACTGTTCCCATGGGGCACAGGGTCAGCGCTGATTTGCATATCGCCATTGTCTAACCCAGGGTGGTGTGGAGTGGAAAAACGATGGATTTGGGCCCAGATCTTTGGACTGGGGTGAATGTGTGACATTGATCCACATTCTGTCCATCATTGTTGTGTTTGCATTTAATTCTCACCATTGATATCACTGCAATTGACAAGGAAGATGGCAAAAATACAACCAGGAAGATGACACCCTTTTGTCTCTTAAGGCCATGATCAGTAAGGGGTGGCCCAAGAATGTCAAGGAAGTTCCAGAGGCCCGTAGGCCTTTCTGGATTGTAAAAGATGAATTATCCGTTATTGGAAACCATGTACACAGGTACAATAAAATCATCCCACCCAGAGGGATGTAAGAGGGTATTATTCTATTTGCTCACGAAGGTCAACCTGGGAGGAGTTTGACAAAGAGTATAGTTAGGAACAGTTACTGGTTCCCTGAAATGGACTCTGTGATAGAAAACGTAGTGAAAGCTTGTTTGGCCTCTGGCTCCGGTGATAAAACTAAGATCACTCCCAAAGACCCACTCATTCCGGTTCCAGTACCTTCTAAACCTTGGGATAAGTTGGGTTTGGACATCATTGGTCCCCTAAACTCACTCAATGTTTCTCAAAGATTCATGTTTGTGTTGATTGATTATCACACTCATTGGATTGCCACTAAGTCCGTCAGCTATATCACCTCTCAAGCACTCATTAAATTTCTTACGGACAATGTTTCGATTGATGATATTCCTAGCACTATAGTTACCGACAATGGAGTGCAATTTGTATCTAATGAAATTAAAGAATTTGTCAAATTGTTGTCCATTACTCATGTAAGATCTCCCCTTTATTGTCCCACGGCCAATGGGTTGATGGAAAGAGCTAACAGCATGATAAAAGACACCATTGAATTGGCTCTTGCCTCCAAAGAATCTGTTGAAGATGCTGTGAGAAAAATGTTGTGGTCATACCACACTACTCCTAATAGCGTGTCAGGTGTATCTCCTTTTGTATCTCTTGAAAGGAAGAAATCCTGGTTCAAAGTTGACCCCCACTGGCTTAATGGGGGAAGTCCTGTCTGGGTTGACCGTGCAACTGTTTTAGACTGAGTGGAAAGCCATCAAATGGAATACAAATTCCGATATGACCAGAAATGGGGCACATGCAAAAAACCTTCAGCCTTCTCTGTACCACTAATAATTAAATAGATTAACAACAACTCTGTGATATTGGAAGATGGTAGTACGTGGAGCATGGACAGAGTTGCAAGATGTGCTAATGTGGACACTCCTGTGTGTGTTAAGGACGGAGGTACAGATACTACCAACTCCAGCATAGGTAACATCAAGGGAGTTAGGAAACGTTGTCCTCCCAGTTGCCTATTGGATTATGAAAAGTAATGTCTACATTTTGGCTCTATATATCTGTGTTTTGCGGCTTAAATGAAGTGTTTTCCTTTTTGTTCTCTTGCTCTCCCTGTGTAAGGGAGATGTGTTGTAATATCTTGTATTCACTTTCATCTTTCCCTTCTCCCTTGCCCTTCACCTTTTCACCCCGCCCTTCTGTCCCCATTGGTATTTACCATTGTTAGAATCTTGAGGTGAAGCCATTCATGTTCTGTGTAGCTTCATTCTACAGTTGGTGCATGAGGATCTCAACAAATAAACTTGTTCTTTTCACCCCAGAGTCTTTTTCCTAACACATAAGCTTAGTAATATCTGGTCGAGTGACATCTCAAGACCGATGTGGGAGACTAGCTCTACCCAGTGCCTGCCCACTCAAGTTGCATGGAACTAGAGTGCCATGTTACAACAGACCCACAAAAACACCAACATTGGTTCATTGCTCCTGCGATAGAAAAAGCACCACCCCCTGTGATGTCAGCTTGCAGGGATGAGGCCTTCTTGGGAGGGGAGAGATAAGGTTTGCTGATTAGCTTCCTACTGTACCATTAACGGAACACCCTAGCAACCACCGACACCCCCTTGAATACTCAAGACCTTAGCCTGGGCGGTGAAAAATATTTTCTCCACACTAAAGATTTGCGACAGGGCAGACACTGAGAAAACTGATTAGACTTTCCTATTTTTCATATATGAAAATGAGAAAAGGCAAACCACTTAGCAATATGAAAGATGTGGCTAGGTTGGATTCAGAATATGCTTGTTTCATATTTTGTATGTAACAAGAAAATTAGGGCAAAATCAACAATCTATGTTCCTTAAAAGGTTTTTTTGGGCTACAATTTCTACATACAAATCTCTTTCACATAGTTATATGATGTATAGGCAATACTAGTGTTATTTGTATGTATGGCATGCCATGTTAGCAAACTTTCTTCACTCAATTTCTGCCCAGGTTCACAAATATTTTTAGAATATGGAATGGAGCAAAATGTGTTTATTCCTTTCTATATGATACAATTAACAAACAAATTCAAAATGCATTTGTTCAGTGTCTTGCATCAATGTAATGCATCAATGCAAAGTTTCAGCAATACATCCCCAAAATGCGTAGGTAGTCTGTAGTTTCCTGCTGGACACGTTCTAGTGTCCCAGCAGGTACTTGTTTAAAGGCCACTCCTTTGAGGGCTGTCCATAGACCCACTCACACCCATCCAACACAGTCCTCATGAGTGACGTGTGCCTGTTAATAAAAAGGCCCACGTGCTCGAGCTCGTGGCCAGTTCAGAAATCTTACCCACTGTGTCTGTGTCAGTTATTTCTATGGTATGTGGGCCCTGAGCCCAGAACATCACAGCAGTCTTCTGACTTTCAAGCATTCTCAAGGACTTGTTCCCTGATCTGTACACATAAATACGGGAATTCATGTTTAGGCAGGTGCATGTTAAATCTATTGAATATAAGGTGGGAAAATCAGCACATTGGATGAGGTGAAGGAAGTAAACAACTAAAGCAGGTTGGAGAGGACACAAAATCTTCCAAGGTCTTGATGGAGCAAGGACTCCTATAAAAGAGACTTGCTCGGATGCCATCCTCTCATATAATCTTGTAACAAAGTATTAATAATGTTTTGTAATACTAAATATGCACAACAATTCAGATATTTCTAGGTAGAGGAAGCTTGCCTATGTGTTTTACTAAGTTACCCGAGTGTGATTAAAGATGGCTGCTAATGCGGGAAATTGTAGTGCGCATGCTTCAGCTGCATGACATCTTAACGCTTGGAGGGAAAATTCTGCTTCGGTGCAATAGCATCTAATATGGCCGTTTGGAAACTCACATGCTAAGCATCTGCTTTGCTGAAACTAAAACAAGTTATTTACTAAATGCTAATGCATAAATAGTCTTTATAAGTAAATGGGATTAGAGTAGAGATAGGTGATATACAGTGAAATCATTTTATTTTGAAATTAATATTTTTTCTTTTGACCTCTCTATTAGTTCGTATTTAGAACTCTGAATGATGCTAAGGTCTGACACCCACGTGGTTCTTCCCACATGCGCAAAAGGGACAACTCCGAAACAGTGAGCTTAAGTCTTGAAACTCGTCCAAGGACGTTCTCCGCACATGTCCTGGGAACCAGCTGAACATCCTGAAGATTCAATAGACAACTGTGAAATTGCGTACATTGTTGTTGATAAAGTTTACAAATATGGGTGAGAAATAAAGCTTGGGAGAACAAATTAATGGGCGGGAACTTAAAACAATGAACTAAAGAAAATGATAAAAACTGAGCATGGTGTGATAATCATCCCCTCAGCTTGTTCAATCAGAAATAGGAGTTTCATATAGTTGAAACATTTAGGGGTAGTACATGCCATTAGGAAAGTATAATTGGGGTAGTTAGTTAGATTAGTTACACAGTTGCAACCAGAAACGCTGAGAGACCAATATGCTGTCCAAATGCTGATCGAATACCTGAAGAAGCAGACTTAGACTTTTAAAGCTAGATAATTAGCATAGGATCATGGAAGACTTGAGGAGGTGATAGCATTAGAAGAAGATTGCGGGAGAATCGAGGAGGTAAATAGACTTAGAAGAAGATTGCGTAAGAATCGAGGAGGAAGTTAGTGTCAGAGATGGGTGAGACGCAGGCGTCCAATCCAGAAGAGGTCATCTGTCCTGTCCTGAAACCTGTCCTGAAGTCTTAGTCACGTGAACTTTCCAAGTGACCCATTAACTCTTGGCCAGAGGGGTCTGATTTTCACACCATCTTAGGTAAAAATAATTCTGTGTATTGTGTCAATGTGCTTTTCTCTCTCTATCCTCCCTTTCCTGAGGTACTTGTTATTGTGAAATCTTATTCTAAATTAGGTAAACTGATTTTACCTTCTCAGAGTGATGGAGTTAACACTGTGATTTGTTTGGCTCATATGATTAATCAGATATACATTTAAAATTTTTCCAGAGTCTGTGGTTATTTAATAAGATAATAAGGTGAATGATCTTATGTCATATCACCAATTATTCTTCAACTAAAATAGATCCATGTATTAGAGAGAGGGCTTTATATCAGCAATATGCTAGAGAAATGATAGATGATTGATCTACATTGTTTTGCCCTTATAAAAATGGATCTCAGCAGTGTTGACTAGCCTATATGAGTGAGTGTGTTTATGGGCCCAGATGAATATATAGTGATAGATATTTGCAGGTTTGTAGCCCGCTGGATCAGTTTGCTGGTAGGAGAGTTATTTTTTTTATTGATTAATTTGGTGATTATTGGTTATTGATTTATGTTTTAACAGACCTGTTTGTATATTGTTTTATGTTGTCTGGAAATTCCCAGGAAATGTATAGCGGGTGGTGATTGGAAGCCACACTGCAGTGAGGATACTCGTCAGATTAAAATAGAATTGAAGTTTTGTGAATAAGTGAGAGCGATTGTTAGCAAAGAGTTCACTGGTGAAACTTTAGTGTTATATCACCTCGAAAGGGTAACACTAGAGGAGTAGCAGGTTCTTCCGAGCTTGAGTGAAGGGTAAGCGGAAGGTTTTACTCGTAGTGTATAAAGAAGAGTAAGCGGAAGGTTTTACTCGTAGTAAAAGAAATCAACCATTCTTTTAGCTTTATGAAACAGACAGAGTAGTAAATGTTTTTATGTCATTATTAATGAAAATTTTGGTAAAAGGTTAAAGGAAATTACATTTTTGTATTACCTTGTGAAGGGAGGGTCAGCTGCCGGAGTTGCACTGACATCACAGAGTACCGCGCTGGGATTGGTTGAGACAGCGGGTTGAGATGCCACACCCCTTTTTACACCTCTCTGCAATGCAGCTCTTTGGTGCTTACTGGAGGTACCTGGTAGGCTAATTGGCCCCCAGGGGCCCTCAGGTTTGAAGGGGACTTTATACCTCAACTTAAAACGTTCCACAGGGCACGTTTGAATAGTGGTGAAGGGTGGAGCGGGGCCTGAAGTGCTATGTGTGCAAACACGCCCTGTGGCACGCTTAAAGTTGGGGAATTAATTCCCTTTCAATCCTGATGACCCCTGGGGGCCAACTAGCCCAGCAGGTGTTTCCAGTAAGCGCCACTGCACTGCATTGCAGAGAGATGGTCCAGGTCATGCCCCTTTTTACACCTCTCAGCAACGCAGCTCCGTGGCACTTAATGGAGGTACCTGTTTGGCTAGTTGGACCCCAGGGACCGTGAGGATTCAAGGGGACTTAATCTCCCAACTTAAAACAGCCACAGGTGTGTTTGCACACATGTCAACTCAGTCCCCCCTCCCTTCACCACTATGCAAAAGAGCCCCATAGTGCATTTTAAGAGTTAGTTTTAATCCTCCTGCCCTAATATGTACAAGGGCCTTACAGAGGAGGTCCTGCTAATCACAGGGGTACTTCAACGCATAGTGTTGCCTAGTGTATATAGGTGTTTTCTCTGTATTCTAAGTGTCTTTTAGCATAGCACTGGCCACCACCAGTACCCATCTGAAAAAGTTGTGGGAACAGGATGATTTTGCAACAAGGTCTCTTTCTGCTCCTCTGTTGGTTCTTTCTGCAGATGTCTTGCTTTTTTTTGTGCGTTTTTTCTTCTTTCTTCACATGTCCCACCACTGTAGGCATAGTTCTAAACTAGCATTTAAAAAACCTTTGAAATTCACTTAAAAAAGCATAGGTTTCAGGCATGTTATAGTTAGAAATTAGCATTTAAAAAACCTTAGAAATTCACTGAAAAAACCATAGGTTTCACACATGTTATAGTTAGCTGGACATTTCACTCATACAAAACCATTGAAATTCCCCCGTTACAATTAGTTCAGCTAACTATAACTTGCGGGCCCACAATGCACGGCTGATGACGTCACATGTTACATCACTCACGACATGGTCAGTGACATCACTCATGAGATCACTGATGACATCTCAAATGACATCACTCATGACATCACTGATGGCATCATCCTTGTGAAAGAGTGGCAGACCTCCTCTCACCGTAATATAACCTTTGATACACACATTCAAAAATAGAAACTATTTTTTTTTTAAATGGATACCAATACCAGTTACAACAACCTATTCAGTAATTCCAACATCTACATACACATTCACTCATTCACCAACAGTTCTATATAGTCACTCATACATGAACTCACTCATCACATGTACTCATACACCTATACATCCTGTTACACACCGACACTCATCCATGGAGTTACACACATACTCACACATGCAAATCAAACATCCATTTACTTGCATATACAGCTATACACACACCAATACACTTACTTCTACAGAAACATACACATACTTACTCTCTTAAACAATCACTTATAGAAACACATACTTATTTATACAGGAACTCTTCCAATCTCTCGCTCTCACATATACTCACTTATATATATCAATACTCACATATACTAGTTTAAGACATATGTAGTTACTCATAAAGATACTATTGAGACAGTCATTCACTCACTAACACACCCATACACAGACTCATCCACCCATACAGTCCTGCACACATGCTGTCTTCAAAACACATACAAACAGTGAGTCCGTCAGTCATTCATGCATCTGTGCGCTAAGTAATACCCCCCACCAAACCATACAGACACTCATTCTAATAATCAAAAAATCAACTAATAACCCATATAGACACTCATCTAGCTACTCACCAACCCATGCAGCCACTTATACACAAAGTGAGACACTGATACAGATATTTACATATTTAAAAATTACCCGCTAATACAGGTATTCACTAAGATACACTTAATAAGTCAGTTATACAATCATTTTTTTTAAAAAACATCCATTTAGACACTTATTTACCCATTATTTCTTCCATCGACCTTTAGACATACGTATATAAAAAATATTTATTTTTCAGAAAGACACACATTCACTGGATGATGTCATCAGTGATGTCATTTGTCATCAGCTGAACTAACTATAACGGGGGTATTTCAATGGTTTTGTATAAGTGAAATGTCCAGCTAACTATAACATGTGTGTAACCTATGATTTTTTCAGTAAATATATATAGATTTTTGAAAATTCTATGTCTAATAACTTTGGCGTTTGTGGACGGAATTGGCTGAAATTTTCAGGAAAATGGAACATTTTGTTTCTGAGCAGCCCCTGAAAATTTGGGGGGGTTTCGTCAAGGGGGGGCCGAGAAAAAAGGGGGGTCCCAAAACGTGTTTTTAACATTGAGTTTCCCATAGGGCGGTTGGCCTCACTTTTAGCCCGAACGGCTGAATGGATTTGCACGAAACTTGGCAAAATTGTAGGGACTGGTAGCCCAATGTGCCTTTGCTAGGTCTCAATATATGTGCTTCAGTGGATTTTGAGAAATTAACGTTCAAAAAAAGATATATATCTGTAACAGCGGACCGGGCAGCGCTCCGGTTCGCGGACTTTTCGCGGTACGGAGCTTTGTGAAGCGAAGCTGATTGGTTCTCCGGCGTCTGTGAACATTCCAAACAGTCCGTAGCGGCCGCCATCTTGTCTCTCGGTAGGATCGAGAGACAAGAGGAGGCCAAAGCGAAGGGGCAAATGACCATAAGGGGGCATAGTAGATCCTCGCTGACCCCCTAGGTTTGATGTGGAGGTTTTAAAAGGGCCCCGCGGGGCAAAAAAAAAAAATAATAATAATAATCGAACGGCTGAATGGATTTGCACGAAACTTGGCAAAATATTAGGGACTGGTAGCCCGATGTGCCTTTGCTAGGTCTCAATATATGTGCTCCAGTGGATTTTGAGAAATTAACGTTCAAAAAAAATATATATCTGTAACAGCGCTCCGCTTCACGTCCTTTTCGCGTTACGGAGCTTTGCGAAGCTGATTGGTTCTCCGGCGTCTGTAAACATTCCAAACAGTAGCGGCCGCCATCTTGTCTCTCGGTAGGATCGAGAGACAAGAGGAGGCCAAAGCGAAGGGGCAAATGACCATAAGGGGGCATAGTAGATCCTTCCTGACCTCTTAGGTTTGATGTACCATTTTGCCAAGTTTGGTGTAATTCCGTTCAGCCATTCAGGCTGTAGACGTATGTAAATGTCCTATGGAAAATTGCATGGGGAAAACACATTTGAAAGTGTTGAAATTTAGAACCAATTAAAATGTTACTTTGGTTTTGTATTTGTGTGTGATGAAAGTTAATTGGTTATGTATATATCTCAAATGAGAGGAAACCACAGCCATTTTGTGATACTACTGTCTGAGGTACATTTGTGAGGAATTTTTGGTGGTGAATTTCTGGTGTTTGATTTACACAGTACTAACACTTCTCCTACTTTTAAAAAGGTGAGTTGTTAATTTGTAAGGGGAACTATGTTGTACACTTGAAGATAATTTGAAAAAAAATTTCTGTTATTTATTTGCAGTCCTTCTGTTATACTAAATACTTGATAAAGTTAGTTTTATATTATGTATTACTAAAAACGATAAATGAAAGTGATTATTTTTTTCTGCAATTTACAGCAAGCAATTTCAAAATAAAATGGCTCACAATGAAGAGACCGTGGCAATTTCTTTTGAATTGTCCACTACATTGATTGAAATTGACAGCACCAATAATGAAATATTGTCACAAGGAGGAGATGACTTGAATGATTCCACTACATTGATTGAAATTGACAGCACCAATAATGAAATATTGTCACAAGGAGGAGATGACTTGAATGATTTTTTTGATCAATCTGTTGATGGCGAATTTATCGAATGTTTGGAGACCATAGAGTTACAAGAATCATCATTGCAGACTTTTAATGAGGAGATTCCAGATGAGATGATTGAAGAGGAAATTACTGATGAGGACATGTTACTAGTTCTTTCAAATTTAGAAAATTCAGAAGAATAAATTTATATTTAGAAATCAAAAATTGTTTGAGACATTATTCATTTTTATTTTTAATTTATGAGGTTGTAGCGAAGTGATTGTAGTATAAAATGAGACTTATAGTATAGAGTGCAACATTTTTATGTTACATGGTAAGTTTACTCATATTTACTTCCCTTCTCCCACTATATTATCTCCAATGTGTATTTGACATCTCTTCTTCATCTCCGGCCTCCTTTCTCTCACTGTGTGTCTCTGATGCATCTTATCGCTGCTATTTTGTGTAATTACAGAAGAGAGTAAAATAAAATAGTTCGGAACGTGAAAAGGGGGCAAAGTAGAGTACCCCTCACCCCCTAGGCCTTCTCAGGCGGTCCCAAAAGGATCAGTTTCTGCTTTCCTGAGAGATTATGGTATGAGTTCCATATACCACAATAATTTGCATTACAACATGCAAGATATATATCTCCTATTACCAACTTTTGGAGATATTCGCGCTAAGCGCGAATATCTCCAAAAACTAACACCTGCCCTGAGCAGTTCTTAGCCATGTTATCCAATGGGAGGTGGATAACATGGCTAAGAGCATTAGCTCGGTAATGCATGAATATCGCTGAGTTTTCAGCGATATTAATGCATTGCGGTCGTTTTTTATCGCATTTGCGATAAACCTTGATAATAGCAAGGTTTATCTTCGATAATTTCTGACGATGCTTAGCGGTAAAAAATTCGTTGGTAAGCATCGTTAGCGATAAATATCGCTTAACTTTGGTAATATGCACCAACGTCTGTTAACGTTCGATTCGAAGGAAATGAGGAAGTGTTGAAAAACATTGTTTGCGCCATCTTGCCTTTTTTGAAATGCCACACTTTTGTCGTGCACGGCAGCCATTTTAGATGCCTTGACCAGACCCACTCTCTGCACGCTGTCGATTCGTAGCATGGCTCCCCACCCTCGCAAGCATCTCCCCCAGGCACTGGTCACCCCCGCTCTCTGTGTTATGCATGGGCAATAAACCTCTCCCCATCTGCGCTGCTCTTCCCTGAGAATCACACTCTGTGCCCGCCCGACACCTCCCTTTCGCCCTATTCACTACCGCACCCTCTGACACTCCTCTTCCTCTGTGTCCGATTGTCCAGGCTATCAGCTAGCCCTGCAGATGTAGTTTATGGCCCCAGCTGTAAAGAATCACCCCTCTTCAAAGGAGTTATAGTAGATCAAGGCCCACACCCGATGAGATCCGTCACACCACACGTGTTCCTACTATCTGAAAACCATCCTGTATTGTGATTGGGGAGGGGACCGAGCCTGAAGCGGAAGATTCCAGGGATGACTCTTTGTACATCAAAGTTTTTACATTTATGTGTCACATTAAAAATATATAGCACTCCAACAAAGTAGTAGGATTATAAAACTTTAATAACTTATAAATATATACAACAAAACAAAAACAGTAAAAACATTTAAACAACGAAGAGACCGTGGCAATTTCTTTTGAATTATCCAATACATTTATTGAAATTGACAGCACCAATAATGAAATTTTCTCACAAGGAGGAGATGACTTGAATGATTTTTTTGATCAATCTCTTTATGGCGAATTTATCGAATGTTTGGAGACCCTAGAGTTACAAGAATCATCATTGCAGACTTTTCATGAGGAAATTCCTGATGAGGACATGTTACTAGTTCTTTCAAATTATGAAAATTCAGAAGATGTTGCCTGGGGGTGGGTCGTCAGTAGCAGTCTGTTGTGCGAATAGTTCCAAGGCAGCAGAACGCACTGAAATCTAGATGGCACGAAGGTGATGTCTAGTAAGTTGTCGCCCAGCAAATAACGGCGTGGGGCGCCGCGGGGGTGAGTGAGTCCAGTAGGCACCACAGGTATTCTTACCAGCATTGCAGAATTACTGCTGGGGACAATGCCTGTGCTGTAGCAGGGTCACGGATTTTGGAAAAGGGGGGTGGTGATGGACAGAGTTTCTGAATGATGCAGAATACTCTTACCAAGTCAAGAGATCATGGTTTTAATCCATCACCGTTTTTTAGCTCACTGCACCATCCCAGCTCAGAACCTGGCTATATGCAAATTAGTCTGTTCCTGTCCCAGTGCATGATGGGAACAGGGCAAACCAAACTACCAAGCCAATTCTTATACTGGGAAGGAAACAAGCTCCCGGGGACCGGTTTCTGGCATCACAGCCTTCTTCGGCCCGGTTTGCTTGAATCCTGATGGTGCAATGAGCAAGGGACTCACGTCTGAGTATACCCTCCCACACATAGTGTGGATAAACTACCGATTGTAGTTTGGTTTGCCCTGTTCCCATCATGCACTGGGACAGGAACAGACTAATTTGCATTTAGCCAGGTTCTGAACTGGGATGGTGCATTGAGCTAAAAAATGGTGATGGATTAAAACCATGATCTCTTGACTTGGTAAGAGTATTCTGCATCATTCAGAAACTCTGTCCATCACCACCCCCCTTTTCCAAAATCGGTTTATCCACACTATGTGTGGGAGGGTATGCTCAGACGTGAGTCCCTTGCTCATTGCACCATCAGGATTCAAGCAAGCCGGGCCGAAGAAGGCTGTGATGCCAGAAACCGGTCCCCGGAAGCTTGTTTCCTTACCAGTATAAGAATTGGCTTGGTAGTTTGGTTTGCCCTGTTCCCATCATGCACTGGGACAGGAACAGACTAAGTTGCATATAGCCAGGTTCTGAGCTGGGATGGTGCATTGAGCTAAAAAATGGTGATGGATTAAAACCATGATCTCTTGACTTGGTAAGAGTATTCTGCATCATTCAGAAACTCTGTCCATCACCACCCCCCTTTTCCAAAATCGGTTTATCCACACTATGTGTGGGAGGGTATGCTCAGACGTGAGTTCCTTGCTCATTGCACCATCAGGATTCAAGCAAGCCGGGCCGAAGAAGGCTGTGATGCCAGAAACCGGTCCCCGGAAGCTTGTTTCCTTACCAGTATAAGAATTGGCTTGGTAGTCTGGTTTGCCCTGTTCCCATCATGCACTGGGACAGGAACAGACTAATTTGCATATAGCCAGGTTCTGAGCTGGGATGGTGCATTGAGCTAAAAAATGGTGATGGATTAAAACCATGATCTCTTGACTTGGTAAGAGTATTCTGCATCATTCAGAAACTCTGTCCATCACCACCCCCCCTTTTCCAAAATCTGTAGCAGGGTCACAGCAGAAACAAAAAGGATTCTGTTGAAGATGTTGTTGGTTTTCAATTTGAAAACAGTTCTGGTGTCAACTGCTATGCTAATGTAGTGGTTAATGTTTTGTTTTCTCTAGAAAATGTAAAAGAGGGGGAGGCAGTCCAAAGTTCTGGTAAAAGGGCAAAGGAAAGGATCGGTGGTTTGAACTATCAGTCAAAAAGGGGAGGGGGTGCAACAATTTTTCCTACCGGGTCACAGTGTGCTTTCACCGGAACTGAGGTTTGCAGGATTCTAGTAATTCAAAGTGAGGCTGGCGCCAGCATGGGAGCGCCGACGTCCCGCGGATACAGTTTCGTCACTCCACGGGCGATCATGGCAGTCATTCCCCATCGGGGGTGTCTGCGCGGCTCCTCTAGAATCTTCAAGGTCGTGGAGGACTACTGTGGTGGAGTCAACCAGTGACCGGGCCATTTCTTTATGCTGGGCCCGCTCTTGCCAGGTCGATCGCCATTTTGAGAGTTCGGTAGCTACTGGCGATCGCGGGGTCAAATGAGCGGACGGGCTCCACCCTGCCGGGCGAGACGTTGCAGCATCGCCACAGTGGAAGAACCCTTTTCCGGGCGCCTGGAGCGCTGAGGGTGCAGGTGGGAAGCCTCCACTGGGGAGGCGGGAGAGGCCTGTTCGCACCGTCTCTCCCTCCCAGTGCACCCCACGGCGTCTCGCTTGAGATTTGTTATGGCCAGACCAGGCGATGAGGACGAGGGGGGGGGGGGTCGGAGGCATGTGCAAGACATCCCCCCCAGTGTTGTCAAAGCCATTATTCAAGAAAGAAGAAGTGTCCCGTCCGTCTTCGGGCCGGGCTTCCGGTGGATGTCGGCCGGACGCCCCTTGCTCTGGCCCCATGAACGGGTTCCTTGGTTTATCGGCTGCAGCCGGATCCCATCGGCCCCGGCCGTTGGTGGCCGGACTGGTAGAGAATGTGGCGGGACTACCTGAAACTGTCAAGGGCCACCGCGGCCGGACTGGGAGAGAGAGGGGAGGGTCGAGGACACGGACATTCCCCCCCCCTGCAACTCTCCAGCGTTGTCAATCCCCCTGGCCGGGTCCCGCTGGCCTCGGCCTCGGCCTCTCCTCCGGCTACACCCTACGTGATGATCTCCGAGGCGTGGTAACAGGACCCGCCTTATATGTGTTGCTTCCGGCTGGGCGTAGCCGAAAACCTGTTGCCCTTTGGAAGTTTCTAGAATGGGGCGGATGTCTGCTGACTTCTATCTTTCCCAGTTTGCCGTTATTTGGCCGTGGCAGGCGGTGGGACAGACACGTTTTGGGGCAGTGAGGGGCGATGTTTTCAGGTTTCTTATTACGGGCTTACTTCTAACGTTTCTTGTTTCTAGGACAATAATAGGTTTTATCATTACGTATTGTTATCGTTTCTTTGTTTGTTATTTAATAAAAAGTTCATCAGTGGCCTACTGATTTTCGTTTTCCTATTCTTTTCTTTCCAGGTTGTTTCATGCTAAAGTTTCTGTTAACAGGATACAGTGATCACTTTGTTATTATTGCATATGTCCTTTTCACTAGGGGTGCTCTCTTGTTGGGCCAGATATCTCTAGTAAATGGTCCGGGTGAAACAGGTGCATCAATCAGTGGGGAGTAGATAGGCATGACAGATTACAATGGGGGAGAAAGGTCCGCATTACCTACCCTTTCACTACTTGCAAAGATTTTCCTACGTTTATTTGCAAACAGGGAATACCTCCAAAAAGAAGTAATTCCCAAACAGTCAATGTTCGGACAATCAATCAATCAATGAGGAATGAAATAGGTACGACGTGTTAAAGGCTTGCGTTACCTACCCTTCACTATCTGCAAAGAGAGAGAGAATATTCCTATTCTTCCTTGTTTGCAGGCAGAGAAGATCCTTAAGAGAACCAACTTCGAACAATTCAATGCTCGATTCAAACAATCAACAAGGGGTACTGTGAACACAAATGAACGCCGCTTATGTACATACACATTGCTATTTTCAACAGGTTGTTCCTAATGTTTCTATTTTAGCGAGGTCAAAAAGAGATCCCATTAGTGGCCTACTGATTTTGCTCGATTCCTTTTGTTTTTTTACACGATTTTTCGCTATCTGCAAAGACTAAACAGAGTATTGCGACTCTGTGCTTGTTAGACGTAGCAATCAGTGAGTGCGTACGTAGTAACTAGTATTGGTGTGTCAATGGTTTCAAAAATTATACTCTGTATTTAACACTGGGTGAAACAGAGGTTATATTAAAATGTGAGGAGATGCATTGTATTGTCACATGAATGATATCATCAGTGATGTGGTCATTGATGTCAAATGAGATGTCATCAGTGATGTCATCAGTGATGTCATTTGAGATGTCATCAGTGATGTCATCAGTGATGTCACTGACCATGTCATGAATGATGTAATATGTGACATCATCAGCAGTGGATTGCGGGTGCGCGATATATAGTTAGTGCAACTAACTATATATGGAATTTCATTGGTTTTATGTCAATAAAATGTCCAGCTAACTATATATGGTCTCTAACCTATGGTTTTTTCAGTGAATATATATATGTATATATATATATATATATATATTACCTACTGGCGGTCGCCAGTAGGTAGTTATAGTTAGGACCTAGTTTCCATAGGAAATCCTCAACATTCTATTTGGATTAACTTTGGCCCTGGTGGATGAATCTTTGCGAATTTCTCAAAGAAGATGGCTCGGTCCGCTGCACTCCTTCCCTGAAAGTTTGGGGGGGATTGGTAAAGTGGGGGCTTAGATAAAAGGGGGGTCCCAAAACGTGTTTTCTCCATGTTATTTTCCATAGGACGTTTAGACACGGCTACAGGTCGAACGGCTGAATGGATTTATAAGAAATTTGGGAAAACTGTAGAGTCCGGCTCGCAGATTACGCTTTTTTTGGAATGGTGTAAATCTGTTCAGTAGTTGCTGAGAAAATTAAACTTAAAGTCAATTATATATCTATAAGCGCGCACGGGTGCGCGCACTCAAGCGGCTGCACGCGAGCGGAATTTTTTTTTGCTGCGTGACGTCTGTTAACGTTCGATTCGAAGGAAATCTGGAAGTGTTGACCGCCATTTTGTCACTGCGAGTAAATATATTGTCATTTCAAAGCGTTGGAACATGGAAAGGGGAGAAGGTAGAGATTGTTTTGCTGCGTAGGTTCTCTCAGGGTGTGCAGTAAGGACCTTAAACGCGAAAATATATATATATTTTTTTTTTTTAAGTTGCGGGGTGCACGCACCCGGGCGCGCACACCTATTTACAAGAGTGTGAAAATGGAGATAAATCAGAAGTTTGAGTGCTTTGATATAAGGTGGCTCTGAAAAGAGCCCTTGTGTTAATTGAGTTTTTTCTGCATTTATAAGTAAGTACCGATGCAGAGTCTGATGTTGCAGAGGAAGATTCTGTTTCCCTCATCCGTGAAATGAACACCATCTGTCCTATAGATGTCTTGCATGTGGTAACGCAAGTTGTTGTGGTAAATAGAACCCATGCTATAATCTCTGAGGAAAGCAGAAACAGATTTATTAACATGTCTCCTTGCTTTCTCAATTTGTGCACAATGTTGATTGGACCAATTCCATTTCTGTCTTTGGCATATATTGGAATATACCAAGGCAGTTCGAGGAAAAAGTGTCATCAATTGTCGAAAGGTGTCTTTTAGAAGCATTTCCAGACCTACCTCAGTCAATGTGCCAAGCTCGTTCCCACCACAGTGCACAATTATAAGGTCTGGTTCTGGGAGATGCATAAAAGTTTTCACCAATGGTATTAATTGGTGACATCTTAATCCTCTTTGCCCAATCCACGTTATCTGCACATTTGGTAAATCAAGGTTGGAAATTCGTCTGCTTGCTGCATATTTTCCACTCCAGTGAATATAGCTGTGTCCTAAAAGCCAAACCTTCATTTTCAAGGCAGATGCACTCGTACTCCGATGGGTTCTGGAAGTGGAATGGCAGTTAGAAGCTGAAAGTCAGGATAAAAAAATGGATGAAGCTTGGTGTGGTTGAAAAACGAAAAATGATTGGTTGATTCTAATACGTGAAGATTGAAGACTACGTTGCATGTTAATGTTATGTAAAAGAAAAAGTAGTATTGGGTGTGAAAAAAATGACATGTAACAGAGCTGTGGATAGGGAGGTGTTTCTGGAGGGAAAACAGTGTTGTTAGTTTGCTGTAGAACGTTGAGATATGAACTTTTGACCTGTGCCTTCAGCCAGGTGCAGAATGAGGTGTTACCATGGAAACAGCCAGAGATGGCAGTGGGTGATGGGTGACTTTTATGTGACATTGAGAATATTGTGAGGGACAAGCAACTGAAATGTAAATTTGAATACAAAATAGTTAGGACCTAGTTTCCATAGGAAATCCTCAACATTCTATTTGGATTAACTTTGGCCCTGGTGGATGAATCTTTGCGAATTTCTCAAAGAAGATGGCTCGGTCCGCTGCGCTCCTTCCCTGAAAGTTTGGGGGGGATTGGTGAAGTGGGGGCTGAGATAAAAGGGGGGTCCCAAAACATGTTTTCTCCATGTTATTTTCCATAGGACGTTTAGACACGGTTACAGGTGGAACGGCTGAATGGATTTATAAGAAATTTGGGAAAACTGTAGAGTCCGGCTCGCAGATTACGCTTTTTTTGGAATGGTGTAAATCTGTTCAGTAGTTGCTGAGAAAATTAAACTTAAAGTCAATTATATATCTATAAGCGCGCACGGGTGCGCGCACTCAAACGGCTGCGCGCGAGCGGAATTTTTTTTTTGCTGTGTGACGTCTGTTAACGTTCGATTCGAAGGAAATCAGGGAGTGTTGACCGCCATTTTGTCACTGCGAGTAAATATATTGTCATTTCAAAGCGTTGGAACATGGAAAGGGGAGAAGGTAGAGATTGTTTTGCTGCGTAGGTTCTCTCAGGGTGTGCAGTAAGGCCCTTAAACGCGAAAATATATATATATTTTTTTTTTTTAAGTTGCGGGGTGCACGCACCCGGGCGCGCACACCTATTTACAAGAGTGTGAAAATGGAGATAAATCAGAAGTTTGAGTGCTTTGATATAAGGTGGCTCTGAAAAGAGCCCTTGTGTTAATTGAGTTTTTTCTGCATTTATAAGTAAGTACCGATGCAGGGTCTGATGTTGCAGAGGAAGATTCTGTTTCCCTCATCCGTGAAATGAACACCATCTGTCCTATAGATGTCTTGCATGTGGTAACGCAAGTTGTTGTGGTAAATAGAACCCATGCTATAATCTCTGAGGAAAGCAGAAACAGATTTATTAACATGTCTCCTTGCTTTCTCAATTTGTGCACAATGTTGATTGGACTAATTCCATTTCTGTCTTTGGCATATATTGGAATATACCAAGGCAGTTCTGGCTTCATTATTACGAGCACTAGAAAACAAGACATTCTGGGCAATACCATCCTTGACGCAGCCTTTTATTCTACAAGATGGTGTCTTTCAAAAGCCAGGGGTATAGGAGTATGTAACAAGCGAGCCATTTAATTGAAAAAACTAAACGCGACAAACGGTTGCAGGATCAGTGAAGGTTGATTTTTTAATTGAAAGTATAACAGGATCAGTTACAATAAAATCGTCAATATGCATACCATGGGCGAGTATCATGGGTAACATTATTTCGAAGCTTTATTAATACAATAATCAATAATGAAAAATCGACATCAATAGGGTTGTCCGTATTCCTAGTCAGTACCCTTCCCCGCCCGCAATGTGCATAAAGACCGCATACATCCCCCCATAACGTCAAGGCTAAGTAACTAGAACGTCATAAGGAGTTGCAATTCGCTCCCATACTGGCGCCATTTTGGTCGAGGTCAGGCAGGACCAGAGTATAGTTCAATGTGTCCAATAAGTAGCGGCAGGACCAGAATCCCTTTCGGCAGTTTTGGCTTCGTCATTACGAGCACTAGAAAACAAGACATTCTGGGCAATACCACTCTTGACGCAGCCCTTTATGCTACAAGATGGTGTCTCCCATTCAGAAAATATTGTTGGCAGCATTTTGAAAGGAAAGATAAACGGCCGTTCTCCTAGTGAGTCTCACATTGTTACATTTATGAAGAAAAAGCCTGAAGAATGTACAAACTGAAAACCAGTTTTTGTCTGCATAGCATCAGCAGCAACACTTGAGTCAGCTTTGTGTGAAGCCGCCATCTTGATCCAATCAATACCGTCCCCCTGCACACATTCAGGGACCAGGCCGCATTGCGAGGGCACCGCAGGACGTGTCTTCATGTCAAACGGATTGTGGGACAAGGTCCAGAAGACAAGAGTCACCAAAAGGCTAAAAGTCCCGCCGGACCCCGGGGGCCGGCCGCCTATGTCGGGGGCGATCTCAGATGGTGTCTTCCATTCAGAAAATATTGTTGGCAGCATTTTGAAAGGAAAGATAAACGGCCGTTCTCCTAGTGAGTCTCATATTGTTACATTTATGAAGAAAAAGCCTGAAGAATGTACAAACTGAAAACCAGTTTTTGTCTGCATAGCATCAGCAGCAACACTTGAGTCAGCTTTGTGTGAAGCCGCCATCTTGATCCAATCAATACCGTCCCCCTGCACACATTCAGGGACCAGGCCGCATTGCGAGGGCACCGCAGGACGTGTCTTCAGGTCAAACGGATTGTGGGACAAGGTCCAGAAGACAAGAGTCACCAAAAGGCTAAAAGTTCCGCCGGACCCCGGGAGCCGGCCGCTTATGTCGGAGGCGATCTCAGGCCACACCAGGGCAACAAGACTGAGATCAATTTGCTCATACTGATCCATAACGCCCCAGCCTCTCCATGTCATAGGCCGCAAGAGTGGGCGAAACTCAGCTGGCCGAGCGAGACTTGGGGAGGGCGCAGGAGCCAAGCGCCCCATCCCAGTCCGCGCTACCACACCGTCCCTCGGGGGCCTCCGTTAAGCTGTTCAGGGAGGCATCGCAGGCAGCGGTTCTTTAGATCAGTGGCTCTCACCGGCAAGGCTCCCCTCCGTCAGCAGCGATCGTTGGCGCTGTGGTTGCGGTCGGAGGTCCCGCCTAGTCAACGCCTCGGCCTCTCCATGTCGTAGGCCGCAAGAGTGATCGGAACTCAGCTGGCCAAGCGAGACTTGGGGACGGGGTAGGAGATAAGCGGCCCCTCCCAGTCCGCGCCACCACACCGCCCCTCGGGGGCCTTCATTAAGCGGTTCTGTGAGGCACCGCAGGCAGCGGTTCTTCAGATCACAACAGAGTCTCATGCTCGATCGATTGAGCTGGCCGAATCAGGCAACATGAAGGTGGGGAGGGGGGGCACCTCTTGCTCAACCACCACCTGAAGAGGTGTGGTTTAGTTCTAAACCAATGAAAGGTGTTACTTTTAGGTCACATGACCTAGCCTTACATCATTAGGAAACCAAAAGTGAAATGAACCAATGAAAAGTTTTATTAAAAAGTCACATGACCTGTTATGCTTACGTTATGCGCTTCGCGCTGCGCCCCGGATCGCTTCCGGGAAGCTGCGCTTCGCGCACCGGATGCGCTAACACGGCGCGTCATATGACGCATTACGCGACAACGCGATACTGCAGTGTTTCTGGATGTTTCAGACTGAAGCTGGCGTCAGCATGAGAGCACCTCGTGGCTACGTCGTGGCCATTCTGCGAGCAATCATGGCAGAAGCTGCCCACCGGAAGTCTGCGGGAGTCGGGGGCCCCGGTGACTCTTGTAGTATCTTCAAGGCTGAGGGGACGCTTTTGGGAATGGGGCCCATGCCGTAGCAGTCAAGCGTCCGAGTTCCAGGGTTGTCCAGAGCCATCCTTGCAGGCCCAAGTCTGTGGAGCCGACCGCCATTTCCTGAGCTCCGTGGCAGCCGCCTGTCGCTGTACCGGAAGAGTGGGTGCAATTCAGCCGGATGGCGGGTGAGACGCTGTAATAGCAAGAGCTGGCGTAATTCAGCTGGCCGAGCGAGGCACTGTGCCGCAGGAGCAGGCGCAACTCATCTTGTCGAGTGAAGCGCTGGGGTGCAGCTGAGAAACCTCCACCTGGGGAGGTGGGGGAGGCTCGTTCGCGCTGCTTTTCCCTTCCAGTGCACCCCACGCCGTCTCCTGGCGCAGGTATATGTGATGGTTGGACCAGGGCACCGCAGGACGTGTCTTCAGGTCAAACGGATTGTGGGACAAGGTCCAGAATGGAAGAGTCACCAAAAGGCTAAAAGTTCCGCCGGACCCTGGGAGCCGGCCGCCTATGTCGAGTGAAGTGCTGGGGTGCAGCTGAGAAACCTCCACCTGGGGAGGTGGGGGAGGCTCGTTCGCGCCGCCTCTCCCTTCCAGTGCACCCCACGCCGTCTCCTGGCGCAGGTATATGTGATGGTTGGACCAGGGCACCGCAGGACGTGTCTTTAGGTGAAACCCTCAACTATGGCACCCAACATCCAGGACTTATGACATTTATGTAAGGCAGTAACATCGAAGAATCTCAGGGACCAAGCATATGCAGAGTCTTCCCCGGGGTATTTGCACAACGGTCCTCCACCCCTAGGCCGCCAGCTATGCTACCTTGACAGGAACAGTGTCATGCATTTGGATCGATGTTGCAGCAGGCTGCCATGTAAATAGTTATTTAATAAAACGTTTTACCCTGTTACTTTGCTGGTGTGTTGTATTTATTTATAATATTTGTATAGGGTTTGTCGTTATTTTGGGCGGGGTGGGCGGCGGAGCCGAGCTATCTTGCAGCCATCATGGGGTCGAGCTCGGTTTCTCTCACTAGTTTCATATTTCTCATGAGGGGTTGTTCCTAATGTTTCTATTTTAGCGAGGTGAAAAAGAGATCCTATCAGTGGCCTACTGATTTTGCTAGATTCCTTTTGTTTTTTCTAACGATTTTTAAGTTAAAGTTTGCTAGCACGATACAGTGGCTAGTCCGCATTTTATATATGTCTTTTTTATTAGGGGTCTCCTCCGGTGGAGTCGGACGATCTACCTCTAATAACCGGTAAGTGTTCCTCTGAAGGAATGCGTCTTGAAAGTGGCTGACTGTAATGTATGATATTTCACTCAGTGACTTTCAGGCCCATGCTGTTTCAAAACTGTGCATGTGCTTGAAGCAGGCGTAGGTATTGACGTAGCATTGTGAATATAGTGCATTGGTGAGCCTTGCTGGAGCTGCATCACAGTTGCGATGCAACTCTAGCAATGTATTAGTTTTTGAGCACAGATGTGTTACGCATGTATGGTGTTTTTGTACCATGGTGCGCCACATTTCAAATGTGGCACACCATGGGTAACGGAGCAGTACCTTACTGTGGTGCACATTAACTGGTGCATATCTGGGTATGAAGTAGTTAACATGAATCTGCCCCATAGGTTACAAATCCGCGTTTAGTAGACTGTTTGGCCTTTGTAGTTTTATGTTTTTTCTGTTATTCTATGTAGGTATGTAATATTGCAAGATTTTTGTCACGAAAAAGAAGCCATGAGTATTGGGTTTGTGAAAGATTGCAAGATTTTTAAAATTAAAAAGGAAAAATCATGGCACTGTTTAATATAGTATTGTAAATACTTATCTTTAACAATGATGACAGAGTAAAAAAAGGTTAACCTGATGTTCGAAAGTTATTCACAGGCTTCTTTAGAGGAAGTATTCTATATGATTGTAGCGTGGGTGTTTCACTTTTTTATAGGTAATAGAATGCATTCTGCAAGCATGTAGTACTCCTCCTGCTACAGCATAAATATTCTTCAGTGCTTATTTTCATTTCGTAAGTGGTATTGAGACCGACACAGAACTTCAATGGATCGGAGGGGCTGTTCCTGTGCATCTGGAGGACTGCCAAGCCGTTGCAGCAGTGGGAGTGAGGCCTCTCACGACAGAGAACTTCAATGGATCGGAGGGGCTGTTCCTGTGCATCTGGAGGACTGCCAAGCCGTTGCAGCAGTGGGAGTGAGGCCTCTTACAGGGGCGTAGCGCAGCTCCTTTTGATGTTCACAATTGCAGATAACAGGGTAGAGATGTGAGAGAAGTGGGTGGAGTGCTTCGTGTAAATTGCAGAATAGAAACTACTAAGAACCAATTGGAAGTGTTGTTGTGAAGTCACATGACTTCACATGCGCGTCTCAGGACGTGTACACGGTGATAGTATCTGGTCACGTACGCCATTTGGAAGTAGCGGTCTAATTCAGCGAAGTTTCAAAACGTGAAAAGGAGTAAATCCAAATATATCCGGATTTAATATATCTTCTGAGCTGGAATCAAGCATACAATTGTTAAAGTATAAAACCTTTTATATATTTTTTTAAAATATCAAGGTGTGTACATTCGGTCACACACGAAAGTTTAAAAAGACATTCGGCTCCATTTAATGAAAATTTTCATAATAATAAAAAAGAAGCCTAGGTTTACTGTCTTTGACGTAGTATAAGTTCTTTGATGGGTCTATGAAGAAATTTAATAAGTTGCAATCGCGAAGTTTTCCCAAAATATATAGGCGGGTGCGCGCACACGGTCGCGCACGAACGAAAGCCAAAAAAGGGGAGATAAACCCCCTTTATAATATGCTCCTGGAGCTGTTTTTGGTACAATGAGTTAGTTCTGAAAAGAACTTTTTTTTTTTAAAACAAGTGTTATGTTGTTTGATTTTGGACCAGGGCACCGCAGGACGTGTCTTTAGGTCAAACCCTCAAGTATGGCACCGAACATCCAGGACTTATGCCATTTGTGGAAGGCAGTGACATCTAAGAATTTCAGGGACCAAGCATATCCAGAGTCCTCCCCGGGGTATTTGCACAACGGTCCTCCACCCCTAGGCCGCCAGCTATGCTACCTTGACAGGAACAGTGTCATGCAGTTTTTGATTTTTTTAACTTGCAACAACATTTTCATGTGTGACACAGGATCAAAATGAAATGAAGAAATTTATCTTTTCTCGGGGCATTTATGACTCTCAATTTTTAGTTTAGTAAGAATGAGGCTCTGCTCTCCGTACAGAAGAATTTCTCCACACTCGTTGCATTTCATGTGCACCTTTGCAAGATATGGTCTCAAGTCCATCACAGCACTCGATGGAGATACAGGTCGTCCACCAGAAGATGTGCTGGGATCACTGAAATAATATCGACTACCAAAATATCGACTACCCAAAATATCGACGAGAAAATATCTACAACCAAAATATCGAGTTTGTATGTACAAACAGGTAAGTACAAAAATATTGAGAACAAAATATCGTTAACAAAAATATAGTTGTAAAAAATATCGACTTTAATAAAAACAATGTTTAATTACATTAATATAAAAAATTAATTACTAAAATATAATTAACAATACTTAAAATAACTTTTAATAATTAAATAATTATTGAAAGTAAAAAAATAATATTTTTTTAATCATATTTCTTAAAACATATATATATATAGTAACAACATTTAATTAAATAATAGCCAATATTATTAACGTACAAATACAAAAGAGTAAAAATTACTATTCCCACTGCAAAGAGTGCAACAGTGGATATATGACGTTACAAAGCAACTTTTACAACGCACTACCATTACAACGTAAGTATTGGTAAGTATATAATATTTTTTTTTAATTTAAATTATTTAAAATTATTTAAATATAATTTAATTTAATTTAATTTCATAAAATTAAATTAATGTAAATTTAATTTTACTTTATTTTTACACTGTACCCCTGTACCCCAAAACTGACCCTGAACCCTAAAAAAACCCTTTACCCAAAAACCCAAAACTGACCCTGAACCCTAAAAATACCCCTTTACCCAAAAACTAAAAACTGACCCTGAACCCTAAAAATACTCCTTTACCCAAAAACTAAAAACTGACCCTGAACCCTAAAAATACCCCTTTACCCAAAAACCCAAAACTGACCCTGACCCCTAAAAATACCCCTTTACCCAAAAACTAAAAACTGACCCTGAACCCTAAAAATACCCCTTTACCCAAAAACTAAAAACTGACCCTGAACCCTTAAAATACCCCTTTACCCAAAAACTAAAAACTGACCCTGAACCCTAAAAATACCCCTTTACCCAAAAACTAAAAACTGACCCTGAACCCTAAAAATACCCCTTTACCCAAAAACTAAAAACTGACCCTGAACCCTAAAAATACCCCTTTACCCAAAAACTAAAAACTGACCCTGAACCCTAAAAATACCCCTTTACCCAAAAACTAAAAACTGACCCTGAACCCTTAAAATACCCCTTTACCCAAAAACTAAAAACTGACCCTGAACCCTAAAAATACCCCTTTACCCAAAAACTAAAAACTGACCCTGAACCCTAAAAATACCCCTTTAATTTAACATAATTAGCAATTAATCAATTAAATTAAAATAATTACCAATTACATTTTAATTAATTAACAAATATTATTTAATTACCAATTAATTAAATATTACTACCAATTAATACATTTACATATTTAATAAATAATAATTAAATTACTTCCCACCCTATTCCCCTATAAACCCACAACCCGCTACAGGAAATACATTATTTTAATTTACATAATTAGCAATTAATCAATTAAATTAAATTAATTACCAATTAAATTTTAAATAATTAACATATAATATTTAATTACCAATTAATTAATTATTACTACCAATTAATACATTTACATATTTAATTAATTATAATTAAATTACTTCCCACCCTATTCCCCTATAAACCCACAACCCGCTACAGAATAAAATTACACAATAATTAAAAAAAAATCATTAATTAAAAATAATTATAACATAAAATGACACTTTTCACACATATTATAACATAAACACACTATAAATAATTACATATTATATAAAAAAAGATATTTTTTACTTTCGATATTATTTACAGTCGATATTACTTCACTTACCTTAAAAATGAAATTTTGGCTGTCGATATTCTGTCCTGTCGATATTTTCTCCAAACGATATTTAAAACTCGATATTTTGTCCATTCGATATTGTGGAGTCGATATTATGTCTGTGCACCGATGTGCTGGCCACCTCTGATGGTAATAGCGTGGCCAGGGCTCTTGTCGATGCCTGTGCAAATTCCACAGGGTGCACTTGTTTGACATGCCGCACCATGGTATGTTTGGAAAAGGAATATTTTTTTCTTGGATTTCCTCTTGAGAGAACCGAATTGCATATCTTGCAGGTAACTTTTGACGCATTCACTTTCTTTTGTTCTTCAGGATAAGTGAAAAATTGCCAAATAAAAGATTCCTTTTTTCTTTTTAAAGGTAGTCACTCATTTCCTTCAGATTCGGAAGATGAATGCGGGGCGGCAGCCATTTCAGCAAAGTCTTCCGAAGGGTGTTGAACGTTGTTCTCTTTTGAGAGTAGAAAAGATAGTGAGAGGAGTGGGTGGAGTCCTCCGTGTAAATTGCAGAATAGAAACTACTAAGAACCAATTGGAAGTTTTGTTTTCAAGTCACATGACTTCACATGCGCGTCTCAGGACGTGTACGCGGTGATAGTATCTGGCCACGTACGCCATTTGGAAGTAGCGGTCTAATTCAGCGAAGTTTCAAAACGTGAAAAGGAGTAAATCCAAACATATCCGGATTTAATATATCTTCTGAGCTCGATTCAAGCATACAATTGTTAAAGTATAAAACCTTTTATATTTTTTTTTAAATACCAAGGTGCGTACATTCGGTCACACATGAAAGTTTAAAAAGACATTCAGCTCCATTTAATGAAAATGTTCATAATATTAAAAAAGAAGCCTAGGTTTAGTCTCTTTGACGTATTATAAGTTCTTTGATGGGTCTATGAAGAAATTCAATAAGTTCAGATTGCAAAGTTTTCACGAAATATATAGGTGGGTGCGCGCAGTCGGTCGCGCACGAAAGCCTGGAAATGCGCTATCCATTTTATTGAGAACTGTTGCCGAGAGTGCGCACACCGGGTCGTGCACGAAAGTTTAGAAAGGCTATTTTTATTTACAGGCAAATTTTAATGCGTTGAAAAAAAGGCAAGGTACAGACTTTCTAATTCTGTATCGCTTTACAAGGAGTCTCTATGCAACTTGAACAGTGAAGAAAACGGCTTGTTTCTGAAAAAAATATTGCCAGAACTTTATTGACAAAAGTATAGGTTGTATACACGAGATAGTTCTGAATTAGCATTTTAAAAACCTATGAAATTCACTGAAAAAACCATAGGTTTTACACACGTTATAGTTAGGAAGTAGCATTTACAAAACCTATGAAATTCACTGAAAAAACCATAGGTTTGACACCAGTTATAGTTAGCTGGAAATTTTACTGATATAAAACCAATGAAATTCCACGTTATAGTTAGTTGGACTCACTATAACTTGCGCGTGTAATGCACTGCTGATGACGTCACATATTACATCACTCATGACATCCCTGATGACACCATCCTTGTGACACAGTGACAGACCTCCTTTCACTGTAATCTAACCCTTGAAACGCATATTCAAAAATAGAAACTAAAATGTTCAAAAAAATGGAGATACCCATACCAGTTACAACAACCAATTCAATAATTCCACCATGTATATACACATGCACTAATTCACCAACAGTTCTATATAGTCACTCATACATATATTCACTAATCATATGTAGTGATACACCTACACATCCTGTTACACACCGACAGTCATCCAAAAGTTATTCACACACATACTCACACATGCAAATAAACTATTGAACATACATTTATTTGCATAAACAAATATACACACACTACAACTTTACTTCTAAGGAAACTTACACATACTTACTCTCTTAAAAAATCACTTCTAGAAACACATACTAATTTAAACAGGAACTTTTACAATCCCTCACTCTCACATATAGTCACTTATATACATCAATATTCACATATACTACATTAAAACATATGTAGTTACTGATAAAGACACTAATAAGACAGTCATTCACTCACTAACACAGACATATGCACACGAATCCACCCATACAGTCCTGCACATATGCTGTCTTCAAAACACATACAAACAGAGACTCAGTCATTCTTGCATCTATGTACTAAGTAATACTCCCACCAAAGCATGCAAACACTCATACTGATACTAAGAAAAACATCTAATCACCTATATACATACACATGTACCTACTCATCAACCCATGCAGCCACTTATTCACAAAGTGAAACACTAATACATATATTTAAATATTTAAGCATTACTCACTAATATATGTATTCACTAAGATATTCAATAATATATACATATATAACACATATTTATTTTTCAGAAAGACACACATTCACTGGATGGTGTCATCAGTGATGTCATGAGTGATGTAATATGTGACGTCATCAGCAGTGCATTACACGCGCAAGTTATAGTGAGTCCAACTAACTATAACGTGGAATTTCATTGGTTTTATATCAGTAAAATTTCCAGCTAACTATAACTGGTGTCAAACCTATGGTTTTTTCAGTGAATTTCATAGGTTTTGTAAATGCTACTTCCTAACTATAACGTGTGTAAAACCTATGGTTTTTTTCAGTGATTATATATATATATATATATATATATATATATATATATATATATATATATATATATATTCACTGAAAAAACCATAGGTTATAGACCATATATAGTTAGGAATTAGCATTTACAAAACCTTATTTTACTCACACAAAACCATTGAAATTCCATATATAGTTAGTTGCACTAACTATATATCGCGCACCCGCAATCCACTGCTGATGATGTCACATATTACATCATTCATGACATGGTCAGTGACATCACTGATGACATCACTGATGACATCTCAAATGACATCACTGATGACATCACTGATGACATCACTGATGACAACATCCAGTGACTGTATGTTTCTGTAAAGTTAAAATGTGTCTTACATATTGAAGAATGAGTGGAAGTATAAGTGTCTGGACAAAGGATTTAGTAGGTGCATGACTGAATGTATGAGTGAGTGATTAAATGTGTCTCACTGAGTGCATGGGTTAGTGACTAAACTGTCTTAATTTGTGCATCATTATGTCTGTTGTTCTGTAAACTGCTGCATGTGTTGATCAGTAGCTATATGATTAACTATATGGGTTACTGATTGATTGTCCAAGTATTTGTATGGGAGACTGAGTGTGTGTGTGGCTGGCTGGGAGGTGTGTGACGCTGTGCATATCAATGTGTACTTGTATCAGTGATTGTATAAGAGAGTAAGTATGTGTTAGTATATGTGTGAAAAGTATGGTGTTCTGTGTTTAACTATAGATGAGGAAATCGAAGTGTGATTGATTCTTCACAGGACTGACTAGGTGTATGAGTGCATATCATAGTGTTCTAATAATAACTGACTGTATGTATGAGTAATTGTATGGGTGAATGAGTGAATGTGTGTGTAGACGTACGAATCAGTGAGTGCGTATGTAGTAACTGGTATTGGTGTGTCATGATATCATCAGTGATGTCATTTGAGATGTCATCAGTGATGTCATTTCAGATGTCATTAGTGATCTCATCAGTTATGTCACTGAAGTATGGTGTTCTGTGTTTAACTGTATAGATGAAGAAATGGAAGTGTGATTGATTCTTTACAGGACTGACTTGGTGTGTGAGTAACTCCATGGATGAGTGGCAGTGTGTGACTGTCTGCATAGGTGTATGAGTGCATATGATAGTGTTGTAATAATGAGTGACTGTATGTATGAGTGATTGTATGGGTGAATGAGTGAATGTGTGTGTAGACGTAGGAATCAGTGAGTGCGTATGTAGTAACTGGTATTGGTGTGTCATGATGTCATCAGTGATGTCATTTGAGATGTCATCAGTGATGTCATCAGTGATGTCATTTGAGATGTCATCAGTGATGTCATCAGTGATGTCACTGACCATGTCATGAATGATGTAATATGTGACATCATCAGCAGTGGATTGCGGGTGCACGATATATAGTTAGTGCAACTAACTATATATGGAATTTCAATGGTTTTGTGTGAGTAAAATAAGGTTTTGTAAATGCTAATTCCTAACTATATATGGTCTATAACCTATGGTTTTTTCAGTGAATTTTCAAGGTTTTGTAAATGCTAATTCCTAACTATATATGGTCTATAACCTATGGTTTTTTCAGTGAATTTCATTGGTTTTTTAACAGCTAATATCTGTAGCTGTAAAATGTATTCTTCTTTAAATCCAAAAATATATTTTATATGTTTATTAATAACTTTTTTTTTAAATATTTTTTTTTCTTCGTTCCCGCTTCGCGAATCGGGAAGCTTCCCGTTATGTGGAAAAGTAAATTTTGCCATGTTCTGTGTCCCTACGCCTCATCCATCATATGTTATGTGTGCATGATCAATATGCATATGTTATTCCCCATTTCTGATTAAAGACGCAATTACAGTTGTGTCCACCTCTAGTATGTTAGTTTCCAGTCCTCGTGAATACTACGAATATCAGGCCTATGTAAGTAATGTTGCCACGTTTCTCAGTGTGCACGTTATTCAATTATAAAGTCTCCGTTTCCAGGCCTCAAAAGGTCCCGGACCACAGATTCAGCTCCTGTCTCCTGAAAGCCTCGCTGAGGAGCGATACAGCCCCCACCTGTATCCTCGACCCTTCACTCACTTCCTGCCTTGCAGTGCCCGGTGCACCCCGGCTCTGCCTCTGAGTCTGCCAAAAGTATGTTATAGTTCCTGCTATCAGTTCAGTCCTCCTCCTCTGCATTCCTAAGCTACTGAACTGCATCAATAGTTTTCGTCATTGTCTAGCCTTCTCGTCTCCACGTTAGAGAAATACTGTATTTAATGGTCATTTAATATTCTTCACGCACTACATATAGAATAATGCATGGTCCAGTCTTAGAAATCAGGTTAGCCTCTCCCCTCATGACTTCTAGTTTATATCAACATGTTCCCTAAACATTAGATACCAGATAGGGTTTAGGTACATGTCGCTCCGACCCTCCAGACTCTAGTCTCTGCTCCTAGCACAGAGTTCGTAGCCCCCAGCTTCTCCTAGTAACACGTCATTGCTAGTTTTCGCGCACCATTAGGTTAGAGGTCCCGGCTCCTTAGGTAGCCCCCTCCTATGTTTCCGCCCATTCATGACATATTCTGTTACGTTTCGCATCACATGTCTAAGTAAACTCCCAGTTACACCTCTTTTTACTGTTATCTCTCGCGACTGCTACGCGTCACGCCTTCTACTCCACCCACTGTTACGCCTACTGCAATGTAATGCTATGTGTTTGCGCTATGTATATAAGTCAATGTTTTGTTATTAAATGTTAGCGCGCTCATCCCAGACCCAGCCCCGGCAGCTGCCGGGCCTTATTGTCCTATTCCCATGCAGGTTGTCCTGATCCTGTCCTTATGCTGTAATAAACCTGCAGAAACTCCTACTACCTCGAATCTTGACTCTTATTTATTGAGCTATCTGTTATGCTATAAGTCTAGTCAAAAATAGGGTATTATTTATTTATTTACCACATAATGGCGCCCGAATAGGGACTTGCCCTTTCCCCACGCGTCGGTGAAGCCACGCCGACCCCCTGACCCTCTGCAGTCGTGACGGAACCATACCGTGCACTGGCAGATATTTCTGCTCCAAGTATCCCTCAGGCCCACGGAGGAGACGGAGGAGGCGGTCCAGCATCCGAACGAGACGGTGGAGGAACGCGGCGAGTTCCGACCAGAGCCCAAGCCGAGAGTCCAAGGTCCGAGGTATCCGGAGGCCCACCCATAACTGAAGTCCGAAGTCCGAAGTTCGTCGTCGTAGTCCAGTCCCGTCCGAGGCCTTCCGTTCCGTGCTGCCCGGTGAGTACCATTGCTGGGGTAGTGTCTAGACAGGGTCAGTCTAAATTGACTCCTGGTCCGTGGGTTGGTGGTACCCAAGCCCACAAACGAAGTGTTCACCTAGGTGGATACGGGTCTTGATGCGTTCCTTTATGGGACCGGTATGTTCCGTACTGTTACAGCAGTGCATCCAGTAACTCTAGTCTGTTCCGTTCTCGAGAATTCTGTTCTGTTTCTGTTTTCAGTATTTTCAGGTAGTATTCTGTTCGAGCTGTTATGTTATGATATTGTTTAATGTATTTCCAATGTCGTGGTATGCCTGAATTGTTTTCCCAATTGTTATTGTTTTTCGTGTATTGTATTGTGTTCCGATTCAAGTTTAGAATGTCGCTCTTTTCCAAGTTACGCCAGTTAAAAACTAGAAAGGGTCTGCTGGAAGCAGCAGTTCCTGTTCCGCCTAGGGACAGTCCAGGTCACTTTATGTATCAGAAACATGGCATAAGCGCCATATTGTATCTAGATTTATGGGTAGAGTATACCAAACAGTTAGAAGAAAAGTATAGATGGCCCGTATCGGGTACATGGGATGCCGAATGTATCATGCGAGTAGAAGAAGCATTATGGAAAAAGAAAGCCAGACAGTCACAGAAAGATGCCATCGAGTTATGGCGTAAGGAAGCGCATAGAAGAACGGAAAAGGAAGTCAGAAAGTCAGAGTTAAGTAGAGAATCCCAAGAACGAGCCCAAGAAAGAGAATTAATCGAGATAGGTGAACAAGTCAAAGCCGAACAGTCAGACAGACAGAGGCATGCCCTTATTAAGGGTATGTATCCTCTCCTTGCCGAAGGCTTGCCAAAAGCGACCCCAGAGGCACCCAGTAATTTCCCGCCGCCATTAGTTCCGACCAAGCTACGTCACAAACCGACCGCAGCTGATATTTTTATTTCGTCCTATTTGGACGACACAGTTCCAGAATATGCAAATCCAGTTCGCGCTCCACCTGTCCCTGTAAATCAGGCACTTCCCGTTCCTCCAGACACCGGAGTACCTGTTACGGTACCCCCGGGTCAGCCTGCCATACAAGTTCAGCCCACGTTACAATTACCGACCCTGCAAGCACGAAGAATGTCAGTCGACGATTCTAGTATAGGGGCCGCAGGAGGAGGTCCTCCTCAAACCCCGCCGCCACACAAGCGTTTATCAGCACTCGAATTACATGCTCAAGCATCACAGCGTACTCCAAAAAGTAATAAGTCTGTTACAGAAATCAGACAAGCCCTTGCCGAATGTGTCTATGACACAGTCCCAGGCGAGTATAATATGGTTTTATATTCCGTACGCGTAAGAAGGGTGACCGAGTATCTAGTCACCTTACCAAATATGAAAGAAGATCTAGACAGAATATATCGTTTCATCCGTACAGGGGATGATCCAGAAAGTATTGGCGAGATTATGTCTCAAAGGAAAGCCGAGATTCAGCTCATGATATTAAAGTTCCTGATCAATTGTCTAATAAGAGAACAAGATTACCCGTCTAAAGATCCCGCCGAAATGAGAATCCTAACAAGGTGGAGTGATAATATAGCCGAGGGTAAGCACAAGACCATTAGTGCCATGGAAAGTATGTACAAGAAGATTCGTAAAGAAATAATAAGGTTACACGAACAGCGTAAAGCAGCACAAGTAAGCGAGAAAGAAAGTATCTCTGATCCTGAAGAGGAAGACGAGAATCCCGCCAGAATAGCGTATGTAGGAAAATCCAGATTTCCAGATCGCCATTTACGTCCAGAACCTAAGTCTATTTTTCATCATCCAGCACCAGAACGAGGCTCTCTAGAACAAGTATTTCAAGCTACCGATCACATTCTGAAATCACGAGTCGGTTATAGCGAATTAAGTACCATGCACGAACAAGAACTAGCCCGATCAGCAGTCCGATGGATTACTGATTCTACCACTTTTCCAGACGAAATAGTGGCACAAATGTTTCTGAAATTGCCCCCAGCCGAGCAACGACTGGTGGGTATGTATATGATCCAGCACCTCATTACTCTGTATGAGGGTCAACATTCTGATCCAGGCCCGTTACATGATATCCTGAACGAGTTACTCCAGTACAGATGGAGAGGTCTAGGTACCGATTTAATTAGTGTCATTCTAGAACAGCGCCACAAGTATAGAACGTTCCTGAACCCGCATTTTGTTCATGTCTCACCCCCGGAAAGTAAACCATTCTACATAGACAGACAGAATCCGCTACGAGAAGTCCACCCAGTCCAAGGGGCGGGTGGCGTAATGCAACGAGTGTTTGTATACACTCCGATATCAAAGATGGAACTTCTTGAAATGAAGAAATTAATCCCCTGTCATGACAAAGATCCAGCGGGGTTCCATAGAGAATTAAAAGACATGCTCCGTATGGGAGAATACACTTACCCAGATATCATTAAAATGTTAAAGGTCCTGCTACCCGCAGGGGTGTATGAAAAGTTAAAGGAAAAAGAATGGGAGGTGGGAGAGAAAAAGATCGATTGGACAGCTCTAGAAGCTGAAGACAAGGCACGAGTACCAGGTACCGGTCTTGGAGATAAATGTAAAGAATTACCAGAATTATTGATTCAAGTTTTACCCAGATTATTGACAACTAGGAAAGAAGACTGGGATGCAATCTCAGCCTGTAAACAGAAACAAGATGAGGATATTAGTGATTTTTATTCTAGATTTGAGAAATGTTTCAGTATTAACAGTGGTCTCAAGACAAGTAGTGAGTCATACCCTCATCTTTTCGTTACCAAATTAGTCGAGAATTCAAGTCCACAAATTAAAAATCGAGTTTTGAAAGTCGAAAGCACCTGGCAAGCAAATACTCCGTCCCAGATGCTCCAGATGCTCCAGTATCACCAGAATAGAATCAGAGAAGAGCAAGAACACGAAAGAAAACGTATGAAAGACACGAAAATGAAAGTGCTAGTTGCACAATCTATTCCTCAAGACAGTCAGAAGAGGGGTCCGAATCAAGCCAGTCATCCTGCAGCTCCCGTTAAAGGGAACTGCAATTATTGTAAACAGCCAGGTCATTTTATAAACGAGTGTGCAGTTCTGAAACACAACATAGCTACTGGTAAGACTAAAGAAAGACCACGTCCGCCGAGACAAGAACAAGTTTCACAGACTCCTCAGTCACAGAATGCACCACAGACAGTTACAGTACCGCAGCCTATTGCTGCAACACAGCACGTTACATCGCAGATGTACCAGTATGCACAGTCCGAGTATCCAGAGTACCAGTCATATTCATGAAACAGCCTAGAGAGGGAGGTAGGCTTGCCTCTCATCGAGATACCTGTAGACCAAGAAGGTCCCTATGTTCATAGTCAAGTATTAGGGAAAGACAGAAAGTTTTTGATCGATACAGGGGCAAGTAGGACCACAATTAGTCACGCCGAAGTTCCAGGGGCTCCGCTCTCAGGCTCAAGAAATGTTTCCCTTGGATTTTCAGGAAAACCCATAGTTAATGAGATATCAAAGCCAGTTACTCTAGAAGTAGGTCCATTGTCCCGTACTACTGATCTGTTACTTACTAAGTCATGTCCAGAAAATCTATTAGGCATTAAGACATTGAAAGAATTAGGTGCAGTTATTTGCTGTTCCCCAGAGGGAATACTTCTGTTCCTACGTGACTTTAAGGGTCACTATGTATTACGAGATTTTGATTCAAGATTGTCTAATGTTCCGCAGCATTTATGGGCGCAAGGTCCAACTGATGTAGGTTACATGCAAATCACACCCTATCGTGTGACTCTCAAACCAGGTGTAGTGTTACCACGAATCAGGCAGTACAGATTGCCACCTGAGGCTGTAGCAGCCTTATCCAAAATTATTGACGAGCTCATGGCTCAAGGAGTAGTTGTAGAAACTGACTCCAATGTATGCAATTCTCCGATCATTCCAGTCATGAAACGTACTGATCCAAATGCACCCCCAGTATATCGATTAGTGATTGATTTACGAGAGCTTAACAAATGTATTATTCCTCAGTACCCAGTTGTCCCAGACATTTCTTCCCTGTTAACTGCTATTGATTCCGAAGCCATGTTTTTCACTGTTATTGACCTCAAGAATGCATTTTTTAGTGTTCCAATTCATCCAGACAGCCAGTTTCTTTTCGGATTTTGTTTAAATGGAAGGAGCTATATGTTTACACGCGCTCCTCAAGGTTTCACAGAAAGCCCTAGTATTTACAGTCAAGCACTCAAGAGACAGCTAGACAACATTCACATGCCAACTGACACTGCCCTGCTCCAGTATGTCGATGATCTACTGATCACAGCCCGTTCTGAACGTGACTGCGAGCGTGCATCACTTACAGTCCTGTATTTTCTAGCCGAGATGGGGCACAAGGTGTCACCTTCGAAGCTTCAATTCTGTGTCCAGCAAGTGGTATACTTAGGACACTTGCTGTCCAAGAGGGGTAGGCAGTTGACACCCGACCGTATCCAGTTAATAGCGAGTCTTCCCCAGCCCAGAACCCAGAAGGAGGTACGTGCCTTTATCGGCCTTACTTCTTATTGTAGACAATGGATTCCCCAGTATGCATTCCTAGCCAAGCCACTGATACAGTTAACGACACAGGAGGCAGCCGTATCGACTGTCCTCCCTTGGACATCTGACCATACACTTAGTTTCAACGAGTTAAAGAAAGCCCTATGTCAAGCTCCAGTTCTAGCTACACCGAACTACAGTAAGCCTTTTACACTTTTCGTTACTGAACGCGAAGGTACAGCATTATCTGTTCTCACACAAGATCAAGCAGGTCAATACAAGCCCTGTGCTTATTTTTCAAGCACATTAGATCCAGTCGCCCAGGCGTTGCCTGCGTGCCTCAAGTCAGTTGCAGCCACAGCACTAGCTATCAGACAAAGTGATTCCATAGTTTTAGGACATTCCCTGACAGTACAGGTCCCACATTCAGTAGAAGTTCTTTTAAACCGAACACAAACTCAGCACTTGACAATTGCACGTTTAACAGGTTATGAATTGACACTGTTCCAGCCACACATAGAAATTAGACGCTGCAACGTCCTGAATCCTGCTACACTGTTACCATCAGTTAGTTCAAATCCAGACACACATGATTGTGTGGAAGTAGTTAACATTACGACAAAGCCAAGACAAGACCTGACAGATATCCCGTTACCAGATCCTGACCTGACACTTTATGTGGATGGTTCATGTATGAGAACTAGTACAGGAGAACTAGTCGCCGCGTATGCAGTGACTACTGACACTGAAGTTATTGAAACACACCGTATTGATACTCTGTCCGCTCAAGCAGCAGAGCTAGTCGCTCTGACACAAGCCTGTATACATGCCAAGAACCTGAAGGTTAATGTTTACACAGATTCACGTTACGCATTCGGAGTTGTACACGACTTCGGAGTGCTCTGGCAGGAGAGAGGTTTTATGACTTCTCATGGAACCAAGATTCAGCATGGTCTCCTTATTCAAGCCCTGTTAGATGCCATACATTTACCGACATCTATTGCTATCATGAAGTGCAAAGCACATACGAAAGTTACAGACATTATTTCCCAAGGTAATGATTTAGCAGACCGCACAGCCAAGCTTACAGCACAGACTCCAGACATTCCAGTTAATCAGACACGTATTCCAGATCTGACTACATGCATGACAGTTAAGGACCCTACTCAAGATGTCATAGATATCCAGTCACATGCTACTCCCGATGAAATCAAGAAATGGTCTGTACAAGGAGGGGTCCAGACAGATCAAGGATGGTTAACGAAGGGTAGAGCCACATGGTTTCTCCCCGATTCTATGGTTCAAGTCATTATCAATACCGCACATAGTCCAGCACATTTAGGAGAAAAAGCTATGTTAGACAGTATCCAGAACATTTGGTTCAACAAGCATTTACGAGCTGCAGCCAAGCAGAAAGTCCGTACCTGTATGATATGTTGTCAGTTTAATCCAGGTAAAAGTGTCCCGGTGGAACGAGGTGGTTTCCAGCCCCCTGACCACCCTTTTGAGGTCCTCCAGATGGATTATATTCAAATGGAGCGATGTCGAGGTTTCAAGTATGTCCTTGTAGTTGTATGCGCTTTGTCCAGATGGACAGAAGCATATCCAGTCCCAGATTACACAGCCGCGACCACTGCCAAGCAGTTGGTTCGTGAATTCTTCCCTAGATATGGACTCCCTAGAGTCGTATATTCTGATAACGGTCAGCCATTCTCATCCGAACTCATGAAGCACGTTTCCCTTTTGTTAGGGTACCAGTGGAAGTTTCATTGTGTACGCCATCCAGAAGCAGCTGGACTAGTCGAAAGGCATAATCAGACTCTGAAAATCCGCATTGCAAAAGTCTGTAAAGACAAGGGTGTGGACTGGTTAGTAGCTTTGCCAGTCGCTCTGTTTTACATGCGTATGGTCGCACATTCCAGATCAGGTCTGTCCCCGTATGAGGTCGTTTTCGGCCGCCCCCCTAATATGTGGGGTACTCCTAGACCCCGAAGTATTACCGATGTTTCATGTAATATGCTGACAGATTACCTAGCTTCCTTGATGTCTGCCCTCAACTCATGTCGTTCACAGGTTGCCGCCGCATTTCCAGACAATACCGAGGTGGCACCGCACGAGATCGTTCCAGGCTCCCTTGTGATGATCAGAAATTTCGACAGATCAAGTCCGCTGGAACCACGTTGGAAGGAGCCACGCCAGGTCCTCTTGACCACCCGTACTGCCGTCAAGTTGGAAGGCAGGAAGGGGTGGGTCCACCTTTCTCATGTAAAACTTTTCAAAGGATCGAAACCAGTCTTCAAAAACATTTCCAAGAACATTTCCCAGGATTCGAAGGACTGCCAGAACATTGTTTTAAAGGACTGTCCCGCACAAGACATTATTACAACCCCTCCCTTGTTAGAGAAAACTCCGCAACAGGAGTATAAGTTAAAGCTCAGGTCTAATAAGTCAGCCAGTTTGATTGTATAAGTCCTCCCCTAGGTGAAACGGTTAGACTGTTTCTGACATGTATAAAATAGACCCCCATAGTGAGAGAGTCAGTCAAAGTTCAATCAAATGTATCGTTTTTCTGAGTTTCATATTGTTTATCAGCATAATGGCTTCCTGCACCAGCTATGCTTTCTATCTGTGTTTTCCGGTTCCTCATGTAAATATGTCTGCTCATGCTACAGTAGAGCACACGTTTAGTGATCTGCCTCCTCACGAATATTCATACCGCCTCGCTATGCGTAATAACACATTTATCCGTATGTTACATTATTCACACCAGACCAGCAATGCCACTAATTGTTGGGTGTGTGGTCGACTCCCCCCTTTCCAGACACCGAAGGGAGTTCTGCCACTCTTTCCTTATCCATTCTCACACAATGGTTCGTGTGGAGCATGGTCCACGTTAACGTCATCCTCAACAGATATGTCTTTTCTTAACAGTACATGTTTCCCAGACAAGCAAGGTCTCCCCCACAGAACAGGTTTAGATTTAGAAAATGAAGTATATAATTTAGGAAATTATTCGTCGAATTTCATGGTTCTGAATGTTCAGTCTGATACTACTCCAGACTCACCCGCTATTTCAGTACTACCAGTCAAAGGCGAATTATGTGTCCGTAGTTATGGTTCTGTACATATAGGTCATAGTGAATGTACTACTGTTATCCAGTATAGTGACGGTAGGAAATCTATTTTTAAAGCTTCACGTCATTCTTATTTTATTTGTGGTCAAACTGCATATGTCCGTCTGCCCCTCGATTGGGAGGGAACCTGTTACATTGCTTTCCTACTGCCACCTGTTTTTCTAGCCCCACCTGACTATCATAGGAATTCTTTCTTAGTACACACTAGACACAAGAGAAATCTCCCGATTGTCGATTATACTGAAACCGCCGCAGAGCAATTCATTGATATTGATAAAGGTGTGTTCCCTTATTTAGGTACAGTTGTAAATAGTAAGCTCATTCGTAGGTTAACAAGAACCCTTGAAGCAGTAGTAGATGAGACTGCCTCCGCTCTAGGTAACTTAACTGAAGAGCAATCCTTTATGAGAATTGTCGTTTTACAGAATCGTCTCGTCCTTGACGTCATACTGGCCGATAGGGGCGGGGCCTGTAGAGTTCTCGGATCCAGTTGTTGTATTTTCATTCCAAATAACGCGCCGTCTGTTTATTCAGCTATAACCAGACTCCATAAAATTGCCCATTTGTTACACCAAGATCCAGGCACCTGGACATGGTCCGGTTGGTTCTGGAATATAATTTCCGCATGGGGTTGGAAAGTCCTGTCCTTTTTAGGTATTGCAGTAGCGATCATATTCAGCTGCTGCCTCTGTATACAATGTGGCCCTGCGATTTGCAGCATGTGTGCTACCTCTTGTATTCCCCGTCCCAAGCCCTGTTCTAAATCCCGTTCCAAGACAATTCGAGACGAGCAAATGGTACTGTATGAAATGATAGACGGTATCATGAATATTGATGTTTCCTGATGGAAACGTAGTGACAAGGAGGGAATGTGGAAAAGTAAATTTTGCCATGTTCTGTGTCCCTACGCCTCATCCATCATATGTTATGTGTGCATGATCAATATGCATATGTTATTCCCCATTTCTGATTAAAGACGCAATTACAGTTGTGTCCACCTCTAGTATGTTAGTTTCCAGTCCTCGTGAATACTACGAATATCAGGCCTATGTAAGTAATGTTGCCACGTTTCTCAGTGTGCACGTTATTCAATTATAAAGTCTCCGTTTCCAGGCCTCAAAAGGTCCCGGACCACAGATTCAGCTCCTGTCTCCTGAAAGCCTCGCTGAGGAGCGATACAGCCCCCACCTGTATCCTCGACCCTTCACTCACTTCCTGCCTTGCAGTGCCCGGTGCACCCCGGCTCTGCCTCTGAGTCTGCCAAAAGTATGTTATAGTTCCTGCTATCAGTTCAGTCCTCCTCCTCTGCATTCCTAAGCTACTGAACTGCATCAATAGTTTTCGTCATTGTCTAGCCTTCTCGTCTCCACGTTAGAGAAATACTGTATTTAATGGTCATTTAATATTCTTCACGCACTACATATAGAATAATGCATGGTCCAGTCTTAGAAATCAGGTTAGCCTCTCCCCTCATGACTTCTAGTTTATATCAACATGTTCCCTAAACATTAGATACCAGATAGGGTTTAGGTACATGTCGCTCCGACCCTCCAGACTCTAGTCTCTGCTCCTAGCACAGAGTTCGTAGCCCCCAGCTTCTCCTAGTAACACGTCATTGCTAGTTTTCGCGCACCATTAGGTTAGAGGTCCCGGCTCCTTAGGTAGCCCCCTCCTATGTTTCCGCCCATTCATGACATATTCTGTTACGTTTCGCATCACATGTCTAAGTAAACTCCCAGTTACACCTCTTTTTACTGTTATCTCTCGCGACTGCTACGCGTCACGCCTTCTACTCCACCCACTGTTACGCCTACTGCAATGTAATGCTATGTGTTTGCGCTATGTATATAAGTCAATGTTTTGTTATTAAATGTTAGCGCGCTCATCCCAGACCCAGCCCCGGCAGCTGCCGGGCCTTATTGTCCTATTCCCATGCAGGTTGTCCTGATCCTGTCCTTATGCTGTAATAAACCTGCAGAAACTCCTACTACCTCGAATCTTGACTCTTATTTATTGAGCTATCTGTTATGCTATAAGTCTAGTCAAAAATAGGGTATTATTTATTTATTTACCACAGTTAGCTGACCTTGATGCCGCGAAATAGACCGCGAGCCGGTAAACGTTTCTTTACCGCAACTGCCGCGTTAGAAAACAACATCGTGACGCCTCACGTCCGCATGACGTTTCGCGTTGTCGCGTGATACGTCATATGACGTGCTACGTTAGCGAACTCGTACGCTTACCGAGTCGCAAAGCACAGGTTTCTGGAAGCAAACCGGGAGGCCCTGCAAAGCGCGTAACGTAAACACAGCAGGTCATGTGACTTGGTAATAACACTTTTCATTGGTTCATTTCACTTTCGGTTTCCTAATGATGTAAGACTAGGTCATATGATCTAAAATGAACACTTTTCATTGGTTGAGAACTATTTTTTTTCCCAAATGGTGAAAATCCCTCCTTCTTTCCTCACTCTGACTTTCATCATTGTGAGAGAAAGACCCTTTGTTACCAGTGAGCAATGGCTTCTTTACTAGCTTCAGCTGGTGCTTCCCCACCACCTCCACCACATCCAAGGAAGAGTGGACCACCTGCTAAAGTTATAATTCAGCAAGAAGAGGAAGAAGAGGAACAGGACGACCTAGATAATCTCCCTATTATGGCCAGAAGATCTGTTGTACCGGAAGTAACGGGACCAGAGGGCAGGGAGATGGTGCCAAATATACAAACGAGATTTCGTGAAGTAAAACAAGTCTGCGTACATTGCAGTGGATTCATTTGCTACGGAGAAAGTAGCATCACTCTGATCAACAGAGCTATTGACAATCATGCTCATGTTTGTCCGAAACTCCCCAAACAATAAATTCTTTTTTTTTGTTTTCTTGCTCCTGTTGAGCCCTTTACAATGAATCGTTTTCGTTGCCCCCTCCGAAAAAAAAACAAAAAAAATATAAAACTGTTCAGAAAAATTCAAAAAAAGTAAAAAAATGTTCAGAAAAATAATAAAAAAAATATAAAACAACAAAAACAATTTAAAAAAAAGTTCTTTTCAGAACTACCTCCCCGTTATTAAAAAATTGGTACAATATTTGCAACTGTGCCAACCTCTATTTCTCTTAGTTCGCTTCCCAGTTCGCTCCCCGGTACGCGAACCGGAAGCGAACCAAAACATTTATTTTTTAAAAAAGAACAATAAGTATAAGGGAAGGAAACAGACAGTTATGTTAAAAGAAAGACAGCTATAGGGGAGTAAACTAGAGATACTATTACCCGTAATCCACTGCTGATGATGTCACATATTACATCATTCATGACATGCTCAGTGACATCATCAGCAGAGGATTGCGGGTAACAGTATCCCTAGTTTATTCCCTATAGCTGTGTTTCTTTTAACATAACTGTCTGTTTCCTTCCCTTATACTTACTGTTCTTTTTAAAAAAAAATTTTTAGATCAGTCAGAAACAGTGAAAGTAATGAAATATAAAAGACTACGTAGAATATGAGCACTGTATGCAACAACTTTGACACTTACAGAAGCCTCACCTTCTCCATGCCTCCTACACAGTTCTACATGTACATCATAAATGCAAACAGAACAGAATTAATTATACATGTTAAATGGTTTATTTTTGCTGTTCTCAGAATGTATCAAATTTCACTAAAACAGTGACTTGAAGGTATTCATCATATAACAGCGGGGAAAAAAAACCACAATCAAAATGATTGTGTTTAAAAAACCCATACAACATTACAAATCAGAATTCAGAACTCCTTAAAGTTAACTTACTTTCCATGACGGCCAAGGATGTCTTATGAACAGCTTACACTCTGTTGTGCTGTTATTACTTTCAACCCGCCACTTTCTGAAAGAAAACCTCCATCGTTTTCAAAAACATGTTACATACAATAAATGACTTCTTGCTCTCTACCACAAGTTTCCACAAGGCCAAATCTTGTCAGAGCCATGTATAACTCTTGGATTTCTTGTTAGCCAATCCCGTCTTTTCGCATTTCCGCAACTTTCAGAATTAAAATGTTGAAGATCATTTACACAATCCTGGACTAGTAATATCTTCCCCTTCTTGCTCAATCATGTTCTACATTTCCTATCACACTGATACTGCTTACTATGAAGCAGACTTACACTACCTTTATGACTAGTACAATTATTTAATTCTCTACATCACTTTTAATCACAAAGCAATGTAAAACAGTAGACAGCATTGCAGACTTACATTCCCTCTACTCCATGTTTTGTTTGGCTGCTTCAATTAGCTTATAAAAAGAAATAGTTTTTCTGAACTCATTCAAAGTGCACGTATTTCTCAATAACGTCCAGTGTTATGGTAAAAAGTTATGTCTCTGTACTACACTTATCCTCAAGGCCAAATAGTGTAGGAGCCATGAGAACTTCTTGAAATTCCTCAGAGCACATCCCGAGATTCTTTCCCTAAAATTTTGGTTTTAAAAACACCAGGTAAGAGTTTTTAAGGTCATATGGCAATTTTTTTTTGAAAATTAAAACAGAATCATTGCAGAATGACCAGCCATTTCTACACTTTAAATAAGCTGTATAATGTCCTGATGTTATTGAAGGACCATCATGATATATAATTGCTACAGTTACAAAAGTCCTTCCTGATATTGACAACTGTGAAGCCACAACATTTTTAATTAAAGTTGTCAATTTTGTTCCATCAGGCCTACATCGTTGGAACATTAAAATGACATACTGGCCATATGTTCGTATAAATAATGTGGACATCATTTCAGATTTACATTGCCTACACTCCATATTGTGATCAGCTGCTTTTACTAGCTTATTAAAAGAGACTGATTTACTGTCTGGCAAAGTTAAATATATAAATCTTTCTGAGTCTACACTAGTACTACTTGATACCCTACAGTTCTCGCAGTCATGCTGCCATTGATAAGAAAGCCCAAACAGGTGATCTACATCTACACCTTCAGCATGCAATACATCAAGCATATACATTAAAAACTCCTGACAATCTTGCTGACTATTTTGAGAGAATTGTGTTTGGCCTGAACATCTGTCTAACAGATTTCGAATTTCAGACACACTTTCTATGTTTGTTCTATCAGTGCTACATTTCTCTAACACAGAATTTAACAAACTGCAAAATCTTTGATCAGAATTGACCACAATCTCTTCTTTTACATTTTGTAGAGAAAACAAAACATTAACCACTACATTAGCATAGCAGTTGACACCAGAACTGTTTTCAAATTGAAAACCAACAACATCTTCAACAGAATCCTTTTTGTTTCTGCTTATAATTTCAGGTTCATCGACTTTTCGTCTTTTTGCTACAACCTCCCCAGTATTGGTCACATTTCTTCGTTTCCGGCCTACCACACGTTTCTCAAACAAAGGATACTGAGGCAAATGTGGCGCATACTCTCTTCTCAACCTATTGTATTCCTTAACACAATCTAGATCCGCACAAATGTTTGTGACATCACACTCAATCAAGTACAATCCCGATAAAGTCCTAACTCGTGACAATGCCACATATGCCATACCCTCCTTGAACACAGAACTGCCAATATTCACCAATGCACAGTCTACACTTAAACCTTGCGATTTATGGATTGTCACCGCATATGCCAAGCAAACAGGAAACTGCTTACGACGAACATATAAGTCTTTTACAAGCAAAAATCTAGCAGAACAACGAGCAATTAGCTGTACTTCCTCAATGCCATCAAATTTAATTTTTAAAAATTCAATTCCATCTCTATTTCTGTATTTCACAAAATCAACAACATTACCCATTGATCCATTTACCAGACCTCTTTCAACATGTAAATTCCTTCTTAAAATTATACGGCAGTTCAAGCACACATTCAGAGTCTTTTCAAAACCCGCAGTTTTAGATATACTCTTCTCTAATGAATCCAATTTTGTTTTCAGATTCTCAGACAAAATAATTGTTGATCCCATATGCTCTACTCTGTCAATAGCTTCCAATTTCACAATCTCTTGCTTTTCTAAATGCAACATTTTGTTGTTGAATTTGGCACATTCTGCAAGAGTTGGCATCAAACATATTCCAGATTTTTTCTCAGTAACTTTCTGAAAAATATTCTCAGGCACAACATCTTCGTCTGGATATAAATTTGTCAGTAATCGTGCATGTAAAGCTTCTTTCCCATGCTCGGTCACTTTTCCAATTCTAACATCTTGTAGAATAGTCTTGTAAACTTCATCCTTTGCCTGACGCATATTTTCATGCAGTTCAGCATAATTGAAGTTTAACCATATATTGACGTTGCCAATACTCCCTAAGCACTTCCTGGTATCTTCATGCGTGAGCATTTTGAACACAGGTTGCCCTTTCACTGGTGTCAGCTGCAGAAGATCTCCGAAAACAATGATGTGTTTGCCACCAAATAACACATCATACTCTGTTTTGAGAACTTCTTGCATTCTCAAATGCACAAAGGCAAGCATGACATTGGAAACCATGCTTACTTCGTCAATGATAAGAAGTTTCATTTTCCTCAAGACTCTTGAAACTTCAAAACAAGCATCTCCAGATAGCTTGTGATATTCTAATTTGTTGTCATGCTCCACTGGCAGCATCAGTAAACGATGTAAAGTAATCCCTTTAATGTTATGTGCTGCCAGTCCAGTTGGAGCGGTGACAACACAAGACAGCGATGGCTCTGTCCTTTCCTGCAAATAACATGAAATTGCTTTAATAAGGAAACTTTTTCCAGTTCCCGCTTCTCCACTCACGTACAGTCGGACAGGCTTCAACGACGTACATGAGCACTCTTTCTTGTCATGACTTAATCCATGATCAATTTGCATGGTAAGTTCGTCATATATTTTCCTCTGCTCAACGTTGAGTTGTCTTTCCAACTCTTCTAAGTTAACCGCATCCTCCTGAGCATGTGCCATGGCTCTTTCCACTTCATTCATAGCAGTGGCAGCTTCATTTTCGATAAGAGGTCCTCCTAGTGGATCCTGACTCAATGAAGCAGAACTCTGACTGTCCTGAGAACTGTCTCTGGCAATCTCGGCTGCAATCGTTGCTTCCTGCTCAATTTCCACATTCAACATTTCTACATATTTGGGAAAAGCAGGACATTCTATGGTCTCCTTGGCAGCATTGAATGAGTCTTCGTAACAAAGGAAATCTCCAAGCAGTTCCTCTTCTGCACGCCAAGGCTTAAAAAGTTGCAAAAGTGCTAAATAGAAAAACTCCTTTTTTTCAGGAGATTCGCCACTCAATTTTCGATGGTTTATCAAGTGGCATTTTCTTTGCTTGACCAGACATCCCTCACTTCCTATTACAGCATACACTCCTTTCTCAGTATCTTCTTTGATGTTCCTCTTGAATATGTAATTTTGCAGAACCTCATACAGACAAACATTCTCGAGGTGACTGCTTCGATTTGGATAATATGTATCCAACATGTTGCTCTTCAAAATGTCGGTACTGTTTGGCTCCTTTTCCGCCAAATACTCAATTTCCCACACAGGTTTCAGAACTCAATTACGCGTTGCAGCAAGACCAACACTCACCCAAACGATACTCCTGGACTTGGCATAGAGACTTGCTGAAGACAACCGGTCAGAACATTCGTAAGCTCCGATTTCTCGATGCGACAACATCTTCAGACTGAAACTGTACAACTTCTTGCTGAGGCTCTTTTCATGGGAAATGTCCTCCCACATATCCTTCAATTCTGTCTTCTCTTTTTTGGTGATGTAAGATGTCACATACCGAGCCACAGCCATACAGTTATCAGCCACAAACTGTATATCCATGTTAGCATTCCACATGGACAAAATCACCGGGTTGTAGTCGTTGATGTACTTAGACTCTTCGTTCCTCTTCAAATTGTATGTGTTTTTAGGTGATTTCTTCATCACATTATGTCGCAGCGAAGACATCAAACTGTTCACTCTTCCTTTAGAAATCACCGATCGTGGAAAGCCGAAACGACATTTGGTGTAGAACTTGTCTTTGTTCCGGAATTTACGACGACAGTACTTTCCACATCGATGGCTTTGGAAACGTAGAACTTTTTCTCTTAGGCTTTTTTTCTCCTTTGCGTTTGGAACAGCACACGTAGAATACTGTTCTATGAAACTCATCACTGAGTCGTCTGCATCCGTTCCAAATTTAGGTGCATCCTTGATCCACAGCAACATATGTATATGAGGAGCACCTCTTGCTTGGTACTCCTTCCTCCAGAAGAAATCCAACACCTCTCCAAGAGGTGGATTCTTCTTATTCATGATGAAAGACATCATACCTTCAAATCTATGATTGAAGTACCTACATACATTGACTGGATCCAAAGAGCACAGTTCTCCGGGTGTCTTGAATTCGATGTTTTCTACGTTAGCATTTGCCTCTCGTAGAAATTCAAGTAAGTCTTCCCAGCCATACTCAGCACAGCTCAAAGTGAGGAACCATGTGGGAGTTCCTAAGTTCCTCGGCATACATTTTAAATCACCATGACGACGGTACCAGTACTCATTAGTACCACGCTGACACGCCATGAGATTAATCAGGTGAGAATCCAAAATACTGTCTTGGACATTGACTTTATCCATAAAGTCACTTGCCGAGATGTTTTGCATGTGTATACCACTTTTCAAGATGTGGTTCACTGCATATGACAGTCCAGACAGATCGCTTTCAAACAGGAGATGAAACAAATAAGGAATGCATTGTCGAAACCTAGGATCTCCTGCATACAATCGCAAAGTCCGGTATTCAGAAGCAGGAATTTGATGAGGTCGCTCATCATATCTTCCTCCCTGACCTGTTGGAAAAAGCTGTGGGAAACACCGAGCTTCCAAACTTTCCTCCCAAACACTAATGGGACTCCCTTTCGCTTGTTTCATTTGAAACAACTCAATAGCATTCCCCATGACTTCCTTGGAATGCAAAGGATGAACACTATAATGTTCATATATTTCTTCACTAGTACAGGGTTCTACTTTCTCAATTTGACCAGCACACAAATCGCTATCCTCTTCCTCACTTACTTCCTCTTCTGCAACATATACATTTTTATAGTATTTATTATATTTTTTCAAATACAATGTTGCCCTTTTGACTTTCCTAACATCTACTAAATTCTTAAATTCTCTACTTATTCTTTGTCGGAACCCCATTAACTAAGATAACAAGAGGTTCCTCTTCCACTTTTTCTACTCCAATTGTGTTAATGTTTTTCTTCAAATCTAGAGGCAAATAAACAACTCTTCCCTTTAATCCTCTCTGTAAATCTGATGGAGGCAATTTCCCTGTCTTTGGCTCCATTCTTACAATAGCCTGAAAGGGATGGATACTTTGAATCAAAATATATTCATAAGTATTTAAATCCTTCAATTCAGAAGGAATCTCAACCAATTCCAGATTATTATGAACTGCTCTAGCAGGCATCTGGTTTTGATTTAATTTGTTACAACAATAAGTACACACACGTTGATCCAATCCCAAATCAAAACAATTTTCTACCATCAAGTATGTTGTAAAATCCTTCCATTCACTATTATTTTCCCTTTCACTTTTTCCATATAAATCCACTAACTTAGTCTGATTCTTATAATAAGTGCGTCGACAACACACACAAGTGAAATGTGGCCTCTCACTTGATTTCACCTCAAACGTCGCAATTTCCCTCTGGAAATTATCTGTACTGGAAACCTGTACACTATCTTCCACATTACTCTCTTCTTCTTGGTCAATTTCAACATTCTCCTCTTTACTTCCAAAGTAACAAAACTCAATTTCTTCACATATATTCTTCACATCTATTTCAGAACCATGCAAAAGAGCAGCGCATAATTGTTTAAGCATAATTGCTGGACTCTTAGCATAATACAACATTCTAACTAATTTCCTCACTTTATTATGATGCACTGCTAGCATCCTGAAATGATGAAAAACACTCTGGCATACTCTCCTGGAAAGACAAGCCAGTGAATGACCATGCAAACCTATCACTTCTCTCACTCTGCAAGGATCTAATTCTTGCAACAACTTCATTTTCTGCTTCAAACTTTTCTTATTAAATGACCGTATAAAATCACAAAGCAAATTGATGGAATCCTGTCGTACACTGCAAATACTACTACACTTCCAGGTGTACACAGGACCCTTAGGACGTCTCCCTAAAACCTCATTACCTAACACCTCTTCTATCTCTGTTGTCACAAGTTTTTCTTTTTCAACTGGACAACCATCTTTCACTTCATAAGCTCGACCACTGGTGTCAACTGCATGCACCAAATCATTATCCTGGAAATAACTCTCCTCATTAAAAAATGCCTCACAGCTTGAACTATGCATCCATTCTCCAGAAAAAACTTCACAAAAATTACTACGATTAACTATTCTCTTCCATCTACTATTTCTTTTGAAATCATAAATTACCTTGTTTAGCTTCCTAATTCTATTGATTGTCAAAATAAATAACTTACGTTTAATTTCAAATGCCTGATCAATAACTTTCTCAACTATTTTTTTTCTCTTATAAAAAACCACTTTCTGCTGACCTTTCTTAATATTTTTTAACAAATTCCCAATTATCCTGTTGCGGAACATTCGTTTACGAATATCCCTAAACTGTTGTTTCCTTCTACTTTCATGCATAGAGTTATCTCTTACTCTAGCAGTAACATTTCTCATTGGCCTTTCCTTACCATTTGAATTCTTTCTCCTTTTCTGGACTGAAACATTTTCTGTAGTAATATTTTTTTTACTACACATATTTCTTATGACTGTTTTTCGACTCTTACCCGGTGCTTTCTTGGTGACTTGACAAATCTTTTTGTTAGAGGACTGCTGCATTATTCCATGGTCCTGCTGTCTTTGACGTTTTGCAGCCTTTCTTACTCTTTCTTTGCTAGGCATCCTAAAATCTTGAAATAATCTGCAGTTGAATCTGTGGTAAAATATAATAAAAAATGTTATTAACCACTATTACCCAACAGTAAATTAATAACAGTCATCAAAAACTTAACACACTACTTAAGTATATAATATACTGAAGCCTATCTCCAATTTTTCACTGAACAGGACTCATCTCTTCTTAACCTTGGATAAACCTCACCTACTCTGTGTCCCCTGCACATAATTAAATGTAAAGGGGCAGATTTATATTAACTAGCACATCCCCAGGGATGCACCAGTTAACGTGCACCGCTGCTCTGCCACCCACGGTGTGCCGCATTTACAATCAGATAGGACAAAGCTACATCAAAACCCTGCGCCTGCTTGAAGCAGGCATAGATCTTGACGCAGGTAGGCTGAAAGCTAAAGCAACAACTAAGTGTCGTGTGCAGAAGTTACAAAAAAGGAAAAATGGCGTTTAAACCAGTAATGAGACCATGCTAACGTAATACAGAGTAAAAATATCCAGGATCTACATCAGTTTGGGGTTCACGAACCTGGCAGGTACAAGGCACTGAGGCTTTCCACCGTGCATGTCTCATCCCAAAACATATGTTGTTTGTGAATGAAACAATTTCCCAGACCAAATGCTTTGGATTGGCTACTTCTAAAAATTAAACACCCCTACTATCCCGGAGTTAGAGGAATATGATGGTTGGAGTAATTTTACTCGTTGTCTATTAAAGATTTACAGGCCCTACTCCGTAATTCTTCCTTTAACATTTCCAGTATAAATCCAAAAGGTTGACTGCTTTGGCAACGTGCCTTATCCACGGTTTAATAACGCTGCCTTTTGCTTTATATAAGTTTTCAAATTGTATGAAATATATACCAATAGGTCGTTATTAACCTTTAGGTAGTGGTTTTCTTCATGAAGTCTGGTCGCTTCCATACACATACAGATTTTCAAAGATGATCAAGAACTTTATCTGAATGGAGAGGAATGCACTGAGACGCCAGATCATTCACTAATGTGTAGGCACATACAGTTACACGGTTCATGCAACAAACACCGACCAAATATGGCTTGCGTGTTGCAAGGCACACCAGTTCCTGCTATCATCCCCACGTTCAAGTTCTTGGAAAATGGTAGTTATTTGATGCTCAATAATGAAGATTGTTCTGGGTTAATTAAAAGTATTCATTTTATCGTAACAGTAAATGAACGGGTTATTTGCTGCAGAAATGTTCTATTTCCTCCCACACATGAACATAGGGAGTTTTCAATCTGGCCACAAATACCAACCTTGGGGGCACATTTCAACGGCATGGCAAGAATAAGAACTATTTTGTCTCAGAGAGAGGTGGCCTTGAGTTCGGCCCGTGAAACTTTCGTGCTTCACACAGCGAACACCCGTACAGAGGTGCAGACCCTTTTAAATACAGATTCGCCTTTCCATTTCAGCAAGATGGTTCGGACTATCTCTAACGCGTCCTCCACAAAGGGCCTGGCGCACTTTTTTAAAGTTGTTACCAGTGGTCTCGTGACTTCATTTGAGAAAATCTTTGGAGTCATCCCTGCTTTCTTACATTCTATTTTTTCCACTCTGCTTCGTGGATTCCCATTTTTACTTGCATTACCAGCGGACGCTCTTGTGCTTTTTTACATTTTTAAATATGGATGTCCCTCCTTTGCAAGCTCCCGCCCTGCAGCTGCTGACACTGTTCCGCAATCGCATGCTAGAATATTATGGCACAATGCCGTTGGCGATATTAAGCACCGCATATGGATTATCTTTTCTATGCTGATGTGATTCCTTCAAATCTAAGACACTAAAGTATCGGCACGCCCTAAACCAACACAAAGAGACCTTCTTAGCAAATAATATATTATGTGTATTAGGGAGGGTGAGATATAAGCAGCCGCGGGCCGTGGAGGGAGTTACGGTGGGGCAGGGATGCGGGGAGGGGGAGGGGCAGGGTGGAGCCCTCTCCACCCTGCCCCTCCCCCTCCCCGCCTCCCCCTCCCCACCTCCCTGCCCCACCGTAACTCCCTCCACGGCCCGCGGCTGCTTATAAGTGTTGCTAACTCTTATTCATTTACAGCATGTTAACATACTGTCACCATTCGCTTTTTATGTACTATTGACTATGCTGGTAATTTTGCTACTGATAATATGTGTACTTGTATAATCTAAGATACTACGCCTGAGAAGACGGCATTAGTAAATAAACATTTCAAATACACATGTGTTCTTCTTAACTCCATGTTCTCGTTTCTAAGAAATATATAACGACCGACTGTTCATGAGTTCCACGTATCCTGAGGTACTATAAGTTCATATTCTGGATTGTCTAAACATTGAGAGTTTGTTATATCCAATGTGACACTGTACCTAGCTTGCTAAGGGGTTTTGATTACTAAGGTGAGTTTTGGGACACCCTAATTCGCCGAGGTTCCAATCCTCTGTCCACAGTTCTGTGTCAGAACAGAAACCCTGCGACAGGGGCACCCCTCAACCTTACTGGAGCTTCATCACACTTGCGATACAACTCCAGCAATGCGCCAACTTTACGGCACAAATACGTCACGCATCTGTGCTGTTTTTGCCCCATGATGCGCCGCATTGTAAATGCAGCACACCATAGGTGACGGAACAGCGGCACAGAATGACTAACACATCCCTGGTGATGCGCCAGTCATCATAAATCTATCCCTATGCTTCTTATCTTGTTAGAGATAAACCGCCATATGTATCATCAAAGTTTTTTGCATATCCTAAATAGCGAACTTTAAGGAATAAATAGCGATTCTTTACCATTCCTAGTTTGCGATGACCTATTTGCTAATTACAAATTACCCATTCATTTCCATGCAGCAGGAGGCCCATAGGAATGAAGGTGCAATTTGCGATTAGCAATTACCTCATCGCAAATTACGAATTTTTCCGACGGTGCAGGGGTGTCTCAAGAACACCCTGCTGCACCCCTGAAAAAGAAATTTGGGGTCATATGGCGCACATAAATTTTGAAAACATTCCTTTACCTCAAAAACGATTTTCAACTCATAATTTGAAAACACTGCACATGGGGAAATGACTTAAAATGTCCTTAAGACACATAAAAGCATTTTTTGATTGCCTTTGCAGCATGTTTCAGTCACCTTTAACATGCCTATGTAACGGAAACATTCAAAATCTAAATTTGCCATGCACAGGTGGGAGCATATTTACAAGCAATTTGCTCCACAGACAAACTTCTTACATTGAAATGGGAAAAATAACATCAGAGACTCTCAATTACCTTATAAAGAAGCAGACACCATTATGTCCTTCTCATCAATATTAAAACCATTGCTTTTTCTCAAAAACGATTTACAAGCCATAATTTGAAAACACTCCACAGCTCCTATGCACATAAAAGCCCTGTCAGTACTAATACTTCACATTTTCTCCAATTACAATTTCTCAAAGAAACAAAACCTATTTGTGAAACACTTGAGACAAAGCAACATTTGAAAAACACAACTTTCTTCATAATTTTCTCCTTAAAGCACACTATTTTCTATCTAAATTAAAGAAATCTTTTCTCACCTTAGCAAATACTTTGAGTTTCAAAACAGTCTCAGAAACACACCAATTTGTCTTCAGCAGAGCAAAAGGTATGCACTCCAGAGTCTCAAAAGCACAGAAATGCTGTAATTCCTAACACATATCTCTCATGTCACCCAATCAAAACTCTTCCCTCACTTTTTTTCAAAGCAAAACCCTTCCCCCCTCTGCCCCCTCTCTGCTTTTTCTGCATAGCAACCACCTCTTGCAAGACCTCTCACACAACAATGTTGCAATTGAACTCTGAACTCTCAGTGCACCTGCATATCCAGAGCATTCTTTCATTTAATGATTTTTTCTTCGCCACTCAAAATACATCTTTCAACGAACTCATCAATGCACACTAACTTTCTGTTTTCAGCAATCAAAATCCACCAATCACTCTTACTGCTTCATTAACACAGAAACTCCTCAGTTTTTTTCATTTTACACTCTCATTTTTTCAACTGCCATTTCATTGCCACACTTCATCTGACTGCAGCAGAACCTTCTCTCACCATGTTTTCTGTCTGGATTGTTGGACATAGTTACATCTATTGGGCTCAAAGGTACGCTGAAAACAGGAATTTACCTAACCTCAATTTACAAGATGTGGAAATTAAGTGGTTTGGCCACAGAGGATTAAAATGTCACCAATTGATACCATTGGTGAAAACCTTTATGCATTTGCCAAAACCTGACCTGTTAATTGTGCACTGTGGAGGTAATGATTTGGGCACTTTGACTGGGGTAGGTCTGGAAATGCTTTTAAAGGACACCTTTGAGCAATTGATGGCACTTTTTCCTCAGACTGCCTTGGTATATTCAAATATATGCCAAAGACAGAAATGGAGGTGGTCAAACCAATTTTGTCCACAAATTGAGAAATCGAGGAAGCATGTAAACAAATCTGTTTCAGCTTACATGAGAGACCATGGAATGGGCTCCCTGTACAACAATAACTTGCGTTACTACATGCAAGATATCTACAGAGGAGATGGAGTTCACTTCTCAGATGAGGGCAACAGAGTTTTCACTCTGAATTTAAGACTGTGCATTGGTACCTACTTATAAGTACCTAAATGTACCATAAACCCAAAAGCTCTTCTCAGAGCTACCCTACATCTGATCACTCACAATTATTATTTTACTCTAACTTTTTTCACTAATTTTCAAGAAAGTACGCTCCCCAGAACGCTTCCCGGTTCGCGAACCGGGCGCACTCCACGCAAAAAAACTAAAAAAAGGTATTTTTTTTTTTGCCCTGCGAGACCCTTTCAAAGCCTCCACATCAAACCTAGGGGGTCAGGGACGATCTACTATGCCCCCTTATGGTCATTTGCCCCTTCGCTTTGGCCTCCTCTTGTCTCTCGATCCTACCGAGAGACAAGATGGCGGCCGCTACGGACTGTTTGGAATGTTTACAGACGCCGAAAAACCAATCAGCTTCGCAAACCTCCGTAACGCGAAAAGTACGCGAAGCGGAGCGCTGTTACAGATATATATCTTTTTTTGAACGTTAATTTCTCAAAATCCACTGGAGCACATATATTGAGACCTACCAAAGGCACATCGGGCTACCAGTCCCTACAATTTTGCCAAGTTTCGTGCAAATCCATTCAGCCGTTCGATTATTATTATTTTATTTTTTTTTGCCCCGCGGGGCCCTTTTAAAACCTCCACATCAAACGTAGGGGGTCAGCGAGGATCTACTATTCCCCCTTATGGTCATTTGCCCCTTCGCTTTGGCCTCCTCTTGTCTCTCGATCCTACCGAGAGACAAGATGGCAGCCGCTACGGACTGTTTGGAATGTTGACAGACGCCGGAGAACCAATCAGCTTCGCTTCACAAAGCTCCGTTGCGCGAAAAGTACGCGTCCTGGGACGCTGCCCGGTCCGCTGTTACAGATATACATCTTTTTTTAAACGTTAATTTCTCAAAATCCACTGGAGCACATATATTGAGACCTACAAAAGGCCCATCGGGCTACCAGTCCCTACAATTTTGCCAAGTTTCGTGCAAATCCATTCAGCCGTTCGGGCTAAAAGTGAGGCCAACCGCCCTATGGAAATTAACATGGGAAAAACGCGTTTTGGGACCCCCCTTTTTTCTCGGCCCCCCCTTGACGAACCCCCCCAAAAGTTTCAGGGGCTGCTCAGAAACAAAATGTGCCATTTTCCTGAAAATTTCAGCCAATTCCGTCCACAAACGCCAAAGTTATTAGACATAGAATTTTCAAAAATCCCATAGAGAAAAAATCCTAACTATATATACCTACTGGCGACCGCCAGTAGGTAATATATATTACCTACTGGCGGTCGCCAGTAGGTATATATAGTTAGGTTTTTTTTCCTATGGGATTTTTGAAAATTCTATGTCGAATAACTTTGGCGTTTGAGGACGGAATTGGCTGAAATTTTTAGGAAAATTGAACATTTTGTGTCTGAGCAGCCTCTGACAATTTGAGGGGGTTTCGTCAAGGGGGGGCAGAGAAAAAAGGGGGGTCCCAAAACACGTTTTTCCCATGCAATTTTCTATAGGGCGGTTGGACTCACTTTTAGCTCGAACGGCTGAATGGATTTCCACGAAACTTGGCAAAATTGTAGATATTGTTTGCCCGATGTGCCGTTGCTAGGTCTCAATATATGTGCTCCAGTGGATTTTGATAAATTAACGTTAAAAAATATATATATATCTGTAACGGCGCTCCGGTTAGCGCCCCGGTTCGCGTACCTGACGCGTAACAGAACTTCGCGAAGCGAAGCTGATTGGCTCTCCGGTGTCTGTCAACATTCTAAACAGTCCGGAGCGGCCGCCATCTTGTCTCTCGGTAGGATCGAGAGACAAGAGGTGAAGAAAAACGAAGGGGGAAATTAATGAAAGGGGGCAAGGTAGACCCCTCCTGACCCCCTAGGATTGATGAGGGGGCTATTAAAGGGTCCCGCGGGGCAAAAAATAAAAAAATTAAAAAAAAACAGTTTTTTCGCGGTAGAGGCGCTACCCGGTACGCGAACCGGGTAGCTAACTGGTAGCCATCTTGTGTTTCGGTCGAATTTAATCACAAGATGGAGGAAAAACAATGTGGGAAATGGGTATAAGGGGGCACGGGAGACGTATCCTGACCCCCTAGGTTTTCTGAGGGTGGCTGAGGAGGCCCATATATGCGGGAAAAAAACACATTTTTTTTCAAATTTTCGCGCGGTTAGCGTCCGGTTCGCGTACCGGGTAGCGTTACGGATAGCGTAACAAGGGGAAAACCATGGGAAACAGTAAAATAATATATTTAGAGTGCTTTGAGGTAGGGTAGCTCTGAATAGAGATGTTGTGTTGTGTGGGTGATGAAAGTACCAACATGTAGGTACCAATGAAGAGTTTAAAATTCAATGTACACTGTCTCCTCTGTAGATGTCTTGCATGTTCTAATATGGAATCCATAACATAGTCTGTCAGGAAAGCAGAAACAGATCCTTTGAGCACTCCCTGAGCACATAGTAATATTAAAATGTTGAATCTTTAACCATTAGTCTGACTTTTTTAAAATAATTACTCTACTATTATATCTTATATTTGGAAAAAAAAACAATGTCTCAAACAATTTTTAATTTATAAATAACATTTTATTAATGTTAAATGTAAAAATTGTTGGAAATTTCGAGTAAAAGTAAATCTGGAATTTCTTCATCTTTATTTTCATGAATTGTCTCTTTTTTATCAAAATTGTCCATGAATTCTAAAAGTTGTTTGTCCACAGCCTCATTATAAAAATCATCTATGTCCTGTTGAATTTCTGATTGAAGTTTGGCTTTCTGAGCTTCTTTATCCATAATTGCTGTTAAGGTAGCATAAAAAGAGAGAGAGAAATAGAGTTTAAGTTAGAAACTTCTACATTTTTATTTTTTATTTAACGTGTACAACATAGTTCTGAGTTTTTAACAGTGAATTTATGTTTGGACAGTGTATGGTACAAGGCAGGAAGTAGAAATATAAAGTACAGCATGTGATGAACTCTAACTCAAACCATGACTACAACAGAGAAGTCTAAGTCAATCCATAACTATAACTGAGGGACAGTAAATAACTAACAGAAAACTTTTAATAAAAATAACTTTAGGTGCACAACATATTTCCCCTTAGAAACTCTAACTCAAACCATGTCTAACTCAAACCATGACTACAACAGAGAAGCCTAAGTCAATCTATAACTATAACTGAGGGACAGTAAATAACTAACAGAAAACGTTTTTATAAAATTAACTTTAGGTGCACAACATATCTCCTCATAGAAACTATTAACTCACCTTTACAACAGTGTCTAAGGTTTTGCCAGGAAATGCTCTTTAAATGTGCCTCAGGGAGTTCCAGTCAAAATGGCTGTCATTCCCTCTTATTTTTCATATATATTCATGTACCAAACCAATCAAATGACAGCACATAAAAATACAACTTGAAAGTTATGTTATCATTGGTTGAAAATGTCAACTCTTTCCAATGTGTTTTTGTCATGTAATTTACCTAAGGATATTTAGACAGGGCTAGAGCCTGAATGGCTCGATGGAATTCATTCAAATTTGGGGAAATGGTAGGGACTGGTATGCATTAGGAACTATTTCAAATTTGGTGAAAGTGTCTGCAGTGCTTTCTTTGTTAATTAACTTCCCACCTTTTTTTTAACTGCGTTTGCCGTTGCGCGCCCCGGTTCGCGGACCGGGAAGCTAACCGATAGCGTAACGGGAGTCCGCCATCTTGTGTTTCGGATGAATTTAGACACAAGATGGAGGATAAAGAATGTTGGGAAAGGGTATAAGGGGGCACGGGAGACGTATCCTGACCCCCTAGCTTTTCTAAGGGTGGCTAAGGTGTAGTGTAGTTCCTATTATCCCAATAGGCTCTGCGCATTGGAATAATACCTTCAATAGTATAGGCCTAGACCAGACGTTAACTAGGTCTACTACTGTCGATATTAGACTTAAAGTTTTGGGTTTGCCAGCTTAGCTCAGAGTTCACTAGAAACTTTCTCGAATGTTCAGGAAGGAATTAACTTCCCTGATTAGACAAGAAGGGATTTAGTTTCTGACAACCATAGAACATGACAACTTTGCTCTCCCCTAATCAAGAGTGTATCTCGAGAGTCGTGTGAACAAAAGGCAATTTATTTTACTCAGTCAGTACGTGCATTCTTAGTCTCATCAGATTGTAGAGAAAAGGAAGAGACGGGCGTGTTCAATAAAAGATGTTATTTATTGATCAGTCTCTTTTCTCGTACAAGAGAAATGGATCGATATTATTGCAATATTTATAGTTAAGTAAAGTGCATACATTAAAAGCAGAAGTATAAAATAATACTGTAAAAACATTGATATGGTTTCTAAGCCATATGAAGGTTTAAAATGAATAAAATATATTACATACACATATACATTTGACTAATCGTACTCAACTGGTGTTTCTAGCTACGCCTACCCCGTGTACCTGACCTAAGCCTAATACGTGGGCGGGAATAGAAAGTTACAGTTTAAGTTAAGTTTGTTTTGCCAAGTGACTGACTAAAGAATTCTCTGTGAGGGGTTATTCAGTTCTGTACCTGGAAGTTAGGATGAATGAGTGATGGTATCTCTCGTCTCTGGTCTCGATATTCCAGGCTGCCTGCGAGGGCTACCCGGAAGCGCCGGAGCTGGATTCTCGGCAGGAGAAAAGGCAGCTTCTCGTTCTCAGCGCGTCAAGAAGGCGGGGCTGCGCCAGCGGGGTCTGCTCTGCTCTGGGCTTCAGCAAGTCTGGCTGCTCCGATCTCGTCACCACCGCGTGTGTTTGCATAGGGCAATATCGGTAATATTTATACCTTTAAGGTGCCGAGATTGACGTAAGGATGGACATAGATACGTCAATAAGGATGTCATACGACTTGGTCGTTAGCACATTCTTTTGCTGAAGTTCTCGAAGAAATCAAAACAATGGCCGCAGGGTTTTTCCAGGTTGACATAGGTTTGATTTGTTTTGAGAACTCCGTATGCCTTATCAGGGGCTGGAGGAATATCGCTTGTCTAATTAGATGGCAAGAGTTATGACCTAATCAGATAACACGTTCCTGTGCCGTAGTGTGGCTTTATCAGATAACGGTTCCTGCATCATGGGGGTTTTCTGCCTCATGGGATGGCTGCTTAGTTAACTTGTTAGTTTGTTAACCAGAATAGGGTCAGGAATAGGGGGATCGATACAGAACCTATAGGAATACATCACAAAGGAGGCTGATATATGTTGAAAAAGAAAAAAATGTTTTGAATTTTTCGCAAGGTTAGCTGCCGGTACGCGAACCGGGTAGCGAACTGGGAAGCGAACAAAAGTGAAAATTAGTGAAAAAAGGTACATTTGAAATTTTTAAAGAGTAATCATAGTTAAGTTAGCTCTGAAAAGAGCTTTTGGGTTCTGTGTAAGTTTCTATTTGGGGTGTTTTGTAAAGCGCATAGTGACGCAACAACGGCGTGTCCCCGCGCTAAGGAGCTACTTTCTTACTGGACCATACAGAAACGGCGCATCAACTAAGCAAATAGAGCAGTTTTGAGCTTAGCTCTAAAAATTGATTCAGATGGCTCAAGTCGTAGCGCCATGGGCAGCTTGTTCCATCTAGCGGCTGCAAGGCATCTGAAGGATCTTCCCCCCATCCGTGCTCTGGACACCTTAGGAACAACCAGGAGTCCAGAGCCGGAAGATCTCAGGGAGCGGGGAGGCTCATAAGGTGTCAAAAGTCCTTGTAAAGGGAGAGGGGATCTCCCATTAATGATCCGATGGCACGTGCAAAGTGCTTTAAATTCTACCCTGCTTCTGACCGGGAGCCAGTGCAGAGACCGGAGAGCCGCTGCAGAAGCAGCTCTTCTGGGTAGTCTAAGCACCAGTCGGGCAGCGGCGTTCTGTAGGACCTGTAAGCGGTTAAGGTTCTTCTCCAGGGTGCCTAAATAGAGAAGGTTGCCATAGTCCATCCTTGATGTGACTAGTGCATGTACCAAGGTCTGTCGGGCTCGCACAGGCAAGAACTTCAGCGTCTTCCTAAGGCTTTTAAGAATCCCAAAGCATAGTCCGACCACCTGGTTGATCTGAGGGCCAAAGGTGAGGGCGGCATCAAACCAAATGCCCAAATTCCTCGCATTCCTCCCAAGTTCTAGGTACTTATAAGTAGGTACCAATACATAGTCTTAAATTCAGGATGAAAATTCTGTTCCCCTCATCTGAGAAGGGAACTCCATCTCCTCTGTAGATATCTTGCATGTAGTAACGCAAGTTATTGTTGTAGATGGAGCCCATTCCATGGTCTCTCATGTAAGCTGAAACAGACGTATTTACATGCTTCCTCGATTTCTCAATTTGTGGACAAAATTGGTTGGACCACCTCCATTTCTGTCTTTGGCATATATTTGAAAACCAAGGCAGTTTGAGGAAAAAGTGCCATCAATTGCTCAAAGGTGTCCTTTAAAAGCATTTCCAGACCTACCCCAGTCAAAGTGCCCAAGTCATTTCCTCCACAGTGCACAATTAACAGGTCAGGGTTTGGCAAATGCAAAAAGGTTTTCACCAATGGTATCAATTGGTGACATCTTAATCCTCTGTGGCCAATCCAGTTGATTTTCACATTTTGTAAATTGAGGTTGTGTACATTTCTGTTATCAGCATACCTTTGAGCCCAGTGGATGTAACTATGTCCAACAATCCAGACAGAAAACATGGTGAGAGGAGGTTCTGCTGCAGTCAGATGAAGTGTGGGAATGAAACGGCAGTTGAAACAGTAGGAGTTTGTAATGAAAAAAACTGTGGAGTTTCAGTGCTAATGATTCAGTAGCAGTGATTGGTGGATTTTGATTGCTGAAAACAGAAAGTTAGGGTGCATGGATGAGTTCTTTGAAAGATGTAATTTGAGTGGTCAAGAAAAAATCATTTTATGAAAGATTGCACTGGATATGCAGGTGTACTGAGAGTTCAGAGTTCAATTGAAACATTGTTGTGTGAACTTGTAAACATGAGAGGTCTTTCAGGAGGTGGTTGCTATGGAAAAAAGGCAGAAAGGGCAGAGGGGGGAAGGGTGTTGATTTGAAAAAAGTGAGGGAAGAGTTTTGATTGGGTGACATGAGAGATATGTGTGATGAATTACAGCATTTCTGTGCCTTTGTTGGTTGCAGCCTCTGGAGTGCATACCCTTTGCTCTGCTAAAGAAAAATTGGTGTGTGTCTGAGACTGTTTTGAAACTCAAAAAGTATTTGCTAAGGTGAGAAAAGATTCATTTAATTTAGATAGAGAATAGTATTCTTTAGGGAGAAAATTATGAAGAAAGTTGTGTATTTAAAATGTTGCTTTGTGTCAAGTGTTTTACAAATAGATTTTGTTTCTTTGAGTTTCATAGCCATGTTAAAAGTGACACAAAAGTGGTGCAAGGGCCTTAAAAAACACTTTGATGTGTGTTAGGGCATTTTAAGTCACTTCCCCATGAATCTGGGTGAATAATTTGCTTACTTAATGTGTTTAAAAACGTTTCTTGAAGTCAATTAGGTTTCTTGATATGTGCTGCTAGAGTTTCATAGCCAGCATGGGGCATATTTAGAAGGACTTTGAGCCACTTTCACGTTATTTTCCCCATGTTAAAGGTGACGCTAAAGTGATGAAAGGGCCTTGTAAATACACTCTCATGTTTGAGCCATTTTCATGTTATTTTCCCTATGTTAAAAGTGACGCAAAAGTGGTGCAAGGGCCTTGTAAAATATGCCCTCATGTGTGTTAGGGCATTTTAAGTCACTTCACCATGAATCTGGGTGAATAATTTGCTTACTTGATGTGTTTAAGAACGTTTCTTGAAATCATTTAGGTTTCTTGATATGTACTGCTAGAGTTTCATAGCCTGCTTGGGGCATATTTACAAGGCCTTTGAGTCACTTTCACGTCATTTTCCCCATGTTAATAGTGACGCAAAAGTGGTGCAAGGGCCTAGTAAATACGCCCCCATGTCTGTTAGGGCATTTTAAGTCACTTCACCATGAATCTGGGTGAATAATTTGGTTACTTGATGTGTTTAAGAACGTTTCTTGAAATCATTTAGGTTACTTGATATGTACTGATAGAGTTTCATAGTCAGCATGGGCCATATTTACAAGGCCTTTGAGCCACGTACACGTTATTTTCCCCATGTTAAAAGTTACTTTAAAGGTGGTGCAAGGTCCTTGTAAATACGCCCTCATGAGTGCTTTGCAAATTTAAGTCATTTCCCCGTGGTGCAAGGTCCTTGTAAATACGCCCCCATGTGTGCTTGGCAAATTTAAGTACTGACAGGGTGTGCTTGTACATAGGAGCTGTGTTGTGTTTTCAAATTATGACCAGAAAATCGATTTAAAAAAAAATGCTTTTTACATTTATGAGAAGGTCAAAATGGTGTCTGCTTCTTTAAATAAATATTTCACTTTCCACCATGAATATGGGAGAATAATTTGCTTGTTTGCCGGTTTAAAAACACGTTTCTTGGAGTCATTAAGGTTTCACAATATGTTCTGCAAGAGTTTCATAGTCAACATGGGGGCAAATTTACAAAGCTTATGAGCTACATTCACGTCATTTCCCCCATGTTAAAAGTGACTTTAAAGATAGTGCAAGGTCCTTGTAAATAAGCCCTCATGAGTGCTTGGTAAATTTAAGTCATTTCTCCGTGGTGCAAGGCTCTTGTAAATACGCCCGCATGTGTGCTTGACAAATTTAAGTACTGACAGGGTGTACTTGTACATAGGAGTTGTGCTGTGTTTTCAAATTATGACATGAAAATGGTTCATTAAAAAAAGGAATGCTTTTTACATTTATGACAATGACAAAAAGGTGTCTGCTTCTTTAAATAAATATATCACTTCTCACCATCAATCTGGGAGAATAATTTGCTTGTTTGTCGGTTAAAAAATCGTTACTTTAAGACATTTAGGTTTCACAATATGTAATGCTAGAGTTTCACAGTCACTATGATGATAATGATATACATTTAGAACTGTGTAGGAGCCATGGAGAAACTGAGGCTTCTGTAAGTGTCAAGGGAGGTGAGTAATGTACATTGCTCTGTTGCATACAGTCCTCATCTTCTGCGTACTCTTGGATATGCTAGACTACATCTGGACAATGAGATACCTAAGCTGAGGAAATACAGGTGATGTGATTGTGAAATGAGCAAAAATATTTGCACGTTTTTCAATTATATCACCTGTGTTTCCTAACATTACGAATCACATTGTGCAGATGAGGTTTAGGCCTGTCCAGGGAGACAGAGGAGGTCTGGCCTTTGTTCAAGAGTGCAGTGGACATGACTCACTTCGTTGGTAGGCCTGCACATGTATTATCTCCTCTGTACTCTTCAACAAGCCTAAATTTCATCTGCAACCCTGAGTAGGCCTCACCTCAAACAAACTTCTGGATAGGCCACACCTTATCGGCATCCTGAACCAATCATTTAAAATGTTGGGGGCAGATTTATGATGGCCGTGCGCCTCTTTTGCGCCGCCGTTGCGTCACTTTTGTGACGCAGCAGCGGTGCAAAAGATGCACCACGTTGCAAGATAGGCCTCACTTCATCTGCAACAAGATACCGTCAGTTTAAAATGTATTCATGTAGGACTGTGTAGGGGGCATGGAGAAGCTGAGGCTTCTGTAAGTGTCAAAGGTGTTGCATACAGTGCTCATCTTCTGCGTACTCTTTGATATGCTAGACTACATCTGCACAATGAGATACCTAAGCAAAGGAAACACAGGTGATGTGATTGTGAAATGAGCAAAAAAATGTGCACGTTTTTCAATTACATCACCTGTGTTTCCTAACATTACGAATCACATTGTGCAGATGAGGTTTAGGCCTGTCCAGGGAGACAGAGGAGGTCTGGCCTTTGTTCAAGAGTGCAGTGGACATTACTCACTTCATTGGTAGGCCTGCACATGTATTATCTCCTCTGTACTCTTCAACAAGCCTAAATTTCATCTGCAACCCTGAGTAGGCCTCACCTCAAACAAACCTCTGGATAGGCCACACCTTATCGGCATCCTGAACCAATCATTTAAAATGTTAGGGGCAGATTTATGATGGCCGTGCGCCTCTTTTGCGCCGCCGTTTCGTCACTTTTGTGACGCAGCAGCGGCGCAAAAGATGCGCTATGTTGCGACATATTTACAACTTGATGCATCTAGGCAGATGCGTCATGCTGTAAATTCCTGCGCCACATGAAATCTGCGTCAGGTTTCATGTGGGCGTTTTGTTGCAGGGTGGGCGTTCACTTGAATGAAAGCCCTGTAAAACTAACACAGTGAAATTTACAAGATTTCACTGAGTCAGCTTTATGGCATTGCTGAATCAAATCCTTACGCCTGTTTGAAACAGGCATAAGGAGTGATGCACCATGCAATGTGTGGCTTGCCCCTGTGCATTGCAGTAGTCATGTCGCGCTTGCGACGTGATTCCTGCAATGCGCCGCTTTTGTGGCACAGATGCGTGACGCATCTGTGCTGTTTTTGCCCCATGGTGCTCCGCATTGTAAATGCGGCACACCATGGGTGGCAGAGCAGCGGCGCACGTTAACTGGTGCATCCCTGGGGATGCGCCAGTTAACATAAATCTGCCCCTTTACATTTAAGTATGAGCAGGGGACACAGAGTCGGTGAGGCTTATCCAAGGTTAAAGAAGAGATGAGTCCTGTTCACTGAAAACTTGGACATAGGCCTCACCTCCTCAGCATCGCTGGACATGGCTAAATAATATCTGCAAAATGTTACTCTTGTTAAACAATTTTACTATTATAGTCTCTGAGATTTGTCTCTTACTCTGCAACATCTCATTGTTGTTCTCTTTCTTTAAAGATAACGACAACATCAACCATGAGTGATAATGAGCAATCTGTTGATCTCAATCTTATCATTGAACTTGTCATTGAAACGTCAGTGGAAGTAGATCCCTTGGATGATTTAAATCCTGTGGATGATGAAGAATATGATGAGGATGCCGATTTGTCAGAATTGTATGACATAGGGTGGGCAGCTGACCTGCTCGAGCCTATTGAACTGTAAAGACTTTTAAAAATAAATTTAAGTTACTGGAAATGAAAAGTAACCATGTTAAAGGTTTTATTTAAAATTAAATACAACTTCAAAAACAGCTTGTGTGAAGTGTCTTTAATAAAATAGTGAAATATGCTAATAAAATTAGTTCAGATTCACATATAAAAGAGCACAGGTCAAATGTAGAAGCATTCCATTTCTTTGCTACTATTTGTGAGTTTTAAATTTGTCAATGCACTAAAAATTATTGTATGTAGAATTGACAACTAGTGTGTTAATTTTTTGACGACTGTTATTGATTTACTGTTTGGTAATAGTGGTTAATAACATTTTTTATTATATTTTACCACAGATTCAACTGCAGATCATTTCAAAATTAAAACATGCCTTCGAGGCAAAGGAGGAGAAAGGCTACAAAACGTCAAACACAGCAGCTTACTACATGCTTGCAGCAGTCCTCTACAATAAAAACTCGTCAAGTCACCAAAAAAGCTCCGGGTAAGACAACGAAATCTTTCCTAAGAAACATTTCCAGAAAAAAAGTATCACTACAGAACATGTTTTAGTCCAGAAGAAGAGAGTCAATTTAAACAGGAAGGAAAGGCCCCTTAATAAAGTTAGTGGTAGAGCAGGAGAAAACTCTGTGAGTGCCGGTAGAAGGCACAATCAATTTAGGGACATTCGTACACGAATGTTCCGCAACATGATAATTGTAAATTTGATGAAAAATGTCAAGAAAGGTCAACAGAAACTGGCTTTTTATAAGAAAAAGAAAAATGTTGAGAAAATATTGATCAGGCTTTGGAAATGAAGCGAAAGTTATTTATTTTGGTAATCAATAGAATTAGGAAACTAAACAAGGCAATTTATGAATTCAAATCAAATAGTAGATGGAAGAGAATAGTTAATCGTACAAATTTCTGTGAAGTATTTTCAGGAGAATGGATGCATAGTTCAAGTTGTGAGGCATTTTTCAATGAGGAGAGTTACTTCCAGGACAATGATTTGGTGCATGCGTTTGACACCAGTGGTCGAGCATATGAGGTGAAAGATGGTTGTCCAGTTGAAAAAGAAAAACTTGTGTCAACAGAGGCAGAAGAGGTGTTAGGTGATGAAGTTTTAGGGAGACGTCCTAAGGGTCCAGTGTACACCTGGAAGTGTAGTACTATTTGCAGTGTGCAACAGGATTCCATCAATTTGCTTTGTGATTTTGTACGGACATTTAATAAGAAAAGTTTAAAACAGAAAATGAAGTTGTTGCGGGAATTAGATCCACGCAGAGTGAGAGAAGTGACAGGTTTACATGGTCATTCACTGGCTTGTCTTTCCAGGAGAGTACGCCAGAGTGTTTTTCATCATTTCAGGATGCTAGCAGTCCATCATAATAAAGTGAGGAAATTAGTGAGAATGTTGTATTTTGCTAAGAGTCCAGCAATTAAGCTTAAACATTTAAGCAGTGCTCTTTTGCATGGTTCTGAAGTAGATGTGAAGAATATTGTGAAGAAATTGAGTTTTGTTACTTTGCAAGTAAAAAGGAGAATGTTGAAATTGACCCAGAAGAAGAAGGTAATGTGGAAGAGAGTGTACAGATTACCAGTACAGATAATTTTCAGAAGGAAATTGCCACGTTTCAGGTGAAATCAAGTGAGAGGCACAAGAGAGGGACCCTCTTGCTGACACTTTGGAACCCTTACCTGGTCTTTTGGTTCGTGCTGCCACTCTGCTTGCCCTTCAGAGCGGACTATTCCAGGATTCACGTAGCGCCTCGCCGGACCCGCTTCACGGGTCCCGCAGCGCGTTTGCTCCAGACCTTGGGAAGCTGCTGAGAGGAGCGCGGGGTAGGCGTTAGTGCCGGCGGGGCTGCGAGCAGGAAGGCAGGGACTCCAGTGACCAGGAGCCCCTGCGTGCCCAATTAGCCACACCTGGGCTGCTCTCCCCACTGGCCACGCCCCCGCCAACAGAGCTAAAAGCGGGCTTCTCCCTCGGCTTACTGGGACCCTCTTGCTGACACTTTGGAACCCTTACCTGGTCTTTTGGTTCGTGCTGCCACTCTGCTTGCCCTTCAGAGCGGACTATTCCAGGATTCACGTAGCGCCTCGCCGGACCCGCTTCACGGGTCCCGCAGCGCGTTTGCTCCAGACCTTGGGAAGCTGCTGAGAGGGGCACGGAGTAGGCGTTAGTGCCGGCGGAGCTGCGAGCAGGAAGGCAGGGACTCCAGTGACCAGGAGCCCCTGCGTGCCCAATTAGCCACACCTGGGCTGCTCTCCCCGCTGGCCACGCCCCCCACCAACGGAGCTAAAAGCGGGCTTCTCCCTCGGCTTACTGGGACCCTCTTGCTGACACTTTGGAACCCTTACCTGGTCTTTTGGTTCGTGCTGCCACTCTGCTTGCCCTTCAGAGCGGACTATTCCAGGATTCACGTAGCGCCTCGTCGGACCCGCTTCACGGGTCCCGCAGCGCGTTTGCTCCAGACCTTGGGAAGCTGCTGAGAGGAGCGCGGGGTAGGCGTTAGTGCCGGCGGGGCTGCGAGCAGGAAGGCAGGGACTCCAGTGACCAGGAGCCCCTGCGTGCCCAATTAGCCACACCTGGGCTGCTCTCCCCGCTGGCCACGCCCCCGCCTATCAGCCTATGATCCATCAGCATCGGTGTATTTAGGTAACTCGAGCTTCCGCTTCGCGGGAGCGCGCCGGGAGAAGCCCGGGACAAGGGCGGGACCGTCTGTGGCCGTCAGGGGCCAAAGGAGGCCGGGCTGGGCCACCTCTCTTACATCCCATTGTGGACCTGCTAAGGTACTGTGTTAAACGAGGAAAACGTCCTGGTCCACTGATATTTATTGTTACCGAACTTACTGATACAGAAAAAGGTCTAGACCTTGCCTATCTGACCTAAAGCAGGACCTTGCGGAACAATCGAAACTGTTTATTGCTGTATGGTCTTGTTTTTCTTATTATTAGTTTTGTTAGTACTGTGACCTAGCTCTATTATATTATCCAACTTATTGAGTGCCATCCTTGACCCTTGTTAGCATTTTCTATTTTATAAACATGCCTAGAAAAGCGGCCCCTGTGACTTCAGAACCACTTAATACTTTAGACTCTTTTTTAGTCCAAGTGGTTAAGAAAATAAATAAGGAGAGAAGGGAATCTCTAGGCTTGAGTCAATCTCCAATCTTGTGCCCACTGAGTCCTGCCCCTGATGCACAACTGTCTGGGACCCCACCATCTGATCCCACGACTCATATACTTGACACTAATCCCCAAGACATCAGCAATAATGAAGAAAATTCTGATTTGCTAGTTGACCTTTCATTAAATGTAGTGTCTGACTCCGAGCAACAGCAAAATATCGCTGCGGAAGTCCCTTCACCTTCGTTGCCTGTTGCCCGGCCAGTGAGAAATTGCAGAAAGTCACAAGCTAAACGTGGGGATAAACAGACAGGAAGGAAAAAGCCTTCCCCATCATTTAGACAGAAAGGGAATAATGTGGAGCGCGAAGACTCAGAAGAGTTTAGACAAATCATTGACGATGACCTATTTAACAGGATCTCGGATATGATAGATATTAAAATTAGGACTATCATTAAGCCACTTATTGGGAAAATAGATAAACTAACAGCAGAAGTAAAAAAGATGGGTGGGTCGCAAACCAAGCTGGTTAATGATTTGGATAACTTAGCTACTCATGTTATCAAACCAGTAGTCATAGCAGAGGAGGGCACGGGTCCTGATACATGCCTCATGGAAGGCCATTTACAGCCCACTCTGGCAGGGCAGCTACCACCATTTGAGCCCAGCCAGGATGTAATAAGAGAGTTGCCAACCTTACCACCCGCTGTGTCAGCACCACTGAACTTAGGGGAGGATTCAATACAATTTATCATGGCAGCCTCACCCTTAGTTCTGGTATTGGCGAACGTCCCTGTCCTATCTCATGAGCAAAAAGAATCCTCCCAAGGACTAAAAGATAAAGCTCTATATTGGCTTACCAACAATATGTATATGGCACCCCAGGGAGTTGACCAGCTAGCGGGGGAAATTGTCATGACAAGGAGGGTATCATGGATTGGGAACAAGCCAAAGAAATTTAAAGGGGACTGCGTAGTTCTGAATTTTGCCAGCGCAGAAGTACTCCCAAACATCCTTGCTAACATCTTCCCACCTCAACGCAGAAGCGGTTCCATAATCCCCCTTACCCTGAAATTCTTTTATAACAAAAATGAAATTGTGACTTCCCCTAATATCTCCAGGCCTAGAAGGAATGCAAGAGTTACTTACTGGGGTGGGGAAACTAGACCAAGATTCAATAATGACCGTCCCCACCCGATGATTGGTCTTGGGACAGGGCAATACAACTTCCCGCTTGGGCCAATGGCTAGAACTCCGGGACCAAATTGGCCCAACGTAAATAGGTGGGGAGCAAGTACCCCGGGATTTGATAATAGAGGACAGGGAAACGGATTTATGGCCAGGCCAGGAAATGAACAGTTTTTGATGCGCCCTAATACGCCACAGCCTATGTGGAACACAGTAGTGAACGGTTGGGGTCAGGCGGCCACCCCTTTTGATTGGGGTTTTGGAACAGGGAACAGGTACGGAGTCTTGTCCAACCTAAATGATTGTGACTGACATACAGAGGTTACTAATCTGGGAAATAATGCTACAACCCAACAATTAGATCGGAATAGCCCACACACTAATGGATTAAATCCTAATGAGCCCATACTTCAGACGGGGCAGGAAGACCAAATTATACCTAGACATGACCATCCCCCCATGTCATATCTGTCTGAGCACTGTGTGAACCAGTGCCTTGCCAGAGACAAGCCACAGAGCCCATTGAAAGCGGGTCCCAAAGAACCAACTCAACTACCACATAATAATGCAGGGGCATCTGTGCGGTATCCTGAACCTAAGATAACCAGAGACTCCTGTAAGTTGATAAGTTGGAATATAGCAGGGCTAAATGGCAAGCGACAGGATAAGGCATGGTCAAACTTTGTTTTAGGCCACCACATCATCGCCCTCCAGGAAACCTGGGACATCTCTGCCAACCTTTGGTGGGATGGGTTTATTAGTTTTACTAAAGCAGCTGTTCCCAGTCGCATGGGGAGGGCAAAGGGAGGCCTTCTAATTTTGTTCTCACTAGACCTAAAGGGAAGCTGTAGGCAGATTAGTACCAACTCGCCAAACATTCTGATGGTAGAAAGAGTGACTAATAACATCAGCAGGACTATTTTTATAAACTTCTATAATTCAGGGAATTGCGACCATAGAGGTCGAAACATCACTGATTTAGATAATATTCTAAATTTGGTCAGTCAGAATACTAAGTCTGATATTGAATACATTTTATTAGGCGATTTTAATATCCACCCGTGTAACTTAATTTGTATGAAAAGTAGCATTGAATGGGATGATGGCCTAGAGGGACCCCACTTTGAACACACCACAGAGGGAGAGAAGCTGGAAGATCTTCTTGCAAATTTCGATTTGCATGAACCAGACGGTGGCATTAGATTGCCAACCTTCACTGGCATCCCTCAAGGCACAAATATAGATTATATATTCATATCCCTGGGAATCCTAAACCGGGCTATCTCTTATCGTACAGTACAATCACACTTTAGCGACCACAACCCGGTAGAATTAGAAGTAGCGTGGGGAGGGCATATGGGACCATCGCCGTTGACAGCAAGGCCTGCCCACCCCCTGAGGACTTCTGACCAAGGCAGACGCATGAAATGGGCAAAGGTGGTACCGGAAAATTTCTACGCAGAAAATTTTGTTAAAATTAAGGACCAGGTTGAGACTTGTAAAAATCCCTGTGCCCAGGGCCAAGAAATCGTTGAGGCATTTGAGGGAATATGCGGGCAGGTATCACAGGATCTTCTGCAAAGACAAAAAAAGGTATCCCAGGAAATAAGCGCTGGTTTGATACAGCATGCTCCAAAGCACATAGATCATTGCTGGTAGCCCTAAAAAATACCCCTAGGGTAAAAAGTGAGATCACCAGACTTAGGAAGATCTATAAGCTAGCTGTTAAAAAACGAAAGGATATCATCAAACAAGAAGCATGGGATAGCCTCCTTTCAGTGGCAGTCCTGAAAGATAGTAAAAAATTCTGGGAGATCATTAAACAGCCTTTTTTTTTCGGATGACAGCAACGAATCTATGGACTGTGTTGTCTCCGATGAAAAATGGCTGTCACACTTTAAAAATGTCTATGGGGATACTGGTGACGCGACTAATGATGTCCCGTTGAAAACCTCAGTTATCCGCCCCATTTTTTTTAACCGAAATGAGGTGGAAAAAGCCATCTTGGCCACTAAAAAGCATAAGGCACCTGGCCCTGACGGTGTTCCCGCCGACTTTTTCATGTACTCACCAAAATTGTGGGCTAAAGTTTTGGCAAATGTGTTTAACGCTGTTAATGGTAATTCTGCACCCGCCTCCTGGGATACCTCTACCATTGTCCCTATTTTTAAAAAAGGTTTGCGGGATGATCCAGCCTGCAATAGGCCTATATCCCTTTTGAACTCGTCAGTAAAAATTGTAGGTAGAGTTCTTTTATCCAGGCTGAGGGAGAACGTTGAGAACTGTGGCGGGTTATCTGAAATTCAATACGGCTTTAGGGAAAGAAAGGGTACCATTGAACAGTGCGTTAATTTACATCTGCTCATCTCCAAATATACTGTGGCCAAGGAGGGGTCCATGTATCTTGCATTTATGGACCTCTCCTCGGCTTTTGACCTAGTCAACCGGACAAAGTTGTGGTCCATCTTGTTAGAGATGGGTATTGATGAGGCATTGGTCACCTTTATAGCTAGAATAACAATGAAGGGAGGTAGAGTAAAAAGATAGGATTCCTACTCCACAGGCACTGATAAATAAACAAGAAGAATCCTACTTCCAGTGTGCACCACAAGGATGGGGAACACTCAGTGTTGTGTAAAATACCCCTCACACACCAACAGGCCCCTTGGTGTCATGCTTCATCATCGGGGTCTTCGCACCCCGCTAAAGGGATGCGGCACGCTACGACCTGCGACTACGCGGGAGCGTTGACAAGAATTGACTATGTGTGGTGTGTGTTGAGTGCATGTGAGGGGATTAATGTGAGTGAAGGGTGTAGTGAAAAATTAAAAATTAAAAAGTACCTGGCTAGTGGGTGGTGCGAAAAAACTTTATTCCGTACCCCTAGCTGGTGCTAGTAAAAGATGTGCAAAAAAGCGAGGTTAGTTGTCTTAATTAGGGACAAAACCTCTGGTGTGCGTCGACATGTTTCGGAACTGGTGTTCCTTCTTCAGGACGGGGCACAACTTCCCAACCCTACTCACGTATTCCTATAAAAAAGTGTTATTTTAATTATCTTTTTACTAAAAAGAGATAACAATCTCACGAAGGCTAACAATGTGCCTACAGCGGTATCTTTGGTTCATGCAATTGCATGCCCTGAAAAAAAGAAAAACTCAATTTAGTTTGGTTACCATATAGGACTGGCTCAGACAGGTGCAGTCACCTGGAGCCCCAAACAGTTAAATTAACCTGTAAAAAAGAGGGACATACATGACACACAACATACAAGACACACTTAAGGTTTTTTTATATATATTTTAGTTCTTTTGGACATACTCATGGTCACTGTTGTATATTGCGTCATGAGCATATCCAGAACATCAAGGTAGGTAGGTGGATCCACAATCTGTGAGGGTAAAGAAGTGGTTTCAGTGTTGTTACTCCTTTTACTCACTGTTTGACTCCACGCTAGATCTGGATATCTGAGAGTTGTTTTTGTGTGTAATATATACTCACGAAATCCGCCTAAATTGGCCTCCTTCTACCACCCTGTGCTGCTCCGCTGTAAATGCGTTAGCGAGCGACATTGCGGTATATATTGGGGATTTTGGTGTTGTCTCATTCGTTAATTGGCGGAAGTCGGAAGATGGCCATATAAGGGACATCCGTATCCCCGCCTATCGTATACATGTTCACGGTCTCAATGTAACATATATCCTTTTCTCATTCGTTAATTACCGGGTTTTTGGCAGACCAAATACGGAGTATCCGCTTCCCTGCCTATCGCGAGCCCGGACATAAGTTCCTGTTGACACGGGTCCTTCTACGCATGCCTGGTTATTGAGCTTTTCGAAGAGCACGCGCATGCGCATATCGTATTCGCTGTGCCTTGGTTTACTAGTTACCGGCGCATGCGCGGACGTATGAATCGTCACTCTGTGTGGCACTGATCTCGTGCGGTGTATCTTTAGGCAGCGCACAGCTGCGGGAGTTTTTCTCCAGACACACATCGTCACACACATAGAGACACACACTTAGGTATAATAAAAGAAGCCAGCGGTCCACTCAAAATGGAAGATGAACACGGCCTCACATTTGCAGAGGACGAAATTGACAAGATCCTATCTGATACCAACCTTTTCGAAGGCCTGTGTAACCAGGAAACAGGCCCACAAACAAATGATTGGAATGAGTTGCTGAATCTTAGACGTAACCAAATAAAAGCAGCCCTACACGGGCTGTTCATGACTCAGTACCTTCGTAACAAAATGGCACCACCTGGCCTAATTGTTAAAAATGAACCACTCATTTTCCAAAACGATTTAATTTTTAAGAAAGAGTGGTCATTGATCTCTTGGCACTGTTCAAGAGACTGGTTAGTACTCATAATTAAGACAGCTACCAGGATTACACAGGAACTGAAAATTGAAATAAACAAAATAGAGGTCCAACTGAAAACATACATTCCACCAGAAGAGTTGAAAACTAGACTCGAGGAATTAAACCAACAAATGACTGACTTCGAGTTCACTCTGAAACAGAGTAAAACTAATAAATTAACTAAAGATGTGGCAAAGTTTACCCCCGAAAATGCATATCCATACACGAAGGTGGATTATGTCTCCAAGAGCACCTACAGCGACGCGGATAGCGACACTTCTGATAATGGCTCCTCAGGTTCCAATTCAAGCGGGAACAGAGGAAACAGACAACGCAGAGGAGGTTGGAGACAAAGGAGACAGCAGTTCCCTAGACAAAGGGGATGGCGTGGGTACCAACCGCAAAACCAATTCCCACAATTTATGGGCCCACCACAATTCAACCCTTTTCAGTTTGGACCAATGTGGAATCAAGAATACAGCGATGGTTACTATGGCCAGCAACAACCATATGGAGGGCCACAACAACCTTTTTTAGGGGCACGCCAGAACACACGAGGCAAGAACCGGAAAGGCAACACAGTCGCTTGGGAAGACCAGGAGCAGCCCAACGCCCGGACAACCCGGAGGATGACGGGATCACTTCCCAACCAACCGTCAACCAGCAAGAGAGGGACCTAGTTGTGAATCTCACACCTATGACATTAACAGCGACACAGAAGACTGTTCTAAACAAAGGCTTGGGGTTTGTACCAACTCAGAAACCAGATATCTTCAAACTCAACATGGAGCTACAGGATTTCTTCAGGAAACTAAAACTACAGGCCTTCTTCAAAGACAAGCCATTACCAGAAGATAAAACAGACACGGGTTTGAAGTTGAAATCAACCTTCACCCCACCAGATTCTACAATTCCCGTAGAAATCCTAACCTTTGAAAAGGCAGTGACCACTGAGGTCAACCAACTGAATACAAAAGGGAAGAACGTCTTCTATAACACAAGTGGTGATGAACAACAAGCCCTAAGAGAGCTGACAACCAACAATGAGCTCGTTATAAAACCAGCAGACAAAGGGGGAGCGATAGTATTGCAAACCCTTGAGGCATATGATAAAGAGTGCCAGCGTTTACTATCGGATGAACGGAACTATAAAATGTTGGAAAGAGATCCAACGGAAGGACTTCGGATCCGGATTGGCGGCATGGTAGAGGAAGGCCTAGCCCATGACTGGCTCAGCAAAAAGGAAGCGGATTTCCTACAACAACCTACTCCGAAAATACCATATTTCTACTGTATCCCGAAGATACATAAAAACATCGAAAATCCACCGGGAAGACCCATTGTTTCCGGGATTGGGTCGATTCTGGAGCCATTGTCTAAATTCTCGGACGCTTTCCTCAGACCAATGGTACAATCTACAAACACATATTTGAAAGACACAAAAGCGGTCTTACAGCTACTGGAAGAGAAGGAATTTGATCCATCCACACAGCTCCTACTAAGCCTCGACGTGGAGAGCTTATATACGAGCCTGCCTCATGAGGAGACACTACAGATCATAGAGGAAGTGCTCTTCAGTAATACATGGAAGTACCAGACACCAAGAAACCTGGTCCTAGAATGCATCACCATGGCCTTGAAAGACAATTTTTTCAAATATAAAGAGACCCTATACCTACAGACCCATGGAACAAGCATGGGTAGTACTTTTGCCCCAAGTCTAGCGGGACTATACGTCCACCATCTGGAACAGCATAAGATCCTACATGAAGACAATCCATACCGTTCCCAGATTAACACCTGGAAACGGTACATAGATGATATCTTCATCATATGGAATGGGGATATAAACAGTGCCACAAATTTTGTAGCTTGGCTCAACAACCAGAATGAGTACCTGAAATTTACCAGTACTATCTCCAACACATCAATGGTTTTCCTGGATTTGAATATATACACCGAGGAGGGAAGGCTGAAAAGTACCACCCATTTTAAACCCACCTCCAGGAACTGTTTGTTGCGATACGATAGTTTCCATCCCAGACACCTAAGGGAGAATCTACCGTATGGTCAATTCTTATGACTCAGAAGAAACTGCACAGAATTGAACCAATTTAACAAACAGGCCAAAGATTTAAAAACCAAACTAATACAGAGACAATACCCTGTCAAAACCATTGATAAGGCGATGAAACGCGCAAGGAACAACCACAGGGAGGCACTTCTAGAAAACAATCCACAAGACAAAGGAGCAAACAAAAGACCAATTTGTGTTACGACATATACATCCATATCGAACCAGGTATCGAAAGTCATAAACAAACATTGGGGAATACTGAACTGTGGAGACCTGGATTTTGAGAAACCTATGCATGCACACCGGAGGGGCAGAAACATTAAAGACATGCTGGTACATACTAGACCACGACAAAACCCCACTGGAAGACAGAATGTGACTGGGGTCCAAGGACACTTCCCCTGTGGCGATTGCAGCTGCTGTCATCAAACCCAAAAAAGCAAAACCCTAACCTTTAGAAATGGCACATCATGGGAACAACGCCAGTTCTCCAATTGTAACACGAAGAACGTGGTCTACATGATAACGTGCCCATGTGGTCTAGAATATATAGGCATGACCACCCGACCTGTCAAAGTGAGGATAGGGGAACATAAAAGCAACATACGTTGTAAAAAAACGACCACCAAGATGGCATCACATTTTTTGGAGCGTCAGCATTGCATTAATGATTTACGTTGGACGGTTATTGAACGTCTAACATCTGAAACAGGCCTGTTCCAGAAAGAACAACGATGGGTATTTCGCTTGGGAACCCAGATTACAGGTCTTAATGACGACATTCCATGGAGCCAAATTACTGGACTATAATTGAAACACTACAACGTCATTAAATTCATTTTATCATTTTTTGGTTTGAGAAAAAGAAGGGCCTATAATACCAAAATTAACCTGATGTGTCTTTCACCCAGAGAATGATATAAGAAATCACGGAACACCCTTAAAAAGCATGCACATAAATGGACTAGGAGAGTGTTAATAACTTTTTCTGTTCAGGCCTTTGCCCATGCTGACAAACAGAATTATGGATGGCCCTATGGGACGCCCCAGAAATGAAATAAGCAATATTCAAAGTTCGGGAAAAGCAACAGTACTTCCGATGGCCCAAGATGGTATACACCGCACGAGATCAGTGCCACACAGAGAGACGATTCATACGTCCGCGCATGCGCCGGTAACTAGTAAACCAAGGCACAGCAAATACGATATGCGCATGCGCGTGCTCTTCGAAAAGCTCAATAACCAGGCATGCGTAGAAGGACCCGTGTCAACAGGAACTTATGTCCGGGCTCGCGATAGGCAGGGAAGCGGATACTCCGTATTTGGTCTGCCAAAAACCCGGTAATTAACGAATGAGAAAAGGATATATGTTACATTGAGACCGTGAACATGTATACGATAGGCGGGGATACGGATGTCCCTTATATGGCCATCTTCCGACTTCCGCCAATTAACGAATGAGACAACACCAAAATCCCCAATATATACCGCAATGTCGCTCGCTAACGCATTTACAGCGGAGCAGCACAGGGTGGTAGAAGGAGGCCAATTTAGGCGGATTTCGTGAGTATATATTACACACAAAAACAACTCTCAGATATCCAGATCTAGCGTGGAGTCAAACAGTGAGTAAAAGGAGTAACAACACTGAAACCACTTCTTTACCCTCACAGATTGTGGATCCACCTACCTACCTTGATGTTCTGGGTATGCTCATGACGCAATATACAACAGTGACCATGAGTATGTCCAAAAGAACTAATATATATAAAAAAACCTTAAGTGTGTCTTGTATGTTGTGTGTCATGTATGTCCCTCTTTTTTACAGGTTAATTTAACTGTTTGGGGCTCCAGGTGACTGCACCTGTCTGAGCCAGTCCTATATGGTAACCAAACTAAATTGAGTTTTTCTTTTTTTCAGGGCATGCAATTGCATGAACCAAAGATACCGCTGTAGGCACATTGTTAGCCTTCGTGAGATTGTTATCACTTTTTAGTAAAAAGATAATTAAAATAACACTTTTTTATAGGAATACGTGAGTAGGGTTGGGAAGTTGTGCCCCGTCCTGAAGAAGGAACACCAGTTCCGAAACATGTCGACGCACACCAGAGGTTTTGTCCCTAATTAAGACAACTAACCTCGCTTTTTTGCACATCTTTTACTAGCACCAGCTAGGGGTACGGAATAAAGTTTTTTCGCACCACCCACTAGCCAGGTACTTTTGAATTTTTCACTACACCCTTCACTCACATTAATCCCCTCACATGCACTCAACACACACCACACATAGTCAATTCTTGTCAACGCTCCCGCGTAGTCGCAGGTCGTAGCGTGCCGCATCCCTTTAGCGGGGTGCGAAGACCCCGATGATGAAGCATGACACCAAGGGGCCTGTTGGTGTGTGAGGGGTATTTTACACAACACTGAGTGTTCCCCATCCTTGTGGTGCACACTGGAAGTAGGATTCACTTTTATAGCTACCCTGCATCAAGAACTCTTTTCTAGTGTACGCGTAACAAATGAGGGCAGGTGCACCACTCCCTTTAGATCATTAAGGGGGGTGCGGCAGGGCTGTATTTTAGCCCCCTTGCTCTTCACCATCTATATCAATGGCCTGGGCGCACATCTGGGGGGCCAGGAAGCCGACGTCCCGCGTGTAGGAGCGATTAAGATTCCGGCGCTCCTATACGCGGACGACGCCGTGCTGATTGCCCGCACGGGTGTTGGCCTCCAGTGCCTTTTGAATGCCTTTGGTTCGTTTATGGAGCAACTGGATCTTAAGATAAACGTAACCAAGTCACACACAATGGTGGTGGGTCGAGAGTGTCGCAAGAAGAGAAATAAAACATTTACATGCAGGGGGGATATGGTTTCTAGGGTATCTACATTCCCCTATTTAGGCGTATTGTTCGACCAGAAAGGGTCCTGGGGTCCGCAGGTAAGAGCCAAGAGGTTGCCTGTTATTAGATCATCATCAGCGCTCCTGGGCTTTGCCGGCAGGTTAGGGGCTAGGTCTATGGAAGCTATACTAAAAATCTATAACAGTAAATCTGTAGCTATTGCACTATATGGTTCTGCATTGTGGGGATTTGTAAATGTAGAACCAATTCAGAAAGCGGAGAACAGATTTATCAGAACCCTACTCTCTGTTCCCCAGTCGACCCCAACTTATTCTATCCACAAAGAAGTGGGCCTACAGTTTCTTTCTGATAAGCTGAGTATGGCCCCCTTGATCCTTTGGCTGAAAATGTGGATGAATGAAGAACTCCCACTGAACCACAAGATCATGTCTGACGTGCTGTCCCTGGATAAATCCAACAAGATTCCTTGGTTGGCTTATCTGACCAGGGCATTTTCAGACCTAGGCCGTCCGGAGCTTTTCACCTCCCCTGAGAATATTAAGATCCAAGACATTGATTTTGTGAAAAAGTCCTTTATGGAAAGGAAAGAAGCATGCCGCGAAGAATGCGAATTGGTAAAACCGGCAGTGAGGGACTATTGTTTACTGGCTAACTCGTCATCACTTGCACCTTACCTTGGCTTTGTAACAACTCCCTTCCATAGGTTTCTTTTAACCAAATTCAGATTTAATTTGCTACATTTTTATTTAGGCTCCTTTAAAAATTGGCAGAAGCCAGAATTAGCTTTGCCCTGTAGCTGCGACCAGTTTTCAGTGCAGGATACGATGCATTTTGTTATGTTTTGCGGGTTGTTCTCAGAGCCAAGGAAAAAATATTTGCTGCCTATATTTAAAAAGGCCGGCTTCACCCAAGTGAGACCGGCTTTGCTCTACCTACAATTATTACCCAATCCCTACGTTACTTTCTGTATTGCTAGTTTTCTGGTAGCCGCCTCAAGGGTGAAAGCTGTCTGTCAAGATTAGTTTTAGAGTAAAATGTTCTTTACCATGTATACCTATGTGCAAATGTTACACTTTTTTAATTGTTTGTTATATTGTTATTCATTTAATGTTTTCTGTGTAAATAGGAAAATTTTATATGAAATGTATTTTATTTTTCCTTCTTTGTATGGCTTTTGAGTAAGCCGAATAAAGTTATTCTGACTACAAGTGAGAGGCCTAATTTCGCTTGTGTGTGTTGTCGACGCACTTATTATAAGAATCAGACTAAGTTAGTGGATTTATATGCAAAAAGTGAAAGGGAAAATAATAGTGAATGGAAGGATTTCGCAACATACTTGATGGTAGAAAATTGTTTTGATTTGGGATCGGATCAACGTGTGTGTACTTATTGTTGTAACAAATTAAATGAAAACCGGATGCCTGCTAGAGCGGTTCATAATAATCTGGAATTGGTTGACATTCCTTCTGAATTGAAGGATTTAAATACTTATGAATCTATTTTGATTCAAAGTGTCCATCCCTTTCAGGCTATTGTACGAATGGAGCCAAAGACAGAGAAATTGCCTCCATCAGATTTACAGAGAGGATTAAAGGGAAGAGTTGTTTATTTACATTATAGTGTTCATCCTTTGCATTCCAAGGAAGTCATGGGGAATGCTTTTGAGTTGTTTCAAATTAAACAAGCCAAAGGGAGTCCCATTAGTGTTTGGGAGGAAAGTTTGGAAGCTCGGTGTTTCCCACAGCTATTTCCAACAGGTCAAGGAGGAAGATATGATGAGCGACCTGATCAAATTCCTGCTTCTGAATACCGGACTTTACGATTGTATGCAGAAGATCCTAGGTTTCGTCAATGCATTCCCTATTTGTTTCATCTACTGTTTGAAAGTGATCTGTCTGGACTGTCATATGCAGTGAACCACATCTTGAAAAGTGGTGTACAGATGCAAAATATCTCGGCAAGGGACTTTATGGATAAAGTCAATGTGCAAGACAGTATTTTGGATTCTCACCTGATTAATCTCATGGCATGTCAGCGTGGTACTAATGAGTACTGGTACCGTCGTCATGGTGATTTAAAATGTATGCTGAGGAACTTAGGAACTCCCACATGGTTCCTCACTCTCAGCTGTGCCGAGTATGGCTGGGAAGACTTACTTGAATTTCTACGCGAGGCAAATGGAAACATTGAAAATATCGAATTCAAGACACCCGGAGAACTGTGCTCTTTGGATCCAGTGAATGTATGCAGGTACTTCAATCATAGATTTGAAGCTATGATGTCTTTCATCATGAACAAGAAAAATCCACCTCTTGGAGAGGTGTTGGATTTCTTCTGGAGAAAGGAGTATCAAGCAAGAGGTGCTCCTCATATACATATGCTGCTATGGATCAAAGATGCACCCAAATTTGGAGCAGATCCGGATGACTTAGTGATGAGTTTCATAGAACAGTATTCTACATGTGCTGTTCCAAAGACAAAGGAAGACAAAAGCCTAAGAGAACAAGTTTTACGCTTTCAAAGCCATCGTTGTGGAAAGTACTGTCGTCATAAATTCAGAAACAAGGACAAGTTCTACACAAAATGTCGTTTCAGCTTTCCACGACCGGTGATTTCTAAAGGAAGAGTGAACAGTTTGATGTCTTCACTGCGACATAATGTGACGAGGAAATCACCCAAAAATACATACAATTTGAAAAGAAACGAAGAGTCCAAGTACATCAACGACTACAACCCAGTGATTTTGTCCATGTGGAATGCTAACATGGATATACAGTTTGTGGCTGATAACTGTATGGCTGTGGCTCGGTATGTGACATCTTTCATCACAAAAAAAGAAAAGACAGAATTGAAGGATATGTGGGAGGACATTTCCCATGAAAAGAGCCTCAGTAAGAAGTTGTACAGTTTCAGTCTGAAGATGTTGTCGCATCGAGAAATCGGAGCTTACGAATGTTCTGACCGGTTGTCTTCAGCAAGTCTCTATGCCAAATCTAGGAGTATCATTTGGGCGAGTCTTGGTCTTGCTGCAACGCGTAATCGAGTTCTGAAACCTGTATGGGAAATTGAGTATTTGGCGGAAAAGGAGCCAAACAGTACAGATATTTTGAAGACCAACATGTTGGATACATATTATCCAAATAGAAGCAGTCACCTCGAGAATGTTTGTCTGTATGAGGTTCTACAAAATTACATATTCAAGAGGAACATCAAAGAAGATATTGATAAAGGAGTGTATGCTGTAATTGGAAGTGAGGGATGTCTGGTCAAGCAAAGAAAATGCCAATTGGTAAATCATCGAAAATTGAGTGGCGAATCTCCTGAAAGAAAAGAGTTTTTCTATTTAGCTCTTTTGCAACTTTTCAAGCCTTGGCGTGCAGAAGAGGAACTGCTTGGAGATTTCCTCTGTTACGAAGACTCTTTCAATGCAGCCAAGGAGACCATAGAATGTCCTGTTTTTCCAAAATATCTAGAAATGTTGAATGCGGAAATCGAGCAGGAAGCAACAATTGCAGCCGAGATTGCTAGAGACAGTTCTCAGGACAGTCAGAGTTCTGTTTCATTGAGTCAGGATCCACTAGGAGGACCAGTTATCGAAAATGAAGCTGCCACTGCCATGATTGAAGTGAAAAGAGCCATGGCACATGCTCAGGAGGATGCGGTTAACTTAGAAGATTTGGAAAGACAACTCAACGTTGAACAGAGGAAAATATATGACGAAGTTACCAACCAAATTGATCATGGATTAAGTCATGAGAAGAAAGAGTGCTCATGTACGTTGTTGAAGCCTGTCCGACTGTACGTGAGTGGAGAAGCAGGAACTGGAAAAAGTTTCCTCATTAAAGCAATTTCATGTTATTTGCAGAAAAGGACTGAGTCATCACTGTCTTGTGTTGTCACCGCTCCAACTGGACTGGCAGCACATAACATTAAAGGTATTACTTTGCATCGTCTACTGATGTTGCCAGTGGAGCATGATAACAAATTACAATACCACAAGTTATCTGGAGATGCTTGTTGTGAAGTTTCAAGAGTCTTGAGGAAAATGAAACTTCTTATCATTGACGAAGTAAGCATGGTTTCCAATGTCATGCTTGCCTTTGTGCATTTGAGAATGCAAGAAGTTCTTAAAACAGAGTATGATGTGTTATTTGGTGGCAAACACATCATTGTTTTCGGTGATCTTCTGCAGCTGACACCAGTGAAAGGACAACCAGTGTTTAAACTACTTACACATGAAGATACCAGGAAGTACCTAGGGAGCATTGGCAACGTTAACATATGGTTAAACTTCAATTATGCTGAACTGCGTGAAAATATGCGTCAAGCGAAGGATGAAGATTATAAGAATATTCTACAAGATGTTAGAATCGGAAAAGTGACCGAGCATAGGAAAGAAGCTTTACATGCACGATTACTGTCAAATTTGTATCCAGAAGAAGACGTTCTGCCAGAGAATATTTTTCGGAAAATTACTGAGAAGAAATCTGGAATATGTTTGATGCCAACTCTTGCAGAATGTGCCATCTTCAACAACAAAATGTTGAATTTAGAAAACCAAGAGATTGTGAAACTGGAAGCTATTGACAGAATAGAGCATATGGGAGCAACAATTATTTTGTCTGAGAATTTGAAATCTAAATTGGATTCATTAGAGAAGACTATATCTAAAACTGCTGGTTTTGAAAAGACTCTGAATGTGTGCTTAAATTGCCGTATCATTTTGAGAAGGAATTTACATGTTGAAAGAGGTCTGGTAAATGGATCAATGGGTAATGTTGATTTTGAGAAATTCAGAAATAGAGATGGAATTGAATTTTTAAAAATTTAATTTGATGGCATTGAGGAAGTACAGCTAATTGGTCGTTGCTCTGCTAGGTTTTTGCTTGTAAAAGACTTATATGTTCGCCGTAAGCAGTTTCCTGTTTGCTTGGCATATGCTGTGACAATCCATAAATCGCAAGGTTTAAGTGTAGACAGTGCATTGGTGAAAATTGGCAGTTCTGTGTTGAAGGAGGGTATGGCATATGTGGCATTGTCACGAATCAGAACTTTATCGGGATTGTACTTGATTGAGTGTGATGTCACAAACATTTGTGCGGATATAGATTGTGTTAAGGAATACAATAGGTTAAGAAGAGAGTATGCGTCACATTTGCCTCAATATCCTTTGTTTGAGAAACGTGTGGTAGGCCGGAAACGAAGAAATGTGACCAATAGTAGGGAGGTTGTAGCAAAAAGACGGAAAGTCGATGAACCCGAAATTATAAGCAGAAAGAAAATGGATTCTGTTGAAGATGTTGTTGGTTTTCAATTTGAAAATAGTTCTGGAGTCAACTGCTATGCTAATGTAGTGGTTAATGTTGTCTTTTCTCTAGAAACTTTAAAAGAACAGATTGTGATCAATTCGGATCAAAGTTTTTGCTGTTTATTGAATTCTGTGTTAGAGAAATGTAGCACTGATAGAACAAAAATAGAAAGTGTGTCTGAAATTCGAAATCTGTTAGACAAATGTTCAGGTCAAACGCAATTTTCTCAAAATATTCAGCAAGATTGTCAGGAGTTTTTAATGTATATGCTTGATGTATTGCAAGATGAAGGTGTAGATGTAGATCATTTGTTTGGCCTTTCTTATCAATGGCAGCATGACTGCGAGAACTGTAGGGTATCAAGTACTACTAGTGTAGACTCAGAAAGATTTATATATTTAACTTTGCCAGACAGTAAATCAGTGTCCTTTAATAAGCTAGTAAAAGCAGCCGATCAAAACATGGAGTGTAGCCAATGTAAGTCTGCAATGCTGTCCACATTATTTATACGAAGTTATGGCCAGTATGTCATTTTAATGTTCCAACGATGTAGACCTGATGGAACGAAATTGACAACTTTAATTAAAAATGTTGTGGCTTTGCAGTTGTCAATATCAGGAAGGACTTTTGTAACTGCAGCAATTATATATCATGACGGTCCTTCAACAACATCAGGACATTACACAGCTTATTTGAAGTCTAGAAACGGCTGGTCATTCTGCAATGATTCTGTTTTAACTTTAAAAAAAAAATTGCCTTTTGACCTTAAAAATTCTTACCTGGTGTTTTTACAACCAAAATTTTAGGGAAAGAATCTCGGGATTTGCTCTGAGAAATTTCAAGAGGTTCTAATGGCTCCTACACTATTTGGCCTTGAGGATAAGTGTAGTACAGAGTGAAAAGTTATTTTTGAGTTTTAAGTAGTTCCTGAAAAAAAAGAAGGTTTTCTTACAGAAAGTGGTGGGCACCGATTAGTTAAAGGACAACAGAGTATTTTCCAAAGCAAACGGTGTTCTTACCATAACACTTGACGTCATGGAAAAATAACTGCACTTTGAATGAGTTCTGAAAAACTGTTTCTTTTAATAAGCTAATTCAAGCAGCCAATCAAAACATGGAGTAGAGGTAATGTAAGTCTGCAATGCTGTCCACATTATTTGTACAAACTTTTGGTTATACTGTCATTTTAAAATTCCAACTATATAAACCTGATGAAAGTAAGTTTTCAATTTTAATTACAAATGATGTGGCTACACAGTCGTTGATTTTAGGAAGAACATTTGTAACTGCAGCTATTATATGACATGATGGTCGTTTGACAACATCCGCTTATTACACAGCTTATTTAAAATGTAAAAAAAGCTGGTGTTTCGGAAAGGATTCCCATTTGACTATGAAACAATGTTGCCTTTTGACTTAAAATATTCTTACTTTATGTTTTCAGAAGAGAGAATTTAGGGTAGGTAACTGGCCTATAATGATTCTAGGAGTTGATATAATTTTATGTACTGTTTTAAATTGCTTTGTGATTAACAGTGATCAAGAGAATTAAATAATTGTAGTAGTCATAGAGGTAGTGTAAGTGTGCCTCATAGTAAGCAGTATCAGTGTCATAGGAAATGTGGAACATGAGTGAGCAAGAAGGGTGAGATATTACTAGTACAGGATTGTGAAAGTGATCTTGAACGTTTTCTTTCTGAAAGTTGTGGAAAAAGAAAATGACGGGATTTGCTTAGAAGAATTCCAAGAGTTATAAATGGCTCTTACACTATTTGGCCTTGAGGAGAAGTGCGGTGGAGAGCGAGAAGTCATTTATTGTATGTAACATATTTGTCAAAACGATGGAGCTTTTCTTTCAGAAAGTGGCGGGCAGAAAATAATAACAGCACAACAGAGTATAAGCTGTTCATAGGACATCCTTCGACGTCATGGAAAGTAAGTTACTTTTGAGGAGTTCTGATTTCTTATTGGTTATGTTTTATGTTTTTTTTTAAGCACAATCATTTTGATTGTGTTTTTTTTCCCCGCTGTTATATGATGAATACCTTCAACTCACTGTTTTTAGTGAAATTTGATATATTCTGAGAACAGCAAAAATAAACCATTTAACATGTATAATTAATTCTGTACTTTGTATAGTGAATTTTAATTTGTACTCGTCTTGTCTCATGCTCACTCGTCTTTTACTACCTTCTATCAATCCTCTTTACATACTCACATTGCTTTTTGTTTTATTCTCTTTCACCCTTGTTCTCTAACTCAACTTATCTTTCAACCTTTGTTTCCCTATTCCAACTCTGCTTTTTTCTTTTCTCCCTTGCACCATTTTCCAGCTTTTAGACCTTCTGCTTCGCTTGTCTTTTCCATCTTTCCTCCCTTTGTTTTCTAAATTAAATATTTGTGGGTTCTCCTTTTTTGGTGCAATCAGTTAGTATAACTCACCCTCACTCATTTATCTTTCTTTGTTGCCTCACTCAGTCTGTATCTGACACTCTTTCCTTCACTTCCTCTGTCTCCTCTCTCCCTCACTCTCTTTTCCTTATTCACCCTTTCCTTATATAGTTTACCTTACTCAATTTCTTTTAGTAGCTTATACAACTTCAATTTAGTTTTCTCTTCTATCCTTCTTTTCTGTCACTGAAAGTATCTTCCTTTTTTTTCTCTTAGTAATTTACTCAATTACAATTTCTTTTTCTCTCTGACTGTCTATCACCGTTTCTTTCTCTTTTTTTCTGCATGTTTATCTCTAACTTTATTTCTTTGTAAAATTGGATGATTTTCAATCTTTTCCCTTGTCTTTTCTAATTTGTAAATACATGTTTTAATATTTTTCAAATTTTTGTTCTTTCTTTCACAGATTGAAAGTATAAAAAAAACAAGTGACTAAGTTAACGACAATTATAAGGTAAGTGTTTTGTACTCTTTTTGTTACATTTCTATCACATTTAACTTCTATTAGTTCCACTGCTTCATTTCTTTAACCCTCAGTTTCCTGCCTTTGCTACTTCCCTCATTCCTTTTTCTATTACTTACTCTACTCCTTCCACTCCTTTTCTCAGTCCCTCTGTTCTCATAGTTCCTCACTCCTGTTCACTCACTCCGTCTCTATTACTCTCACTGTCTCTGACTCATCACTCTTTCACTACTTGTTCATTATGCTTTCTCCCTGTAGTTCAAGCACACTATGTTATTTACATTTCTTTGCTGTTTCAATTATTCCTTTTCTGTCACTTCTTCTTTTCTGCTTTCTGGTTTTTCTCTCAGTTATTCCACATGTTTTAACCTTAGTCACTTTCTACAAGTTTGGATCTTTACTTTCCCTGGAACCTCCGTGTTGTTTACACACTGGTCCACACAAGAGTGCCCGCCACAGGGATGCGCTTACACCCCAGTAGCGCACGCAACCCTATAATCCCATTGGACGCATCTGAACAGTTGCGTCACCTGTAAGGAGCACCTTAAATTGATGAATTTCACTTTATCCTCTAAACCTTGATTTTTCAACCTATTACTGTGCGCCACGCTCACATCACCTGTATTAACCTTAGTCACTGTCATACATCTTGTTTTATTCCTATTTACTTTCGCTCACTGTTTTCTTAACACTTTCCCTCAGGGTTGTTCTTTTAGTCCGGTTCTATCCCTACCTCTCATTCCACATCGTTTACTGTTTTTCTTCTTAATTTGAACATTCACTCACATTCTCTAAGAAACTCTTGTTTATTATTCTTCTACTCTCCTTTTTTTCTTTCACTTCCTTATCTATTTTGTTTTTCTCAATTATACCCTCTTACATCTTTTCTTTGGTAAATAGATCTATTAAACAGTATCTCTGTGTTACTCCCTCTAGCTGTCTTTCTTTTAACATTATTCTCTGTTTCCTTCCCTTATACTCACTCTTGTTTTTTTTTTAAAACATTTTTTTTCTGTTTTGCTTCCGGTTCGCGTACCGGGGCGCGAACCGGGAAGCGAATCAAAAGAAATAGAGGTTGCCAGAGTGCTAAACATTCTAGCATTTTTTTATAAATGGGAGGTAGTTCTGAAAAGTACTTTTTTTAAATTGTTTTTGTTGTTTTATATTTTTTTTATTTTTCTGAACATTTTTTTACTTTTTTTGTACTTTTTGAACGGTTTTATATATTTTTTGTTTTTTTGGGGGGGAAACGAAAATCATTCATTATAAAGGGCTCAACAGGAGCAACAAAAAAAAAGATAATTTACTTTCTGGGGCATTTTGGACATTTATGATTTTCAATAGCTCTGTTGATTAAAGTTATGCTACTCTCCCTATAGCAAATTAATTTGCCGCAAAAAATGCAGACTTGCTTCACGACCCCGAAGTTCAACTGAATGTTTGGGACCGTCTCCCTCGCCTCTGGTCCCGTCACTGCCTGTTCAGTTGATGTACTGGCCACAGGAGGGGGGTTTTCCTGCAGGTCACGTACCTGCGCAGCACTATAATTTATAGGGTGCCACCTCCCCATGTGCCGATGCATGGTGTAATTGCCAAAGCTGTACTTTTTATCAGTCCCTCTGGACAGAGTTTTGCCACAGATCAGACATGTGACGTAGGGGGCATTTACTTTTTTTTGGCCCCGGGCAAATGTATAGAATTGCCAGATATAACTATCCTTCACATGGGACCTCCTTGGCTCTTCAGGCAAAAACTGTCTCCTCCCTTGCTCCTCTTCCTCTTCTTCATCTTCTTCCTCCTCTTGATTAAGGATGACCTGAGGAGGTGGTCCTTCCTTCCTAGGAGGTGGTGGTGGTGGTGGGGGTGCACCAGCTGCAGCTACTAATGAAGCCATTTCTTATTAATTAAAATAGGTCTTCCTCTCACAAAGTTGAAAGTCAGAGTGAGAAAAAAGGTGGGGGCTTTCATCATTTGGGAAAAAAAATGTTCTAAACCAATGAAAAGTGTTATTTTTAGGTCACATGACCTAGCCTTACATCATTAGGAAACCAAAAGTGAAATGAACCAATGAAAAGTTTTATTAACAAGTCACATGACCTGTTACGCTTATGTTACGCGCTCCGCGCCGCGCCCCGGATCGCTTACCGGGTGCTGCGCTTCGCACCTCGGTTCGCGCTCCAGAGCACTTCCGGGCGCGCTAACGCGGCGCATCATAAGACGCATTACGCGACAACGCGATACGTCGCGCTTACGCGACACTTCACGATGTTGTTTTATAACGCGGCAGTTGCGCAAACGGAGCGTTTACCGGTTCGCGGACCGGGTCGCGGCACCAAATTGAGCTAACGGGAAGCTACCCGGTGCGCGGACTGGTAGCGAAACAAGAAAAAAATATATACATAAAAAAATTGTATTAAAAACATACAAAATATATTTTTCGATTTAAAGAAGAATACATTTTAAAGCTTTTGATATTTGCTATTAAAAAACCATTGAAATTCACTGAAAAAACCATAGGTTATAGACCATATATAGTTAGGAATTAGCATTTACAAAACCTTGAAAATTCACTGAAAAAACCATAGGTTATACACCATATATAGTTAGGAATTAGCATTTACAAAACCTTATTCTACTCACACAAAACCATTGAAATTCGCATATATAGTTAGTTGCACTAACTATATATCGCGCACCCGCAATCCACTGCTGATCATGTCACAAATTACATCATTCATGACATGGTCAGTGACATCACTGATGACATCACTGATGACATCTCAAATGACATCACTGATGACATCACTGATGACATCTCAAATGACATCACTGATGACATCACTGATGACATCTCATTTGACATTACTGATCACATCACTGATGACATCATTCATGTGATAATACGATGAACCTCTTCAGACTCTAATATAACCTTAGATACACCCAGTGTAAACAGACACTCACAGACTGTCACTCATCCATGAAGTTACACACACACCTAGTCAGTCATGCAAAGAATCAATCACACCTCCATTTTCTCAACTATACAGTTATACACACCTTACTTATTCAAACATATACAAACACATATTTACTCTCTTATACAATCCCGGATACAAGTTCACAATGATCCATACAGCCACTCACACATTCACTGGCTCTTATGCACAGTTATTTATATATGCCAACTCTCAAATGTACTGTGTTTTACATATGTACTTACTTTGACATGTAGCACTGAGATATCCATTCACTCACCAATACACTCATGCACACAGTCAACCGCCCATACAGCTGTTTCCACATGCACTTTTGAACCCATACATCTAGTGAATCAACTGCTCACACATCCGTGCACAGAGTCATACACCTCCCAGCCACCCACACACACACTCAGTCTCCCAAACAAATACATGGGCAACCAATCAATAACCCATATAGTTACTCATATAGCTACTGATCAACACGTGCAGCAGTTTACAGAACAACAGATATAATGATGCACAAATTAAGATAGTTTAGTCACTAACCCATGCACTCAGTGGGACACATTTAATCACTCACTCATACAGTCAGTCATGCACCTACTAAATCCTTCATCCAGACACTTATAAATCCACTAATTCTTCAATATGTAAGACATATTTTAATTTTACAGAAACATACAGTCACTGGATGTTGTCATCAGTGATGTCATCAGTGATGTCATTTGAGATGTCATCAGTGATGTCATCAGTGATGTCATTTGAGATGTCATCAGTGATGTCATCAGTGATGTCACTGACCATGTCATGAATGATGTAATATGTGACATGATCAGCAGTGGATTGCGGGTGCGCGATATATAGTTAGTGCAACTAACTATATATGCGAATTTCAATAGTTTTGTGTGAGTAAAATAAGGTTTTGTAAATGCTAATTCCTAACTATATATGGTGTATAACCTATGGTTTTTTCAGTGAATTTTCAAGGTTTTGTAAATGCTAATTCCTAACTATATATGGTCTATAACTTATAGTTTTTTCAGTGAATATGAATATATATATATATATATATATATATATATATATATATATATATATATATATATATATATATATATATATATATATATCTATATATATATATATATATTCACTGAAAAAACCATAGGTTTGACACCAGTTATAGTTAGCTGGAAATTTTACTGATATAAAACCAATGAAATTCCACGTTATAGTTAGTTGGACTCACTATAACTTGCGCGTGTAATGCACTGCTGATGACGTCACATATTACATCACTCATGACATCACTGATGACACCATCCAGTGAATGTGTGTCTTTCTGAAAAATAAATATGTGTTATATATGTATATATTATTGAATATCTTAGTGAATACATATATTAGTGAGTAATGCTTAAATATTTAAATATATGTATTAGTGTTTCACTTTGTGTATAAGTGGCTGCATGGGTTGATGAGTAGGTACATGTGTATGTATATAGGTTATTAGATGTTTTTCTTAGTATCAGTATGAGTGTTTGCATGCTTTGGTGGGAGTATTACTTAGTACATAGATGCAAGAATGACTGAGTCTCTGTTTGTATGTGTTTTGAAGACAGCATATGTGCAGGACTGTATAGGTGGATGAGTGTGTATATGTCTGTGTTAGTGAGTGAATGACTGTCTTATTAGTGTCTTTATCAGTAACTACATATGTTTTAATCTAGTATATGTGAATATTGATGTATATAAGTGAGTATATGTGAGAGTGAGGGATTGTAAGAGTTCCTGTTTAAATTAGTATGTGTTTCTATAAGTGATTTTTTAAGAGAGTAAGTATGTGTAAGTTTCCTTAGAAGTAAAGTGGTAGTGTGTGCATAGCTGTTTATGCAAATAAATGGATGTTCAATAGTTTATTTGCATGTGTGAGTATGTGTGTGAATAACTTTTGGATGACTGTCGGTGTGTAACAGGATGTGTAGGTGTATCACTACATATGATTAGTGAATATATGTATGAGTGACTATAAAGAACTGTTGGTGAATTAGTGCATGTGTATATTGTCATGTAGCTCCTGAATATCCTTATATCGTGTTAAGTTAGCATAGGCACATTTGAGGTTTAAACGCCATTTTCCATTTTTTGCAACTTCTGCACACGACACTTAATTGTTGACTTAGCTTTCAACCTAGTAGTTTGCTGTGGTTTATGTGAGAATAATATGTTATTGCTCTGATATCAGCTTTGCTTAATAAACTATGTCTGCACGAAGAGTGCTGAAGTTTCAGGAACAACACGATACGGAATTGTTATGAGGTCTGATCTCCACGCCTTCATAGTCATAACACAAGCGCAGCCTTTGCCAACTCTGGCTTCAGGCGGGATTGATATTGCTATGCATGAGGCACCTAACACACTTGATGCGGTGCACATGAAGAGAGAGCTGGTGTATGCTGATGTGATTCCTTCATGCTAGGACACTAAGGTATGGGCCCGCCCTAAACCAACCCAAAGAGACCTTCTTAGCAAATAATATAATATGTGTGTTAGGGAGGGTGAGATATAAGTGTTGTTAACTCTTATTCATATACAGCATGTTAACATGCTGTCACCATTCGCTTTTTATGGATTAGTAACTATGCTGGTAATTTTGCTACTGATAATATGTATACTTGTATTATCTAAGATACTGCGCCTGAGAAGACGGCATTAGTAAATAAACATTTCAAATGCACATGTGTTCTTCTTTACTCCATGTTCTGGTTTGTAAGGATAATATAACGAAAGAGTGTTCATGAGTTCCACGTATCCTGAGGTACTGTAAGTTCATGTTCTGGTTTGTCTAAACATTGGGAGTTTGATAAGACCAATGAGACACTGTAGCTAGCTCGGTAAGGGGTAAGTTGGGTACTAAGGTGAGTTTTGGGTCACCCTAATTCGCCAAGGTTCCAATCCTCTGTGCACAGTTCTGTGTGAGAACAGAAACCCTGCGACATGGCGCCCAACGTTTTCGGTGGTCTTATATCATGACACTCGAGTAGTATATCGTTCAATCCTTAACCCCTTCACCTCCGTTTCCGGAAAACGGGGTGTCGGTGAAACCTACCTATTTTTTGAAATAGGTCTTGTTCAAGCTTGATTCTTTCTTAAACGGTTTCTTTGAATTGCTACCCAGTTGTGCTACAAAGTCTTCTTTGTCTTTTCTTGTTTCCAGTGTTATCATGGCGGCGGTGGCCATTGCGCAACATAGTCGTGTAGCGGTGCGCACACATCTGCAGGCGTATCAAGTCCCAGTGGACGGTATGGCTGTGATTTTAGTGGTGGGTGCAGATCCGGCGTTCCCTTTTGAGTTGTTTTACTCTTGGGTTACGTTTCCGGCTGTTGACGCAAATTCTGGTTTGTTTCACTCCTACACCGCCTCCGCTGTCCCGGCTGAATATACTCCGTACAGGGCACTGGAAATACCTATTGATCATTGGCAGCATCGAGTTTGGTTTGATGGCGCCCTCCCCCACTCTTTGTCCGCTGCGAGGTTAGGTCCACTCTCAATTCCAGGTGCAAACTGGCCTGCGTTGGGTGGGTTTACCCAGCACCCGAATCACGGGGCTTGTACCCTTGCAGAAATTCGTAGGCTACATGTGGTTTCCATTTCCGTGATTCGAGCATTAGTGCAATACATCGGTCGACATCTACCTGGTGGTCCCCAGGGGGGTGCGGCCGTTCCCATGGATCGAGGCGGTATTCGTCTTAATCCGGTGATGGTAAATTCGGTTTTTGGTGCACGTCCAGTTGACAACGATGACTTCCCATTCTGGCTAGCTGAGAAGTTTGATCAACTAGAGGCGGTGTTTCCGAATTCTACTCCTGCTGATAAGCATAGAATGTTGACGATCACTTTACCGAAGGATTTAACTCCTGAGCTTGTTGACTGTGAAAGCTGGGGGAAAACATTTGCGGCCGTTTATACGAGGTGCTTTGGCACCCCGTCTATGAATGCCCTGCCTGAGATCATTAAACGTGTTCAGAATGATCACGGACCAGAGGCAGCGGTTGAATTGGGTATGCGCCTGTGTGGTTCTTTTGAGATTGTGAGTGATCTCATACTCTCCAATGTTAAAGGAGATGCGGTGAACTTTCAGGTGTCGAATGCTTTGGCTGCTCTGCCCGATGCCGATAAACCCTGACAGTTAGCAAAGATAGTTGTGGCCGCTTATAAGACAATTGGCCGCACAAGTAGAGGTCTGAAATATTTTTCGGTAAAGGAGAAATAACAACCTCAGGGACAGTCTGCAGTGCCAGATGTCCTGCCCAAGTTCAAAAAACAAAATTGGCCTAAAAAACAGACACAGGGGAAGCAAAATAAACAGACTCCGAATTCTTTCCCTGCAGTACAAGTTCCTGCGCCGACAGAAAAAGTTTATGATTTGCGGGATCGCGCGATGATTAAATCACCTGATCGATTTCAGGGTTCTGATCAACGCTCTCCTTGTTCCTTTCAGGACACATCGGCCCCGAAGACCGGTGGAGGAGGTGGCGGGCGTGGATGTGGTGGCCAGCAAGGTCGTGGTCAGTTGCTGGACAGCGCGGCGGAGATTACCATAGTCAGAGAGGCGCTCCGTCCACTACTGAGGGTGACAGCGACTGACGTGTTCGTTGTAATAGAAACAGCCGATACGAGACTTGCTCCCCCTGAAAGACTTTATGAAATTGTCCTTTTAATTGAAGGTGACATACAGCGTACTGTCAAAGGGGTATTTTGGGAGAATCTTTCTTCTACGTATGACATTTTGCTTTCGGAGACTGACTGGCCCCCTCCTTTTGTGCTAGCGGCACCGCGAGGGGAGGAGGTAATCCTTCCCAGTTTCGCGAAAACTGTCTCTACAGAGCATGCGCAGCATTTTGCAGAAGAGTGGGCTAGGGCTCTTGCGCCGGCTCTGTACCGCAACCAATGTGGTTGGGATAAATTGTCTCCTTGCCACGAAATTCCTTTGCGGTCTAAGCCGCAGCCTCAGCCTCAATATCCCATTCGGCGTGAAGCGAAAGCTGCCGTCGCAGAAATCCTTGAACAATTGGAATATCAGGGAGTTATTGAAACGTGTGTGTCACCGATGAATAATCCCCTTTTTACTGTGACCAAGCCTGACGGATCATATCGTTTGGTATTGGATTACCGGCATTTGAACTCGCATTGCCGTAACTGTGCAGTACAGAATACTCACGGCTCTGCTCTAGTGGATAGTCTAGTGCGTAAGCGTTTCAAGACAACGCTTGACATTTCCAACGTTTTTTTTGCACACAGATTGGATAGCTTTAGCTCCCAATGGACAAGTTTTACGTCCGCTGGTGTGCAAAAACGCTTCCGGCGACTCCCGATGGGCTACAAGAATAGTCCGGGAGTTTTCACCTCCCGAATAGTCACTCTATTAGAGAGTATCGATCCGGATGCATGTTCTTATGTGGATGACATTTATCTCACAGACGACGAGATTTGGATGCATCTGTGTCGTGTAAATTCGATAATTTGTAACTTTGCAGATATGGGTTACAAATTTAATTTTGCAAAATTGCACATTGCAGAGCACACAGTGTTGTTCCTCGGCTATGAGCTGAACAATGAAGGTAGAGGTTTGGCTCCTCACTTCTTGGAGAAATGCGCACTATTGCGTGCTCCTACGACACTGAAGAAATTACAGTCTTTGCTGGGCTTTTTGAATTTCGGAAGGACATACATTCCGGACTATGCCCAGCGTATCAAGCCGTTGTATGCATTGATACAACCAACCTTTTCAAAATCAGACTGGCTGCCTGAGCACTCAGCCATCTTGCAGTCCTTGCAGGCTGATCTGCTCGCTTCTAAATTTTTACTGACTCGTGATAACCACACCAACCTGGTGATAAGAATAATTCCTGGGACGGTGGGTTTCACGTACCTCACTTTTAATGAAGGTGACACAGTACCTATTGCTTACAAGTCACACTTGTACACTTCGGCTGAATTGCGGTTTCCCACTGTGGAGAAAGTTTTAACTGCAGTACAGATGGCGATTCTTAAAGAATGAGCTCTGTCACAGGGGAAGCGCATGTTAGTGGTAACACCCTGTCCTCATTTGGAGGCAGTCACGAGAGCCAGTGTACCGAATTCTAAAGCTTTGCACCCACGGTGGATTCAATGGGCAGCATCATTGACGTCCTCGGATGTCACGTTTATTTTTGACGCCTCATTACGGTCGCAAGAGTACTTGCAGTATGAGTTCGTTCATCCTGCTCCTCTGGCTATGCGACCTTTGGAGGACTTCCTTTGCATCATTTACACTGATGGGTCGGCGCAGGTTGCGCATGGCTCTAAACATGCCTACGTTTCCGCATGCGCTATTGTGGTTGGTGCTATGTTGAACGATGAGTTCATTTCCAGGGAAGTACACACGTTGCCCCTGGGCGATTGCACTGCACAATTGGCTGAGCTTCGTGCTCTTTTACTAGCGTTGGAGTACGCAGATCCAAGTGTTACTACTTTGATTGTAAGTGATTCTTACTACTGTGTCCAGTCTTACAATGAGAACTTGTTCTTTTGGATTCAAAATGATTTTCATGATTCCAAGGGTAGCACAATAAAACATAAAATGATCTGGGTTCGAGTGGCAGAGCTTAAGGCTATGTTGCCACTCGTTTATGTGATTCATACACTCGGTCATCAGCGCGTAGGAGTTCACGCTGTTGGCAATTCGCTTGCTGATGAGGTGGCAAGATCAGCAGTATCGACGTACTTAGTTGCAGCGGCTACTAGATCCAGAACCAAGATTGATAGCGACATCTTGGCGGTAGTTGCTGCCTCTGAGAAGGGAAGTAAACATCCTGCGGGATTCCCTTCGAAGTACAAATACCACTTAAGTCCCGAAAAGGTTCCTTTTGTGACAATTCCTGAAGTTGGGGAACGGCTGATTCCCAACTCGGATCGCAGAGCAGACTTGATTACAGCGGCACATGAGGGTGTGGCGTCTGCGCATGTGGGCGTCTCGGCCACTGTAACTCAATTACAACAACGTTTCTGGTGGCGGGGACTGTACAAACAGACGCGTGATTATGTCCTTCTTTGTGACATATGCCAGCAGATTAAACCTTCGACTGCTACGCGTCCGCCACAGACTCAGTTGTACATTTCTAATAAACCGCTAGGTTGTGTTTATTTAGATCACTGCGGTCCTTTTTCATCTGATACTGCGTATAAGTACATCTTAGTAGCAGTTGACTCATGCACACGCTTTGTGTGGGTATGGCCACATCGCAGCGCTGATTCACGGACTGTCATTAGAGATTTGCGTGTCTTTATAGGGATTTTTGCCTGTGGTACCTTCCATTCGGATCAGGGTCCGGCTTTCGCCTCTAAGGCGTATAAGGATGCCATGACTTCGTTGGGGGTCCAAGTCAAGTTTTCGTCTCCCTACAGACCTGAGGGTAACAGTGTAGTTGAGCGAATGAACCGTGATTTAAAGCAATCTTTGACAGCCCGAGTTATAGGCACTGGCAGAAACTGGCTGGCTCACCTCTATGGCATGCAGCGTGCTCTTAATAATCTCCCTAGAAGGTCTCTGGGTGGGCGGACCCCATACGAAATGCTCTTTGGCATCAAGATGTACGTCCCTGACCTTGACGGTCTAGACTGTGTGGTTCGCGCCACTTCCTTTGACGCAGATGAACATTGCAATGTTTTACAGAATCTACAAAAGACCAGAGATAGTCTTGCAAAGGAACATTTGCCCTCCACGTCAGATGATGCGTTGCAGATCCCGGTAGTTGGCTGGCTACCCCAAGTTGGCGAACTGGTTCGAGAGAAGATCGATAACAAGAAAGAATTTGGTCCTTCCTATCGAGCTCCGGTTCCTGTCCTTGGAGTGAAGGGCACAAGAACAGTCATTTTACCACCACTTCCTGGTCGTAAGGAAAACAGGTTTATTTCAATTGACAATGTCAAGATACACAGAGTGGCCGATTCTTCTTAGCATGAAACCGGCTGTTTCCTGTCCTTCCATTTTGAGAAATTCAGTTATGCCCACTGCTTCTAATATTGAACCTGAGGTGGCCATCGAATTACCTGCTCTTTCCAGTCCTTTATTAAATAATTTACCCGGAACTAACAATTATGAGATAGACTATGCCTACCCCACTGATTTGTCCATGCCTGACCTGCAAGCACGTTTAGCCACGGAATCCAGATTTTCATTTGACTCTGCTTCCCTTGCCTCGAAGCGACCCTCTCGTATTGCAGTTTATGCTAGCCTGTTTAAAAAACATTTTTTGATTCCCCCTTGGACATACATTTGGCTGGTCCTTTTTTCAGTTTACCTTTTTATGTCAATTGGTTTTGTGTTTTATTTTTTCCGAATCATCAATGGACACTATGTCGAGGAAAGAACATGCATTACTCATTTAAATGGAACTTTGGCCCCGCTTTCCTCGTCTCATTCTACACACAGATTTAAAAGAGACTTGACTTTGGTTAACATCACAGCATGGCCTGTCCTTGATGGAATCGTGTGGGATACAGTTCGGTTTCAGATACATGGCCCAACGGAAGTCGTTAATGTTCCTAATGTACTTAGAGTGAATATGGGGGATGTGGTGAAACAGAACATTCGTTCTGATGACTGGGATGTAAATGCTGTAGAAAGTTTGTTCTCTGATTTGCAATACTATGCTGCCTTTGATGCTGAGGATTTATATTTAGAGTCTGCTAATTATGGTGAATTATTTTGCTACCAACATTATGGCAATCACTTCTTACACAAAACATCATCCCGAAGGGATACTGTTAATTTTACTCAGTGGGAACATTGCCCAGCACCTAAACAAGGGAGTTCAGAAACATTTCTGAGAAAGTATACTTATTTCACTGACTTTAACCAGTCCAATCCCGAGTCATTTTATTTTAAATTTCATAACAATCCAATGACCAAGGTTAGACTTACCGATACTAAATTGTTGTATTCGAAGGCCTTCCTTGATCAGTTAGTTACTGGAGGCTATGAGCTATGGAAGGAAACAATAGACCTTAAATCAGTTTGGGGTTCAAGGGCCTGGCAGGTACAAGGCACTGAGGCTTTGCACCGTGCATGTCTCATCCCGAATCATATGTTGTTTTTAAATGAAACAATATCCCAGACTACATGCTTTGGATTGGCTACTTCTAAAAAGTTAAACACCCCTGCTTTCCCGGAGTTGGAGGAATATGATGGTTGGAGTAATTTTACTCAGTTGTCCATTAGAGAATTACAGGCTCTACTCCTTAATGCCTCCTTTAATATTTCCAGTATGAATCCTAAGGGTTGGCTGCTTTGGCACCGTAGTGCTGATTCTTGCCAAAATAGATTTTTGGGTTTAACTGACGGTTTTAAAACTGTTAGATCTGATCCCCGGTTTGACTTGGTTCACACTGTCACCTCTTATTCTGTAGGCAAATTGTGTCAAAATTGGCTGAAACATTCAACTTTACCTGCGGTTAAGAGTCACCTATCAAAACTGAATGCAGACGTGGATTTGAATGATTTCATTAAAGGCCCGGCTAGTGGCAGGTCGAAAAGGTGGTTATATGGGGTTTACAATGAAATTTGGAAACTGTCACAGATTGAGGCTGCTACACGCCTTAGGGCTATTGATCAGGCGAATCTTGAGAAAGTGCTTGCAGTTGTGGACAATAGTATTAACGTGCTTTCCTCTAGAATTTACACATTGGATAATATTGTGTCGTCAGTTGTCGATATTGTGCATGATGAAGTGTCAGTTTTATACCATGGTCAGAATCAATTACGATCAATCATGCAGTTTGCATGGACCCTTCAGACTCTGAAGAATGGTAAAGTTCCCTGGGGGTACATGAACGTTTCTTCTTTATTTGCACTGTTTAATTTGACTGACAGACAACGCTTGCTTTCAATGCGCGATGCTTCGTTTTCTATGTTACATATTGAAAGGTTAGAATCTTTACCTTTTTCCGTGGCAGAAGCCACTGCTGCAACGTGGCTTATCCACGGTTTAATAACGCTGCCTTTTGCTTTATATAAGTTTTCAAATTGTATGAAATATGTACCCATTGGTCGTTATGAACCTTTAGGTAGCGGTTTCCTTCATGAAGTCTGGTCGCTTCCATACACATACAGATGTTTCAAGGATGACCAAGAGGTTTATCTAAATGGGGAGGAGTGTACTGAAACGCCTGATCATTCTTTAATGTGTAGACACATACAGTTACACGGTTCATGCAACAAAGACCGACCGAATATGGCTTGCGTTTTGCAAGGCACGCCAGTTCCTGCTATCATCCCCACATTTAAATTATTAGAAAATGGTAGTTATTTAATGCTCAATAATGAAGACTGTTGTGGGTTAATTAAAGGTATAGCTTTCATCGTAACAGTAAGTGAACGGGTTATTTGCTGCAGAAATGTGCTTTATCCTCCCACACATGAACATAGGGAGTCTTCCATCTGGCCACAGATACCAACCTTGGGAGCAGAATTCAGCGGCATGGCAAGAATAAGGGCTCTTTTGTCCCAGAAAGAGGTGGCCTTGAGCTCGGCCCGTGAAACTTTCGTGCTTCACATTGCGAACACCCGTACAGAGGTTCAGGCTCTTTTAAATACTGATTTGCCTTTGCATTTCGGAGCGATGGTTCGTACTATCTTTAACGCATCCTCCACAAAGGGCCTAGCACATTTTTTTAAAATTGTTAGCAGTGGTCTCGTGACTTCCTTTGAAAAGATTTTTGGAGTCATCCCTGCTTTCTTCCATTCTATTTTTTCATCGTTGTTTGGAGGATTCCCATTTTTACTTGCATTAGCGGCTGGCGCTCTAGTGGTTTTCTGCCTTTTTAAATATGGATGTCCTTCCTGTGCAAGACCCCGCCCAACAGCTACTGACGCTGTTTCGCAATCGCATGCTTGAATATTATGGCACACTGCCGTTGGCGATATTGAGAGCGGCATATGGATTATCTTTTCGATTCTCCTATTTCACCTGTGTCCAGCCTGTATTTCACTGCCTGACCTGTGATTTACATTGGGTTATTGATTTGTGTCTCTGCGGACCGGTTTCTCCTGACGTTGATTTTAATCAGCTGATGAGTCCTATCATTGCTCACGAGTTGGTTTGTTCTGACGATAGGATTATGGCCTTAGCAGTGGCGCATGGACTAATTGGTCCCTGGGATATATTGTCGGCAGCGCAGAATTTCTTGGAACTGAGTTTTCTTGAAAACCCACCGAGCTGTCCTCTGATGGTTATAGAGGATCCGGTGCTGGGAGAACACGTATGTTCTTTTCATCTTTTAAATTGGATGGCTGAGCTGTTTTCTGATGAAGACGGTGATTTCCTATTGGAGGCTGTTGCTACTTACTTTGCATATACAGTTTTGTCATAGACACTGCCTCGGATTGACATGCTGAGCTATAGCATTTCAGTGAATTTATTGACTTATTTGTCAAGTTTTTTTTATTATTTCCTTGCCTATTGGCTTGAGCCACTATATATTTTTGGGCTATTTTTTAGCGTTAATTTTTTCCGATATTTTTAATGTTTAGTTTCGGATCATGCTCATTTACTGTTGAGTTCTGCTCTCATGAGATGGCACTTCTGTTATCATATTTAGTCCGTTCTCGGATCAAGGGGGGGTGTCATGTAGCTCCTGAATATCCTTATATCGTGTTAAGTTAGCATAGGCACATTTGAGGTTTAAACGCCATTTTCCATTTTTTGCAACTTCTGCACACGACACTTAATTGTTGACTTAGCTTTCAACCTAGTAGTTTGCTGTGGTTTATGTGAGAATAATATGTTATTGCTCTGATATCAGCTTTGCTTAATAAACTATGTCTGCACGAAGAGTGCTGAAGTTTCAGGAACAACACGATACGGAATTGTTATGAGGTCTGATCTCCACGCCTTCATAGTCATAACACAAGCGCAGCCTTTGCCAACTCTGGCTTCAGGCGGGATTGATATTGCTATGCATGAGGCACCTAACACACTTGATGCGGTGCACATTAAGAGAGAGCTGGTGTATGCTGATGTGATTCCTTCATGCTAGGACACTAAGGTATGGGCCCGCCCTAAACCAACCCAAAGAGACCTTCTTAGCAAATAATATAATATGTGTGTTAGGGAGGGTGAGATATAAGTGTTGTTAACTCTTATTCATATACAGCATGTTAACATGCTGTCACCATTCGCTTTTTATGGATTAGTAACTATGCTGGTAATTTTGCTACTGATAATATGTATACTTGTATTAACTAAGATACTGCGCCTGAGAAGACGGCATTAGTAAATAAACATTTCAAATGCACATGTGTTCTTCTTTACTCCATGTTCTGGTTTGTAATGATAATATAACGAAAGAGTGTTCATGAGTTCCACGTATCCTGAGGTACTGTAAGTTCATGTTCTGGTTTGTCTAAACATTGGGAGTTTGATAAGATCAATGAGACACTGTAGCTAGCTCGGTAAGGGGTAAGTTGGGTACTAAGGTGAGTTTTGGGTCACCCTAATTCGCCAAGGTTCCAATCCTCTGTGCACAGTTCTGTGTGAGAACAGAAACCCTGCGACAATATAGATGGTGGAATTATTGAATTGGTTGTTGTAACTGGAATGGGTATCTCCATTTTTTTGAAAATTTTAGTTTCTATTTTTGAATAAGGGTTAGATTACAGTGAAAGGAGGTCTGTCACTGTGTCACAAGGATGGTGTCATCAGTGATGTCATGAGTGATGTAATATGTGACGTCATCAGCAGTGCATTACACGCGCAAGTTATAGTGAGTCCAACTAACTATAACGTGGAATTTCATTGGTTTTATATCAGTAACATTTCCAGCTAACTATAACTGGTGTCAAACCTATGGTTTTTTCAGTGAATTTCATAGGTTTTGTAAATGCTACTTCCTAACTATAACGTGTGTAAAACCTATGGTTTTTTCAGTGAATTTCATTGGTTTTTAAAATGCTAATTCAGAAATATCTCGTGTATACAACCTATACTTTTGTCAATAAAGTTCTGGCAATATTTTTTTCGGAAACAAGCCGTTTTCTTCACTGTTCAAGTTGCATAGAGACTCCTTGTAAAGCGATACAGAATTAGAAAGTCTGTACCTTGCCTTTTTTTCAACGCATTAAAATTTGCCTGTAAATAAAAATAGCCTTTCTAAACTTTCGTGCACGACCCGGTGTGCGCACTCTCGGCAACAGTTCTCAATAAAATGGATAGCGCATTTCCAGGCTTTCGTGCGCGACCGACTGCGCGCACCCGCCTATATATTTCGTGAAAACTTTGCAATCTGAACTTATTGAATTTCTTCATAGACCCATCAAAGAACTTATACTACGTCAAAGAGACTAAACCAAGGCTTCTTTTTTAATATTATGAAAATTTTCATTAAATGGAGCCGAATGTCTTTTTAAACTTTCGTGCGTGACCGAATGTACACACCTTGGTATTTTAAAAAAAAATATAAAAGGTTTTATACTTTAACAATTGTATGCTTGAATCGAGCTCAGAAGATATATTAAATCCGGATATGTTTGGATTTACTCCTTTTCACGTTTTGAAACTTCGCTGAATTAGACCGCTACTTCCAAATGGCGTACGTGACCAGATACTATCACCACGTACACGTCCTGAGACGCGCATGTGAAGTCATGTGACTTGAAAACAACACTTCCAATTGGTTCTTAGTAGTTTCTATTCTGCACGGAGCACTCCACCCACTTCTCTCACTATCTTTTCTACTCTCAAAAGAGAACGACGTTCAACACCCTTCGGAAGACTTTGCTGAAATGGCTGCCGCCCCGCATTCATCTTCCGAATCTGAAGGAAATGAGCGACTACCTTTAAAAAGAAAAAAGGAATCTTTTTTTTGGCAATTTTTCACTTATCATGAAGAACAAAAGAAAGTGAATGCGCCAAAATTTACCTGCACGATATGCAATTCGGTTCTCTCAAGAGGAAATCCAAGAAAAAAATATTCCTTTTCCATACATACCATGGTGCGGCATGTCAAACAAGTGCACCCTGTGGAATTTGCAAAGGCATCGACAAGAGCCCTGGCCACGCTATTACCATCAGAGGTGGCCAGCACATCTTCTGGTGGACGACCTGTATCTCCATCGAGTGCTGTGATGGACTTGAGACCATATCTTGCAACGGTGCACATGAAATGCAACGAGTGTGGAGAAATTCTTCTGTACGGAGAGCACAACCTCATTCTTACTAAACTAAAAATTGAGAGTCATAAATGCCCCGAGAAAAGATAAATTTCTTCATTTCATTTTGATCCTGTGTCACACATGAAAATGTTGTTGCAAGTTTAAAAAATCAAAAACAACATAACACTTGTTTAAAAAAAAGAAAAAAAAAAAAAGTTCTTTTCAGAACTAACTCATTCTACCAAAAAGAGCTCCAGGAGCATATTATAAAGGGGGTTTATCTCCGCTTTTTTGGCTTTCGATCGTGCGCGACCGTGTGCGCGCACCCGCCTATATATTTCGGGAAAACTTTGCAATTGCAACTTATTAAATTTCTTCATAGACCCATCAAAGAACTTATACTACGTCAAAGACACTAAACCTAGGCTTCTTTTTTATTATTATGAAAATTTTCATTAAATGGAGCCGAATGTCTTTTTAAACTTTCGTGCGTGACCGAATGTACACACCTTGGTATTTTTAAAAAAAATATAAAAGGTTTTATACTTTAACAATTGTATGCTTGAATCGAGCTCAGAAGATGTATTAAATCCGGATGTGTTTGGATTTACTCCTTTTCACGTTTTGAAACTTCGCTGAATTAGACCGCTACTTCCAAATGGCGTACGTGACCAGATACTATCACCGCGTACACGTCCTGAGACGCGCATGTGAAGTCATGTGACTTGAAAACAACACTTCCAATTGGTTCTTAGTAGTTTCTATTCTGCAATTTACACGGAGCACTCCACCCACTTCTCTCACTATCTTTTCTACTCTCAAAAGAGAACAACGTTCAACATCTTTCGAAAGACTTTCTTTTCACTCGATAATGTGAAATACTGAGATTGTTACACGATTTTCTATCAGATATGTGTTCCCATTTCTGTTGAAGCACTAACACCGTGGAAAATTCCACCGATAGCAGTGATATTTTTAACGCCGAGCACCGGCGATTTTTATCACTTAGAAGCCTTCCTATTATAAAGGTTTATCTCCTAAGTCTCTGATTCTCAAACTGTGCAACGCGGCTCCCCTGTGTGCCGTAATGAAGTGCTAGGGGCGCCGCCCACACTCTAGTGTGACTAACCATCTATAAATTCCACAGACATCTCTACCCTCTTATCTGCAATTGTGAGCATCAAAAGGAGCTGCGCTACGCCCCTGTGAGAGGCCTCACTCCCACTGCTGCAACAGCTTGGCAGTCCTCCAGATGCACAGGAACAGCCCCTCCGATCCATTGAAGTTCTGTGTCGGTCTCAATACCACTTACGAAATGAAAATAAGCAATGAAGAATATTCAAGCATGTAGTACTCCTCCTGCTACAGCATACAGAATGCATTGTATTACCTATAAAAAAGTGAAACACCCACGCTACAATCATATAGAATACTTCCTCTAAAGAAGCCTGTGAATAACTTTAAAACATCAGGTTAACCTTTTTTTACTCTCTCATCATTGTTAAAGATAAGTATTTACAATACTATATTAAACAATGCCATGGTTGTTGCTTTTTAATTTTAAAAATCTTGCAATCTTTCACAAACCCAATACTCATGGCTTCTTTTTCGTGACAAAAATATTGCAATATTACATACCTACATAGAATAACAGAAAAAACATAAAACTACAAAGGCCAAACAGTCTACTAAACGCGGATTTGTAACCTATGGGGCAGATTTATGTTAACTACTTCATACCCAGATATGCACCAGTTAATGTGCACCACAGTATGCTAGTGCTCCGTTACCCATTGTGTGCCACATTTGAAATGTGGCGCACCATGGTACAAAAACACCATACATGCGTAACACATCTGTGCTGAAAAAGTAATACATTGCTAGAGTTGCATCGCAACTGTGATGCAGCTCCAGCAAGGCTCACCAATGCACTATATTCACAATGCTGCGTCAATACCTACGCCTGCTTCAAGCACATGCACAGTTTTGAAACAGCATGGGCCTGAAAGTCACTGAGTGAAATATCATACATTACAGTCACCCACTTTCAAGACGCATTCCTTCAGAGGAACACTTACCGTTTATTAGAGGTAGATCGTCCGACTTCACCGGAGGACACCCCTAATAAAAAAGACATATATATAAAATGCGGACTAGCCGCTGTATCGTGCTAGCAAACTTTAACTTAAAAATCGTTAGAAAAAACAAAAGGAATCGAGCAAAATCAGTAGGCCACTGATAGGATCTCTTTTTGACCTCGCTAAAATAGAAACATTAGGAACAACCCCTCATGAGAAATATGAAACTAGTGAGAGAAACTGAGCTCAACGCCATGATGGCTGCAACATAGCTCGGCTCCGCCGCCCACCCCGCCCAAAATAACGACAAACCCTATGCAAATATTATAAATAAATACAACACACCAGCAAAGTAACAGGGTAAAACGTTTTATTAAATAACTATTTACATGGCAGCCTGCTGCAACATGAATACAACACTTCCAATTGGTTCTTACTAGTTTCTATTCTGGAATTTACATGCAGCACTCCACCCACTTCTCTCACTATCTTTTCTACTCTCAAGAGAGAACAACGTCCTACATTTTTCGGAAGACTTTGGTGAAATGGCTACCGTATCTAATTCATCTTCCGAATCTGAACAAAATGATCGACTACCTTTAAGAAGAAAAAAAGAATCTTTCATCTGGCAATTTTTCACTTATCCTGAAGATCAAAAGAAAGTAAATGCACCAAAAGTAACCTGCACGATATGTGACTCGTTTCTCTCAAGAGGAAATCCAACAAAAAAATATTCCTTTTCCATACATACCATGGTGCGGCATGTCAAACAAGTGCACCCTGTGCAATTTGCAGAGGCATCGACAAAAACCCTGGCCACGCTATGACCATTAGAGGTGGCCAGCACATTTTCTGAAAGACGACCTGTATCTCCATCGAGTGCACAGATGGACTTGAGATATTTAACTATATATGGTCTATAACCTATGTTTTTTTACAGTGAATTTTCAAGGTTTTGTAAATGCTAATTCCTAACTATATATGGTCTATAACCTATGGTTTTTTCAGTGAATTTGCTCCGCCGCCCACCCCGCCCAAAATAACGACAAACCCTATGCAAATATTATAAATATATACAACACACCAACAAAGTGACAGGGTAAAACGTTTAATTAAATAACTATTTACATGGCAGCCTGCTGCAACATCGATCCAAATGCATGACACTGTTCCTGTCAAGGTAGCATAGCTGGCGGCCTAGGGGTGGAGGACCGTGTGCAAATACCCCGGGGAGGACTCTGGATATGCTTGGTCCCTGAGATTCTTCGATGTCACTGCCTTCCACAAATGGCATAAGTCCTGGATGTTCGGTGCCATACTTGAGGGTTTGACCTAAAGACACGTCCTGCGGTGCCCTGGTCCAACCATCACATATACCTGCGCCAGGAGACGGCGTGGGGTGCACTGGAAGGGAGAGGCGGCGCGAACGAGCCTCCCCCACCTCTCCAGGTGGAGGTTTTTCAGCTACACCCCTAAAGACACGTCCTGGGGTGCCCTGGTCCAACCATCACATATACCTGCGCCAGGAGACGGCAACATCCACGACTTATGCCATTTGTGGAAGGCAGTGACATCGAAGAATTTCAGGGACCAAGCATATCCAGAGTCGTGGATGTTGGGTGCCATAGTTGAGGGTTTGACCTAAAGACACGTCCTGCGGTGCCCTGGCCCAACCATCACATATACCTGTGCCAGGAGACGGCGTGGGGTGCACTGGAAGGGAGAGGCGGCGCGAACGAGCCTCCCCCACCTCCCCAGGTGGAGGTTTCTCAGCTACACCCCAGCGCTTCACTGATCTCCTTGTCCTCAGTCAAGCATCAATAGTAAGATTTTCATAAGTGAGTGTAGGTTCATAGTTTGCCATCCACAGACTAAAAGCCTGGAGTGGGAGTGAAAAAACCATAACTAGGTAAGAAGGAACGCAGAGGCTGTAGGAAGGACTCTGGATATGCTTGGTCCCTGAGATGCTTCGATGTCACTGCCTTCCACAAATGGCATAAGTCCTGGATGTTGGGTGCCATAGTTGAGGGTTTCACCTAAAGACACGTCCTGCGGTGCCCTGGTCCAACCATCACATATACCTGCGCCAGGAGACGGCGTGGGGTGCACTGGAAGGGAGAGGCGGCGCAAACGAGCCTCCCCCACCTCCCCAGGTGGAGGTTTCTCAGCTACACCCCTAAAGACACGTCCTGCGGTGCCCTGGTCCAACCATCACATATACCTGCGCCAGGAGACGGCGTGGGGTGCACTGGAAGGGAGAGGCGGCGCGAACGAGCCTCCCCCACCTCCCCAGGTGGAGGTTTCTCAGCTGCACCCCAGCACTTCACTCGACATAGGCGGCCGGCTCCCGGGGTCCGGCGGAACTTTTAGCCTTTTGGTGACTCTTCCATTCTGGACCTTGTCCCACAATCCGTTTGACCTGAAGACACGTCCTGCGGTGCCCTGGTCCAACCATCACATATACCTGCGCCAGGAGACGGCGTGGGGTGCACTGGAAGGGAGAGGCGGCGCGAATGAGCCTCCCCCACCTCCCCAGGTGGAGGTTTCTCAGCTGCACCCCAGCGCTTCACTCGACAAGATGAGTTGCGCCCGCTCCTGCGGCACATTGCCTCGCTCGGCCAGCTCAATTACGCCTGCTCTTGCTATTACAGCGTCTCACCCGCCATCCGGCTGAATTGCACCCACTCTTGCGGTACAGCGACAGGCGGCTGCCACGGAGCTCAGGAAATGGCGGTCGGCTCCACAGACTTGGGCCTGGCCTGCAAGGATGGCTCTGGACAACCCTGGAACTCGGACGCTTGACTGCTACGGCATGGGCCCCATTCCCAAAAGCGTCCCATCAGCCTTGAAGATTCTACAAGAGTCACCGGGGCCCCCGACTCCCGCAGAGTTCCGGTGGGGAGCTTCTGCTATGATTGCTCGCAGAATGGCCACGACGTAGCCACGGGGTGCTCTCATGCTGACGCCAGCTTCAGTCTGAAACTTCCAGAAACACTGTAGACTACCAATTCAATCAGTTCCGGTGGAGCCCCAACGACGTATCGCGTTGTTGCATAATGCGTCATATGACACGCCGCGTTAGCGCACCCGGAAGTGCTCCGGTGCGCGAGGCGCGAAGCGCAGCTTCCCGGAAGCAATCCGGGGCGCGGCGCGGAGCGCGTAACGTAAGCATAACAGGTCATGTGACTTGTTAATAAAACTTTTCATTGGTTTAGAAATATTTTTTGTCCCAAATGATGAAAACGCCTCCTTGTTTCCTCTTGGCTCCTGCCCCCTCCCCAAGTCTTGCTCGGCCAGCTGAGTTTCGCCCACTCTTGCGGCCTACGACATGGATACACCGGGGCGTTATGGATCAGTATGAGCAAATATACACTTGGGGATTCACAAACAACAACAAGCCTTTGTATTTGGGGCTCTAAATCAACAACAGTGACAGAGAACAGAACCGAACTAAGCACTCAGGGGCTGCGTTTAAACGTAACATCATCTGCCCAGAGTTACATCACCTTACACACACATGCACTCTGATCTCCTTGGCCTCAGTCAAGCATCAATAGTATGATTTTCATAGGTGAGTCTAGGTTCATGGATTTCCATCCACAGACTAAAAGCCTGGAGTGGGAGTGAAAAAACCATAACTAAGTAAGAAGGAAGGCAGAAACAGAATCTTCCTCTGCAACATCCGGCTCTGCATCGCTACTTACTTATAAATGCAGAAAAAACTCAATTAACACAAGGGCTCTTTTCAGAGCCACCTTATATCAAAGCACTGAAACTTCTGATTTATCTCCATTTTCACACTCTTGAAAAGAGGTGTCGGCGCCCGAGTGCACGCACCCCGCAACTGTTTTTCAAAAAAATATATATATATTTTCGCCTTTAAGGACCTTACTGCACACCCTGAGAAAACCTACGCAGCAAAACAATCTCTACCTTCTCCCCTTTCCATGTTCCAACGCTTTGAAATGAACAATATATTTACTCGCAGTGACAAAATGGCGGTCAACACTTCCTGATTTCCTTCGAATCGAACGTTAACAGACGTCACGCAGCAAAAAAAAAATTCCGCTCACGCGCAGCCGCTTGAGTGCGCGCACCCGTGCACGCGTATAGATATATAATTGACTTTAACTTTCATTTTCTCAGCAACTACTGAACGGATTTACACCATTCCAAAAAAAGCGTAATCTGCGAGCCGGACTCTACAGTTTTGCCAAATTTCTTATAAATCCATTCAGCCGTTCGACCTGTAGCCGTGTCTAAACGTCCTATGGAAAATAACATGGAGAAAACACGTTTTGAGACCCCCCTTTTATCTCAGCCCCCACTTCACCAATCCCCCCCAAACTTTCAGGGAAGGAGTGCAGAGGACCAAGCCATCTTCTTTGAGAAATTCGCAAAGATTCATCCACCAGGGCCAAAGTTAATCCAAATAGAATGTTGAGGATTTCCTATGGAAACTAGGTCCTAACTATAACTACCTACTGGCGACCGCCAGTAGGTAATATATATATATATATTCACAGAAAAAACCATAGGTTATAGACCATATATAGTTAGGAATTAGCATTTACAAAACCTTGAAAATTCACTGAAAAAACCACAGGTTATAGACCATATATAGTTAGGAATTAGCATTTAGAAAACCTTATTTTACTCACACAAAACCATTGAAATTCCATATATAGTTAGTTGCACTAACTATATATCGTGCACCCGCAATCCACTGCTGATGATGTCACATATTACATCATTCATGACATGGTCAGTGACATCACTGATGACATCACTGATGACATCTCAAATGACATCACTGATGACATCACTGATAACAACATCCAGTGATTTTTTTGTTTCTATAAAGTTTAAATATGTCTTACATATTGAAGAATGAGTGGATGTGTAAGTGTCTGGACGAAGGATTTAGTAGGTGCATGACTGACTGTATGAGTGAGTGATTAAATGTGTCTCACTGACTGCATGGGTTAGTGACTAAACTGTCTTAATTTGTGCATCATTATGACTGTTGTTCTGTAAACTGCTGCATGTGTTGATCAGTAGCTATATGAGTAACTATATGGGTTATTGATTGATTGCCCAAGTATTTGTATGGGAGACTGAGTGTGTGTGTGGCTAGCTGGGAGGTGTGTGACTCTGTGCAGATCAATCTGTACTTGTATCAATGATTGTATAAGAAGGTAAGTATGTGTTAGTATATGTTTGAAAATGTAAGGTGCTCTATGTTTAACTGTATAGACAAGAAAATGGAAGTGTCATTGATTCTTTACAGGACTGACTAGGTGTGTGAGTAACTCCATGGATGAGTGGCAGACTGTGAGTGTCTGTATAGGTGTATGAGTGCATATGATAGTGTTGTAAAGATGAGTGATTGTATGTATGAATGATTGTATGGGTGAATGAGTGAAGGTGTGTGTAGACGTAGCAATCAGTGAGTGCGTATGTAGTAACTAGTATTGGTGTGTCAATGGTTTCAAAAATTATACTCTCTTTTTAACACTGGGTGAAACAGAGGTTATATTAAAATGTGAGGAGATGCATTGTATTGTCACATGAATGATATCATCAGTGATGTGGTCATTGATGTCAAATGAGATGTCATCAGTGATGTCATCAGTGATGTCATTTGAGATGTCATCAGTGATGTCATCAGTGATGTCACTGACCATGTCATGAATGATGTAATATGTGACATCATCAGCAGTGGATTGCGGGTGCACGATATATAGTTAGTGCAACTAACTATATATGGAATTTCAATGGTTTTGTGTGAGTAAAATAAGGTTTTCTAAATGCTAATTCCTAACTATATATGGTCTATAACCTGTGGTTTTTTCAGTGAATTTTCAAGGTTTTGTAAATGCTAATTCCTAACTATATATGGTCTATAACCTATGGTTTTTTCTGTGAATTTCATTGGTTTTTTAACAGCTAATATCTGTAGCTGTAAAATGTATTCTTCTTTAAATCCAAAAATATATTTTATATGTTTATGAATAATATTTTTTTTAAATTTATTTTTTTTCTTCGTTCCCGCTTCGCGAATCGGGAAGCTTCCCGTTAGCTGACCTTGATGCCGCGAAATAGACCGCGAGCCGGTAAACGTTTCTTTACCGCAAGTGCCGCGTTAGAAAACAACATCGTGACGCCTCCCGTCCGCATGACGTTTCACGTTGTCGCGTGATACGTCATATGACGTGCTACGTTAGCGAACTGGTACGCGAAGCGAGTCGCAAAGCGCAGGTTTCTGGAAGCAAACCGGGAGGCCCTGCAAAGCGCTTAACGTAAACACAGCAAGTCATGTGACTTGGTAATAACACTTTTCATTGGTTCATTTCACTTTTGGTTTCCTAATGATGTAAGACTAGGTCATATAATCTAAAATGAACACTTTTGATTGGTTGAGAACTCTTGTTTTTCCCAAATGATGAAAATCCCTCCTTCTTTCCTCACTCTGACTTTCATCATTGTGAGAGAAAGACCCTTTGTGATCACTGAGCAATGGCTTCTTTAGTAGCTTCAGCTGGTGCTTCCCCACCACCTCCACCACATCCAAGGAAGAGTGGACCACCTGCTCAAGTTATAATTCAACAAGAAGAAGAAGAAGAGGAACAGGACGACGAGCACGAAGAGAGGCAGTTTTTGCCTGAGCAGCCCAGGACGTCTCACCGGAAAGAAAACTTCATTTGGCAATTTTTTAAAATTCCCAAAGGTCAGAAAAAAGTAAATGCAAGATACGTAACTTGCCTTATATGTCAAGATAGACTGTCCAGAGGAACCGAGAAAAAATACAGTTTCGGAAACTACACAATGCATCGCCATATGACTAGGTGGCATCCTAACAACTACAGTGCTGCACAGTTTCGGAACGACCTAGATAATCTCCCTATTATGGCCAGAAGATCTGTTGTACCGGAAGTAACGGGACCAGAGGGCAGGGAGATGGTGCCAAATATACAAATGAAATTTGGTGAAGTAAAACACACCTGCGTATTTTGCGATGGATTCATTTCCTACGGAGAAAAAAGCATCACTCTGATCAACAGAGCTATTGACTATCATATGCAAGTTTGTACGAAACGCCCAAAATAATAAATACTTCTTTTTTTGTTTTGTTGCTCCTGTTGAGCCCTTTACAATGAATCGTTTTCATTGCCCCCTCCAAGAAAAACCCAAAAAAATATAAAACTTCAGAAAAATTCAAAAAAAGTAAAAAAATGTTCCGAAAAATAATAAAAAAAATATAAAACAACAAAAACAATAAAAAAAAAGTTCTTTTCAGAACTACCTCCCCGTTATTAAAAAATTGGTACAATATTTGGAACTGTGCCAACCTCTATTTCTCTTAGTTCGCTTCCCAGTTCGCTCGCCGGTACGCGAACTAGAAGCGAACCAAAAACAGTAAGTATAAGGGAAGGAAACAGACACTTATGTTAAAAGAAAGACAGCTATAGGGGAGTAAACTAGAGATACTATTACCCGTAATCCACTGCTGATGATGTCACATATTACATCATTCATGACATGCTCAGTGACATCATCAGCAGAGGATTGCGGGTTTTTTGGCAACGTGCCTTATCCACGGTTTAATAACGCTGCCTTTTGCTTTATATAAGTTTTCAAATTGTATGAAATATATACCAATAGGTCGTTATGAACCTTTAGGTAGTGCTTTTCTTCATGAGGTCTGGTCGCTTCCATACACATACAGATGTTTCAAAGATGATCAAGAAGTTTATCTGAATGGAGAGGAATGCACTGAGACGTCAGATCATTCACTAATGTGTAGGCACATACAGTTACACGGTTCATGCAACAAACACCGACCAAATATGGCTTGCGTGTTGCAAGGCACGCCAGTTCCTGCTATCATCCCCACGTTCAAGTTGTTGGAAAATGGTAGTTATTTGATGCTCAATAATGAAGATTGTTCTGAGTTAATTGAAAAGGGTCTGCACCTCTGTACGGGTGTTCGCTATGTGAAGCACGAAAGTTTCATGGGCCGAACTCAAGGCCACCTCTCTCTGAGACAAAAGAGCTCTTATTCTTGCCATGCCGTTGAAATCTGTCCCAAGGTTGGTATTTGTGGCCAGATTGAAAACTCCCTATGTTCATGTGTGGGAGGAAATAGAACATTTCTGCAGCAAATAACCCGTTCACTTACTGTTACGATAAAAGGAATACTTTTAATTCAGATTTGCCTTTCAATTTCAGCAAGATGGTTCCGACTATCTTTAACGCATCCTCCACAAAGACCCTGGCGCACTTTTTTAAAGTTGTTACCAGTGGTCTCGTGACTTCATTTGAGAAAATCTTTGGAGTCATCCCTGCTTCCTTTCATTCTATTTTCTCCACTCCGGTTCGTGGATTGGCATTTTTACTTGCATTACTAGCGGACGCTCTTGTGCTTTTTTACATTTTTAAATATGGATGTCCCTCCTATGCAACCTCCCACCCTGCAGCTGCTGACACTGTTCCGCAATCGCATGCTAGAATATTATGGCACAATGCCGTTGGCGATATTAAGCACGGCATATGGATTATCTTTTCGATTCTCCTACTTCACCTGTGTCCAGCCTGTATTTCACTGCCTGACCTGTGATTTCGATTGGGCCATTGATTTGTGTCTCTGCGGACCGGTTCCTCCTGACGTCGACTTTAATCAGCTGATGACTCCTATCATTACTCACGAGTTGGTTTGTCCTGGCGAAAGGATTATGGCTGTGGCATTGATGCATGGACTACTTGGTCCCTGGAATTTACTGGCGGCAGCACAGTCTTTCTTGGAACAGAGCTTTCTTGAAAACCCACCGAGCTGTCCTCTGATGGTGATAGAGGATCCGGTGCTGGGAGAGCACGTATGTTCTTTTCCGCTTTTAAATTGGATGGCTGAACTGTTTTCGGATGAAGACGGTGACTTCCTATTGGAGGCTGTTGCAGCTTATTTTGCATACACAGTTATGTCATAGACCTTTTTCATGTTTGATATGCTGAGTACTAGCATTTCATTGACAATTCATTGACTTATTTGTCAAGTTTTTATTATTTACCTTGCCTATTGGCTTAAGACTCGATAAAGTACTTGGCTGTTTTATTTTTCTTTAGCATTAAATTTTCCTAGTTTTTAATGCTTTACCTTGCGGACCGTCCACATATAAACTTGCAATCTGCTCTCATGAGATGGCACTTCTATTATCTTATTCAGTTCGTTTCCGGATCATGGGGAGGTGTCATCTAGGTCCTGGATATCTTTACACCATGTTAAGTTAGCATGGGCTCATTACTGGTTTAAACGCCATTTTTCCTTTTTTGCAACTTCTGCACACGACACTTAGTTGTTGCTTTAGCTTTCCACCTAGTAGTTCATCGTGGTTTACATGAGAATAATATGTTATTGCTCTACTATCTGCTTTGCTTGTTAAACTATATCTGTACAGTGAGTGCTAAAGTTTCAAGAACAACACGATACAGAATTGTTATGAGGTCTGATCTCCACGACTTCATACTCATAACATAAGTGCAACTTCTGCCAATTCTGGGCATGAGGCGGGTTTTATATTGCTTTGCCGAACACACATACACAACAGTTGATGCGGTTCACATGAAGAGAGAGCTGGTGTATGCTGATGTGATTCCTTCAAATCTAAGACACTAAAGTATGGGCACGCCCTAAACCAACACAAAGAGACCTTCTTAGCAAATAATATAATATGTGTATTAGGGAGGGTGAGATATAAGCAGCCGCGGGCCGTGGAGGGAGTTACGGTGAGGCAGGGAGGCGGGGAGGGGGAGAAGCAGGGTGGAGCCCTCTCTACCTTGCCCCTCCCCCTCCCCGCCTCCCTGCCCCACCGTAACTCCCTCCACGGCCCGCGGCTGCTTATAAGTGTTGCTAACTCTTATTCATTTACAGCATGTTAACATACTGTCACCATTCGCTTTTTATGTACTAGTAACTATGCTGGTAATTTTGCTACTGATAATATGTGTACTTCTATTATCTAAGATACTACGCCTGAGAAGACGGCATTAGTAAATAAACATTTCAAATACACATGTGTTCTTCTTAACTCCATGTTCTGGTTTCTAAGAAATATATAACGACCGACTGTTCATGAGTTCCACGTATCCTGAGGTACTATAAGTTCATATTCTGGATTGTCTAAACATTGAGAGTTTGTTATATCCAATGTGACACTGTACCTAGCTTGCTAAGGAGTTTTTGATTACTAACGTGAGTTTTGGGACACCCTAATTCGCCGAGGTTCCAATCCTCTGTCCACAGTTCTGTGTGAGAACAGAAACCCTGCGACAGGGGCACCCCCGACCCTTGCTGGAGCTTCATCACACTTGCGATACAACTCCAGCAATGCGCCACCTTTACGGCACAGATACATCACGCATCTGTGCTGTTTTTGCCCCATGATGCGCCGCATTGTAAATGCAGCACACCATAGGTGACGGAACAGCGGCACAGAATGACTAACACATCCCTGGTGATGCGCCAGTCATCATAAATGTATCCCTATGCTTCTTATCTTGTTAGAGATGAACCGCCATATGTATCATCAAAGTTTTTTGCATTTCCTAAATAGCGAACTTTAAGGAATAAATAGCGATTCTTTACCATTCCTAGTTTGCGATTAGCTATTTGCTAATTACAAATTACCCATTCATTTCCTTCATTTCCATAGGGCGGTTGGACTCACTTTTAGCTCGAACGGCTGAATGGATTTCCACGAAACTTGGCAAAATTGTAGGGACTGGTAGCCCGATGTGCCTTTGCTATGTCTCAAGATATATGCTCCAGTGGTTTTTACGAAAATTAACTTTAAAAAATATATATTGGGCTACATTGGCCTATATATATGTTGGAGCCCAAATGTAGCCCAATGTAGCCCAATGAAGCCCAATGTAGCCCAATGTAGCCCAAAGATGGCCGCCAGACACACAAAAAAACAAATGTAGCCCAAATATCAGCCAGATGTAGCCCAACTATAGCCCAGTGACAGAATGACCAATCAGCTTCGCAAACCTCCGTTACGCGAAGCGGAGCGCTGTTACAGATATATATCTTTTTTTGAACGTTAATTTCTCAAAATCCACTGGAGCACATATATTGAGACCTAGCAAAGGCACATCGGGCTACCAGTCCCTAATATTTTGCCAAGTTTCGTGCAAATCCATTCAGCCGTTCGATTATTATTATTATTATTTTTTTTTGCCCCGCGGGGCCCTTTTAAAACCTCCACATCAAACCTAGGGGGTCAGCGAGGATCTACTATGCCCCCTTATAGTTATTTCCCCCTTTGTTTTGACCTCCTCTTGTCTCTCGATCCTACCGAGAGACAAGATGGCGGCCGCTACGGACTTTTTGGAATGTTGACAGACGCCGGAGAACCAATCAGCTTCGCTTCACAAAGCTCCGTTGCGCGTAAAGTACGCGAACCGGAGCGCTGCCTGGTCCGCTGTTACAGATATATATCTTTTTTTAAACGTTAATTTCTCAAAATCCACTGGAGCACATATATTGAGACCTACAAAAGGCACATCGGGCTACCAGTCCCTACAATTTTGCCAAGTTTCGTGCAAATCCATTCAGCCGTTCGGGCTAAAAGTGAGGCCAACCGCCCTAATGAAAACTCAATGTTAAAAACACGTTTTGGGACCCCCCTTTTTTCTCGGCCCCCCCTTGACGAACCCCCCCCAAATTTTTAAGGGCTGCTCAGAAACAAAATGTGCCATTTTCCTGAAAATTTCAGCCAATTCCGTCCACAAACGCCAAAGTTATTAGACATAGAATTTTCAAAAAACCCATAGAGAAAAAATCCTAACTATATATACCTACTGGCGACCGCCAGTAGGTAATATATATATATATATATATATATATATATATATATATATATATATATATATATATATATATATATATATATATATATATATATATATATATATATATATATATATATATATATATATATATATATATATATATATATATATATAAACCTACTGGCAGTGGCCAGTAGGCAGTTATAGTTAGGACCAAGTTTCCAAAGGAAGAGCATTTTTTTTTGGGTTATAACTTTGCCGTCGTTTGATGAATCTTCATGAAATTTTCCAAACTAATTCTCTGTACATATCAGCTCCGATGTTAAAAGTTTGGGGGTGATTCATCATGGGGGGCCAAGAAAAAAGGGGGTCCCAAAACGTGTTTTCTCCATGCAATTTCCATAGGAAAATTTAGACAAGGCTATAGGTAAAACGGGTGAACGGAATTACCCCAAATTTGGCAGGGAGAAGGGTCTTGGTCTAGAATGCACGCTTGTGTTTATTTGGTGTAAATCTGTTCAGTAGTTTTGGAGAAATATCAAAATTTACAGACCTCGATATTTGGGAATTCTGCCATCTGAATGGCTGAGGCGTTACAAGCACGAGCTTGCTGCCTATTGGTTGCAAGCGGGTACAACTAGGAAGCATTATAGAGAGAGAGAGTACTCCCAGTTGATTTTAGGTCCAGAGGGGGGAGAGACAAACCAAGCAAAAAATACAAAAACCTCAAATATGGACCTATATTCCTTTTGACATTGAATAAATCTACAAGGTTCTTGGAAGCGGATGCCAAAGAGAGACACTTCACCGTGCTAAAATTTTGCCCCCTAGTAATAACTATTCTCACCACTCATACATGCATACTAATATGTCAATCATACCAATCCTATTTGTGTAAAAGGTAACATTTCTGCTGGTGTTGATGGGATTAACCAGTTTATATCCACAACAGGTAGATGTTAGGCCATCTACCTGTTGTGGATATAAACTGGTTAATCCCATCAACACCAGCAGAAATGTTACCATCCAGGCTCTTTGAGCTTTCCACTTAGTACACCTTAGAGCTGTCATTTATGTTATATGTTTTGTTATATTTGGTCTCTGTGCTTATGTTGATAGTTTGTCTTTTTACACAAATAGGATTGGTATGATTGACATATTAGTATGCATGTATGAGTGGTGAGAATAGTTATTACTAGGGGGCAAAATTTTAGCACTATATTTTCATTGAGTTTTTGTGAAACAACTATGTTTGTGAAAATTATGAATCTCTTATAGATGACAAAATGATTTGATATGCATAGATGTACTAATGTTCCTTTTAAAGAAATAACTTTATAAAATAAAAAAATTAATAAATAAATTTATATGTTTTGATAACACGGTGAAGTGTCTCTCTTTGGCATCCGCTTCCAAGAACCTTGTAGATTTATTCAATGTCAAAAGGAATATAGGTCCATATTTGAGGTTTTTGTATTTTTTGACAACTAGGAAGCATTGGCCGCAATTTTGTGATTTCGTTGATATGAGTAAGGGGAAAAATGGTGAAAAGAGTATAAAAGAGGAGATTAGGAGCACTGTAAGCTCTGTGGGGGAGTGCGAAGCGAAGTAGTCACTCCTACCGGTCTGAAAGTGCTATGTTGCTCAGAGTGACATGGTGCTGAGATGAGATGCTGCTACACTCGGATATGAAACCGAGAGTCTAAACCATGAGCTCATTGCTGTAAAGTGATGTGCTCTAGTCTTTGTAGCATACATGTGCAAGTAGTGTTAGCAGGCGTTTATACCATACAAGGAGTGGGAAGTGAACTACTGACCGCTACCGTGCGTTTATACTATACCAGAAGTGAAGTACTCACGCCTACCGGTGTGAAGACTTGTGGATCAAATCGAGCTGATTGTTGTAAAGTGATAGGCTCTGGGTGCAATAGCATGCTGGCCACTGTAGTATACTGTGTAAGTAGTGTTAGTATGCGTTAATACTATACGACGAGTGGGAAGCGAACTACTCCCCCGTACTGGTCTGAAGACTCGGGGATTAAACCATGAGCCTAAATCGTGAGCCCATTGCTGTAAAGTGATGTGCTCTGGGCGGTGTAGCATACCTGTGGAAGTAGTGTTAGTTTGCGCTTATACAAAACAGGGAGTGTTAAGCGAACTACTCACTCCTACCGGTCTCAAGACTCGTGGATGAAACCATGAGCTCATTTCTGTAAAGTAATGTGCTCTGTGTAGTATTCTAATGTAAGTCATAGTAAAATGTTAGCATGTAATGCTAGTAGAATGTTAATATGTAATGTTAGAATGTAGGGCTGTCATGAGGGGAACTTTGGGGTGCTTGTACACGGTGCTGGAGAAGACGGTTGCCTTGCTGTCTGCTTCTGTTGGTGGCTGTTTAAGCTGTCTTGTTTTCCTGCATAAATCTACTTATCAGATCCACTGCTGTCTGCCTCTTCACTACATACATTTTGGAATGAGAGGGAGAAGGTAAAAAGAAGGCAGCACTCACCAATATTTTGAGCTTGCTTGCGTTGTGCTGAAGACCCTTTTTCTTTGTGAAGCTCGTCGTTGGCTCATTGAACTATGTCATCCGACCTCTGGTAGGATTTATATTTTTCGTTTTTGGGCTTCCCCTGCCTCTTCAGTACACCATGGTCCCTGTTCTACACGTGTGCAAGTAGTGTTAGTATGTGTTTATACTAATTCTGCAGTTATGCAGTAACTAATGCATCATGGTCCTAGGGAGCGCCACCTCCCAGGTGCAGCTCATACAATGTCCTGGGGTGTGCATCTGCTGGACATTTATGTTTGCTATTAGAGGGCGGTTGCATGGCTCCGACCCTGTGATAGCAAATCCTTGTTTGCCTGATTGAAGCAAGAGGAGGAAAACCTCGTATCGCTTTAATAGAGCGGATCCGGATGGTAAAAATGGAGAAAAAAAATGAAGCGGGGTCTCACCTGTTCATTCAAATCACCCCCCTGTTGGGTAATGTTCCAGGGCCAATCCTAATATTATAGTGCGGGGTCTCTGCAGCACTTGGGACCTTAATCTCACATGGGAATTAGGCGCGGGAGGGTACAGAGACGTTTCGCAACTTAAGGGATTGCCACATCCCCAGGTATTGTTTACTAATTGTTCGGGGGGCTTCGAGGCCAACTCAAGTCCGGGGATCGCCATCCTCTGTGGCTTTACTTAAATATGCAGGGTGGGCCTTGCCAGTCCCTGAAGCCTCAGTGACCCTAGGCAGTGCCTTATCGGTTCTGTAATCACACGGGCAGTACTCATAGTGTTATAAAGTGATACCCTCATAGAACCCTTGCAGTTGTAGAATTACGCACGCTTCATTTATGTAATAGTCTGTTAGTTTATATTTGGGAGGCGCACCGCAGATTTACAAATATTTTCCCTCATAACCTCCTATAAACAGCCGATTTTCACAATAAACTAAAGACAAGTGTTGTCAGAAAAAGAAGACCCATACACTCACTTATTTATTGGTAAAAAAAAACGTTATTAAAACAACACAAATAAATGGAAATGCAACTTTATTCGAACAAACAACAGTATAACATGAAATAAGTGGGTGGGACTCCTTCGGAAGCAGCGTACAAAACCTGCAAGACAAAAAAGAAACATAAGTATGTGTGCCATGTCCAAGAGAAAAAGAAAGGTAGTCAGAATGAAAGGAAGATAGTGAGAATGGGACAGAGAGGGAGTGGGTGGAAGGGAGAAGGGGAGGGAGAGTAAAAAGAACAGAGGGAGGAGGATACAGAGCGTCAGCCTACTGCACCCAGCCCTCACTGTTTATCTCCCCTCACCCGTGTGTCTGGGACGCTGGGGTCCATGAGAAAGAGTGCGGTCCAGCAAGTCCTTAAAATGAAACAGATATGAATGAGGCCAGAGATTACATTATTATCTACGGCAACATTGCTTGCCTGCACCTTTGCACCCAGATTGCTGCACCCCAGCCCCTTCCCTCGCACTGTGCTCAATTGCAGCTCCTGCGCACCGAGCCTTCTCTGCTCACCTGCCACCACCGGTGTCTCCAACGACGTGCCAGTGCAAGCTCCGACTCCGGGGTGCCTCTGTCAGGGTGGCACAGCAGGTCTCCGGTCGGGGACGGTGTATTGATACCATGATGGAAGGCGTCAGAATGCCCAGGGCATCGTCACGGGGTGAGCACCCGCTCCGCCCATTTTGGCGCAAGCAACTCAGTGTCTGAAAAAGGAGAAATAATATGCTGGAAACGTCTTGAGGTAAATGAAGGTTTATTTTAAGCTTAATAGAGAACACCAGTTGAGTGCATCCTTCCTTCTTGAAGTGCGATCTACCAACTGTCAGTAATAATTGTGGTTCAAAGAGAAGTTGGAGTGCACAAGAATAGACAAGGTTAAATAATAAAATGTTATGCCACCATTTACATACAAAGCAACAGAGCACATGCTAGAGGCATAATGTGCACGTGTAATGCAGTGGCGCAACCCTGTGTGCATGTACACTTAGTAATTAACTCACTACAGTGTTCCAAAAGCCAACGCTACTGTAGGGCAGAGGTGCCCGCTGGTTCAGGCCTACAGTACAGTCCAGCAGGTCCTTAAAATGAGACAGAGATGCGACTGAATGAGGTCAAAGATCACATCATTACGCATGGCAGCATCGCTTGTTCACACCTGCGCACCCAGGCTGATGCACCCCAACCCTCCCGCAGCACCGACTCAATTGCAGCCCCTGTGCACCCAGGCCTCACTGCTCACCTGCTGTCATTGTTGTGTGTCCAAACACGACGGGCAGCAGTATTCACAATTCATATGCAATGTTGATTGCTAGGATGGTGTACACCTCATGGATGCCTTTCCAAACACGACGGCCAGTAGGGTTCACAATTCATATCCAGTGTTGATTGCCAGGATTGTGTCCACCTCATGGATCCCTTTTTTTATTGCGCATTGCGATATTTGAGGTGGGTGCAGCCATATCACCTGAGGCAGTGTGGAAGAACTGGGACATGTGGCGTTGTTGTTATCCTATTTATACGTACGCAAAGCAGGCTGGGCTTGCATATGCTAGGCCAGCGTAGGGTTGTGAATAATTATTCCGGGGACCTGGGCGTTGTTCAGTTCCTGCCTGGCCAGGAAGTGTTCTTATGTGTGTTTCTGTTGCAGTTTTGACGTCGCAGAATGCGCAATTTACATTGATGTAACATGTACTGGGAGGGCGGCAACTATCGCTAATGAGATGATGTACGAAAGCATTGAATGGACAACATCACATGTCGTTGTCAAGGTTGTGGATATACGCAGACACGCATGTCAATGGGGTGCAGGTTTATTGAAAGTGTTCCTATTGTGCAGCGCACACATGTGAATGTGGTCCGATGGAGGGAGGATCAGCAGTGAGGCCATGTCATACATAGTGATAACGCTCATTACAGTCAAGCAATCCATGTCAAACGTGAATCTGAAAGTCTCACATATGGCACACTACTATACTGGTAAAGCCTGACAACAGAGCATACTGCAATACAAATCTACACACTACTCTTTACTGTTTGTCACATGTGATCTAGGATGTGCACTCTGCCCGTGGCTGATAATACCCCTTCGAGCCACCAATACCCAGGCCGAAAGGCAGCACAATAATGTGCACACATACACACACTAGGGGCATTGTGTAACACACATTTGTGTTTTGATGTAATGTTTCAGATAATTTGCCAATACACGTGGAAGGCTAATGTACAGACCATGAATATTGATCAAGATGATCGTTGCATGTTGTGTGTAGTATAAGATATGTGTACACAGCAAAAAAACTTTTTAAAAAAGGTCTCTAAGCAGAAGGGGTGTGTCTAATCAAACGCTGTAGAGAAAATGACTAAAATGGGTGGGGTCCTCCAACTGTTAAAATGGGAAATGTTATGTACTAATCAAATGCTTTTTTTAAGGTCACATGGCAATCGCACATCGAGCGCGCAAGGAGGCCGCACCCGACGCAATTTTGAGAAAATATATTTATCATAATATAAGTTTATTGCAGTTAGAAATATATAAATGTTTAAAATATTTTAGATTATCGCTTGCTCTCATATACACTTCAAAGTAATTTATACATAGTTTTGAGACATAAAACAAAAAATGAGGGAATGGTGTACCCAGCGGGACACCATACATCAATGACATAACACGGGGCCTGGCAGCATGCACGTGTCACATATGCAATGCGCAGCGGGCGCGACCTCATACGTACATGACATAACGCGTGGCTTGGTACTGCTTACCCATCGGATACCAAAGTAGCAGCTGGAGCGACCTCATATATATATGATGGTATGCGGGACGCGGTGCCACAAACCCGTTGGATGCAAAATACGCATCATTTACGAGTTTAGCAATATGGCAGATAGGATTCGCGTGGTGATGGAGGTTGGTACACTACCGGTACATCATTTTTGAAAGTTACAAAGAAAAGGATAATAGAGTTCCAAACAATTTTTTTTGAAAATAGAAAAAATATAGGTTTTATAAATATTAAAATATGAAATTAACATTTAAAAAACCTTCGAAATTCACTGAAAAAACAATAGGTTTTACAGACGTTATAGTTAGGAATTAGCATTTAAAAAACCTTTGAAATTCACTAAAAAAAACATAGGTTTCAGGGATGTTATAGTTAGTTGGACATTTGACTCATATAAAACCATAGAAATTCGCCTGTTATAGTCAGTTGAGAAAACTCTAACTAGAGTGCCCGCAATGCACTGCTGATGATGTCACATATTACATCACACATTACATGGTCAGTGACATCACTGATGACATCGCTGATGACATCTTAAATGACATCACTCATGACATTACTCATGACATCATCCACGTGATAATCTGATGCACATACTGATGCCCTAATATAAACTTTGATACACCCATTCTAAAATGCAGACTACTATTTTTGAAACCATACACACAACAATGCCATATACCACATACCACTCACTATTTCCTAGATCTACACACACATCCAGTTACTTATACATGTAGTTACTCATCAATACAGTGCTATAATATGCACTCATACATCTATACATGCAGTCACACTGCGCCACTCATCCATAGAGTTACTCACACATCTAGTAATGTAAAGAATCAATCACATACCCATTTACTCATGTATACAGTTATACACACCAACTCCGTTATTTATAGACACACCACATCGCTTATTCATACAGATACTAACACATATTTACTGTCCTATACAATCACTAATAGAAGCAGACACTTATTTATACACCCACTCTTCAAATAACTTACTCTCACGTATAGTCATTTATATACTCCAACACTCACATATAGTGCCTTCAAACATATGTAGTTAGTCACAGATATACCACTGAGACATTCATTCACTCACCAACACACTCAAACACACACTAACTCACACATACAGTCCTTCCCAGATGCACCTTTGAATTCATACAACCAGTGAATCACCCACTCAGACATCTATGCACAGAGTCATACACCCCCCACCCACCCACACAGACACTCAGGGACCCATACAGATACTCAGACAGCAAATCAATAATCCATATAGACACTTATGTAGCTATTCAGCAACCCATGCAGTTGCTTACACACCAACTGAGAGACTAATACAGACTTTAACACAGTTTAGTCACTAACCCATGCATTCAGTAAGACATGCAGTGTTCAATCACTCACTTATACAGTCAGTCACCCACCCACTAAATATTCCCATCAGCACTTGTAAAGGCATTCATTCTTCAATACACCTTGACATAGATATATATGAAAAATATTTAAACTTTACAGAAACACACATTCACTGTATGATGTCATCAGTGATGTCATCAGTGATGCCATTTGAGATTTCATCAGTGATGTCACTGACCATGTCATATTCGACCTACTTCTCTACCTGAACCACAACAGAATCATTGGAGTTACTGTGGAAAACTGATCTGCACACTTCCTTTTTTACTTCCAAATGAAATAAAATATGGTTAAAGATTCATAAAACTTCTCATGCTGCCACCACCCAAACATAATTTTTCATATACAACGGACTAATGCTTACACCAAGTACCTTACACAAAGTAAATGCCAATATATCGCCTACATGTTGGACACGTCACTTCTCTCATTTAACTTTAAAACGTATGCTATTTGGGTATCTTCGTGTATATCAATATTGGCTTCAAATCTGGACACAAATGAACTGCATTTTCCACACACATATCCCCTTCTTTATAAATATATTTCTAGGTAATGTTTCTGAAGCTTGGGACGATTTGGATTTTAATGTAAAAATTGTAGATTTATTAATTGCTGTTACCTTACAACAAATAATAAAACATTGAAATATGCTCTTAATATTTCCTTTCAAGCAAGGTGGTCTGGCATTTGTTACAATCATCCCTGGCTATCAAGAGAGAAATAATTCTTTGGTCGCCAGTAACTGCTTTTCTTGACTCTTCCGCTCAAATGATCAGTTTACATCACCTCTTAACTGAGAAAGTTTTAAAACCTGCTTAACTTTCGTTTTTTGTTAATTGAATTCATATTTACTGCAAATAATGTCTCACTTACTTTATTGTGATATTTTATTCTAACCTGTTGTAAATTACTTACATTATTCAACTAAGGGTGAGATTACGATGGTGCTCGGTCGGACCATGCTGGCGGTCGGAAAGTGAGTCTTATCTCAGCAGCTTGTGCTGTGGCCAAGGAAAAGTGCTGCAGAACACCTGTTACACATCCATGGACAGTGTGCCCTGCACCGTGTTGTGAATGGCACACGGCGCATGAAGGTGATTGGGGACACTGCATGTGCTCCCAGGGCCACTTTAAAGTGGCCCATGATGGACAGGTGCCCTGCTTGGGGGCCTCAAATTATGTTTTCAACATCCTTTTCATGGGGTATCTTCCCAGCATTAAAAGGCCACAGAAAGGGACATTGTAATCCTAAAGGAGGTGTCTGCTCGACACTGCTACCATTCCGAAAGACGATTCTGACTGCAGCTCATTGGGATCCCTGATCCTGACAGAAGGGGCGGTCTCCCCCGGACTCCTGTGTGTCGGACCACCGGTATTGTAATCGAGCGGTCAGACCGGAGGACTGTCGGTGGCCATAATGCCACTGATGGCCTGTTGGTGTGCGGTCGAACCGCCATAGCAATCAGACCCTGAGTCTTTATTTACTCATAAGAAATGTTTCTACTTCTTTCCTTTCCCCTTTCTTTCACCTCTTTCTTCCTTTCTTTTTGATACATACACTTCATATTTTATTATACTGTTTGCAGGGATTTCAATGTATATAGTTTGTGGTTATGTCATATTATTGTAAACTGGCTTCTTTTTCTATTTATTTGTTTATACTTGAGTACAAATGTCTTTTAAACTTAAAAAAATGGGCTCCCTGTACAATGAAGATTTCTGAGAAGTTGCCAAGACCCAGTGTGTCTGTGAGGATCTGTTCCATAAAGTATTCCAATGTACCTGGGAAGTGGGTCTCCAGGACCCGCAATATGTGTATATTATTTCAACTAGATTGCACCTCTAGTACTTCATTTTTGGCCCTAATGGAGTCAAGTATTTTTTCCAGCTTATACATTATCTCATCATGTTTCACCAGTGAAGCTTCTGCATCTGAGACTCGGCTCTCAGCTATGTCCACCCTGGGGGCTGTTTGTCCATTATTTCTTTTAGTTGGTCTATTCAGACATTCAGAGAGTCCAGCTATCTCTTATTGGCTGTGACAGTTTTTAAAATGGTCAGGTGGAGCGATTTGATATCACTTCCTTCTTGCTCTGCAAGTGGCTCAAATGTCTAAGTAGTCACCCCCAAGGCAGTCGCAGCATTTTGCCTTTTGTTCCCAAATGCAGTTTATATTGACACTGATAATGGAGTTTGCAGAATTTTGCCAACTACGCGTTCCGCGTAGAACACAGAGTTGCTGAAAAGTCTGCACGCCACACCGGAGCAGAGGTTTTTTTGTGTTCACGCATGTGGGAGTAACTTACCGGGTGCCTGCGATCTCCCACGAGATTTCCATCCATTCGCAAGCCCCACGAGATTTGGTAGCCGGCCGCACGGTCCCGCGAGAGGGTGTTATTGCGAACTCATCATTCAGGCACAACATCGGACTTCCAGCGGAAGTTTCGTGTAGATCATGCATCCTGAACACGCAGAATTTGCTATCTGGAGAAGAACCTCTCTTGAGCAGCATCAAAACCTTCTCAAAATTATGATTTGGATAAAAAAACTCCTCAGACTGACATTTGGCTGTACTTTTTTGTAGAAGGAGTCCTTTTTTAAAACTTTTAGTTTGAAGAGGAAGGAAGTGACCCAGAGTCTCCAACTTCCTGTTCCTATCTAGCAGGCTCCTCCCAGTGCTTTGTCCATCTCCTATTCAGTTTTCATTTGGATTTGGAAGGATCCCTCATTGTGTCTGCTGCATCATATATCATTGGATTTGAGGACTTTTTTAATTTGAGATTTCAAAAGTAAGTTTGAAAATTGGTGTTGTAAGTTTGATTGGGGGCATTGCACCTACATTTTTTTGTACTTTTCATCATTTTTTTTAAATGTAGTGTGGTGGGTGGCCTGCAGTTTCACTACAGGCCTAGTTGTTTGTTTGTGAGTAATTGTTCTTCTTTTATAAAGGATGTATGTTGCACAGTTCACTACATGTTTTCCATCTTTTGAAAGCAATATGCAATATTTATTTAATAAACTAGCCGGCCAGTAGTCTGCCAATAGGCCTTTCAGCCAGTAAGCCTAGAGCTACTCATGTCCGTGGAAACATGAAACAACTGTTTCTGTGGTGTCTGTTGAATTCAAACATCATTTAGAGCATGGATGGCATTGGATTGAATTGCAAAATGTGTTTTCTTCTTGCATTTCACTTTTTTCATGTGTGGTTGTTGTGTAACTTGCAAACCTTTTTTAGCCCTGTGGATTTTTGTTTTTGGCATTGTTGTATTAAAGCTGTGTGGTTTGGCATGCCGCCTTTGTCTGGCCAGTGTGGGAGTGTGTTTGTAAAAGTGGGCCATTTTGTAAAGTCTGTGTCCATATAGGCCTGCTTGAATTCATTGTTTTCCAGGCCTCCTGCTTGTTGTTGTTGTGAGTGACCATGTGGCTGGTGGCCATTTTGTGGTTGTGGCAGTGCTTTTGCCATAGACCTGCATGTCTTTTTTCCTTTGTTACTCTTGGCGTATTGCTTTTTGTTGAGGCCTGCCTGGCCATGTGGCTGGTAGCCATTTTGTGAAGGTAGTCAGTATGCTTTGCTTTTGCCATAGGCCTGCATTGCATTGTCTTCCCTTTCTTCTTGTTGTGGGATGGCCATGTGGCTGGCAGCCATTTTGTGAAGGCAGCCAGTGTAATTCTGCATTAGGTGTGCATATCTTCCCTTTGTTCCTCTTCGCTTATTGATTCTATCCATTGTCAGCTGCAGCTCCTTGAATGCTGAATCCCACGTGATGCACAATGCCAAACCGGGTCCGTTACATTTGTATTTTCACTGTTGTTGTTCTTCTTTCCTATCCTTCCTGAGCTTACTGTACACTAGTACACCAACCATGAAAGCCCTTGTTTTTGTCAAAGTCTCACAAATGTCTACACTGTATTGTTATGTTTTCGAGGTAATACATTTAATATTAATAACACTAACAAGTGTGACTATACACTAAGTTATATGTTGCATTTCTTTGCTTGTACTAGTAGTAATCAAACCACAACAATGAATGCCATGTTTCACTGATGTTCTTCTTGCTTCTTTGCTTTTAGGTGCACAAAAGAGGAGACGTCATTACCCATTGTACTTCCAGACAGAATTCCTGCTGCGCACGACGTCACGTGATGTGTGACCACAGACATCTCTTCAATTTGTGCCACTGCATGTTGCAGTGCTGACAGCTTCAAGATGACTCCAAAAAAAGGTACCAGGTCCAGTACCAAGAAAGTTGCCAGTGAGAAAGCACTGCCACTTACCAAGACCAGTCTGTCGCCCAAGACCTTTTTTGGTAACCACCCTACTGATCTAGGCCGGAGCCCAAGCCAATGTCAGTTGCAGAGGCAGCCAATCTAATCACCAGTCCAACGTCGACAAGCGGTGATGTTGAAACTGACTTTTTGTTATCTCAAAGTAGTATCCAATCAATGCAGGGAACTTAGATAAGTGGGCAACAACAGCCGCAACCCCCGCCGCAATAGAAGTTGTCCTCCCAAAGTAGGGGCAGTTCAGGAGATCAAGCTTCCTGCAGAGGAAAAAGAAGAGCAAGCCATTATTTCAGAAGAACCATTGTCTTCCAGATCCCCAGCAAGGAAATGGAGGGTTAGTCCATCAATTTCTTTTCCAAGCCCCCTTCTGATAATCTAGACACCACTTGGATACTGCCTCCATCTCAGATGGAGATACCCCACACCCATGAGACACGGCCAAGGAAAAGAAAGGTTCCAGAAAGCCTCACAGTTATGGAGGTAGATGTCGAAGAGGAGGATGATGGTGATGAGCCAGTAATCACGGACATTAGTCCCGCCCCAGTGGAGACCGAAATTACCCTTTCCCTAATTGCCATGAGGTATGTGGCATGGATACCACCAACTTAGATGATACCACCAACACCATCTCCAGCTTCCATATTTTGCCGGAAGCTACCTACATCCACCATAACCACCTCAGTAGAAGTAGGTACTGCAGAGAGTCAAACTTCATGCCCACCTACCACTTCATACAGCATTGCAAGTGGCACCAGCAGTGCCAGAAATTTGACCTCCCCAGTTTAAGACTTTTTTTAGTTTGCAGGAAGGAGGTGAACATTGCTATATGCTCCATTTGTGGACACGGTGTTGGTGGGGGTAATCTTGGTACAATTATGATACCGAAGGGACACCTTGATAAACCTGCCTTGCTGACCGGATTGCCCGTGGATTCTTTGCCTCTTCTCCAACGCCTCGCGGAACCCGCTGCGCGGGTCCCGCTTCGCAGAGGGGCACTTTCCTTTCCTTTGTGGGCTGTTAGCTGCTGCTGGGGTAAGACAGGGGCTGAGGGCTGCGAGCAAGAGGGCTGGGACTACATTTCCCAGGAGTCCCAGTAACCCCGCCCGTTCCACCTGGGCTGCTCTCCCTCCCCGCCCCGCCCCCAACGACCGGGTGATCAAATACCGGCTTTCACTGCACTTCGTGGGACACCTTGATAAACCTGCCTTGCTGACCGGATTGCCCGTGGATTCTTTGCCTCTCCTCCAACGCCTCGCGGAACCCGCTGCGCGGGTCCCGCTTCGCAGAGGGGCACTTTCCTTTCCTTTGTGGGCTGTTAGCTGCTGCTGGGGTAAGACAGGGGCTAAGGGCTGCGAGCAAGAGGGCTGGGACTACATTTCCCAGGAGTCCCAGTAACCCCGCCCGTTCCACCTGGGCTGCTCTCCCTCCCCGCCCCCAACGACCGGGTGATCAAATACCGGCTTTCACTGCACTTCGTGGGACACCTTGATAAACCTGCCTTGCTGACCGGATTGCCCGTGGATTCTTTGCCTCTCCTCCAACGCCTCGCGGAACCCGCTGCGCGGGTCCCGCTTCGCAGAGGGGCACTTTCCTTTCCTTTGTGGGCTGTTAGCTGCTGCTGGGGTAAGACAGGGGCTGAGGGCTGCGAGCAAGAGGGCTGGGACTACATTTCCCAGGAGTCCCAGTAACCCCGCCCGTTCCACCTGGGCTGCTCTCCCTCCCCGCCCCGCCCCCAACGACCGGGTGATCAAATACCGGCTTTCACTGCACTTCGTGGGACACCTTGATAAACCTGCCTTGCTGACCGGATTGCCCGTGGATTCTTTGCCTCTCCTCCAACGCCTCGCGGAACCCGCTGCGCGGGTCCCGCTTCGCAGAGGGGCACTTTCCTTTCCTTTGTGGGCTGTTAGCTGCTGCTGGGGTAAGACAGGGGCTGAGGGCTGCGAGCAAGAGGGCTGGGACTACATTTCCCAGGAGTCCCAGTAACCCCGCCCGTTCCACCTGGGCTGCTCTCCCTCCCCGCCCCGCCCCCAACGACCGGGTGATCATCGTAATAGCTATTTATTAACGTGTGCATACCGCTGCGCGGGAGCGCGCGGGAGCTCGCCGGGAGAAGCCCGGGACGAGGGCGGGACCGTCTGCGGCCGTCAGAGGCCTAAAGAGACTGGACTGGGCCAGAATCCCTGGTCGATTACTAAACGACCTATGACTCTTGTGTAAGTGCTTGCGGGGTTATACTATATTATTAATCATTATGTCAATCGAAATACTAACCCCGGAGTTGGTTGGCCCTGAGAAACCTGTGAGTTTGATAAATGGGAAATTAGATAATTATTTTAAGAAAACTCTTTTGGATTCTCCAACCACCGCCACCCTTGAAGAACTTCGGGCTGAGCGACGGCGGTCGGTTGAAAGCCTAAAGAATAGACCATTCCCGGGTTCACCAGTATTAATTAGCTCCACGGGGGACGGAACTCTTACAGATAATATCTGTACCCCCTCCCAGGACAGCATCCCTCTAATATTTAGAGAGGGAACATCTACGAGTGAATTTGAACCCTTAGGCACTACTAGTAAATTGCCAACCATTGCTACCACTCCTAGTACAACTAAATCTATTGTTATAACCAAAGCACAAATTACCCCTATTCCTAAACAATCTAAAGCAGTTAAAGGTAGGGCAAAAAAAGTCACACCAGTTAAAATTTATGGCCCTCCTCCGACAAAAAGGCGTAAAAAATCCGACCTTCCAAAGAGGAAAATTAATCATGCAGACTTTGGCATTAAAAAGGACGATAGTATTAGGGGAGAACGGGTTAAAGTAACAGAAAAATGAAGGATAGTTATATCACCTACGCATTCATGCGCAACCCCCTTTATAGACCCTGTTATCTCCACCGCCGACAGTCCCCCCGCGGTTGTGACGCTACAGGAATCACCAAATGGTGCCCTGATCAATAGTATAGAGTCTATAATGAGGACCCATACACTGGCTATTGTAGACAGACTCAATAAACTAGAAAATAGACTTGAGAAGATAGAACATGAACTGGGAATCAAGATAGGGATTAATAAAGTGATGCCTAATCCCCTTATACCAACTCCGATTTTACCTACCTCACCAGGAATTCCCGTTATAACTATTATACCTACCCCTGTTCAGACTACCATCTTGCCTCAATCTTCAAATAATATGAGTGGAAGCACACCAGGGAGAAACCCTGTTGTACTTAAAAGTAAACCCACATTGTCCCCGGCTGTAATGTCTAATGGACAGCCGAATAACCTTGGTCAAGCTCCAGGGATTAAGACGAGAGTTAGAGGAAACGAGTGGCCGGCTCGAGGTAACTATAATAAGGGCCCCCTTCCAGAACTCCCACCAGAAGCGGTACCCTTTGTAGTAGTTCTTACTGGGGTACCAGAGCTAGAGAAGAACAAACGGGAGGGCTTTGCCCAGCTGAAAAATAAAATATCGCACTGGTTAAGTCTTCACAGACCTATTGCAAATAATATCAATGGTGAAATTGTCCATGTCCGCCGCCTTCCTTGGCTGGGAGGAAGACCCAAAGATATTGAGGGAGACATAGTGGTCATTAATTTTAGAGATCAGAATGCTGTCCATTTTATACTTAACTGGCATTCTGACCACGGTAGTAAATCTATTACCCCTCGTCCCCTAACATATTTTTACCCTCGCTCAGTGGTGTTCCCACCCAATCATCCATCAAGGCGAGCTCCTCCACCCCCCTTATTGAGGCAAATGCTCTCAAACCCATATCGTCCACCTGTCTACAAAAATGGATCTATTTTTAACGACAAGCAACCTCCCATAGTTGTAGATCCGTATGGGTGGAATACTGTAGGCCCAAGGTACAACTCCCTAACACACAGGAGAATGGATCATCTTAAACCTTTTACACCCCTAGATACCACCAACAGGTTTGACGTGTTTAGTGGCCTGGAGGACTGCGATTGATGCCATGGAGCCACAGGGGAGGGGGGTAAGGAATTCTGTGGAGACACAGGGGGAGATACGGGTGCAGGCACGGGGGAAAAAGGCTCAACTGATAATAACCCACTCAATGGGTATAATGCTACTTGTAGCTCTGGGGGTAATACATGTAATTCTGGGCAGCTTCATTGTAACTCAGATATTCCTACCCCGGCTAATGGAAGTACAACTCCGACCCGACTGTCTGAAGACCCCGCGCCAGGGGAAGTAATTCACATCCATACCCTACCCCCACCATCTAGAGAGGCTGTTAGTTTAACAGAACGGGGATATAAGATGGCGAGTTGGAATATTGCTGGGTGGAATAATAAGTTAGATTGTCTAGGATGGTTAGAATTTATAACCCAATTTGACATCTTGTGTCTCCAGGAGACTTGGGCGGCCGGAGATGTCTATCTTGATGGGTATGTTGCCTATAATTGCCATGCTCAGCCATCCAACATGGGGAGAGCCAGTGGTGGGATGGTGATATTGCTCTCTGTGAGGTTGCCGGTTCGAGTGAAAACCCACCGGATTGTTGGTCTGCACTCCCAGCTGTTGTGGTTACAACACAGGAATGGGCGAAATGTTTTAGTAATAAACCATTATAACAATGTCTTTAACCATTCAAAAACATATATGGTTGATGAACTAGAAGCGGAGGTGGAAAGGCTACATGGGCGCAGCGATGTGTCTTTTGATATTCTGTGGGGCGGAGATTTCAACATTCACATGTGCCCATTTGCTGGCAAAAGGGTGTGTGGGTATGGGGATGAGGTGGGGGAAGATCAGACCCATTTTCTACATTCTGTTTATGGGGAAGCTCTAAACACTTTTATGCTTAAAATGGATTTATGCATTATGTTACCTGGCGTAGACAGTGAGGGTAACCCGGTACCGACCTTTATTGGTAGGAATTGTGCCACGGTTATCGACTACCTCATTGCCTCCTCCAGTATTACAGCTTTGTGTTCCTTACCCGTAATAGTAGACCCAGCCTTAAGCGATCATAACTGTCTAACAATGTATCTCTCCTTATGGGGGGATAAAGTAAAGGCGTCACATGGTGCAGTGACAGATGTAGTTCCACATAGACCTAATGGCCCTAGAATTAAATGGGGTAGGCAAAATGAGGAACGTTTACTATGTACCATTGTGTCTGCCTGTATAGATGAGGTGGAATGCTGTCTTGAACCCGAAAAGGATAATGCTGATATTCTAGCTAGCTTCGACATCATTAATAAAAACATTGCACAAATTTTAACTGGAAGAAAACCAAAGGGCCCTAGGATTAACGGGGGATGGTTTAACAGGGAATGTACTAATTCCTTACAAAAACTCAAAGTTGCTCTTAAGGGTAAACCCAGGGATAAGGAAGCAGTTAAAACCCTTAGAAGGGAATACTCAATGCATCTGAGGGATAGAAAACAGGAACTAAGGGAAGAGGCCTGGAACAACTTGACTAAGGCAGTGGATCTTAAGGATGCCAAGCTTTTCTGGTCCACTGTCAATAGTCCCGTCCTCCATAATGAAGGAGCCCCGGTAATGTCTGCTCAGGTGTCTGAGGAACAATGGGTGGCTCATTTTACTAGCATTTTTAACCCTGAAGGACTAGTTGTAGAGGGTGATAGGGAGACCGTGGCTTTTTCCCCCCTACCTCTTAATATCACAGTCTCTGAGGTGGATGCCGCCATCCGGGCCAGTAAGGGGGGAAAGGCGCCGGGCCCTGATGGGGTACCCGTTGACCTTTATAAAGCCGAGGTTTCTATCTGGAGTCCATTGTTAACAAAGGTTTTTAATGCAGCTGCAATGATTGCGGCCCCACAGATCTGGGGGGAATCAATCATTATCCCGGTGTATAAAAAAGGGGAGAGGGGTGAGGCAAAAAATTACCGCCCGATCTCTCTCCTCACTGCTTCCCTAAAAATTATGAGTAGGGTATTACTGAGTCGTCTGGAGGAATGGGTAGAAGATAAAGGGATCCTTGCGGATTCTCAGTATGGATTCCGCAAGGGGTTAGGCACCATAGAACAATGCATTAATTTAGATCTCATTATATGCAAATATACAAGGGCTAAACAAGGCTCGTTGTTTCTTTGTTTTGCTGACCTGACCAGTGCCTTCGACCTGGTTGATCATGGTCTTCTGTGGTCAACCTTGTTGGACATGGGTGCTCCACATGATATTATCTATTTTTTGGCCCAACTTTATAGGAATCTGACGGCTAAGATACGCTACGGGCAATCGGGGGAGTGTACACCCAGTATTAAAGTAGGTTCTGGAATTAGGCAGGGATGTGTCCTTGCACCTCTTCTTTTCTCCCTTTTTATAAACGCAATTGAGTCGGAACTACGGACCGTCAGTGCAGATGCACCGACTGCTGACGGCCTTTCCATCCCAATATTGCTCTACGCGGATGACGCGGTTCTGCTCTCACAAACCCCTCTTGGGTTGCAAAAACTTATGAATAAATTTGCAGATTTTATTAATGGGAGAAAATTAAAAATTAATAATTCAAAAACTTGTATAATGCCCTGTGGGAAGAAAATTAAAAACTTAAGGCCCTTTACAGTTATGGACCAAACTATAAAAGTGGTGGACAAATTTTGTTATCTGGGTATCACCTTTAACAGAGGGGGGATGTGGACACCTGAAATGATTAATGTAAGAGCCAAAATGGCCAAGTGTTCTTTTGGCATATTTAAGTTCGCATCCAAGTTAGGCTCAAGACGGATACCAGACATGTTGTACTTATACCGCCATAAATGTGTTGCTCTGGCCCTATATGGCTCAGGAGTGTGGGGCCATTGTAATAACAACATGCTCCAGGTTGAGGAAAACAAATTTGTCAAAAAACTCCTGTGTTTACCATCTTCTGCCTCAACAAAGCTGATCCATCAGGAGGTTGGTCTAGAACATCTATCTGACTTGATCAGATTAAGACCCCTGTTAGTATGGAGATCTATATGGATTAAGGAACAGACTGGTTTCACAAGAAAAAATATTTTAGACTGTCTTCATATGGACAAATGTGCCCGCATCCCTTGGCTTAACTATATTATTCGAACATTTAATGATGTTTTTAACCTTACTGTGCGTGATAACCCTTTTTGTGTCTTAGATATACCGAAGAGTGAGCTTAAACATGAATTTTTGAGGGTTAGCATGGGGAAGCGTAACGCAGCTATTGCCCAGTTCTCTACACATGTTTTTTACGACAGATACACTAAGGAAGAAATGGGGCTTTCAGGATATCTTAAATTGGTCACTATCCGATCCCACCAATATGTATTGACAAGATTACGGATGGGGATTGTTCATTTGCTTGTCGCTTATCCTGTAATGAAGACCTATACTACTGCCCCCTGTCCGTGTGATGGGACCACAAAACAAAGTATGGAGCACTTTTTATTGTTATGCCCTCTTTATCTTCACCTCCGAAAAATATATCTGAAACCGCTTTTCAAAAAATATAATGTATCCACTATTGTATCGGCCATGGGGCTTTTATTTGGACTTGATTCACAGGACATCTGTTTTTTTACTGCTGTATTTATTTTAAAATCGATTTGTTTGAGGAAAAGCACCCTTTTTGATATGTGATTAACTTAATATTTGCTGTTTCCTCATGTTTTATCACTTATGTATGTATGTACTTTTATGATCATTAATCAATGATCGAATAAAGTTTTTGAATTGAATTGAATTGATACCGAAGGCCAAACAAACCATCTGAAAAAACACCACTTGATCCAGTGGGAGGCACACCTTAGCGGCAAAAAAAACTGCACCCATTGTTGTTGGTGGGGATGAAGAAGTAGAAGATCTGATTGCGGTGGAAGGTGAACAAGAGGGAGACATTGACTCTGGTATACAAAGTAACCCTGTCCCCAGCAGTGAAGTGGTATCACCCACATCCTCATCAGCAACATCGCAGTGGCACAAGAGTCAGGCTGAGGCAAGAGAGTACTGCAACAAAAAAATGCATGTTGGACCTTACAACATCTGGCGTCAAGAAGTCACCTGCATCAGTGACACCAGAAAACAAAAATATACAGGCTACCATTCTCAGCATATTTAGGTAGGAGGGGCAGTAGGAACACAACCACCCAACGGCACGTTTGTACAACGTGAAGGTGGCTAATATCTTAGCACTGGACCTTCTCCCTTTTTCTTTTATGGAAGGGGTGGGATTTCTTCAAATTGTGACAGCCATCTGCCCAAAATGGAATGTTCCCAGACGATCCTATTCCACCAGAGTGCTGTTCACACTATACACCTGACAACAGACATGAGGACCAGTTACAAAGCCACTGATGACATGTCCATCACTGCACACTGGATCTCTTTTGTGGGGGTTACAGAAAAGATATCTGCAGCAGGTGTTGTTGACAATGCTGCGATTTCCCAAGCCATTGATTACATGTCCATCACTGCACACTGGATCACTTTTGTGGGGGTTACAGAAAAGATATCTTCAGCAGGTGTTGTTGACACTGCTGCGATTTTTAATACCACTTGGAAACATGCAACTGTAGCCATGTGCGCCATGGAGAAATCTCATACTGCTGCAAACATCTTGGAATACTTTGACAGTAAGGTCTTTGAATGGTTGTGACCAAGAGGGCTTACCATTAGTTTTGTTGCCGAGGACAATGGTGGTTCTATAGTAAAGGCCATGGCTAATGGTGGCTATTTCAGGGTCCTGTGTTCGGCGCACTGTGTTAACATCATTGACCCAAATTTTCTGAAAAAAAGAAGATCAAGTCAGCTACTTACTGACCACCTGCAGAAGAATCTACACACGTTTCAGCCATTCTTTTAAAGCCCGGAAGCAGCTGAGGATCATTCAATGTGAGCATAGAAAGAGATACAGCTAAGGAATATTATGTACTTTTATAATTTGTGTGTGTCACTGTATTTCTGGTTTGAATCACAACAAATCCATCACCACCAGCATACTCTTTTATTGCTGGATTGGAATTGTAACTGTGTTGCAGTCAGTGAAGAAGTAAATCCACCCATCCGAGTCCTGCTCCAATCCTGACTCACCCTAAATCAATTTCTCTCAAGCCAGACATTGGATGGAGAATCATACAAGAAATGTGAAAACAGTACCTGCCTCGTCGAGTCCCTCCAAAGAACCTGACTATAGCTATCCTCCTTTCCGAGCCCAGAGGGACTTCCCTGTAAGAACAGGTAAATGATGGCATGCATTGGACGCTGAATCTGAGAGATTTGTGTTTGTGTTGTTGTTGTGCTTGATGTCTATTAGTATTTAATCTACACACAAAAAGTGACTCAATTTCCCTTCTTGTTGTTCAATTACAAAATTGTTCTACTGCAGGCCGATCCATTGCATTTTTGATTCTGGACTCACTCTGTACACTACAGAGTTGGACACCATAATTACAACACCATACACGCAGTCAGTCAGTCGGGTCGGAGATGCTTGATGGAATAACTTGGGGCATTTCATGAAGTGGTCTAAAAGGTAAACAAGAATAACAACACCAGACCTGCATGTCTGTGTAGTGGTGGAGGCAAGTGTAGTGGTATGACTGACAGCGGTGCATTGATTTAGTTATTTAATTTGGAAAATGCTATGTTGCTGTGTATGTGTGCTCAGTGCGGTCTGATTAAAAAAAATCTCAGCTAAGTGGAGTTTGGGTGGGCGCTGTGGGCCTGCTCCTGTTGTGTTGTTGTAGGTTAATGCTGGAAACAGATTAGACATGATTTAGCCATGCCACCTCTGAAAGTTTTCTTGTTGAACTCCACCTTAATGTATGCAGTTTAACTTTACTTCCCTCCTTAATTTTTCAATTTTCCTTTTGTTTTTCCATCTACGCTTACAGGCCGGCCTTTACTTTATGCTATACTCGGAAAAACAACTCACACTTACCTTACCAATTCGCGTCCGCCATGCAGGCACCCAAGATTGTTGGTTGAAGCGTCCATGGAAGGAAGGACCAAGAGGAATGCTGAGATGCTACTCCCAGTTGGACCATAACATAGTTATATTATCATCATGTTATTTGATCAATTTTTTCTCTTCAATCATTACGACTGTGTGTGTTTTTGTTTATTATGTTTGCTTATATTTGACTCCTACAGATATATTTTTTATTTTCTTGGCTTGCTTTAAAAGGAAGCCAGATACAACAGCAGAAGATAAAATGTATGTAACTTGGGTCTCTCTGGGAGCAGACAGGCAAGGCAATTGCTTAATAATAATAATTAATAATATACCACTGCCCTGTACTATTAGTCTAGTACTACTCATCAAGTCATCTTCATGCATGCATTTCCTTTTTCTCCCTTATGAGATTTAGGATGGGCGCCTGACAAGATTGTGTGTTGTTCATGTGCAGTGTTTGTCTTTGTCAAGCCTTTCCCTCAAATACCCCTTCCCAACCATTCATCAAATCCTAACCCTCTTCCCTCGGGCTGCGTGATTTATGTTGAGGTGTGAATGAATTAAATTTATACCAATAATTGATCACACACTTGCTGGGGCAGATGTGGTGAAAGCAACACTAACTCAAGGCATAACAAGAATCTTTTTCTGCTTGCCCACCCATGCTCAGTATTCACAAGTCCCTTTTTTTCCAGAGGAACATAATCCATCACAATGAACTGCTGGCATTGATTCATCATCCTTCCAGCACTAAAGGTTATGCTGGTCCACTTTATAGGTCGAGCCAACTTTGGTTTGTAACTTGTACTACGCTATCTCTGCCACCATTGTGTTTTCTTTTACTTTGGCATTGCTCATCATCATCATGGTTTCTTGTTTGCCAGTCTTCTTGCATACTGTACTTCTACTAATCATTCCCGAGTCTCCCTCAGGCAACTGACTGTCTCATTTTCATTTTTTGCAAATGCTACTGTCTGTATCTACTATTACTACCAACACCACCATGGCATCTTGGGAAACCAAACCATCATCACCATGTAGCCATTGCTTTGCCTAAGTATAAATTAACATCAATCACAGGTAAGAGAAGACGTTTTGGGGAGGCATAATTAATAATATGGAAATTAATTAATTAATTAATTCACACACCCACATCCTTCTGAGTCCAGTTACAGACTGCATAGACTAGGAGGAGTGACTGACAGTACTAGTAGGACAAGTCACAAGTGAGGGGACCGCATCTAACTGTTGGTGTGTTCCACTATCAGCAGATTATTTCAATCAAAAACTGACTGTAGCCCTGCAGCAAGCAAAGGAACCCATGTGAAGTAAAAGAGTAACTCCCCACAAAACATTTACATTGTATGTAAACTTTAAGTATAAATAATGTATTCCCCAAACAAAATAAACTAATTGAAAAAACCCACAACACCTGACCCACCCCTCTCCCTAACCCCAAGCAATGTCCAAAGATAAAGAGTCCAATGTCCACTCCATTGTCCCTAAATATAAACCGCAACTTTTCCCCAATGCCCAATTCCCACCCACCCCAAAACATTTTTAAAGGGGCAAGGCGATGGAGTTATAGCAGTAGGCTCACAGATTACTCTCCAGGACCTTTAGCTGCTCCTCTAGGTGCGCCATCCGGAGTAGCAGCAGCGCTTGAATGCTTTACAGTGGCATCCATGGGGCAGCATTATTTATGAAGTGCAGCGGGCTGCTGCCAGACCACAGCGCCTTATCACTGGGGGGCCTGGCGGGGCCCCGTGGCATTGGAAGAGGCTGCAGCTGCAGCCGCCTCCTCCTCCTCCACCAGAGCCACCAGCCACTGATATTCTATACTGATGGCCTCCAGCTTCTAGCGCCAGACAATGGCTGCTAACTCCTTCCTGTTTAGTTGTGCTTTTAGTTGGGAAGTAGTAGCTATATCAAGGAAAAAAAAAGACAATTGTAACCAATACTCTTAGCAAAACAGTAACGCAAAATTAATTTGATACATAGTGCCACAGTAGCACTAGCAAGCACAGTTCATAACATTTGTGGTATCCTCCCTCTTCTCAGCCTCTAATATTTGTCGGAGTTTCAGGCATTACTACTACTAGGCACTATGGAGTAGAGAGGTCTTCTTCTTCTCTCTCTCTCTTGTTTAGCTAAATTAATCTTGTTATCTGCATCCCAGCTCAGTCAGCTTGCGCCCTAGACAGACATACTCGTATGGCAGACTCACACTATTTTTATTTACTACTGTCTGCTGGTGGGGTAGCTGTAGTCTACAACTACACAATAATCTTATTTTTCTATTATGGCCATATTCTGTTACATCAATGGCAACTGCTTAATTTAACTTTCACCCTGACTACTACAACAAGACAGATGATATCCGATCTAAATGATCATTGATTGAATATGGGACAATGTGAGGTACTATTGATTGATTGTGTAACCATGCAGCCAATAGGCCACCCATGGCAGACTGACACAGTTGAAAATGACATAGGTAGGGAGAGGGCCTCGAAGTCGAAGGGAGGCCCTTGATAATAGGTGGGTATGGGTGTATAAATACACAATATATCTGCTGTGCTTGCAAACTACTATGAGTCAAGGGATCATTCTGAAATACAACCTTGAATCAAAAACCTTGAAAAAAACAGTCCTTATTTCTCTTCCCAGCGATTTTTCCATTTATCATTGCATTGCTTTTCTAGCATTATATTTTTTTTATTCTAATCCTATTCTATTCTCCTTGGCTTTGATACTCTGGCACGGTTTATTTATTTTTTACATGGTCTTCATCCAGTGACAGTCTCCACCTATGCTATGATGATTGAATACCATCCAGGCATCCATCTATTCAAAATAAACAATGGATATCACTCTTCTTAATCTCTCAAACCGAGCCATGAGTCCTTCCTTGCTTGCCTTTGAGTTTGACTCATGAATCCCCCTCGGAGGATTCTTCCTATCACCCATACAGTTTCACCCACCCAGACAGGCATCCTTTATTTCATCTTCCATCCATCCTTCAACCACCCATGCATCTAATTCCTATCAGCCACCTATGCATCCCATGCATCCTTCTCTGCCAGCCATATATTACATGTTGCCCATCCTTCCTCCTTCCATCCTTCTTTCCCTCTTCGTTCAACCCATCCATCTAGGTCGTCTGACTCTTAGACTTCTTCCTAAAACTTTCCCAGCTGAGTTGAAGTCAGATAGAACGAGGCCATTAGTTACTCAACGTCCGCCGCTAATGCTATTGCTAATGCTAAGTAAAGGGTGTCTTCTTCAACCGGTGTTCACAACTTAGTCTCTCTCAACAGTACAGTGTACACCCTTGTAGTGAGTGTGTAACTATTGTCAATAAGTAAGGAATATAAGTATTACTTACCACCGCCGTCACTGCTGCTGGCTCACGCACCCCTGCAGCAGCTGCTGCATCTGCTCCCTCCTTGCTGGTATCGCCTGCCCCGTCGCTGGCCCCGGCACTGGTGGTCGGTACACTTACAAAAAAACATTACACATTTTTTAGATGCCATATATGCCTCCCCCTATTTTTTTTCACTATCCAGATTGAAAATACAATACACACATACATACACCCAATAATGCCATTAAAATTCTGAGTCTCAACTGCCAGTCTCTGGCTACACACTATTTGAATGTTTGTGATCTTATACAGGATGAAGCGCCTGATGTCTTTTTTTTACCTGAAACCTGGCTCTCTGAAGACATGGTTGCGGAGCCAGATTCAGCACTCCCACCTGGTCACAGTATTATGACCTAAATAGGATATCTAGAGGAGGAGGCATCACGGTCATTTTTAAATCTGGCTATGGCTGCAAGTTTGTTAAAGAGCCAGTGGCTGGCTGTGAATGTGCTCGCTTTGCGATCTCCCTTTGTGCGACCTGCACTTTATCTGGGCTGCTGATTTACCGCCCTCCTGGTCCCTCTAAGGAGTTTTAATCTGCCCTTATTGAGGTCATTAGTGTTATGGCTATGACATCCGCCAACGTCACTATTTTTGGGGACCTGAATCTACATTTTGACGATCTTACAGAGACTGATATCAGTAGCTTGCTGGCAGACCTTGCAGCCTGTCAACTAAATCAACTAGTCCCTGGTCCCACTCATATTGCAGCCACTTACTCGAACCCGATTTGTTGAACATTCCATCCTTGTCTGTTAGCCCCCCAAGCCCAGTCTTTTGGTCCAATCATTTCTTGATTTCTGCGTCCCTTTTGGTTCCGGTACCCCTGACTACTGGCACCCAGAAATCCCTATATAAACGCCTGTGGCGTAAATTGAATACCGAGCAATTTCATGCACTTCTTGCCTTAAAATTGCTCAAGTTGCCTACGGATCCAGATGCGGCCTATAAAATCTTTTGCAACTGGATTCTTCAAGTACTGGACTCTCTTATCCCTGCCAATTTGTCCAAGTGTAGCACTTCTCACGCCAATCCTTGGATCTCTGATAGCTTGGTTGCTATGTGTAAGGCCTGTAAAAAGCTAGAACGGATGTGGAGGAGGGACTATACTATGCCTGCTAAGAGTTGCTATCAGATGGCCATTAAAAGATATCATCAGGCAATACGGTTTGAGCGGGCAGCCTATTTCGCTAAAGAGATTCAGTCTAGTACCAATCCCACTGAATGTATTTTTAAAATACTTAATGATTTTAAACTTAGGAAAATTCCGGCAGCCTCTGTTATTACGTCTAACCAGCATTGTGAGGACCTGGCCACCTTCTTTGTAAAGAAAGTAGAGACCATATATAAGTCCTTTCCGCCGACCCCTGCTTATCCTAGCCCTGTATCCAGCCCCTACCGCCCATGCTCTTATGGCCTTTCCTTATGTAGATCAGGATGAGCTTCGGCTGCTCTCCAGTAAAATTAAATCGGGCTCCCCAGTAGATCCTCTTAAGCTGGATCAGTTTTTTTAATCTCTGCCTGTGATTTTGGCTCCTCTGTGTCAGTTGATTAATACTTCTTTGTTCACGGCATCAGTTCCGAGGCAGTGGAAACAGGCTATGGTGGTTCCCCTCTTCAAAAAGCCGTCATTGGATCCAGAAAAACTAGAACATTTTCACCCAATTTCTTTGCTACCGTGGGCAGCAAAAATTATTGAGGCACATATTAACACATGCCTCACTACTTTTCTGAACACCAATGGCATCCTGGATCCTACGCAGAACGGTTTCCGCCCAGGGCACAGCACAGAGGCAGCTCTCTTTGCTGTGACTGAACATCTGTGGACTGTTCTTAATGAGGGTAAGACTGCGGCACTAATCCTGTTGGATCTTAGTGCCACATTTGATACTGTTTCCCACCCGATTCTTCTAAATCGCCTCAAGGAGGCCAGTATCGGTGGCTCTGCACTGAATTAGTTTAGTTCTTTCTTTTCTGAAACAACTTTCCAGGTGTCTGCTCCACCCTTCCTGTCCCGCGTTCAGTCTATTGACCAGGGTATGTCTCAGGGCTCTGCCCTGAGCCCCAGACTTTTTAATCTGTACGTACAACCTCTGGACGGGATAGCTAGGAACAGGGGCCTCTCCATTGTTTCTTACGCCGACGAAACGCAGTTGCTGGTGGTTCTCTCTGATGATTCTATGCAGGAGGACCCTAAATTTAGGGGTGGACTGGCAGCAGTCACGGAGTGGATGACCGCCAACTGCCTCCAGCTTAATGCGAATAAATCGGAGGTGTTGTTGGTGGGAAAAAACATCGGACTCTGGAGTGAGAATTGGTGGCCTTACACCCTTGGGAGTGCTCCTTCCCCCAAGGTGGTGGTGAAGAACCTAGGGGTATGGATGGATTCCACCCTCAGTTTTCAGGTCCACACCAAGAAAATCTCTGGCACCTGCTTTGGTCTACTACGAGGATTGAAACCCCTTTTAGGCTATTTTGATCCATCTACTAGACAATTGATTGTCAAGGCGGCCACTTTGTCTAGGCTTGATTATGCCAACTTGCTTGTTTGGGGGGCAAATAAAGCCAAGATCATGCGCCTACAAAGGGTCCAAAAAATGGCGGCTAGAGCCCTGTTAGGACTTCCGAGAAGATGCCCCACTTCAGGCGCAATCCGGCACCTTCATTGGCTGCCTGTAGCCAGGCGTAAATAATTTAAAGCTCTTTGCCTGGCTTTCAAAATCTTGAAACTCTCCTCCACGTGTATTCTGACCAATGTGCTGGTACCATACACACCTCCGTGCCACTTGCACTCTCTGGGTTCATGCCTTGCTGTTGTTCTGCAGGTAAAATGCATGTGTGCTGGGGGACGTTCTTTCTGCTGTTTGGCGGCCAAACTGTTGCATTCCCTCCCCATGCACATCTGCAGCCTGGAGAATTATTTGACGTTTAGGAAGGCTATAAAAACTCATCTTTTCCTTGCGGTTTAGGCTCTAGTGTTTTGGTCTGCCTGTAGTAAGCGTCGGGACGCCTCTTCGCCGAGGCAACTATTGCACTATACAAGTCGATCTAACATAACATAACATAACATACACCAAATTGCTGGTTGGTTGCTGCTGATGTGCTGATGAGTTGCTATATTACTCACTAACCAACTACAAAAGGTTCTATTAAGAACTGGAGTCAGCAGCACATGGCGGAGGACGCATCACGCAGATCACTAAAAAATGACCAACTAATACTAAGTAACTATACTACCTACCTACCACCACTATCTTAGTGACAGGACAAAGGAAAGTAGTCCTCTAGTATTACCTAACTTAAGTTCTCTAAAGTCTCTTAGATAATCAGCCCAAGCAAGCGCAAAGTTACAAACAAGTAAGATTAGAAGTATAACAATCACATATTATAAGATTTTTAAATGTAACTTACCTGTATGTAAGCAGCAGCATTCTTGCTATTTGGGAAAAAAATATTTGCAATAAAATAGAACAGACCCCACAATAGTACTATAATTAGTTACTCACCAAGCCCCAAGACCTCAACACCTATCAGGTCCAGCAGGTCCTACTCCCAGTCCAAGATGTCTGACCACTGGTGAGTCAGCTGGTTGTCGGTGCGCCAGACCTCAGAGCAGCAAAACACTGCTCTGCGCACCCCCTCCCAACAGCCCTGATGCTCCTGGGTGCCGTAGCTGGAGCAGGGCCCGCCACCTGCTGCCAAGGTTAAAGGGAGGTGGCGCTGTACAAAAAAAAAACCTCGGAGAACAGGACCTGGGGCTGCACCTCTTCCAGGCGCTGTCTTCCGCAAGGAAGCCGGATTCTGGTCTGGTCGAACTAGCCTTGGACTTACTCTTCTTACTAGCCTTAGTCATGGTTCTGGGGGAGGCGGGTGGAAAAGAAAATGTAGAAGTAAAAAATAAAGTCAGGGGAAAAAGTAGCAAAGTAAAAAAAAAAACAAGTAATAGAAAAACAGTACAAAAACACAGTAAAAGTAGAAATAAAATGCAAAATATACACTTAGGGAGAGAGAGGGATAGATAAAAAAATAAGAAAAGAAAAACAGTGTAAGAAACAAAGGATTGAAAAGATTTGAGAGAGATGAAAAACAAGCCCCAGAACCATGCAAAGAGTAGAAAAACAAGATGGCCATACCCATTGGCGACCGCATGGTGAAGTTTGCACGATATTTCACCCGAACACGCAATCCGCGTTGTTGAACGTTAGAAACGTCTCCTGAGCATACGCGAGCATGTGCTAGCATGCGGAACAAGCAACTCTGCATGCTGGCGGAACTCCGCATAGCATTGCACACTTTTTTTACGGCTTCGTGTAGGTTCGCGTAGCGTGGCTATGCGAACTCCTCCCGGGCTTAGCTCTGGTATAACACCAGGATTATGGGCTACCCTCTCCAACACTCTCTTAACTGCTTTGTTTGCAACATATGTTCTGCTGCTTCTTGCTGGCGCGCCTCAATTTTATCACCGCGTAGTTATGAAGGTGTTTTATATCAGGCCGAGGTTTCGGTTATAAGTGCTTTATTGGAAGGCCTCAGTGCATCCGCAGCCTAGCGGCCGCAACCCAGGGGATGTGCTCTGTACTACCACCGCAAGAATTTCTAATGTCATTCAATACCCTCTCAGCCTATTTCTTCTTTGCCTCATTGCTGCATTGCTCGTTTATATGTTGTGAATGGCTGTGCTTTTGATTGGGTTGTTAGCTTGCATGTATAAGTCGAGATTCCAGCTCATTTTTTGTAGATTTAAGGCCTCAGAGTTTTCTGCTGGTCCGGCCTGTTTGCTTTAGGCAAGGCCCTAGAGGCTGACATCGGTGCCCAGCGGATCGACCGCTACTGTGTTCAGCCCCTTAGTGGGGCCACCTCTGGTCTCGGGCCTGCTGACATCCTTCTGTGCCTCCAGCTGTAGGCATCCCATCTTTGCCATGCCACTCATCGTGGCCAGTAGCTCCACTCTTTATCCTGTTTGAGGTCTCAACTCTCAGGAGGTTTATCCTTATGTGAACCTCATCATGCTTTGGAACAGTTTCCAGTTTTATGTATATGATTGACACCAACTTTCTCTTGACAATGGATGTCGAGCTGAATGTTGCGGATCCATTGTTCCAACAGTCGACTCTGAAAGAGAGGACTGGGTGTGCCTCAGATGTTTTGAAATTCCTCCAGGAAAACCCTGAAACTTACCTAACGTTGGGCCTCACTTTTCTGGATGCCAGTTGTCAAATGGGTCCTGTGCCAGTTTACATGCTGAGAAACATGAGTTCCAAAGTGTATTCTGTCCTCATCTGGCTCCTCAGGTTCCTGCATTTAGTTTTGGTTAAGATCCCAATGACAATGTTTTCCTTGGTCGATCAAGAGGCGTGTATCGCGGGGAGAGTCACGCGAGCACGTCGACCAAGATGGCCGCCACCGCCGGAGCTCCGTAAGTCTCCCGGCCAATTAGCCGGAAAACGACGATTTTTCAGTCAGGAAGCGCAATATTATAGCGGCGCTTGTTGTTTCTCAATGTCTCCTACCTTCTGCTCGATTTCTGGGCGATTTCTTGGGGGGAAGTGCTCCTGCTGGCTCCTCGGTCCTCTCCCCTGCCGCTGCTCCAGCTTCTGCCGGCTTGCTCTGCTTAGGGGGCGGAGAGCTCATGAAGAAAGGGCCTGGCTTTGGCCTGGCCACACCCACGACCCAGTTTAGCTGCTGCACCAGTCCTTTTGAAGAACATTTGGGGAATTTCACATCCTTTTTCCCTCATATTTATTAAATTTTGAGGTGGTTTTTCTTTTTTTGCATTTTTCTGACGCAAAAGGTTGTTTTTTCACCTCAAGATGGAAAATAAAAATTTGTCTACTAATAAAAGGAAACAGCAGATTTCACCTCCTCCAACTATGTCTAAGGTTGTTGAATCTTCTGAACCTTCCCTTGCTCTAATTTTGGAGGAAATTCAAGCGCTGTGTCTGAATACCGATACTATTGCCACTGAAGTGAAAAATGTGCGCAAAGATATGGCTTCTATCTCCATGAAAGTGTCTGATAATTCTATCAAAATTCAGGACAATAAAAATAAATTGGATGCTTTTACTCCTTTGGTGAATCAAATAGTACCAATGCATACTCAACTGCTGGAATTGGAAAACCGTAATAGACAATACAATCTACGTATTTTCAATCTTCCTGAAGAGGTTGAAGGATCTGATTGTCACTTATATCTAGAGTCCTTGCTTCCTGGCCTCCTAAATATCAAATTTCCTGAAAAATTTGAAGTAGATAAGGCTCACAGAATTCCCTCACATAGGAATCCTCGTCACACTAAACCCAGGCAAATGATTTTTAAGGTTCTGCAACACCATCATTTGGTCCTTATCAGGAAAGCAGCAAGAGACATTCCCTCACTCTTAGTAGATGGCTGTAAAATCTTTATCCATCAAGATTTTGCTAAGGAAACGGTTGCTATTCGCAAGGAATTTTCCTCTTTTCGTCCACAATTGCGAAGCCTTGGTTTTAAGTATGGTCTATTTGATCCCTCTATGATGAGAATCTGGAAAGACACCTTTTCTAAATCTTTTCATCGTCCTGAAGATTTGAGACTCTTTCTGGATCAACAAGCTTCACCGTCAATGGACACTCATGATCCTGTTACTTGAAGGCGTCTACTCTGATTTCTCCTGACATCTATATCTCTCTCTCTTCACGGGCTCCAATGGTTTCTATGGCCATGCTTGAGGAACGTGTGTGCGTCTCTATGTTCTTATTTATGTTCATGTTTCTTGTTTGTTCTTTTTCCTTCCTTTTGTGTTTCTCCCTTTTGTGTCCTTCCTTTTCTTGCTCTCTACGAAGAGTTACTCTTTCTCCGTGGCTGTTTTTCATTTCCTCTTCCTTTGAATCTTTTTCTATCCTCTTCCTTCTAATTCTTAATGGCTAATACTCATACTGTTAAACTTGTTTCACTTAATGTCAAGGGCCTGCGGCATCCAGTGAAATGCACGAAAATCTTGGACTACCTGGGTGCGTGCAAAGCTGACATTTGTTTTCTTCAAGAAACGCATGTTGATGATAAAATTTTGCAATATATGAGGAAAAAGTGGGTGGATAATATTGTTTCCTCGCCTGCGCTGGGGAAGAAAAATGGTGTTGCAATTTTCTTTGCAAAACGGTTACACTGTCAGATTCTTAGTACGTTTAATGACACAGAAGGTAGATATATTGTGGTTAAGGTGAAAATTTATGACTCAACCTTCTATTTGCTTAATATTTATGGCCCTACGGCTGATGACCCTTCGTTCTGGTCTACTATAACTACTGAAGTTCAGAAGTTGGGACAAGTTCCTTTGATTGTTGGGGGGGATTTCAATGTGATTATTGATCTGTTATTAGATAGGCTTTCCTCTACAAAATTCCGACCTCCTAAAGTTTTTTATGCCTTTAAATCTTTTCTTCGCTCCACCAAGTTCGCTGATATTTGGAGAATACACTTTCCTACTGATAAATGGTTTTCCTTTTTCTCTAATTCCCATAATTCTCATTCAAGGATTGATTATTTTTTGCTTTCGCCTTCTTTACTCCAATCAGCTGCCAATCCTGTTGTAGGTAATATTGATATCTCGGACCATGCCTTAATTTCCTTTGTTTTAAATATTTCCTCTACTTTTACCAAACAAAATAGGTGGCGTATGAACACGAATATTGTACTTAATGATACGCATAAACCTAAACTATTACAAGCTATTCAGGACTATTTTTTATTTAACCCTGAAGGTTCAACTTCAATTGTCAATAGATGGGATGCATTTAAGGCCTACATTAGAGGTACCACAATTTCTATTATGGCCCATGAAAACAAACAATTTAACTCTAAGGTTAAACTCTTGGATAAACAAATTGCTAAATATGAACGTTTATTTATTTCTTCTAATGACCCTCAACACAAATTTAAACTACATAAGCTTCGTTATGAATGTAATGCTCTACTTAGTACTAGAGCTGGGATTCAACTTGCAAAATCCAATGCTAAATTTCGCTTTATTGCCAACAGGTCTGGGAAACTCCTTGCAAACTATTTACGGATTAAGAAGGATAAGACTCAAATAACCTCGATACGTGGTGCTCATGGCCAAGTTGCTATTTCCCATAATGATATTGTCCAAGAATTTTTAACTTTTTACTCTACTTTATATAATAAACCTGATCCCTGTGATGATTCTTTAATTGATTCCTTTTTAAATAAATGTAATTTGCCTCAAGTTTCTCCATCCGATAGACTAGCTTTAGATTCCCCAATTACTTGTGATGAGATCTTACTTGCTATTTAGGGCCAGATGTAGGAGGCCATTTACCGACCGGTAACGGCCGATTTCGTCCGTTACCGACCGGTAAATGGGTATTTGGGATGTAGGGGCATCATTTTACAGATTCGGTAAATTTACCGAATCGGTAAATTTACCGATTCTGTAAAATACCGAATCGGTATTTTTACCGAATAGGTAACTACCAGATGTAGGTGGGACTCTTCAGAGTCCCTAAAGCCTTACAGATTCGGTATTTTACCACCCAATCCAATTGGGTGGTAAAATACCGAATCCAGGTGTGCATGCACATGTGTGCATGCACACCTAGCCATGTGACAGACAGACATGCCCTTAGGGCATGTCTGTGTGCCACATGGCACACATGCCCGTCTTTGGGGTGCTAGAGGGTGTCAAAGTGACACCCCCTGCACCCTTGCTGAAATCGGCATTTACTGAATCGGTAAATACCGATTCGGTATTGCCCATTGATTCCTATGGGCTTCAAGGCCCATAGGAATCAATGGGCATTACCGAATCGGTATTTACAGAATCGGTAAATACCGAATCTTAACGATTCGGTATTTACCGATTCTGAAACACCTACATACCCCCCCTCTATTTTACCACTTCTTAAATACCGAATCGGTAAAATTCGGTATTTAAGAAGTGGTAAAATAGAATTACCTACATCTAGCCCTAAATCACTTCCTAAGAATAAATCCCCAAGCCCGGATGGTATCCCGGCTGAATTTTATAAAGAGTTTAATTCTCACCTTTTACCTTATTTAAGTGCACTTTTTTCCCATTTTGGTTCCTCTGGTACTATTTTGGGCTCCTTTACGGATGCTCTAATCATTGTTTTGCCCAAACCTGATAAGGACCCTACCCTGGTTTCTAATTATCGTCCCATATCCCTAATAAACCAGGACTGTAAGCGTTATGCTACAATCATTGCCACTAGATTGGCTCCTATCCTTCACTCCATCATTCATCCAGATCAATCTGGTTTCATGAAAAATAGATACTCTGCAAATAATACCAGAACGCTTTTACACGTTATTGAACAGAGTTCTCACCTTACTTCTCCTGGGGGAGTGATGGCTCTAGATGCAGAAAAAGCATTTGACAAAATTCATTGGCAATTTTTATTTAAAACTTTATTGTCTTTTAATTTTGGTACCCATTTTATTCATATGATTTCTGCTTTATATTTTGCCCCTACTGCTCGTTTGTTTATTAATTGTCAAATTTCTACTCAATTTCCACTCTTTAGAGGTACTAGGCAGGGTTGTCCCCTTTCCCCACTGTTGTTTTTATTAGGAATTGAACCTTTTCTTAATTATGTCCGCTGCTGTGATACTATTCAAGGTGTTGTGATAAATGATGTCACTGTTAAAACTTTAGCTTACGCAGATGATGTGTTATTGTTTCTTAGCAATCCTCTTTCCTCTGTTCCCTCCCTCTTAGGCATTATTACAAATTATTCTCTTGTTTCAGGTTACAAATTAAATGTAAGTAAGACTGAATTTTTTCCTTTAAATGCTTTTTGTACTCCGGATATGCTACCAAACGCAGATATTCTTTGGCAAAACATTAAGCTTAAGTACTTGGGTATCCTATTTGCCTCCTCATTGCCTGCTACATTAAAACTGAATAAGGATTTTATACTTGATTACATCAAAGACAAAACGTCCAAATGGTCTTCCCTTTATCTCACCTGGTGGGGGAGAATGGAGGCTGTAAAAATGAATATTGCACCAAAAATCTTTTACTCTTTGGCTATGATTCCCACTCAATTTCCCCTCAAATTCTATAAAGATATTGATAAACTGCTATCTAAATTCCTTTGGTCCAACAAAGTTCCTCGTATTGCTTACAGAAAATTAAAACTCCCCAAGCCCCAGGCGGGATTTGCCCTTCCGGACTTTTACCTCTACCATAAAGCTTTTATCTTAAAATAAAGGTCCTTGTGGTTTACAAATTAAAATGTGGTCAAACCTCCAATTTGGTTAGATATTAAATCCTCAATTGTACGTCCCTTTACATTGCTCTCTTTGATGTCAATGTCCTCTGCTTCCAAGGTTGTTCATAGGTCATCTATACTTAAATCCTCTAGATTAATACTTAATGATTTAGACTCTAATTTTAGATTACCCTTACTCTCTACAGTCCACTTGTCTTTATGGCATAGTGCTCTACTTAAACTAAACAGAAACATTAACTTTTGGTCCTCATGGATTTCAAAAGGAATTTTATATCTTAAAGATGTATTTTATGGCAATGCCTTTATTCCTTTTGAGCAACTACAGTTACAGTTTGATAACCCGGCTTCTGATTTTTCAAAATACCAATCTTTATGTAACTCTATTTTGGATTCCTTTCCCGATGGTATTCCCTCTTTCACCACTAATGACCTTTTGATTTATATTAAGGCGGTTACGTCATCCTCCAAAGCTGTCTCTGTTTTTTCTAAAAAAACTTTCCACTTTCCAGGGCTCCAATGTTGGTGCAATCTCATCTTTTTGGAATAATGAACTTTCCATTTCCCTATCAGATGACTCATGGTCCTTAATATGGCTCAGCAGTATCTCCGGTTGGCTTCAGGTGTCCCTTTATCAGACTAATGCTTATATTTTATTTAACGCTCTATGGACCCCATTTCGATTAAGTCATGCAAAATTAATACCATCTGATGTTTGTTGGCACTGCAATTCAAGTTCTGGATCACTTCGTCATATGTTATTTGAATGTCCAATTATTATGAAATTTTGGTTGGATGTTTGGAATGTCATTCTGAAAATCTTGCCTTTACATGATGATATTTCTTATGCTGTGTTAATATGCAAATCGGTTGCCCTTTCCCATCCTCTTAATGAATCAGAGACAAAGTTATTTAATTTTTTAATTACAGCTGCTTTAAAATCCTTTACTTTTTGTTGGAAGGACGCTTCTTCTCTTTCAGTTCATGCTTGGTGGTCTTGGATTACCTTTACAAGAAGAGGATCTCAGCTGTCCCTTAAAGGCGTTACTCACAATTCACAGTCATTTCAATCCTTTTGGTCTCCTATTGATTTGTATGTTCTGCAATGATATGTTTAGTATGCTTTTATGTATCTTGGTGATTAATTTCCCTTTATTTGCCATCTTTTTTGTATTCAATTTACTGGTAACTGTATATTTTATGATTTTATGATTCTATGATATGTTCACTCCTCCGCCCTCCCCTCCCTTTTCTCCCTTTTCCCTTCCTCTTCATTTTTTGATTATTGCATTTCATACTCATCACTTAATCATTTACGCATGTAAGATTTATTCTTTTTGTATTGTACTTGTTTATTCTTTTGTTCAACAAAACTTCAATAAAATCATTTTGAACTTAAAAACGAGGCGTGTAACGCTTTTATGCTATTGCTTCTGGTCAGGACCATGATACGCCATTGTATCCAGGTTTAACTCGTTGTATACCCGAGTTCAGCTTGCATGTCATGCTGCTGCATCGTGGCCAGTGGGTGTTGGCAAGTTAAAGCTTGTATGCACTCACCTTGGGACTGTTCACCTGTTGACTAGGAGTGAATTCAAGTAAGCTGCATAAGTAAAATTGAACATAATGTTCAAATGTATCCAGCAGACAAAAAGGTAAAAATACATCCCTTTCCACTCTGTTAGATGTCAAATTATAATAATATGCTCACTTATGTAGCGCCGTTTACAAATTGTCCTACATCTATTAAGAGTTGATTGTTTCTTAACGGTACTGATTTATCAACATAAGAAGGATTATAGAAAGAGGGTAAGAGAGGGATTTGAACCTGGGGCCTTTAGATCACGCCACACCTCTACAATTAATGTACATTATTCCACTGACATGTCCTACAGAATCTCATGCACGCACAATCTGCTGTTACAAATGGATTGCAATTTTGCTTTAACTTTCCCAGCCTCTTAAACAAGCCTCTCTTGAACATGCTGAGAAGCAAAAAAAGACATTTGCTTCAATCTGAACCATGTAATTAAGTTGAGAATGAGGGCCGTGTTTTCCATCTGTGATAATATATGTTATTTGCTTCCAATCATTTTAAAAGCTTGAGGGGCAGCAAAAGTAATACAAGAGGGACTGAGGTGAACATTCACGCAAGGGTGTGAGGATTAGTCAGGTAGCCACATGGGTGAATTATTGGTTTTATTTACATTTAACTGTTCGTCGTGCGGGGCAGCGAGTGAGGCTTTGAATTGCTGGTTTGATTGAGGCATAAAGTGTAACACGTGTCTCTCTACTGATTACAATTACAATATTCCCCATAGCCCTCTGTAATTGCAACCCATTACATGTGCAATCTTCACTTAAAATGTGCTGTTGAAGAATAATTCTGTACAATGATTATTACAAGCCATACAGGTTGCTAACGTCGAGATTGTGTATTGGTGAATGCCGTACGCAGGTATTGGGTGCTGCATTCCAAATGTCAACAATGGATACTCATTTAGACTCAGCTTTCGGAGAATACCTGTTTTTATTCGAGTGATCTAATACCGTATCATACAATTTTATCAAAGCCTGCCTTGAGGGCTCTGAAATCTCTAGCTTGACTTCATGGGCTAAAGTGTCATTAGTAGGTTTAAACTACATTTCATCCCATATTAAGAATCGGACCACTTTTTTTATTTCTCTAGGTGATTAAATATTCTGGGCCAGATTTACGAAGCCGTTGCCTGGCTGCTGCGTCGTGCAAGGCGACGCAAGGCAACAAAAAGGCTTAAGTCAGATTTACGAAGGCACACAAAGCCACATTGCGTGGCTCTGCATGATTTAGTAAATCCAGAATACCGCTAAGTAGCGCAAATCGCTGGCTTGCGTTAATCTGCATTGGGAAGGCATTCCATGGATGGAGTATTGGCCTTTTCATTCATCCCCCTATGGATTTTGACACAATCCCAGATTTTGTAAGGGTAGTAAAACAAGGATTGCGGCAGAATGGTGCGCCTTCCTAACGGAGGTGCAACAAGGAGCAGTATCTGCCTTTCTCCTCTATATTTCCTCTTTCTATGTGTGATGTGTTCTGAAACGGAAAAATGCCGCTAAGGATTGTTTTTGTGCAGGAAGGTGTCCTTTCCTGCACAAAAACTGTCCTTCCTGTAATGCAGACACTCTTGCACCATGGTGCAAGGGTGCCTGCGTTGGTGCTAGGCAGCACTTAGTCAGTCAGCGCAGGGAGACAGCAGGAATGCGTCATTCCTTAGTTCAGGGCTTAATTTGTAAAATATGAAGTGCCAGGGCTCTGACAAGGAGGCCACTGCAGCTTGCACAACCCATTGCCCTTGTCAACGCTGACAAAACAACTACTAACCATCTCTCCGCATGTAAATGTGACAGTTCAGATTACTCCCGATCGCCAAAGCTGGGGAGGTAGGTATTAGTCATCAGTCGGTCAGTCAAATACACTTTATTCGATTTGTTAAAATCATAAAAGGCATAAAATATTTACAGACATATATATTTTTTTAAATACAGTATAACACATCATGAGACAGTTTATGTTTTTGGGGCAAATTTTTAGAATTTCTACAAAAATTTAATTATAAAAATGTCATTACAATAGGGAAAAACCACAGAGGTGGCCACAAAGTTACCAAAATATTCATGTTTTGCGTGATTTAGTTCTAGATGCAGCTACCAAGAAGTTTGCTACGCTAAATATAACAAAAGTGCTGCCTAAGTTTGAAATTTAAAAAAAAATTGAAATTAAAAGTGCTGCCTAAGAACTGCAAGTACATTACGGCAGGCTGCACTTGGGTGAAGCCCTCTGTTCTCAAGATTGGTAACAAAAATTTGGCCCTTTCAACAGCAAAAAACCTACAAAACATAATAAAGTGCGTGGTATTTTGTATAGACACATCATCACATTTGCAAAGCGGAGCTGCCTCTGGTTTAACCCATTTAGGATAAATACCTAAATGAAAGTGAATCAAATTAAAATGAAACTTGGTCAATAGGAACCTGTGGAATGGTTTGGTAACGATACCAAGATATGGCTCCATTGAACGAGAGTGCAGAAGCAAGTAATGTGATCTAACAGTCGGCTTCCTCAATTCCCCTTCCTCACGTGCCGCTCTCGCCCCCTCCAAAAATTGCTTTTTAATCATTCTAATGTCTTCTCTCTTAATGCAGGAGGGAAAATGGAAAAGTTCTGGGCGACCCAGCTTCGCTAAAGATCTTCTAATGTATTCCAGCCAGGGCACCTTATTTGAGTGATCTAGGGACATAACGTCGGCCAAGATTGCGTGGTTAAGAGATAATTCGCTGTTAAGCCATGTCTTGAGACAGAATGTTTTCGGGGCCAGCCTCAACCTGTCTGAAACAAAGTCCAAGCCCACCTCCATATGGGTCAAAAAAGTCGGAGTGGACTGAGGAACAGAGAGCAGAGATCGTAAGAACCTGTTTTCCACCTTCTGGATTATTTCATGGTTTACATAACCTCATAAGGCGGAACCATAAACAGTGATAGCCAAGCATTTGGTGTTGTAGATTTTTTTCATTGCCTCCATCGGCCTGGCCCCCAACCTTCTGGAAAACCCCATCAGTGCTGCAGTTGATCTCGCCACCGCTAAACCCCTGGCTCGAACCTGTGGCCCCCATGAGCCTCTCTCGTCAAAGAGCACTCCTAGGTAAGGAAAAACGGCCACTCTTGACACCACATCGCCCTTACATCTAAAAAGTTTAGATTTTGCCTTTTTACAATGAGGAAAAACCCCAATGGTGTGGGATTTGGTGACATTTACCTTTAAATCAAGTTGGTCCATAAAAGACCCGAATGCATCCAGCAGATGTTGCAACCCAATACCAGTGCAGGCTATGAGAAGTGCATCATCCGCGTATAGGAGGGCAGGTATTTTTGCCTCTCCTATACGCGGGACTTCCCCCTGTACTGCCTCCAGGTGATTACTTAGGCCATTGATATAGATGGTAAAAAGGAGGAGGGCCAGGATGCAACCCTGGCGCACCCCTCGCATAGATTTGAATGGGGTCGTACACCCGCCCTCCTTCGTGACTCTAACCTTTGCGAACAGCTCCTGGTGGAGTGATGCCATGAGGTTTACCAAAGGCCCCTCAATACCAATCTCAAGGAGGATTGCCCAGAGTTTGGTTCTGTTCACTAGGTCGAAGGCAGAGGAGAGGTCCATGAAGGCCAGAAATAGCGACCCCTCCTTGGCTACAGTGTATTTTGCAATCAAAAGATGCAAATTTGAGCACTGCTCGACCGTACCTCTCTTCTCCCTGAACCCATACTGGATGTTGGATAGGCCCCCACAGCTTACCATACTATCCCTTAATTTCACCAAAAGGACTCTGCCCAGAATTTTAATGGCAGAGTCTAGAAAGGATATGGGTCTATAACACCCAGTATCCTCCCTTTGACCTTTTTTAAAGATAGGTACTATTATTGAGGTGGCCCAAGAAGTTGGAATTACTTTGCTATTGGCAGCTGTAAAGACTTTTGCTAGCACTCCTGCCCACAGCTTAGGGGAATGACGATAGAAATCTGCTGGCACTCCATCTGGCCCTGGGGCTTTATTTTTGGAGGTTTCTAGGATGGCTTTCTCCACCTCCTCCTGAGTAAAAGATAGCGGGTCATACTCTGAAGTTATCGGTTGGGAAGTGGATGGGGCAGATGCTAAATCCCCATACACGGATTTAAAATGGGCGAGCCACTTGTCGCCTGGGATGACGCAATCCGTGAGCGTATTGTCCTGGCCAGAGAACAAGGGCTCATTTATCACTGACCAAAATTGGCGACTGTCCCGCAAGACATCCACGGAGAGCAACTTCTCCCATGCGGCTTGCTTGATTCCCTCTTTATGCTCTCTAATGGCCCGCTTATAATCTCTCCTTAGGGTAGCGATAACCTCCCTATTTCTGGGTTTATGGTTTAAAGCAGCCAAAAGGGCTCTATGAGTTTTTGAGCAGTTAGAGTCAAACCAGCGACAGTGATTTTTTGCACCCTGGCCCAGTCTAACTGTTAACTGTATTGATATTTTTAAGCAGATGTCTTTGTAGGCCCCCATTATGTCATGCTTTGACGCTCTAGGGTTTTGACAGGTTGCCACAAAGCCATTAATTTTGGGGAACAGTTCATCATAAAAATCTTCAGGGACCATGTTTACCCACTTAAGCCGCCTGCCTTGGTCCACTGCTCTTAAGGTTCCTGGCCTAGTTTTAACTGAATCTCGCCTGGGTCCGATGGAATCACCCCAGTGTACTTCCAGTGAAACGGGATCATGATCACTAAATGTAGAGGTCAGAGTCCTATATGATGTAACTCTGTGTAGTATCCCGGGAGACACAAATATATAGTCAATAATGGATCCAGGTGACGAACCTTTGTAGGTGATAAGTCTCGGTCCTCCCATACCGCTAAGCGGTTCTGTTAGATTGGCGTTAGCCAATAACTCCTCCAGTGCCTCTCCACATTTAGTGTGCTCGAAGTGCATGCCCTCTAAACCACACTGCCCCTGGGAGTCATTTAAACCACACAACCATCTGCACGGGTGAATGTTAAAATCGCCCATAAGAACGAATTCGATATTAGTGTATTTATCTAGACTGACTACTGACAGAAAGGAATCCAGGTTAATAAGATTATCATTGCTATTTTCCTGGATTCCAGAATTATAAAAATTAATAAACAGAGTTTTCTGAGTCGGGGAAGTCACTCTTTCAACTATTAGTAAATTTGGTGAGGCGTGTTTGATTACCTTTAGGACCCCCTTAAGTTTTAGCGAGAAAAGTAGAATCAGCCCACATTTGGCTCTACCCGCCGCACTCGGGAGAGCCGGCACAACAAAGCTCGAAAAACCATCCGTAAAAGTTGCCACTAACGGCGCAGCTTCTGGAGGTAGGTCTAACTGTGTCTTGCTGCCCAAAAACCTCTTCTGTGCGGGCAACCTATGTGTCGCCGTCTGGCTATCCAATAAGGTAGAGGGTAATGGTGCTACCATAGGGCAAGTAGATAACAAACTACCCGTAGGCGGAGCCAGAGCTCCCTTTGGCTTCCCCTCTGGACTGTTCGCCCCATGCCCAACAATGCCCATGTTATGATTTCCTACACGTGGGCTCTGGCCATTAACCATTTTGTCGATAATGGCACATTTCTTAAGGAGACCTTCCAGGCAGGCGTTTAAGGTCTCCACGATGTCCTTTGCGATGCCGACCAGTAAGGGTTCGATCCGGGCAACAAAAAGCGCCTCCAGCTGATCCCCCATGATGTTGGGAGGTGCACTTAGAGCCCCTGATGCATTTTTTGGTTTCCCTCGTTTTCGCTTCACAGGTAAGTCACTTGGATGCGGGCGTGGGGGTGATTGTATAGTCTGAGGACTGACAGGTGTAGTACCAACTCCCTCCGTCCGGTTGATTGCGGATTTTGCGATAATGACCAAAGGTTCCAAGGGGATATGGATGGTAAGGAGAGTTTCATCAGGATCAGCAGAGACCACTGGGGCCTGGGTATTAGAAATGTTGGACAGGGGGGAAGGTTGTATCAGGCCCAGGTCAAATTCAGCGTTCGCGATTTCCTTATTCAAAGCACCCACAGCAGATGTAAGATATGTCAGGATGGACTGTGAGTGTCTGGCCACCCTCGATTTCCCCCCCCCCTCATCTCTGTTACTGTTGATTTTTCGCTTACCCATTAGGAATTTTTAGGGGGGGGTGGCCCTGCCCTGCCTCCTTCTGCCAACGACTGCCTCAGACTGCCCGCCCTTTGCCGGGCTTCGCCCGGCGCCGCCCGCGCACGTCCCGCGGGGCGGAAGGAGATGCTGGAGATATCCGGTAGGAAGGGGGCGGGGCTGGCTAGCGCTGATGCTTCCCGGGACAGCGAGTCCCTCGCGCTGCTTCTCCCGCCGCCCTGCCTCTCTGCTCAGGGGTCTGTTCACCAGACAGGAATCCTTTCTTCCCTGATTCCCTGGTTGCTGTGGTTGCTGTGCGCTGTGTCTCCCGTGGAGCGGGAGACACGAGGTGATTTTGAATGCGCCCGGTAGGAGGGGGCGGGGCTGGCTAGCGCTGATGCTTCCCGGGACAGCGAGTCCCTCGCGCTGCTTCTCCCACCGCCTTGCCTCTCTGCTCAGGGGTCTGTTCGCCAGACAGGAATCCTTTCCTCCCTGGTTCCCTGGTTGCTGTGGTTGCTGTGTGCTGCGTCTCCCCGTAGGTATTAGTCATTTTTAATGGATATTGTATTTCTAAACAACCCTTGTTCTGCTAATTTCTAAATTAGATGAGCATCACCACCATGTGGTAGACTGTTTTAAGTTTGGTGTTGACAATCAGGTGCCGGTGCCAAGCACCGGAAACCAATTAAGTGCCGGTGCTGAGCATCGGAAAGCACCAGCTCAAATTAAGCACAGGTAAATATGGCGCATTCCTGGTCTTTCCCTGTCATGCAGCGCAGCAAGTTGTCTTACTGCGTTGCATTATGTGATATTTTGATAAATCTATCCCTAGGTTCTTATGAAGATCTGGGTCAAACCTGATAGGTACTTCTCCACACAACCAACTTGGTCATACTTTTGTGCAAGCTTACATGCCCTTGAGGGGCACAAATGGGGATTTAACTGTGACCAGACTGGGAACTGCGTAGTAGGAACATAACATGGCTTAAATGGCTTTCTCTATTGGGTGTTCAATTATGCAAGCAAGTTGGATAAGTTCCTTTTTATCCAGTTATCCCTTCCTACCAGGTCATTAGCCCAGGGGCAATTTCAGGCCACCCATTTTATGATGTTCTATTGATAAAGTAGATAAAACCGCCCTCATGGCATATGAAGTGAACTGCACCCCACTATCTGTGAATAAAATGGAAGGAATACTTTTAAAAACTCAATTAACCCATCTGTTGTAGAATGGCTTACCACCTTAGACACAATCCAGTGTGAATGGTAATCTATAATTACTTACATGAACCACTTGGGAACACCTTTCTTATTGATGGAATCAATAACGTCAAATGCTAATTCATCCCATTGTACCTTAGGAATGGATGCCAAAGCTAAAGGAGAACTGTGTTTTATTTTTGTCTTAATACTATGAGCACAAATGGTACATTCTTTTACTTTATATTCTACTAATGAATTTATTTTAGGGAACCTATAATTAGATTTTAGTCTGGAGTTGATAAGGCTTCTGCATAATTGACCTTCATGGACGAGGTCAATGATCTTGTTTCACAGCTCAATAGGAGATATGACTTCCTTGAACATTTTGTCATCCATTATGTTCAACTCATTCCTGATCTCCTAGCAATCTTTTAACTCCTCACTAAATACACCACATTTAGAAGGCCAACCCTGGACAATGTAGATCTTCAGCAGATTCAATATGGCATATGTATTTGTTAATTTTTTGAATTTATCCTTGAAAATTGATGGATTTTAAAATTCCATCACAAGCTTTTCATTCACTTCGAAATTATCTTCTATGTCTAAAGGTGATCTTGAAAGAAAATCATCCACTAAATTGCGATCACCAAGGAACATACTCTAGTTTGTAAAAAAAAACGTATAACACATTTGATAAGGTGTGAAGTGCTAGTGTCTGCTCCTTTAGTTGTGGACATGTGGGTAAGGGGGTTATGATGTTCACAGCGTGTATTATAGACCCCGTCTTTTTCCACTACAGAATAGTTACATTTGGACTTTGAAAATGTGTGAGAAGCAAATGCCAAAAGTTTTGCCTTTCTCCTTTCTATTTTGGATAGTGTGACCCCCTAATCCCTTATTGCTAGCATCTGTTGTTAGAATGTTTTTCCTATTGGAATACAAATTTCCTGAAAGGGTGGTTTTTTACACACTCAAACAGCTTCTGACATTTGTCATCCTGATTGTTTTTACATTTTCAATAACTCTCTGAAATCATAAGTAATTTCTGGAGGTTTTTTGGGACAGAAATTAGATATATATTCCACCAACTCGAAGAATAACCAGTCCCAAAAACAACTTCAGTTCCTCCTTAATAGTGGGATGGAGAGCGTGTTTTACAGCATCCGACTAACTCATTTTCGGCTTAAGTCTATTTGTTAATATGGTATCACCCAGATAGTCCACAGATCTAATTCTAATCTGGCATTTGTATCATTTTGGTGTGAGACTAGTGTCCCTTAACTTGGCTAACACTAAACACAGTGTGTTGTGGTTCCATAAATTAGGATAACATCCTGAAAACACAGTGTGTTATGAAGGGCTGATAATATCTTCTGCATGATTTTTTGAAGCACTTCTGCTGCTGAGGCAAGTTCGAATGTCATTCTGCAAAACATGAAAGTCCATGATGGCATGATGAATGTAGTTGGACTCAGGAGTGAGTTCAATCCGGTGACATGCCATGGATTAAGTCAATGACACTGAAGCAGGTTGCCGATCCAAAGGTACCTAACATGTCATTTATATTGGGTAATGGATGTCCTCATGATATTGTTCAGGTCACAAAAGTCTAGGCATCTGTGTGTATGATCACCATGGTTATTCCTAACCAGAACAACCACTCTGGTCCGTCTTTGAGTTGTATTATGTCCAGCGCTGTAAGGCAATTAGGTTCTCTTAGAGGGAGAGTGGAACATGGCAAGCCCTGTGGACTACAGACTTCACATTACATTTTAATTTGATCTTGCACTGGAAATCTTCCATTAGCCTAAGTTCACCAGTCAAATAGTTCTGGAAGCAAATTGCACACTTGTTTACCTATTTTCGACCTGTTTGCTACCAGAACTTGTTCAGGACTGTTGGGATCCAGGGTTATCCCAAGTTCTTTTTGTTGTTGCCACCGAATATGATTTTACTTTTCTTCAACTATATAACCTTTAACAAACGTATCGATGACAGAAAAGAGAAACCTTCCTACGATTGATGATTTCATCTTCTTAATTAATGGTACCAAATGAAAACCATAAAATTCCCAGAGAAAAATACTCAAATTTATTCTTTTGGTCTAGAAGTGCTGCCATTCGGAAGTGAGGAGGCACATCTCCCAGTGAAACATTGAACAGAAAATCTCTATTTTTTGAGGATTGATGTTCTAAACACCCCTGTATGTAAATCCCAGGTCCTAGCTTATAGTTTTTTTTTTCATAATTCTTTTTATTAACAAATTGAATGAACGTCACAAGGCAAATTACATTACAAATCATTTTACAGTCTAGTACCTCCACATATTCATAGGTACCATATCCACATGCATGTTAGGTCAAAGCTCAGTTTTTAACCTCCGGTCTACGTTTGATCATTGTGAGTTGGAATTTTTGGAGGCACCTTTTAGCTTCCACTGTGATGTCTTGTGGGAACACCTCGCTCATTACTTTGTGCACCTCGCTCCAGTAACTCTGTAGATGCATGCATTCCCATAATATGTGGATACTTGTTTCCTCCATGCCACAGCCCCTTATACATGCACTATCGCTCGCCCTTCCCATACACACCAGACCTGGCCCAGTGAAGTAGATACGTTGTAGGATCTTTAGCTGCACAAGCCTCAGTCTGGCTGCTATAGCCACCTCACGAGGTGAGGTGATGGCTATCGCCCAATCTTTGTCATCATGTATGATGCCATCCCTTTCCCACTTTTCCCGGAGCTTCAGGAGGAGTTTGCCAGAGTGGTTGACTAACTTTTTGTAAGTGAGGGAGATGGCGTTCGTTGGCAAGTGACCGTCCAAAATACGGTCCTCCAAGGGGGAGGCCTCTGGAGGGGTCACTCCCTTTTGGAGACAAGACTGCAGTGCATGTCGCATTTGCATGTACTGAAAATATTCTGTAGGGGCTAGGTCATACTCAAGGCGGGAAACGATTTAACCTCCCCCTTCACCCAGAGAACGGCAATTTTTGAAATACCTTTAAGGTCCCACTTGTCGAAGCCTCTAGTGGACCAAAGATTTCCAAGCAATTCAGAGTCCCACAGCGGGGTGGCCAATGTCACCTTGCTGTCCCAGCCCAAGCTTCTGGTAGCTGTTTGCCATACCTGTACCGAGTGTCTCATGGGCCCGGTCAGGTGGCGCCTCGCGGCAGCAGAGTAGAGCGCTCAATTTTAATTTTCCCCTGGTAGCAACCACCGATCCATAGCGTAACCCGGGTTGTTTGCTAGTCTGTACATATAATGATTAAGGGCTGCCAAGTGTGCTGCCCAGTAGTATTTCTTTAGGTCGGGAAGGCTGATTCCACCATCGTACCAGGTAAGATTCAATTTGGGCAATGCTATGCAGGGTTTTCCGCTCCAGAGCAAGCTCCGTAGCATGCTTTCAATTTCTTTAAAATAACTTCTGGGACCACGGTCTAGCGAATTCTGCAACACGTAGAGGAACTGGGGGAGGGACATCATTTTGAATAGGGAAGCTCTTCCCAACAGCGAAAGCGGAAGTGCCTTCCTTTCTGAATCACTCCTGAGTCTCCGTAGGGGTGGGAGCAGGTTGTGAACATATCTACTGGAAGGGTAGGCCGTGATGTAAATCCGAAGGTATTTTAAGCCCTGCATGGTAATCTGTATCGGACAGTACCTGGGTAAGCCTGTTAGTGGCCCCAGAAGAACGTACAGCATAGATTTAGCCCAATTGATTGAGTATCCAGAGTACCTACCGAAAATGGCAAAGATGTCCAGTACCGCAATCACAAAGGCTTTTGGAGAACAAAGGAACAGCAATATATTGTCAGCATATAACAATATTCTATCCTCCCACATGTCCGCCCATCTAAGTCCTTTTTTTACCGGGTCTTTCCGCACCCAGGACGCTAAAGGTTCCAAGGCCAGAGCAAACAGGAGAGGGGAAAGAGGACACCCCTGTCGGGTTCCTCTACTAAGACTAAAGACCTCAGATTTTTTATTATTTACCACAACTTGGGCTAAAGGTTTCAAGTAGAGGAGCTGCACCCATTAAATGAACCGGGGTCCAAAACCCATCTTCTCGAGGACTGCGAAGAGATATGGCCATTCAAGCATATATCGAACGCCATTGTAGCGTCTAGTGATACGAGTATCGCTTCTTCCTCGATTGTTGTTGGTCTTCCCATTACCCCGTGTACTCTGCATAGATTCAGGGCAATGTTACGCTGGGGCATGAAGCCGGATTGGTCCAGGTGTACCAGACAGTTGATTACTTTAATCAATCGGTTGTCCAGGAGCTTAGGCAAACTCTTGGGTTCAGTGTTAAGCAAAGAGATCGGCCTATAAGAGGCGGAATCTGTATGGGTCTTACCTTCTTTATGAATCACTACTAAGTTAGCCAACCTCTGATCACGTGGCAATTCCCCTCGTTCTATATTTTCCTTGAACATCCTACGCAAATAAGGGGCATGAACGTCTGGTCAGAGTTTATATAGCTTAATCGGCAGACCATTGGGTCCTGACGCCTTCCCCTAGTTAAGGCTTCTGACTGCCTGCGCACTCTCATCTGCTGTAATTGCCCCTTCCAAATATTCTAACTCAGGAGAGGTGAGTTTTGGTAGTGTGATGTATCGTAGGAGATGCCGGGAGTCATGTATTGTATAAGAGTTTGGGGAAGAATATACCTGTTCAAAATGGAGCACAAAAGCATTCGCGATGTCTTGGGGTTCAGTGAGTGTAGTGCCCGATTTGTCTATGATCTCCGGCACCAGTCTACATGCAAGTTTTCTTTTATCTAGCCAAGCAATCAACTCCCCTTCTTTGTCCCGTTGATCATATACACTTCCCAGCGTCTCTCTACCCAGTTCTTTGGCCTTGTTCAATACTAGGGCTTTGTAGCTGTCGCTCTTCAATAATAGGATATGTAGGGTATCAGGGTTCGGTCCCTCAGCTATTTCCTGCACCAGGCGGAAGATTTCTTCCTCCAGTGCCTCCTCTTCCTTGACCTTTTCTTTTCTCACCCCTGCTATTTGGGAGAGTGCCTAGCCTCGTATCACCGTTTTAAACGCTTCCCACAGGGCCTGGTAGGAGTGTACTGAAACCTCGTTTTCTTGAAAGTGAAGTTCTATTGAGGTTTGCAGTACTTCTCATCCCCCTGGGTTTCGGAGGTGCCAAGGATTTATGGGCGCTACTCTGCCCACTCTATGCTGACCTATCACCAGCTGGGCCCACAGTGGAGAATGATCCGCGATACCCCGTGCCATGTGTCTGATTTCTCATATATGGGTCAGGTGGTCCGGGTGGGACCAGCAAATGATCTATTCTGGACTGGCTGTTGTGAGCTCCCAAGTGGAAAGTGAGTTGAATTGTATCTGGATAAAATGCTCGCCACGTGTCCTGCAACCCTAGAGCCGCCAGAAAGTCCGGGAGCCAGAGTTAGAGGAACAGAAGTCTCTCAGTGGATGCCTTTCTTAGGTGCCGCTGACTACTGCGTTAAGATCCCCTCCCACCACCAGGAGCCCCTCTGGTATCGTCAATAGGATGGACCCCAAGTCCTTGAAGGCAAGGCCCTGAAGACCCATGTATACTGACATGAGGGTCAACACGTTCCCCTCCCATTGCCCTGTGATGCCCATGTATCTCCCCCCTGTGTCACTCCACGTGGACTTCACCATCATAGGAAAGGAGTTCTTCAACAGGATCCCCATGCCTCTCGACCTGGAAGTGAAGCTAGAGTGTGCAACTAGCGTGTATCTCCAACGGTTTTGGGCCTTGCAAGTGTTTCCCACCAGATGGGTTTCCTGGAGCAATACTACATCTGGGGCCTGCCTCCTAATGTACTGCATTACCATTGTCCTCTTCACTTTATCTCCTAAACCATTTACATTCCAGCTCATCAATTTAAATTCTTTATCCCAATGCATGTTGCTAGGCAATTTACGTGACACCTATGTTTCTGTGCTGCAGGACTGCCATGCCTTGCCGATTCAATAAAAAACTACAGCTTTTCTTCAACCCCTTCAAACTCCCCCACTCCTTGCTCCCCTGCATTCTGGGCTCAGAACTGCCCATAACTGTTAAAATGCAGAGTGCCTGTCGCCCGTAAAACAAACTAAATGAAGAAAATTGGGGGAACAACCTCCCTCCGCCCTCTCCCCACTTGCCCCAATCCGCTTCAGTCCGTATTTTCCCCTGGGTCAGGTCACATCGTACTTATGTTCTATTCCCCAAGCCCTTCGTAAGTAAGCCAAGGATGCCTAGCCAAAACCCAAGACCAATCAACTAGTTAAAGTGTGCATAATACAATATAAGTCCCAGTAAACCTCCTAGAGTCTCTGGGAGCTGCGATCCGCTGCGCCTTTCTATCCATCCAGCCACTCAGCCACCTGCCTCAAAGAATCTGTTTTTTCCACCTGCTTCCACCCGCAGGCGAGCCAGGAACAACATTGCACATTTAAGTCCTTTATCTCTCAGTATATTCTTGACTCCCACGAATGGCCTGCGTTGCCTCTACACCATCTGAGTGAAATCAAGAAGAAATGTCACCTCCAAGTTCTCTAATCGAATGGGCGGCGCCACTCTAGCTGTCTGTAGAATTGCATCTCTTTCTCTTTAGTTTAGGAGTCTAGCCAGTTTGGGGCGGGGGGAGCATGGGCCTCGGTCTTCCCCCTGGCACCCTGTGCGCTCTCTCCAAGACAAACATGTTAGACAGGCCCTTAGGTTGCAGTTGCTTGGTAATCAGGTCTTCCACAAAGAGGTCCACAGCCTGCCCCTCATCTTTTTCTGGTACACCAAGGATACGTACATTGTTACGTATACTGCGACCATCATATTCATCCAATTTGCCCTCAGCGGAATTACGGAATGCTTGCAATTCATGGACTTTTTAATTTGTAGCTGGCTAGTATCCCCCACCAAGCTAGTGGTAGTTATTTCAAGCTGTTTACCCTACTTTCTGTTAGTAGCCAAATCTTCTCTGATTAACATGACCTCAGAGGAAATGGCGTCCATCCTCTGTTCCAGGGAGGTGCTAATTCCCCCAATGGCTTCCAGTACATCTTTCAATGTGTGTTCAGGGGTTTCGTCATTAGGCCCTCCCATCCACTTATCCTTGTGTAGATTTTGTTCTGCCATTGCCGCCTTTAAGTAGGTATATTTGTCCAATTTGTTAGTTTGGGTGTTTTTGGGGCCCTTGGCATTGGACATCTCTATCGTGCAGGGGGTGTGACACCATTGGATGGGTTAAGTGGCTTTTCTCCATCGTGAAAACGATGGGAGCCGCTTCACAGACTGTAGTGTATTCCGCCCTCCGGATCCACGTTATGGGCTCTCACTGGCACAGATCAACTCCAGAGGGTTCCCAGATCTCCCTTTGTTCCCCTGCCCGTCGCTGCTTTGGGTTGGCTTTCAACGCTTTTAATTTCTCCCTTGGCCTAATCTCCTGTCTGACCACCCCTATATCTCTCTTGAAGGCCTGTCCAACACTGCGGCAGGTTCCTAGCACCAGTGATTTATTCCAGGTGGGAGGCCTCCCTCTGTATCTGGGTTACTCTATGATGGTAGCTAGACCGCGCCCTGGGGGGTTCATGCTGCTGTGGGCCCAGTCTGTACAGTTCGAGATGACCCATGCCAGGGGCTCCTTCACCTTGCGTGTGCAGTACTTAATGCTCCTGGTGTTTACCCCTCTTTGGAGCAGAGTTGCTGTGGGCATGAGGGCCATGCATGATGGGGTCCTCACCTGGCCCCCCAGGTGCCACTCACTGCGTCTCTGAAGTCCCGGCATCCGGGGAATCACACCGGATCACTCACAGATGAGGGCCCCCTCAAGTCCGCTCTCAGCCCTCCTTCAGCCTTCAGCTGTGTTTCAATGCAGTTCAGCGATACCTTGGGCTCACCGCATACTTTGCTCTTGGTGAGTCATTGCGTCGCTTGTAGTTCCCTTCGAGTCTCGTCTCGGCCCCGGCCTCTGCCGGTCAGCCTCACTGTCTTTGTCCGGGACGAGCTTCAATGTCAGGGATCTTCTTCGCTCGCTGTCTCACAGCGCTCTCGTTGGTGCCGGGGATGTCTCTCCGCACGATGTCCCAGGTTCAGCAATCCCCTTGTGTTCCGGCTCCCAGTAGATCCCAGACGTACTCCGTTAGCTCCTCCACTATCCCGGGCCTCCCCCACACTCAAGTCCCCGGCTTTCTTCGACTAGCAGGCCAGGATTTGGGCGCCGTCGTTTCTCCGGCTTCTCCGGTCACTATGGCTCCATCTTGGGCTCCGAATGTTACCCTGGGCTTCCGGAAGCCGATTCTGGCCCGGGGCACAGATCAGTTTGTCGGATATTTGCGGGGAGAGTGGGTTAGGAGCGAAGAGTTTCTAACCTGCGGCCATCTTAGAAAGTCACGCCCCCCCTAGCTTATAGTTTGACCGTTGGTGTCCATAAGTGATTGTGTAAAACCTTATCAGTGAAAATCTAAGAACCTGATACTAGGGGGAGAGTGTAAGAAACTGATTAAATTGAGATAGCAAATGGCTCAATTATAAGGGAAAATACATTTGAGAGATGAGAAACACTTGATGAGTCCCTCTTCGTACATCAAACTTTACTGCATTTCGAGAGGTAATGATCACAGTAGTATAAGTGTGGAGGAGGGACTGTGTAACACCATGAGGTGGAAGAGGAAATTTATCCTACTAACAACAAACAATAGAAACTTCCAACTCACTAAGGTCAAATGTAATTTCTTCATCTAGCAAAATTGTAGCAGCTGGTATCCCATAGTATCCAAACAGATAAATTGTTTTAACCAGGTAATATGTTTTGGTAGGTAGCTGACGAGAGGGCATTCATCTATTCTGGAAGGATCAATCAATCAGCATGTTTGGATCCTAACGGCCAGGACTTCTAATTGGACTTGATGAATGTAATGGTTGTAGGATGTCAGCTCATTTGCTGCTTTGCTGGCTTTAAAACACTGACTAGAAACCAATGAAAAGAAGGAACAGGAAACCATACCTCCTGCTAAAACATGGTTGTATATATGTGCTATTAGTTATCTTTTCATTACTTCTATACATACTTTATACAATTTGGCAGCAAGGTCATCATCACCAAAGGCCATTCAATTATAGATACTAGTAATCTCCCTATTTTGTCTTCAGAAAATAAATGACAGGTATTATTTACGGGGCAAGCTGGAGAAGTTCTAATTTTCCCCCAAAAGTCATCTGGTTGCACTAGACACCTCAGGATTGACTAGATATAGCTGATGAGAATGTGATTTGTTTTTAAAATTCATAAGGTCCTCTCCTCCAGACTACCAAGTCATGTACCCTCAGGTGGGAACACAAGCAACCACACACCAGTTTCGCCTATTTAGGCCTCATCAGTGAGAAACAGCTTGAGTCCTATCGCATATAAGGCATAAGATCCATGTCTAGGAATACACGTCTCACTTAGAGCATCTACTGCAACAAACAACAAAGGGATGGAGGAATGCTTGAATTGATCTCAGCACTCAGCAGTTTTTCAGAGCTACATTTCAGTAAATTTTTACCCCCAATTATGCCATTCTAAATGGAGACCAGCCACATACAAATCATTCTTGGTCTTGCTCTATTAAAAAAAAGTCCAGCCTGAGCTGCATGGCAAGGTCTCATTCAAACAGGACAATAAGCAGCCCAAAACTGGTTTCAGCCTAATTAGTCCTCATCAGTGAGGCCGAGGTCACAATGAGTCTACACCGACATCTGGGCATACCTGTCCCACTTAGGGCATCTACTGGAACAAACAGCAAACCGGAGGAAGGAATGCTTCACTTAATCTCAGCCATTGGCAAATGTTAGAGCCCATTCCAGTCACTTGTTTGTCAACAACTATGCCATTCTAAACAGAAACAGCCATATTTAAATTTGGCTAGTAAGAATCAGGTCTGTCTCCTAGGTATAGACCTTGTCTTCCATTTTGAAAGAAAAGATACTTGCCTACACCTTTGTGTTGCGCTCCAGGATACTATGTTCTTGAAGGGATGTATAAAACGTGCCCCAATTAAGGTAAATGAGGTCTTACTGCTCACAAAGATATTCTTTTGGGGGTAGAGAGGTATGTTGTTGGTCTGAGTATCTTTTACCACTGATAACTTCAGGAAAACTATCACTCTCGATTTTCTACCATTTCCCTTGAAGGTTGACTCCATAATTTCTGCAGAGCACTAAAATGCATCCATTTTTAAATGGCTTAAACAATTCTTCAGTGCTCAGATCAGATTGTGTGACTGTGCTGGTCTTGTTGCTTATGATGGTTTTTGACCAGATTTTGCAGAAACTTGATGTGGCCCCATCTGTAGGGTACCTGAAGAGTCACAAGCGGCCAGAGGAAAGCACAAATGGTCAACCACTGGTATTGCAACACACTCCCATACGACAAACAATGGAGCCAGCAAATTAAAATTCCACTCTATAGGGACTAATATTTCATTATTTAAGTTCACTCACCACTGAGTAGTTATAGTTAGGATCACATTCCCAAAAGGAAATTGATGTTATGGTTTGCTTATAAATCAGGCACAATTTTACAAATCTTCAAAGAATTTTCCACAACAAAGGATCATCCACTTCAGCCTCTTCCTGGAAAGTTTCAGGGCGATCCATCAAGTGGAAGCTGCGACAACGGGTGTTCCCGAAACACAGTTTTCCCATTAATTTTTCATAGGAAAATAAGACACAGCTACAGCCCAAACGGCTGAACGGATTTGCATCAAATTTGGAAGAAGGCTAGAAAGCAGAGCCGACAGGGCTGTAGGGACCCTGGGGCACTCTGTGGCTCCCAATGTTCCGTGTTGTGGGCTCTGGGGCACCCACATAGGGAATGGAGTCCAGAGGGCCAGTATTGGCTTATGGAGGGAGCTGCGCGCTCCCCTCCCCTTTACAGATATTGGCTCCAGGACCACCCCGGGGTATGTGGTTCCAGGGCCAGCAAAGACTCTTTGATGAGTGCTACATGCCCCCTCCCGCTAAAAAGGACCGGACTGTGAAGCTCAGGGATAAGGTCCACATGCCTCCCTCCCAATAAATATAAAAAAAATTTTTAAGGGAATTTCTGGCTCCCGACAGCATCCATGATGGGTGCTGACAGAGGAGCCGGCGGGGTTGCGAGTGCCCTGGGACTTTCCTCAGCCCCCGTAATAAAAGGATCTGGGTGTCCCGGGTAGGCATTGGGACACCCAAAATTAAAAATAGAATAAAAAATGAGCCGTAGGAGCCGCTCATTTATCATTCGATTCTCCTTGAACAATCACCCTATATTGTCCTACAATGCGAGCACTCTTTAAACTTTTTTTTTGGAGCATGGTAATTTCCCTAGAACAACTCATGCCATAAAGTACCTATAACTTGCTCCCTCGCCATGCACTGAAAATTACCTCACATATTACATCACTCGTGACATGTTCTATGATGACATCACTGCAAAATCTGAAATGACATCATTAATGACTAGACTGTGCATGGTGAGGGCGTGAGCTATAGTTACTTTAGCGCATGAGTTATAGTTACTGTCGAGGTTGGGCTGTGTGCAGTGGAGGGCAGGGTAGCAGCAAGATGTTGGGTGCAAAGGCTAGCTGCAGGCCAGGCCCTGTGCCCAAACCCACGCCACGCATGGCCAAAGGCCAAGCACAGTGCGGAATTCTGCACAAGAGAGAGGTTGAGAACATAGCCAAACTGCATCTGTTCATGTCCAAAGGCTGTACGTTGGTGGGGGTTGGGTGCTTGTGGGTTGTTGAGTGCAGGACCTGCACCCAACCCCACACCACACATGGTGATCAACATCTTCCCTACATGAAAAAAACATTGAAATTCACAGGAAAAAAAGGTATAAGTGACATCATAGTTAGGAATTGTAATATTATGCTACTTTATATTGAAAAAAACATTAGAAATAAAATGAAAAAAACAAAGCTTAAAGGGACCTTATAGTTAGGCAAAAAAAGCAGTCAACACATAGCGATTTAAGTAAACAAAACCGCTGAAGTTCACCAGTTATAATTATCCAAGCAACTCTAACTCATGCCCTTGCCATGCACTGCTAATTAGCTTACTTATTACAACACTCATTACATGTTCTATGACATAATTGATAACATTGCTGCAACATCTGAAATTACATCCTTAATGACAAGACTGTGCATGGCTGGGGCGTCAGTTATATTTACTTTAGGGCACAATTTTATGTTATTTGAAAAAACTACAACTAGTAAATTTAACTGACATTTTCACCTAACTATAGCAGCCCTTTAACTTTTTTATTTTTTCAGTGAATATATAAAACAAAACAACAATCTTTATTATCTTTGACAATGGCAGAAGAGTAAATCATACTTACATAATTTTGAATGGAAATACAGGATGTAGATAGCAGTCAGGTATAGTATTTTGAAATTTAAACTACATAACACATGTAAATATCTTGGTGAGTGTAGAATAGCAGTGTCTGTTGGCAGTGAGCTGGGCGTGGGGTTTCCTCTCTGCGGCAGGCATGTAGGTAGGGTGGTGACAGAGAGTTGTAAGGGGTCGCACTGGTCTGAGGGAGGAGGACAAGCCCACAGGGGGTGTGATGTTGCTTTTGTGTTAATCTATTGTGGCATGGCATCCTCATCTGAGTCTTTTTGAAATGTAAACAATAAGTCGTCCAAGTGGGCCACCATAGAGCACTTCCACAGGCCCTGTACCTCTTCTTGGCATAATGCAGTGAACTCCACCATGGCCCAGCTGATCATCATACATTTCCACTGTGAGACACCTGATAGTAATGGGCTTGACATCTCATTGTGATTGTGCGCATGGTAAGTATCAAGGCCAAATAAATTAAGCGGCTGGCCGCGAACCTTGTCCTTCAAGGCTTGTAAAGACCCAGTAGGCAGCTGTCAAAGCAATTAAGAGCCTGGCAACCCATGGAGGCCATGTAGACCTCATTCCAGAAGGAGCGGGCGACTGAGCAGTCCCAGAACATGTGTAATATGTCTGCCGGGGGGAGCAGCAGGAGGGGCAGTCGGTCTATATTTTGTGTACTCTGGCCAGTTTTAAATAGGCTCTAAGAAAGATATTGTGCTGTATGTATTGGAATCTCATGTTATGCAAGACCTTCCGCTAGTAAATGAGCACGCTGATCCATTATGTGGGGTTTAGGGAGCTGCCAGAGGGGAGCTAGCTGGTCTAGGGTCCTGTGTTGCATGGCTTTAGTAAACCAGGAGATGAGTCTCCTCCCAGTACACCTGTGTTAGGGTGTGGGTTATCAGGTTGTGAGCCCCCAAAATTGTTCCAGTTCAGCTGCCAGTAACGATCCCGTTGGAAGGCCAGTCTGCTCAGTTACAGATCAAATGGCATCAGGGCACCATCCTGGAACAGGTTGTCCAATGTCTCCACTCCCAAGGACTCCTAGAGCTCCATCCCCTCTCAGCTAGCAGTTGCCATAAAAGTGTCTATAGATCATAGGGGGATCTCCGGCGTATATGGTGTTGAGCCAGGGTAGACTCTCAGAGGTCACCAGTAACTACCCTATGCGATGCAAAGTAAGTAGTGGGAGACCATAAATAGTGTCAAATTCGACAGGAATAGCTCACACATGAGACTCAAGCATTGGACCCCCCTTCCGTGTACACCTCTATAAGGTTGCAGCTTGATAACCAATGGGCTGGTAACTGGAGTTGTTCTGCAAGGTAATAGTGTTCAATTATTGGGGCCCTAGCCCCCTGCTGTTCATGGGAAGTTGCAGTTTGGCTAGAGCCACTCTGTGCATCTCTTTATTCCAGATGAGCTCTCCAAGCATTTTGTTACGTAGGTGGAATGTGCTACGAGGAATAGAGATTAGAAGGTTGGCAAAGTGATATAGTAGCCTCTGTAATATTACCATTTTTAAGAGTGTGACTCAGCCTTGCACAGTGAGGGGTACCGAGCACTAAAAGGCAATTTGAGGCTGAGAGAGGAGACTACCTTCATAAGATTGCTGTCTATCAGGTAACGGGCAGTGTGATAAATGTTGATGCTCAGGTATCAAAAAGTAATGGGTCTGCATGTAATTGTGTAGGTGTCGACTGTTATGTCATGTAGTGGGTAATCAGGGTGCAGCTGGAACAGGCAGGTCTTGGACCAGATGACCCCCAAGCCTGAGGCTGTCTTAAAAGTGGACTAACAAAGAGTTGAGAGTGGACTTGCACAGCTGAGTAAATCCAAGAATAACCAACGTTAAAAGTCTGTGGCGTGCGGCCAGAGATGACGCTGTCTGTACCTGTCAGGGTGAACAATAGAAGAATGATACATAGCTTCCCCCACTTGGAGGAAGACTCCCCGGTGCACAGCACAAAATTGACTAACAAGTCTAAAGTTTTATATATAGTTTATCCAAAGGTCACATCCACAAGATTGTGAGGTTCCTTGATTTTTTATTCCATACTCATTAGTTTCATGAGTGGTTCATCAATGCTTAAAGATGCATAAAATAAACATAATCCAAATGAGATGTCATCCAATCATTAATAATCCCAATGCATTTCGGGCTGATGTCAAGCCCTTCCTCAGGGGCCAGCTCTACAAACATAAAGGAAAACATCATAATGTCACTAAAATTGTACAATCACCAAATAGTTGTTACTGCAATACTACATGCCCAATATTGTGCATTAAACATCAAGTGGTGTTTGAAGAGACATCATGCTCAAAACGTAACCCAGTGTACAGAAATCAGTAAAGTGATCCTCTATGGCGAAGAATATAGGTGAGTTGATGGTGGAACCGAAAAGGTCGTGTTTGTGAAACAAACAAAAACGCGCTAAATCTGTAAAAGTATGAAACAACGCTTAACTACACCCAAGTGCTCGAAGATTCCAAGAAAGTGCTACAGTAGGCCAAACCAACCAAATATATCCCGTTTAGCATTCAATACTCACAGGGATGATTACATCCGTAATACACAGTAGTTACAGACTGCACGAACATAAGCTGGCATTAAAAACCACACGCGGTGGATGAGCCCAAACGTAGCAGCGGTTACACTGGCCCTCGTTCGAGGTACTCACAATATATGAAGTCCGTGGACTCCCTCGGTCTGCATCAAGCGGGAAACCTAAGACCATTGATGTGTCGGTGGGGTTAGTAAACGCGCGGTGCATATAATAACCATCGAGAAAGGACTAAACGATAATGTGAAAACCGGCGCCATCTTAGAAAGGTGTTGATAAATGCGAAAGCAACAAAACAAACTAACGAAGGGTGTGATGAAGCTTCGACCTGCAATAATAACACATTCAACAAGAAAACTAATACCACATACAAAAACCACAGTATAATATGCGAGTTATCGTGCTCAAAATCAGATTACGGAGACTATGCACAATGTAGATAGCACAAGTGGAACAATTATATGACATAAAGATGTACAGTTCAAAGGTAACACAGAAATTCCATCCTGTCATTTAATCCATGTGGCTGCATCGTCGCCATGAAGCGGATCCAAAAGTTCTCTCTTTTTAGCAAAGTGTTTTTGTTGTTGTGTGTAGGTGTTACTTGCTCCAATATAAGATATTTTAACTGGGCAACAGTATGTTTTTGTTCCGAAAAATGTGCAGCTACTGTGGATTTCATATTGCCAGTTCTTATGTTGCTTTTATGTTCCAGTAGCCGCGCCCTTATTTTCCTTTCAGTATGGCCAACATAGCACTTCCCACAGGGGCATTTCAACATATAAATCACATTAGCAGAATTGCAGGTTGCATTGACTCGTAGTCTGATGGGATGACCCTCCATGGAATGGTTAGTAACATTCCCGTGTATACAGTTGTTACAATTGCTACAATTGTAGCAGGGTCTGAGTCCCTTAAAGGTTGCAGGTTCAATCTGCTCCCTGGGTTTAGACAAAATCTCTTTAAGATTGCGTCCCCTGGTGTAAGCAAACAGCGGTGGCTGTGTGAAGGCTCCCTGGAAATCAGGTTCCAAACTCAGTAGAGACCAATGATTGGAGATGATCTTTCTAAACTGATTGCTCATTACGGTGTACTTGGAAACAACTACCATCCGAGAATTCTCAGTTTTGGGCAGGAACTGAAAACGCTCTTATGGATTTCTTGAAATCATGGAATGAAATTAACGATCGAGTACAGTTCAGAAACAAAATGTACCCCTCTCTCAGCTGATGCGTGTCAAACGCATTGTTTCTTCAGATAACCTATGCCAACAAGAAATGTCCAACATGGTGGAAAGGTTTAAAGCACGTGGCTACCCCCAACAGACACTGGATAAGGCGGTTACCCGATGTGGGAACATGAACCGTGATGATCTCCAACAAGTCCGACCCAAAGATGAGAACTGGAACAACTGTATACAAGGTAATGTTACTAACCATCCCATGAAGGGTCATCCCATCAGACTACGAGTCAATGCAACCTGCAATTCTGCTAATGTGATTTATATGTTGAAATGCCCCTGTGGGAAGTGCTATGTTGGCCATACTGAAAGGAAAATAAGGGCGCGGCTACTGGAACATAAAAGCAACATAAGAACTGGCAATATGAAATCCACAGTAGCTGCACATTTTTCGGAACAAAAACATACTGTTGCCCAGTTAAAATATCTTATATTGGAGCAAGTAACACCTACACACAACAACAAAAACACTTTGCTAAAAAGAGAGAACTTTTGGATCCGCTTCATGGCGACGATGCAGCCACACGGATTAAATGACAGGATGGAATTTCTGTGTTACCTTTGAACTGTACATCTTTATGTCATATAATTGTTCCACTTGTGCTATCTACATTGTGTGCATAGTCTCCGTAACCTGATTTTGAGCACGATAACTCGCATATTATACTGTGGTTTTTGTATGTGGTATTAGTTTTCTTGTTGAATGTGTTATTATTGCAGGTCGAAGCTTCATCACACCCTTCGTTAGTTTGTTTTGTTGCTTTCACATTTATCAACACCTTTCTAAGATGGCGCCGGTTTTCACATTATCGTTTTCCTTTCTCGATGGTTATTATATACACCGCGCGTTTACTAACCCCACCGACACATCAATGGTCTTAGGTTTCCCGCTTGATGCAGACCGAGGGAGTCCACGGACTTCATATATTGTGAGTACCTCGAACGAGGACCAGTGTAACCGCTGCTACGTTTGGGCTCATCCACCGCGTGTGGTTTTTAATGCCAGCTTATGTTATTGCAGGCTGTAACTACTGTGTATTACGGATGTAATCATCCCTGTGAGTATTGAATGCTAAACGGGATATATTTGGTTTGTTGGCCTACTGTAGCACTTTCTTGGAATCTTCGAGCACTTGGGTGTAGTTAAGCGTTGTTTCATACTATTACAGATTTAGCGCGTTTTTGTTTGTTTCACAAACACGACCTTTTCGGTTCCATCAACTCACCTATATTCTTCGCCATAGGGTATCACTTTACTGATTTCCGTACACTGGGTTACGTTTTGAGCATGATGTCTCTTCAAACACCACTTGATGTTTAATGCACAATATTGGGCATGTAGTATTGCAGTAACAACTATTTGGTGATTGTACAATTTTAGTGACATTATGATGTTTTCCTTTATGTTTGTAGAGCTGTCCCCTGAGGAAGGGCTTGACATCAGCCCGAAATGCATTGGGATTATTAATGATTGGATGACATCTCATTTGGATTATGTTTATTTTATGCATCTTTAAGCATTGATGAACCACTCATGAAACTAATGAGTATGGAATAAAAAATCGAGGAACCTCACAATCTTGTGGATGTGACCTTTGGATGAACTATATATAAAACTTTAGACTTGTTAGTCAATTTTGTGCTGTGCACCGGGGAGTCTTCCTCCAAGTGGGGGAAGCTATGTATTAGCTGTCTTAAAAGTGACCAAGATTTCTTATGTCTTCTATACTGGCCACACATTTTTAATGTGTATGAGGAAAGCGTTAGCATAAAGAGAGACAGCATGTGCCTCGCTGTTAATAAGTATTCTCAAAGTCCTCCCGGATTGATGGAGGAGCTCTGAAAGAGGCTCCATTGTCAGCTAAAAAAGTAGTGTTTAGAGGGGCACCCTTGGCATTTGTTGCGGCAAATTGGGAATGAGTAAGAGATTGGTTGGCCTATTTTAACTCTGGTCGTTAGATCTGTGTAGAGGAGTTTAATGATGTGCAGCATGTTATTACCAAAGCTCATTGCTTTTAGGAGCGCAAACATGAATTCCAAGTTTAATGTATCAAATGCCATCTCAAGGTCTAAGACCAGGCAGGCAGAATCAGGCCATTGAGATGAACTTCCTCAAACAGTCTATTCAGCAAGCGGACATTGAGGGATGTGGATTGGAATCCATTTTGGTTGAGGTGAAATAGATCGGGCATATGTTCCATCAACCTCACTGCCACTATTTTGCTCAGTATCTTGTAGTCACTTTCGAGCATGGATAAAGACCTGTAGGAGGCAATTTCAAGGAGATCCTTGTCTATTTTTGGGAGGAAGCCAACAGTGCCCTCTGTATGGATGGCCGCAAGATTCCCGCGGTGAGGGGGGAGGTTTATCGTTCGGCCAGCTTCGTAACTAGTAAGTCTACTGGTAGGCTATCGAGCACTGCATTGCTGTCACTGTTTGCATAGCCACAGTGGGAAAAAATTCCTTGATTCTGAGTAGTCGCAAGACAGACACAGGATTGTACATTATTTGCTGGTGTGTGCAGAATGGGAGCTAACAACGGAATATGGGGAGATGTGGATGGCTGTTACTGGCATAGTGACCGATTCGCGCTGAAGCAGCAACATCAACAAGAAGACTGGCTTGTCTTTTTGAATTCAACTTGGTTTGATATGCCTTGTAGGAGATGCATTGCAGAGACTCAAGCAATCAGGCATGATTAACCCTTGACTCTGCTTTGTCTCGGGAAGTGTCATCCCACATTGCGGCCAGTTCCCACCGCTCTAAGAGGTCTCCAGTAGTTTTAGCTTGCAGCGGAGTGCGTGTCTCACTCCTATGGTTGTGTATATGCTCTCTCTACCATTTCTAGGGCATGCCACTCTACTAGGTGTTCAGTGAATACATGTATATGTCACAACCACCACTGGGTGATATATATATATATATATATATATATATATATATATATATATATATATATATTCACTGAAAAAACCATAGGTTATAGACCATATATAGTTAGGAATTAGCATTTAAAAAACCTTATTTTACTCACACAAAACCATTGAAATTCCATATATAGTTAGTTGTACTAACTATATATCGCGCACCCGCAATCCACTGCTGATGATGTCACATATTACATCATTCATGACATGGTCAGTGACATCACTGATGACATCACTGATGACATCTCAAATGACATCACTGATGACATCACTGGTGACATCTCAAATGACATCACTGATGACATCACTGATGACATCTCATTTGACATTACTGATCACATCACTGATGACATCATTCATGTGATAATACGATGAACCTCTTCAGACTCTAATATAACCTTAGATACACTCAGTGTAAACAGACACTCATAGACTGTCACTCATCCATGGAGTTACTCAGACACTTAGTGAGTCATGCAAAGAATCAATCACACCTCCATTTCCTCAACTATACAGTTATACACACCTTACTTATTCAAACATATACTAAAACATATTTACTCACTGATACAATCCTGGATACAAGGTAACAATGATCCATACAGCCACTCACACATTCACTGGCTCTTATGCACAGTTATTTATATATGTCAACTCTCACATGTACTGTGTTTTACATATGTACTTACTTTGACATGTAGCACTGAGATATCCATTCACTCACCAATACACTCATGCACACAGTCAACCGCCCATACAGCTGTTTCCACATGCACTTTTGAACCCATACATCTAGTCAATCAACTGCTCACACATCTATGCAGAGAGTCATACACCTCCCAGCCACCCACACACACACTCAGTCTCCCATACAAATGCTTGGGCAACCAATCAATAACCCATACAGTTAATCATATAGCTACTGATCAACACATGCAGCAGTTTACAGAACAACAGACATAATGATGCACAAATTAAGACAGTTTAGTCACTAACCCATGCACTCAGTGAGACATATTTAATCAGTCACTCATACAGTCAGTCATGCCCCTACTAAATCCTTCATCAAGACACTTATACATCCACTCATTCTTCAATATGTAAGACATATTTTAACTTTACAGAATTATACAGTCACTGGATGTAGTCATCAGTGATGTCATCAGTGATGTGATTTGAGATGTCATCAGTGATGTCATCAGTGATGTCATTTGAGATGTCATCAGTGATGTCATCAGTGATGTCACTGACCATGTCATGAATGATGTAATATGTGACATCATCAGCAGTGGATTGCGGGTGCGCGATATATAGTTAGTACAACTAACTATATATGGAATTTCAATGGTTTTGTGTGAGTAAAATAAGGTTTTTTAAATGCTAATTCCTAACTATATATGGTCTATAACCTATGGTTTTTTCAGTGAATTTTCAAGGTTTTGTAAATGCTAATTCCTAACTATATATGGTCTATAACCTATGGTTTTTTCAGTGAATTTCATTGGTTTTTTAAAAGCTAATATCTGTAGCTGTAAAATGTATTCTTCTTTAAATCCCAAAATATATTTTATATGTTTATTAATAATTTTTTTTGTAATACTTTTTTTTTGTTCGCTCCCGGTTCGCGAACCGGGAAGCTTCCCGTTAGCTCATCTTGATGCCGCGACCCAGTCCGCGAACCGGTAAACGTTCCGTTAGCGCAACTGCCGCGTTAGAAATCAACATCGTGACGCGTCGCGGAAGCGCGACGTATCACGTTGTTGCGTAATGCGTCTTATGACGCGCCGCGTTAGCGCACCCGGAAGTGCTCCGGTACGCGAACTGAGATGCGAAGCGCAGCTCCCCGGAAGCGATCCGCGGCGCGCCGCGAAAGCGCGACGTATCGCGTTGCCGCGTAATGCGTCTTATGACGCGCCGCGTTAGCGCACCCGGAAGCGCTCCGGAGCGCGAACCGAGGCGCAAAGCGCAGCGACCCGGAAGCGATCCGGGCGCGTTCCGCAGCGCGTAACTTAAGCGTAAGAGGTCATGTGACTTGTTAATAAAACTTTTCATTGGTTCATTTCACTTTTGGTTTCATAATGATGTAAGGCTAGGTCAGGTGACCTAAAAATAACACTTTTCATTGGTTTAGAACTATTGTTTTTCCCAAATGATGAAAACCCCTCCTTCTTTCCTCACTCTGACTTTCATCTTTGTGAGAGGAAGACCATTTTTGATAGTTGAGCAATGGCTTCAGTAGTTGCTTCAGCTGGTGCACCCCCACCACCACCTCCACCTCCTCATGGGAAGAGAGGACCACCTCCCCAGTTCATCAGCAACACAGAGGAGGAAGAGGATGAACTAGAGGAAGAGGAGACAGAAGGACCACAGTTCTTACAAGAGGTGCCCCGGGTTTCCCGTCGGAAAGCCAGCTTTATTTGGCAGTTTTTTTCACTCCCTCGAGGGCAAAAGAAAGTAAATGCTAGGTATGTCACCTGCCTCATTTGTAAAGACCGGTTATCTAGAAGCACTGATAAAAAGTATAGCTACGGTAACTATACAATGCATCGTCACATGAACAGGTGGCATCCATTGAACTACAGCCAGGCGGAGATACGTGACATGCAAGATAACCCAACAACAACTCCTGTGGCCAGGTCAACATCACTGATATCGTTGACAGGAGCAGAGGCACGGGAAACCGTGCCAAACATTCAGGAGAACTTTGCTCATATCAAACATACCTGTATGTATTGCGGTGCATTGCTGTCATGTGGTAACATGAGCATTAATTTAATCAACCTAGCTTATAACAATCACAATTGCCCTAACCGCCCCAGACAGTAATTTTTTTTTTGCTCCTGTTGAGCCCTTTTCAATGCCTGTTTTTTGTTGTTTCCCCTCCATCAAAAACAAAAAAAAAACATAAAAATGTTCAAAAAATACAAAAAAAAGAAAAAATGTTCAGAAAAATAAAAAATAAATATAAAACAACAAAAACATAAAAAAAAAGTTCTTTTCAGAACTACCTCCCCTTTCAAAAAAAAATTGCTAGAATGTTTAGCACTCTGGCAAGCTCTATTTCTTTTAGTTCGCTCCCCCGTTGGCTTCCCGGTTGGCGAACCGGGAGCGAACCAAAAATTAAAAAAAAAAAAAGAAAAGAAGAGTAAGTATAAGGGAAGTAAACAGAGAGTAATGTTAAAAGACAGCTATAGGGAGTAATCTAGAGATACTGTTTAATAGATCTATTTACCGAAGAAAAGATGGAAGAGGGTATAATTGTGAAAAACAAAATAGATAAGGAAGTGAAAGAAAAAAGAGAGAGTAGAACAATAACAAAGAAGAGTTTCTTGGAGAATGTGAGTGAATGTTCAAAATAAGATTAAAACATGTGGAATAACAGAGAGAAAAAACAGAAAACAGAAAAGAAAAAATAACAGAAAAGATTAATTGAAACAGCAAAGAAATGTAAATAACATAGAGCCATATCATCAACATAGGCAATAAAAGTTTTGCAGCTTTTATCGGCAGAAATGTGTCGCTAAAGCCGCTTTTGCGGCGGAAAACTGCCGCTAAAACCACTTTTGCAACAGTTTTCTTCCAATAAAAACAGCAATAATTTTATTGGCTGTGTTGATAATATGCCCCTTAGTGTGCTTGAACTACAGAGAGAAAGCATAATGAACAAGTAGTGAAAGAGTGATCAGTCAAAGACACTAAGAGTAATAGAGACGGAGTGAGTGAACAAGAGTGAGGAACTATGAGAAGAGAGGGACTGAGAAAAGGAGTGGAAGGAGTAGAGTAAGTAGATAATAGAGAAAGGAATGAGGGAAGTAGCAAAGGCAGGAAACTGAGGGTTAAAGAAATGAAGCTGTCGAACTACTAGTAGGTGAATGTGATAGAAATGTAACGAAAAGAGTACAAAACATTTACCTTAAAATTGTCGTTAACTTACTCACTTTTTGTTTTTATACTTTCAATCTGTGAAAGAGAGAACAAACATTTGAAAAATATTAAAACATGTATTTAAAAATTAGAAAAGACAAGGGAAAAGATTGAAGGAGAAACAGAGTTTCTTTTCCTCATTTCACAATCACATCACCTGTGTTGCCTTTGGTTAGGTATCTCATAGTGCAGATGGAGTCTAGCATATCAAAGAGTACATAGAAGTTGAGCAAAATATACAACAATTTTGACATTTACAGAAGACTTAGCTTCTTATCTTGTTGGAGATGAAGTCAGGCCTGTCTTGCAACATGGTGCATCTTTTGCATCACTGCTGCATCGGTTTCATGTGGCACGGGTTTTTTACAGCATGACACATCTGCCTAGATGCATCAATTTGTAATTTTGTCGCCTCATAGCAAATCTTTTGCACCGCCGCTGCATCACAAAAGTGACGCACAGTGGCGCAAAAGAGGCATACACCTATCATAAATCTGTCCCTAACATTTGAAATGATTGATTCAGGATGACGATAAGGTGTGGCCTATCCAGAGGTTTGTTTAAGGTGAGGCCTACTCAGGGTTTTAGATGAAATTTACGCTTGTTGAAGAGTACAGAGGAGATAATACATGTGAAGGCCTACCAATGAAGTAAGTCATGTCCACTTCACTCTTGAACAAAGGCCAGACCTCTTCTGTGTCCATGGACAGACCTAAACTTCATCTGCACAATGTCATTCGTAAACTTAGGAAACACAGGTGATGTAATTGAAAAATGTGGAGTTTCTTTTCCTCATTTCACAATCACATCACCTGTGTTGCCTTTGCTTAGGTATCTCATAGTGCACATGTAGTGCAGCATATTAAACAGTACCCAGAAGTGCAGCACTGCATGGAACAACTTTGACACTTACAAAAGCTTCAGCTTCTGCATGCCCCCTACACAGTGCTAATTATATACATTTTAAACTGATGGTATCTTGCTGGAGATGAACTGAAACCTATCTTGCAACATGGTGCATCTTTTACACAAAAGTGACCCACAATGGAGCAAAAGAGGCGCACGGCCACCATAAATCTGACCCTAACATTTTAAATGATTGTTTTAAGATGCCAATAAGGTGTAACCTATCCACAGATTTGTTTCAGGTAAGTCCTACTCAGGGTTGCAGATGGAATTTAGGTTTGTTGAAGAATACAGAGGAGATAATACATGTGGAGGCCTACCAACAAAGTGAGTCATGTCCACTGCACTGTTGAACAAATGTCAGACCTCCTCTGTCTCCAGGAACAGGCCTAAACCTCATCTACACAATGTGATGTGTAATGTTAGGAAACACAGGTAATATAATTGAAAAACGTGCAATTTTTTTTGCTCATTCCACAATCATATCACCTGTGTTTCCTTTGCTTAGGTATCTCATTGTGGAAATGTAGTCTATCATATGAAAGACTACGTAGAATATGAGCACTGTATGCAACAACTTTGACACTTACAGAAGCCTCTCCTTCTCCATGCCTCCTACACAGTTCTAAATGTACATCATAAATGCAAACAGTACAGAATTAATTATACATGTTAAATGGTTTATTTTTGCTGTTCTCAGAATGTATCAAATTTCACTAAAAACAGTGACTTGAAGGTATTCATCATATAACAGCGGGGAAAAAAAAACACAATCAAAATGATTGTGTTTAAAAAACCCATACAACATAACAAATCAGAATTCAGAACTCCTTAAAGTTAACTTACTTTCCATGACGTCGAAGGATGTCCTATGAACAGCTTACACTCTGTTGTGCTGTTATTACTTTCAGACCGCCACTTTCTGAAAGAAAACCTCCATCGTTTTGAAAAACATGTTACATACAATAAATGACTTCTTGCTCTCTACCACACGTTTCCACAAGGCCAAATCATGTCAGAGCCATTTATAACTCTTAGAATTCTTGTAAGCCAATCCCGTTATGTTGTATTTCCGCAACTTTCACAATTAAAATGTTGAAGATCATTTTCACAATCCTGGACTAGTAATATCTTCCCCTTCTTGCTCAGTCATGTTCTACATTTCCTATGACACTGATACTGCTTACTATGAAGCAGACTTACACTATCTCTATGACTACTACAATTATTTAATTCTCTACATCACTTTTAATCACAAAGCAATATAAAACAGTAGACAGCATTGCAGACTTACATTCCCTCTACTCCATGTTTTGATTGGCTGCTTCAATTTGCTTATAAAAAGAAACAGTTTTTCTGAATTCATTCAAAGTGCAGTTATTTCTCCATGACGTCCAGTGTTATGGTAAGAAGTTATGTCTCTGTACTACACTTATCCTCAAGGCCAAATCGTGTAGGAGCCATTAGAACTTCTTGAAATTCCTCAGAGCACATCCCGAGATTCTTTCCCTAAAATTTTGGTTTTAAAAACACCAGGTAAGAGTTTTTAAGGTCATACGGCAATTTTTTTTTGAAAATGAAAACAGAATCATTGCAGAATGACCAGCCATTTCTAGACTTTAAATAAGCTGTGTAATGTCCTGATGTTATTGAAGGACCGTCATGATATATAATTGCTGCAGTTACAAAAGTCCTTCCTGATATTGACAACTGCGAAGCCACAAAATTTTTAATTAAAGTTGTCAATTTTGTTCCATCAGGCCTACATCGTTGGAACATTAAAATAACATACTGGCCATATGTTCGTATAAATAATGTGGACATCATTTCAGATTTACATTGGCTACACTCCATGTTGTGATCAGCTGCTTTTACTAGTTTATTAAAAGAGACTGATTTACTGTCTGGCAAAGTTAAATATATAAATCTTTCTGAGTCTACACTAGTAGTACTTGATACCCTACAGTTCTCGCAGTCATGCTGCCATTGATAAGAAAGCCCAAACAGGTGATCTACATCTACACCTTCAGCATGCAATACATCAAGCATATACATTAAAAACTCCTGACAATCTTGCTGAATATTTTGAGAGAATTGTGTTTGGCCTGAACATCTGTCTAACAGATTTCGAATTTCAGACACACTTTCTATTTTTGTTCTATCAGTGCTACATTTCTCTAACACAGAATTTAACAAACTGCAAAATCTTTGATCAGAATTCACCACAATCTCTTCTTTTACATTTTCTAGAGAAAACAAAACATTAACCACTACATTAGCATAGCAGTTGACACCAGAACTGTTTTCAAATTGAAAACCAACAACATCTTCAACAGAATCCTTTTTGTTTCTGCTTATAATTTCAGGTTCATCGACTTTTCGTCTTTTTGCTACAACCTCCCCAGTATTGGTCACATTTCTTCGTTTCCGGCCTACCACACGTTTCTCAAACAAAGGATATTGAGGCAAATGTGGCGCATACTCTCTTCTTAACCTATTGTATTCCTTAACACAATCTAGATCCGCACAAATGTTTGTGACATCACACTCAATCAAGTACAATCCCGATAAAGTTCTAACTCGTGACAATGCCACATATGCCATACCCTCCTTGAACACAGAACTGCCAATATTCACCAATGCACTGTCTACACTTAAACCTTGCGATTTATGGATTGTCACCGCATATGCCAAGCAAACAGGAAACTGCTTACGGCGAACATATAAGTCTTTTACAAACAAAAATCTAGCAGAACAACGACCAATTAGCTGTACTTCCTCAATGCCATCAAATTTAATTTTTAAAAATTCAATTCCATCTCTATTTCTGTATTTTACAAAATCAACAACATTACCCATTGATCCATTTACCAGACCTCTTTCAACATGTAAATTCCTTCTTAAAATTATACGGCAGTTCAAGCACACATTCAGAGTCTTTTCAAAACCTGCAGTTTTAGATATAGTCTTCTCTAATGAATCCAATTTTGTTTTCAAATTCTCAGACAAAATAATTGTTGATCCCATATGCTCTACTCTGTCAATAGCTTCCAGTTTCACAATCGGTTGCTTTTCTAAATGCAACATTTTGTTGTTGAATTTGGCACATTCTGCAAGAGTTGGCATCAAACATATTCCAGATTTCTTCTCAGTAATTTTCTGAAAAATATTCTCAGGCACAACATCTTGTTCTGGATATAAATTTGACAGTAATCGTGCATGTAAAGCTTCTTTCCCATGCTCGGTCACTTTTCCAATTCTAACATCTTGTAGAATAGTCTTGTAAACTTCATCCTTCGCCTGACGCATATTTTCATGCAGTTCAGCATAATTGAAGTTTAACCATATATTGACGTTGCCAATGCTCCCTAGGCACTTCCTGGTATCTTCATGCGTGAGCATTTTGAACACAGGTTGCCCTTTCACTGGTGTAAGCTGCAGAAGATCTCCGAAAACAATGATGTGTTTGCCACCAAATAACACATCATACTCTGTTTTGAGAACTTCTTGCATTCTCAAATGCACAAAGGCAAGCATGACATTGGAAACCATGCTTACTTCGTCAATGATAAGAAGTTTCATTTTCCTCAAGATTCTTGAAACTTCACAACAAGCATCTCCAGATAGCTTGTGATATTGTAATTTGTTGTCATGCTCCACTGGCAGCATCAGTAAACGATGTAAAGTAATCCCTTTAATGTTATGTGCTGCCAGTACAGTTGGAGCAGTGACAACACAAGACAGCGATGACTCTGTCCTTTCCTGCAAATAACATGAAATTGCTTTAATAAGGAAACTTTTTCCAGTTCCTGCTTCTCCACTCACGTACAGTCAGACAGGCTTCAACGACGTACATGAGCACTCTTTCTTGTCATGACTTAATCCATGATCAATTTGCATGGTAACTTCGTCATATATTTTCCTCTGCTCAACGTTGAGTTGTCTTTCCAACTCTTTTAATTAAACCGCATCCTCCTGAGCATGTGCCATGGCTCTTTCCACTTCATTCATAGCAGTGGCAGCTTCATTTTCGATAACAGGTCCTCCTAGTGGATCCTGACTCAATGAAGCAGAACTCTGACTGTCCTGAGAACTGTCTCTGGCAATCTCGGCTGCAATAGTTGCTTCCTGCTCAATTTCCGCATTCAACATTTCTACATATTTGGGAAAAGCAGGACATTCTATGGTCTCCTTGGCAGCATTGAAAGAGTCTTCGTAACAGAGGAAATCTCCAAGCAGTTCCTCTTCTGCACGCCAAGGCTTGAAAAGTTGCAAAAGTGCTAAATAGAAAAACTCCTTTTTTTCAGGAGATTCGCCACTCAATTTTCGATGGTTTACCAAGTGGCATTTTCTTTGCTTGACCAGACATCCCTCACTTCCTATTACAGCATACACTCCTTTCTCAGTATCTTCTTTGATGTTCCTCTTGAATATGTAATTTTGAAGAACCTCATACAGACAAACATTCTCGAGGTGACTGCTTCGATTTGGATAATATGTATCCAACATGTTGGTCTTCAAAATGTCGGTACTGTTTGGCTCCTTTTCCACCAAATACTCAATTTCCCGCACAGGTTTCAGAACTCGATTACGCGTTGCAGCAAGACCAAGACTCGCCCAAACGATACTCCTGGACTTGGCATAGAGACTTGCTGAAGACAACCGGTCAGAACATTCGTAAGCTCCGATTTCTCGATGCGACAACATCTTCAGACTGAAACTGTACAACTTCTTACTGAGGCTCTTTTCATGGGAAATGTCCTCCCACATATCCTTCAATTCTGTCTTCTCTTTTTTGGTGATGTAAGATGTCACATACCGAGCCACAGCCATACAGTTATCAGCCACAAACTGTATATCCATGTTAGCATTCCACATGGACAAAATCACCGGGTTGTAGTCGTTGATGTACTTAGACTCTTCGTTCCTCTTCAAATTGTATGTGTTTTTAGGTGATTTCTTCATCACATTATGTCGCAGCGAAGACATCAAACTGTTTACTCTTCCTTTAGAAATCACCGGTCGTGGAAAGCCGAAACGACATTTGGTGTAGAACTTGTCCTTGTTTCGGAATTTACGACGACAGTACTTTCCACATCGATGGCTTTGGAAACGTAGAACTTTTTCTCTTAGGCTTTTCTTCTCCTTTGCGTTTGGAACAGCACACGTAGAATACTGTTGTATGAAACTCATCACTGAGTCTTCTGGATCCGTTCCAAATTTAGGTGCATCCTTGATCCACAGCAGCATATGTATATGAGTGTGGTAAATAAATAAATAATACCTCTCTTTTTGAATGTATAAATGAGTAACAGATAGCTCAATAAATAAGAGTCAAGATTCGAGGTAGTAGGAGTTTTGCAGGTTTAATACAGCATAAGGACAGGAACAGGACAACCTGCACAGGAATAGGATGGCAGGGCCCGACAGCGCTGCCGGGGTCAGGATCGGGACAAGGGATAACTTTTTAATAACAGTACATGGGCATATATACATATCGCAAACACATAGCATTACATTGCAATGGGCGTAGCAGTGGGTGGAGCAATAGGCGTGACGCGTAGCAGTCGCGAAAGATAAGGGTGAAAAGAGGTGTAACAGGGCGTATACACAGACATGTGATGCAAACGTAACAGAATATGTCATGAATGGGGCGGAAACCGTGGAGGGGGCTACCTGAGGAGCCGGGACCTCTAACCTGATGGTGCGCGCAAACTGGCGATGACGTGTTACTAGGAGAAGCTGGGGGCTATGAACTCTGTGCTAGGAGCAGAGACTGAAGTCTGGAGAGTCAGGGCGACATGTACCTAAACCCTATCTAGTATCTGATGTTTAGGGAACATGTTGATATAAACTAGAAGTCAGGAGGGGAAAAGCTAACAGACTCTAAGACTGGAGCATGCATTATTCTACATGTAGTGCGTGATGAAGAATATTAAATGACCATTAATATAGTATTTCTCTAACATGGGGCCGTAAAGGCTAGACAATGACGGAAACTATTGATGCAGTTCAGTAGCTTTAGGAATGCAGAGGAGGAGGACTGAACTGATAACTGGAATCATAACATACTCTTGGCAGACTCAGAGGCAGAGCCAGGCTGAACCGGGCACTGTGAGGCAGGAAGTAAGTGAAGGGTCGAGGATACAGGTGGGGGCTGTATCGCTCCTCCGCGAGGCTTCAGGAGACAGGAGCTGAATCTGGTGTCCAGGCCCTTTTGAGGCCTAGAAACGGGGACTTTACAATGGAATAACGTGCACACTGAGAAACGTGGCAACGTAGCTTTACATAGGCCTGATATTCGTAGTATTCACGAGAACTGGAAACTGGCATACTAGAGATGGACACAACTGTAATTGCGTCTTTAATCAAACATGGGGAATAACATATGCATATTAATCATGCACATATAACATATGATGGAGGACGCGTAGGGACACAGAACATGGCAAAATTTACTTTTCCACATTCCCTCCTTGTCACTACGTTTCCTTCAGGAAACATCAATATTCATGATACCATCTATCATTTCATACAGTATCATTTGTTCGTCTCGAATTTTCTTGGAACGGGTTTTAGAACGGGGCTTGGGACTAGGAATACATGATGTAGAACAAATGCCGCAAATCGCAGGGCCACATTGTATACAGAGGCAGCAGCTAAATATGATCGCTACTGCAATACCTAGAAAGGACAAGACTTTCCATCCCCAAGCGGAAATTATATTCCAGAACCAACCGGACCATGTCCAGGTGCCTGGATTTTGGTGTAACAGATGGGCAATTTTATGGAGTCTGGTTATAGCTGAATAAACAGACGGCGCGTTATTTGGAATAGCGCATAGCGAGGCGGTAAGAGAGTTCATGAGGAGGCAGATCACTAAACGTATGCTCTACTGTAGCATTGGTAGACTTATTTACATGAGAAACTAGAAAATACAAGTAGAATGCATAACTGGTGCAGGAAATCATAATACTGAGAAATAATATGAAACATAGAAAAACGATACATCGGATTGAGTTTTGACTAACTCTCTCACTATGGGGGTCTATTTTATACATGTCAGAAACAGTCTAACCGTTTCACCTAGGGGAGGACTTAGACAATCAAACTGGCTGACTTATTTTACTAGACCGGAGTTTCAACTTATACTCCTGCTGTGGAGTTTTCTCTAACAGGGAGGGTGCAGTATCATTGTTCTTTGCGGGACAGTCCTTGAGAATAGTACTTTGGCAATCCTTCAAATCCTGGGAAATGTTCTTTGAGACGGGTTTCAGTCCATAAAATTTCTTTACGTGCGAAAGGTGCACCCAGCCTTTGCGACCCTCCAACTTCACGGCTGTACGGGTGGCGAGGAGGACCTGTCGGGGCTCCTTCCAGCGTGGCTCCAGCGGACTTGAGCGGTCAAAATTCCGGACAAGAACCATGGATCCTGGAACGATTTCATGCGGTGCCACCTCGGTATTGTCTGGAAATGCGGCGGCAACCTGTGAACGACAAGAGTTGAGGGCAGACATCAAGGAAGCTAGGTAATCTGTCAGCATATTACTTGAAACATCGGTAATACTTCGGGGTCTAGGTGTACCCCACATGTTAGGGGGGCGGCCGAAAACGACCTCATACGGGGACAGACCTGATCTGGAATGTGCGACCATGCGCATATAGAACAAAGCGACTGGCAGAGCTACTAGCCAGTCCACACCTTTCTCTTTACATACTTTGGCGATGCGGATTTTCAGGGTCTGGTTATGTCTCTCTACGAGACCGGCTGCTTCAGGATGGCGTACACAATGGAACTTCCACTGGTATCCTAACAAAAGGGAAACGTGCTTCATTAACTCTGAGGAGAATGGCTGGCCGTTATCAGAATATACGACCCTAGGGAGTCCATAACGGGGAAAGAACTCACGAACCAACTGCTTGGCAGTGGTCGCGGCTGTGTAATCTGGGACTGGATATGCTTCTGTCCACCTGGACAAAGCGCATACAACTACAAGGACATACTTGAAACCTCGACATCGCTCCATCTGAATATAATCCATCTGGAGGACTTCAAAAGGGTGGTCAGGAGGTTGGAATCCACCTTGTTCCACCGGGACACTTTTACCTGGATTAAACTGACAACATATCATACAGGTACGGACTTTCTGCTTGGCTGCAGCTCGTAAATGCTTGTTGAACCAAATGTTCTGGATACTGTCTCCTAAATGTGCTGGACTATGTGCAGTATTGATAATGACTTGAACCATAGAGTCGGGGAGAAACCAAGTGGCTTTTCCTTTCGTTAACCATCCTTGATCTGTCTGGACCCCTCCTTGTTCGGACCATTTCTTGATTTCTTCGGGAGTAGCATGTAACTGGATATCTATGACATCTTGAGTAGGGTCCTTAACTGTCATACATGTAGTCGGATCTGGAGTGTGTGTCATGTTAACTGGAATGTCTGGAGTCTGTGCTGTAAGCTTGGCTGTGCGATCTGCTAGATCGTTACCCTGGGAAATAATGTCAGTAACTTTCGTATGTGCTTTGCACTTCATGATAGCGATAGATGTCGGTAAATGTATGGCATCTAACAGAGCTTGAATAAGGAGACCATGCTGAATCTTGGTTCCATGAGAAGTCATGAAACCTCTCTCCTGCCAGAGCACTCCAAAGTCGTGTACGACTCCAAATGCGTAGCGTGAATCTGTGTAAACATTAACTTTCCGGTTCTTAGCGTGTATGCAGGCTTGTGTCAGAGCAACTAGCTCTGCTGCTTGAGCGGACAGGGTGTCAATACGGTGTGTCTCAATAACTTCGGTGTCGGTAGTCACTGCATACGCGGCGACTAGTTCTCCTGTACTTGTTCTCATACATGAACCATCCACATAAAGTGTCAGGTCGGGATCTGGTAACGGAATATCTGTCAGATCTTGTCTTGGCTTTGTCGTAATATTAACTACTTCCACACAGTCATGTGTGGCAGGATTTGGATTAGCTGATGGTAACAGTGTAGCAGGATTGAGAACGTTGCAGCGTCTGATTTCTATGTGTGGCTGGAACAGTGTCAATTCATAACCTGTTAAACGTGCAATTGTCAAGTGCTGAGTCTGTGTTCGATTTAAAAGAACTTCCACGGAGTGTGGAACTTGTACTGTCAAGGAATGTCCTAATACTATGGAATCACTTTGTCTGATAGCTAGTGCTGTGGCTGCAACTGACTTGAGGCACGCAGGCAGAGCCTGGGCTACAGGATCTAATGTGCTCGAAAAATAAGCACATGGCTTGTATTGTCCTGCTTGATCTTGTGTGAGAACAGATAATGCTGTACCTTCGCGTTCTGTGACGAAAAGTGTAAAAGGCTTACTGTAGTTTGGTGTAGCTAGAACTGGAGCTTGGCATAAAGCTTTCTTTAACTCATTGAAACTGAGTGTATGTTCAGATGTCCAAGGGAGGACAGTCGATACGGCTGCCTCCTGTGTCGTTAACTGTATCAGTGGCTTGGCTAGAAATGCATACTGAGGAATCCATTGTCGGCAATAAGAAGTAAGGCCGATAAAAGCACGTACCTCCTTCTGGGTCTTGGGCTGAGGAAGACTCGCTATTAACTGGATACGGTCTGGTGTCAACTGCCTACCCCTCTTGGACAGTAAGTGTCCTAAGTATACCACTTGCTGGACACAGAATTGAAGCTTCGAAGGGGACACCTTGTGCCCCATCTCGGCTAGGAAATACAGAACCGTCAGTGACGCTCGCTCGCAGTCACGTTCAGAACGGGCTGTGATCAGTAGATCATCGACATACTGGAGCAGGGCAGTGTCAGTTGGCATGTGAATGTTGTCTAGTTGTCTCTTGAGTGCTTGACTGTAAATACTAGGACTTTCTGTGAAACCTTGAGGAGCTCGTGTGAACATATAGCTCCTTCCATTTAAACAGAATCCGAAAAGAAACTGGCTGTCTGGATGAATGGGAACACTGAAAAATGCGTTCTTGAGATCTATGACAGTGAAAAATGTGGCTTCGGAATCAATGGCTGTCAATAGGGAAGAGATATCTGGGACAACTGGGGACTGGGGAATAATACATTTATTAAGTTCTCGTAGGTCAATCACTAATCGATATACTGGGGGTGCATTTGGATCAGTACGTTTCATGACTGGAATGATCGGAGAATTGCATACATTGGAGTCAGTTTCTACAACTACTCCTTGAGCGATGAGCTCGTCAATAATTTTGGATAAGGCTGCTACAGCCTCAGGTGGCAATCTGTACTGTCTGATTCGTGGTAACACTACACCTGGCTTGAGAGTCACACGATGGGGTGTGATTTGCATGTAACCTACATCAGTTGGACCTTGCGCCCATAAATGCTGCGGAACATTGGACAATCTGGGATCAAAATCTCGTAATACATAGTGACCCTTAAAGTCACGCAGGAACAGACGTATTCCCTCTGGGGAACAGCATATAACTGCACCTAATTCTTTCAGTGTTTTAATGCCTAACAGATTTTCTGGACATGACTTAGTAAGTAACAGATCAGTAGTACGGGACAATGGACCTACTTCTAGAGTAACTGGCTTTGATATTTCATTTACGATAGGTTTTCCTGAAAATCCAAGGGAAACATTTCTTGAGCCTGAGAGCGGAGCCCCTGGAACTTCGGCGTGGCTAATTGTGGTCCTACTTGCCCCTGTATCAATCAGAAACTTTCTGTCTTTCCCTAATACTTGACTATGAACATAGGGACCTTCTTGATCTACAGGTATCTCGATGAGAGGCAAGCCTACCTCCCTCTCTAGGCTGTTTCATGAATACGGTTGATACTCCGGATACTCAGACTGTGCATACTGGTACATCTGCTGTGTAACATGCTGTGTTGCAGCGATGGGCTGCGGTGCTGTAACTGTCTGTGGTGCATTCTGTGGCTGAGGAATCTGTGAAACTTGTTCTTGTCTAGGCGGACGTGGTCTTTCTTTAGTCTTACCAGTAACTATGTTGTGTTTCAGAACTGCACACTCGTTTATAAAATGACCTGGCTGTTTACAATAATTGCAGTTCCCTTTAACGGGAGCTGCAGGATGACTGGCTTGATTCGGACCCCTCTTCTGACTGTCTTGAGGAACAGATTGTGCAACTAGTACTTTCATTTTCGTGTCTTTCATACGTTTTCTCTCGTGTTCTTGCTCTTCCCTGATTCTATTCTGGTGGTATTGGAGCATCTGTAACATCTGGGACGGGGTATTAGCTTGCCAGGTACTTTCGACTTTCAAAACTCGATTTTTAATTGGTGGACTTGAATTCTCGACTAATTTAGTAACAAAAAGATGAGGGTATGACTCACTACTTGTCTTGAGGCCACTGTTGATGCTAAAACATTTCTCAAATCTAGAATAAAAATCACTAATGTCTTCGTCTTGTTTCTGTTTACAGGCTGAGATTGCATCCCAGTCTTCCTTTTTCGTTGTTAACAATCTGGGTAAAACTTGAATCAATAATTCAGGTAATTCTTTACATTTCGCTCCAAGACCGGTACCTGGTACTCGTGCCTTATCTTCAGCTTCTAGAACTGCCCAATCGATCTTTTTCTCTCCCACCTCCCATTCTTTTTCCTTGAGCTTTTCATACACCCCTGCGGGCAGCAGAACCTTTAACATTTTAATTATATCTGGATACGTGTATTCTCCCATACGGAGCATGTCTTTTAATTCTCGATGGAACCCTGCTGGATCTTTATCATGACAGGGGATTAATTTTTTCATCTCTAAGAGTTCCATCTTTGTAATCGGAGTGTAAACAAACACTCGTTCTAGTTCGCCACCCGTTCCTCTAACTGGGTGGACTTCTCGTAACGGATTCTGTCTCTCCATGTAAAATGGTTTACTTTCTGGGGGTGAGACATGAACAAAATGCGGGTTCAGAAACGTTCTATATTTGTGACGCTGTTCTAGAATGACACTAATTAAATCGGTACCTAGACCTTTCCATCTATACTGGAGTAACTCGTTCAGGATATCATGTAACGGGCCTGGATCAGAGTGCTGACCCTCATACAATGTAATGAGGTGCTGAATCATATACATACCCGCCAGTCGTTGCTCGGCTGGGGGCATTTTCAGAAACATTTGTGCCACTATTTCGTCTGGAAAAGTGGTAGAATCAGTAGTCCATCGGACTGCTGATCGGGCTAGTCCTTGTTCATGCATAGTACTTAACTCACTGTAACCGATTCGTGATTTCAGAATGTGATCGGTAGCTTGAAACACTTGTTCTAGAGAACCTTGTTCTGGTGCTGGATGATGGAAAGTTGACTTGTGTTCTAGGCGTAAATGGTGATCTGGGAATCTAGATTTTCCTACATACGCTATTCTGGCGGAATTCTCGTCGTCTACCTCTTCAGTATCAGAGTTACTTTCTTTCTCGCTTACTTGTGCTGCTTTACGCTGCTCGTGTAACTTTATTATTTCTTTACGGATTTTCTTGTACATACTCTCCATAGCACCGACGGTCTTGTGCTTACCCTCGGCTATATTATCACTCCACCTTGTCAGGGTTCTCATTTCGGCTTGATCTTTGGACGGGTAATCTTGTTCTCTTATTAAACAATTAATCAAAAACTTTAGTATCATGAGCTGGATCTCGGCTTTCCTTTGAGACATGACTTCGCCAATACTTTCTGGATCATCCCCTGTACGGATGAAACAATATATTCTGTCTAGATCTTCTTTCATATTCGGTAGGGTGACTAGATACTCGGCCACCTTTCTTACGCGGAATGAATATAAAACCATATTATCCTCGCCTGGGACTGGATCATAGCCGCATTCATTAAGGGCTTTTCTTATTTCTGCTACAGACTGATGTCTGGGCGTACGCTGTGACGCTTGTGCATGTAATTCGGCTGACGTTAAACGCTTATGTGGCGGCGGGGTCTGAGGAGGACCTCCCCCTGCGGCCCCTAAACTAGAGTCGTCTACTGATGCTCTTCGTCCTGGCAGAGTGGGAAATGGAAATGTAGGCTGGACTTGTATGGCGGGCTGGACCGGGGGTACCGTAACAGGTACTCCGGTGTCTGGAGGAGCGGGAAGTGCCTGATTTACAGGGACTGGCGGAGCGCGAACAGGATTTGCATATTCTGGGACTGTGTCGTCCAAATAGGACGAAATAAAAATATCAGCTGCGGTCGGTTTGTGACGTAGCTTGGTCGGAACTAATGGTGGCGGGAAATTACTGGATGCCTCTGGGGTCGCTTTTGGCAGGCCCTCGGCAAGAAGAGGATACATACCCCTAATAAGAGCATGCCTCTGTCTGTCTGACTGTTCGGCTTTAACTTGTTCACCTATCTCGATTAGTTCTTTTTCTTGTGCTCGTTCTAAGGATTCTCTACTTAATTCTGACTTTCTGATTTCTTTTTCGGTTCTTTTATGAGATTCTTTGCGCCATAACTCGATGGCATCTTTCTGTGACTGTCTGGCTTTCTTTTTCCATAATGCTTCTTCTACTCTCATGATGCACTCGGCATCCCATGTACCCGATACGGGCCATCTATACTTTTCTTCTAACTGTTTGGTATACTCTACCCATAAATCTAGATATAATATGGCGCTTATGCCATGCTTCTGATACATAAAATGACCTGGACTGTCCCTAGGCGGAACTGGAACTGCTGCTTCCAGCAGACCCTTTCTAGTTTTTAACTGACGTAACTTAGAAAACAAGGGCATGACTGGACTGTAATCTAGACACAATACAATACACAATGAACACGATACTTATTCCCCATTCATACCACGACATTAAAATACATGAAAAACATTTAAAATAACAGTTCGAACAGAATACTACCTGGAATACGGAACACAGAATACATGAATTTTCTCGAGAACAGAACTGACTGGAACAGAAACTAGATGCACTGCTGAAACAGTACGAAACTTACCGGTCTCATAAAGAGACACGTCAGGACCCGCATCCACCAAAGTGGACACTTCGTTTGTGGGTCTGTGTACCACCAACCCACGGACCAGAGTCAATTAAATTGACCCTGTCTAGATACTACCCCAGTAATGGTACTCACCGGGCAGTAAGAACGGAAGGCCTCAGACTGGACGGGACTGCTTGGACGCCGGACGGACGAACTTCGGACTTCTGTTACGGGTGGACCTCCGGATACCTCGGACCTTGGACTCTCGGCTTGGGCTCTGGTCGGGACTCGCCGCGTTCCTCCACCGTCTCGTCTGGATGCTGGACCGCCTCCTCCGTCTCCTCCTTGGGCCTGAGGGATACTTGAAGCAGAAATATCTGCCGGTGCGCAGAAGAGTTCCGTCACGACTGCAGAGGGTCAGGGGGTCAGCGTGGCTTCACCGACGCGTGGGGAAAGGGCAAGTCCCTGTTCGGGCGCCATTATGTGGTAAATAAATAAATAATACCTCTCTTTTTGAATGTATAAATGAGTAACAGATAGCTCAATAAATAAGAGTCAAGATTCGAGGTAGTAGGAGTTTTGCAGGTTTAATACAGCATAAGGACAGGAACAGGACAACCTGCACAGGAATAGGATGGCAGGGCCCGACAGCGCTGCCGGGGTCAGGATCGGGACAAGGGATAACTTTTTAATAACAGTACATGGGCATATATACATATCGCAAACACATAGCATTACATTGCAATGGGCGTAGCAGTGGGTGGAGCAATAGGCGTGACGCGTAGCAGTCACGAAAGATAAGGGTGAAAAGAGGTGTAACAGGGCGTATACACAGACATGTGATGCAAACGTAACAGAATATGTCATGAATGGGGCGGAAACCGTGGAGGGGGCTACCTGAGGAGCCGGGACCTCTAACCTGATGGTGCGCGCAAACTGGCGATGACGTGTTACTAGGAGAAGCTGGGGGCTATGAACTCTGTGCTAGGAGCAGAGACTGAAGTCTGGAGAGTCAGGGCGACATGTACCTAAACCCTATCTAGTATCTGATGTTTAGGGAACATGTTGATATAAACTAGAAGTCAGGAGGGGAAAAGCTAACAGACTCTAAGACTGGAGCATGCATTATTCTACATGTAGTGCGTGATGAAGAATATTAAATGACCATTAATACAGTATTTCTCTAACATGGGGCCGTAAAGGCTAGACAATGACGGAAACTATTGATGCAGTTCAGTAGCTTTAGGAATGCAGAGGAGGAGGACTGAACTGATAACTGGAATCATAACATACTCTTGGCAGACTCAGAGGCAGAGCCAGGCTGAACCGGGCACTGTGAGGCAGGAAGTAAGTGAAGGGTCGAGGATACAGGTGGGGGCTGTATCGCTCCTCCGCGAGGCTTCAGGAGACAGGAGACAGGAGCTGAATCTGGTGTCCAGGCCCTTTTGAGGCCTAGAAACGGGGACTTTACAATGGAATAACGTGCACACTGAGAAACGTGGCAACGTAGCTTTACATAGGCCTGATATTCGTAGTATTCACGAGAACTGGAAACTGGCATACTAGAGATGGACACAACTGTAATTGCGTCTTTAATCAAACATGGGGAATAACATATGCATATTAATCATGCACATATAACATATGATGGAGGACGCGTAGGGACACAGAACATGGCAAAATTTACTTTTCCACATTAGGAGCACCTCTTGCTTGGTACTCCTTTCTCCAGAAGAAATCCAACACCTCTCCAAGAGGTGGATTCTTCTTATTCATGATGAAAGACATCATAGCTTCAAATCTATGATTGAAGTACCTGCATACATTGACTGGATCCAAAGAGCACAGTTCTCCGGGTGTCTTGAATTCGATGTTTTCGATGTTTCCATTTGCCTCTCGTAGAAATTAGCTCAGAGTGAGGAACCATGTGGGAGTTCCTAAGTTCCTCAGCATACATTTTAAATCACCATGACGACGGTCCCAGTACTCATTAGTACCACGCTGACACGCCATGAGATTAATCAGGTGAGAATCCAAAATACTGTCCTGGACATTGACTTTATCCATAAAGTCACTTGCCGAGATGTTTTGCATGTGTATACCACTTTTCAAGATGTGGTTCACTGCATATGACAGTCCAGACAGATCGCTTTCAAACAGGAGATGAAACAAATAGGGAATGCATTGTCGAAACCTAGCATCTCCTGCATACAATCGCAAAGTCCGGTATTCAGAAGCAGGAATTTGATGAGGTCGCTCATCATATCTTCCTCCCTGACCTGTTGGAAAAAGCTGTGGGAAACACCGAGCTTCCAAACTTTCCTCCCAAACACTAATGGGACTCCCTTTGGCTTGTTTCATTTGAAACAACTCAATAGCATTCCCCATGACTTCCTTGGAATGCAAAGGATGAACACTATAATGTTCATATATTTCTTCACTAGTACAGGGTTCTACTTTCTCAATTTGACCAGCACACAAATCGCTATCCTCTTCCTCACTTACTTCATCTTCTGCAACATATACATTCTTATAGTATTTATTATTTTTTTTCAAATACAATGTTGCCTTTTTAACTTTCCTAACATCCACTAAATCTTGCCATATTTTCTTATTCTTTGTCGGAACCCCATTAACTAAGATAACCAGAGGTTCCTCTTCCACTTTTTCTACTCCAATTGTGTTAATGTTTTTCTTCAAATCTAGAGGCAAATAAACAACTCTTCCCTTTAATCCTCTCTGTAAATCTGATGGAGGCAATTTCCCTGTCTTTGGCTCCATTCTTACAATAGCCTGAAAGGGATGGATACTTTGAATCAAAATAGATTCATAAGTATTTAAATCCTTCAATTCAGAAGGAATCTCAACCAATTCCAGATTATTATGAACTGCTCTAGCAGGCATCTGGTTTTGATTTAATTTGTTACAACAATAAGTACACACACGTTGATCCAATCCCAAATCAAAACAATTTTCTACCATCAAGTATGTTGTGAAATCCTTCCATTCACTATTATTTTCCCTTTCACTTTTTGCATATAAATCCACTAACTTAGTCTGATTCTTATAATAAGTGCGTCGACAACACACACAAGTGAAATTTGGCCTCTCACTTGATTTCACCTCAAACGTCGCAATTTCCCTCTGGAAATTATCTGTACTGGAAACCTGTACACTATCTTCCACATTACCCGCTTCTTCTTGGTCAATTTCAACATTCTCCTCTTTACTTCCAAAGTAACAAAACTCAATTTCTTCACATATATTCTTCACATCTATTTCAGAACCATGCAAAAGAGCAGCGCATAATTGTTTAAGCATAATTGCTGGACTCTTAGCATAATACAACATTCTAACTAATTTCCTCACTTTATTATGATGCACTGCTAGCATCCTGAAATGATGAAAAACACTCTGGCATACTCTCCTGGAAAGACAAGCCAGTGAATGACCATGCAAACCTGTCACTTCTCTCACTCTGCAAGGATCTAATTCTTGCAACAACTTCATTTTCTGCTTCAAACTTTTCTTATTAAATGACCGTACAAAATCACAAAGCAGATTGATGGAATCCTGTCGCACACTGCAAATACTACTACACTTCCAGGTGTACACAGGACCCTTAGGACGTCTTCCTAAAACCTCATTACCTAACACCTCTTCTATCTCTGTTGTCACAAGTTTTTCTTTTTCAACTGGACAACCATCTTTCACTTCATAAGCTCGACCACTGGTGTCAACTGCATGCACCAAATCATTATCCTGGAAATAACTCTCCTCATTAAAAAATGCCTCACAGCTTGAACTATGCATCCATTCTCCAGAAAAAACTTCAAAAAAATTACTACGATTAACTATTCTCTTCCATCTACTATTTCTTTTGAAATCATAAATTGCCTTGTTTAGCTTCCTAATTCTATTGATTATCAAAACAAATAACTTACGTTTAATTTCAAATGCCTGATCAATAACTTTCTCAACTATTTTTTTTCTCTTATAAAAAACCACTTTCTGTTGACCTTTCTTAATATTTTTTAACAAATTGCCAATTATCCTGTTGCGGAACATTCGTTTACGAATGTCCCTAAACTGTTGTTTCCTTCTAAAATCATGCACAGAGTTATCTCTTGCTCTAGCAGTAACATTTTTCATTGGCCTTTCCTTTCCGTTTGAATTGCTTCTCTTTTTCTGGACTGAAACATTTTCTGTAGTAATATTTTTTTTACTACAGATATTTCTTATGAATGTTTTTGTACTCTTACCCGGTGCTTTCTTGGTGACTTGACAAATCTTTTTGTTAGAGGACTGCTGCTTTTTTTCATTGACCTGCTGTCTTTGACGTTTTGCAGCCTTTCTCAGTCTTTCTTTGGTTGGCATGCTGAAATCTTGAAATGATCTGCAGTTGAATCTGTGGTAAAATATAATAAAAAATGTTATTAACCACTATTACCCAACAGTAAATCAATAACAGTAATCAAAAACTTAAAACACTACTTGACATTTTTACATAGAAGATTTTTTAGTGCTTGGCAAATTTAGAATACAGAAATAGCAGAAAAGAAATGGAATTTATATTCATTTTACCTGTGCTGTTTTATATGTGAATCTGATCTAATTTTATGAGCATATTTTAATATTTTATTGAAGACACTACACATAACCTGTTTTTGAAGGTGTCTTTATTTTTAAATTAAACGGTTTACATTTTTACTTTTTATTTATTATAAATTTTTAAAATAAATGTTTATAGTTCCATAGGCTCAAGCACGTCAGCTTCCCATCCTATGTCATACAATTCTGACAAATCTGCATCCTCATCACGTTCTTCTTCATCCTCAGGATTTAAATCATCCAAGGGATCAACATTCACTGATGTTTCAATTACGAGTTCAATGATGAGGTCGAAATCAACTGATTGCTGATTGTCGCTCATGTTGATGTTGTCTTTATCTTTAAAGAAAGATAACAACAATGAGATGTTGCAGAGTAAGAGACAAATCTCAGAGATTATAATAGTAAAATTGTTTAACAAGAGTAACATTTTGCAGCTATTATTTAGCCATGTCCAGCGATGCTGAGGAGGTGAAGCCTATGTCCAATTTTTCAGTGAACAGGACTCATCTCTTCTTAACCTTGGATAAGCCTCACCGACTCTGTGTCCCCTGCACATACTTAAATGTAAAGGGGCAGATTTATGTTAACTGGCACATCCCCAGGGATGCACCAGTTAACGTGCACCGCTGCTCTGCCACCCATGGTGTGCCGCATTTACAATCAGATAGGACAAAGCTGCGTCAAAACCCTGCGCCTGCTTGAAGCAGGCATAGGTCTTGACGCAGCATTGTGGAGATGGGGCACCCCTGAGCCTTGCTGGAGCTGCATCGCACTTGCGATACAACTCCAGTAATGCGCCACCTTTACGGCACAGATGCGTCACGCATCTGTGCCGTTTTTGCCCCATGGTGCGCCGCATTGTAAATGCAGCACACCATGGGTGGCGGAACAGCGGCGCAGGATGACTGGCACATCCCTGGTGATGCGCCAGTCATCATAAATCTATCCCTAAGCTTCTTATCTTGTTAGAGATGAACCGCCATATGTATCATCAAACTATTTTGCATTTCCTAAATAGCGAATTTTAAGGAATAATTAGCGATTCTTTACCATTCCTAATTTGCGATGAGCAAATTGCTAATTGCAAATTACCCATTCATTTCCATGGGCCAGGAGGCCCATAGGAATGAAGGTGTAATTTGCGATTAGCAATTAGCTCATCGCAAATTAGGAATTTTTCCAAGGGTGCAGGGGTGTTTCAAGAACACCCTGCTGCACCCCTGAAAAAGAAATTTGGGGGCATATGGCGCACATACGTATGGGCGTCATATGGCACCTTTTGTTTTTTGGAAAAAAAGCTTTTTGAAAAGAATTTGCAAATTACCACCAACTAGAAGTTGGTGGTAATTTGCAAATCCTTAATGGCATTTTTTGCATATTTTTTGTTTGATACATTGCATTTAAGGAATCGCAAAATTTGCAAATCCTTCAGTGCAATCGCAAAATAAGGAATAGCAAATTTTGCTATTCCTTATTTTGCATCAAACTTGTTTGATACATACCATTTGTCTAATTAGCATTCGCAAAGGCCGAAATTCGCAGAATTTCGGCCTTTGCGAATGCTAATTAGCTTGATACATATGGCCCCAAGTGAGGCCTGTCTTGCAACATGGTGCATCTTTTGCATCACTGCTGCATCGGTTTCATGTGGCACGGTTTTTTTACAGCATGACACATCTGCCTAAATGCATCAATTTGTAATTTTGTCGCCTCATAGCAAATCTTTTGCACCGCCGCTGCATCAGAAAAGTGACGCACAGTGGCGCAAAAGAGGCATACACCTATCATAAATCTGTCCCTAGCATTTTAAATGATTAATTCAGGATGACGATAAGGTGTGGCCTATCCAGAGGTTTGTTTAAGGTGAGGCCTACTCAGGGTTGCAGATCAAAGTTACGCTTGTTGAAGAATACAGAGGAGATTATACATGTAAAGGCCTACCAATGAAGTAAGTGATGTCCACCTCATTGCGCCAGTCATCATAAATCTATCCCTAAGCTTCTTATCTTGTTAGAGATGAACCGCCATATGTATCATCAAACTATTTTGCATTTCCTAAATAGCGAATTTTAAGGAATAAATAGCGATTCTTTACCATTCCTAATTTGCGATGAGCAAATTGTTAATTGCAAATTACCCATTCATTTCCATGGGCCAGGAGGCCCATAGGAATGAAGGTGTAATTTGCGATTAGCAATTAGCTCATCGCAAATTAGGAATTTTTCCAAGGGTGCAGGGGTGTTTCAAGAACACCCTGCTGCACCCCTGAAAAAGAAATTTGGGGGCATATGGCGCACATACATGCCCTAAGGGCATGTATGGGCGTCATATGGCACCTTTTGTTTTTTGGAAAAAAAGCTTTTTGAAAAGAATTTGCAAATTACCACCAACTAGAAGTTGGTATAATTTGCAAATCCTTAATGGCATTTTTTGCATATTTTTTGTTTGATACATTGCATTTAAGGAATCGCAAAATTTGCAAATCCTTCAGTGCAATCGCAAAATAAGGAATAGCAAATTTTGCTATTCCTTATTTTGCATCAAACTTGTTTGATACATACCATTTGTCTAATTAGCATTCGCAAAGGCCGAAATTCGCAGAATTTCGGCCTTTGCGAATGCTAATTAGCTTGATACATATGGCCCCAAGTGAGGCCTGTCTTGCAACATGGTGCATCTTTTGCATGACTGCTGCATCGGTTTCATGTGGCACGGTTTTTTTACAGCATGACACATCTGCCTAAATGCATCAATTTGTAATTTTGTCGCCTCATAGCAAATCTTTTGCACCGCCGCTGCATCAGAAAAGTGACGCACAGTGGCGCAAAAGAGGCATACACCTATCATAAATCTGTCCCTAGCATTTTAAATGATTAATTCAGGATGACGATAAGGTGTGGCCTATCCAGAGGTTTGTTTAAGGTGAGGCCTACTCAGGGTTGCAAATCAAAGTTACGCTTGTTGAAGAATACAGAGGAGATAATACATGTAAAGGCCTACCAATGAAGTAAGTGATGTCCACCTCATTGCGCCAGTCATCATAAATCTATCCCTAAGCTTCTTATCTTGTTAGAGATGAACCGCCATATGTATCATCAAACTATTTTGCATTTCCTAAATAGCGAATTTTAAGGAATAAATAGCGATTCTTTACCATTCCTAATTTGCGATGAGCAAATTGTTAATTGCAAATTACCCATTCATTTCCATGGGCCAGGAGGCCCATAGGAATGAAGGTGTAATTTGCAATTAGCAATTAGCTCATCGCAAATTAGGAATTTTTCCAAGGGTGCAGGGGTGTTTCAAGAACACCCTGCTGCACCCCTGAAAAAGAAATTTGGGGGCATATGGCGCACATAAAATTTAAAAACATTCCTTTACCTCAAAAACGATTTTCAAGTCATAATTTGAAAACACTGCCCACGGGGAAATGACTTAAAATGTCCTTAAGACACATGAAAGTGTTTTTTTAAAGCCTTTGCAACTTTTTTGGGTCACTTTTAACATGGCTATGTAACTCAAACAGTCAAAATCTAAATTTACCATGCACAGGTGGGAGCATATTTACAAGGAATTTGCTCCACGGGGAAAGGTCTTTTAATTTAATATGGGAAAAATAACATCAGAGACACTGAAATGCCTTATAAAGAAGCATACACCATTATGTCCTTGTCATAAATTTTAAAACCATTCCTTTTCCCCAAAAACGATTTTCAAGTCATAATTTGAAAACACTCCACATGGGGAAATGACTTAAAATGTCCTTAAGACACATGAAAGCGTTTTTTGATTGCCTTTGCAGCATGTTTGGGTCACTTTTAACATGGCTATGTAACGCAAACATTCAAAATCTAAATTTGCCATGCACAGGTGGGAGCATATTTACAAGCAATTTGCTCCACAGGGAAAGGTCTTACATTAAAATGGGAAAAATAACATCAGAGACACTCAATTGCCTTATAAAGAAGCATACACCATTATGTCCTTGTCATAAATTTTAAAACCATTCCTTTTCCTCAAAAACGATTTTCAAGTCATAATTTGAAAACACTCCACAGCTCCTATGCACAAAAAAACCCTGTCAGTACTAATACTTCACATTTTCTCCAATTACAATTTCTCAAAGAAACAAAATCTATTTGTAAAACACTTGAGACAAAGCAACATTTGAAAAACACAACTTTCTTCATAATTTTCTCCTTAAAGCACACTATTCTCTATCTAAATTAAAGAAATCTTTTCTCACCTTAGCAAATACTTTATGAGTTTCAAAACAGTCTCAGAAACACACCAATTTGTCTTCAGCAGAGCAAAAGGTATGCACTCCAGAGTCTGCAGCTATCAAAAGCACAGAAATGCTGTAATTCTTCACACATATCTCTCATGTCACCCAATCAAAACTCTTCCCTCACTTTTTTCAAATCAAAACCTTTCCCCCCTCTGCCCTCTCTGCCTTTTTTGCATAGCAACCACCTCTTGGAAGACCTCTGGTGTTTGCAAGTTCACACAACAATGTTTCAATTGAACTCTGAACTCTCAGTGCACCTGCATATCCAGTGCATTCTTTCATTTAATGATTTTTTCTTGACCACTCAAAATACATCTTTCAAAGAACTCATCCATGCACCCTAACTTTCTGTTTTCAGCAATCAAAATCCACCAATCACTGTTACTGCTTCATTAACACAGAAACTCCACAGTTTTTTTCATTTTAAACTCTTATTTTTTCAACTGCCATTTCATTGCCACACTTCATCTGACTGCAGCAGAACTTTCTCTCACCATGTTTTCTGTCTGGATTGTTGGACATAGTTACATCTATTGGGCTCAGAGGTATGCTGAGAACAGAAATTTACCTAACCTCAATTTACAAGATGTGGAAATTAAGTGGTTTGGCCACAGAGGATTAAAATGTCACCAATTGATACCATTTGTGAAAACCTTTATGCATTTGCCAAAACCTGACCTGTTAATTGTGCACTGTGGAGGTAATGATTTGGGCACTTTGACTGGGGTAGGTCTGGAAATGCTTTTAAAGGACACCTTTGAGCAATTGATGGCACTTTTTCCTCAAACTGCCTTGGTATATTCAAATATATGCCAAAGACAGAAATGGAGGTGGTCAAACCAATTTTGTCCACAAATTGAGAAGTCGAGGAAGCATGTAAACAAATCTGTTTCCGCTTACATGAGAGACCATGGAATGGGCTCCATGTACAACAATAACTTGCGTTACTACATGCAAGATATCTACAGAGGAGATGGAGTTCACTTCTCAGATGAGGGCAACAGAATTTTCATTCTAAATTTAAGACTGTGCATTGGTACCTACTTATAAGTACCTAAATGTACCATAAACCCAAAAGCTCTTCTCAGAGCTACCCTACATCTGATCACTCACAATTATTATTTTTCTCTAACTTTTTTCACTAATTTTCAACAAAGTACGCTCCCCGGGGCGCTACCCGGTACGCGAACCGGAAGCTAACCTCGCGAAATTTTAAAAAAAAATGTTTTTTTTCGCACCTATAAGCCTCCTCAGCCACCCTCAGAAAACCTAGGGGGTCAAGATAAGTCTACCGTGCCCCCTTCTACCCATTCTGAACATTATTTGCCCTCCATCTTGTATCTTAAGTCGACCGAAACACAAAATGGTGGACTCCCGTAACGCTTCAGGTTCGCGTACCGGGGCGCTCGCCAGTTCGCGTACCGGGGCGCTCCCCGGGAAGCGCACCATCAAAAAAGGTGGGAAAGTAATTTACAGAAAAACGACTGGAGACACTCTCGCCAAATATAGATTAGCTCATACTACATACCAATCCCTATCATTTTCACAAATTTGATTGAAATTCCATTTAGCCATTTAGCCTGTAGACCTCTCTAAATACCGTGAGGTAAATTACTTCTCAAAACACATCTGAAGTGTTGGAATTGACAACCAATGAAAATGTTACTTTCATTTTCTACTTTTATTACCTGACATTTGATTGGTTATATACCTGAATATAAATAAAGGAAGAGAAGGAAACACAGCCATTTTGACTACTACTTCTTGTTGTACATTTCAATTGGATTTTCACTAATCACTTCAACTTCTTTGTAAAGGTAAGTTGTTATTTTTAAAACTGAAGTATATTGTGCACCAAAAGTTAATATGGTAAACTTTTTCTGACAGTTATATACTATCCCTCTGTAGTAGTAATAGATTTAGATAGACTTCTCTGGTATAGTTATGGATGGAGTTAGGTTTCTCTTGTATAATTATGAAATTACTTACGTTAAATCACATACACTTTTTTATATTCCTACTTCCACTCTGATACTATACACTGCCCAAAGATAAAGATAAATTCACTGATAAAAACTGCCTATCTAAAATTAATCCCAACAGTGCCCTATCTCTACTAATAAATAATTTTTGTATCCAAATTTCAGGCAACATGGAAGGCGAACAGAAAGTTTCATTTCAAATTGTCCTGCAAGAGAGCAGCCAAGAATTAATTGATCCAAATTATATAGAATTTATGGATGAAACTTGGGACCAAGAACTACTGCAATGTGTGCAAGCAGTAGATGACCTCCTTCAAAATGAGGACATTTTACACCCTCAGAGATTACAAACTATGTTCAATGAAAATGACGACATTTCAGACAGTGAAATGTTAGAAATGTTATTACATTTTGAAACACAATCACAATAATAAATAATTGCTTAAAAAATAAAGAAATTAAAAAATAATCAACAAAACCAACAATCAATTAACATACAGTATTTGAAAAGTCTATCATTCTTTTTTCCTTATAGTTCGCTCCCCAGAACGCTTCCCGGTTCGCGAACCTGGCGCTCCCCACGCAAAAAAAAAAATATATATTTTTTTTTTGCCCTGCGGGGCCCTTTTAAAGCCTCCACATCAAACCTAGGGGGTCAGGGAGGATCTACTATGCCCCCTTATGGTCATTTCCCCCTTTGTTTTGGCCTCCTCTTGTCTCTCGATCCTACCGAGAGACAAGATGGCGGCCGCTCCGGACTGTTTAGAATGTTGACAGACACCGGAGAGCCAATCAGCTTCGCTTCGCGAAGTTCCGTTACGCGTAAAGTACGCGAACCGGAGCGCTGCCCAGAGCGCGCTTACAGATATATATCTTTTTTTGAACGTTAATTTCTCAAAATCCACTGGAGCACATATATTGTGACCTATCAAAGGCACATCGGGCTAAAAGTCCCTACAATTTTGCCAAGTTTCGTGCAAATCCATTCAGCCGTTCGGGCTAAAAGTGAGGCCAACCGCCCTATGGAAATTAACATTGGAAAAACATGTTTTGGGACCCCCCTTTTTTCTCGGCCCCCCCTTGACGAAACCCCCCCCCCAAATTTTCAGGGGCTGCTCAGAAACAAAATGTTCCATTTTCCTGAAAATTTCAGCCAATTCCGTCCACAAACGCCAAAGTTATTAGACATAGAATTTTCAAAAATCCCATAGGGAAAAAATCCTAACTATATATACCTACTGGCGACCGCCAGTAGGTAATATATATATATATATATATATATATATATATATATATATATATATATATATATATATATATATATATATATATATATATATATATATATATATATATATATATATATGTATGTATATATATATATATATATATATATATATATATTACCTACTGGTGATAGCCAGTAGGTATATATAGTTAGGATTGTTTTCCATAGGGAAATCGCAACATTCTATTGGGAATAACTTTGGCGCCGGTTGAGGAATCTTCCTGAAATTTTCCTTAACTTTGCCTCGCGGCGCTCCGCTCCTTCCCTGAAAGGTTGGGGGGGATTCGTCAAGTGGGGGCCGAGATAAAAGGGGGTCCCAAAACATGTTTTCCCCATGTTAATTTCCATAGGGCGGTTGGACTCACTTTTAGCCCGAACGGCTGAATGGTTTTCCACCAAACTTGGCAAAATTGTAGGGACTGGTAGCCCGATGTGCCTTTGCTATGTCTCAAGATATGTGCTCCAGTGGTTTTTACGAAAATTAACTTTGAAAAAATATATATTGGGCTACATTGGGCTATATATATGTTAGAGCCCAAATGTAGCCCAATGTAGCCCAATGTAGCCCAAAGATGGCCACCAGAGACAAAAAAAAACAAATGTAGCCCAAATATCAGCCAGATGTAGCCCAACTATAGCCCAATGACAGAATGTCCCAGAGTGTTCTACAGAACAACTAGAGCGCTAACAGTCTTACTTATGACAAAAGTATGGCACACCTGAAGTCATCTTGATTGGAATAAAGTGTTAACACTTAAAACATTTAATTTGCAAAGGACCAAAATGAGGGGGTTCATTTTGCCATAGAAATTATGATTAGTGCTGAAGAAAAAAAAATGAGGGCACATTTTGAGTGACTTCTCAAATCCTCTTATATTTCATTAAAAAATTCGGTCTAATATGCAGTCTCCCAAGATGGCCACCAGAGACAAAAGAGCCCAAATGTAGCCCAAATATCAGCCAGATGTAGCCCAACAATAGCCCGATGACAGAATGTCCCAGAGTGTTATAAAGAACAACTAGAACGCTAACAGTCTTACTTATGACAAAAGTATGGCACACCTGAAGTCATCTTGATTGGAATAAAGTGGTAACACTTAATACATTTAATTTGAAAAGGAACAAAATGAGGGGTTTCATTTTGCCATAGAAATGTTATTACCTACTGGCGATAGCCAGTAGGTATATATAGTTAGGATTGTTTTCCATAGGGAAATCGCAACATTCTATTGGGAATAACTTTGGCGCCGGTTGAGGAATCTTCCTGAAAGTTTCCTTAACTTTGCCTCGCAGCGCTCTGCTCCGTCCCTGAAAGTTTGGGGGGGATTCGTCAAGCGGGGGCCGAGATAAAAGGGGGTCCCAAAACGTGTTTTCCCCATGTTAATTTCCATAGGGCGGTTGGACTCATTTTTAGCCAGAACGGCTGAATGGTTTTCCACCGAAGTTGGCAAAATTGTAGGGACTGGTAGCCCGATGTGCCTTTGCAATGTCTCAAGATATGTGCTCCAGTGGTTTTTACGAAAATTAACTTTGAAAAAATATATACTGTGCTACATTGGGCTATATATATGTTAGAGCCCAAATGTAGCCCAATGTAGCCCAATTTAGCCCAATGTAGCCCAAAGATGGCCACCAGAGAAAAAAAAAAACAAATGTAGCCCAAATATCAGCCAGATGTAGCCCAACTATAGCCCAATGGCAAAATGTCCCAGAGTGTTCTAAAGAACAACTAGAGCGCTAACAGTCTTACTTATGACAAAAGTATGGCACACCTGAAGTCATCTTGATTGGAATAAAGTGTTAACACTTAAAACATTTAATTTGCAAAGGAACAAAATGAGGGGGTTCATTTTGCCATAGAAATTATGATTAGCGCTGAAGAAAGAAAAATTAGGGCACATTTTGAGTGATTTCTCAAATCCTCTTATATTTCATTAAAAAAATTCTGATATGCAGTCTCCCAAGATGGCCACCAGAGACAAAAGAGCCCAAATGTAGCCCAAATATCAGCCAGATGTAGCCCAACTATAGCCCAATGACAGAATGTCCCAGAGTGTTCTAAAGAACAACTAGAACGCTAACAGTCTTTCTTATGACAAAAGTATGGCACACCTGAAGTCATCTTGATTGGAATAAAGTGGTAACACTTAATACATTTAATTTGAAAAGGAACAAAATGAGGGGTTTCATTTTGCCATAGAAATTTTATTACCTACTGGCGATAGCCAGTAGGTATATATAGTTAGGATTGTTTTCCATAGGGAAATCGCAACATTCTATTGGGAATAACTTTGGCGCCGGTTGAGGAATCTTCCTGAAATTTTCCTTAACTTTGCCTCGCGGCGCTCCGCTCCTTCCCTGAAAGGTTGGGGGGGATTCGTCAAGCGGGGGCCGAGATAAAAGGGGGTCCCAAAACATGTTTTCCCCATGTTAATTTCCATAGGGCGGTTGGACTCACTTTTAGCCCGAACGGCTGAATGGTTTTCCACCAAACTTGGCAAAATTGTAGGGACTGGTAGCCCGATGTGCCTTTGCTATGTCTCAAGATATGTGCTCCAGTGGTTTTTACGAAAATTAACTTTGAAAAAATATATATTGGGCTACATTGGGCTATATATATGTTAGAGCCCAAATGTAGCCCAATGTAGCCCAATGTAGCCCAAAGATGGCCACCAGAGACAAAAAAAAACAAATGTAGCCCAAATATCAGCCAGATGTAGCCCAACTATAGCCCAATGACAGAATGTCCCAGAGTGTTCTACAGAACAACTAGAGCGCTAACAGTCTTACTTATGACAAAAGTATGGCACACCTGAAGTCATCTTGATTGGAATAAAGTGTTAACACTTAAAACATTTAATTTGCAAAGGACCAAAATGAGGGGGTTCATTTTGCCATAGAAATTATGATTAGTGCTGAAGAAAAAAAAATGAGGGCACATTTTGAGTGACTTCTCAAATCCTCTTATATTTCATTAAAAAATTCGGTCTAATATGCAGTCTCCCAAGATGGCCACCAGAGACAAAAGAGCCCAAATGTAGCCCAAATATCAGCCAGATGTTGCCCAACAATAGCCCGATGACAGAATGTCCCAGAGTGTTATAAAGAACAACTAGAACGCTAACAGTCTTACTTATGACAAAAGTATGGCACACCTGAAGTCATCTTGATTGGAATAAAGTGGTAACACTTAATACATTTAATTTGAAAAGGAACAAAATGAGGGGTTTCATTTTGCCATAGAAATGTTATTACCTACTGGCGATAGCCAGTAGGTATATATAGTTAGGATTGTTTTCCATAGGGAAATCGCAACATTCTATTGGGAATAACTTTGGCGCCGGTTGAGGAATCTTCCTGAAAGTTTCCTTAACTTTGCCTCGCAGCGCTCTGCTCCGTCCCTGAAAGTTTGGGGGGGATTCGTCAAGCGGGGGCCGAGATAAAAGGGGGTCCCAAAACGTGTTTTCCCCATGTTAATTTCCATAGGGCGGTTGGACTCATTTTTAGCCAGAACGGCTGAATGGTTTTCCACCGAAGTTGGCAAAATTGTAGGGACTGGTAGCCCGATGTGCCTTTGCAATGTCTCAAGATATGTGCTCCAGTGGTTTTTACGAAAATTAACTTTGAAAAAATATATACTGTGCTACATTGGGCTATATATATGTTAGAGCCCAAATGTAGCCCAATGTAGCCCAATTTAGCCCAATGTAGCCCAAAGATGGCCACCAGAGAAAAAAAAAAACAAATGTAGCCCAAATATCAGCCAGATGTAGCCCAACTATAGCCCAATGGCAAAATGTCCCAGAGTGTTCTAAAGAACAACTAGAGCGCTAACAGTCTTACTTATGACAAAAGTATGGCACACCTGAAGTCATCTTGATTGGAATAAAGTGTTAACACTTAAAACATTTAATTTGCAAAGGAACAAAATGAGGGGGTTCATTTTGCCATAGAAATTATGATTAGCGCTGAAGAAAGAAAAATTAGGGCACATTTTGAGTGATTTCTCAAATCCTCTTATATTTCATTAAAAAAATTCTGATATGCAGTCTCCCAAGATGGCCACCAGAGACAAAAGAGCCCAAATGTAGCCCAAATATCAGCCAGATGTAGCCCAACTATAGCCCAATGACAGAATGTCCCAGAGTGTTCTAAAGAACAACTAGAACGCTAACAGTCTTTCTTATGACAAAAGTATGGCACACCTGAAGTCATCTTGATTGGAATAAAGTGGTAACACTTAATACATTTAATTTGAAAAGGAATCAAAATGAGGGGTTTCATTTTGCCATAGAAATTTTATTACCTACTGGCGATAGCCAGTAGGTATATATAGTTAGGATTGTTTTCCATAGGGAAATCGCAACATTCTATTGGGAATAACTTTGGCGCCGGTTGAGGAATCTTCCTGAAATTTTCCTTAACTTTGCCTCGCGGCGCTCCGCTCCTTCCCTGAAAGGTTGGGGGGGATTCGTCAAGCGGGGGCCGAGATAAAAGGGGGTCCCAAAACATGTTTTCCCCATGTTAATTTCCATAGGGCGGTTGGACTCACTTTTAGCCCGAACGGCTGAATGGTTTTCCACCAAACTTGGCAAAATTGTAGCGACTGGTAGCCCGATGTGCCTTTGCTATGTCTCAAGGTATGTGCTCCAGTGGTTTTTACGAAAATTAACTTTGAAAAAATATATATTGGGCTACATTGGGCTATATATATGTTAGAGCCCAAATGTAGCCCAATGTAGCCCAATGTAGCCCAAAGATGGCCACCAGAGACAAAAAAAACAAATGTAGCCCAAATATCAGCCAGATGTAGCCCAACTATAGCCCAATGACCGAATGTCCCAGAGTGTTCTAAAGAACAACTAGAGCGCTAACAGTCTTGCTTATGACAAAAGTATGGCACACCTGAAGTCATCTTGATTGGAATAAAGTGTTAACACTTAAAACATTTAATTTGCAAAGGAACAAAATGAGGGGGTTCATTTTGCCATAGAAATTATGATTAGTGCTGAAGAAAGAAAAATTAGGGCACATCCTCTTATATTTCATTAAAAAAATTCTGATATGCAGTCTCCCAAGATGGCCACCAGAGACAAAAGAGCCCAAATGTAGCCCAAATATCAGCCAGATGTAGCCCAACTATAGCCCAATGACAGAATGTCCCAGAGTGTTCTAAAGAACAACTAGAACGCTAACAGTCTTACTTATGACAAAAGTATGGCACACCTGAAGTCATCTTGATTGGAATAAAGTGGTAACACTTAATACATTTAATTTGAAAAGGAACAAAATGAGGGGTTTCATTTTGCCATAGAAATTTTATTACCTACTGGCGATAGCCAGTAGGTATATATAGTTAGGATTGTTTTCCATAGGGAAATCGCAACATTCTATTGGGAATAACTTTGGCGCCGGTTGAGGAATCTTCCTGAAAGTTTCCCTAACTTTGCCTCGCGGCGCTCCGCTCCTTGCCTGAATGTTTGGGGGGGATTCGTCAAGCGGGGGCCGAGATAAAAGGGGGGTCCCAAAACGTGTTTTCCCCATGTTAATTTCCATAGGGCGGTTGGACTCACTTTTAGCCCGAACGGCTGAATGGTTTTCCACCAAACTTGGCAAAATTGTAGGGACTGGTAGCCCGATGTGCCTTTGCTATGTCTCAAGATATGTGCTCCAGTGGTTTTTACGAAAATTAACTTTGAAAAAATATATATTGGGCTACATTGGGCTATATATATGTTAGAGCCCAAATGTAGCCCAATGTAGCCCAATGTAGCCCAAAGATGGCCACCAGAGACAAAAAAAACAAATGTAGCCCAAATATCAGCCAGATGTAGCCCAACTATAGCCCAATGACAGAATGTCCCAGAGTGTTCTAAAGAACAACTAGAGCGCTAACAGTCTTACTTATGACAAATGTATGGCACACCTGAAGTCATCTTGATTGGAATAAAGTGTTAACACTTAAAACATTTAATTTGCAAAGGAACAAAATGAGGGGGTTCATTTTGCCATAGAAATTATGATTAGTGCTGAAGAAAGAAAAATTAGGGCACATCCTCTTATATTTCATTAAAAAAAGTCTGATATGCAGTCTCCCAAGATGGCCACCAGAGACAAAAGAGCCCAAATGTAGCCCAAATATCAGCCAGATGTAGCCCAACTATAGCCCAATTGTGGTAAATAAATAAATAATACCCTATTTTTGACTAGACTTATAACATAACAGATAGCTCAATAAATAAGAGTCAAGATTCGAGGTAGTAGGAGTTTCTGCAGGTTTATTACAGCATAAGGACAGGATCAGGACAACCTGCATAGGAACAGAGGTGACAGGGCCCAGCAGAACAACTGGGACCCAGCAGGGGAAAAGAGGCCCAGCAGCTGCTGGGGCTAGGTCTGGGATGAGCGCGCTCTCTTTTAATAACAAAACATCAACTTATATACATAGCGCAAACACATAGCATTACATTGCAGCAGGCGTAACAGTGGGTGGAGCAGAAGGCGTGACGCGTAGCAGTCGCGAGAGATAACAGAAATAAGAGGTGTAACTGGGAGTTTACTTAGACATGTGATGCAAAACGTAACAGAATATGTCATGAATGGGCGGAAACATAGGAGGGGGCTACCTAAGGAGCCGGGACCTCTAACCTAATGGTGCGCGAAAACTGGCAATGACGTGTTACTTAGGAGAAGCTGGGGGCTACGAACTCTGTGCTAGGAGCAGAGACTAGAGTCTGGAGGGTCGGAGCGACATGTACCTAAACCCTATCTGGTATCTGATGTTTAGGGAACATGTTGATATAAACTAGAAGTCATGAGGGGAAAAGTTAACTTGATTCTAAGACTGGACCATATATTATTCTACATGTAGTGCGTGATGAAGAATATTAAATGACCATTAATACAGTATTTCTCTAACGTGGAGACGAGAAGGCTAGACAATGACGGAAACTATTGATGCAGTTCAGTAGCTTAGGAATGCAGAAGAGGAGGACTGAACTGATAGCTGGAATCATAACATACTTTTGGCAGACTCAGAGGCAGAGCCGGGCTGCACCAGGCACTGCGAGGCAGGAAGTAAGTGAAGGGTCGAGGATACAGGTGGGGGCTGTATCGCTCCTCAGCGAGGCTTTCAGGAGACAGGAGCTGAATCTGTGGTCCGGGCCCTTTTGAGGCCTAGAAACGGGGACTTTATAATGGAATAACGTGCACACTGGGAAACGTGGCAACATTACTTACATAGGCCTGATATTCGTAGTACTCACGAGGACTGGAAACTGACATACCAGAGGTGGACACAACTGTAATTGCGTCATTAATCGGACATGGGGAATAACATATGCATATTGGTCATGCACACATAACATAGGATGGATGAGGCGTAGGGACACAGAACATGGCAAAATTTACTTTTCCACATTCCCTCCTTGTCACTACGTTTCCATCAGGAAACATCAATATTCATGATACCGTCTATCATTTCATACAGTACCATTTGCTCATCTCGAATTATCTTGGAACGGGATCTAGAACGGGGCTTGGGACTAGGAATACAAGAGGTAGCACACATGCTGCAAATCGCAGGGCCACATTGTATACAGAGGCAGCAGCTAAATATGATCGCTACTGCAATACCTAGAAAGGACAGGACTTTCCATCCCCAGGCGGAAATTATATTCCAGAACCAACCGGACCATGTCCAGGTGCCTGGATCTTGATGTAACAGATGGGCAATTTTATGGAGTCTGGTTATAGCTGAATAAACAGACGGCGCGTTATTTGGAATGAAAATGCAGCAACTAGATCCGATGACTCTACAGGCCCCGCCCCTATCGGCCAGTATGACGTCAAGGACGAGACGATTCTGTAAAACGACAAATCTCATAGCAGATTGTTCTTCGGTTAAGTTACCTAGAGCAGAGGCAGTCTCATTAACTACAGCTTCAAGGGTTCTTGTTAACCTACGGATCAGTTTACTATTCTGGACAGGTCCTACAAAGAAGAAGAAACCTCTATTGAAATCTGTATACTGTTCTAGAGTAGTTTCAGTATAATCGACAATTGGGGACTCCCTTCTATGTCTAATGTGTACTAGATATGTGTTTCTGTGATAATCAGATGGGGCTAGGAAAACAGGTGGCAGTAGGAAAGCAATGTAACAGGTTCCCTCCCAATCGAGGGGCAGACGAACATATGCAGTTTGACCACAAACAAAATAAGAATGACGTGAAGCTTTGAAAATAGATTTCCTACTGTCACTATACTTGATAACAGTAGTACAATCACTATGACCTACATGTACAGAACCGGAACTACGGACACATAATTCGCCTTTGACTGGTAGTACTGAAATAGCAGGTAAGTCTGGAGTAGTATCAGACTGAACATTCAGGACCATGAAATTCGACGAATAATTTCCTAAGTTATATACTTCGTTTTCTAAATCTAAACCTGTTCTGTGGGGAAAACCTTGCTTGTCTGGAAAACATGTACTGTTAAGAAAAGACATATCTGTTGAGGATGACGTTAACGTGGACCATGCTCCACACGAACCATTGTGTGAGAATGGATAAGGAAACAGTGGCAGAACTCCCTTCGGTGTCTGAAAAGGGGGGAGTCGACCACACACCCAACAATTAGTGGCATTGCTGGTCTGGTGTGAATAATGTAACATACGGATGAATGTGTTGTTGCGCATAGCGAGGCGGTAAGAATATTCGTGAGGAGGCAGATCACTAAACGTGTGCTCTACTGTAGCATTAGCAGACATATTCACATGAGGAACTGGTAAACACAGGAAAAGTGCGTAGCTGGTGCAGGAAATCATTATGCTGATGAACAATACGAAACTTAGAAAAACGATACATTGAAGTGAACTTCGACTGACTCTCTCACTATGGGGGTCTATTTTATACATGTCAGAAACAATCTAACCGTTTCACCTAGGGGAGGACTTATACAATCAAACTGACTGACTTATTAGACCTGAGCTTTTGCTTATACTCCTGTTGCGGAGTTTTCTCTAACAAGGGAGGGGTTGTAATAATGTCTTGTGCGGGACAGTCCTTTAAAACAATGTTCTGGCAATCCTTCGAATCCTGGACATCCTTGGAAATGTTTTTGGAGACTGGTTTCAATCCTTTGAAAAGTTTTACATGAGAAAGGTGGACCCACCCCTTCCTGCCTTCCAACTTGACGGCAGTTCGGGTGGTCAAGAGGACCTGGCGTGGCTCCTTCCAACGTGGTTCCAGCGGACTTGATCTGTCAAAATTGCGGACCATCACAAGGGAGCCTGGAACGATCTCGTGCGGTGCCACCTCGGTATTGTCTGGAAATGCGGCGGCAACCTGTGAACGACATGAGTTGAGGGCAGACATCAAGGAAGCTAGGTAATCTGTCAGCATATTACATGAAACATCGGTAATACTTCGGGGTCTAGGAGTACCCCACATGTTAGGGGGGCGGCCGAAAACGACCTCATACGGGGACAGACCTGATCTGGAATGTGCGACCATGCGCATGTAAAACAGAGCGACTGGCAGAGCTACTAGCCAGTCCACACCCTTGTCTTTACAAACTTTGGCTATACGGATTTTCAGAGTCTGATTATGCCTTTCGACTAGTCCAGCTGCTTCTGGATGGCGTACACAATGGAACTTCCACTGGTACCCTAACAAAAGGGAAACGTGTTTCATGAGTTCAGATGAGAATGGCTGGCCGTTATCAGAATATACGACTCTAGGGAGTCCGTATCTAGGGAAAAATTCACGAACCAACTGCTTGGCAGTGGTCGCGGCTGTGTAATCTGGGACTGGATATGCTTCTGTCCACCTGGACAAAGCGCATACAACTACAAGGACATACTTGAAACCTCGACATCGCTCCATTTGAATATAATCCATCTGGAGGACCTCAAAAGGGTGGTCAGGGGGCTGGAAACCACCTTGTTCCACCGGGACACTTTTACCTGGATTAAACTGACAACATATCATACAGGTACGGACTTTCTGCTTGGCTGCAGCTCGTAAATGCTTGTTGAACCAAATGTTCTGGATACTGTCTAACATAGCTTTTTCTCCTAAATGTGCTGGACTATGTGCGGTATTGATAATGACTTGAACCATAGAATCGGGGAGAAACCATGTGGCTCTACCCTTCGTTAACCATCCTTGATCTGTCTGGACCCCTCCTTGTTCGGACCATTTCTTGATTTCATCGGGAGTAGCATGTAACTGGATATCTATGACATCTTGAGTAGGGTCCTTAACTGTCATGCATATAGTCGGATCTGGAGTATGTGTCTGGTTAACTGGAATGTCTGGAGTCTGTGCTGTAAGCTTGGCTGTGCGGTCTGCTAGATCATTACCTTGGGAAATAATGTCTGTGACTTTCGTATGTGCTTTGCATTTCATGATAGCAATGGATGTCGGTAAATGTATGGCCTCTAACAGGGCTTGAATAAGGAGACCATGCTGAATCTTGGTTCCATGAGAAGTCATAAAACCTCTCTCCTGCCAGAGCACTCCGAAGTCGTGTACAACTCCGAATGCGTAACGTGAATCTGTGTAAACATTAACTTTCAGGTTCTTGGCATGTATACAGGCTTGTGTCAGAGCGACTAGCTCTGCTGCTTGAGCGGACAGGGTATCAATACGGTGTGTCTCAATAACTTCAGTGTTAGTAGTCACTGCATACGCGGCGACTAGTTCTCCTGTACTAGTTCTCATACATGAACCATCCACATAAAGTGTCAGGTCAGGATCTGGTAATGGAATGTCTGTCAGGTCTTGTCTTGGCTTAGTTGAAATGTTAATTACTTCCACACAATCATGTGGGTCTGGATTTGAATTAACTGATGGTAACAGTGTAGCAGGATTCAGGACGTTGCAGCGTCTAATTTCTATGTGTGGCTGGAACAGTGTCAATTCATAACCTGTTAAACGTGCAATTGTCAAGTGCTGAGTTTGTGTTCGGTTTAAAAGAACTTCTACTGAATGTGGGACTTGTACTGTCAGGGAGTGTCCTAAAACTATGGAATCACTTTGTCTGATAGCTAGTGCTGTGGCTGCAACTGACTTGAGGCATGCAGGCAACGCCTGGGCGACTGGATCTAGTGTGCTCGAAAAATAAGCACAGGGCTTGTATTGACCTGCTTGATCTTGTGTGAGAACAGATAATGCTGTACCTTCGCGTTCAGTAACAAAAAGTGTAAAAGGCTTACTGTAGTTTGGTGTAGCTAGAACTGGAGCTTGACATAGGGCTTTCTTTAACTCGTTGAAACTAAGTGTATGTTCAGATGTCCAAGGGAGGACAGTCGATACGGCTGCCTCCTGTGTCGTTAATTGTATCAGTGGCTTGGCTAGAAATGCATACTGGGGAATCCATTGTCTACAATAAGAAGTAAGGCCGATAAAGGCACGTACCTCCTTCTGGGTTCTGGGCTGGGGAAGACTCGCTATTAACTGGATACGGTCGGGTGTCAACTGCCTACCCCTCTTGGACAGCAAGTGTCCTAAGTATACCACTTGCTGGACACAGAATTGAAGCTTCGAAGGTGACACCTTGTGCCCCATCTCGGCAAGGAAATACAGGACTGTAAGTGATGCTCGCTCGCAGGCACGTTCAGAACGGGCTGTGATCAGGAGATTATCGACATACTGGAGCAGGGCAGTGTCAGTTGGCATGTGAATATTGTCTAGTTGTCTCTTGAGTGCTTGACTGTAAATACTAGGACTTTCTGTGAAACCTTGAGGAGCGCGTGTAAACATATAGCTCCTTCCATTTAAACAAAATCCGAAAAGAAACTGGCTGTCTGGATGAATGGGAACACTAAAAAATGCATTCTTGAGATCAATAACAGTGAAGAACATGGCTTCGGAATCAATGGCTGTTAACAGGGAAGAAATATCTGGAACAACTGGGTACTGAGGAATAATACATTTGTTAAGCTCTCGTAAATCAATCACTAATCGATATACTGGGGGTGCATTCGGATCAGTACGTTTCATGACTGGAATGATCGGAGAATTACATACATTGGAGTCAGTTTCTACAACTACTCCTTGAGCCATGAGCTCGTCAATAATTTTGGATAAGGCTGCTACAGCCTCGGGTGGCAATCTATACTGCCTGATTCGTGGTAACACTACACCTGGCTTGAGAGTCACACGATGGGGTGTGATTTGCATGTAACCTACATCAGTTGGACCTTGCGCCCATAAATGCTGTGGAACATTAGACAATCTTGAATCAAAATCTCGTAATACATAGTGACCCTTAAAGTCACGTAGGAACAGACGTATTCCCTCTGGGGAACAGCAAATAACTGCACCTAATTCTTTCAGTGTCTTAATGCCTAATAGGTTTTCTGGACATGACTTGGTAAGTAACAGATCAGTAGTGCGGGACAATGGACCTACTTCTAGAGTAACTGGCTTAGATATCTCATTAACTATTGGTTTTCCTGAAAATCCAAGGGAAACATTTCTTGAGCCTGAGAGCGGAGCCCCTGGAACTTCGGCATGACTAATTGTGGTCCTACTTGCCCCTGTATCGATCAAAAATTTTCTGTCTTTCCCTAATACTTGACTGTGAACATAAGGACCTTCTTGATCTACAGGTATCTCGATGAGAGGCAAGCCTACCTCCCTCTCTAGGCTGTTTCATGAATATGACTGGTACTCTGGATACTCAGACTGTGCATACTGGTACATCTGCGATGTAACATGCTGTGTTGCAGCTATAGGCTGCGGTGCGGAAACTGTCTGTTGTGCATTCTGTGACTGAGGAGTCTGTGAAACTTGTTCTTGTCTAGGCGGACGTGGTCTTTCTTTAGTCTTACCAGTAGCTATATTATGTTTCAGAACTGCACATTCGTTTATAAAATGACCTGGCTGTTTACAATAATTGCAGTTCCCTTTAACGGGAGCCGCAGGATGACTGGCTTGATTCGGACCCCTCTTCTGACTGTCTTGAGGAACAGATTGTGCAACTAGCACTTTCATTTTCGTGTCTTTCATACGTTTTCTCTCGTGTTCTTGTTCTTCTCTAATTCTATTCTGGTGATACTGAAGCATCTGGAGCATCTGGGACGGAGTATTTGCTTGCCAGGTGCTTTCGACTTTCAAAACTCGATTTTTAATTTGTGGACTTGAATTCTCGACTAATTTGGTAACAAAAAGGTGAGGGTATGACTCACTACTTGTCTTGAGACCACTATTAATACTAAAACATTTTTCGAATCTAGAATAAAAATCACTAATATCCTCATCTTGTTTCTGTTTACAGGCTGAGATTGCATCCCAGTCTTCTTTTCTCGTTGTCAATAATCTGGGTAAAACTTGAATCAGTAATTCTGGTAACTCTTTACATTTATCTCCAAGACCGGTACCTGGTACTCGTGCCTTGTCTTCAGCTTCTAGAGCTGTCCAATCGATCTTTTTCTCTCCCACCTCCCATTCTTTTTCCTTTAACTTTTCATACACCCCTGCGGGTAGCAGGACCTTTAACATTTTAATGATATCTGGGTAAGTGTATTCTCCCATACGGAGCATGTCTTTTAATTCTCTATGGAACCCCGCTGGATCTTTGTCATGACAGGGAATTAATTTCTTCATTTCAAGAAGTTCCATCTTTGAAATTGGAGTATATACAAACACTCGTTGCATTACGCCACCCGCCCCTTGGACTGGGTGGACTTCTCGTAACGGATTCTGTCTGTCTATGTAGAATGGCTTATTTTCTGGGGGTGAGACATGAACAAAATGCGGGTTCAGGAACGTTCTATATTTGTGACGCTGTTCTAGAATGACACTAATTAAATCGGTACCTAGACCTCTCCATCTGTACTGGAGTAACTCGTTCAGGATATCGTGTAACGGGCCTGGATCAGAATGTTGACCCTCATACAGAGTAATGAGGTACTGGATCATATACATACCCACCAGTCGTTGCTCGGCTGGGGGCAATTTCAGAAACATTTGTGCCACTATTTCGTCTGGAAAAGTGGTAGAATCAGTAATCCATCGGACTGCTGATCGGGCTAGTTCTTGTTCATGCATGGTACTTAATTCACTGTAACCGATTCGTGATTTCAGAATGTGATCGGTAGCTTGAAATACTTGTTCTAGAGAACCTTGTTCTGGTGCTGGATGATGAAAAATAGACTTGGGTTCTAGGCGTAAATGGCGATCTGGAAATCTAGATTTTCCTACATACGCTATTCTGGCGGGATTCTCGTCTTCCTCTTCAGGATCAGAGATACTTTCTTTCTCGCTTACTTGTGCTGCTTTACGCTGTTCGTGTAACCTTACTATTTCTTTACGAATTTTCTTGTACATACTCTCCATGGCACTGACGGTCTTGTGCTTACCCTCGGCTATATTATCACTCCACCTTGTCAGGATTCTCATTTCGGCGGGATCTTTAGACGGGTAATCTTGTTCTCTTATTAGACAATTGATCAGGAACTTTAATATCATGAGCTGAATCTCGGCTTTCCTTTGAGACATAATCTCGCCAATACTTTCTGGATCATCTCCTGTACGGATGAAACGATATATTCTGTCTAGATCTTCTTTCATATTCGGTAAGGTGACTAGATACTCGGTCACTCTTCTTACACGTAAGGAATATAAAACCATAGTATATTCGCCTGGAACTGGATCATAGACACATTCGTTAAGGGCTTGCCTGATTTCTGTAACAGACTTATTACTTTTAGGAGTACGCTGTGATGCTTGAGCATGTAATTCGAGTGCTGATAAACGCTTGTGTGGCGGTGGGGTATGAGGAGGACCTCCTCCTGCGGCCCCTAGACTAGAATCGTCGACTGACATTCTTCGTCCTGGCAGGGTCGGTAATGGAACTGTAGGCTGGACCGGGGGTACCATAACAGGTACTCCGGTGTCTGTAGGAACATGTATTACCTGGTTCACAGGGACTGGCGGAGCGCGAACAGAATTGGCATATTCGGGAACTGTGTCGTCCAAATAGGACGAAATAAAAATATCAGCTGCGGTCGGTTTGTGACGTAGCTTGGTCGGAACTAATGGTGGCGGGAAATTACTGGACGCCTCTGGGGTCGCTTTTGGCACACCTTCGGCAAGAAGAGGATACATACCCTTAATGAGGGCATGCCTCTGTCTGTCTGACTGTTCGGCTTTGACTTGTTCACCTATCTCGATTAACTCTCTTTCTTGGGCTCGTTCTTGGGATTCTCTACTTAACTCTGACTTTCTGACTTCCTTTTCAGTTCTTCTATGCGCTTCTTTACGCCATAACTCGATGGCATCTTTCTGTGACTGTCTGGCTTTCTTTTTCCATAATGCTTCTTCTACTCGCATGATACATTCGGCATCCCATGTACCCGATACGGGCCATCTATACTTTTCTTCTAACTGTTTGGTATACTCTACCCATAAATCTAGATACATTATGGCGCTTATGCCATGTTTCTGATACATAAAGTGACCTGGACTGTCCCTAGGCGGGACAGGAACTGCTTCCTCTAACAGACCCTTTCTAGTTTTTAACTGACGTAACTTGGAAAAGAGCGGCATTCTAAACTTGAATCGGAACACAATACAATACACAAAAAACAATAACAATTGGGAAAACAATTCAGGCATACCACGACATTGGAAATACATTAAACAACATCATAACATAACAGTTCGAACAGAATACTACCTGAAAATACTGACAACAGAAACAGAACAGAATTCTCGAGAACGGAACAGACTAGAGTTACTGGATGCACTGCTGTAACAGTACGGAACATACCGGTCCCATAAAGGAACGCATCAAGACCCGTATCCACCTAGGTGAACACTTCGTTTGTGGGCTTGGGTACCACCAACCCACGGACCAGGAGTCAATTTAGACTGACCCTGTCTAGATACTACCACAGCAATGGTACTCACCGGGCAGCACGGAACGGAAGGCCTCGGACTGGACTGGATTGACGGACTTCGGACTTCGGACTTCAGTTACGGGTGGGCCTCCGGATACCTCGGACCTTGGACTCTCGGCTTGGGCTCTGGTCGGGACTCGCCGCGTTCCTCCACCGTCTCGTTCGGATGCTGGACCGCCTCCTCCGTCTCCTCCGTGGGCCTGAGGGATACTTGAAGCAGAAATATCTGCACTTGGCCGGTATGGTTCCGTCACGGCTGCAGAGGGTCAGGGGGTCGGCGTGGCTTCACCGACGCGTGGGGAAAGGGCAAGTCCCTATTCGGGCGCCATTATGTGGTAAATAAATAAATAATACCCTATTTTTGACTAGACTTATAACATAACAGATAGCTCAATAAATAAGAGTCAAGATTCGAGGTAGTAGGAGTTTCTGCAGGTTTATTACAGCATAAGGACAGGATCAGGACAACCTGCATAGGAACAGAGGTGACAGGGCCCAGCAGAACAACTGGGACCCAGCAGGGGAAAAGAGGCCCAGCAGCTGCTGGGGCTAGGTCTGGGATGAGCGCGCTCTCTTTTAATAACAAAACATCAACTTATATACATAGCGCAAACACATAGCATTACATTGCAGCAGGCGTAACAGTGGGTGGAGCAGAAGGCGTGACGCGTAGCAGTCGCGAGAGATAACAGAAATAAGAGGTGTAACTGGGAGTTTACTTAGACATGTGATGCAAAACGTAACAGAATATGTCATGAATGGGCGGAAACATAGGAGGGGGCTACCTAAGGAGCCGGGACCTCTAACCTAATGGTGCGCGAAAACTGGCAATGACGTGTTACTTAGGAGAAGCTGGGGGCTACGAACTCTGTGCTAGGAGCAGAGACTAGAGTCTGGAGGGTCGGAGCGACATGTACCTAAACCCTATCTGGTATCTGATGTTTAGGGAACATGTTGATATAAACTAGAAGTCATGAGGGGAAAAGTTAACTTGATTCTAAGACTGGACCATATATTATTCTACATGTAGTGCGTGATGAAGAATATTAAATGACCATTAATACAGTATTTCTCTAACGTGGAGACGAGAAGGCTAGACAATGACGGAAACTATTGATGCAGTTCAGTAGCTTAGGAATGCAGAAGAGGAGGACTGAACTGATAGCTGGAATCATAACATACTTTTGGCAGACTCAGAGGCAGAGCCGGGCTGCACCAGGCACTGCGAGGCAGGAAGTAAGTGAAGGGTCGAGGATACAGGTGGGGGCTGTATCGCTCCTCAGCGAGGCTTTCAGGAGACAGGAGCTGAATCTGTGGTCCGGGCCCTTTTGAGGCCTAGAAACGGGGACTTTATAATGGAATAACGTGCACACTGGGAAACGTGGCAACATTACTTACATAGGCCTGATATTCGTAGTACTCACGAGGACTGGAAACTGACATACCAGAGGTGGACACAACTGTAATTGCGTCATTAATCGGACATGGGGAATAACATATGCATATTGGTCATGCACACATAACATAGGATGGATGAGGCGTAGGGACACAGAACATGGCAAAATTTACTTTTCCACACAATGACAGAATGTCCCAGTGTGTTCTAAAGAACAACTAGAACGCTAACAGTCTTACTTATGACAAAAGTATGGCACACCTGAAGTCATCTTGATTGGAATAAAGTGGTAACACTTAATACATTTAATTTGAAAAGGAACAAAATGAGGGGTTTCATTTTGCCATAGAAATGTTATTACCTACTGGCGATAGCCAGTAGGTATATATAGTTAGGATTGTTTTCCATAGGGAAATCGCAACATTCTATTGGGAATAACTTTGGCGCCGGTTGAGGAATCTTCCTGAAATTTTCCTTAACTTTGCCTCGCGGCGCTCCGCTCCTTCCCTGAAAGGTTGGGGGGGATTCGTCAAGCGGGGGCCGAGATAAAAGGGGGTCCCAAAACATGTTTTCCCCATGTTAATTTCCATAGGGCGGTTGGACTCACTTTTAGCCCGAACGGCTGAATGGTTTTCCACCAAACTTGGCAAAATTGTAGCTACTGGTAGCCCGATGTGCCTTTGCTATGTCTCAAGGTATGTGCTTCAGTGGTTTTTACGAAAATTAACTTTGAAAAAATATATATTGGGCTACATTGGGCTATATATATGTTAGAGCCCAAATGTAGCCCAATGTAGCCCAATGTAGCCCAAAGATGGCCACCAGAGACAAAAAAAACAAATGTAGCCCAAATATCAGCCAGATGTAGCCCAACTATAGCCCAATGACAGAATGTCCCAGAGTGTTCTAAAGAACAACTAGAGCGCTAACAGTCTTGCTTATGACAAAAGTATGGCACACCTGAAGTCATCTTGATTGGAATAAAGTGTTAACACTTAAAACATTTAATTTGCAAAGGAACAAAATGAGGGGGTTCATTTTGCCATAGAAATTATGATTAGTGCTGAAGAAAGAAAAATTAGGGCACATCCTCTTATATTTCATTAAAAAAATTCTGATATGCAGTCTCCCAAGATGGCCACCAGAGACAAAAGAGCCCAAATGTAGCCCAAATATCAGCCAGATGTAGCCCAACTATAGCCCAATGACAGAATGTCCCAGAGTGTTCTAAAGAACAACTAGAACGCTAACAGTCTTACTTATGACAAAAGTATGGCACACCTGAAGTCATCTTGATTGGAATAAAGTGGTAACACTTAATACATTTAATTTGAAAAGGAACAAAATGAGGGGTTTCATTTTGCCATAGAAATTTTATTACCTACTGGCGATAGCCAGTAGGTATATATAGTTAGGATTGTTTTCCATAGGGAAATCGCAACATTCTATTGGGAATAACTTTGGCGCCGGTTGAGGAATCTTCCTGAAAGTTTCCCTAACTTTGCCTCGCGGCGCTCCGCTCCTTGCCTGAATGTTTGGGGGGGATTCGTCAAGCGGGGGCCGAGATAAAAGGGGGGTCCCAAAACGTGTTTTCCCCATGTTAATTTCCATAGGGCGGTTGGACTCACTTTTAGCCCGAACGGCTGAATGGTTTTCCACCAAACTTGGCAAAATTGTAGGGACTGGTAGCCCGATGTGCCTTTGCTATGTCTCAAGATATGTGCTCCAGTGGTTTTTACGAAAATTAACTTTGAAAAAATATATATTGGGCTACATTGGGCTATATATATGTTAGAGCCCAAATGTAGCCCAATGTAGCCCAATGTAGCCCAAAGATGGCCACCAGAGACAAAAAAACAAATGTAGCCCAAATATCAGCCAGATGTAGCCCAACTATAGCCCAATGACAGAATGTCCCAGAGTGTTCTAAAGAACAACTAGAGCGCTAACAGTCTTACTTATGACAAATGTATGGCACACCTGAAGTCATCTTGATTGGAATAAAGTGTTAACACTTAAAACATTTAATTTGCAAAGGAACAAAATGAGGGGGTTCATTTTGCCATAGAAATTATGATTAGTGCTGAAGAAAGAAAAATTAGGGCACATCCTCTTATATTTCATTAAAAAAAGTCTGATATGCAGTCTCCCAAGATGGCCACCAGAGACAAAAGAGCCCAAATGTAGCCCAAATATCAGCCAGATGTAGCCCAACTATAGCCCAATGACAGAATGTCCCAGTGTGTTCTAAAGAACAACTAGAACGCTAACAGTCTTACTTATGACAAAAGTATGGCACACCTGAAGTCATCTTGATAGGAATAAAGTGGTAACACCTAATACATTTAATTTGAAAAGGAACAAAATGAGGGGTTTCATTTTGCCATAGAAATGTTATTACCTACTGGCGATAGCCAGTAGGTATATATAGTTAGGATTGTTTTCCATAGGGAAATCGCAACATTCTATTGGGAATAACTTTGGCGCCGGTCGCGGAATCTTTCTGAAAGTTTCCTTAACTTTGCCTCGCAGCGCTCTGCTCCGTCCCTGAAAGTTTGGGGGGGATTCGTCAAGCGGGGGCCGAGATAAAAGGGGGTCCCAAAACGTGTTTTCCCCATGTTACTTTCCATAGGGCGGTTGGACTCACTTTTAGCCAGAACGGCTGAATGGTTTTCACCAAACTTGGCAAAACTGTAGGGACTGGTAGCCCCATGTGCCTTTGCTATGTCTCAAGATATGTGCTCCAGTGGTTTTTACGAAAATTAACTTTGAAAAAATATATATTGGGCTACATTGGGCTATATATATGTTAGAGCCCAAATGTAGCCCAATGTAGCCCAAAGATGGCCACCAGAGACAAAAAAAACAAATGTAGCCCAAATATCAGCCAGATGTAGCCCAACTATAGCCCAATGACAGAATGTCCCAGAGTGTTCTAAAGAACAACTAGAGCGCTAACAGGCCTACTTATGACAAAAGTATGGCACACCTGAAGTCATCTTGATTGGAATAAAGTGTTAACACTTAAAACATTTAATTTGCAAAGGAACAAAATGAGGGGGTTCATTTTGCCATAGAAATTATGATTAGTGCTGAAGAAAGAATAATTAGGGCACATTTTGAGTGACTTCTCAAATCCTCTTATATTTCATTAAAAAAAACTTCTGATATGCAGTCTCCCAAGATGGCCACCAGAGACAAAAGTGCCCAAATGTAGCCCAAATATCAGCCAGATGTAGCCCAACTATAGCCCAATGACAGAATGTCCCAGAGTGTTCTAAAGAACAACTAGAACGCTAACAGTCTTACTTATGACAAAAGTATGGCACACCTGAAGTCATCTTGATTGGAATAAAGTGGTAACACTTAATACATTTAATTTGAAAAGGAACAAAATGAGGGGTTTCATTTTGCCATAGAAATTTTATATAAATATATATATTCACTGAAAAAACCATAGGTTACACACCAGTTATAGTTAGGAATTAGCATTTAAAAAACCTTTGAAATTCACTGAAAAAAACATAGGTTTCACACCAGTTATAGTTCGCTGGAAATTTTACTCGCATAAAACCATTGAAATTCCCACGTTATAGTTAGTTGGACTCACTATAACTTGCACGTCTGCAATGCACTGCGGATGACGTCACATATTACATCACTCATGCATATATTTCAATATTTAAACATTACTCGCTACTATATGTATTCACTAAGATACACTTAATAAGCCAGTTAACCAATCAATTTTTTTTTTAAAACACTGAAAAAACCATAGGTTTCAGGCCTTATATAGTTAGGAATTAGCATTTAAAAAACCTTTGAAATTCATTGAAAAAAAACATAGGTTTCAGGCCTTATATAGTTAGGAATTAGCATTTAAAAAACCTTTGAGATTCACTGAAAAAACCATAGGTTTCAGGCCTTATATAGTTAGGAATCAGCATTTAAAAAACCTTTGAAATTCACTGAAAAAACCATAGGTTTCAGGCCTTATATAGTTAGGAATTAGCATTTAAAAAAACCTTTGAAATTCACTGAAAAAACCATAAGTTTCAGGAGTTATATAGTTAGGAATTAGTTTTTAAAAAACCTTTGAAATTCACTCAAAAACTATAAGTTTTAGTGGTGTTATAGTTAGCTGGACATTTTACTCATACAAAACCAATGAAATTGCTCCTATATAGTTAGTTGTAGTAACTATATTTCGCGCACCCGCAATCCACTGCTGATGATGTCACATATTAGATCATTCATGACATGGTCAGTGACATCACTGATGACATCTCAAATGACATCACTGATGACATCACTGATGACATCATCAATGTGACAATCACATACACCTTTTCATACACTATTACAATTTTTCATCACTGTTTGTAAAATACAGAGTATCATATTTAAATCCATTGTCACAGCAATACAAGTATCTAAAAATCCACTCAGTGATTCATAGATGTATACACACATCTAATCACTTACCTATGGATTTACTCATTCATGCTGTCAATGAACAATAGAACACTATCAAAAATACTTACACATCTATATCGACATTAAACAACAGCACGCATCCTATTCACATATGAAGTCATCCTACTCACTTATGCAAACAATGGATCATACTTACATATTTACTTAGCAAAACACTTATACAAACACCACTTCTTCTATTCATTTAGATAGTAAGTCATACTTATTGAATTATAAAATCATTATTACAAGTATACAGTTATCCATACAGTCACTAACACAATCATTGTGTCTTATGTATACTTATTTATATACAACAACTGACACATACACTGCCTTTTATTTTTCTAGTTTGTTGGACCTGTACCTTTGAGAAATATATTTGCTCATCACCACACCCATAAAGAGATTCCCTCACCCAAACTGTTAGAACATGTAATTTTAACTTCATATATCTACTGAATCAACTATTCACACATCTTTGGACAGTCACACACCCCCCACCGAACCACACACACTTTCACACTCCCATACAAATACTCAGTTAACTAATCAATAACTAATATAGACTTTCACATAGCTAGTAACCAACTGTAGAATCAGTTTACACAACAACTGACAAAGTGATACAGATATTCACACAGTTTAGTCACTCTCCACTATATTTAGTGAGACATTATAAATTGGTCAAGTAAACAGTCAATTACACTGCTACTAAATCCTCCATCCAAATATTTATTTATATATATCCACTCATTCTTCAATGTAAATTGCTATATATATAATGCATATTTAAATAACGAAGCAAACCACATTCACTGGATGATGTCATCAGTGATGTCATTTGAGATGTCATCAGTGATGTCACTGACCATGTCATGAATGATCTAATATGTGACATCATCAGCAGTGGATTGCGGGTGCGCGAAATATAGTTAGTACAACTAACTATATAGGAGCAATTTCATTGGTTTTGTATGAGTAAAATGTCCAGCTAACTATAACACCACTAAAACTTATAGTTTTTTGAGTGAATTTCAAAGGTTTTTTAAAAACTAATTCCTAACTATATAACTCCTGAAACCTATGGTTTTTTCAGTGAATTTATATATATATATATATATATATATATATATATATATATATATATATATATATATATATATATATATATATTCACTGAAAAAACCATAGGTTATAGACCATATATAGTTAGGAATTAGCATTTAAAAAACCTTTTTTTACTCACACAAAACCATTGAAATTCCATATATAGTTAGTTAGTTGCACTAACTATATATCGCGCACCCGCAATCCACTGCTGATCATGTCACATATTACATCATTCATGACATGGTCAGTGACATCACTGATGACATCACTGATGACATCTCAAATGACATCACTGATGACATCACTGATGACAACATCCAGTGACTGTATGTTTCTGTAAAGTTAAAATATGTCTTACATATTGAAGAATGAGTGGAAGTATACGTGTCTGGACGAAGGATTTAGTAGGTGCATGACTGAATGTATGAGTGAGTGATTAAATGTGTCTCACTGAGTGCATGGGTTAGTGACTAAACTGTCTTAATTTGTGCATCATTATGTCTGTTGTTCTGTAAACTGCTGCATGTGTTGATCAGTAGCTATATGATTAACCATATGGGTTATTGATTGATTGTCCAAGTATTTGTATGGGAGACTGAGTGTGTGTGTGGCTGGCTGGGAGGTGTGTGACTCTGTGCAGATCAATGTGTACTTGTATCAATGATTGTATAAGAGAGTAAGTATGTGTTAGTATATGTTTGAAAATGTAAGGTGCTCTATGTTTAACTGTATAGACAAGAAAATGGAAGTGTGATTGATTCTTTACAGGACTGACTAGGTGTGTGAGTAACTCCATGGATGAGTGGCAGAGTGTGAGTGTCTGTATAGGTGTATGAGTGCATATGATAATGTTGTAAAGATGAGTGATTGTATGTATGAATGATTGTATGGGTGAATGAGTGAATGTGTGTGTAGACGTAGGAATCAGTGAGTGCGTATGTAGTAACTAGTATTGGTGTGTCAATGGTTTCAAAAATTATACTCTGTATTTAACACTGGGTGTAACAGAGGTTATATTAAAATGTGAGGAGATGCATTGTATTGTCACATGAATGATATCATCAGTAATGTGGTCATTGATGTCAAATGAGATGTCATCAGTGATGTCATCAGTGATGTCATTTGAGATGTCATCAGTGATGTCATCAGTGATGTCACTGACCATGTCATGAATGATGTAATATGTGACATGATCAGCAGTGGATTGCGGGTGCGCGATATATAGTTAGTGCAACTAACTAACTATATATGGAATTTCAATGGTTTTGTGTGAGTAAAAAAAGGTTTTTAAAATGCTAATTCCTAACTATATATGGTCTATAACCTATGGTTTTTTCAGTGAATTTTCAAGGTTTTGTAAATGCTAATTCCTAACTATATATGGTCTATAACCTATGGTTTTTTCAGTGAATTTCATTGGTTTTTTAAAAGCTAATATCTATATCTGTAAAATATATTCTTTATTACGTGACGTATCACGTAGCCACGTGAGACGCCTCATGACACGTCGCATAACCGTGACGTATCGGCTCTGCAGCGCAAACAAAACCCGTAACGTAAGCGCGCCGGAGCACGCTTACAGATATATATATCTTTTTTAACCTTAATTAGACAAAATCCACACGTGCACATATCTTGAGGCCTTGCAAAGGCACATCAAACAAACAGTCCCTACAATTTTTCAAAGTTTTCTTGATAATCTATTCCATTATTTTTTTTTTACTGTTTCTCTTGTTACGCTTACCGGGACGCTACCCGGTACGCGAACCGGACGCTCCAAAAACACAAGATGGCGGACTCCCGTTACGCTGCCGGTTAGCTGCCCGGTTCGCGTACCGGGAAGCGCCTCTACCGCGAAAAATCGCAATTTTTTTTTTTTGCCCCGCGGGGGACTTTAATATCCCCCTCATCAATCCTAGGGGGTCAGGAGGGGTTTACCTTGCCCCCTTTCCTTCATTTCCCCCTTCGTTTTTCACCACATCTTGTCTCTCGAACCTACCGAGAAACAAGATGGCGGCCGCTCCGGACTGTTTACAATGTTGATAGCTACGCTGCCGGTTAGCTGCCCGGTTAGCTGCCCGGTGAGCTGCCCGGGTCGCGTACCGGGACGCGCCTCTACTGCGAAAATGTTTATTTTTTATTTTTTGCCCCGCGGGGCACTTTAATATCCCCCTCATCAATCCTAGGGGGTCAGGAGGGGTCTACCTTGCCCCCTTTCCTTCATTCCCCCCTTCGTTTTTCACCACATCTTGTCTCTCGATCGTACCGAGAGACAAGATGGCGGCCGCTCCGGACTGTTTAGAATGTTGACAGACACCGGAGAGCCAATCAGCTTCGCTTCGCTAAGTTCCGTTACGCGTCAGGTACGCGAACCGGGGCGCTGCCCGGAGCGCGCTTACAGATATATATCTTTTTTTAACGTTAATTTCTCAAAATCCACTGGAGCACATATCTTGAGACCTAGCAAAGGCACATCGGGCTAACAGTCCCTACAATTTTGCCAAGTTTCGTGCAAATCCATTCAGCCGTTCGGGCTAAAAGTGAGGCCAACCGCCCTATGGAAATTAACATGGGAAAAACATGTTTGGGACCCCCCTTTTTTCTCGGCCCCCCCTTGACGAACCCCCCCCAAATTTTCAGTGGCTGCTCAGAAACCAAATGTTCAATTTTCCTGAAAATTTCAGCCAATTCCGTCCACAAACGCCAAAGTTATTAGACATAGAATTTTCAAAAATCCCATAGAGAAAAAATCCTAACTATATATACCTACTGGCGACCGCCAGTAGGTCATATATTCACTGAAAAAACCATAGGTTATAGACCATATATAGTTAGGAATTTGCATTTACAAAACCTTGAAAATTCACTGAAAAAACCATAGGTTAGAGACCATATATAGTTAGCTGCACATTTTATTGATATAAAACCAATGAAATTCCCTATATAGTTAGTTGCACTAACTATATATTTCGCGCATCCGCAATCCAATGCTGATGATGTCACATATTACATCATTCATGACATGGTCAGTGACATCACTGATGACATCACTGATGACATCTCAAATGACATCACTGATGACATCACTGATGACATCTCATTTAACATCAATTATCATACCACCGATGATATACTTCATGTGATAATACAATGCACCTCCTTACACTCTAATATAACCTCTGTTACACCTAGTGTAAAATACAGAGTATCATTTTTGAAACCATTGACACACGAATAACATTTACTACATACGCACTCACTGATTCCTACGTGTACCCACACATTCACTCATTCCCCCATACAATCACTCGTACATACAGTCACTCATCATTATAACACTATCATATGCACTCATACACCTATGCAGACACTCACACACTGCCACTCATCCATGGAGTTACTCACACACCTAGTCAGTCCTGTAAAGAATCAATCACACTTTGATTTCTTCATCTATACAGTTAAACACAGAACACCTTACATTTTCACACTTATACTAACACATACTTACTCACTGATACAATCAAATCCTTCATCCATACTCTTATACATCCACTCATTCTTCAATATGTAAAACCTATTTAAAATTTTAAAAAACACACAGTCACTGGATGATGTCATCAGTGATGTCATTTGAGATGTCATCAGTGATGTCATCAGTGATGTCACTGACCATGTCATGAATGATGTAATATGTGACATCATCAGCATTGGATTGCGGATGCGCGAAATATATAGTTAGTGCAACTAACTATATAGGGAATTTCATTGGTTTTATATCAATAAAATGTGCAGCTAACTATATATGGTCTCTAACCTATGTTTTTTTCAGTGAATTTTCAAGGTTTTGTAAATGCAAATTCCTAACTATATATGGTCTATAACCTATGGTTTTTTTCAGTGAATTTCATTGGTTTTTTAAAAGCTAATATCTACAGCTGTAACATACATGAGGAGCTATATATATAATAATATATATATTGCAAAATTGAAAAGTGTGTATTCGAGACACAAATGTGTGTATTTTCAGCTCTCATAACCTGATGTCTGGAGATAAATGGGTGAATGTCTAAAATATGGTTATAGCTGATATTTAAGTGTTAAATCATGTGGTGTGAAGAATTATTACTAATATCATTAACTTGGTGCCCGGGCATTGCAGTAATGGCTATTTTGTATTATCCAGGAAAAGGCATTTCACATTTCTAAAGCATTTTTCATATTACTGCTGGCAACCATGCCTTATGCACTAGGGTGATCACTGCTGTAATAAACATGCTTATGATTGTCAATGCAAACTTATCTGATGTGGTCACTATTTTAACACATATAATATTAGCAGCTCATGTTGGTTCTCACTGAATATACGTAGATCTTACATAAAATGTTGGAGACCCCTGGGCTAGGCTTATTGCAAGCATTACCCCAATCACCTATCGCGTGTTTGTAGTAAGAATTTAGCACTATGTTAGAGTAATGCAAAACGTCTAAATAAATAAATATAGATTTTGAATAGGGAGTGCTAGGGCTCAGGTGCTGCAAACCCAGCCATAATTTACAAGAATAAGTGTTAGTTAAAGTGGTTAGTTTGTTCAGGAAACCATGTATTTCGCATTTATGTGAAACCTAAAGGTGTTGTTGCTGTATGTGAAGAAGCGTGTGTGTTCATCTGCGTGCATTAAAATGTTCATTTTGAGGTGTATATATTACATGCTGTTTAAAAGCAGATTCAGCATTTACGCTTTTTTCCCCATTGTTTGCAGGTCAGCTTAGAGCGGAGAGGGGTGGACAGGGCGGCAGGCAGAGAAGTCTGCCATTTGATGAGTACTAAAAACCAGGTCACGCCTTCGAGTGTTGTGTGGTTCGTCCACCTGAAAATAATCGAAACATCTTGTTTTCTGTTTTGCAAGAAAGGGTGAATGAAATCTGCTAATGCCATGCAGCGTGGGGAGCGTGCATATGCATATTCACGAGGCAAGGAGCAGCTGGTGCCACGCACGCCGTGAAGCTGAGAGGGTTTGTGTTTAGACAGCGCGCGCCCATCATTAATCAACCGCCAGACTCCGGAGATAGCAAGAACACTCCATCAAATGGCAAATATGTGTATAAAAAGTTACAAGCAACACAAAAGTGCTGATATAAGGCTCATCTAAACGTCTCGTCATCAGCCTCCACAGGGAGAAGAGTCATAATTATGTGAGTGTGCGCTCTAATTTTAGACTTTGAATAATTGCTACCATTCTTCTGCTTTTTATGAACTATAACAAAAGCTAGGAGTTACAGAAATAGTGCAGTTCCTGCTTTCTTCCCCTGATGAAGCTCGCATTAAGTTCCTTTAGTGAGCTTTGTCTAACAAATCAGGAAGCTCTCCCATACTGTGTCCAATGGGGAAAAATCCCTGGCAAGGCCAAAAGGTCTGGCGTTGCCACCAGCCTTTTGGCTTTGCCAGTATTTGTTTTGGTCTTTGAAGGTCTTTGCAAAACATTATAGTTAACAAAGCTATTGGCTACTCATCCAAAAAACAAGCTTGAGCTTATCGGAGCCCTCCCCAGCCTGCGTTACTCACCGGCTGCTCTGCGGGCGGGCTCCTCGCTTCCCCGGGCGGCGGCTGTACTGCGGCGGGGCGGGCACCGACAATGTGCCCCGCGCCCCCTCCGCCACTGCTCCTTTCCTCCCTCTTGGTCTCCGGGGCTCCCTCGGCACAGGGCCTCCGTCCCGCCTCCTCTTCGTCCTGGTGCCGGCGGCTTCCTTCTCTCCTCGGGGCTCCCTCAGCACACGGGAGCCCCAGCCGCAGACGACGCTTCTGTTCCAGGTGGCAGGGCTCCCTCCCATCACGGGAGCCCTGCAGAGTCAGCCGCCATCTTCCTTCTTCCCCCTCGCGGCGGGGGCGGGCATTTCCGACCGGCCGCGCTGGGATTAGCCGGCCGGCCCCAGCACTTCCGGGTCGCCGCGGGCAGCGCGGCGGCCCGATTTCAGGCAGGCATGCGGGGACAGTGCGCGCACGGGTGCGCGCCGATAGATATATAATTGAATTTGAATGCAAATTTCACAGCAAATACTGGACGCATTTACACCAATTAAAGAAAAGCATAATCTGCGAACTGGTCTCTTCAACTTTGCCAAATTTCAAATAATTCCGTTCAGCCGTTCGGGCTGTAGCCGTGTCTAAAGGTCCTATGGAAATTTGCAATTTTCCATAGGACGATTAGACACGGCTACAGCCCGAACGGCTGAACGGATTTCCTAATAATTTGGCAAAAAGGTAGAGTCTGATTCGCAGATCGCCCTTTTGTTTAAATGGTGTAAATCCCTCCAGTAGTTAATAAAATTGAGTTTACATTTTTGTATATATCTATAAGCCAGCACCGTGCGCGCAACATTCTATTCGGACAAAATGGGGAAGTGTTGGCCGCCATTTTTTGTCCGAGGCAGAGGCCAAAAGTGTAAAGTGTGAAAAGGGTGCAGGGTAGAGTCTCCCTGGCCCACAAGGCCTTCTGAGGGGGTCCCTGAAGTACCCCGAAGGGCAAAAAAAACATTCTTTTTTTTTAAAGTTGCGAGGTGCACGCACGTTGCGCGCACCCTATAGCCGCCATTTTGTGTAGTTTTAAAAGAGAGTGACAAATAAAAGTGGAGAATGTGAAAACGGGGCAGGGTAGAGTCTCCCTGACCCCCTTGGCCTTCTGAGGGGGTCCCTGAAGGACCCGGAAGGGCAAAAAAACCATTTTTTTTATCGCGAGGTGCACGCACCGTGCGCGCACGTCAGAAAGAAAACTAAAAAAAAATACAGTTGAATAACAAGTTAGAGTGATTAGATGTTGGTTGTCTCTAAAAAGAGCCGTTGTGTTCATTGAGTGTTTTTTGTACCTATAAGTAAGTACTGATGCAGAGTCTAAAGTTTAAAAGGAAGACTCTATTCCCCTCATCTGTGATTTGTAAGGGGATATATGTTGTGTACTGTAAGTTAATAATTGAAATGTGTTGTAATGTGTAAGTTACTCACTTTCCCTGTCTTTCATTCTCTCTCACTGTCTTCCTTTCTGTCCACCACTGTTCTTTTTCCTTCTTTTTTTCTATGAATCCTTCTGTTTCACTTACTCCTTTTTCCTTTTTCTTAACATGCTTTTTTTATCATTCTCCTTTCCTTACTCTCATATCTTTTTCCTCACTGTCCTTATCCCTTTCCTTTACTCCTATTTTCTATCTTCCTTTCTCTATGTGATTCACTTTTTTTTGTTTATTCCTTCCCTCTCATTGTCTCTCTCTTCCTCTCTCCCTCACCCTTGCTCTCTTGATACAACACTACTAGCAAGACCCCCTTCTCCCCCTTTCACTGTAGTAATCATTTGACTGAATTGAAGGATTTCTGTTATGTGTCTAAGGTCACAGTGTGAATCTCATGTTTGGATGTAATGCTGACAAAAAAGTAATGCTGTAAATTGGAAATGTATTTTGAAAATGACTCAGGTTTCTGCACTGTAATGTAGTCTCTTAAACGTTTTACTGTGGTAAATGTGTTTTGGTAAAATATATGGTTTTAAAATGTTTGTCCAGGATCACAGTGAGTGCTTGTGTAAATTAAAGAACTATGGGCCAGATGTAGGTAGGGTTTTACCGGTCGGTAACGGCCGAATTCGGCCGTTACCGACCGGTATTTGGCATTTGATATGTAGAGGCAGGTAAACAGGGAAAATCGGTAATTTTACCGATTCGGTAAATATACCGGTCGGTAAATTTACCGACCGGTATATTTACAGAATCGGTAATATTGATATGTAGGTGGGACTCTTCTGAGTCCCACAAGGCCTACAAAATCGGTATTTTACCATCAAATTGTATTTGATGTTAAAATACCGATTCAGGTGTGCATGCACATGTGTGCATGCACACCTGTGCCATATGAGAGACAGACCTGCCCTTAGGGCAGGTATGCCTGCCATATGGCCCCCGAACCTTTTGTGGGGGTGCTAGAGGGTGTCAAAGTGACACCCCCTGCACCCTTGTCAAAATCGGTATTTACCGAATCGGTAAATACCGACCGGTAATGCCCCATTCATTCCTATGGGCTTCAAAGCCCATAGGAATGAATGGAGCATTACCGGTCGGTATTTACCGAATCGGTAAATACCGATTCTTAACGATTCGGTAACTGGAACATCTGGATGTTCCTACATACCCCCACTTCTTATTTACCGATTCTTAATTACCGAATCGGTAAAATTCGGTAATTAAGAATCGGTAAATAAGTTTTACCTACATCTGGCCCTATATTTGTACCTTTTTGTATAATCTCCCCTGTCTCTCCTTACAGTCTATCTGTCTCTGCTTATCTCATTTTTTGTCTGCACCAACCCTCTCCCACTGCCTGCATCCTCTTATGTGTATCTGCAGAGGCCTATTATGATAAGGCTGCTGGTGTGTGTTAGACAGTGCTTACATGGTAAATCTTTTCCTCCTCTGCCTGTAGTCTCGCACCCTCTGTGTGTACCATTTTATCTCTGTCTTTACTAACTCTCCCTTTGTGTGCTCCAATTAGCCTCTGCATGTAACATTTCTCTCACTGTTCCCAGTATTTCTTCTCTGTTGTACCATTTTATCCTCTGTGTGTACCATGCTTGTGTCTGCTTGCACTATCTGTGTTTCTGCTTGAACTATTTCACCCTTTCTCTGCACCACCTTTTCTCTGACTGCACCATCTCTTCCTCTGCCTGTAGCCCTGCATCATCTATCCTCTGATTGTACCAGTTTACTCTCTGCCTGCAGTATTTCGTTTTCTGTCTGCGCCAACCCTCTCCCACTGCCTGCACCCTTTCATGTGCATCTGTAGAGGCCTATTATGATATGGCTGCTGGTGTGTGTTAACCCAGCTCTTACATGCTAAAAAATAAAATTCTCTGCCTGTAGTCTTGCACCCTCTGTGTGTACCATTTTGTCTCTGTTTGTACTTTGTCTCCCTCTGTGTGCTAAATCACCTACATCATGAAGTGAGTCAAGGTTTAGGTGATGTAGTTGTAGAAAGTCCTATGCAGTATGTGTTTCAGGCCTCTTAATTTTCAAATTGTGTTTATGCTGTACAATTTAGATGCTGGGTGTGTTGTTGAAATGCTAAAGCAACTGTGTCTGTAGCATGTAGTAATCGTTTCAGTGAAATTGATTTGTACATTCTCAGTCCCACCTTAACTCACTACACTGGTTTAAGTTCACTTCATTGTCCTAAACCCTGAAACTCCATTCCTAGAAAAATATTCAAAACTCTTGCAACTCAACTGCAGTGTTGTAAATCCTAAAAGAATATTTCCAGTAAGATTCCCTTTCATTGTAGTACTCATTTTACTGAATTGGAATGGATAGTGTTGTGTCTCTTAAAGGTTTTTCTGTGGTATATGCGTTTTGGTGAAATCTATGGCTTTAACATTTTTGACTAAGATCACACTGAGTGTCTGTGTAAATTAAAGAATTATATTTGTTTTTTTCTATAATCTCACCTGTGTCTCCTCACAGTATATTTCTCTCTGCTTATCTAATTTTTTGTCTGCGCCAACCCTCTCCCACTGCCTGCACCCTGTCATGTGTATCTGTAGAGGCCTATTATGATATGGCTGCTGGTGTGTATTAGACAGCGCTTACATGTTAAATCTTTTCCTTCTCTGTAGTCTCGCACCCTCTGTGTGTACTATTTTATCTCTGTCTTTACTAACTCTCCCTCTGTGTGCTCCAATTAGCCTCTGCATGTAACATTTCTCTCACTGTTTCCAGTATTTCTTCTCTGTTGTACCATTTTATCCTCTGTGTGTACCATGTCTGTGTCTGCTTGCACTATCTGTGTCTCTGCTTGAATCATCTCACCCTCTCTCTGCACCACCTTTTCTCTGACTGCACCATCTCTTCCTCTGCCTGTAGCCCTGCATCATCTATCCTCTGATTTTACCAGTTTACTCTCTGCCTGCAGTATCTCATTTTCTGTCTGCACCAACCCTCTCCCACTGCCTGCACCCTTTAATGTTCATCTGCAGAGGCCTATTATGATATGGCTGCTGGTGTGTGTTAGACAGCGCTTACATGTTAAATCTTTTCCTTCTCTGTCTGTAGTCTCGCACCCCCTGTGTGTACCATTTTATCTCCGTCTTTACTAACTCTCCCTCTCTGTGCTAAATCACCTAAATCATTAACTGAGCATTGTTTAGGTGATGTAGTTGTAGAAAGTCCTATGCAGTATGTGTTTCAGGCCTCATAATTTTCGAATTGGGTTTATGCTGTGCAATTTAGATGCTGGGTGTGCTGTTGAAATGGAAAAGCAACTGTGTCTGTAGCATGTAGTAATCATTTCAGTGAATTTTCATTTGTACATTCTCAGTCCCACCTTAATTCACTACACTGCTTTAAGTTCACTTCATTGTCCTAAACCCTGAAACTCCATTCCTAGAAAAATATTCAAAACTCTTGCAACACAACTGCAGTGTTTTGATTAAATGTTGGTATAGAAATAGTGCTGTAAATTGGAAAAGATGGTGCAGAAAGAGGGTGAAATGGTTCAAGCGGAGACACAGATAGTGCAAGCAGACACAGACATGGTACACACAGAGGATAGATGGTGGAGGGCTGTAGGCAGAGGGACAGATAGTGCAAGCAGACACAGACATGGTACACACAGAGGGTAGATGGTGTAGGGCTGCAGGCAGAGGGACTGATGGTGCAGTCACAGAAAAGATGGTGCAGAGAGGGACTCAAATAGTGCAAGCAGACACAGAAATGGTACACATAGAGGATAGATGGTGGAGGGCTGTGGGCAGAGGGACAGATAGTGCAAGCAGACACAGACATGGTACACACAGAGGGTAGATGGTGTAGGGCTGCAGGCAGAGGGACAGATGGTGCAGTCACAGAAAAGATGGTGGAGAGAGAGGGTGAGATGGTTCAAGCAGAGACTCAGATAGTGCAAGCAGACATGCTTTTACCTGAATCAATAAAGATCTCCTTTCTATAAAAAAAATGGACTTTTTGACTCAATTTACATGAGTAAGGATTCAGCCTGATGAAAAGAAGATTTCTTGTAAACACACTCGCCACCCTTTACAGACATGGTATAGTGTAGTTCCTATATTCCCAATAGGCTCTGCGCATTGGAATAATATATTCAGCAGTGTAGACGTAGGACTGAGGTTATCTAGGTCTCTACTGACTATATTAGACTTAAGGTTTGCCAGCTAGCTCAGAGGTCACTAGAAACTTTCTCGAATAAACGAGGAGGAGTTTAACCTCCCTGGATAGACAAGAAGGGATTAGCTTCTGACAACCATAAAACATGACAACTTTGCTCTCCCTGAATAAGAGTGTATCTCTAGAGTCGTGTGAAAACAAAAGACAGCTATTTCACTCAGTCAAATGTGCGTACTTAGTTTCACCAGAATGCAGAGAAAAGAGAGACGGGCGTTTTCAATAAAAGGTGTTATTTATTGAGCAGTCTTCTTCCTCATACAAGAGAAATTAATTGCCACGATTGTAATGCGCATGGTAAAGTAAAGTGCGTACAGTAAAAGGAGGATTATAAAATAATACTGTAAAAGCATTGATATGGTTTCTTAACCATATGATACTTTAAAATAGATAAAATATATACATACATATATACATTGACTAATCATACTCAACTGGTGCTTCTAAATATGCCTACCCCGGTGTACCTGACCTAAGCCAAATACATGGGAGGGAGTAAGTAAGTAGCAGTTTAAGTTAAGTTTGTTTTGCCAAGAATCTGACTCAAGAATTCTCTGTAAGGGTTTAGTCAGTTCCGTACCTGGGTAATAGAAAGCAGGAGGTCTGGTATCTCTCTCTCAGGACTCGATATCCCAGCAACCCGCAAGGGTAAGCTGGAAACGCCGGAGCTGGATTTCTCGGCAGGAGAAAAGACAGCGTCTTTCTCAGCGCGTCAAAGAGGAGGGCAGCGTCCGTGGGCTCTCGCATCTGCTGGGCTTTCGGGCAAGTAGATAGCTGCTCTGCTCCAGATTCACCACAGTGTGTTTGCTTAACCGCATGCGTGCGGGCGGAATTCCGCTCGTACGCTGACTTTTTTAAAAGCGCACTTTACGTGACGAGCTGGGCTCGTCATGAGCGTGCGAGGAGGCTACCTCATGACGAGCCCAGCTCGTCATCAGCGTCGAAGGGGTTAAGGCAACGTTGGTATATTTATACCTGAAAGTTGCCTGGGTTTGATGTAAGGTTGGACATAAGACGTCAATAAAGATGTCACTAAGAACTGGCCGTTCTTACAGTGCTTTACAGGAGTTCTAGGACGAAATCAAAACAGAAGCAAGGGGGATTTTACAGGTTGCTGGAGGCTTGGTTTTGTTTAGAGAACTCGGTGTGCTTACTAGGGGGCCGGAGAAGTAGCCTTGCTTAATGTGACAGCATGTGCTACGACTGAATTATGGATATGATTATTATGCCGTTGTATGGATATTATTGATTATTACCGGACAAGGGCATAAAATAGGAATATCGATTCAGGTTTCCTAGATAAAACACTACACCCACTCCACGAATTAATGTCCATCATTACTAAAACTTAAGCAATAGTAAACATAAAAGGTGCATGTGTATACCAACCCACCCCAAAATACATTTTTGCATTTGAAATGGTGTATGCGAAATACATGAAAATGATTATAGGTACTGTACGCTTTTCAAGCAGTGTAATCATTCATTAAAAAGGATGCATATATATATCGGCATGAATGATTTGCGAAATTTACACATGAAATGGCTCTTAATACAGAAAAAAGGGTCGAGACCATTCCATCACATATAAATACAGTTGCTGTAAATGTGCTAGAGGCTGACGTGATATATTGTCTTTAGAGTTCCTACAATAGAAGCTCTGTTCTCTAAGAATAGTTCTACTTCAAGCAGAGTACATGTGCCAAAAAAAAAGGTAAATATTTTGGAATTGGAAAAAATATATATTTTCGCTTTCAGGGGAGAGAGAAAAAATATAGTTCCAAATATGTTCAGTAGCTTTTGTTTATCAAAGTCGAAGGCCGAATTCAGAGTCCAGGGAACGCTGTGTACTAGTTTGCTTAAAAGTTATTCTTTTTGTTCGGGGGGAAACATCATTTCAGACAGACTTTCAAAAAAGTGGTTTACCGCTTCAGGTGAAAGTTCGACCAAGTTGAAAAATGCCGCAACTGTGCAGTCGTGAGCATGATTACTATCATCGATGACAGGATCAGCAGTGCTCACAGAAGGTCGTACCTGGGTGATGTTGCTCTCATCTCGTACTTCACTACCCTTTAGTCGCAGTGGTGAAGTCTCAACGAATGCCGTCATCAGGATCGGTAACCGCTGGGGACAACACGATGCATGAGCCGTTACAGGACTTAGCAAAGTATCTGTATCCAATGGTAGTGCTGATTGTAGTGTAAGACAGACGTCCAACACGCATTCTTCTCCGCATAGCATACATCGAAGCACAGGTAAGATACAATTCTGCCAGATGGGTCTGAATGAAAGAAACCAGGTCATATTCAGATCTCTTAGCCGGGCTAATCCAAGGACTTTAGTAATGCGGTCCCGATAGCGTATAGCTAGGATCGTTTCTTCCATTGTTGCAGGAGTCTTGTCTGCGTTTTGGTTTGCCATAACGAAGCAGAAGTATAAAAAATAAAATGCCTGCTATGAGTCCCAACAGGAGTGGTAGGCCGCCAAAGACAGAATGGACAAAATTAGGAAAAATGCCCAGAACTGTTGTGAAGGGTGTTAACAGTCCCGAAAAAATTGTCTTAAATATATGTGGGATACCGCCAGTATCGGACATATTTAGGATTTGGCTTAACATTTCTGCGAAATGTAGGGGGCAATTTGCTGATAAAAGGCTATGTATCTCTGCCGTTGTTCTTGCGACTTGCAGATCATACGTTTCTTTTGATGACGTCAAGGGCACAGTTGTCTGCAAAAGGACAGACTTCATTCTGCTTAAAGTATCAATTCGAATAGAAGAGATATTCAAAAATGGCCAAATGTTTTCCTCCCTGTCTGGAGTGCTGTTTGGAAACAATACTTGCATACAGCAAGTGACCATGGAACTAACGCTAACTAGATAAGCTTTTCCTGGCACCATGCCACAACATCTGTGGTCCACTATTAGAATATAACTCCCGTTAGAAAGCCGTCTAAAGAATGGCTCTATTCGAGTTGCAGGTGTGCCATGCTGGTGACATGAAAGGTTATTTGAAGTCGCCTCACAGGCCCATGCAAGTTAATACCTTGACACAGAAGTATACCACTTAGTGATCTTTTACAATTATTACCACTAAGAAATACATTCTGTTCCTTTTCACTATAATATGTGTGTGTATAAGGTAATTTCCATGATGACTTAATGTACCCTTTACCCAACCTTTCATACTGGCCTGCTGGTATATACTCTTGACAGAATCTAAATTTGAAAGTTGTTATCGGAATAGTTATTATTCCGTGTATTATCCAATCAAAGACAGGTCGTTCTGACATTGTCAATGGTAATCTCTCAAGTTTTTCAATGCTCAGAATTGTATATTCTGCTCCTTTCTGTGCCAAGCTGATTTGTGTATCAGTAAGGTTAAAGATAGAGAATAATGACGTTGTGTTGATTAAACGCCAAGGCAGTTAGCCTGAACGCAGATTTTGTAACGTCCAGCCAAGCTGTACAATAGAACGTAATTGGGACTGACCATGTTGTAACATTAACAAGTCCTGTTCTATTATATCTATTGCAGATGATACAATGCTGTCCAGTGAATATATTCTGGAAGACAGAGTCATTAACTCATTGTCCACAACAGAAAGTGATTTTTCCAAATGAATACGGTCAATTTCCCGTATTTTTTCTGCTGTTTCAATTTGCGTTTCTTTCCAAGCTTCGTTGTAAGCTGCATATATACCGGCCGCTATGAAACGTTTTTGACACTGTTTGCGTGGTCCCATTATGAAATCACGCAAGTCAGCACCGTCTTTAAGTAAAGTCAAGTGTTGCTTAATTTCTGCCAGTGTGGATTTCTGTAGCCATTCGAGGAAGAGTTTTCCTACACTGTATGTAGTAACTATCCCTGGATGTTCTCTCTGGGAGTATTTAGGGTCTGGCCTGGTCAATTTGAACCCCTGTATTTTATTCAGGAATCTATCTTGACAGTTATTTGTGTCTGTGGGCCAGATCAACCATTTCTTCCAATCAGGATGTGTTCTGTTTTGGATAAAAATATGGGATACGTCTATCTCAACATCTGTAGTGCTATTACTGTCAGGTGTTGGCTTTGGAATAGGTTTGTTTAAGTCTTTAATTTTGGCTAGGCCAAGACAGGTTGTCTGTTGAATGGTATCATTCAAGAATATAATTTGTTCTGGGATCATGCAGGCTCTAAATAATGATTCTATACCTTGGACCTGCCAATCTTTGGTACCCCAGATGGTTTTTGTTTCAATATTGTTTTTCCAAAAATCAAAAACAAACGTAGTCATTTGTTCATAAAATGCTTCTGAATAGATTAATTTAGTGTTTGTCAGCATTGTTTTCATTCCTGTCTTATTTAACATTTTGAAATAAAAGGCTTCTGCTTCACTTGTGTTAAACCCTGAGAAGTATGGGAATTTTTCATAAAATGTTTTTGAACTGCCTTTTGGTGGAGTTGCACAATGTTCCCATTGATTATACTTTAAAACATTTTCTAGGTTGAGCAGATTTATGCAAATAGTGATGTGCAAAATGGTTGTAGCAGTACATGTCTTCATAATTAGATGAACCCTGCAAGTAATCATGTTCTGTAAATTTTGCTGACATTACTAAGTCTGACATCATATCATTAATACTTTCAAAGTCCCAATCATCAGAGAATGTGCTCGGTTTTACAAAGTCACTCAATGAAATCTTAAACTGGTGTGGATACTTCAGGAGCTCGACCGGGCCATAAATATCGTAATCTGTTTTGTCCCAAGCTACCCCACCGGGTATTGGATTGGCTGTGACATTCACGGATGATAGTTCTCTTTTCTCGATGTGAGATGACTTGTGTGGCTTTAGGACCAAGTTGATGTTCTGACTTGCTGTGTCCATCGTACTATATTTTCCCTCAATGGATTTTCCAAAACAAAGAACCATGATGAGCCAAAGCTGGAGGAAAAGTACACCTAACACAATCCAAAATTCAATCCATGGAGAAATTAGATAGGTTTCTTTGAGTTGATGAAAGAGTTCTGTTACTTTGTTTTTAAAAGATTTAGTTGTTGGCTGTTCTTCAGGCTCGCTTGGATCCTCAGAAAAGTCATCGAAATTGATGAAGTAGCCAGATGCAGTTCTATCAATTGTTGGAATCGCTTCCGGATTTTTATTTGCTTTTGGAAGTTTCTTAGCATAGTCTGTGGCTACATCGTTGTAGACAGGTGTTTCTTGATGAACTGTTTCAATTTGGGCTTCAAGAGGCACAAGTTCCATGGCATTATTGCATAGTCCCTTTTTAATCACTGCAGGTTTATCAAATGTGATTAGTCTCTCAGTTTGAACCACTTGGATTGTAGCAAGGTTTGGTCTTCTGCTATTTCTTGGGAGTCCACTGGGCCTACTACTTATTATCGGCCACATGATTGTGGTTTTACCAGGTCGATGGATACAACTCGGTTCTCCTTTTTACCGGCAAGGGGCGGTAGTACAACCGATCTTGTTCCGTTGACAGCTAAGACAGGTACTGCTTTTCTGTTAAAAGGCCCAAATTCCTTCTTCACCGCGATCTTCTCTCTGACCAGATCCCCAATCTTTGGAATCCAGACATCCTTGCTGGGACAGGTGGTTTCTCTTCAGTGGCTGTTGGCTGGTGTTTTAGCTTTACGTTGCTCAGGTCTTTTCTTGTTTCATTTAAGTCCTGTAAAATAGCCAAACGATCTTTGATATCAAAGCATTTTTCTTCTACCACTGAAGTCTGACTATCGAGGTCCTGAATGTGCATTCTAGTCCCGAACAATAGTTCATACGGACTGAATCCTTTTAGAGAATTTCTTGGCAGATTGTTAAGACTACGTTGGACACTTGTTAAATGTTGGACCCACCCATCACCCGTACCTAATACCCTCGCCGTTATAGATTGCTTTATGTCTCGCTTTTTTCTTTCCACAATCCCGTTTCCCTCAGGATGGAAGGGACAAGAGTACCGCACTGCAATGCCCATGCTGGTCATGGCCTCCTTATAAGCTCGAGAGCTAAAAGCAGGACCCTGGTCAGAATGTAGCATGCCAATTGCGTATGTGCCGATATAGACTCGCAAATCTTTTATAACAGTTTTGGCGTCAGCCGAGCGCTGGTGTCTACATTTTAAGTGAATCTAGTCTTAAATAATATACATAGGGACGCATGTTTCCTGTTTAATCATGCGTATAGATCGCCTTATGCTTTCTATTAGGTGTTCTGGCACTACTTCGGCCGGTTCGCCACTGAGATCTCTGTTGCAGTTTTCACAATTTTTTGCAAATTTGTGATTATCCAAGCTCAGTCCCGGCCACCAGTAGTCTGATTGTAATTCTGTCAGAGATTCCTTGATCCTTCGGTGCCCTAGACCTTCACCCATGTGTGCATCTGCTATTAGCCAGACTCTCCTGTTCGTGTTTGGAATTACTCTAGCCCCCACTCCAGGGATTCGAGCAAAAGGAACAGAGTTTGCATCTATTATGTATGTATAATTGAGTGGATAGTTCACGGGTAATGCTGCACAGTCGCCTTTTGAAGACGTTTTTACCGCCAGCATGGTTTCCCCGTCTATGTATTTTTCTGAATGCTTTTTTGTGGCTACGGAAGCCGGATTAGTTACTTCTGTTGTGGCTGTCTCAGCCAATGAATTCCCTGCAGCGTGAACGCCATCACGCTGATGACTCAGTGTATGTATCACGTGAGTCTTTTGTAGTTCTTTCTTTACAAGAACTACTTGTTCCCAAAGCGATTTTTGCTTAATTGTGGCACCTGTGTCATCTTTGTAACCGTTTTGAACCCATTTCTGCAAGTCATTATTGTATGATTTGACGCAGGAATGCGAATCGCACACTATTAGTGTCGGGAATTCGCGATCGGCAATGTCAAGCGCCATTTTTAAAGCTATTAATTCAGTTTGTTGACCTGAATTGTTTTTTACAGATTGTGACATTGTTACCAGTGGTCTCAATTTACCTCCGCGCCACTGGCATTTGACAACCTCGCACGTAGCGTTATAAGCTTGTTTTCCCCAAACTGAGGGTTCTGCATAACTGTTTGTGTATATTACGCAGGCGTACTGTTGTAGGAGCAGAATGTCGTCAGGCAGAGGATATTCTTTTTCATATGTTAGTGTAACATGGGAGAGGGGGGAAGGCGTACCCATAGGGAATGGTGGACTCCTTGCCCCGCTGACCCTGCTCCCCCTCCTTCGTTCCAGACTGACCAGTGGAGGGATGATCCGTTCGACAGCGGCGATCACGACGAACACAGCGGCCCCTTTAACTGGGCGTTTGCTTCCGAGGAGGAGAAACCGCTCCCTGAGGACGTCAGCCCTGCCGGAGTGGCCAAAAGGAAGGAAGTGATGTATGCAGGGTGTTTTTACACCCCGGAGGAGCGGAAGGCGGAAGAAACTACGGTGAAGAGCGGAGAAAAGGAAGAAGGCGAAGAGGAAAAGTGCCCGAAAGAACATCGAGGAGGCATCGTGGAGGCGGAGAGAGAAGGAGAGCCAGGAGGCCAACGACCCCGTGAACCGCCGTGCCACACTCCCGAGGGAGGAGTGTGGCTATCACAGGTACGGCGGCGTTGGGCAGCCTGGGTGGGGAGCCGGAGTGCTCACGTGTAAATCATTGAAAAAACCCTTGTTCGTTTCCTTCCCCTTGTGTTTCCGCTCCCACACCCCTTTTCCGACCCTGTACCGCACCTCCTACCCTGACCCCTTCACTCACCGTGCACTACATTTAAGAGCGCACTGTACACTTGGGCTGTCCTCACTTCCCCGGTCCTTAAGGTGCATTGTTTGGAGTGAACCTACAATAACGGCCTCCCTCTCTCTGGTCTCTTCCATGTAAAGGAGCTGGCCTGGGTCCCGCGAAGCGCCTCCCCGGAGACCAACAACAGACGGAAGGAAACTACAACCACGGATCCCTGCGCATACTCCCGGGACAGATTGACACAGAGGAGGAGAAAGACATTTGTGTTTAAAAGCTCTTTAAAAATAAAACCTTCGTTACCCGCTATACCTGGTGTCAAGGTCGTCCCTTCTCCCACGCCCACAGTTAGATATTTCAATTTTTTCATTTCAGGGTCAAAATAGTATTTCACTTTTTCTGTAGCAAGAGAATTTTCCCATTGTATCCATTTTGGATCTAATGCCACGGTAGTTAAATTACATGGGCTTGTTAATGCCTCGAAGGCTGATTCTGCTGTTAAAACAGTAATCCGTCTGCCTTGGGCCTGGGCTCTTTCTTTTGCTACAGCTGTTTGAACCGCATTTACAACATTTTTCGCAAGACTGAATGTTTTTTCAGCTTGTGAGTACAAGTGTGATTTGTATGCTTTTGGTACCTTTTCTCCCTCATTAGAGGTCAGGTACATGAATCCGCATCTTCCTGGGATGACTCGGATTACAAGGTTGCGTGTATTATCGCAAGTTTGCAATTTTGTTTTTGCTAACATGTCTGTTTGCAATGATCTCAAAATTTCTGTGTGTTTTAGAGTCCAATTGATTGGCTTAAAATCTGGTTTTATTAATTCATAGAGAGGTTTAACCCTCTCTGCATAATTTAGAATGTAAGTTCTTCCGAAATTCAGGAAACCTAGTATTGATTGTAAGTTCCTCAGCGTTTTTGGTGCTTGGAGTACAGCACACTTCTCTAAGAAATTGTCTGCTAGGCTTTTGCCTTCACTTGATAATTCATATCCTAAAAACAGGACAGTTAGATGGGCAATTCGTGACTTTTTAAAGTTGAATTTGTAACCCTCTGCTGCGAACCAAAGTATTATGGTGTTCACTCTTTTCAAGTGAGTATCCAAGTCATCATCTGTTAGATAGATGTCATTGACATAAGATAAAGCCTCATCATCATACATTTGTAGTAACTCTGTTACTCTTGCTGAGAATAATCCTGGGCTATTCTTGAACCCCTGTGGGAGTCGACAGAAATTTTCCTGGGAGCCCATTATTGAGAAAGCGGTCAAATACCTGCTTTCAGGTGCAATGTTTTGACAAAAGAATCCATTAGAGATGTCTAATGTTGTTTTGTATTTTTTGCGCACAATGTTATTCATTAGTGCTGCACTGTGTGAGTTTTGTACTGCAAATGTCTTGCAACATGAGTTAAGGTGTCTGTAGTCCAAAACTAGACGATATGAATCGTCTGGCTTGGAGACAGGAAACAAAGGATTGTTCATTTGTGAGGTGCATGTTTCAATCACCCCCTGGTATTCAAGTTGATCTAAGATCTCCCTGACCTGTTTTTTAGCTTCTTGCTTAATTGGGTACTGCCTTTGTGCAGTTGGTTGACATTTTAATTGGATTTTGTGAGGAGGAGAGTCCTCATCCCATCCTACATGATTTTTATATAATGCAGGAGCTTGGGCTACTGCCCACTTTCTTGCAAGTGTATATTTTTTATGAATTGGAATGTGATTTGAGAAGGCAGGCATAATCATTTCTTCGCCATGAGGGCACTCCCTGACAAACTCTGGTGGCCAGTCCTTTTCAGCTAAAAGGATGTCATAGCCTTAGGAAAGGTTATCCCAAAATAGACCCCTTACTTTCCTAGTCAGTCAGTCAGTCAATTATCTTTATTCGATTAATAAAAATCATAAAAGAACGAGCATTATTACATAGCAACATTTCATCAGAACACGAATTAATACATAATTTTAACAGACAATCAATATTTAGAAACTCTAAAATCACAATGTACAAAATGAGTTATACGAAAATGTTAAGAATATAAGCATTTAAAATCAGTGAAATAAAAAAGGGAAATCAATATTCAGGAATAAGGTGCCTAGTTCTTGTGCGGTGCTTATTTATGCGTGCTCCTGCAACTAAAAAACTAGCAACATGAAAAGCTACTCTTACATTGGGAAGGAGTTGCAGGAACATCAAGGCTGGTTTAACCTGAGTAAAACCTAGATTGCGCAAAATTGGAAGCAAATATCTTTTTCTAATCTCAGTATAATGGCCGCAGAACATGGTAAAGTGAATCGTGTCCTGGGTGGAAAGGTGATCACAATCACATGGTTCAGCATTATCAGGTCTATTCCATATTTTAAAATTGCCCAGAATGAAGTGGATCAAAACAAAACGGAATCTCGTTAGAAGGAAACGATGATATGGTTTAGTTACCAGGAAAAGGTATGTTTCCATTCCTGGGACAGATGTCAACAAACAGTGTTTCCTAACCATGTTTTTTTTTTAGCTCTATGGCTTCCCTCTCCATAACATATAAATTTGTCAGGGTATTTTTTACTATTTTAAGATCTTCCTGCTTTATCAAATCTGGAGATGAGAAAAGCTCCGGTCGGCCGGCTAAAATTAGCTGCGTTTGTACATATTTTACCCACGGGATGTTTTGGGCTCTGTCCAGGGCTAAACAATCTTTTAAGATGATGTGATTTAATGTAAGCTCCTGGTTAAGCCAAGTTTTCATCCATCCAATAACTGGGGATAGTTTTAGAATGTCAGTTATATAGCCAAATCCTAGCTCTGTATGTATTGCATAGGTGGAAGTCGATTGGGGGACAGAAAGCAGGGTCCTCAAAAATTTGTTTTCTGCTTTCTGGATTTTGTCATGATTAGTGTACCCCCAAATAACAGAACCGTACTGGGCAACAGACAAACATTTTGCTTTATAGACCTTTATAATGCTTTCCATGGGGCGGGCTCCCAGTTTTTTAGCAAAGCCAAGCAACCCTGCTGCCGCTCTTGCAACAGCGTTGCTTTTGACGGAATGCTGGGGGCCCCAAGTGCCCTTTTCATCGAAGGTCACCCCTAAATATGGAAAAGATGGAACTCTCCTGACCTCTTTCCCCGCACAAAAAAATGTTTTCGACTTTCTTTTCCTGCCTGCAGCTCCTGCAATCATTACGTGAGATTTCTCTGTGTTGGTTTTCATGTCCAACAAGGACATGAAGTCCCCAAAAGATGAAAGGAGTTTATTAAGTGCCACTCCGGAGCGTGCCAGAAGGACTGCGTCGTCCGCGTACAGGAGGACAGGTATCTTTGTCTCACCTGCACGCGGGATATCGGTGTGGGATGCTGCCAAGACTACCTCGAGATCGTTTATGTAAATAGTAAAGAGGAGGGAGGCAAGGATACACCCTTGCCTAACCCCTCTCTCTGACTTAAAGTGGCAAGTGCATCTCCCTTCCCTAGTCACTCTGACCGAGGTCTTGAGGTCCCTATGTAACTCAGCCAGGTATCCAACCAAAGGGGGGTCAATGCCCATGGTCAAAAGGACCCTCCACAGCTTAGCCCTGTTGACCAGGTCAAAGGCTGAGGAGAGGTCCATAAAGGCCATGTACAGAGAACCCCCCTTGGCGATTGCGTATTTATTTATGATCAATTCTAGGTTTAGGCACTTTCCTAGTCTTATCTCCCTCTATACGTAATGTTATCTCGTATATTTTATGAGGTTTGCTAACTCTGCTGTCTGCAGTTTCCACTTGAATGTATTCATTCGTGTCCACTGTCTCCAGATGATTCATCAGGATCTTGCGAGCTATGGTCACTTCTGCTGCGCTGTCTAGCACTGTCTGGGCCCACTCTCTGTTTTTCAGCTGTGTCCTCAGTATCCTCGGCATGTTTGACTATTTTAATGCTGGCTACCTTCTTTCTTGGAAATTGTAATTTTTTACTTTGATGAGCAGGTTCTTTGTCTTTGGACTTGACGTGCTCTTCCCTTTGTTCTGACCGTCCTCTTCTTTCCGATTTCTGCGAGGAAGTCTGAAAAGATCAAGAGGTACGTGTATCAATATCTTGATATCTATCAGGTTTCTTTAGATTATCCCTATTTCTAAGGTTGTATCTTTTCTCAGAGGGCTCCCTCTGGGGAGACTTGTGTCCTTGGTCCGGAGATCTTTCTCTCCGCCGAGGAGACCTTCCTCTGGACTGGAATCTTTTTTCTTTGGGAGTGGATTGTTTATTTCCATCCCAGCTCTTTTTTGGAGTGTTTAGATTATTTTTAATAAATATTTTTTCAGGATTTTCAGTTAGTTGGGGTTTTACTGGTTTCCCACCCAAACTATCTCTTCCTAGTTCTTCATAGGATTTTTCTATGATTCTGGCAAGTTCAAATGGTTGTTCTGCTATATCTGTTTCTTTCAATTTCTGGCGGATTGCCACAGATGCTGCTTCCCCTTTTATGTTGGCTAATAATATAGCAGAGACCTGCTTGAAGTCTTTTAGTAATTTCATACTCAGAGTTAAAGCAGGTTTTGGACCGTATTCATTTTGAATCTGTCTTAGCACATTGGGTATTACCGCCATGGACCGAACACCATGTGTTTTTGTGTAAATGGAAGCAAAGACTGTGCCCCAAGTGTCACAGTCCTCCACATGTGGTGCGATCCCCATTGGAAAGCATATAGTCAGAATTCTGTGTTTCTCAGTAGGGGTAGTATCCGGAAATACTGCCTCTATTTGAGTGATTTTTTGTGCGAACCAGAATGGAATTTGTTCACGTTTTATTGGTACTTTACCCAGACATGATTGTATGTTCTGTGGTGTAATTTTGTTTGTGTTCCCCTGATGAGGGGTCAGCTGTGGAATGTTAATAGCTGGTTGGACTGTTGAAGTCCGCATTACATATTGGACTAATTGTCTATGAATTTTAATCAGTTGTTTTAGCTATGCTAAAAGTTCTGGTATTGACATTTTTTCAATGTCTGGATGTGGTGTGTAGCTGGCTAGAACCGGCCACGTTGCTCCTGGTCTACCTAGTGGACCGAGCCTGGTGATGTGATTATTATGTTTTAGGGCGCCTTTAAACCAGAGCAGGTGCTCTTGGTATTTTAATGGGATTTCCACCTCCTCGAAAGGAGTGTATTCATCCGGTGGGTCCTCTATTTTGTAATAGTGGAATTCGTGTGTGACAGTGTTTGCTGCTGGAAAGTTTATCCATGAGTAGAATACCTCTGACTGCCGATATTCATGTGCCTCAATTACGAATACGACTATACCACCTCTCGATGTTAGTCCATTCTCTATAAGTTTAAGAGTTACAGTTTTTCTTATGTTGACCGGAATGAGTATAGCATTCGGTCGGTCTGCAGGAGACTAGTGTCATCCTCTAGGAGTTGAGCTGCTATTCTAGCTGTCTCCCTTTCTTCTTCACTTTCTGTCATTTTTACTGACAGAAAGGTTTTTGTTGCAGATCAAGTTTCAAGGAAACAAAGATTAGGTGCACAATATTTTCGGAACACTGTATCCTTCAACGTTGACTAAACCAAAACTATACATAGAAATCTCTTCCTACTAAGTTCCGGCGGAGTTTTTAACCTTTTACCCACTCCAGACGTCTTTTGGAGTATTTACGGGAAAAAGGGTCTGCGTGAAAAAGCATGACTGAGTTACTCTAACGTCTTGCGTTAGATTTATTGCCTTACCAAACGTTGGGCGCCATGTAGTGTAGTTCCTATATTCCCAATAGGCTCTGCGCATTGGAATAATATATTCAGGAGTGTAGACGTAGGACTGAGGTTATCTAGGTCTCTACTCACTATATTAGACTTAAGGTTTGCCAGCTAGCTCAGAGGTCACTAGAAACTTTCTCGAATAAACAAGGAGGAGTTTAACCTCCCTGGATAGACAAGAAGGGATTAGCTTCTGACAACCATAAAACATGACAACTTTGCTCTCCCTGAATAAGAGTGTATCTCTAGAGTCGTGTGAAAACAAAAGACAGCTATTTCACTCAGTCAAATGTGCGTACTTAGTTTCACCAGAATGCAGAGAAAAGAGAGACGGGCGTTTTCAATAAAAGGTGTTATTTATTGAGCAGTCTTCTTCCTCATACAAGAGAAATGAATTGCCACGATTGTAATGCTCATGGTAAAGTAAAGTGCGTACAGTAAAAGGAGGATTATAAAATAATACTGTAAAAGCATTGATATGGTTTCTTAGCCATATGATACTTTAAAATAGATAAAACATATACATACATGTATACATTGACTAATCGTACTCAACTGGTGCTTCTAAATATGCCTACCCCGGTGTACCTGACCTAAGCCTACTACATGGGAGGGAGTAAGTAAGTAGCAGTTTAAGTTAAGTTTGTTTTGCCAAGAATCTGAAGAATTCTCTGTAAGGGTTTAGTCAGTTCCGTACCTGGGTAATAGAAAGCAGGAGGTCTGGTATCTCTCTCTCAGGACTCAATATCCCGGCAACCCGCAAGGGTAGGCTGGAAACGCCGGAGCTGGATTTCTCGGCAGGAGAAAAGACAGCGTCTTTCTCAGCGCGTCAAAGAGGAGGGGCAGCGTCCGTGGGCTCTCGCATCAGCTGGGCTTTCGGGCAAGTAGATAGCTGCTCTGCTCCAGATTCACCACCGTGTGTTTGCTTAAGGCAACGTTGGTATATTTATACCTGAAAGGTACCTGGGTTTGACGTAAGGTTGGACATAAGACGTCAATAAAGATGTCACTAAGAACTGGCCGTTCTTACAGTGCTTTACAGGAGTTCTAGGATGAAATCAAAACAAAAGCAAGGGGATTTCCCAGGTTGCTGGAGGCTTGGTTTTGTTTAGAGAACTCGGAGTGCTTACTAGGGGGCCAGAGAAGTAGCCTTGCTTAATGTGACAGCATGTGCTACGACTGAATTATGGATATGATTATTATGCCGTTGTATGGATATTATTGATTATTACCGGACAAGGGCATAAAATAGGAATATCGATTCAGGTTTCCTAGATAAAACACTACAATGGTACACACAGAGGATAGAAGATGGAGGGCTGTAGGCAGAGGGACAGATAGTGCAAGCAGACACAGACATGGTACACACAGAGGATAGATGGTAGAGGTTTGTAGGCAGAGGGACAGATAGTGCAAGCAGAAACAGACATGGTACACACAGAGGGTAGATGGTGTAGGGCTGCAGGCAGAGGGACAGATGGTGCAGTCACAGAAAAGATGGTGCAGAGAGAGGGTGAGATGGTTCAAGGAGAGACTCAGATAGTGCAAGCAGACACATACATGGTACACACAGAGGATAGATGGTGGAGTGCTGTAGGCAGAGGGACAGATAGTGCAAGCAGACACAGACATGGTACACACAGAGCGTTGATGGTGTAGGGCTGCAGGCAGAGGGACAGATGGTGCAGTCACAGAAAAGATGGTGCAGAGAGAGATTGTTCAAGCAGAGACTCAGATAGTGCAAGCAGACACAGACATGGTACACACAGAGGATAGAAGATCGAGAGCTGTAGGCAGAGGGACAGATAGTGCAAGCAGATACAGACATGGTACACTCAGAGGATCGGTGGTGTAGGGCTGCAGGCAGAGGGACAGATGGTGCAGTCACAGAAAAGATGGTGACGAGAGAGGGTGAGATGGTTCAAGCAGAGACTCAGATAGTGCAAGCAGACACAGACATGGTACACACAGAGGATAGAAGATGGAGGGCTGTAGGCAGAGGGACAGATTGTGCAAGCAGACACATACATGGTACACTCAGAGGATAGGTGGTGTAGGGCTGCAGGCAGAGGGACAGATGGTGCAGTCACAGAAAAGATGGTGCAGAGAGAGGGTGAGATGGTTCAAGTAGAGACACAGATAGTGCAAGCAGACACAGACATGGTACACACAGAGGATACATGGTGCAGGGCTGCAGGTAGAGACACAGAATGTGCAAGCAGACACATACATGGTACACACAGAGGATAGATGGAGTAGGGCTGCAGGCAGAGGGCTAGATAGTGCAAGCAGACACAGACATGGTACACACTGAGGATAGATGGTGCAGGGCTGTAGATAGAGACATAGATAGTGCAAGCAGACACAGACATGGTACACACAGAGGATAGATGGTGGAGGGCTGCAGGTAGAGGGGCAGATGGTGCAGTCACAGAAAAGATGTTGCAGTGAGAGGGTGAAATGGTTCAAGCAGAGACACAGGTAGTGCAAGGAGACACAGACATGGTGTGAGATTACAGGCAGTGAAGGGAAAGATTTAACATGGTAGCGCTGTGTAATACACACTAGCAGGCATATCATAATAGAACTCTATAGATGCACATGAGAGAGTGCAGGCAGTGGGAGAGGGTTGGTGCAGACAGAAAATGACATAATGCAGGCAGAGAATAAACTGGTACAATCAGAGGATAGATGGTGGTGTGCTGCAGGCAGAGGGACAGATGGTGCAGTCAGAGCAAAGATGGTGCAGAGAGAGGGTGAGATGGTTTAAATTGGAAATTTATTTTCTGTCTGCACCAACTCTCTCCCTCTGGCTGTACATAGGATAGATGGTGCAGGGCTGCAGGCAGAGACATAGATAGTGCAAGCAGACACAGATATGGTACACACAGAGGATAGGTGGTGCAGGGATGTAGGCAGAGGGACAGATAGTGCAAGCAGACACAGACATGGTACACACAGAGGGTAGATGGTGTAGGGCTGTAAGCAGAGGGACAGATAGTGCAAGCAGACACAGTCATGGTACACACAGGGGGTGTGAGACTACAGGCAGAGAAGGAAAAGATTTAACATGGTAGCGGTGTGAACCCTCTGCCTGTACCCTTTCATGTGCATCTTTAGAGGCCTATTATGATATGGCTGCTGGTGTGTATTAGAAATTGCTACCATGTTATATTTTCCCCCTCTCTGTCTGTAGTCTTGCACCCTCTGCCTGTATCATTTTGTGTCTGTTTGTACTTTTTCTCCCTCTGTGTGCTAAATCACCTTAATCAAGAAGTGAGTCATGATTTAGGTGATGTAGTTGTAGAAAGTCCTATGCAGTATGTGTTTCAGGCATCTTAATTTTCAAATTGTGTTTATGCTGTGCAATTTAGATGTTTGGTGTGCTGTTGAAATGCAAAAGCAACTGTGTCTGTAGCATGTAGTAATCATTTCAGTGAATTTCATTTGTACATTCTCAGTCCCACCTTGACTCACTACACTGCTTTAATTTCACTTCATTGTCCTAAATCCTGAAACTCCATTCCTAGAAAAATATTCAAAACTCTTGCAACACAACTGCAGTGTTGTAAAGCCTGAAAGAATATTCCCAGCAAGACTCCCTTTGATTGTAGTAATCATTTTACTGAATTGGAAGGGATAGTGTTATGTGTGTAAGATCACAGTGTGAGTCTGTTTTCATTCAAGAGGAAGGTGGCAGAATAATTTGCGTAGTTAGTGTGTTTAAAAATATGGGAATATATGTACTTATGAAATTGATAAAGGTAGTTTTTTATTATCTATTAGAGAAAATGATATAATTAAGTGTTTATATGTTTTGCAAGGTGCATCAACATTATCATATTGGTGCAATGGAAGAGCATCAGGAGAACTTTGCTTTAAATTTTGACATGTCAGACGAACTAATAGAGGACCTTATAGATGGATCTTTTGCAGAGGAAATTAATAAAGAAAATGCAGATTTCTTTGATGAGACTTTGGACAGTGAATTACTGGAAGCGGTGGAAGATTTTGAATTTGAAGATCAAAATTTTGAATTTGAGGAAAATCAAAATAAAATACCGGACGAAGTGATGTTGGAGGTTTTATTGGAATACGAAATGTTGGATGAATACATTTATAATTAAAAATTATTCGAGTGAGTCTTTTTGTAGTATTGTAACAATTTAGTTTGTTGATGTGTTTAAAAAATATGGGAATACATGTTCTGATGAAGTGTGTTAGGGTTTAGGGTATGTAGTACTAGAAACTGCTATGCAGTATGTGTGTCAGGCCTCTTAATTTGCAAATAGTCTCCATGCTGTGTACTGAAGATCCTGGCCGTGCTGTAGAAATGCCATAGCAAGTCTCTCTGTAGCATGTAGTAATCATTTCTCTTCCTCTGTGTATGTGGTTTAAGACATGGCAATACATGTACTCATGGAGTGAGTTAGACTTTAGGACATGCAGTGCTTTATACTCCTAGCCCTTGCATGATACTATACACTGCCCAAGCATAATTGTGTTGCTCTAAAGTCAGAAATGTGAATCTCACCATGGCTTCCTACACTGTCTAAACACCACTGCACTGTTCAGAACCTTGAAACACCATTCTAAGGAAATTCCCCTATAATGTTGAAACACCACTGCACTGCCATAAACTGAGAAACAGCAGTGACTGTATGATTTCCTACTCTGCTCAGACACTGTTGCTGTACCTTCAACTTACTTATAAAGTGAATCAGTGTTTTCATCATGTAGTTGTTGAAATTGCTATGTAGTATGTTAGTAGTGGTGTATTTCATATTTTTTTTTCTTCACAATAGATTGTTATTATCTACAGAAAGAAAATCAAGATGCCTACTAAGGATTCTAAAAGAAGAAAATATAAACAAGCTTAATTTTCCAAGACAACACAATTACAAGATGTATCTAAACAACATTGTACAGAGAAAAAGAAGATTGCTTCTGGTAAGACAACAAATGATTTTATAAGGAAATTAACTTAAAAAAAATATGGATAATGTGGAAAAAATCAAAAAATCATCTCTAAGAACAAAAAAAAAGGAGTTAAAAAAAATTTGGAAAAGTGTTTGGCGATCAAATTATCGACAGTAATACAAGAAAAAATATGTTTGTTGAAATTCGCAAGAGAATGATTTATAACAGAATTTTATTAAATTTGTTGAAAAGTGGAAAGACTTCTAAAAGGAAAACAGCTTTTTATAAGTAAAAAAAACAAATTGAAGGTACTGTGGATGAAACGTTTGAATTAAAAAATAAATTATTTATTTTAGTAATCAATAGACTTCGTACACTAGACAAGGCAATTAATCTTTAAGCGAAAAGTAAGTGGAAAGGACTAATTAATAGAACTCATTTTTGTAATGTTTTTTCTGGAGAATGGAAGCATAGTTCAAGTTCTGAGCCATTTTTTAATCAAGAGACTTACTTTCAGACTAATGATTTGTTGCATGCAGTTGACACCAGTGGTCGAGCATATGAGGTGAAGGATGGTTGTGTGATTGAAAAAGAGAAAATTGTCCCAAGAAATCCAGAAGAGGTGTTATCTGATGAAGTTTTAGGGAGACGTTCTAAGGCTCCAGTGTACACTTGGAATTGTAGTAGTATTTGTAGTGTACGGCAGGATTCAATTGATTTTTTCCGCAATTTCTTACGTAAGTATTCCAAGAAAAGTATTAAACAGAAGATTAAGATGTTGCAAGAATTAGACCCCTGCCAAGTGAGAGAAAAAACGGGTTTGCAAGGTCATTCTCCGGCTTGTCTTTCCAAAAAAGTATGCCAGAGTGTTTTTCACCATTTTAGGATGTTAGCAGTGCATCATACTGAAGTGAGGAAATTAGTGAGAAGGATGTATTATGCAAAAAGTCCAGCACTTAAGCTAAAACAGTTAAACAGTGCTCTATTACATGGATCTGTATTAGATGTTAAGAACGTTTGTGAAGAAATTGAGGTTAGTTACTTTTGTGAAAAAGAGGGCAGTGCAGAAACTGATACAGTAATAGAAGGAAATGTGGAAGAAAATGTACAAAGTTTTAGTACAGAAAAGTTTGACCAAGAAATTACAGGGTTTAAGGTCATTTCAGGAGAAAGGCCCAATTTTTCTTGTATTTGTTGTAGAAGAATTCATTATAAAAATCAGACCAGGTTAGTTGATCTATATTTAAAAAGTGAAAAGGAGAATAATAATGAGTGGAAGGAATTTGCAACTTATTTGTTGGTAGAGAATTGTTTTGATTTGGGTTCTGATCAACGTGTTTGTAAATATTGTTATATCATAAATTAAATGAAAACAAAATGCCAGCTAGAGCTGTACATAATAATCTTGAGTTGGTAAATCTTCCTTCTGAACTGATGGATTTAAATATTTATGAGTCTATTCTGATTCAATGTGTGCATCCATTTCAGGCTATTGTTCGTATGGAGCCTAAGACAGGGAAATTGCCTCCTTTTGATTTACAGAGAGGATTAAAGGGAAGAGTTGTATATTTACCTCTAGATTTAAAGAAAAATATTGAAACAATTGGTGTTGAAAATGTGGAAGAGGAACCTCTAGTTATTCTAGTTAATGGCGTACCTACGAAGAGCAAGAAAATCTGGCAAGAATTAGTGGATGTTAGGAAAGTGAGAAAGGCAACGTTGTATTTGGTAAAAAAAACAATCAGTACTACAAAAAAGTATATGTAGAAGAAGAGGAAACAACTGTAGAAGAGGACAGTGATTTGTCAGCTGGACAAATTGAAAAAGTGGATGTGTCCAGAAGTGAACAAATATACGAACATTACAGTGTTCATCCATTGCATTCCAAAGAAGTAATAGGGAATGCTATTGAGTTTTTTCAAATGAAAGAGGCAAAAGGAAGTCCCATTAGTGTATGGGATGAAAGCTTGGAAGCTCGATGTTTTCCTCAGTTATTTCCAACGGGTCAAGGTGGACGATATGATGAGCGACCTGTGCAGATACCAGCATCTGAATACCGGACATCAAGATTATATCCAGAAGATTCAAGGTTTTGTCAATGTATTCCATATTTGTTTCATCTTCTGTTTGAGAGTGACTTGTCTGGATTTTCTTATGCAGTGAACCACATACTTAAAAGTGGAATACATCTGCAGAATGTTTCGGCAAGGGACTTTATGAATAAAGTCCAACAGAATGACACTGTTTTGGAATCTCAGCTAATTAATCTCATGGCATGTCAGCGTGGTACTAATGAGTATTGGAACCGTCGTCATGGGGAATTGAAATGTATGCTAAAAAACTTAGGAACTCCTACATGGTTCCTTACTCGAAGCTGTGCTGAATATGCTTGGGAAGATTTACTTCAATTTCTTCGAGAGGCAAATGCAAACATAGAAAATATAGAATACAAGACACCTGGAGAATTGTGCTCTTTGTATCCAGTTAATGTATGCAGGTATTTTAATCATAGATTTGAAGCTATGATGTCTTTTATCACAAACTAAAAAAATCCTCCTCTTGGAGAGGTTCTGGATTTCTTTTGGAGAAAGGAGTATCAAGCAAGAGGTGCTCCTCACATACATATGCTGCTATGGATCAAAGATGCCCCCAAATTTGGAACAGATTCGGATGACACAGTGATGAGTTTTATTGAACAGTATTCTACATGTGCTGTTCCTAAAATTACAGAACAAAAGAATTTAAAACATCAAGTCTTGCGGTTTCAAACCCATCGTTGTGGAAAATACTGTCGTCGAAAGTACAAATCAAAGGACAAGTTCTACACAAAATGTCGTTTTGGATTTCCACGACCAGTAACATCAAAAGGAAGAGTGAACAATTTTATGTCATCTTTGTGACATACTGTGACACGAATATCACCGAAAAATACCTATAACATAAGAAGAAATGAAGAGTCAAAATATATAAATGACTATAACCCAGTCATTTTATCCATGTGGAATGCAAACATGGATATTCAATATGTTGCAGACAACTCCATTGCTGTGGCTCAATATGTAACTTCTTACATTACGAAATCTGAAAAGACAGAACTAAAGGAAATGTGGGAAGAAATTTCTCATGAGCCTAAGCAAGAAATTGTACAGCTACAGTTTGAAGATGTTGTCTCATCGAGAAATCGGAGCAAATGAATGTTCAGATTGCTTATCCTCTGCAAGTCTATATGCCAAATCTAGATCAATCATTTGGGTGAGTTTAGGTCTTGCAAGAACACGAAATCGAGTTTTGATATCAATAAAGGAGTATATGCTGTGATTGGATCTGAAGGATGTCTGGTGAAACAAAGAAAAGGACATTTGATTAATCATCGAAAACTGAGTTGCGAAACTGCTGACAAAAGGGAATTTTACTATTTAGCTCTTTTGCAACTCTTTAAGCCATGGCGTACAGAAGAGGAACTACTTGGAGATTTTCTCAGTTATGAAGATTCATTCAACGCAATCAAAAATAATACAGAATGTCCTGTTTTTACTAATTATCTCCAAATGTTAAACGAGGAAATACAGCAAGAAGCTACCATTGCAGCAGAGCTTGCTAGAGACAGTTCTCAAGACAGTCAAAGTTCTGCTTCGTTGAGTCAGGATCCACTAGGAGGACCACTTATCCAAAATGAAGCAGCTACTGGCATGAATGAGGTGGAAAGAGCAATGGAACAAGCTCAGGAGGATGTAATAAATTAGAAGAATTGGAAAAACAACTAAATGTTGAGCAAAAGCAAATATACAATGAAGTGACAGAGCAGAATGAGCATGGTTTATGTCATGATAAAAAAGAGTGCTCATGTACGTTATTTAAACCTGTCCGACTGTACGTGAGTGGAGAAGCAGGAACTGGAAAAAGTTTTCTAATCAAAGTAATTACAACTTATCTACAGAAAAGAACAGAGTCGTCACTCTCTTGTGTTGTTACCGCTCCAACTGGTTTGGCAGCACATAACATTAAATGAATTACTTTAAATTGTTTATTGATGCTGCCAGTAGAGCACGAAAATAAATTAGAATACCACAAGCTATCTGGAGAAGCTTGTTGTGAAGTTTCCAGAGTATTGAAAAAAATGAATCTTCTCATTATTGATGTGGTAAGCATGGTATCAAATTTAATGCTTGCCTTTGTGCATTTAAGAATGCAACAAATTCTTAAAACATGTATGATGTGTTATTAGGAGGCAAACATATCATCGTTTTTGGAGATCTACTACAGCTAACTCCTGTGAAAGGACAACCAATGTTTAAAACCGTTACACATGAAGATACCAGAAAGGCAAACAACCGTTTCAATGCAACTATTACCACGAACTACCTTTACAACACAACTATTAGCACGCAGGATCCTTTACAACGAATGCCTTTACAACGCATGACATTATATCGTAGATGCTTTTACAACGCTTGCCATTACAAAGTAAGTATAGGTAAGTATATAATTGTAATACAACTTTTATTTAATTAAAAAAATATATATATTAATTATTTAAAATATTATTATATTATTTAATATATATATTATGTAATATATATTAAAAATAAAATTATTATTATTAAAAAAGTACTTTAAATACATTTTAAAAATTAATTAATTTAAGTAATTTTAATATTAGTTAAAAAAGTAAAAAAAATAAAAAATAGTAATTGTTACCCCTACACTATCCAGCACTTACCCTACTATTACACCCCCCTGGAGTTAGAATAGTAATTTTTACCCCTACACTATCCAGCACTTACCCTACTGATGCACCCCCTGGAGTTAGAATAGTAATTTTTACCCCTACATTATCCAGCACTTACCCTACTTTTACACCCCCCTGGAGTTAGAATAGTAATTTTTACCCCTACATTATCCAGCACTTACCCTACTATTACACCCCCTGGAGTTAGATTAGTAATTTTTACCCCTACATTATCCAGCACTTACCCCACTATTACTCCCCCATGGAGTTTGAATTTTATTTTTAAACACCTACATTATTTTTTAAATAAAATATATATATATATATTTAAAAATAATAGAAAAAAAATTAAAATTAATTAAATTAAATTAATTAAATTTTTATAAACTAAATTTTTTAATAAAATTATATACTTACCTATACTTACGTTGTAATGGCATGCGTTGTAATAGCATCTGAGATGTAAGGTCATGCATTGTAAAGGCATTCGTTGCAAAGGATCCTGTGTTGTAAAAATTGTGTTGTAAAGGTAGGCGTTTTTAAAGTATGCGTCGTAACGTCATACATCCTACCAGAAAGTGCCTGGGAAGCATTGGAAATATTAATATATGGTTATATTTCAAATATACAGAACTAACTCAAAATATGCGACAGGCAAAGGATGCTGATTATAAAAGTATTCTTGAAGATATAAGAATTGGAAAAGTGAGTGAACATGGCAAAGAAGCTTTACAGGTACGATTACTTTTAAATTTGTTTCCAAAGGAAAATGTTGGTGCAGAGAATATATATAGAAACATTTCTGAAAATAAATCAGTGATATGCTTAATGCCAACCCTGCAAGAATGTGCAATCTTCAATGAAAAAATGGTGAAGTTAGAAAATGAAGAAATTATAAAACTGGAAGCTATTGATAGAATAGAGCATGAAGGGGCTACTATTATTTTGTCAGAAAAGTTGAAGTCAAAATTGGATTCTTTAGACAAATCAATATCTAAAACGGCTGGTTTAGAAAAGAATCTATATGGATGTTTAAATTGTCGGATAATTTTACGACGTAATTTACATGTGGAAAGATGTTTAGTAAATGGAGCAATGGGTCATGTTGTTGATTTTGTGAATCACCCAAATAGAGATGACATTGAATTTTTGAAAATCAAATTTGATGAAATTGAAGAAGTACAACAATTGAGTCGTTGTTCGACTCAATTTTTGCTGGTAAAAGATTTATATGTCCGCCAAAAACAGTTTCCTGTTTGTTTGGCATATGCGGTGACTATTCATAAATCTCAAGGTTTAAGTGTAGATAGTGCTTTGGTGAATATTGGAAGTTCTGTGTTCAAGGAGGGTATGGCATATGTTGCTTTATCTCGAGTCAGAACTTTATCTGGATTATACTTGATTGATTTTGATGAGACAACGATTAGTGCAGATCTAAATTGTGTGAAAGAGTATAATAGGTTAAGAAGAGAATATACTCCAAATTTACCTCAATATCCTTTATTTGAAAAGCTTGTGGTAGGTCAAAAAAGAAGATATGAGAAAAATTGTAGCGAGGTTGTAGAGAAAAGAAAAAAACTAGATGAACCAGTAATTGTAAGCAAAAAGAAAAAGGATAGTATTGAAGAGGTTGTTGGATTTCAGTTGGAAAACAGTTCTGGTGTCAACTGCTATGCTAATGTAGTGGTTAATGTTGTTTTTTTTCTTCAAACTTTACAACAACAGATTGTTGAAAATCGGGATCAAAGATTTTGTTGTTTGTTGAATTCTGTCTTTGAGAAATGTAGCAGTGATATAACAAAAACAGAAAGTGTTTCTTATATTCGAAATGTTTTAGACATATGTTCTGGTCTAAATCAATTTTCACAGAATATTCAGCAAGATTGTCAGGAATTTCTTATGTATATGCTTGTTGTATTGCAAGATGAAGGTATAGATATTGAAAATCTTTTCGGCCTTTCTTATAAATGGCAACATGACTGTGACAATTGTTCGTTTTCAAGTAGTACTAAAATAGACACTGAAAGATTTATATTTTTGACGTTACCAGACTGCAAATCAGTGTCTTTTAATAATCTAGTTAGAGAAGCAAATCAAAACATGGTCTGTACCCAATGTAACTCACAAATGTTATCAACATTATTTATACAAAGATATGGACAGTATGTAATTTTAATGCTCCAACGATGTAGACCTGATGGAACACAATTGACAACTTTAATTAAAAATTTTGTGGCTTCTCAATTATCAATTTCTGGAAGAACTTTTGTAACTGTAGGAATTATTTTCCATGATGGTCCTTCTACAACATCAGTACATTACACAGCTTATTTAACATGTCCAAAAGGCTGGACACTTTGTAATGATATTCAATTGACTTTTAAACAACGTTTGCCTTTTGACTTACCAAATTCTTACCTAGTGTTTTTACAACCCAACTTTTAGGGAAAATAATTGGCCTAGGAAGATTAGTGCTGTTAAACAAGGTTAGTCTGCTGTTGAGAATTACTTTGTGAGTGAGGGTGATCAAGATAAAAAAAAACTTGTACTTTGTCATAGAGGTAGTGTAAGTGTATCACATAGTGAGTGATATGAGTATTATAGAAAATATTGATCATGAGTGAGGCAGAGGTGTTTTAGACTAGTTATAGTTGTTGTAGATATTGTTGACATTTGTGATTCTCTTAAAGAAGTTTATTTTAATGGTATACAGCTCCTTGCTAAGATAAAGGATGAGCAGAGTGTCATCAGCATACCACATGATGTTGAGATTCTGATAGCTTACTGGTTGTTTAATGTTCTATGTACATGATGAATAGCATTGGATGGAGATATAACTATTGTTAGATGATAGAAAAGACGTTGGAGCTTTCGATTCAGAAGGTCGGGAAAAGGAAGTTTCAGAGTACTATTAAATAACTTCCAAACAAAGGACTTTCTATATACTATTTGGCCATGTGGAAAAGTATATCAATCAAAAATGAGTATTTCGGGTAAATGTTGTTAATATATGTTTGTACATAACTTTACTTAGAGAGTATGAAAAAGAAGTAATAATGTTTTATTACTTTGTGATTGTTGATATTTACGTAAGAAATTGGTGTTTGGAAGAAAACATTTAAGATATGTTTTTTTCTAATTTTTACATTATTTATTGAAATGTTGTATGGGTTTTTTAAACACAATCTTTTTGATTGTGTTTTTTTTGCCCGCTGTCATATGATGAGTACTATTGAACTCACTGTTTTTAGTGAAATTCAATATATTCTGAGAACAGCAAAATAAAATACATAACATATTGTACACATTATTTTGTATTTTGTATTGTGAAATATATATTATAACTCAATTGTTTATTCTCTTCCACAGATATTATATTTATAAGGTAAGTACGACAAACAAAAAATACTTTTTCATCACTTTATTACTTCTCTTTCTCTCTAGCCTTTCTTCACTCTCTCTCTTACTTCTTTACCTTTCCTCATCTTACTCTTCTTCCCTCATTCTACTTACTCCCCTTCATTCACCTTTACACTCCTTCTCTCACCATCAGTACTCTTCCTCCACCCTCACTCATCTTGTCCAACTCCCTCTTTCCCCTGTCTGTCCCTCACTTGTCTTTCCTATCTTCCTCCATCCCTACCCTTGTTCTTGCTATATCGATCAGTCTCTTCTCACTGCCCCTTACTCTCTTTCCTTCACATCATCCCTCAGTGACCTTCACTCACTTCACTTCTTTCACTTCCTCACTCTCTTTCGCTCACTCCCCTTCGCTCACTCCCCTTTCCTCCATCCGTCTCTAAGTCTGTTCCTCTGTGTCAGTCACTATAACTGATTTACTCCCTCACAGTCCGTCACTCTCCCTCTGTCTCACTCCACCAGCCTTCCTTTTCTTTTCTCTCTCTTTCCATAAATCCTTCTCTCTTACTTACTTCTTTTTCCTTTCTCTTAATATTCTTCTTTTTCCATCACTCACCTTCCCTCACCCTTATATCCCTTCCCTCACTGTCACTGCCCTTCATTCAATCTGAGTCCTCTTCCTCCACTTCATGCTCTCTTCTCTCTGCATAACTCTCATTCCATTTCTCCTGCACCCATTCCCTTACTCTCCCTCATACTCTTTCGCTCACTCCATCCGTCAATCCCCTTCCCTTATTCCCCGTACCTCAATCCATTTTGGTAACTCTCATTCCTTTAGTCTCTCACTCCTTTCACTCCATTTCTCTCTCCCTCTCTCCCTCTGTCTCACTCAGTCTAACCACTTCATTTCCTGTCAGTCACTTCCTCTCTCTCTCTTTCTCTCTCACTCTCTCCCTCTGTGTTTCTCCCTCACCCTTTCTTTCGTTCCCTTTCTGTGTTTTTCACTTCTACTTTCTTTTGTATTATGAAATATATATTATAACTCAATTGTTTCTTGTCTTCCACAGATACTATATTTATATAAAAATATTCTATTAAGTTGTCATTATTTATAAGGTAAGTATGACAAACAGAAAATACTTTTACTTCACTCTCTTAGTTCTCTTTTTCTCTTTCCTATTCTTTAATCTCTCTCTTACTCCCCTTCCTCTACTCATCTTAGTCTCCTTTTCTCATTCTCATTACTGCCCTTCATTCTCTTTTACAGTCTTTCTGTCACTATCAGTACTTTCTCTTCACCCTCACTCACCTTGTCCAATTCCCTCTTTCCCCTGTCTGTGTCTCACTTTCTTCTCCCTATCTTCCTCCATCACTACCCTTGTATTGCTGTATCGCTTAGTCTCTTCTCACTCCCCCTTACTCTCTGTCCATAACATCATCCCTCATTCACCTTCACTCACTCCACTTCCCTCACTCCCTCACTCTCTTTTGCTCAGTTCCATTCCTTTATTCCCTCCCTCACTCTCCTTTCCTCCATCTGTCTCTAAATATCTTCCTCTGTCTCAGTCACTATAACTGATTTATTCCTTCACACTCCCTCACTCTCCTTCTGTTTGTCTCTTTCACTGTCTCCCTCTCTCTTCACTACGCTTCCTTTTATGTTCTCTCTCTTTCTATAAAGAATCATCTTTTTCAATCACTCCCTTTCCCTCAATCTTATATCCCTTCCCTCACTGTCACTGCCCTTCATTCAATCTGAGTCCTCTTCCCCCACTTCATGTTCTCCTCACTGTGCATCAGTCCTATTCCCTTTCTCTTGCTTGTATTCCCTCACTCACCCTCACTCTCTTTCACTTACTCCACCCGACAATACCCTTCCCTTATTCCTCTTTCCTCATTCCCTTTTGCTAACTCTCATTCCTTTAGTCTCTCACTCCCCTTCACTCCTTTTCTCTCTCCCTCTGTCTCACTCAGTCTAACCACTTCACTCTCTGTCGCTCACTTGCTCTCCCTCTCTTTCTGTCTCACTCTTTCCCCCTCTCTCTCTCCCTCACCCTTCCTTTCTTTCCCTTTCTGTTTCTTTCACTTCTACTTTCTTTTGTATTGTTAATTATATATTATAACTCATTTTTTTCTTGTCTTCCACAGATACTATATTTATAATAAAAAGTACTAATAACTTGTCATTATTTATAAGGTAAGTATGACAAACAAAAAATACCTTTTCATCACTCTATTATTTCTCTATCTGTCATTCCCTTTCTTCACTCTCTCTTTTACTCACCTTCCTTTTCTTCATCTTACTCTCCTTTCCTCATTCTACTTACTCCTCTTCATTCACCTTTATACTCCTTCTCTCACTATCAGTACTCTTCCTTCATCCTCACTCACCTTGTCCAACTTTGTCTTTTCCCTCTCTGTCCCTCACTTCTCTTTCCTATCTTCCTCCATCACTACCCTTGTCTTGCTGTATCACTCACTTTCTCCTTACTCTTTTTCCTTCATATCATCCCTCCCTCTCTTTCACTCACTATACTTCTCTCACTCCCTCTCACTCTCTTTCCCTCACTCCATCTGTCAGTCCCTTTCCCTTACTCCTCTTTCCTCATTCACTTTTGCTAACTCCCATTCCTTTAGTCCCACACTCCCCTTCACTCCATTTCTCTCTCCCTCTCTCCCTCTATCTCACTCAGTCTAACCGCCTTGCTCCCTCTCAGTCACTTGCTCTCCCTCTCTTTCTCTCTCACTCTCTCTCTCTTTCTCTCCCTCACCTTTCCTGTCTTTCTCTTTCTGTTTCCTTCACTCCTACTTTATCCCTCAGTCCCCTTTCCTCTCTCTTAATCTCATTCCTTCTCTCTCACTCCCTTCCCTCACCCTCATACACCTTCCCTAAATGTCACTGCCCTTCACTCACCGTCACTACCCTTCCCCACTCCACTTTCTCATGTCTGTATTTTTCACCCTTTCACTTTCCTGTTCCCTTTTCCTCAATCCCCCTCGCTCTCCTTCTCTCACTCTATTCTTTACTCCCCTTCTCTTACTCCCCTTTTCTAAGTTCCTCCATTCCCTCACTCCACTTCTCTCTCCCTCCCTTCCCATCTCTCATTTTCCATTACCCCCCCTTCTCTCACCCTCATACCCCTTCCCTCACCGTCTGTCCACTTCTCTTACCTTCACTCCCTTCACTCTGCTCTACTTCTCCCTTTCCATCTCTTACTCCCCTTCTCTGTCTCTGTTCCATGCTCCCCTTTTCTCATTCCTCCTCTCTCACTTTTCTTTTCTTTCTGCCCTTCCCTTACTCTTTCTCTCCACTTACCTCACTCCCCTACCCTTAGTCCCCTTGTTTCAGTCACTCTTTGACTCCCCTTTCCTCACTCACCATACTACCCTTTCCTCACTCATTCCATCAATACTTTCCTCCTTTTCACTCAGTCATTTCAGTCATTCATTTATACACTACACATTCATTCAAAAAAGTATGACACAGTATATAAAAGATATAGCTCTTCTTTGAAAAGTGAGGTTAGTTCTGAAAATAACTTTTTTTGTCTTTTTTGTTTTGTATTTTTTTTAGTTTTTAAACAATTTTATATATATATATTTTTTTTTTAAAGTAAACATGTAACAAAAAATTGTTCAACTGGAACAAAAATAATAAATGAAAAAAATTAACTGCGGCGGCATACGTGCTGTGTGATCCTATTATCAATCAAGTCCAGACTCTGCTCACCGTAACATAAAATTTCTTTGCAAACATTGCAAGAAATGTGAACTTTTGAAAAATTTGGACAGATGTCCAGCACTCTTGATGTTGGCGATTGTGCTGCCGAAGAGGTGGTGGGCACAGCAGGTGGAAGATCCCTGGCCAGGGCTCTAGTGGTTGCACGTGCATAATTATGTGGATGCATGTTCTTCCCGTGCCGTAGCATTGTATGAATACTAAAGGAGTACTTCTTCTTGGGGTCTCCTCTTGACAATACACTGCCACAGATGATACATGTGACCTTGGGGGCATTAACTTTTTTTTGCCCCTCTGGGAAAGAAAAAAATTGCCAAATAAAAGAGTCTTTCTTTTTCTCCTTTGGAGGTTCCACAACAAAGGTCTCCACCTCACTGTCTGAAGTAGACTGCTGTTCTGCCTTGTTGAAAATGGATTGGAGCACGATGTGTCTTCAGGTCCTTCTCCCAACAAAGTAAAAGAGATAGTGAGGGAAGTGGGTGGGGTGTTTGAAGATTCTGGAACAGAAACTGCTATGAACCAATCAAAAGTGTTGTTTTCAAGTCACATGACTTTACGTGCGCGCACCCGTGCGCGCACACGCACGTGTCGCAAATGAATGACATTTTACCCGATTTTCTAAAATGCTTTTAAAAACGTGAAAAGGAGACAGGGAAGAGACTCCCTGACCCCCAGGCCTTCTCAGGGGGTCCCTGAAGGACCCCAAGGGGGAAAAAAAAAAAAATCATGAGGTGCGCGCACGTTGCGCGCACCCTCGAGGCAGAAGCCACTCAAAAACAATAGTGGAGAACGTAAAAAGGAGGCAGGGTAGAGACTCCCAGACCACCTAGGCCTTCTCATGGGGTCCCTGAAGTGAATGTCTGACAAATTATCGAAATACAGAATATCGTAGTACACTAATATCGGAACAAAAATATCGACTACACTATTATCGACTTCCTATACTTAACTATAGATATACAAATATATCGGATACTTTATATCGATATACACAAACATCATTTTCATTTATATCGACTACTTTGATATCGGTATACATAAATATCGATTTCTAAAAAATACATACACATTAAATAAAATATCGACATCAAAAATATCGTCAACATTAATATCGGTTTTTCAGATATATCGACAGTTTATATACATATATTTGCACATTTATTTAACATATTATTATTTTTTTTGCAAATAAATACACACTACTTAATTATACATTTTTATTTTTCTTATAAAATATTCAAAACTTTTCTATATTATTTATTATATAACCTACACATAGAAAATTATTGTCTGCTATTTTTATAATTATATAATTATCTTTCTTTTCCCTTCTACTACATAATACTCACAACTGAAATTCAAAAATACTAACTAACCAATCAAGACACTGATTTTTTAAAACAACCAATAGCAAACTAATTACTAATGACACTCCTCTATATAAACAATTAAACCCAAAACACAAACTACTTGCTAAAAGTCACGGAAGGAGATACATCTCTGGATGAATTGCAGCACACCTACAAGAACATCACGACTATCAACATATAATCAAATCTTCCAAGTAAGTACATATATTAAACACTAAGTAAATAGCTGCTACTACATTACTTACCTGCTAAATACCCATTGCTCAATTCCTATTACTACTACTGAACATGCTAATAATTTATATATACAAATGTTTTTATAGATACTACAACTAGAGAAAATTCTACTAAGAACAACTGTGAACAAGATAAAAAACTACAGATAATAATAAGTAAGTAAGTAAATTATCACTTTTAATTTACTTGTAAAATATTCTAAAACACATACAAACAATTACATTTATCACACATATGTACTTTTTTTCTCCAGATTCTGCTACTGAAAACTACACTACAAATGAACCAAGAACATTATTCCTATTTCTACATTAAATATTACTAAGTAAGTATTTGTAAACTGAAATCAATGTGGTAAAAACCAACAAACATTAGCACTTGTTCTAATTAGTTGCTATTATCTATTTTTTTTACACTGCTAACACTACAGATGAATATACTGGAAATATTCAGATCTCCAAAATAGGAATACCAAAGATACAACTCACTAAGTAAGTATATTAGAGAACATAATTAACTGCTAACTTGTTGAAAACCTACAAACATGGTGAATGTTGTAACACATATGTACCTTTTATTTTTTTAGATAACACTACAAACTACTCTCCACAAAAAGAACATACAACTATACAGGAAAACCCTACCTAAAACAAAATAAGTAAGTATCTTGACAATATAAACTAAAATCCTACACTTATTAGGATCCACTTTTGTAGTAGAAATTAGCTGTAACATTGTAAATATGCACAAAATTGAGTAATAATATTGTCTTTTTATGTTTTTCCTAACAGCTCTAACAACATCAGAAAACAGTATCCACAACGAAAGAATAAAGCATATCAAAAGATTTCACTGATTTCTAAAACACGTAAGTATATACATTACTAATAATCACTTACTTAAAATTATAAACACATTTTTCTTGACATTAACTATTATATATATATTTTCTAGATATACAAACAACAAAATGACAGAAGGAGCAGAATTTGTAACCAGCCAGAAAGGAAAGCTATTACTGTGCTACATGGGTTACACTTATACACAAGAAAAGCAATATGGCATGAAAGTTAATTGGAAATGTTGTAAATATTATTCTAACAAGTGTTATGGAAGGGCAACAAGAAGAGAAGCTACTGTACTGTATACTAGGGAACACAATCATCCACCAAATGTTACTGAAATTGAAGTTAGAACAGCATTGGAAAATATAAAAGAGGCAAGTACAGGTTCCCAAAAACAAACCAACGTCATTTTAAAAGAAGCAATTCCTAAAATCCCTAAAACTGCCACAAGCCAAATGCCAAATATTCTTTCCCTAAAAAGAACTATAGCACGAACTAAACAAGCTACTACTACTACCACACCAGCTCCCAGAACATATCATGATATCAATTTAAATGCCAACCAAATTATAACTTTAAACAAGCAAACATTTATAATTTATGACAATGAAAACAATGACAAAAGACTTATTATTTTTGGGACCAATATGAATCTAGTAAAACTTCAGCAAAGCCAATATTGGATGATGGATGGGACTTTTAACATCTGTCCCAAACCATTTTTCCAATTATACACAGTACATGGCCTCTACCAAAACTGCAACATACCACTACTATATGCACTACTACCAAACAAAAATAGTTCCACATATATGGAATTATTAAATATAATTAAACAAAAAACTAATGATTATTCTCCAGAAAAAATAATTCTAGACTTTGAGCAAGCAATGCTTTCAACTATCCTAAAAATCCACCCACATACCTGCATTCAAGGCTGCTACTATCATTTAAACCAGTGTCTATGGAGACATCTACAAAAAATGACCTTAAGTGTAGAATATGCTACTAACTCATCTTTTGCATACCAAATTAAAAAAACTCATAGCACTGGCTTATGTTTCCGAAACAGACGTAGCAGAACACTACAACATTCTTATAGACAGCCCCTTCTACAAACAAAATGAAGCAAAGTTGAGTCCATTTCTGGACTACTTTGAAGACACCTGGGTAGGCAGACTCCATAGATCTGGCCACAGAAGAAACCCGAAATTCCTAATACCCTGGTGGAACATTTACAGAAGCACCTTAAATGGAGAATCTAAAACTAACAACGCAGTAGAAGGTTGGCACAATGCCTTTATACAATCAACTGGCAGAACAAAACCAACTCTAGAACATTGTATTAAGTGCCTACAGAAAGAACAAAGCTACCAGGAATTCAAAATGGACCAATCCATAACTGAACTAGTCCCAAAAACATCAAAACAAAATAAGCAAATGCACAAATACCTAGAAGAGCAAGTGAAATTATACCCTAGTACAAAAGGCATTGAATACTTAAACATCATTGCCAAAACTCTACTCTGAATAAATAACAACACCAAAGCAATCCCTAAAACTATCACCTAAATATGCATAACTGTTCAAACTTGATGTTTAAAAGTATTTAATGTATGCAATATATAAAGATATTAATCACATATATGCACACATTAAATAAACATAAGAACTATTAAACAATGCAATATTAATAATCACATTACCCACCCACAAAAGATCAAAAATAAATCACTTACCAATCATGTTGTAAATCCAATAACGTCCTTCTCCACCAAAGTAATCCAGGTAGTGCAAATGTAACCCAAAATAAAATGGAAAAATACAACTGTTCCAAAATAACCAAATCCACGGTGTGAAAAGCCATCGAATAACCATAAAAAACCCGAAAAATAGTAAAAAGTTTAAGAAACGCTCCAGGAAAACCGAAAACTTAAAAGAAGTGTTTGCAAAGCAGTGGTGAATAAAACCAACAAACACTTCCTTTAAAAAAAAACAGAACTTCCGATATAGCAAACACCTATAACAAAAACATAGAAAACAGACATTCCCACCCAGATTAACCAACACATAAATAAGTACTAACATTAGTAAAATCATGATTTTGCTAGTACATAAACTTAAAACCTAGATAAATTTACTCTGTAAACAATCCTATAACAAAGTAAAACTACGTGTATCTACCACATGGAAATAATCGTTATAAAAATCTAAAACACAACTCACTCACATATAAGAACACTAAATAAAAGCACACTACTCTCAAAAGTACATTAAAATACACATAAAACATATAAAATAAACCTTACCTGAAGCGACGTGAAGTCTCTCCCAACCGCGAGCTGCTCTTCATCCAAATGACCCAAAACGACCTAACCCGGTTACAAAATAAAGAACCCAAAAGTAATAAAATAGTCCAAAGTAAGAAATATAATAGAAATTATTTTGACAATTACCTGAAATCATTTTAAAATTGCTAATATTTGCTAAAAAATGTTACTTTTTTGCTAGTATGAAATTATTTACAAATATGTATAAAAAGTTTAAAAATAAATATTATGAAAAAAATAATATTTATGACAACAATGTATAGAAATGTAAAAAAAAGTCACACAATCTTTAAATGTACTAATTATGTTTACAAAAAATATCCCTTTTTCAAAGAAACTGAAATGTAAAAAATGTAAGTGTTTAAAAAATTATTAATAATATTATTAATATTATTATTAATGTTTTATTTTATTTACTATATAATATGTAATACTATAAAAAATAATATTACATATTAAATATAACCCTTTTATTTTATCTTCTTCTTCTGTTAATTTTATTGTAATTGTATTTGGAAATTATTATCAGAAATATAAATGTTTCATAAAAGTGAATTAATTATGATTTAAATTGTTATCTCTGCTAAAAATACAAAACATAATAAAACATTTTTTACAAACATCTTAAACATTTTCTATTTTGTTATTACTATAATCTCACAATATTATTATTGGCAAAATCCAATTAGGTACAAGATATTAATAACATTTAACTTACTATTCCCACTCCAATCTATATGACATTATAATTGATGCTGGACACTAATTTAATAAAAATAATTATTCCTACTCCACTCTACTTAATATAGAAATAGTTCCTAAACACTAAAAAAAATTACTTACTATTCCCACTCCAGTGTACATTAAATAAAAGTAGGTGCTGGACACTAATTAATAAAAAATTACTATTCCAATTCCAGTCTACATTAAATTGAAGTAGGTGCTGGACACTAATTAATTAATAATTACTATTCCAACTCCAGGCTACATAAATTTGAAGTAGGTGCTGGACACTAATTAATTAATAATTACTATTCCAACTCCAGTCTACATTTAATTGAAGTAGGTGCTGGACACTAATTAATTAATAATTACTATTCCAACTCCAGTCTACTTTTAATTGAAGTAGGTGCTGGACACTAATTAAATAATAATTACTATTCCAACTCCAGTCTACATTAAATTGAAGTAGGTGCTGGACACTAATTATTTAATAATTACTATTCCAACTCCAGTCTACATTAAATTGAAGTAGGTGCTGGACAATAATTATTTAATAATTACTATTCCAACTCCAGTCTACATTAAATTGAAGTAGGTGCTGGACACTAATTAATTAATAATTACTATTCCAACTCCAGTCTACATTAAATAGAAGTAGGTGCTGGACACTAATTAATTAAAAATTACTATTCCAACTCCAGTCTACATTAAATTGAAGTAGGTGCTGGACACTAATTAAGTAATAATTACTATTCCAACTCCAGTCTACATACATTTGAAGTAGGTGCTGGACACTAATAATTAATAATTACTATTCCAACTCCAGTCTACATTTAATTGAAGTAGGTGTTGGACACTAATTAATTAATAATTACTATTCCAACTCCAGTCTACATTAAATTGCAGTAGGTGCTGGACACTAATTAAGTAATAATTACTATTCCAACTCCAGTCTACATAAATTTGAAGTAGGTGCTGGACACTAATTAATCAATAATTACTATTCCAACTCCAGTCTACATTTTTTTGAAGTAGGTGCTGGACACTAATTAATTAATAATTACTATTCCAACTCCAGTCTACATTTAATTGAAGTAGGTGCTGGACACTAATTAAATAATAATTACTATTCCAACTCCAGTCTACATTAAATTGAAGTAGGTGCTAGACACTAATTATTTAATAATTACTATTTCAACTCCAGTCTACATTAAATTGAAGTAGGTGCTGCACACTAATTATTTAATAATTACTATTCCAACTCCAGTCTACATTAAATTGAAGTAGGTGCTGGACACTAATTAATTAATAATTACTATTCCAACTCCAGTCTACATTAAATTGAAGTAGGTGCTGGACACTAATTAATTAATAATTACTATTCCAACTCCAGTCTACATTAAATTGAAGTAGGTGCTGGACACAAATTAAGTAATAATTACTATTCCAACTCCAGTCTACATTAAATTGAAGTAGGTGCTGGACACTAATTATTTAATAATTACTATTCCAACTCCAGTCTACATTAAGTTGAAGTAGGTGCTGGACACTAATTAATTAATAATTACTATTCCAACTCCAGTCTACATTACATTGAAGTAGGTCCTGGATACTAATTAATTAATAATTACTATTCCAACTCCAGTCTACATTTAATTGAAGTAGGTGCTGGACACTAATTAATTAATAATTACTATTCCCACTCCAGTCTACATTAAATTGAAGTAGGTGCTGGACACTAATTAATTAATAATTACTATTCCAACTCCAGTCTACAATAAATTGAAGTAGGTGCTGGACACTAATTATTTAATAATTACTATTCCCACTCCAGTCTACATAAAATTGAAGTAGGTGCTGGACACTAATTAATTAATAATTACTATTCCAGCTCCAGTCTACATTAAATTGAAGTAGGTGCTGGACACTAATTATATTATAATTACTATAATTTAGTTAAAATATTTTTAGTAAATGTTTTATATGACACTACCACCCTTATCCCCTATAAACACAATGGCCCTCTCCTAATGATTTTTATGTAATATTAATACATTTTTATAAAAAATATTTAAATATTTAAAATTTCTTGTATCATCAATACATATGATTATATATAATTTTTTATTAAAATTAAAAAAAAAAATTATTAATTGTAATACATTTTAAATAATTTTTATAGATATATTTTAAAACACTCCCCACCCTTATCCTCTATTAACCCAATAACCCGCTCCTAAAACTATATATGTTTTTTTATTAATATTTTTAATAATAAATATTATAAAATAAATTAATAATATTATTTTTTATTATATTTTTTTAATATATTTTAAAACACTTCCCACCCTTATCCCCTATTAACCCAATAACCCGCTCCTAAAACTAGATTTGTTTTTTTATTAATATTTTTAGTAATAAATATAATAATAATAATTAATATTTTTTTATTTTTTTTATTATATTTTATAACACTCCCCACCCTTATCCCCTATAAACCCAATAACCCGCTCCTAAAACTAGATATGTTATTTTAAAAATTATTTTATTAATTATATATATTTTTTTTTTAGTATTTAAATATTTTTGATTATTACTTTTTTCTAATGGCATTACATTTTTTTACTACTTTAACTTTTTTTCCCCCACTATAAAACGATATTTTTTATAGTCGATATTTTGTCTAACGATATTCTTGCTTTCGATATTTTGTTATACTTACTGATTACGATATTTTTGTAGTCGATATTTTCATATTTCTATATTATCTACCTTCGATATAAAAACTTCGATATTATGTCTTGTCGATATCATTTTTTCGATATTATGTCTGATTACCCCCCTGGAGTACCCAAGAGTGCAAAAAAACTATTAAAAAAAATACAAAATTTGCGAGGTGCGCGCACGTTGAAAAAAACTCACAAAAAAAGGTAAATAACAAATTTGAATGTTTATTGTTGATTGAAGATGTAGACTATACTGTTCAACTTTAACCAAATCATAAAAATTAGCTGTGCCATTGCATATTACTGGATACAGTCAATCTATTATCATATACAAAGGCAGTTTGTGAAAAAATAAATATATAAAAAATATAAAAATTGATACAGAAATTAGCACGTTAAAAACTTTGGAAATTCACTGAAAAAACCATATGTTTCAGACCTGATATAGTTAGAAATTAGTATTTAAAAAACCTTGCAAATTCACTGAACACACCATAGGTTTAACATACGTTATAGTTACAAATTAGCATTTAAAACAACTTGCAAATTCACTGAAAAAACCATAGGTTTGACACATGTTATAGTTAGAAATTAGCATTTAAAAAACCTTGCAAATTCACTGAAAAAACCATAGGTTTGACACACGTTATAGTTAGAAATTAGCATTTAAAAAACCTTAGAAATTCACTAAAAAAAACATAGGTTTCACACACGTTATAGTTAGGAATTAGCATTTAAAAAACCTTAGAAATTCACTGAAAAAAACATAGGTTTTACACCAGTTATAGTTAGCTGGACATTTTACTCATACAAAACCATTGAAATTCCCCTGTTATAGTTAGCTGTTCTCACTAAAACTCGCGCACCCGCAATCCACTGCTGATGATGTCACATATGACATCATTCATGACATGGTCAGTGACATCACTGATGACATCACTGATGACATCTCAAATGACATCACTGATGACATCACTGATGACATCATCCAGTGAATGTGGTTTGCTTTGATATTTAAATATGTATTATAAATACACTACTTTGCATTGAAGAATGAGTGGATATATAAATATAAATGTGTGAATGATGTTTTAGTAACAGTGTCATTGATTGTTTCCTTGACTAATTTGAAGAGTCTCACTATATACAATATGTAGTTATTTAACTGTGTTAAAATCTTTATTGCTTTGACTTAATTGGTATATTAAAGACTATATTTGTTATTGGTTTCTTAAATGAGTATTTGTATGGGTAAATGAATGTCTATGTGGTTTGGTGGGGGTATGTAATTGCCTAAAAATGTGTGAATAGTTCATTCAGTAGGTAAATGAGGTTAAGACTACATGTTATAACACTTGTTTCAGTGAGTGTATATGTTTATGGGTGTGGTGGTGATTAAATATGTCTCTCAATAGTATATCTCCATTAAATTTGCATAAAAAAGCAGTGTATGTTACAGTTATATCTAATTAAGTGAGCCTAAGAATTAGTGATTGTATGAGTCACTGTATGGAGAACTGAATATTTCTCATAGTCATTGTATAACACACTAAGTGTATAGATGAATAGATGAAGTGGTGTTTGTAGAAGTGTGTAGGTGATTAAATGTAAGTATGATCCATTGTTTGCAGAAGTCAATAAGATGTCTTTATAAGTGAATACAAAGTTGAAATGTAATGTTGAAATAGGCGTATAAGTATATTTGTTAGTGTTCTGTTAATTATTCACTGCATATAACACAGAATCTATAGGTAAGTGATTAGATGTGCGTATAGATCTATGATTCACTGAGTGGATGTTTAGAAAATACTATTGATGTGTCAATGGTTTGAAATAGGGCACTTTGTATTTTACAATGAGTGAAAAATATTATACTAGTGTGTGATGAGGTGTATTTCATTGTCACATGGATGATGTCATCAGTGATGTCACCAGGGATGTCACTGACCATGTCATCCATTATGTCATATGTAACATCATCAGCAGTTGATTGAGGCGCGCAAGTTATAGTGAGTACAACTAACTATAACGGGGGAATTTCAATGGTTTTGTATGAGTAAAATGTCCAGCTAACGATAACTGGTGTAAAACCTATGGTTTTTTCAGTGAATTTCTAAGGTTTTTTTAAATGCTAATTCCTAACTCTAACGTGTGTGAAACATATGTTTTTTTCAGTGAATTTATTAGGTTTTTTAAATGCTAATTTCTAACTATAACGTGTGTCAAACCTATGGTTTTTTCAGTGAATTATATATATTACCTACTGGCGGTCCCCAGTAGGTAGTCATAGTTAGGACCTACTTTCCATAGGAAATCCACAACATTCTATTGGGAATAACTTTGGCGTCAGTTGAGGAATTTGCGTGTAATGTTCCTAAATTTAGGCCAGCTCCGCTCCGCTTCTTCCCTGAAAGTTTCTGGGGGATTCGTCATGCGGGGGCTGAGAAAAAAGGGGGGTCCCAAAATGTGTTTTCCCCATGTTAATTTCCATAGGACGAATAGACACGGCTACAGCCCGAATCGCTGATTGGAATTACACCAAACTTTGCAAAATTGTAGGGACTGGTACGCAGAAGTGCCTTTTCTATATTTGGTAAAAATTGCTCCAGTGGTTTTTACGAAAGTTAACTTCGAAAACACATATATATCTATAGGCGCGCTCTGAGCGCTCACCGGTATGCGTACCGGGGAGCGCACCCGGCGCGCCACGGAAGTGCGCGAGCGGAAAGCTGTGTGATCCTATTATCAATCAAGTCCAGACTCTGCTCACCGTAACATAAAATTTCTTTGCAAACATTGCAAGAAATGTGAACTTTTGAAAAATTTGGACGGATGTCCAGCACTCTTGATGTTGGCGATTGTGCTGCCGAAGAGGTGGTGGGCACAGCAGGTGGAAGATCCCTGGCCAGGGCTCTAGTGGTTGCACGTGCATAATTATGTGGATGCATGTTCTTCCCGTGCCGTAGCATTGTATGAATACTAAAGGAGTACTTCTTCTTGGGGTCTCCTCTTGACAATACACTGCCACAGATGATACATGTGACCTTGGGGGCATTAACTTTTTTTTGCCTCTCTGGGAAAGAAAAAAATTGCCAAATAAAAGAGTCTTTCTTTTTCTCCTTTGGAGGTTCCACAACAAAGGTCTCCACCTCACTGTCTGAAGTAGACTGCTGTTCTGCCTTGTTGAAAATGGATTGGAGCACGATGTGTCTTCAGGTCCTTCTCCCAACAAAGTAAAAGAGATAGTGAGGGAAGTGGGTGGGGTGTTTGAAGATTCTGGAACAGAAACTGCTATGAACCAATCAAAAGTGTTGTTTTCAAGTCACATGACTTTACGTGCGCGCACCCGTGCGCGCACACGCACGTGTCGCAAATGAATGACATTTTACCCGATTTTCTAAAATGCTTTTAAAAACGTGAAAAGGAGACAGGGAAGAGACTCCCTGACCCCCAGGCCTTCTCAGGGGGTCCCTGAAGGACCCCAAGGGGGAAAAAAAAAAAAAAAATCATGACGTTGCGCGCACCCTCGAGGCAGAAGTCACTCAAAAACAATAGTGGAGAACGTAAAAAGGAGGCAGGGTAGAGACTCCCTGACCACCTAGGCCTTCTCATGGGGTCCCTGAAGTGAATGTCTGACAAATTATCGAAATACAGAATATCGTAGTACACTAATATCGGAACAAAAATATCGACTACACTATTATCGACTTCCTATACTTAACTATAGATATACAAATATATTGGATACTTTATATCGATATACACAAACATCATTTTCATTTATATCGACTAATTTGATATCGGTATACATAAATATCGATTTCTAAAAAATACATACACATTAAATAAAATATCGACATCAAAAATATCGTCAACATTAATATCGGTTTTTCAGATATATCGACAGTTTATATACATATATTTGCACATTTATTTAACATATTATTATTTTTTTTGCAAATAAATACACACTACTTAATTATACATTTTTATTTTTCTTATAAAATATTCAAAACTTTTCTATATTATTTATTATATAACCTACACATAGAAAATTATTATCTGCTATTTTTATAATTATATAATTATCTTTCTTTTCCCTTCTACTACATAATACTCACAACTGAAATTCAAAAATACTAACTAACCAATCAAGACACTGATTTTTTAAAACAACCAATAGCAAACTAATTACTAATGACACTCCTCTATATAAACAATTAAACCCAAAACACAAACTACTTGCTAAAAGTCACGGAAGGAGATACATCTCTGGATGAATTGCAGCACACCTACAAGAACATCACGACTATCAACATATAATCAAATCTTCCAAGTAAGTACATATATTAAACACTAAGTAAATAGCTGCTACTACATTACTTACCTGCTAAATACCCATTGCTCCTTTCCTATTACTACTACTGAACATGCTAATAATTTATATATACAAATGTTTTTATAGATACTACAACTAGAGAAAATTCTACTAAGAACAACTGTGAACAAGATAAAAAAACTACAGATAATAATAAGTAAGTAAGTACATTATCACTTTTAATTTACTTGTAAAATATTCTAAAACACATACAAACAATTACATTTATCACACATATGTACTTTTTTTCTCCAGATTCTGCTACTGAAAACTACACTACAAATGAACCAAGAACATTATTCCTATTTCTACATTAAATATTACTAAGTAAGTATTTGTAAACTGAAATCAATGTGGTAAAAACCAACAAACATTAGCACTTGTTCTAATTAGTTGCTATTATCTATTTTTTTTACACAGCTAACACTACAGATGAATATACTGGAAATATTCAGATCTCCAAAATAGGAATACCAAAGATACAACTCACTAAGTAAGTATATTAAAGAACATAATTAACTGCTAACTTGTAGAAAACCTACAAACATGGTGAATGTTGTAACACATATGTACCTTTTATTTTTTTAGATAACACTACAAACTACTCTCCACAAAAAGAACATACAACTATACAGGAAAACCCTACCTAAAACAAAATAAGTAAGTATCTTGACAATGTAAACTAAAATCCTACACTTATTAGGATCCACTTTTGTAGTAGAAATTAGCTGTAACATTGTAAATATGCACAAAATTGAGTAATAATATTGTCTTTTTATGTTTTTCCTAACAGCTCTAACAACATCAGAAAACAGTATCCACAACGAAAGAATAAATCATATCAAAAGATTTCACTGATTTCTAAAACACGTAAGTATATACATTACTAATAATCACTTACTTAAAATTATAAACACATTTTCCTTGACATTAACTATTATATATATATTTTCTAGATATACAAACAACAAAATGACAGAAGGAGCAGAATTTGTAACCAGCCAGAAAGGAAAGCTATTACTGTGCTACATGGGTTACACTTATACACAAGAAAAGCAATATGGCATGAAAGTTAATTGGAAATGTTGTAAATATTATTCTAACAAGTGTTATGGAAGGGCAACAAGAATAGAAGCTACTGTACTGTATACTAGGGAACACAATCATCCACCAAATGTTACTGAAATTGAAGTTAGAACAGCATTGGAAAATATAAAAGAGGCAAGTACAGGTTCCCAAAAACAAACCAACGTCATTTTAAAAGAAGCAATTCCTAAAATCCCTAACACTGCCACAAGCCAAATGCCAAATATTCTTTCCCTAAAAAGAACTATAGCACGAACTAAACAAGCTACTACTACTACCACACCAGCTCCCAGAACATATCATGATATCAATTTAAATGCCAACCAAATTATAACTTTAAACAAGCAAACATTTATAATTTATGACAATGAAAACAATGACAAAAGACTTATTATTTTTGGGACCAATATGAATCTAGTAAAACTTCAGCAAAGCCAATATTGGATGATGGATGGGACTTTTAACATCTGTCCCAAACCATTTTTCCAATTATACACAGTACATGGCCTCTACCAAAACTGCAACATACCACTACTATATGCACTACTACCAAACAAAAATAGTTCCACATATATGGAATTATTAAATATAATTAAACAAAAAACTAATGATTATTCTCCAGAAAAAATAATTCTAGACTTTGAGCAAGCAATGCTTTCAACTATCCTAAAAATCCACCCACATACCTGCATTCAAGGCTGCTACTATCATTTAAACCAGTGTCTATGGAGACATCTACAAAAAACGACCTTAAGTGTAGAATATGCTACTAACTCATCTTTTGCATACCAAATTAAAAAAACTCATAGCACTGGCTTATGTTCCCGGAACAGACGTAGCAGAACACTACAACATTCTTATAGACAGCCCCTTCTACAAACAAAATGAAGCAAAGTTGAGTCCATTTCTGGACTACTTTGAAGACACCTGGGTAGGCAGACTCCATAGATCTGGCCACAGAAGAAACCCCAAATTCCTAATACCCTGGTGGAACATTTACAGAAGCACCTCAAATGGAGAATCTAAAACTAACAACGCAGTAGAAGGTTGGCACAATGCCTTTATACAATCAACTGGCAGAACAAAACTAACTCTAGAACATTTTATTAAGTGCCTACAGAAAGAACAAAGCTACCAGGAATTCAGAATGGACCAATCCATAACTGAACTAGTCCCAAAAACATCAAAACAAAATAAGCAAATGCACAAATACCTAGAAGAGCAAGTGAAATTATACCCTAGTACAAAAGGCATTGAATACTTAAACATCATTGCCAAAACTCTACTCTGAATAAATAACACCAAAGCAATCCCTAAAACTATCACCTAAATATGCATAACTGTTCAAACTTGATGTTTAAAAGTATTTAATGTATGCAATATATAAAGATATTAATCACATATATGCACACATTAAATAAACATAAGAACTATTAAACAATGCAATATTAATAATCACATTACCCACCCACAAAAGATCAAAAATAAATCACTTACCAATCATGTTGTAAATCCAATAACGTCCTTCTCCACCAAAGTAATCCAGGTAGTGCAAATGTAACCCAGAATAAAATGGAAAAATACAACTGTTCCAAAATAACCAAATCCACGGTGTGAAAAGCCATCGAATAACCATAAAAAACCTGAAAAATAGTAAAAAGTTTAAGAAACGCTCCAGGAAAACCGAAAACTTAAAAGAAGTGTTTGCAAAGCAGTGGTGAATAAAACCAACAAACACTTCCTTTAAAAAAAAACTGAACTTCCGATATAGCGAACACCTATAACAAAAACATAGAAAACAGACATTCCCACCCAGATTAACCAACACATAAATAAGTACTACCATTAGTAAAATCATGATTTTGCTAGTACATAAACTTAAAACCTAGATAAATTTACTCTGTAAACAATCCTATAACAAAGTAAAACTACGTGTATCTACCACATGGAAATAATCTAAAACACAACTCACTCACATATAAGAACACTAAAAAAAAGCACACTACTCTCAAAAGTACATTAAAATACACATAAAACATATAAAATAAACCTTACCTGAAGCGACGTGAAGTCTCTCCCAACCGCGAGCTGCTCTTCATCCAAATGACCCAAAACGACCTAACCCGGTTACAAAATAAAGAACCCAAAAGTAATAAAATAGTCCAAAGTAAGAAATATAATTGAAATTATTTTGACAATTACCTGAAATCATTTTAAAATTGCTAATATTTGCTAAAAAATGTTACTTTTTTGCTAGTATGAAATTATTTACAAATATGTATAAAAAGTTTAAAAATAAATATTATGAAAAAAATAATATTTATGATAACAATGTATAGAAATGTAAAAAAAGTCACACAATCTTTAAATGTACTAATTATGTTTACAAAAAATATCCCTTTTTCAAAGAAACTGAAATGTAAAAAATGTAAGTGTTTAAAAAATTATTAATAATATTATTAATATTATTATTAATGTTTTATTTTATTTACTATATAATATGTAATACTATAAAAAATAATATTACATATTAAATATAACCCTTTTATTTTATCTTCTTCTTCTGTTAATTTTATTGTAATTGTATTTGGAAATTATTATCAGAAATATAAATGTTTCATAAAAGTGAATTAATTATGATTTAAATTGTTATCTCTGCTAAAAATACAAAACATAATAAAACATTTTTTACAAACATCTTAAACATTTTCTATTTTGTTATTACTATAATCTCACAATATTATTATTGGCAAAATCCAATTAGGTACAAGATATTAATAACATTTAACTTACTATTCCCACTCCAATCTATATGACATTATAATTGATGCTGGACACTAATTTAATAAAAATAATTATTCCTACTCCACTCTACTTAATATAGAAATAGTTCCTAAACACTAAAAAAAATTACTTACTATTCCCACTCCAGTGTACATTAAATAAAAGTAGGTGCTGGACACTAATTAATTAAAAATTACTATTCCAATTCCAGTCTACATTAAATTGAAGTAGGTGCTGGACACTAATTAATTAATAATTACTATTCCAACTCCAGTCTACATAAATTTGAAGTAGGTGCTGGACACTAATTAATTAATAATTACTATTCCAACTCCAGTCTACATTTAATTGAAGTAGGTGCTGGACACTAATTAATTAATAATTACTATTCCAACTCCAGTCTACATTTAATTGAAGTAGGTGCTGGACACTAATTAAATAATAATTACTATTCCAACTCCAGTCTACATTAAATTGAAGTAGGTGCTAGACACTAATTATTTAATAATTACTATTCCAACTCCAGTCTACATTAAATTGAAGTAGGTGCTGGACACTAATTAATTAATAATTACTATTCCAACTCCAGTCTACATTAAATTGAAGTAGGTGCTGGACACTAATTAATTAATAATTACTATTCCAACTCCAGTCTACATTAAATTGAAGTAGGTGCTGGACACAAATTAAGTAATAATTACTATTCCAACTCCAGTCTACATTACATTGAAGTAGGTGCTGGACACTAATTATTTAATATTTACTATTCCAACTCCAGTCTACATTAAATTGAAGTAGGTGCTGGACACTAATTAATTAATAATTACTATTCCAACTCCAGTCTACATTACATTGAAGTAGGTCCTGGATACTAATTAATTAATAATTACTATTCCAACTCCAGTCTACATTTAATTGAAGTAGGTGCTGGACACTAATTATTTAATAATTACTATTCCCACTCCAGTCTACATAAAATTAAAGTAGGTGCTGGACACTAATTAATTAATTAATAAATACTATTCCTACTCCAGTCTACTTTAAAATTGAAGTAGGTGCTGGACACTAATTAATTAATAATTACTATTCCAACTCCAGTCTACAATAAATTGAAGTAGGTGCTGGACACTAATTATTTAATAATTACTATTCCCACTCCAGTCTACATAAAATTGAAGTAGGTGCTGGACACTAATTAATTAATAATTACTATTCCAGCTCCAGTCTACATTAAATTGAAGTAGGTGCTGGACACTAATTATATTATAATTACTATAATTTAGTTAAAATATTTTTAGTAAATGTTTTATATGACACTACCACCCTTATCCCCTATAAACACAATGGCCCTCTCCTAATGATTTTTATGTAATATTAATACATTTTTATAAAAAATATTTAAATATTTAAAATTTCTTGTATCATCAATACATATGATTATATATATTTTTTTATTAAAATTTAAAAAAAATATGTATTAATTGTAATACATTTAAAATAATTTTTATAGATATATTTTAAAACACTCCCCACCCTTATCCCCTATTAACCCAATAACCCACTCCTAAAACTAGATATGTTTATTTCATATTATTTTTATTTACAAATATAATAATAATATGTAATAATTTTTTTAATTTTTAAAAAATATTTTTACATATATTTTAAAACACTCCCCACCCTTATCCCCCATTAACCCAATAACCCGCTCCTAAAACTAGATATGTGTTTTATTAATATTTTAATTAATAAATATAATAAAAATTATTAATACATTTTTAATTTTTAATTTTTTTAATATATTTTAAAACACTCCCCACCCTTATCCTCTATTAACCCAATAACCCGCTCCTAAAACTATATATGTTTTTTATTAATATTTTTATTAATAAATATTATAAAATAAATTAATAATATTATTTGTTATTATATTTTTTTAAATATATTTTAAAACTCTTCCCACCCTTATCCCCTATTAACCCAATAACCCGCTCCTAAAACTAGATTTGTTTTTTTATTAATATTTTTATTAATAAATATAATAATAATAATTCATATTTTTTTGTTTTTTTAATATTTTTTTTATTATATTTTATAACACTCCCCACCCTTATCCCCTATAAACCCAATAACCCGCTCCTAAAACTAGATATGTTATTTTAAAAATTATTTTATTAATTATATATATAAATTTTTTTTAGTATTTAAATATTTTTGATTATTACTTTTTTCTAATGGCATTACATTTTTTTACTACTTTAACTTTTTTTCCCCCACTATAAAACGATATTTTTTATAGTCGATATTTTGTCTAACGATATTCTTGCTTTCGATATTTTGTTATACTTACTGATTACGATATTTTTGTAGTCGATATTTTCATATTTCTATATTATCTACCTTCGATATAAAAACTTCGATATTATGTCTTGTCGATATCATTTTTTCGATATTATGTCTGATTACCCCCCTGGAGTACCCAAGAGTGCAAAAAAAACTATTAAAAAAATACAAAATTTGCGAGGTGCGCGCACGTTGAAAAAAACTCACAAAAAAAGGTAAATAACAAATTTGAATGTTTATTGTTGATTGAAGATGTAGACTATACTGTTCAACTTTAACCAAATCATAAAAATTAGCTGTGCCATTGCATATTACTGGATACAGTCAATCTATTATCATATACAAAGGCAGTTTGTGAAAAATAAATATATAAAAAATATAAAAATTGATACAGAAATTAGCACGTTAAAAACTTTGGAAATTCACTGAAAAAACCATATGTTTCAGACCTGATATAGTTAGAAATTAGTATTTAAAAAACCTTGCAAATTCACTGAACACACCATAGGTTTAACATACGTTATAGTTACAAATTAGCATTTAAAACAACTTGCAAATTCACTGAAAAAACCATAGGTTTGACACATGTTATAGTTAGAAATTAGCATTTAAAAAACCTTAGAAATTCACTGAAAAAAACATAGGTTTGACACATGTTAAAGTTAGAAATTAACATTTAAAAAACCTTGCAAATTCACTGAAAAAACCATAGGTTTGACACACGTTATAGTTAGAAATTAGCATTTAAAAAACCTTAGAAATTCACTAAAAAAACATAGGTTTCACACACGTTATAGTTAGGAATTAGCATTTAAAAAACCTTAGAAATTCACTGAAAAAACCATAGGTTTTACACCAGTTATAGTTAGCTGGACATTTTACTCATACAAAACCATTGAAATTCCCCTGTTATAGTTAGCTGTTCTCACTAAAACTCGCGCACCCGCAATCCACTGCTGATGATGTCACATATGACATCATTCATGACATGGTCAGTGACATCACTGATGTCATCACTGATGACATCTCAAATGACATCACTGATGACATCACTGATGACATCATCCAGTGAATGTGGTTTGCTTTGATATTTAAATATGTATTATAAATACACTACTTTGCATTGAAGAATGAGTGGATATATAAATATAAATGTGTGAATGATGTTTTAGTAACAGTGTCATTGATTGTTTCCTTGACTAATTTGAAGAGTCTCACTATATACAATATGTAGTTATTTAACTGTGTTAAAATCTTTATTGCTTTGACTTAATTGGTATATTAAAGACTATATTTGTTATTGGTTTCTTAAATGAGTATTTGTATGGGTAAATGAATGTCTATGTGGTTTGGTGGGGGTATGTAATTGCCTAAAAATGTGTGAATAGTTCATTCAGTAGGTAAATGAGGTTAAGACTACATGTTATAACACTTGTTTCAGTGAGTGTATATATTTATGGGTGTGGTGGTGATTAAATATGTCTCTCAATAGTATATCTCCATTAAATTTGCATAAAAAAGCAGTGTATGTTACAGTTATATCTAATTAAGTGAGCCTAAGAATTAGTGATTGTATGAGTGACTGTATGGAGAACTGAATATTTCTCATAGTCATTGTATAACACACTAAGTGTATAGATGAATAGATGAAGTGGTGTTTGTAGAAGTGTGTAGGTGATTAAATGTAAGTATGATCCATTGTTTGCATAAGTCAATAAGATGTCTTTATAAGTGAATACAAAGTTGAAATGTAATGTTGAAATAGGCGTATAAGTATATTTGTTAGTGTTCTGTTAATTATTCACTGCATATAACACAGAATCTATAGGTAAGTGATTAGATGTGCGTATAGATCTATGATTCACTGAGTGGATGTTTAGAAAATACTATTGATGTGTCAATGGTTTGAAATAGGGCACTTTGTATTTTACAATGAGTGAAAAATATTATACTAGTGTGTGATGAGGTGTATTTCATTGTCACATGGATGATGTCATCAGTGATGTCACCAGGGATGTCACTGACCATGTCATCCATTATGTCATATGTAACATCATCAGCAGTTGATTGAGGCGCGTAAGTTATAGTGAGTACAACTAACTATAACGGGGGAATTTCAATGGTTTTGTATGAGTAAAATGTCCAGCTAACGATAACTGGTGTAAAACCTATGGTTTTTTCAGTGAATTTCTAAGGTTTTTTAAATGCTAATTCCTAACTCTAACGTGTGTGAAACATATGTTTTTTTCAGTGAATTTATTAGGTTTTTTAAATGCTAATTTCTAACTATAACGTGTGTCAAACCTATGGTTTTTTCAGTGAATTATATATATTACCTACTGGCGGTCCCCAGTAGGTAGTCATAGTTAGGACCTACTTTCCATAGGAAATCCACAACATTCTATTGGGAATAACTTTGGCGTCAGTTGAGGAATTTGCGTGTAATGTTCCTAAATTTAGGCCAGCTCCGCTCCGCTTCTTCCCTGAAAGTTTCTGGGGGATTCGTCATGCGGGGGCTGAGAAAAAAGGGGGGTCCCAAAATGTGTTTTCCCCATGTTAATTTCCATAGGACGAATAGACACGGCTACAGCCCGAACCGCTGATTGGAATTACACCAAACTTTGCAAAATTGTAGGGACTGGTACGCAGAAGGGCCTTTTCTATATTTGGTAAAAATTGCTCCAGTGGTTTTTACGAAAGTTAACTTCGAAAACACATATATATCTATAGGAGCGCTCTGAGCGCTCACCGGTATGCGTACCGGGGAGCGCACCCGGCGTGCCACGGAAGTGCGCGAGCGGAAAGCTGATTGGCTCTCGGTGTCTGTCAACATTCGAAACAGTCCGAAGAGTCCGCCATCTTGTGTCTCGGTAGAACCGAGACACAAGAGGAAAAAAAAGGGGGAAATGATTAAAAGGGGGCAGGGTAGATACCCCCTGATCCCCTAGGTTTTCTGAGGGGGGCCTAGAGGACCCTGAAGGGCAAAAAAACTATTTTTTTTTTTTTAATTCACGGGGTAAGCGCTTGGTGCGTTCCCATGTACGCTTCCAGGTACGCGTACCCTGAGCGCACCATGGGGAACAACAGTGTAAAAAATTAGAGTAGAAAAATAATTTAGAGTGCTTAGAGGTAGGGTAGCTCTGAAAAGAGTTGTTGTGTTATGTGGGTGTTTTTTGTACCTACAAGTAGGTACCGATGCAGAGTCTAAAATTCAAGAAGAAGGCTCTATTCCCCTCATCTGTAAAATGTACACCATCTCTCCTATAGATGCCTTGCATGTTGTAATGCAAGTTGTTGTGGTATATGGAACCCATACCATAGTCTCTGAGGAAAGCAGAAACAGATTTATTCACATGTTTCCTTGCTTTCTCAATCTGTGGACAAAATTGGTTGGACCAGTTTCATTTTTGCCTTTGACATATATTAGAATATACCAAGGTAGTTTTTGGAAAAAGTGACATCAATTGCCCAAAGATGTCCTTTAAAAGCACTTCCAGACCTAACCCAGTCAAAGTGCCCAGGTCATTTCCACCACAGTGCACAATTATGAGGTCAGGGTGTGGTAGATGCATAAAGGATTTTACTAATGGTATCAATTGGTGACATCTCAATCCTCTCTGGCCAATCCACATAATATCCACATTTGGTAAATCAAGGTTGTAAATACCTCTGTTTGCTGCATATCTTTCACTCCAGTGAACAAAGCTATGACCCACAATCCAGACTTTAGGCATCTTGAAGGTACATGTGGTTGTATTCAGATGAGTTGTGGAAATGAAATGGCAGTTTGAAAGTAGGAGTTATGGAAAAAAAGTGGCTGAGATTCAGTGCACTTGTTGTTTTTTTTAAATTCTCCACTGAAAATTAGGGTGCATGCTTTTGTTTTTTGAAAGAAGTAATTCTAATGGTTGAGAAAAAGTCATTGAAAGAAACATTGCACATGATTAGCTAGTATATTGAGAGGTCAAACACCCTTGCTGAGTTCATTTGCAACATATTATGATGAACTTTTCACATGTGTGCTGAGTTAGGTGGGAGTTACGATGGTAACAGGCTGAATGAGCATTGGGGGGCTGGGTGAATATTATGTGAGTTTGAAAGTGTTGAAATGTAGAACCAATTAAAATGTCAGTTTGGTTTTGAAATAGTGTGGGAAGAATTTTGATTGGTTAAGTCCAGGGATATGTGTGAAGAATTACAGGGAAACAGGGCCATTTGTGGTTGCAGTGTTTGAGGTGCATTTCAGAGATTCTGCTTAAGAAAATCTGGTGTGTGTGACTGACACTGTTCTAAATCTTCAAAAGCATTTTTAAAGGTGAGTAATGATTCATTTAATATAGATAGAGTGCTATATGCACTATGGGGAAGATTAGGAAGCATATTGGGCTTGTTTATTCTTGCATTGTGTCTCATGTTTCCATGTAATGCTGTCTAAAAAATGAATGGTGCATATTGGAAATGTATTTTGGAAATGAGTCAGGTTTCTCCCTTGTAATGTAGTGGTCATTTAAATGGGCTGTGCTCTGTGTGTAAAACGATTTACAATGCTACATGTTTTTTGGTAAAATGTAAGATGGTGAGAGATGGTGAGATGGTATGAGCACAGACACACATAGTGGAGGCAGAGACAGACATGGTAGATTACATGTAACATCCTGGTCATGTGCCTAAGATCACACTGTGAGCCAAGCATGATTTTAAATGAATCTGGGTGAATAATGTGCTTAGTGGTTGTGTTTATAAATATGGGAAACATGTATTTTTGAAGTCAGTTAGGCTTTAGGATATGTACAAGTAGAGCATCTTAGGCAGCATGTCTGTTAGGCCTCTTAGTTCACAAATAGGCTCTAAGCTTTGCAATAAAGATCCAGGGTGTGCTGTTGAAATGAAAAAGGAATGGTATGTCTTGCTTATATATATATGGTCTGTTTTTTCCCAGTAGAGACAGTGAGATAGTATGAGCACAAACACACATAGTGGAGGCAGAGACAAACATGGTAGATTACATGTAACATCCTGGTCATGTGCCTAAGATCACACTGTGAGTCAAGCTTGATTTTAAATGATTCTGGGTGAATAATTTGCTTAGTTGATGTGTTTGGGAGTATATATATTCCTGAAGTCAGTTAGGCTTTAGGATATGTACTAGTAGAGAATCTTAGGCAGCATATCTGTTAGGCCTCTTACTTCAGAAATAGGCTCTAAGCTGTGAAATATAGATCCAGGGTGTGCTGTTGAAATGAAAAAGGAATGTTATGTTTTGATTATATATATATGGTCTGTTTTTTGCACACCTTGGAGATGGGGTAGGCACAGAGTGAGATGAGACACAGGCACAGAGTGAGATGAGACACAGGCACAGAGTGAGATGAGACACAGGCACAGAGTGAGATGAGATACAGGCACAGAGTGAGATGAGACATGCAAAGAGAGAAATGAGATACACAAAGAGTGAGATGGGGCAGGCACAGAGTGAGATGAGACACAGGCACAGAGTACCCTTTAAGCTAAGAGATGCAAACTGTGAGCAAACGCAGGTGACATTATTGAAAAATGTGAAAATATAAATCCTTATTTCACACAGACACTCAGTGTGATCCTTGTCAAAAATGTTAAAGCTATACATTTTACCATAAAACATTTACCACAGTGAGATGAGACACACGCAAAGAGAGAAATGACACACACAAAGAAAGAGATGAGACACAGGCACAGAGTGAGATGGGACAGACACAGAGTGAGATGAGACACAGGCACAGAGTGAGATGAGACACAGGCACAGAGTGAGATGAGACACAAGCACAGAGTGACATGAGACATAGGCACAGAGTACCCTTTAAGCTAAGAGATGCAAACTGTGAGCAGACACAGGTGACATTATTGAAAAATGTGAAAATATAAATCCTTATTTCACACAGACAATCAGTGTGATCCTTGTAAAAAATTAGTGAGATAAGACACAGACAAAGAGGGAGATGAGACACAGGCACAGAGTGAGATGAGACACAGGCAAAGAGTGAGATGAGACACACAAAGAGAGAAATGACACACACAAATAGAGAGATGGGACAGGTACAGAGTGAGATGAAGTACAGGCACAGAGTGAGATGAGACACAGGCATAGAGTGAGATGAGACACAGGCACAGAGTGAGATGAGACATAGGCACAGAGAGAGATGAGACATAGGCACAGAGTGAAATGACACACACAAAGAGAGAAATGGGGCAGAGACTGATTGAGATGAGACACAGGCACAGAGTGAGATGAGACACACGCAAAGTGAGAAATAACACAAAGAAAGAAATGAGGCAGGCACAGAGTGAGATTAGACACAGGCACAGAGTGAGATGAGACACAGGCACAGAGTGAGATTAGACACAGGCACAAAGTGAGATGAGGCACAGAGCGAGATGAGACACAGGCACAGAGTGAGATGAGACACACAAAGAGAGAAATGAGACACACAAAGAGTGAGATGGGGCAGGCACAGAGTGAGATGAGACACAGGCACAGAGTGAGATGAGACACAGGCACAGAGTGAGATGGTGCAGGCAGAGAGTGAGATTAATAATGAAACTGTACTGCACTGTTGCTGTGACACAGTTGCTGTGGTATAAACTTAGTTATGTTGTAAACTAGTGTTTATATTGTTTACTTATTGTAATTGCTATGTAGTATGTTAGTAGTGGTCTATAATATGTTATTTTTTCTTTACCACAGATTGTAATCATCTATAGAAAGATAAAAGAATATGCCGACGAAGGAAAGAAGAAAAAAAATATATAAACATGGTTTATGGTCCAAGAAAACACAATTAAAAGATTCATCCAAAACACAATGTTCAGTGATAAAAAAGAATGCTCCTGGTAAGCAAACAAAGGAGTTTTAAGGAAATTAACGCTATGTAAAAAAACAAAATGTTTTTTCAAAGAAAAAAAATCATCTGTGAAATGAAATGAAATGAATTGAAATAAAACTTATACCGCGCAGACTTTGCCCGAAGGCATCAAGGCGCCTATAAAGAATCATAAAAGGCAAAACCAGCAAACTAAGGGTAAGCTTTGGCAAAAAGCCACGTCTTTAGGGCTTTCCTGAAAGTTTGCATGGATGGCAACGTCCTAATTTCACAGGGCACAGTGTTCCACCATCTAGGAGCAAGGCTGGAAAAGGCTCTGCCTCCCCACTTCGCTCTTCGAACTCGGGGAACTGAGAGAAGAAACTTCTTTGAAGAGCGAAGGTTTCTCGGGGGGGCGTAAGGAATCAGAAGATCTTTTACTCCTCCATTCTCTTTCCTATTTTGGCCCCCGTAGACCAAACAGAGGACCTTAAAAAAGATCCTGGCTTCGATTGGGAGCCAGTGCAAGGATTTACTAGCGGCAGTAGCCGATGACCTCCTAGGCAAGTCCAAAACGAACTTAGCTGCGGCATTCTGCACCGTCTGAAGTCGTTGTAGCAGGCATTTATTTACTCCAGCATAAAGGGCATTGCAATAGTCAAGCCGAGAGGCTATCAATGCAACCACAATTTGCTTCCGGGCTTGTACGGTCAAATAGTGCTTAATCTTCCTCAAGATCTTGATAATGCCCCAACAGGTGGAAATTGTCCTGTTGACCTGGTGACCCATAGCAAGGGCCGGATCGATCATGACCCCCAGGTTTCGTGCTAAGAGGGTAGGTACAGGGCAAGTCCCCAGAGAAAGGGGCCACCATTCTGTCGACCAGATGTCCTCCTTCCCACCAAACACCAGGATCTCCGTCTTCTCGCCGTTTAGCCTCAATGAATTGTCAATCATCCATTGAGCAACTGCCTCCATACAGTGTCTAAAGTTGGAGGCAGAAGAGCTGACAGGCTGGGCGAGAGACAGCAAGATCTGGGTGTCATCGGCGTAGGAAACTACCTCCATCCCGAACGATCTTATGAGCCTGGCCAGTGGGGTCACGTAGATGTTGAACAGGGTCGGACTTAACGCTGACCCCTGTGGGACCCCACATTTCACCGGCAGGTATGGAGATAGGAACTCCCCCAGCCTCACTCTCTGTTCTCTCTGGTCCAAGAAGGAGGCCAACAGACTTAGCGCAGGCCCCTCCACCCCTATCTCCCTAAGTCGAGATGTTAGGAGGAGGGGAGACAGGGTATCAAACGCCGCCGTGAGATCTAGCAGGATCAGCAGGGTACTCTGACCCCCATCAACTGTGGTACGGATGTTATCAAGCACCACAAAAAGGGACGACTCCGTGCTGTGATCCTTTCGAAATCCGTGCTGCGAATGATCCAAGAGACCAGAGGTTTCCAGAAAGGATGCAAGATGCTGGTTCAGATGAGTTTCCAGCATCTTTGCTGGGGCAGGGAGCAGCGAAATGGGGCGAAAGTTTTTGTAAACCTCCAGGTCTAGGGTAGGCTTTTTCAAGAGGGGTTTGACCACCGCTTTCTTCCATTGGGAGGGAAAATACCATCCCTCATTTCCCTGTTCATGATCTCAAGTAAGGGAGGCAAGAGGGTATCCTTACATTGTTTAAGGAGTTTAAGAGGACAGGGGTCAAGGGGGAACCCGACCTAGTCCTAGCCAAGAGGACATCCAGTTCCTGCAGGGAAAGAGGGGGAAAGCTAGACAAAAGGACAAAATTACCCGGTCTGGCAGGTACTGGAGAGGGAGACATTTGAGAGGAGGAGGAAGAAAGTGAGGCCCTACGTAGCTCTAAAACAACGACAATATCAGCAATTTTGGTATGAAAATAGAGGGCAATATCGTCACACAGCTGTTGAGTGCAGGTGACGGGGTCCGGAATCTGGAGAGTGGTCAACGAGTCCACAATCTTAAATAGGTCTTTCGGCGAAGTAAGGGCCGTGGTGAGATTCGAAAAGTATTCCTGCTTGGCTCTTATGATCTCAGCCTTATATTCCCTCAAAAGAATTTTGTGGGTTTCCCTATCCTGAGTATTCCAGCTAGCCCTCCAGAGTCGTTCCTGCTTCCTACAGCCTTGTCTGAGGTGTCTTAACGACTCCGAAAACCAAGGAGCCGATGGCCTTTTCCTGGCAGAATAGCGTAGGGAGGCAGGAGCTAACTCATCCATGGCGGCTATGGTAGCGTTTTCAAAATTACGTACCGCTGAAACCACATCCTCATCCAAAGAGATCGACATGGTGGGAATTAGGGGAGCCAATAAGTCAGTGGTTATCCTCCTCAGATTTCGTCTAGATTCTATTTTACTAGGACCCTTCGGAATGTTGCTTATGAGAGTAGTATCCAATTTCAGCGGGACTGCAGAGTGATCCGACCAGGTGAGCGGGACAGGGGCATCGGTGGTCAGCCGGCTATCATTAGAAAAATAAAACGTCGAGCGTATGGCTCGCCTGGTGGGTAGCACACTTAACTAATTGCTGCAGGCCACAGGCTGATAGGGTATCAAGGAGAGAGTGAGTTTCATTCACCTCTATTTTTTCTAAATGAAAATTCAAATCACCCAAAACTGTGACATGCTCACAGCCAAAGTAGGGTTCTAGGATACTAAACAAATGCTGTCCAAAATCTGCTCTGGGCCCAGGAGGTCTATATATAAGAATGCCCATAAATGGGACAGCATAGGAAGCATTGATAGAAAAATGTAGAGCCTGAAAGGCCTCGTGGGGGGGCTGAGAAAGGGGTGATTCGACAGGAGTAAGAATCCTTGTATAGAATGCCCAACCCACCGCCGATCCGACCCACTCTATCCATCCTAGCTAGGGTATAGCCTTCTGGTACTGCCTCGACCAAATCGGGTCCCGAGGACTCTTTAGCCCACGTTTCTGTAAAGAAGACCCAGGAGGGTCTTCTATCCAAAACAAAATCCTTAAAGGAAACATTGTTCTGAGCCAAGGATCTTGCATTAATCAGAAAACCATGGTCTCTACTTATACAGGTTAGAAGTTTATCTATGGTACCTACATTTCCGGGTCGGGGGGTAGCGCCGCTCCTGAGCAACCTGACCCGGAACACCTACAAACCAGTAGGTTTTGAAGAGCCTCTGGGGTAAGCGAGTAGTGACACGGTAGTCGGGAAGGTTTAAGATCCAACAGGACCTGGTGAGAGTACCTGATGCGACCGTGTCCATTCTCGGCAGAGCTGAGCGCCCCCTCATCCAGCTTGTCCTTAGCGCGGACGGGCGCAGACGGGCTGGACTCAGGCGTGACTCCGGCGTTACTACGGCACACACGCCGTGCGCTTGAATGCTCATGTTTAAATAGGGCTCTAGCCAGTCAGCCTGACTGCTAGAGCGCTAGAGCGCTAACCTACAATGGCGTCCGGTGTCCCTTTCAGCCCCCCAAGGTGGCGTGTAGAACTGCGAGGGAGCGCGCAGGAGAGCCGCTGAAACCGCGGTGTGGGCACAATTAAGGTGCAAGAATGTGGAGCTTTATTAAAAACAGGGCAAATAGTCAAAGTAAGTTTTAAATAAAATACGCAAAACTGGACTTTTAAAAATACAGCACAGCGCTATAAAGCCAAAGCGTTACGCGCAGCAGTGAGTTGCCTTGTCAAGGCTGACCTACCCTTCTTTCAGTCCTTAAATGCCCTTCTCAATCGCCTCTAGCCAGTCAGCCTGACTGCTAGAGCGCTTGAGCGCTAACCTACAATGGCGTCCGGCGTCCCTTTCAGCCCCCCAAGGTGGCGTGTAGAACTGCGAGGGAGCGCGCAAGAGAGCCGCTGAAACCGCGGTGTGGGCACAATTAAGGTGCAAGAATGTGGAGCTTTATTAAAAACAGGGCAAATAGTCAAAGTAAGATTTAAATAAAATACGCAAAACGGGACTTTTAAAAATACAGCACAGCGCTATATTGCCAAAGCGTTATGTGCAGCAGTGAGTTGCCTTGTCAAGGCTGACCTACCCTTCTTTAAGTCCTTAAATGCCCTTCTCAATCGCCTCTAGCCAGTCAGCCTGACTGCAAGAGCGCTAGAGCGCTAACCTACATTGGCGTCCGGCGTCCCTTTCAGCCCCCCAAGGTGGCGTATAGAACTGCGAGGGAGCACACAGGAGAGCCGCTGAAACCGCGGTGTGGGCACAATTAAGGTGCAAGAATGTGGAGCTTTATTAAAAACAGGGCAAATAGTCAAAGTAAGATTTAAATAAAATACGCAAAACGGGACTTTTAAAAATACAGCACAGCCCTATAATGCCAAAGCGTTACGCGCAGCAGTGAGTCGCCTTGTCAAGGCTGACCTACCCTTCTTTCAGTCCTTAAATGCCCTTCTCAATCGCCTCTAGCCAGTCAGCCTAACTGCTAGAGCGCTAGAGCGCTAACCTACAATGGCGTCCGGCGTCCCTTTCAGCCCCCCAAGGTGACGTGTAGAACTGCAAGGGAGCACGCAGGAGAGCCGCTGAAACCGCGGTGTGGGCACAATTAAGGTGCAAGAATGTGGAGCTTTATTAAAAACAGGGCAAATAGTCAAAGTAAGATTTAAATAAAATACGCAAAACGGGACTTTTAAAAATACAGCACAGCGCTAAAATGTCAAAGCATTACGTGCAGCAGTGAGTTGCCTTGTCAAGGCTGACCTACCCTTCTTTCAGTCCTTAAATGCCCTTCTCAATCGCCTCTAGCCAGTCAGCCTGACTGCTAGAGCGCTAGAGCGCTAACCTACAATGGCGTCCGGCATCCCTTTCAGCCCCCCAAGGTGACGTGTAGAACTGCGAGGGAGCACGCAGGAGAGCCGCTGAAACCGCGGTGTGGGCACAATTAAGGTGCAAGACTGTGGAGCTATATTAAAAGCAGGGCAAATAGTCAAAGTAAGATTTAAATAAAATACGCAAACTGGGACTTTTAAAAATACAGCACAGCGCTATAATGCCAGAGCGTTACGCGCAGCAGTGAGTTGCCTTGTCAAGGCTGACCTACCCTTCTTTCAGTCCTTAAATTCCCTTCTCAATCGCCTCTAGCCAGTCAGCCTGACTGCTAGAGCGCTAGAGCGCTAACCTACAATGGCGTCCGGCGTCCCTTTCAGCCCCCCAAGGTGGCGTGTAGAACTGCGAGGGAGCGTGCAGGAGAGCCGCTGAAACCGCGGTGTGGGCACAATTAAGGTGCAAGAATGGGGAGCTTTATTAAAAACAGGGCAAATAGTCAAAGTAAGATTTAAATAAAATACGCAAAACGGGACTTTTAAAAATACAGCACAGCGCTATAATGCCAAAGCGTTATGCGCAGCAGTGAGTTGCCTTGTCAAGGCAACTCACAAAGAAAAAACAGAGCCCCTCAAAAAATGTTAAACCTGTAGAAGGAGATGATATTCTCTATAGCAATAGACGAAGAAATCAATTTATTGACATTCGTAGACGAATGTTTTATAACAGAATTGTTTTAAATTTATTAAAAAATGTAAAGATGTATAAAAAGAAGAGTGCTTTTTACAAGAATAAAAAAGTATAGTGAAGATTGTGGATCAGGCATTTAAAGTGAAAAATAAATAATATGGTTTAGTAATCAATAGACTTCGTACACTAGATAAGGTAATCAATGTTTTCAAATCAAAATGTAAGTGGAAAAGAGTAATTAATCGGACTAATTTTTGTAATGTTTTTTCTGGAGAATGGAAGCATAGTTCAAGTTGTGAGCCATTTTTTAATGAAGAAAGTTACTTTCAGGATAATGATTTGGTGCATGCAGTTGACACCAGTGGTCGAGCATATGAGGTGAAGGACGGTTGTCCGGTTGAAAAAGAAAAAATTGTGCCTAGAAATGCAGGAGAGGTGTTAGCTGACGAAGTTTTAGGGAGATGTCCTAAGGCTCCAGTGTATACTTGGAATTGTAGTAGTATTTGTAGTGTGCGACAGGATTCAATTGATTTGTTTCTCAATTTCTTACGGACATTTACTAAGAAAAGTCTAAAACAAAAGATGAAGATTTTGCAAGAGTTAGATCCTTGCAGAGTGAGAGAAAAACAGGGCATTCACTGGCTTGTCTTTCAAGAAAAGTATGTCAGAGTGTTTTTCACCATTTTAGGATGTTAGCAGTGCATCATAATAAAGTGAGGAAATTAGTGAGAAGGTTGTATTATGCAAAAAGTCCAGCACTTAAGCTAAAACAGTTAAACAGTGCTCTTTTGCATGGGACTGAATTAGATGTGAAGAACATTTGTGAAGAAATTGAGTTTTGTTACTTTGGTGAAAAAGAGCACAGTGCAGAAACTGATACAGTAATAGAAGGTAAAGTGGAAGAGAATGTACAGATTTCAAGTACAGAAAAATTTGAACATGAAATTACAAAGTTTAAGGTCAATTCAAGTGAAAGGCCTAATTTTTCTTGTGTGTGTTGTCGACGAACTCATTATAAGAATCAGACTAGATTAGTTGATTTATATGTAAAAAGTGAAATGGAAAATAATAATGAGTGGAAGGATTTTGCAACTTATTTGTTGGTAGAAAATTGTTTTGATTTGGCTTCTGATCAACGTATTTGTAAATATTGTTATAATAAATTAAATGAAAAGAGAATGCCTGCTAGAGCTGTTCATAATAATCTGGAGTTGGTAGACATTCCTTCTGAATTGATGGATTTAAATACCTATGAGTCTATTCTGATTCAATGTGTGCATCCTTTTCAGGCTATTGTTCGCATGGAGCCTAAGACAGGGAAATTGCCTCCTTCAGATTTACAGAGAGTATTAAAGGGAAGAGTTGTTTATTTGTCTCTAGATTTTAAGAAAAATATTGATACAATTGGTGTAGAAAAAATAGAAGAAGAACCTCTGGTTATTCTTGTTAATGGTGTTCCAACCAAGAGTAAATAAATCTGGCAAGAATTAGTGGATGTTAGGAAAGTCAAAAAGGCAACGTTGTATTTGGTAAAAAACAATCACTACTACAAAAATGTATATGTTGGAGAAGAAGAAACAACTGTAGAAGAGGACAGTGTTTTCTCAGCTGGGCAAATTGAAAAAGTTGATGTCTCTAGAAGTGAAGAAATTTATGAACATTATAGTGTTCATCCTTTGCATTCCAAAGAAGTAATGGGAATGCTATTGACTTGTTTCAAATGAAAGAAGCAAAAGGAAGTCCCATTAGTGTATGGGAAGAAAATTTGGAAGCTCGTTGTTTTCCACAGTTATTTCCAACAGGTCAAGGTGGACGATATGACGACCGACCTGTTCAAATTCCTGCATCTGAATACCGGACTTCAAGATTATATGCAGAAGATCCAAGGTTTCGTCAATGCATTCCATACTTGTTTAATCTACTGTTTGAGAGTGATTTGTCTGGACTTTCTTATGCAGTGCACCATATACTGAAAAGTGGAGTACATCTGCAAAATGTTTCGGCAAGGGACTTTATGGATGAAGTCAAACTGCAAGACAGTGTTTTGGAATCTCAGCTAATTAATCTCATGGCATGTCAGCGTGGTACTAACGAGTATTGGTACCGTCGTCATGGGGAATTGAAATGTATGCTAAGAAACTTAGGAACTCCTACATGGTTCCTCACTCTTAGCTGTGCTGAGTATGCTTGGGAAGACTTACTTCAATTTCTACGAGAGGCAAATGCAAACATTGAAAATATTGAATATAAGACACCTGGAGAACTGTGCTCTTTGGATCCAGTTAATGTATGCAGGTATTTCAATCATAGGTTTGAAGCTATGATGTCTTTTATCACAAACAAAAAAAATCCTCCGCTTGAAGAGGTTTTGGATTTCTTTTGGAGAAAGGAGTATCAAGCAAGAGGTGCTCCTCACAAACATATGCTGCTATGGATCAAAGATGCACCCAAATTTGGAACAGATTCAGATGACACAGTGATGAGTTTCATTGAACAGTATTCTACATGTGCTGTTCCGAAAAGTACAGAAGAAAACAATTTAAGACATCAAGTTTTAGGCTTTCAAACCCATCGTTGTGGAAAATACTGTCGTCGAAAATACAAATCCAAGGACAAGTTCTACACAAAATGTCGTTTTGCATTTCCACGTCCAGTAACATCGAAAGGAAGAGTGAACAATTTTTATGTCTTCTCTGCGACATACTGTGACAAGAAAATCACCGAAAAATACATACAACCTAAGAAGAAATGAAGAGTCCAAATACATAAATGACTACAACCCAGTCATTTTGTCCATGTGGAATGCTAACATGGATACTCAATATGTTGCTGACAACTCTATTGCTGTGGCTCGATATGTGACGTCTTACATCACAAAATCAGAAAAGACGGAACTGAAGGAAATGTGGGAGGAAATTTCATATGAAAGGAGTCTAAGTAAGAAATTATACAGTTACAGTCTGAAGATGTTGTCGCATCGAGAAATTGGAGCATATGAATGTTCTGATCGGTTATCATCAGCAAGTCTATATGCCAAATCTAGAACAATCAGTTGGGTGAGTCTAGGTCTTCCTGCAACACGAAACCGAGTTTTGAAATCTGTACAAGAAATAGAGTATTTGGCGGAGAAAGAACCAAACAGTACAGATATTTTGAAGACAAGCATGTTGGATACATACTATCCAAATAGAAGTAGTCATCTTGAGAACGTTTGTCTCTATGAAGTTCTGCAAAGCTATACTTTTAAGAGGAACATCACAGAAGATATCAATAAAGGAGTATATGCTGTAATTGGATGTGAAGGATGTCTGGTGAAACAAAGAAAAGGCCATTTGATTAATCATCGAAAATTGAGTTGTGAATCTCCTGACAAAAGGGAATTTTACTATTTAGCTCTTTTGCAACTCTTTAAGCCATGGCGTACAGAAGAGGAACTACTTGGAGATTTTCTCAGTTATGAAGATTCGTTCGATGCAACCAAGGATACCATAGAATGTCCTGTTTTTACAAATCATCTGCAAATGATGAACAAGGAAATACAGCAAGAAGCTACAATTGCAGCAGAGATTGCTAGAGACAGTTCTCAAGACAGTCAGAGTTCTGCTTCATTGAGTCAGGTTCCACTAGGAGGACCAATTATCCAAAATGAAGCTGCCACTGCCATGGATGAAGTGGAAAGAGCCATGGAACAAGCTCAGGAGGATGTAGTTAACTTAGAAGATTTGGAAAAAGAACTAAACGTTGAGCAGAGACAAATATATGACAAAGTCACAGAACAGATTGAGCATGGTTTATGTCATGATAAACAGAATGCTCATGTACATCATTTATGCCTGTCCGACTGTACGTGAGAGGAGAAGCAGGAACTGGAAAAAGTTTTCTAATCAAAGCAATTGCAACTTATCTGCAGAAAAGAACGGAGTCATCGCTGTCTTGTGTTGTTACCGCCCCAACTGGGTTGGCAGCACATAACATTAAAGGGATAACTTTACATCGCTTGTTGATGCTGCCAGTAGAGCATGATAATAAATTACAATACCACAAGCTATCTGGAGAAGCTTGTTGTGAAGTTTCAAGAGTCCTGAAGAAAATGAAACTTCTTATCATTGATGAGGTAAGCATGGTATCAAATGTAATGCTTGCTTTTGTGCATTTAAGAATGCAAGAAATTCTTAAAACAGAGTATGATGTGTTATTTGGTAGCGAGACATACATTAAGGATACCACAACTTTTTTGAATATGTTGAACCAAGTCAAAATGTTACAAGGAGAGTCATATTGGCTATGCACCATTGATGTTGTGTCGCTGTACACTTCCATTCCTCACAGAGAAGGTATTGAAGCATTAGAATGGTGTTTACTACACAGTGATTTGGAAGAATATCAGAGACTTTTGATACTGGAATTGATGCAGTTTGCATTATATCACAGTTACTTTGAGTGGAATGGTTGTTTTTATAATCAATCTAATGGTACATCAATGGGTTTTGGGGGGGCCCCCTCATATGCGAATATTTTCATGCAGAAATTCGAGAAAGACCACATTTTGGATAATCCAGAGTGGAAAGAAGGCATAATCATGTTCAAGCGATTCATTGATGATATTTTTTTAATCTGGCATGGCACAGAAGACACATTGGTAAATAACATCAAAGTCTTAAACAACCAGAATGAGAGAATCAAGTATCTCCAAAGAAACGATCGCCTTTTTGGATGTGAGCATTACCATAAACAACCAAGATATCAGCACCAAAGTCTTCCATAAACCAACGGATAGAAATGCATGCTTGGCATTTCAAAGTTTCCATCCAGAGCCATTGAAGAAACATCTGCCAATGTCTCAGTATATACGACTGAAGAGAATCATATCCACAGAAGAAGAATTAGTCAAATCCTTTGAACAACAGACAATAAAGTACAAACAAAGAGGTTATCCAAATGAAGTTTTACAACATGCTTTGATGAAAGTAGATAAAATCAAGAGAATAGACCTCTTAGCACAGAAAGCGCAACAATCTCAACAACAAAAAACTGTGTGTGTACTCAAGTATTCATCAGATTCTGCCAGAATCAAACAATCTATCATGAAACACTGGCATTTGATACAGTTGGAACCGGATTTGAAAGGACTATATGATGAGCATATTACCTTTGCTTACCAAAGATCAAAAAACTTAAAAGAATTGTTGAATGCTCCGGTAAAAGACAAAACCAAATGGAAAGGCATGGCGAAATGTTTTAATTGCATCCACTGCAATAATGTTATCTGTGGCAAAACTTTTACGCATCCCACAAAAGGTTATTCCATTGAATTGCAACATTCTGGTACGTGTGACACATCTAATTGTATATACATGATCAAGTGCCCGTGTGGCAAAATATACATTGGCCAAACTGAACGCAAAGTCAAAATCCGGATCACGGAACATAAAAGTAACATCAGGCAATGCAATCTTAAATCATCAGTTGCAAGCCATTGGAATGAGATGAATCATCAAATATCACAATTAAAATTCATGGTCATCGAGTCGATCACACAGCGCCCAGACATGGATCCGATAAAACAAAGACTGAGAGCGGAATTTTATTGGATCAAGAGACTTAATTCCACCCTGCCCTGGGGTTTAAATGATCGTATTGAACATATTTGGGCATTATAATGTAACTGAGTTACAGCTAGTGTTTCAGCACATTTCTGTTCCCCAACGAAGTTGGTAATGTATAATATGTTCGTTTGAAAGCCTGATGTTCTGTTTACCATGTTCTTCGCATATATTCATGTTTTAGCATTTAATCATTAGCCCAGTAAATGTTACCGTATTTTCACCTTATCATCTAGGACGAGAAACATGGGTAATGTAGTTCCCGCCGACTACTATGGCGATCTCAGCCTGTGAAGCCATAGCACTCATAACACATGATCGTAGTACTCCAACCTCATTGGTTGATGCTGCGATCACGTGTTATACAATCAAACCTATGAGAAGCTACGTTGTTATGCGGCAAGCAAACATTTTGAATCCACTTGGAGGCGCGAATGCGCTAAGATTGACGTGAGTGTTATGACGGCGCGTTATTCGTTTAATATATGCCCAGTTAAAGAGCATGTAGCGTAGGCTTGCAACTTACTGTCAATAGTATTGATGCACGATTGTAGTTAACGCTTGACGCTGATAAGCAGTGAACATAGATAATAAGTACCCAGGCAGACGAATGTGTTTCATTTTCTCCATATTTTCTCTTTATGTGTCAAACTAATTTTCCATTGAGATAGCGCGCAGAGTGACTAATTTGGTCCTGTTTTGTTTTCAATCCACAGACCCCTGACGAAGGGTCATGTGTTTCCGACCCGAAATGCATTGGGTGTTGTAAAAAAGTGGCGCATTATTTATAATGATGTTTGCGGCGTAAGAATTGGATTATGTTGCTAAATACAAGATATAAAAAAATTGTACAAACCTTCAAATGAAACACGACAAACTTTCAAATAAAAACGCTGATGAACCTATTATAGAAAACGCAGTTTTCATTGTGAATTGGGAACCCAGTCTGGAGGTTAGCGAGTCTAAACTCAACAATTGTTACTTATTTGGAGGCAAACACATCATTGTTTTTGGAGATCTACTGCAGCTAACTCCAGTGAATGGACAACCAGTGTTTAAAATGCTTACACATGAAGATACCAGGAAGTGCCTAGGAAGCATTGGAAATGTTAACATATGGTTACATTTCAAATATGCAGAACTGCCTCAAAATATGCGACAGGCAAAGGATGAAGATTATAAAAATATTCTACAAGATGTAAGAATTGGAAAACCAAGTGAGCATGGCAAAGAAGCTTTACATGCACGGTTAATTTCAAATTTGTTTCCAAACGAAAACATTCTCCCAGAGAATATTTTTAAGAAAATTCCTGAAAACAAATCTGTCATATGCATGAGGCCAACTCTGCAAGAATGTTCAATCTTCAACAACAAAATGTTAAAGTTAGAAAATGAAGAGATTGTGAAACTGGAAGCTATTGATATAATAGAGCATGAAGGAGCAACTATTATTTTGTCAGAAAAGTTGAAATCAAAATTGGATTCTTTAGTGAAGACAATATCTAAAACTGTTGGTTTGGAAAAGACTCTGTATGCATCTTTAAATTTTCGAATAATTTTACGACGTAATTTACATGTGGAACGAGGTTTAGTAAATGGAGCAATGGGTCATATTGTTGATTTTGTGAATTACCGAAATAGAGATGGAATTGAATTTCTAAAAATTAGATTTGATGGTATTGAAGAAGTACAACAAATCAGTCGTTGTTCTGCTCGATTTTTGCTTGTGAAAGATTTATATGTCCGCCGAAAACAGTTTCCTGTTTCTTTGGCATATGCAGTGACTATTCATAAATCTCACGGTTTAAGTGTAGATAGTGCTTTGGTAAATATTGGAAGTTCTGTGTTCAAGGAGGGTATGGCACATGTTGCTTTATCTCGAGTCAGAACGTTATCTGGATTGTACTTGATTGATTTTGATGAGACAAAGATTAGTGCAGATCTAAATTGTGTAAAAGAATATAATAGGTTAAGAAGAGAGTATGCTCCAAATTTACCTCAATATCCTCTATTTGAAAAGCGTGTAGTAGGCCGAAAAAGAAGAAATGAGAAAAATTGTAGTGAAGTTGTAGCAAAAAGAAAAAAAGTAGATGAACCAGTAATTGTAAGCAGAAAGGAAAAGGATTCAGTTAAAGATGCTGTTGGATTTCAGTTTGAAAACAGTTCTGGTGTTAACTGCTATGCTAATGTAGTGGTTAATGTTTTTTTTTTTCTCCAAACTGTAGAGGAACAGATTGTTGAAAATCGTGATCAAAGATTTTGTTGTTTGTTGAATTCTGTGTTTGAGAAATGTAGCAGTGATAGAACAAAAATACAAAGTGTTTCTGAAATTCGAAATGTTTTAGACATATGTTCTGGTCTAAATCAATTTTCACAGAATATTCAGCAAGATTGTCAGGAATTTCTAATGTATATGCTTGTTGTTGTATTGCAAGATGAAGGTGTAGATGTAGAAAATCTTTTTGGCCTTTCTTATAAATGGCAGCATGACTGCGACAATTGTTACTTTTCAAGTACTACTACAATAGACACTGAAAGATTTATATATTTGACTTTACCAGACTGCAAATCAGTGTCTTTTAATAATCTAGTTAGAGAAGCAAATCAAAAAATGGTCTGTACTCAATGTAAATCTGCAATGCTATCAACAATATTTATAGAAAGAAATGGACAGTATGTAATTTTAATGTTCCAACGATGTAGACCTGATGGAACTAAATTGACAACTTTAAGAAAAAAAATTGTGGCTTCTCAATTATCAATTTCAGGAAGAACCTTTGCAACTGCAGCAATTATTTTCCATGATGGTCCTTCGACAACATCAGGACATTGCACAGCTTATATAAAATGTCAAAAAGGCTGGACTAGGGGGCGTGGCTTCGAGGGCGCAGATGGCGGACGCGGCTCTGTAGAGCTCCTGCCGGCCCGATCCTTATCCGCTGATTTATCCTGGCCCTACACCCTCTTCCCTCGTCTCTACTGGTGCAGGAGTTAGCGGGAGTCCGGTGGAACACAGCGGTGTGATCGTTGCTGCTGGGGACTGCCGCCGGCGCGGCCGTGGACGACTGTGCCTGCTGGGCCTGACTGCCGCGCGGTAAGCCGGGACCTCAATTTCTGTCCTGCCCACCGGAGGACCCTAGCCGCGGGCCGGGCGTTGTGCGTCTTGGCCCGCAGGGTCGGAGTGGAGTCACCGGGGCTGTGGACCGGAGGGCCCGTTGGCCGTCTCCTGCGGTGTGGTGTCCCGACGGCTCGGCGGTGCGGACCTGAGGATCATCCTGGTCGGCCTCCCCTAACAGACTCGAAGAGTCGGATGCACTGGCTGTGGCGGACGGCCTAGAGGCACCATTCCGGCGGTTCCTCCTCGGACCCCTGCCTTGCAATATCCGCGCCTTGGTGGTGCGCCTCTCCCGTGCTTCTGGCCTGTGTCCTGGCGGGCTGGGGGCGGACGGATCCCGAGGGATTGGTGTGCTGAGGACGCCCTGAACCTTGCTCGCCGACCATTCCCCCGTAGCAAATACATCTCACTGAGCTGCCCCGGCAGTGGCCATGACGAGAGGCAGGGGTGGTCATGCTGCCGCCACGACGGGGCCCATCGACAAGTTCACCGGCCCCGGGGGGGGTGCTGGTGCGGCCGGTGGAGGTCAAGCTGCTGGCCCGGACAATGCGGAGCTGCTGACGGCCATCACACAATCTCGGGATATGTTGGACGCGAAGATTGGTGCGGTGGGCGCCGATGTAATGCTGTTGCGCCAGGACCTCCGCAACGCGGTCGCTCGCATCACAGAAGCGGAAACCAGGGTCGCAACGGTGGAGGGCGACGTCGGAGCCCTGAAGAAGAGAGTCGCTGACCTGGAGCAGACGCAGCGGGGCCTGGCGCTCCGTGTGGAGGATGCGGAAGGGCGGGCAAGGCGGAACAACCTGCGCTTTGTCGGCTTCCCGGAGGACTGCGAGAAGGGGCCTATGGATGCCTTCCTATCCGGGTGGCTGGAGAGCTGGCTACCCCCGGACGCCCTGTCAAGCTGCTTCGTGGTGGAACGCGCCCACCGCGCCCTAACACAAAAGCCGCCGGCAGGGGAGCGGCCCCGCCCGGTCATTGCTCGGATCCTTAACTATCATGATAGGGACGTCATCCTCCGAGAGGCCCGGCTCAAGGACACCCTGCTGTTTGATAACTGTAAAATTATGATCTTCCCGGACTATACTAAACTGGTCCAGCAGCAGAGACACTCCTTTCTGGCAGCCAAGGCCAAGCTGCGGGGCCTAAAGATCCAGTACTCGCTACTCTATCCGGCCCGCCTTCGCGTGCTCTTCAACTCGAAGACCCACTTCTTCGATACCCCGGAGGCCGTCTTCGCCTGGACTGACGAGACGGTCAGGCTTCGACCGCATATCCAGCCAGGGCTGCACTCTGGGTCCTCACGCAGTTCTTCTCAGGAACGGAGCGACCAACCGAACAAGGGGAAGCGGCATCGCAAATCTCGCTCGAGGCGGAGGTCCCTGTCCCGAGACCCCCTCTTGGGGGACACGCAGCCGGAGACGGATTGCTCTGGAGGGGGGCCCTGATTACATTCCACCGACATTTTGCTCCTTGTTTTTCATCTGTGGCCGTCCGCTGCGGTGACCACCTGCCGGTCGGCAGTACAGACATAATTTGGTGCAGTATTATCTGATTACTTTTTCTTTTGGCCTTTGTTTGGGACTCATGTGAACTGATGCTCTTTATCATGCACCGCTTTTGATTGTGCCTTATGTTGGGGGGGAGGGGGGTTGGGGCATGCTTTGCGGGCTGCCTCCTCCTGTTGGGTTTGGGGGGTGGTGTCGGGAGTGTGCTTGGTTGGTGGTAGGGGGGTTGGTTGGGATCCTTTGGCATGTCTGACTTTTGGCGCTATGTTTTGGGCCTGGAGTACCATATGCCGCGACAGATGCTTCATTGTTTTTTTAGGTATTGGGGTGGGGGAGGGGGGTCTTGGGATGTTGGGTGGTTAGATGGGGGGGTCTGCTTTTCGGGGTTTGTGGGGTTTGGGGTCCTGTTTTCTGGGGTGCACGTGGTCTTTGTGGATTTTGCGACTATGGGGTCTGGAGCATGGGCCGGGAGTCGGGGAGTGTGGAGCTGGGTGCAATATGATAATGGCTGATGTTCCTCACTCAGCGCCCTCTGGCGCTTCCATGCGTGTTCTTAGCTGGAATGTACGGGGTTTATTGGACAAGATTAAACAGGGGGCGGTGCTTCGCTGGGCTAAGAGGGACATGGCGGATGTGCTCCTTCTTCAAGAGACACACATGCTGGGTACAAAGGCCCTGAGTCTGCAGCGCTTTGGCTTTCATCAGGTGTTCCATGCCGGATTTACTAGGGGCTCCAGGGGAGCGGCCGTTCTTATTCATAGACGGCTGGCATACGTTCATGAGCGTCAGTGGCTTGACCCCCAGGGACGCTTTGTATTTGTACAAGGGAAGGTTGGTGCGGAGCCTGTTGTATTTGGCTGTGTATATGCCCCCCCCCCCCTGCAATGGGCCTTAGCTGAACGATTGTTTGCCTTGTGGACTGAACTCCCCCACTCCATGGCTGTGATTGGTGGTGACTGGAACGATGTGATGGACGTGGCTTTGGACCGGCAGAGGAGGCCTGGAGTGGCACTTGTGTCCTCCCCTACACGGTTGGGGGCTATGGTTGATGGTCTGGGTTGGGTGGATGTATGGAGACATTTGCATGCGGAGCGGCGAGAGTACACCTATGTTTCGGCTGTCCATGGCTCCCTTTCGCGCTTGGATTGTGTGTTTGTTCCGAGGGCTTTCCTTGACAGAGTGATGGGGGCAGCGATTCGGCCTCGCGGGCTCTCTGATCATTCCCCAGTGGCGGTTCAAATTGACTTGTGCAAAACACGCCCCCCTTTCAGATGGCGAATGTCCGCGTGGCATCTGCAGCGCCCTGATTACTCCCAACATCTACGTAGCGCGATCGCCCACTATTGGCAGGACAACCTTACTGGGGGGATGGATGCAGTGACCGTCTGGGAGGCTATGAAGCCCACCCTGCGGGGAATAGATATTGCTTGGTGTGCGTCTGCTCGCCGGACTCGACTGGAAAGCATTGTTGCTGCTGCGGAGCGGGTGGAGGAGCTTGAGGCTCGACACAGCGAGGCACCCGATGATATGGCGCTGCGACTGCTCCTGCAGGCACAGCAGTCTTACTCCTCGGTCTTATTAGACGAGGCTCGTCAGGCGTGGTTGGCTACCCATAGCCGAGTTTACCAGTGGGGTGACAAGTCTTGCACTATGCTCCATAGGCTTTGCCAACAGACCCTGCAGCCTCTTACCCTGCCGGGCCTTGTTGATGGTGCAGGAGTGGCGATCACGGACCCAGCAACTCTTGCAACGAGTTTTGCGCGCTATTATGGGCATCAATATGCCTCCCGGGAGACCCTCTCCCCCGCCGCTATTGCAGATTATATTGCGTCGGTTCCCCCATCTGCTGTGTCCGATGAGGCGCGCGATGCCCTGGACCTTCCCCTGACGGCTGAGGAGCTGGGTGACGCGCTGGGTCAACTGAATGTGGGCAAGGCGCCGGGGCCGAGCGGATTCCCCAGCGAATTCTAAAAGAAGTTCCATCAGTTCCATCAGCCTTCAGATGGCTGTGGAGGGTGTGAAGTACCTGGGTGTCTTCCTCTCTGCTTCGCCCGCAGTGGCGTGGGACCAGAACATCCAGCCACTGTGGGATCGGGTCCAACTGGACGTCAAGACATGGACGCGCATGCCTCTTAATATCTACGGCCGATCGGCCATCTTTAAGATGGTGGCCTTGCCCCGTCTCCTTTACCAATTGCAGAATCATCCCTTCCAGGTTGACCCGCAGTGGTTCCGTACTGTTAACTCTGTGCTGGGCCGGTTTCTGTGGGCGGGAGGTGCCTCCAGAGTGGCGCTGCGCACATGCTTCCTCTCTACATACTGCGGCGGCTTGGCGACCGCAGATATTTTGTCTTACTATCAGGCCTCCCATCTCCTTGTGCTTAACGAGTGGTGGTATGGGGACCGTAGTGATCCGGCCTATGCACTAGAGCATTCTCTGATGGGTGGCGCCTCCCTTCACACCTTGTTGTATTCGGCCGGGCGGAGGCGACTACTTCCACAGGTCACCCAGGTGGTCTTCGCGGTCTGGCGGCGGGCCCTGCACCGTATGGGCTGGTGGGGTCGGCTGACGGCTGAAACCCCGTTGTGGCGTAATGGCCTATTACCGGCGTTGGCGTCCCTGTCCGGGTTTGACGGCTGGGATGCGATCGGGATCTCGTCCCTCGGCCATGTCCTCTCTGGTACTACCCTAAAATCCTTTCAGGACCTCAGTTCTGAATTTAGCATGCCCAGGACCCAGTTCTTCCGCTACCTTCATTTTCGCCACGCTCTTACTCCTAGCCTGGTGGGCTTGGAGCAGCTCCCTGACTTTAGTCCCATCGAGGCAAAACTTTTTATGGGAGACCTGGGTGACAAGAAGGTCTCTCAGATATACCGTTCTCTGGTCACTCACTGTTCCCCTTCGCTCTCGGCGCTGAAGGCCTCTTGGGAGGATGATGTTGGTCCCCTGGATGACGACGACTGGCGCGAGGCCCTTGAATCTCCCCGGGGTGCTGCTATAGCTATCCGCCTCCGCTTCATCCAGTTCAAATACCTCCACCGGGCTTACTATACTAGACACCGTCTATGGCGGGCGGGCCTTGTCGCGACTCCGGAGTGCCTGAGGTGTGGTTCTGAAGAGGGCACCCTTTTTCATACTGTGTGGTCCTGTGAGAGACTGACTTGATTCTGGGCTGGGGTTTGGGACTGCCTGTCTGAGGTGTTGGGATGGGACCTGCCCCGTACCCCTAGGCTGGGCCTTCTTCATGTTCTGGAAAACGTGGGGGGCAATGTTTACAAACGCCATTTGTTGTTGCTGGGGCTAGTGGTGGCGAAGAGAGATTTGGCGCAGGCCTGGAAGAGCGAGCGCGCCCCCCCACTCGGGGCCTGGAAGGCGGGCCTGGACTTCCTCATGGGTCTGGAGCAGCCTGTTTTCGAAGCCCGGGGATGTCCCCGCAAACATTACAAAATCTGGAAACGGTGGGGGGATTACAGGGGCCTACTCCTTGACCCCCCCGTGGATATAGATGATGCATTACCGCTGGATGTGGATCCCGCACTCTAGGCTGCTGGCCGGCTCCACCTTTGTAGGTCATCTCCTGTTGCTGAACTGTGATCACGTGCACTGGGTTAGGGTGGGATAAGGGGTGGGTAGCTGCGGGCGGGGTTGGTTGGCGTTTTGGGTTTGGGTGGGTGGGGTAGTTCGATATCTTTCAGTCTATAACGCTGAGTTCTATGCTGTACTAATGCTGTGTCTCTTTCTATTTGTCGTTGACAGTCTCCTCCTGACTGTGGAGGGCTGTCCTGAAATTTGCTTGAACTCATAATAAAATTGGTTTTGAAAAAAAAAAAGGCTGGACTAATTGTAATGATACGCAATTGACTTTCACACAACGTTTGCCTTATCAGTTACCAAATTCTTACCTGGTATTCTTACAACCGAAATTTTAGGAAAGGTAATTGGCCTATGAAGATTGGAGCAGTTAATAAAACTTTGTCTGCTGTTTAAAATTACTTTGTGAGTGAGATTGATTAAGATATATCAAAAAAACTTGAGGTTGTCATAAAGGTAGTGTAAGTGTATTACATAGTGAGTGATATGACTATTATAGGAAATGTTAATGATGAGTAAGCCAGAGGTGAAAAGATAACTATTGTTTCATGATGTAAAAGATGTTGGAGGTTTTCTTTCAGAAACTCGGGTTAATGGAAGTTTAAGAATACTATTGAGTAATTTCCAAAGAAAAGGACTTTTCATATACTATTTGGCCTCGTGGAAAAGTACGTGGATCAAAAGTGAGTTAAGATATGTTTTTCTAAATGTTAAATTATTTATTGAAACGTTGTATGGGTTTTTTAAACACAATCTTTTTGATTATGTTTTTTTTTGCCCGCTGTCATATGATGAGTAGTATTGAACTCACTGTTTTAAGTGAAATTCAATATATTCTGAAAACAGCAAAAATAAACCATATAACATGTTGTACAAGTTAAATTATATTTGAATTATGAAATATATATTATACTCCCCTTGTCTCACGCTCACTCACCTTTTTCCACCCTCTATCACTCCTCTTAACTCACCCTCACTGCCCTTCTCTCACCCTCCCTCACCTCCCTTCCCTTATTCCACTTCCCTCACTTATCCTCATTCCCCATTCCTTAACTGCCCTTTCCCTCTCCCCCATCCACCACTTTCCAGCTGTCAGCCACTCTACTTCACTCCCCTTCCCCTTCTTTCCTTTCTTTGCTCCCTCAGTAATTCCCCTTCCCTTACTCACCTTACTCCACTTCACTCACTCCTTCTCTCACTTCTTCTGTCCTCTCACATCCTCAATCCTCTTCCCTCACTCTCTCACTCTTAGCCTCACTCTCTCCGTCCTCTCACTCTCTCACTCCTCTTCCGCAACGCTCACTCCCTATAACTCACCCACACTCCCTCACTTACATTTCTTTGCTCCCTTACTCAGTCCTTTTCTCTCACTCTTTCCTTCACTACCTCTATGTCCTCACTCCCTCAGTCCCCTTGTCTTACAATCACTTGCCTTTATCCACCCTCTATCACTCCTCTTTCCTCAACCTCACTGCCCTTCTCTCCCCCTTCCTCACCCCGTTCCCTTACTCCATTTCCCTCACTTATCGTCATTCCCCATCCTTAACTGCCCTTCCTCTCACTCTGCTCCCGCAGTCACCTTTTCACAGTCCCTCTGCTTCACTCCCCTTCCCTTCTTTCCTTTCTTTGCTCCCTCAATCATTCTCTTTCCCTTACTCAACTTACTCCACTTTACTCACTCCTTCTCTCACTCCCTCTGTCCTCTCACTTCCTCACTCCTCTTCCCTCACTCCCTCTCTGTTACCCTCACTCCCTCTGTCTCCTCACTCTCTCACGCCCCTTCACTCACCCTCACTCACCTTCCATCCCTCATTGTCATGAATGCACCCTCACTCACTCCCCCTTCCTTCTCACTCACTCCCCTTCCCTTACTCCCCTTTCCTCATTTAGTTTTGCTAACTCACATGCCTTTAGTATCTTACTCACCTTCAGTTCATTTCTCTCTCCCTCTCTTCCTTTCTGTCACTGAATTTGTCTGCCTCATTATCCTCTTAGTAATTTGCTCACTCTCTATTTCTTTTTCCCTCTCTTTGTCCTTCACCATTCCTTCATTTCCCTTTCTGTGGCCTTCACTCCTACTTTATCTCTTAGTACCCTTTTTTGACTTTTAATCTCCTGCCTTGTTTCTTGTATTTTAAAATATATATTATAAAAATTATAACTTATTTTTTTTCCTCTTCCACAGATATTAAATTTAGTAAAAATATGTAAATTAGTTTACATTACTTATAAGGTAAGTTTGACAAACAACATTTAGTTTCTCATCACTCTTTTCCTTAACCTCACTGCCCTTCTCTCACCCTCCCTCATCCCCGTTCCCTTACTCTACTTCCCTCACTTATTCTCATTCCCCATGTTTACTCCCCTTTCCCTCACTTCCCTCCCACACTCAACTTCTTTCAGTCCCCCTTCTTCACTTCCCTTCCCCTCTCTTTCCTTCCTTAGCTCCCTCACTCATTCTTGTTCCCTTACTCGCCTTACTCCAATTCTCTCACTCCTTCTGTCACTCCCTCTGTCCTCTCACTTCCTCACTTCCCTTCCCTCACTCCCTCTCTCTTAGCCTTACTCTCTCCGTACCTTCACTCTCTCACTCCTCTTCCGTCACACTCACTCTCTATAACTCGCCCACACTCCCTCACTTACCTTTCTTTGCTCTCTCACTCAGTCCCTTTCTGTCACTCTTTCTTTCACTACCTCTATGTCCTCACTCCCTCAGTCCCCTAGTCTTACACTCACTCGCCTTTATCCACCCTCTATCATCCCTCTTTCCTCAACCTCACTGCCCTTCTCTCACCCTCCCTCACCCTTGTTCCCTTACTCCGGTTCCCTCACTTATCCTCATTCCCCATCCTTAACTCCCCTTTGCCTTTCTCTCCGTACGCACTCACCTTTTCCCAGTCCCTCTGCTTCACTCTCCTTCCCCTTCTTTCCTTCATTTTCTCCCTCAGTCATTCTCCTTCCCTCACTCACCTTACTTCCCTATACTCACTCCTTCTCTCACTCCCTATGTCCTCTCACTTCCTCACTCCTCTTCCCTCACTCCCTTTCTGTTACCCTCACTCCCATTGTCCTCTCACTCTCTTATGCCCCTACACTCACCCTCACTCACTTTCCATCCCTCATTGTCGTGAATCCACCCTCACTCACTCCCCCTTCCCTGTTACTCACTCCCCTTTCCTTACTCCCCTTTCCTATCCGCCTCATTATCCTCTTAGTAATTTGTTCTCCCTCTATTTCTTTTTCACTCTCTCTGTCCTTCACCATTCTTTTGTTTCCCTTTCTGTGTCCTTCACTCCTACTTTATCTCTTAGTACCCTTTTATGACTTTTAATCTCCTGCCTCGTCTCTTGTATTTTGAAATAAATATTATTAAAATTATAAGTAATTTTTTTTTCTCTTCCACAGATATAAAATTTAATAAAAATATGTCATCAAGTTTACATTACTTATAAGGTAAGTTTGACAAACAAAATGTACTTTCTCATCACTCATTTCCTTAACCTCACTAATCTTTTCTCAACCACCCTCACCCCCGTTTGCTTACCCCGCTTCACTCACTTATTCACATTCCCCATGTTTACTCCCCTTTCCCTCACTCCCCTCCCACACTCACCTTCTTTCAGACCCCCTGCTTTACTTCCCTTCCCCTCTCTTCCCTTCCTTCGCAGCTTCACTCATTCCCCTTCCTTTACTCACCTTATTCCACTTCACTCACTCCTTCTCTCACTTCCTCTGTCCTCTCACTTCCTCACTCCCCTTGCCTCACTCCCTCTCTCTTAGCCTCACTCTCTCCGTCCCTTCGCTCTCTCACTCCTTTTCCGCCACACTCACTCCCTATAACTCACCCACACTCCCTCACTTACCTTTCTTTGCTCCCTCACTCAGTCCCTTTCTGTCACTCTTTCCTTCACTACCTCTATGTCCTCACTCCCTCAGTCCCCTTGTCTTACCCTCACTCACTTTTATCCACGCTCTTTCACCCGTCTTTACTCATGCTCTCTGCCCTTCTCTCACCTTCCCTCACCCCCGTTCCCTTACTCCGGTTCCCTCACTACCCCTCATTTACCATCCTTCTCTCCCCTTCCCTTTAATCTCCCACTCACCTTCTCTCAGTACCTATGCTTCAGTCCTCTTCCCCTCTATTTCCCTTCCTTCGCTCACTTACCTTACTCCACTTCACTCAGTCCTTCTCTCACTCCCTCTGTCCTGTCACATCCTCATTCTCCTTCCTTCACTTCCTCTCTCTTAGCCTCACTACCTCCGTCCCCTCACTCTCTCAGTCCCCTTCCCTCATGCTTACTCCCTTTAACTCTCCCACACTCCCTCACTTACCTTCCTATGCTCCCTCACTCAGTCCCCTTCTCTCACTCTTTCCTTCACTCCCTCTGTCTCCTCACTCACTCACTCCCCTTGTCTCACGCTCACTTGCCTTTATCCACCCTCTATCACCACTCTTTCCTCAACCTCACTGGTCTTCTCTTACCCTTCCTCACCCCATTCCCTTACTCCACTTTCCTCACTTATCCTCCTTCCCCATGTTCACTCCCCTTCCCCTCACTCACCTCCCACACTCACCTTCTTTCAGTCCCCCTGCTTCACTTCCCTTCCCCTCTCTTCCCCTCCTTCGCTCCCTCACTTATTTTCCTTTCCTTTCTCACCGTACTCCACTTCACTCACTCCTTGAAAATTTGTAAAGAATATAGCTCTTTTTGGAAAATTGGAGGTAGTTCTAAAAAGAACTGATTTTTTCTTCTTTTTTAGTTTTTTATTTTTTTTTAGTTTTTCCGAACGTTTTTATTTTATTTTTATTTTTTTTGAGAACAAAAACAAAACTAGGGAATGTCAAACTGCTCAACAGGAGCAAAAAAAAGGGGAAAAATTAGGACCGAGGGGCGCAGCGGTGATCTTCTCTGGTTCTCACAATTATTTGAATGCTCTGCTCCGCATAACAGATCAGTTGGTCACACTGCTTACACCGAATTGTAATGTCACCAAAAACAGGTTGAATATTTGGAATTATCAGTTCTGGTCTTCCTCTCACTGATGATGTGGAAGCTCCGGTGGAAGTGGAGGGGCCTTCTTGTGGTAGATTGCGAGCCAGGGCTCTGGTGCTCTCCCGTGCAAAATTAATCGGGTGCCTCCTCTCCAAATGCCTTATTAATGTTGCATTTCCAAAACTATATTTCCGGGTGGGATCTCCACGAGAGAGTACAGTGTCACAAATTTTACACGTGACTTTTGCTGCATTGCATTTCTTCTTCCCCTCTGGAAAAGAGAAAAATTTCCAAATGAAGTGGTCCTTCACTTTTCTCTGTGGGGGGACCTCAGGCAGGAGTCCATCGGAAGAGTCTGAGGACTGGTCCTGGGAAGGGTTCTGGGAACCAGACATGATAGTAGAAGTTTTGTTTTTGCAGGAACAGACAAGAGGTGTTGTCTCAGCAAAAGCAAAGAGGTTGTGATGGAAATGGGTGGGGTGTTTCCCTACTTGAGAAAAAAAACTGTTATTAACCAATCAAAAGTGTTGTTTTAAGGGCACATGGCTTGACGCGCGCTTATGCTACGCGCTCCGGGGCGCTTACGTGGCACGTACGTAGGTACTTCCGGGAACGCTTCCGGGGGCGCTTACGCGGCGCGTCAGAATGACGTTTTGCTAGATTTTATTAAATGTGTTTAAAGGTGAAATACGGATATTAAAAATGAAAATTAGTACTTTTATGAGTATGCCACTGAATGTCTTGCATTATTATTTACTTTAAATACATAATTATATTTTTTTTCTCACGCGGGAATAGCGCTCTCGCTACGTTTACGGGTGCGTTTACGGGTGCGCGTACCCTGAGCGCTCCGGGGTAAAATGATTAAAAAAAAACACAGGAAAAATACATTGAAAAATTAATTTTAGAAAAATATGCATTATTTAAATAATTTTATACAAATTATAATAATTAATAGCTATAAAAAATAGTTATTAAAAAAACGTAATAATTCACTTTAACAACTGTAGGTTACAACCTCGTTATAGTAAGGAATTAGCTTTTAAAAAACCTTTGAAATTCACTGAAAAAACCATAGGTTTAACACTCGTTATAGTTAGGAATTAGCATTAAAAAAAACTTTGAAATTCACTGAAAAAAACCATAGGTTTCACACCAGTTATAGTTAGCTGAACATTTTACTCATACAAAACCATTGAAATTCTCACGTTATAGTTAGTTGTACTCACTATAACTCGCGCGCCCGCAATCCACTGCTGATGATGTCACATATTACATCATTCATGACATGGTCAGTGACATCACTGATGACATCACTGATGACATCTCAAATGACATCACTGATGACATCTCAAATGACATCACTGATGACATCACTGATGACATCATCCAGCGACTGTGTGTTTCTGTAAAGTTTAAATATGTTTTACATATTGAAGAATGAGTGGATGTATAAGTGTCTGCATGAAGGATTTAGTAGGTGCGTGACTGACTGTATGAGTGAGTGATTAAATGTGTCTTACTGAATGCATGGGTTAGTGAGTAAATTGTCTGAATGTGTGCATCATTATGTCTGTTGTTGTGTAAGCTGCTGCATGTGTTGATCAGTAGCTATATGAGTGGCTATATGGGTTACTGATTGTTTGCTCACGTATTTGTATGTGAGGCTGAGTGTGTGTGTTGGTGGCTGGGAGTTGTGTGACTCTGTGCATAGATGTGTGAGCAGTTGATTCACTTGGTGTATGGGTTCAAGAGTGCATGAGGAAACAACTGTATGGGCGGTTGACTGTGTGCATGGGTGTGTTGGTGTGTGAATGGATATCTCAGTGCTACATGTCCAAGTAAGTACATATGTAAAACACAGTGCATTTGAGAGTTGGCATATATAAATGACTATACATGAGAGCCAGTGATTGTGCGAGTGGCTGTGTGGATCAATGTGTACTTGTATCAGTGATTGTAAAAGAGAGTAAGTATGTGTTAGTATATGTTTGAATAAGTAAGGTTTTGTGTGTATAACTGTATAGATGAAGAAATGGGAATGTGATTGTTTCTTTGCATTTTTGACTAGGTGTGTGAGTAACTCCATGGATGAGTGGCAGTGTGTGAGTGTCTGTATAGGTGTATGAGTGCATATGATAGTGTTGTATTGATGAGTGACTTTATGTATGAGTGATTGTATGGGTGAATGAGTGGATGTGTGTGTAGACTTAGGAATCAGTGAATGCGTATGTAGTAACTGGTATTGGTGTGTCAATGGTTTCAAGAATGGTAGTCTGTATTTAATACAGGGTGTATCAAAGGTTAGATTAGAGTGTGAGGAGCTGCATTGTATTATCTCATGAATGATGTCATCAGTGATGTCATTTGAGATGTCATCAGTGATGTCATCAGTGATGTCTTTTGAGATGTCATCAGTGATGTCATCAGTGATGTCACTGACCATGGCATGAATGATGTAATATGTGACATCATCAACAGTGGATTGCGGGCGCGCGAGTTATAGTAAGTACAACTAACTATAACGTGGGAATTTCAATGGTTTTGTATGAGTAAAATGTTCAGCTAACTATAACTGGTGTGAAACCTATGGTTTTTTTCAGTGAATTTCAAAGGTTTTTAAAATGCTAATTCCTAACTATAACGAGTGTTAAACCTATGTTATTTTCAGTGAATATATATATATATATATATATATATATATATTCACTGAAAAAACCATAGGTTATAGACCATATATAGTTAGGAAATAGCATTTAGAAAACCTTATTTTACTCACACAAAACCATTGAAATTCCATATATAGTTAGTTGCACTAACTATATATCGCGCACCTGCAATCCACTGCTGATGATGTCACATATTACATCATTCATGACATGGTCAGTGACATCACTGATGACATCACTGATGACATCTCAAATGACATCACTGATGACATCACTGATGACATCTCATTTGACATTACTGATCACATAACTGATGACATCATTCATGTGATGATACAATGAACCTCTTCAGACTCTAATATAACCTTAGATACACTCAGTGTAAACAGACACTCACAGACTGTCACTCATCCATGGAGTTACTCACACACCTAGTCAGTCTTGCAAAGAATCAATCACACCTCGATTTCCTCAACTATATAGTTATACACACCTTACTTATTGGAACATATAATAACACATATTTACTCTGTTATACAATCCCTGATACAAGTTCACAATAATCCATACAGCCACTCACACATTCACTGGCTCTTATGCACAGTTATTTATATATGTCAACTATCACATGTACTGTGTTTTACATATGTACTTACTTTGACATGTAGCACTGAGATATCCATTCACTCACCAATACACTCATGCACACAGTCAACCGCCCATACAGATGTTTCCACATGCACTTTTGAACCCATACATCTAGTGAATCAACTGCTCACACATCTATGCACAGAGTCATACACCTCCCAGACACCCACACACACACTCAGTCTCCCATACAAATACTTGGGCAACTAATCAATAACCCATATAGTTAGTCATATAGCTAATGATCAACACATGCATCAGATTACAAAACAACAGACACAATGATGCACAATTTAAAACAGTTTAGTCACTAACCCATGCACTCAGTGAGACACATTTAATCACTCACTTATACAGTCAGTCATGCACCTACTAAATCCTTCATCCAGACACTTATACATCCACTCATTCTTCAATATGTAAGACATATTTTAACTTTACAGAAGCATACAGTCACTGGATGTTGTCATCAGTGATGTCATCAGTGATGTCATTTGAGATGTCATCAGTGATGTCATCAGTGATGTCACTGACCATGTCATGAATGATGTAATATGTGACATCATCAGCAGTGGATTGCAGGTGCGCGATATATAGTTAGTGCAACTAACTATATATGGAATTTCAATGGTTTTGTGTGAGTAAAATAAGGTTTTCTAAATGCTATTTCCTAACTATATATGGTCTATAACCTATGGTTTTTTCAGTGAATTTTCAAGGTTTTGTAAATGCTAATTCCTAACTATATATGGTCTATAACCTATGGTTTTTTCTGTGAATTTCATTGGTTTTTTAACAGCTAATATCTGTAGCTGTAAAATGTATTCTTCTTTAAATCCAAAAATATATTTTATATGTTTATGAATAATTTTTTTTTTAAATATTTTTTTTTCTTCGTTCCCGCTTCGCGAATCGGGAAGCTTCCCGTTAGCTGACCTTGATGCCGCGAAATAGACCGCGAGCCGGTAAACGTTTCTTTACCGCAAGTGCCGCGTTAGAAAACAACATCGTGACGCCTCCCGTCCGCATGACGTTCCACGTTGTCGCTTGATACGTCATATGACGTGCTACGTTAGCGAACTGGTACGCGAAGCGAGTGCCAAAGCGCAGGTTTCTGGAAGCAAACAGGGAGGCCCTGCAAAGCGCTTAACGTAAACACAGCAAGTCATGTGACTTGGTAATAACACTTTTCATTGGTTCATTTCACTTTTGGTTTCCTAATGATGTAAGACTAGGTCATATAATCTAAAATGAACACTTTTGATTGGTTGAGAACTCTTGTTTTTCCCAAATGATGAAAATCCCTCCTTCTTTCCTCACTCTGACTTTCATCATTGTGAGAGAAAGACCCTTTGTGATCACTGAGCAATGGCTTCTTTAGTAGCTTCAGCTGGTGCTTCCCCACCACCTCCACCACATCCAAGGAAGAGTGGACCACCTGCTCAAGTTGTAATTCAACAAGAAGAAGAAGAAGAGGAACAGGAGGACGAGCACGAAGAGAGGCAGTTTTTGCCTGAGCAGCCCAAGACGTCTCACCGGAAAGAAAACTTCATTTGGCAATTTTTTTAAATTCCCAAAGGTCAGAAAAAAGTAAATGCAAGATACGTAACTTGCCTTATATGTCAAGATAGACTGTCCAGAGGGACCGACAAAAAATACAGTTTCGGAAACTACACAATGCATCGCCATATGACTAGGTGGCATCCTAACAACTACAGTGCTGCACAGTTTCGGAACGACCTAGATAATCTCCCTATTATGGCCAGAAGATCTGTTGTACCGGAAGTAACGGGACCAGAGGGCAGGGAGATGGTGCCAAATATACAAATGAGATTTGGTGAAGTAAAACACACCTGCGTATTTTGCGATGGATTCATTTCCTACGGAGAAAGAAGCATCACTCTGATCAACAGAGCTATTGACTATCATATGCAAGTTTGTCCGAAACGCCCAAAATAATAAATACTTCTTTTTTTTGTTTTGTTGCTCCTGTTGAGCCCTTTACAATGAATCGTTTTCATTGCCCCCTCCAAGAAAAACCCAAAAAAATATAAAACTGTTCCGAAAAATTCAAAAACAGTAAAAAAATGTTCAGAAAAATAAAAAAAAAAGTTCTTTTCAGAACTACCTCCCCGTTATTAAAAAATTGGTACAATATTTGGAACTGTGCCAACCTCTATTTCTCTTAGTTCGCTTCCTAGTTCGCTCGCTGGTACGCGAACTGGAAGCGAACCAAAAACAGTAAGTATAAGGGAAGGAAACACACACTTATGTTAAAAGAAAGACAGCTATAGGGGAGTAAACTAGAGATACTATTACCCATAATCCACTACTGATGATGTCACATATTACATCATTCATGACATGCTCAGTGACATCATCAGCAGAGGATTGCGGGTTTTTTGGCAACATGCCTTATCCACGGTTTAATAACGCTGCCTTTTGCTTTATATAAGTTTTCAAATTGTATGAAATATATACCAATAGGTCTTTATGAACCTTTAGGTAGTGCTTTTGTTCATGAGGTCTGGTCGCTTCCATACACATACAGATGTTTCAAAGATGATCAAGAAGTTTATCTGAATGGAGAGGAATGCACTGAGACGCCAGATCATTCACTAATGTGTAGGCACATACAGTTACACGATTCATGCAACAAACACCGACCAAATATGGCTTGCGTGTTGCAAGGCACGCCAGTTCCTGCTATCATCCCCACGTTCAAGTTGTTGGAAAATGGTAGTTATTTGATGCTCAATAATGAAGATTGTTCTGAGTTAATTAAAAGTATTCCTTTTATCGTAACAGTAAGTGAACGGGTTATTTGCTGCAGAAATGTTCTATTTCCTCCCACACATGAACATAGGGAGTTTTCAATCTGGCCACAAATACCAACCTTGGGACACGTTTCAACGGCATGACAAGAATAAGAGCTCTTTTGTCTCAGAGAGAGGTGGCCTTGAGTTCGGCCCGTGAAACTTTCCTACTTCACATAGCGAACACCCGTACACAGGTTTGCCTTTCAATTTCAGCAACATGTTTCCGACTATCTTTAACGCATCCTCCACAAAATCCCTGGCACACTTTTTTAAAGTTGTTACCAGTGGTCTCGTGACTTCATTTGAGAAAATCTTTGGAGTCATCCCTGCTCCCTTTCATTCCATTTTCTCCACTCTGGTTCGTGGATTGCATTTTTACTTGCATTACCAGCGGACGCTCTTGTGATTTTTTACATTTTTAAATATGGATGTCCCTCCTATGCAACCTCCGACCCTGCAGCTGCTGACACTGTTCCGCAATCGCATGCTAGAATATTATGGCACAATGCCGTTGGCGATATTAAGCACGGCATATGGATTATCTTTTCGGTTCTCCTACTTCACCTGTGTCCAGCCTGTATTTCACTGCCTGACCTGTGATTTCGATTGGGCCATTGATTTGTGTCTCTGCGGACCGGTTTCTCCTGACGTCGACTTTAATCAGCTGATGACTCCTATCATTACTCACGAGTTGATTTGTCCTGGCGAAAGGATTATGGCTGTGGCATTGATGCATGGACTACTTGGTCCCTGGAATTTACTGGCGGCAGCACAGTCTTTCTTGGAACACAGCTTTCTTGAAAACCCACCGAGCTGTCCTCTGATGGTGATAGAGGATCCGGTGCTGGGAGAGCACGTATGTTCTTTTCCGCTTTTAAATTGGATGGCTGAACTGTTTTCGGATGAAGACGGTGACTTCCTATTGGAGGCTGTTGCAGCTTATTTTGCATACACAGTTATGTCATAGACCTTTTTCATGTTTGATATGCTGAGTACTAGCATTTCATTGACAATTCATTGACTTATTTGTCAAGTTTTTATTATTTACCTTGCCTATTGGCTTAAGACTCGATAAAGTACTTGGCTGTTTTATTTTTCTTTAGCATTGAATTTTCCTAGTTTTTAATGCTTTACCTTGCGGACCGTCCACATATAAACTTGCAATCTGCTCTCATGAGATGGCACTTCTATTATCTTATTCAGTTCGTTTCCGGATCATGAGGAGGTGTCATCTAGGTCCTGGATATCTTTACACCGTGTTAAGTTAGCATGGGCTCATTACCGGTTTAAACGCCATTTTTCCTTTTTTGCAACTTCTGCACACGACACTTAGTTGTTGCTTTAGCTTTCCACCTAGTAGTTCATCGTGGTTTACATGAGAATAATATGTTATTGGTCTACTATCTGCTTTACTTGTTAAACTATATCTGTACAGCGAGTGCTAAAGTTTCAAGAACAACACGATACAGAATTGTTATGAGGTCTGATCTCCACGACTTCATACTCATAACATAAGTGCAACTTCTGCCAATTCTGGGCATGAGGCGGGTTTTATATTGCTTTGCCGAACACACATACACAACAGTTGATGCGGTTCACATGAAGAGAGAGCTGGTGTATGCTGATGTGATTCCTTCAAATCTAAGACACTAAAGTATGGGCACGCCCTAAACCAACACAAAGAGACCTTCTTAGCAAATAATATAATATGTGTATTAGGGAGGGTGAGATATAAGCAGCCGCGGGCCGTGGAGGGAGTTACGATGGGGCAGGGAGGCGGGGAGGGGGAGAAGCAGGGTGGAGCCCTCTCTACCTTGCCCCTCCCCCTCCCCGCCTCCCTGCCCCACCGTAACTCCCTCCACGGCCCGCGGCTGCTTATAAGTGTTGCTAACTCTTATTCATTTACAGCATGTTAACATACTGTCACCATTCGCTTTTTATGTACTAGTAACTATGCTGGTAATTTTGCTACTGATAATATGTGTACTTGTATTCTCCACCCTGCTTCTCCCCCTCCCCGCCTCCCTGCCTCACCGTAACTCCCTCCACGGCCCGCGGCTGCTTATAAGTGTTGCTAACTCTTATTCATTTACAGCATGTTAACATACTATCACCATTCACTTTTTATGTACTAGTAACTATGCTGGTAATTTTGCTACTGATAATATGTGTACTTTTATTATCTAAGGTACTACGCCTGAGAAGACGGCATTAGTAAATAAACATTTCAAATACACATGTGTTCTTCTTAACTCCATGTTCTGGTTTCTAAGAAATATATAACGACCGACTGTTCATGAGTTCCACGTATCCTGAGGTACTATAAGTTCATATTCTGGATTGTCTAAACATTGAGAGTTTGTTATATCCAATGTGACACTGTACCTAGCTTGCTAAATAGTTTTTGATTACTAACGTGAGTTTTGGGACACCCTAATTCGCCGAGGTTCCAATCCTCTGTCCACAGTTCTGTGTGAGAACAGAAACCCTGCGACAGGGGCACCCCCGACCCTTGCTGGAGCTTCATCACACTTGCGATACAACTCCAGCAATGCGCCACCTTTACGGCACAGATACATCACGCATCTGTGCTGTTTTTGCCCCATGATGCGCCGCATTGTAAATGCAGCACACCATAGGTGACGGAACAGCGGCACAGAATGACTAACACATCCCTGGTGATGCGCCAGTCATCATAAATCTATCCCTATGCTTCTTATCTTGTTAGAGATGAACCGCCATATGTATCATCAAAGTTATTTGCATTTCCTAAATAGCGAACTTTAAGGAATAAATAGCGATTCTTTACCATTCCTAGTTTGCGATGAGCTATTTGCTAATTAGCCGAATGTAGCCCAATGAAGCCCAATGTAGCCCAATGTAGCCCAAAGATGGCCGCCAGACACACAAAAAAACAAATGTAGCCCAAATATCAGCCAGATGTAGCCCAACTATAGCCCAGTGACAGAATGACCAATCAGCTTCGCAAACCTCCGTTACGCGAAGCGGAGCGCTGTTACAGATATATATCTTTTTTTGAACGTTAATTTCTCAAAATCCACTGGAGCACATATATTGAGACCTAGCAAAGGCACATCGGGCTACCAGTCCCTAATATTTTGCCAAGTTTCGTGCAAATCCATTCAGCCGTTCAATTATTATTTTTATTATTTTTTTTTGCCCCGCGGGGCCCTTTTAAAACCTTCACATCAAACCTAGGGGGTCAGCGAGGATCTACTATGCCCCCTTATAGTTATTTCCCCCTTTGTTTTGACCTCCTCTTGTCTCTCGATCCTACCGAGAGACAAGATGGCGGCCGCTACGGACTGTTTGGAATGTTGACAGACGCCGGAGAACCAATCAGCTTCGCTTCACAAAGCTCCGTTGCGCGAAAAGTCCGCGAACCAGAGCGCTAACCGGTCCGCTGTTACAGATATATATCTTTTTTTAAACGTTAATTTCTCAAAATCCACTGGAGCACATATATTGAGACCTACAAAAGGCACATCGGGCTACCAGTCCCTACAATTTTGCCAAGTTTCGTGCAAATCCATTCAGCCGTTCGGGCTAAAAGTGAGGCCAACCGCCCTATGGAAAACTCAATGTTAAAAACACGTTTTGGGACCCCCCTTTTTTCTCGGCCCCCACTGGACGAACCCCCCCCAAATTTTCAAGGGCTGCTCAGAAACAAAATGTGCCATTTTCCTGAAAATTTCAGCCAATTCCGTCCACAAACGCCAAAGTTATTAGACATAGAATTTTCAAAAAACCCATAGAGAAAAAATCCTAACTATATATACCTACTGGCGACCGCCAGTAGGTAATATATATATATATATATATATATATACTCTCTCTTCTCTCACAGCTACTCACATACCCATACATATACTGCTGCACAAACTAACATACCCATACAGACACTCTCACACACTCTGTTATCTGTTACAGGCATACAGACAATGTCACACCCATACACATATCCATGGAGACACTATGGCACCCATTCACATACCAATATAGACTCTGTGACACCCATTCAGTCACACCCATTGAGAAACCATTACAGATACTGTTGCAACCATTCACAACCCCATACATACTCTGCCACACCTATTCACATTCCCATAGAGACACTGTCACACCCATTCACTTACCCATAGAGACTCTGTGACACCGATTTACAAATCCATACAGCCTCTGTTACACCCATTAACAAACCTATATAGACACAATCACAGCCATTCACATCCTCATACTAGCTCTGTCATACCCATTTACATAACCATAGGAACATTGTCAAACCAAATAACATACCCACAGAGACTCTGTGACACCCATTCACAAACCCGTTCAGTTAGTGTCACAATCATTCACAAACCTATACACAACCCCAAACAGACTCTTTCACACCCATTCCCATACCCATATAGGCACTGTTTCATCCATTCATTTAACTATAGAGAGCCGCCTGATACCCATTCACAAACCCATAAGTTAGTGTCACACTCATTGATAAACCCATATGGATACTGTCACACCCATCCATATACCATAGATATACAGTTACATCCACTGAAAGTCCCATACAGACACCATCACACCCATTCACAATCCCATAGAAGCATTGTTACATCCATTCACAAACCCATGCAGCTACTGTCACACTCATTCATGTACCTAGACACTGTCACATCCACTTACAAACCCATACAAACATTGTTACACACATTCATAAACCTATAGGGATACTGTCACACTCACTCAAGTACCCAGACACTGTCACATCTATTCACAAACCCATACAGACGCTGTCACACCCATCCACATACACATAGAGACTCTATGACACCCTTCACAGACTCATACGGTGACTGTTACATGCATTGACAAACTCATACAGACAATGCAAGACCCATTCATAGGCACACTGTTACACCCATTCACAATTCATTTACAACTCCATATAGACTCTGTGACATCTATTCACAAACCTATAGGGACACTGCCACACCCATTCAAAAACTCATACAGTTAATGTTACATCCATTGTTTAACCTATACAGTCACACCCATTCATATGCCAACAAGACACTGTTATGCCTGTTCACAAACCCACATATGCACCTAAAATGATAAACATTTAGACTCTTTTATACCTACATTGAGATCCATTCACAACCCTTTAGCAGGAATATTAAATGTGCTTTTTTGCATTGGGTGTGTGCTTTTGGTTTGCAGATCTGTGATGGATCCACAGATTCAATAAAACATTTCAAAAAAGGGATTTATAGTTCAAAATAACAATTGTGTGGGACATAAGGTGGCTCTTAGAAGAGCCGTTGTGTTCATTGTGAGCATATTATGGCTACATATACTAGCGGATGCAGTTTCAAGTTGTTCTGAAATGCTCTGTTGCCTTCATCTGTGAAGTGAACACCATCTCTCCTGTATATGAAATGCATGTTGAAGCAGAAGTTATTATTATACACAGATTCCATATTATGTATGGTGTCTGAGGAATGCTGAAACAGTTTTATTAACAAGTTTTGTGGATTTTTCTATCTGTGGACAAAATTCGAGTACTGTATTAATAATCTTGTTGGACACCCCTACGAGTGGTGTTCTGTTCATAATTTTAATTGTATACGCTTTGATATGTATTGCATATATGTAAATTGTCATTATTGTATTAATTAATTGAATTATTCTTGAATCATCACTAATGTGTTGTTTTTAATATTATGTTGTTTTTATTAAAAATTTATGATTTTAGATAAGTCATTTCAGCCATTCACGTGTCCTTGTTTTGGGTCCCTTACTTGTTTATTTTATTTGAAAGCCTTGACTGCCTAGGTATTTTTGCACGCAGACAAAATTCAGAAGACCAGTTCCATTTCTGCCTCTGGCATATGTTAGAAAACACCAAGGGACTGTGAGGGAAAAGTTGCATCAATTTTTTAAAGGTATTATTCATTAGGATTTCCAGTCCTACCCCAGCAAATGTGCCCAGTTGATTGACACCACAGTACACAATCATGAGGTCTTGATGTTGGTTCTGCATAATGCTTTCAACCAATGGAAGCAATTGATGCCACTTTAACCATCTCAGGCCAAATCAATTAATATCTGCATTAGGCAAGCGTAGGTCCCTGTCAATCCCTCTGTTTCTAGCAAACCCTCTCACTCAGAACAGAAAGCTATGACCCACAATCCACACCGTAACCAGTTTGAAGGATGGAGCAGTAGCACACTGGAGAAGCCTGCATCTGAATGAGGTAGTTTTAAAAATGAAGTCAGTTAAAAATTACTCTAGCAAGTAATGTTTAACACCACATTTGATTGGATGGTGTAAGTAAGGTATTCATTAAAACTAGGTTGTGCAATACACTTAAAGTAAATACATGTGTGAATGGTATAAGGAGTACGTTGTAATTGTATACTCTCAACCACACCAGCAAAATTTGCCTTGGAAGTTAGCATGGTGCTGTAGAGACAGTTGTGAACCTCTGACCTACTGCTAGCAGGGAATGTTACATTTTTGATCACCATGAAAACAAAGCTAAAGGTGATTGGGGGAAGGGAAGAAAAAAGCCCAGATTGTCAATTTAATTGTTAATGAAAGAAATAGTGAAAAAGAATTGTTTGGGTCTAAATTTAGGGATTTGTAGGAAGTGCTGTGTGAGTGGTAGTGTTTAGGAATAGTTTCTAAAAAAGATTTTGGTTTGAAGAGCGGATTTGTGGATACTCCGCAAAGTTACACAGGGAGCGACACTAAGATCCTCAGGTCCGTTCATGAATCTGTGAATCTCATCCAAAACCGCTAACGAAATGGGATGTCTTTATAGGAGTCAAACAAAGTGTTAAGAAATGTGACCATTCAGAAGAGGTGTATGGTTAGTAAGGAAATGAAATCAGTGTTTATATTTGTTTGAATCCTCTGTAACCTTGAAAGGGTGCCATTAATGGTTGCCTTGTATGAGAGTGGTATACCATTCTTCTGCTCGGTTTTTTAGCGCTTTCTTGAGAAAAGTTTGAGAACCTGATACAGAGAAAGAAACATACTCCCCACAATCACATTCAACAGCTATGTTTATTAAGCTGTAGCATAAAGAAAAAGTTGATACAGAAAAACTCAGTGTTAGTGGGGAGGATGATAGTGAGCAGGATGTGTGAGAAAAGTAAAAGTAAATGTTGAAGGGGAGTATAAGATTAAATTAAAGTAAAGTGATCAGGAACTATGAATAAACAGTGGTAAGGAAATATGAATAAACAGTGGTAAGGAAAAACAAAGCAGAGGACTACACCAATGTATGGAGTGAAATGCAAATGTATGCAGTGAGATAGTAAGGCGTTTAAATATGTATACAGTTATGCAATAACATATATACAGATATGTAGATCAAGATGAGCTGGTCCACACTGACGCTTTTGCTAAGACAGAAGGGTATAATTAAATATGTTTAATTTTCACACAACATGATATAGCTGCGCAGACAGTAAAAGAGCAAAGGGTACATTGATGCATACATTTACAAAGCACGTCACTTAGAGAGATATTGATGTATACCGTTAGATAACTAGTTATATGGTAACATGTAAGCTGATGTATTCAGAGAAAAATGTAAACATATAGTAGGACATGTAGAGATAGTGGTAATTTAAAGTATACAATTATAAATAGAGTAACATGCTTATAGACACAGGCACAAGATAATGGGGGTGTAATACAGGTATGACATACAGATAAGTAGTGAGAAATTTGAAGCAAACACTGTGATAAAGAGGGACAACCACTATAAAGTATATATCAGAATTTCTGGAAAGTTACCCAATAAAAAAATACAATGGCATAACCACTTACATACCTGTACAGATACTCTCATATCCTAACATACCCATGCACACACTCTTATACCCAATTATATATCCACTAGCAGCCCGTTCCGACGTTGTCCGGGTATGAAATAGAATGTGTGTAATGTGTGTATTTGGCAGGGGCAATTTATTTTAAAATCTCGCGGTAGACAAAATTTTTTGTTTCATTAGAATAGGGACAGAGAAGGGCCAGCTGCAGCCCTGGTTGATGTTAGCAGGCGCGTGTAATTGGTGTAGTGATCCGCCGCCTGAGCCCCGGTACAGCCCTGGTTCATGTTAGCAGGCGCGTGTAATGTCGTTGAATGAGAGAGTTATCAGCTGCGGGAAAATCCGTTTAATGAGAGAGTTCAGTGACAGCGAGTAGGAGAGGCTGCAGTAATTGTCCCCGCAGACACGCTCATTTGCGTGTTCCCCCGCTTGAGGCCCAGATGCAGGCCTGGTTGATGTTATCAGGCGCGTGTAATTAGTGTACTGATCCGACGCCTGAGCCCGGCTAGAGCCCTGGTTGATGGTAGCAGGCGCGTCTAATTTCAGTGAATGAGAGAGTTCAGTAACAGCGTGCAGGTGAGGCTGCAGTAATGTTACTTACCAGGCCCCCAGCTGAACGCGTTTGTCATGCCCCCAGCACACGGCCACAGCAGACGATCTTCTGATTAAATTACGACCCACATGGCATGAAGGGCGGAACGTAGCAAGCACCCCCAGCGTTTCCCACACCCCCAGCATGCCCCTTGATGAGGCACAATTGCGTTCACATGGCATGAAGGCCGGACACACGCCCCCAGCATTTCTCACGCCCCCAGCGTGCCCCTTGATGCTGTGCAGCAACGTAATTGGCGCTTGTATGTACGACTCACATGGCATGAAGGGCGGACACACGCCCCCAGCGTTTGTCACGCCCCCAGCACACGCCCACAGCCCACGATGTGATGGCCCTACCACACGCCCCCAGCGTTAGTCACGCCCCCAGCCCACGCCCACAGCACAACGCAGACACGCCCACAAGGGACTACTTTGCTGGCACAGTTCTTTTACCTTTTAAATGTATATGGTGTCCTACGGTACACTTGTATGTCTTGCACTGTATGATTGTGATGAACACCACTGTTTCTTGAAAAGTTAATAAAAACAATTTAAAAGAAAATGTATGTGGTGGCCGTCTGCATAGCCTATGTCCTTCTGCTGCAACTGCCCTTTCCAATGCTGTATTGGGTGTTGTGATTGGTGCTGTGGTTACTGAGATTACCCGCCTCAAAGGTTTGGGCTCTCTCTTTATAATATTAGTATGGATAGAGAGTCTCTGATACCCTCTAACATACCCATTTAGACCTTCTTTATTCCCATCCATATACCCATACAGTGGGACACCCATTCACATACCCATACAGAGACTCTAACACCCTCTCACATACCCATACAGAGACTTTCACATTCTCTCACATATCCATGTAGATACCCTTACACCCATTCACATACCCATGCAGAGACTCTGAAACACTCTTGCATACCCATGCATAGAATGTCACGCCCTCTTACATACCCATACAGGTACTTTTATACCCATTTATATATGCATAGAGACACTCACTCCCACTCACATACACAGATTGTCACACCCTCTCACATAACCATACAGGTACTTTTATATCCATATACATACCCATACAGAGACTCTCACATACCCTCTTACATATACCCATAAATAGACTGTCACAAGTTCTCACATATCCCTACAAAGTGTCACAACCATTCACATACTTGTACAGTTCTCTGACATACCCTTATACCCATTCACATACCCATTTTCTCTCACACCCTTTCACATACCCATTCATATTGCCTTTATTGCCATTCACATACTTATACAGAGTAAGACATATATTCACATACTAATACATACTGACACTGTCTCACATACCCATACCCTTATACTCATTCAAATGCCCATGCACAGACTTTCACACCCTTTCACATACCTATACATGCACTGCCACACCATGTCACATACATATACCGGCACCATATACCCATTCGTATACCTTTACAGATGCTCTCACATTTCCATACATGCACCCTTGTACACATTCACATAGCTATACACAGACTCTCACACCCTTTCACCTATTCATATGGACCTCTTTTATACCGATTCACATACTTATACAGAGACTCTTACATCCTTTAACATACCCATACAGATACCAAAATAACCAGTCAGACACTGATGCAGTGACTCTGATATCGTCTCACATACCCATAGAGACTCTCATACCCTCTCACATACCCCTACAGATATTGTCATAATCTGTCACATACCCATACAGAGACTCTCACATACACATGTAGACACCATTATATTCATTTAGATACCCATACACAGACTGACACACCCTCTCACATACCCATGCAGACTGTCAGACCCTGTTACATACCTATACATCCACCCTTATACACATTCACATACCTATACAGATACTGTAATACCCTCTCACATAGCCATAAAGACACCCTTATACACATTCATATAGCTATACGCAGACTCTGACATCCTTTTATATAGTCATTCAGACCTCCTTTATTCCCATTCTCATACATACAGGCGGTGTGACACCAATTCACATACTCATACAGTTATTCTTACAATGTCTCACATGCCCATAGAGACCGTCATACTGATTCACATACTGATACCGAGACTCTAATATATATACATAGACTTTTACAACCTGTCACATATCTAAACATAAACTGCCACACCCTCTCACATACCCACATAGATAGTGTCATAAACCTTTCACTTACCCATACCAACTCTCACACGCTGATGTAGACACCGTTATATCCATTCACATAAGCATACACAGACTCTCACACTCTCACATACCCATGCATAGACTGTCAGACCCTATTGCATATGCATATAGGCACCCTTATACCCATCCACATACCTATACAGATACTCACACACCCTCTGACATATCCATCAATACCCTTATACCCGTTTACATAGCTATACAGACTAACACTTTTCACAAACTCATACAGACCTCCTTTATTCCCATTCACATACTTATGCAGACAGTTTGACACCCATACTCATACACATACCCATACAGACACCATAAAACCCATTCACATACTACGTACAGTGCCTCTGACATCCTTACATACCCATAGAGACGCTCACACCCGCACATATCCATACATAGACAGTTACCATCCTGTCACATACCCATACAGATAGTGTCATAGCTATTCACATACCCATATAGACTCTCCTACACTCTCACATAACCATGTAAACACCCTTATATCGATTCACATATCCATACACAGACTCTTACACCCTCTCACATACCCATACATAGACTGTCAGACCTTGCTAAACACCTATACAGGAACTGTTATACCCATTCACATACCTATTGAGATATGCTCACACCCTCCCACGTATCCATAGACACCCTTGCGCTCATTGACATAGCTATACACAGACTCTGACATCCTTTCACATACTCATTCAGACCTCCTTTATTTGCATTCACATACTTATAGACATAGTCACACTGATTCATATACTAATAGATACTCTAACACCCTCTCACATACTCATACAGACACTGTTATACCCATTCACATACTGATACAGACCCTCTGACATCCTCTCACATACCCATAGAGAGACTGTCACACCCTCTCAGATACCCAGACAGACTGCCACATATTCATTCTGACACCCTTTATTCCCATCCACATACCTATACAGATAGAGTGACACCTATTCACATACTAAGATAGACTCTCACATACCCATACAGAGACTCGCATATCCTCTCATGTACCCATGTAGACACCCTTATACCCATAGTCATACAGAAACTTCCACACCCTCTGACATACCCAAATACTCTTATACCCATTCACATACCCATAGAGAATCTCTCACACCCTTTCACATAGCCATTGAGACCTCTTTTATTCCCATACTTATACAAACAGTGTGACGTCAATTCACATACTCATACAGAGACTCTTACACCCTCTCACATATCCATACTGACATTGTTATACCCATTCACATACTGATACAGAGATTATCACATCATCTCACATTCCCATACATAGTCCGTCACAGCATCACATACCTATTCAGACCTCACACCCTCTCTTAATATGGTGCATAGTTTTGTGGATAAACTAGTTACTTAGTGAATTAATAATGAGATCATTTAATCTCGACCTTAATGTATTGTTTATTACTTTTCCAGATATACAGTTTGAAAAAAAGAACTACAATGCCTGACAAAACAAAAACCAGAAAGGAACAGAAGAAACAGCATTATCAACTTCAAAGAGAGACAGGCAAACAAAATAAGGTGGAGAACGTGCAGAGAAAAAAACAAAGGAAAGCTGAAAAGAATGAAGAAATATAAGAGGAGAAGATGTGCATTTTAGCTAAAGCAACACATTGAAAGTTTTGTTGAGAAAGCATTTGCTTTGAAAACGAAAGTTTGTATAGTAATATTGAATAGAAAGAGGACAATAGCAAAACAGAGTTGTGTATGAAGAAAAGAAGTGTTAGAAAAAGGCTTATTAATAGAACAAATGATTGCAAAAATGTTAAGGTGAATGGAAGCACACGTCTAGTACAGAACCTTATTTCAATAGGAAAGCTATTTCCAAGAGAATACACCAGTGCATGCTGTTGATTTACCTGATTATTGTTATGAAGAAAATAATGGTACCCCTGTTGAAAAAGAGGAAATGGTTCCTCGGACTATAGTAGAAGTGATAGCTTAAGAGGTACAAGGAAGGCGGACAGGCCCCAGTATACAAATGGAATTGTATTAATATTTGCAGTATTTGTAAGGAACCAATTGATTTATTACAAAAAAGATGTACGTGACTTTCCATGCAGAAAGCTGAGAAAGAAAATGATAATTTTGCTAGTATTAGATCCATGCAAAGCTACGAAATATAGTCATTTACAGAGACATTTACTGTCATGTCTTTCAAGGAAAGTTAGTAGAAGCACGTTTCATCATTTCAGGATGTAAGCTGTTCACCACTCCAAAATAAGAACTTTGGTTAGAAGACTTTACTATTTAAAAACTCCTGCTTTATGTTCATGAGAGATGAATATACCTTTATTGTATGGGACATTAGCATAGGTAGAGAATGTTTGTGAATATACTCAGTTTCGGTTATTTTGGCCAGAAAAACTGTTTAGGGAAAATGACAATTTGGTAGCTGGAGGTATACAAAATCAAGATACAGAAATTACAATGAAAACTTTGCTCAATACATTGCAAAGTTTAACACAGTTTCCTCAGAGAAACCACAGTGGGTTTGTATTTGTTGTTGACACACTTACTACAAAACACAAACTCAGAATGTAGTTATGTACTTTGAAATTAAAAAAGTGGATAAATGATAAGTGGCAAGAATTTGGTGTATATTTATTTGTTGAGAAAACATTTGATGTATCCACAGAACAGATTATCTGTAGGTACTACTATGACAAGTTAGAGAAGAATAGAAATTCTAGTTAGATGTAGAAATACCAAGTTAGAATTGGTATCCATTCTACATAAACTAAAGTATTGAATGCTTATGAATCTATTCTTGTACAACACATACATCATTTTCAAGCAATAGTTTGTATGGAGCCAAAGACAGGGAAATTACCTCCAACTGAGCTCCGGAGAGGACTAAAAGGAAGAGTTGTTTATTTAGCTTTATATTTTAAAAACAATATTGAAACTGTGAGAGTAGATAGAGAGATAGAAGAACCACTTATCATTTTAGTAAATGGGATTGTAGCAAAGAATAGAAAAATCTTGCAGGAGTTAGTAGATATTGATACAGTTAAAAAAGCTAAATTGTACCTTAATCAAAATAATATTTACTATAGAGATGTCGATGTTGCTGAAAAAAAAAATTTCCATAGAGGATGATACCTTACCATCATGCGGACAGATTGGAAAAGTGGATCGATCTAGATTAGAAGAAATGTATTAACACTATGGCATCCACCCTCTGCATTCTAAAGACGTAGTTGGTGATGCTATTGAATTGCTTCAAATGAAGCAAGCAAAAGGAAGTCCCTTAAGTGTCTAGACAAAAAGCTTAGCGGCTAGTTGTCTCCCGCAACTGTTTCCCACTGGAGTAGGTGAACGCTATGATTCCTGCCCTGTACAGATACCTGCAGCTGCAGCTGAATACCGCTCAGCACGATTATACTCAGAGGGTCCAAGGTTCCATCAGTTAATTCCATACATATTTAATCTTCTGTTTGAGAGCGACTTGTCTGGTCTTTCTTATGCTATGAATCAGGCATTGAAGTCAGGAGCAAATCTTACAAATTTGCCTGAAAGGGAATTTGTTCAGTAAGTTCAATAAAAAGATTAAAACTTGGAAAATAACGTAATGACTTTGATGGCATGCCAACAGGGAACAAATGAGTATTTGAATCATCGTCATGGAGAACTCAAATGCATTCCGAGAAGCATAGGTGCACCTATTTTGTTTGTTACACTTAGTTGTGCTGAATACACATGGGATGATCTGCCTGAATGAGGTAAATTCAAGTGTTTAGGACATTGATGTAAAGACAGCAGGAGAACTTTGCTCTTTGGATCCTGCTAATGTTCACAGATATTTTAATCACAGATTGCAAGCCATGCTGTGTTTCTTCTGCAACAAAAGTAATCCTCTTGGTGAAGTAATTGATTTTTTTGGTGTAAAAAGTACTAAGCAAGAGGTGCTCATTATATGCACATGTTGTTATGGATAAAAGATGCACCAAAATTTGGAACAGAGAGTGACGAGTGTGTACTCTCTTTCATTGAACAGTATGTGATGTGCGCCATCGCAAAACACACAACTTACAAAGGCCTGAGACAACTAGTTCTGTGGTTTCAAACATACAGATGTGGGAAATATTGTCTTAGAAAATAAAGATCTAAAGGACAATTTTACACAAGATGTCATTTTGGATTCCCGCAACCTATTATTTCACAAGGAAGAGGGTGTCATGCCTCGGGACTCCCCTACGCTGTCCCTTTAAGACGCATGATATTTAAGGAACCAGGAGACAGGGAACGACGCTTCACGTTCTTGCGTCAAGCTTCCCTTGTTTCCTGTTCCGTCTATTCCTGTTGCCTGACCTAGTAGTTCCTGTTTGGACTTTCCTGTTTTGTTGCTGGTTTAGCGTATGCGTCCCCTGCACCATCCTATCGTGGGACTCGCTTACGCATTTGTTCGGCAGCGTTTCGCTGCCTCAGGCGTACCTTGTAAACGCCTATCCTCCTCTCCCCCTTTCCTTGTGTCTCGCCCGGCGGCCGGGCTTAGCTCCGCCATCCGGCCGGGCATAGCCTTCTTCTGTGCAGTTTGGAGAGCTTGTTCACGGCGCCAGAGTGAACTTCCTTAGTTTCCGCTGGTTGTATGTTCCACCCGGCGGCCGGGCTTTGCTCCGCCATCCGGTGGGACTAGTCTCAGAGTGTACTTCCCCAAGTGTCCGCAGGTTGCAGGTTCCACCCGGCGGCCGGGCTTAGCTCCGCCATCCGGTGGGATTAGTCTTACCTGTTGCTGCTCGAGTATTTGTGTACTACACCTGACGGCCGGGTTTGTGCTCCGCTGTCCGGTGTCGGTGCATTCCCCATTTATTATTTTCTTAGTTAGTCAGTTAGGTTGCTCCCTTACTATTTCCTGTCCCTATCCTGTTTCCACGTTGTCCTTCACGTTCCCTGTTTCCAGAACATCCGCCATTAAAGCTGAACTTATACTGGAAACCCCCTTTCCTTGGTATTTGGTGGCACTCTTGCGTGGATCAGGGTGGGTGCATATTCCACACTACAGGGAATCACGGTAAGAGCGCACATGCGCTACCAATCTTTCTTCAGTACTAGTGATACATGTGGATGGATTATATATGTTCCGCTTTGGTTCTCATAGATGGTGATACACTTCGTAAAACATCTGCAGAAGAGTTGGGCGGAAGGTTCATTATATGCCAGACAGTAGTGAAAGTGTCTTCGAAGGCTGGTCCATTATAGTTGAAGTAAGAAGGGGTTATCTAGGCCATTATTGTACCATACACCATCTCACCTGCAAGTGCTCAACAGCCTATTGTGTCATCCCTATCATAGCTCCAGACGCTGTGCCTTTGTTTCCACCTTCACCTGTTATATCAGCGACATATTAAGAACCAAGTGGTACGTGATATGTTTGTGTATTTGTACATTGGTATATTCTAGTTATTGGATTAGAGCTAGAGTGTTTTACTTACTCTTGTCATTGCAGCCTACCTGTTTGCCGGTTCCTTTCATTGAAGCACCATCGCATTCACTACTGGAGAGTACCATCAATTATCATTGTCTTCCCCCATCTTTCCTTGTTTTGTTTCCCTGTTTTCCCCTGGCGTGTCTCTCGTACTCTAGTGCTTGATAGAGTCGGAAGACCGTAGGGGAAGGCTGCAGATTACTCTTCAGATTCCTGACGCTCCTGTGGAACCAGCCTGCAATCCTTACAGAGGGAACAACTTTTTGTCTGCAGTGAGATATACAGCAGCACATAAGACACCTAAAAACACATATAATCTAAGATCAGAGGCGTCAAACTACATGAATGATTACAAAGAAGTAATTCTGAAAATGTGGAATGCAAATACTTGAAGGTTATGATTGCTATGAAGATTTAATTTAATGCTGTAAAAGACAGTATTCAGTATTCCTAAAAAATATGCAGATTTTAAGTGATGAGATTCAATCCAAAGAAGCAATTGCTGCAGAGGTAGCTAAGGAAAGTTCTCAAAGCAGCCAAAGTTCCGCACCTCTTAGTCAAGATCCTCTTGTAACAACTATAATTTAAAATGAAGCTGCAATACCAATAAAGGAGGTGGAAACTGCAATGGAAGGAGCTAGACAGGAACTAACGTTTGGGAACAGTGAGTTGCACAACTCAACAACAAAAAGAAATACATTTATATAGAAGTAAAAGAGAAAGTAGAACAACAAAGAATGCAGCTGTTCTTCCTTTACACAAATTCTGTTACACATTAGTGGTCAAGCTGGCACTGGGAAAAACGTTTTATTTAAAGTGCTGTCCGCTTACCTACAGAGGACAACACAATCAAATTTGTCTTGTGTAGTGACAGCACCAGCAGTATTAGCTGTACACAATATTAAAGGAATTACTTTACATTGACTACTAATGCTACCTGTGAAACATGACAATAAACTGGAATACCAGACGTTATATGGTGAAGCATGTCAGGAGATGGCAAGAGATTTGAAGAAAATTAAGCTTTTGATCATTGATGAGGTAATCATGGTCTCAAACTTAATGTTTGTTTAATTCATTTACAAATACAACACATTTTAAGAACAGAGTATGGTGTTCTCTTTGGAGGAAAGCATTACATTTTTAATTGTGTTTGGTGGCCTCCTGCAGTTCTCAACAAGATGCACAAAGGTCTTATATTGGTTATCTTGGACTTTTGGAAGCAGAATAAGTGAATATTGATGAGTTATTTGGTCTAAGTTACAAATGGGATCATGATTCTATGTATTGCTCTTTTTCACCTACTACTAATATAAAATATAAAAGGTTAATCTATTTAACATTACATGAATTAATAACTGTTCCCTTTGACAACCTGTTGAGAAAAGAAAACCAGAACATGACTTGCCAAATTTGTATATCTGATTGTATGTCTTCATTACAGATACACGGAAGTGGTAAACACATTATATTTACCCTTTAACAATGTAGAGAAGATAGGTCAAAAATAGAAACTGAAATTTCTGTCTTTAAAAGCTGGACAAATTTCACTTTCTGGAAGAATGTGCACAACACTAGCTATAATATTTCATGAAGGAGTACATATAACTCCAGGACACTACACTGTGTACTTAAAAACTCTAAGTGGATAGAGGGAATACAATGACAGTAACCTGACATTTAAACAAACTGCCTTTTAAACTTCCAGTTCAGTTCATAAACTTTATTTCGATTTTGAAAACATCACAAAAGATGAAGCAACATAAACATGGAAGTCAAATAGAAAAATCCAGCATGTTTCTAAAACAAGAAAATTGTATATTATCTTGAGTAAAAACGAGCACCCTGGAATTTCATCATAATACAATAAATAGGTTAAAAAGCTCTAAAACACACCCATGCAAGGCAGCCACGTGGGGAATCAGCCTTCAGGCTTTAGGTTACAAAGGGAGACATCGATACAATACACTAAATTGCATAAAGCTAATTTGGGAGAACAAAGCTACAGGACATAACATGGACAATTGCCTATGCCTCCTTTCATTCCATCAAATCACCACACACAACCCAGGAACTTTGCTACAGCAATCACAGTAGGCCCATCCACTGTAGTTTTAAAGATCCTAAGAGCCTCGCTGCTGAGCCTAGTCCCCAGGTTTGAACATATGGGTTTCAACCATCTGGATCTGGGTTTACAGTAAACTGGGCAAGCAAAGAAAATATGGCCCAGTGTTTCAGTCATGTCGGGACAGAAGGGGCATTTGCTATTTTTTGTATTACACCATTTAGCAATGAAAACATTTGTAGGGAGTGTTCCCACCCAAAACTGATGGAATAATTTCCTGTCACGAGTCGAGGAGATTAAATCCCAATACCTCTCATATTTGGGTTCGTGCTTACTGTCAAGGAATACTTTAGACAGAGTAGGACTAGAGGAAGCTGCAAAACGCTTCGTAATTATCAAGTTCCAGTAGGCTGCCTTTAGCTCGGTTTTGGTTGGGAATGTGCTTCTGACTGGGGAGGTCCACAAATGGCTCATCCCCATCTCGCAAAGTATATTTTTGACACACCTAAACCACACGATTTTCCTGTTTAAATCTAGATCCCTAAGTTCTAAAAGAGCCAGGGCATAGTGTGAAAGCTCAGGAGTCACCCAAAGCCTTCTCCAATATGCTACTGGCCTGTACTGTGCCACATCCCTGATCGAGTGACATCCCAAATCTAAATATAGGGGTACTAGTGGGGTTGACTGAAGGAGGCCAATTATAGATCTTAGGAATTTATTCTGAGCCACCACTAGGGAATCCAGGTTGGCATATCCCCACAGCTCTGCCCCGTATAAGATTGAAGCGCCAATTTTGGTATTATAAATATGTAGCACGGGAGCTATGGGTTTGGTGTGTGAAAGTCTCTGCTCCTTGAGCAGAGCGCCCGAGAGTTGAGCGTGCCTAACAGTAAGGCAATCTATTTGGGGCTTCCAACTTTGTTTTCTATCTATTGTTACCCCCACGTTGGAAAAAATCTCTGTTTGTTCCATGACACCTCCCTTCATTCTAACATCGCCGATGACATTTTTGGAGTTGTGTAGGACCATGTACTTGTTTTATCCACGTTGACAATAAGATCGTGGTCCTCACAGAACTCCTCAAATCTTGTAAGGGCACGTTGGAGGCCCTGTCTCGTCTTGGAAAGAATAAGAGTGTCATCGGCGAACATAAGAAGCGGGATCTTGGTCCCAACTAATAACGGAGCATCTGTGGGGAAATCCTCAAAATATTGCACTACCCCATTAATATTGCCCCCGCGTCCCATCTCACCTGAGCGTAATTGTCGGCATGTAACTTAATCACAAACGCCAGGATATCCAGCGGCATGCCTAACTTTAAAAGAGTACGCCACATCTTGGTGCGTTGGACTAAATCTAATGCCGACTTGAGGTCCACAAAGGCTGCGTAAATGGTACCTCTCCCTAGAATTACAGTGCGCCAATATAGAAGAATAAATCTTAGGACCTGGTCTAGTGTGCTGGTACTTGGCCGAAACCTTGCCTGAAGATGGGAGAGGATAACACATTCCTCCATCCAAGCCTGGATTCTACCAAGCATTACCCTTGCCAACACCTTTTGGATGCAGTCAATAAGGCTTATGGGCCTGTAATTTCCCGGTAGAAAACGATCCCTTTTTTTGAAAACAGGGAGTATTACTGCTCCTGCCCAAGGGCTGGGCATCGGGGCTCCCTTAGCGATAGCGTTCACTAGGAGCCGAATATATAATGCCCAGGTGTCTATATCTTGGAGGAACAAGTCAGCAGGGATGCAATCAAGCCCGGGAGCCCTGCCTTTTAAAACCAGGAGAAGAGCTTTTTCCACTTCTTTCTTTGTTATATGTAAAGTTAGGGTGGGACACGGCATTACAAACAGATCATGAGCATCTGCATCACCTGCGAACTGGCCTTTATAGTGTGAGACCCACTGATCTGGCTCCACATGGTTCATGGGTACTTTACTAGAGGACCCGCTCCCCCACTTCACCATGTGCCAAAAGGCCATGATGTCTCTCCCAGAACATGCTTTAAGAAGATCAGCCCAGTGTTGTTCATCCCAGTCCCTTTTGGCATGGGGATTGTGCAAGCTGGTATGCAGACCTATTCTCTCTTATGGATTCCTTACCTATAGTCCTAATTGCTGCCGCTAGGCTTCTATATGCTGTGCGGCAAGAGAAATTGTACCAAGCAGCAGACTTATAGCATGGGTGACTGGTCGTTTTTCTATTTTTAGTGGTAAAAATACTTTTAAGCTTACTAAAAAGGTCCTCATGAACCTGCACAGCTCTAAGATTCTATTCTTCCTGCACAGCATCGCTCTGAAGAATGTCTATGGCGTTAGCTACCAACCTACACATTTGGTTCAAGGGCTCAACTTTGTTAGCCACGTTTGCCCATTTGACTCTGCGTGTATCATTAGTCATTTGGGCGGCTACAAAGTCTACACGTGGTACCAACCTTTCTCCACAAAATGGGTGCAAAGAACATAAAGAGAGTAATAAAGGGTTATGGTCACTTTCTGGTCGGTCGCAGACCACCATGTCTAATAAATTGGGCCAAAACTCCTTGTTGAGCATAAAAAAGTCTATACGACTAGTACGTTGCCCACTATTATATGTGGGCATCCCATGTTTGTCGGATCTAGTTCTCCCGTTAACTGCTCTCACCCCTTGTTCTAGGCAAAACACATTTAGTTGTAATGCTGCGCTAGACCATTTTTTTATTGCAGGAAGATCCAATGGAGGAATCAACCACTGTTCATCCTCTTCTATGCTAAAATTCATATCCTGAATGTCCAGGGGTTCGAATGTACAATTAAAATCACCAACTATTAATATATTGCTGTGACCTCTTTGATTTGATAAAAGGGCATCTAAAAGTGCTACCGTATTTGAGGCTTTCCCACCTTGCAAGCCCCTAGAATAAACATTAATGAGTAGCAAATCAGGAAAATGTCCCTGGTGTATCCTGATAATAAGAATGTCCCTACAGACAATATGGATCTCCTTGAACTTGTGTTGGTGACACTGCCTGACCCAGGTTGTCAGTCCCCCTTTGTGTCTGCCGTGCTGACCCTTTTCAGCAGCTTCAGAAAAGTTAAAATAACCTAGGCGGAATACCTGGTCGACGGCCCATGTCTCTTGAAAATCTTGCTCCTCAATGAATGTAGACCATTCAGTGGAGGCTGTTTTATTTACAAGCCCGCGATATTCCAAGAAGCTAATTTTGGGCCCACAGTATCATCACTGGAATCACTGTGTCTTAGCTGCGGGCATAAGCTACACCTTGCCACAGGAGATTTAACCCCTTTGACATTGGAATTATCTGTGGGTGCCTTGCCATAGACATGCTCCCTGCCACTTCCAGGCAAACCTAAATTTGTTCCAAATTTTGACCCATTTAGTGTGTATGATGGAGAAATATCACTTATGGTAAGACCTAGTACATGGTCGCCCTCTCCTAAGTCTACCATTGGGGGAAGGGTCTTTTTGAGAGCAGATGAACGACTCAGTCAGTCAATTTCTTCCAGATTTGAGAAAAGCTCAAATCTGTTGTGAGTAGGTACATTATAATCATATAGACCCGGAGCATGGGGTATGTCCCTGTAATCTCCCCTTCCAGTCATTTGAGTAGGGACATTTTGATAGAAAAAACCCAATGGTAAGATACTAATACTGTCCCTACTTAAATGCCTTGTCCCAGCCCTATCCAAAATCGTTTTCACAATCAGTGGAGACCCAAAAATCAACACAACACAATCTCGATTTCAATGATTTCCCTACCCATGGAATTCTACGGATCATTTTAAATTCCTGGAATAAGTGGCTACCCAGTCCTGCTCTGTTGTTAAACAAATGGAGGGCCTTGTTCCTAAGTGATAACCAGTGTCTCCCGGTGCCAGATGGTAAAATTGGCACGTTGGATAGTATGATAGTGTATGGTGTTGCTTCACGAGGTAAATTAAGGGAATCACATGGGCTCTCCAAACCACCCCGGGCCGTCCCTCTATCTTGACCCCCAGTTAATTCCCTCGTGGGGCCAGCCTTTGCCACGGTGGCAAGCATACTACGGGGATTTACAGAGGGAGCTTGTGCAACAATATTTGAGCTAGTACCAGCTTTGATAGTGGGTGATTGTGTTACATGTGCTGATACCAATCCAGATCCGTTGGGGCCACCAGAGGTTCCATTACATGATGTAGGTTTTGAAGGAAAAAGGTGTTGCTCAATTTTGATCAATCTTGAGTCAATGCCTGACAGTTTGGTTAATAGGGGATCAAGCATTGCTGCAAGTTTTTCTTCCAATTTGGCTAGAATGTGGTCTTCGAAGTCACTAGACACCTGTCGAAAATGGACCTGTGCTCTGTTGTCTATTGGGCTGGAAGTGCTTGCATACACCCACATATGAGCAGCCTTTGTTACCGCGAGCCACCCCTCTTGTTTTTGCCACTTTACTGGCCTGGTGTGCTGTTAGGGGCAGTGCACCCACTTTTCTTTTCTTTGCTGTAATGGCACCCTCCCTTTCCTTTACCTGCACTGATCGTTGCTGGCGTGTGACAATCTTAGCCGGAGGGCAGGGGGTAGGAATAGGGACGCTAACTGAGTTGGATGGATCGTTAGCTTGAGATACTGGGGACGTTGGAGCCACTTGCGGCATGCAGTCAATAGATGGATTCGGAATTAACAAGGGTCCAACTAGGGGAACTTCAGTAGAGGCTCGACGTGGATCTAAAGAGAGTCTCCTTTGGGTGAGCTCAATTTCGTGTATTAGAATAGACTCAGCCCGCATGAGAAACGCATCAAGTGTTCCTGCGACCCCTGACCCCCCCACCCCCTTGCGATTACCCTTGCTCCTGACTAGTTGCTTTCAATATAATACAAATACTAGAAGTGAAGATATCTGTAGTGCAACAGTTAATACTAAAGTTTCAAATCCACTGACCAATTCCTTGTAGCCACTGAACGACCAAAGAAAGAGGGGTGGCCTTGCCTCCTCCTGGCTCCCACGGGCGCAGACGGGCCCGCTCACGCGCCTCCCGTGCTGCAGGAGCTCTAGAGCATTTTTAAACCCCTCCTGGTGCTTGGCGATGACGCTGCTGACAGGCGCCGGTAGGGGATGCTGGGATTTGTGGTCCCCAGCACCCGCGTCCTGGTTGGTGGAGCGTGGCAACCGGAACAACAATACTGGCGTTGCAGTCCCAGGGACTGGTTTCTGGTAGGCAGATGCTTTTCCGCAGAGGGAAATGCCCGGGAGATTCAGGTAATGGTATCATGATTCTATGTATTGCTCTTTTTCACCTACTACTAATATAACTTATAAAAGGTTAATCTATTTAACATTACAGGAATTAATAACTGTTCCATTTGACAACCTGTTAGGAAAAGAAAACCAGAACATGACTTGCCAAATTTGTAGATTTGATTGTATGTCTTCATTACAGATACACGGAAGTGGTAAACATATTATATTTACCTTTCAACAATGTAGAGAAGATAGATCAAAAATAGAAGCTGACATTTCTATCTTTAAAAGCTGGACAAATTTCAATTTCTGGAAGAATGTGCACAACACTAGCTGAAATATTTCATGAAGGAGTACAAATAACTCCAGGACACTACACTGTATACTTAAAAACTCTAAGCGGATGGAGGGAATACAATGACAGTAACCTGACATTTAAACAAACTGCCTTTTAAACTTCCAAATTCATAACTTTTGTTTTGCAACCAAAGTTCAAAGAAGGATTTCCTCTCTTTAAAAAGTGGTTGACTGTGTTGTACTGTATGGATTATTAGTCTTTAAGACATCATTCGGCATAGTAAGGGTAATGTCTTCAAAATAGACTTGTACATATGGATATATATGTTACATCTATTTTCATACATAGACTACTTAAATATCATATGGGTTTTGTTTGTTTTATATGGTCATTAACAGCAGTTGAGTAGGTACAAGTGAAATTAATTTTTAACGGTTTGTAGTGAGTGCATGCATAGTATGATATATTTACAGTGCTTTACTCTGCAAGTCTGGTATTTTTTTCTACAATCTAGGTGATTGTTTTTTCCCCCGTATTCAACGATGAAACTTCATAAAGCACATTGTTTAAGGTGTACAGGCATGAAACCTGAGAACAGCAAAAACATTAAAATGACATGTTTAAGATACATGTTTAATTGCTTTAGAGATTTGCAGCTCTGTAATTTTTTTTATTAACAAAACTATGTATATTGCAGTTTCCTAAACTTTTCTATATAAATCTAAATCATGTAACATTAAATTACTTTTATGTTTTCTCTCTTTTATCACAGATCCAAGGGATGATTTATTGCAGTACTGTAGGTACCTAATGATTTGCTCACCTTTACAGTAAGAAAAAAGGAAAAGAATTAACAAAAGAAGACGCTATTTCTTCAACAAGAAAATAACGTACTCGTATTTTCCAATGGCATCTTGGCGCAACCACTATTTGAACTTCAATGCTGGTTGATTGTTTTAATTTTTAGACATGGTTGGCTGATGGTATATCTTCCTGCTTCTCCGCTACTTAAGGGAACTTCCAGTGTCTCTAACAAGTATAGCATTAGCATATGTCCTTGTGGTTTTACAATGAAACAAAACAAGCAAAATGGAATCAACAACAGTGTTCCAGACCTTCTCCAATATGGTGATAAGGTCATTATTTTCTTTCAAAACAAGTTTTTAGCATTTATAACAGTGAACAACCATTTCTTTAAACTCTATGCAAGTTACTGCAAGGTGATATTTGCAGAAGGTTGGTTGGTCATAGATGACGATCACCTTATATCACTAGAAGCTGTTGCCTTCTCCTTCAGCATTATTAAATATGAACGTTCATGGTTGCTCTTGATGTGCTTCTACATCGAGGCTGTGTTGTAACTGTACTTTTTCCTAGTACCATTGGAAAGTTGTTTCACAAACAGCTTACATTCAATGAATTTAGTAGTGGTTTTCTACTCTGCAGATGGTACAACAAAATGTGGGTGTGGTTAAACAGGAACCAAAACAACTGATGCTTTAAGTTTTATTATTGAGTGGCTCTGTGAATTCAGCTGCATATCCTTAAATGTGCATAGTGATAAAACAGATCCTTTGACATTGAAATTTAAAAAGTTTTAAATATGTTATATTAGTAAGTTATAATCATTTTAAAATATGTATATAGAGTTATCCAAGTACTATGTAATTTATTAATGTTGTTCAATTGTTTTCTTCAAATAAATTTACTATTATTGTTTATATTTTGTTATTATTGTCATTCGTTTGTAATCTATTTTTCAACTCTACTGCATTGTTTCCTATCTTTTCAATGGTTGTTCCTCCTTTGATGTTATTGTGTTTGTGGTATTTACAATTCTTTGTAAGGTATTTTGCCAAAAATGTGATACTATCTCCTTTGCAGGCACACAATGATGTATACACTGGCACACCCAGTTAAAGAATGATGCATTAACCAATACACCCAAGTAATCTTTGAAGAATACACTAACACACCCAGGCACACATTTATGCATTCACTCACATATTCGTCTGCTCACTGATACACACAAGGAGACACTCAGGGAGTCAAACTTACACTGGCACGCTTCATTCTGTAATACACTCACACACTCATTCATACACAACCTAGCCCTAGCTGATACCTACACTGACATACTCATGCACACACCCATGTGGTCACAGAGTCACTCATACATAGACTCATACACCTGAGGACACACTAATATGCCCCTGCTGTTATGCTTTGACAGACTCATTCAGTCATGCATAAACTGAAACACCCTGTGATGCATTAATACATATAGTCAGGTCCCTGAAATCTGGCCAACAGTTATGGCATAAATAGTAAACAAAAGTACTTGCAACCGTTTAAAGCTCAAAAAAGAACCACTGGTGCCACAGTTATCAGTACAGAATCACAAAAATATTGTCAAAAAAACAAATTTTAATCTTAAAAATACATGATTTATTGAGTGCAATACATTATTCTGTACAAAAGTACCATAAGAACAGGTTAAAAACATACCATTTTCATAATCACATAAAAAAGGAAAAACAGGTTGTCGACGCAGCGTTTCGGTTTTTGGAATTTACACCTTCTTTAGGACAGTTTTTCTATATGATAAAAACCATACAATTAATTAACCTCATTTTAGCTCTTTGCACAATGTTCAGTTTACACAATAAAAACTTTCTATAAGAATCGTATCTAAACAGAAAGGTGATTTAAAAAAACCTTTTTACAGGCACTGTTGTTTGTCAAGGTTCAAGGCCATGGAGCAACATTTTTATCTAAAAGTCCATTAAACTCACATCTTTAGTCAGCACATCTGTAGGGAATACATCAGTGAATTACAGTTTAAAGTTTGGTCGCCTATATTCAATTGGCATTCACATTTATCCAATGTTAATCTGATTGCATACCTCCAGTAATTTGTATTTTACACAAGACACCACAGTGCATTGGAGCTCACACTTCCAGTTCTGGGGTCATGGAGTCTATTTCATCAATTATAGAAGATCAATATCCTTCTTGTTAAAAACAACCTTGGAAACAGAAGGGAAAAACCAAACTCAATATGCTGGTTTCAACATTCAAAATATATCATGCCTCCTTTTGCGGCTTTTTACCTTATGGTTTTCGAGTTTATACAGTATATATATGTACACTGGAGCCACCGTTGTCTCTATTTGGTAAACGATACTGCAAAAACAAATTAAGTTTACAAGTTGAGTTGAACGGGCCTCACTTCCTGGGATCTATTATACCCAAAGATCACTTCAAGTGACTTACCAATAAAAGTTATGAGGGCTGGAGTTACATGCGTGATTGGATCAGGGCATGTCTCATCGCGGCACAGATATCAAGGGATGTCCTCCTGCAGTTGTTTTTCAATTTACCATCTGTAATTAATATGAGGAACTATTTACTAGCTGTGTTTTTTAATATACTGTAGCATTCTGTTGCATAGCGCTTATAATCCTGTATATATATGACAGTCCCCCCTAGCTCTATTACCAAACACTCATGCCCTTAATCAAACTGTTTCTACTACATCGTTAAGTTGTTGCGTTACTCACTAATCTTATTTGATCTCACCTGGACGCTGCTGCTGTATTACCAGTCCAGGGTAAAAAGCAACCCATTTTATCATAGATGGTATTTATCAACGTATCCATTAGAATCTACCCGCCTATTGGACCCATGTTATTGAGAATATCTACTGTTTATATGAGAAGTTAAAAGCCACCATCCTTGAAGGGATCATATAGGAATTAGCACTTACTTACCTTTAATGAGTGTGGCATTAATCTCCAGTTAAGTTTTTTTCATACAGCCACTTAATTGCAAGCCGATATTTTATATGCAGCTTCACCGTCCCTAAGTCTTAATCAAATGATACAGTACCACATATTAATTAACATGATGTGTAGGATAGATCAAAAAAGGTTCAACATAATACCTTGAAAAGGCCATACAATGCTGGGATGGTAGGATTCACATTGTAGAGGAAATGATATTCCTCATCGCAAATAACCTCATCTTCTTTTGCTAGATATAACATTTTTAATCATACTCATCAGCTCTGTCCATTCGTTTCTATTGATTTCTGATAATGATCTTTGTTCTCTAAGAGAAAATACATTCTCCTATTATAGTGATCTATACTTATATACTATAATAGGAGAATGTATTTACTCTTAGAGAACAAAGCTCATTATCAGAAATCAAATAGAAACGAATGGACAGAGCTAAAAGAATGTTAGATCTAGCAAAAGAAGATGAGGTTATTTGCGATGAGGAATATAATTTCCTCTACAATGTGAATCCTACCATCCCAGCATTGTATGGCCTCCCCAAGGTGCACAAAAATCTACAGGACCCACCTATGAGGCCTATCGTATCCAGCATCAGCTCTTTAACTGAGCCCCTTAGTAAATACGCTGACGTATTTTTACAACCACTGGCGATTAAAGAAAAGGCATACATTAAAGATACCAGCCATCATTCAGAGAGTAGAGTGCCTAGATTTTAATCCTGATACTCAATTCTTGGTGACGCTCGATATCGAGGCGCTTTACACCAATATTCCCCAGGACAATACAATCAGTATGATAAAATCTCTGTTTAGCCATGATGATATTGATCTTAGTCCACATGAAACTTTTTTTTTCAAAAATATGTTCATTGAAATAATCAGTAGCAGACAATGTGCCAGACAGCGTAAAGACAAAGACTATAGCCACAGCAGAAATTCCCACGCACGGGAGAATGCATGCAAGGTGAAGATATGATTGGCGAAGCAAGCAACAATTAATAATGACATCAAACATCTGGCGGGGCGGGGTCCTGCTGAAAGGCAATAGACAGCATCAACTGCCAGATGTGAGGTCAGCTGGGAAGGCCACCCTCGAAGGAGCTCAACCTTACGTCATTCGTCAAGTCACCTGATGAGAGCGGTGGAGAGCTCTCCCCTGCGGCTGCTGTAGAAGGCATGGGGAAACTGGACACGTCTAGATGGCCCCTATGGGGGCTAGCAATGCATGTTGAAAAAGAACCCAACAAACACCCCCCTTCCTCCCCTTCCCCCCACCCCCCTCTTCCCATGGTGGCGGTGACAGTTACGGGAATCGGAGACACACAACGAGAAATAGAGCAAGACCGAGTGTTGAGATGACCGTTGACGTTGTGGTGCGTCTCACAGTTGGAACAGATGCAAAGCCCTAAGGGTGGGGGGGCAGACTGCTGATGGAAGGCCCCTTGATAGGAAAGTGACCAACGGGCCCTATTTGAAAGTGATGTTTTTAAAATCATCCCTGAAGATGTCTGCCATGCGTTCAAGACTTAGCAGCTGCCAAAGGCGGGCATGCCAGAGGGATAAAGCCGGGGCCTCCCTTTTATTCCAAGCTGCGGCCAGAGTGATCTTGGCTGCTCCAAGGCACAGCCACATAATCGCTTTGTCCGCCCGCGTCTGATAGAGTAAGGATGGGTCACGAAGCCCCAGAAGAACCCCCGCCATGTCCGTAGGGATGGGATAGCCCAACATCTCCTTCATGTGTGCTAAGATTTCTTCCCAGTAGGGTCGAATAGCAGGACAGTCCCACCAAATATGACGGAAATCCCCAAACTGCCCACAACCCCTTCAACACCTATTGGAAGTGGTGGGGAAGATCTGACGGAGTTTGGAAGGGTGTAGGTACCAGTCCATCATTGTCTTGAGGTGGGCTTCCCTGAGGGCTATGGAATGATTGAATTGGGTGGTGTCTGCCCATAGATGGGCCCATTCCTCCTCAGAGATGGGGCGTTGAAGGAGGTCCTCCCACATAGTCATTATCGGGGTCGTGGGGAGGCGGAGGTGTGAAGCAGCAGTGCGTAAATAAAGGAGATTACTCCTTTCATAGATGATGAGTTTGCGAGGAAAGCCTTAAATTTGGTCGGGGGACGTGTAGCGGCTTCCCTAACTGGGGGGTGAAGAGCCCAATGCATCAGTTGGGTGTAGTGTTAGGCCTCGGTTTCTGGTAGATGGAATTCATCCCGGCAGTCCTGGAAAGAGAGGGGCTCGCCATCCCGGAATAGGTGAATCAGAGCTAGACATCCACCCCGTTTCCAAGAGTCAAAGGGGCCTTCATGGAGGGCCAGGGGAAAGAGGGATGTGTGGTGTATCGGGGTATATGGGGACGGGAAAGTAGTCCACCTGTCATCGCCCGCAATTGTGTCCCATACCTTCAGTGTGGGGCGTGTGGGCGTGCTTAGATATGAGGTCAAAGGTCTGTCTCTGCGTGGTCGCCAGGCCAGGACCCATATGGTCCGACCCGTCACGCTGCCATCCATATGGAGCTAGTGCTTCTCGGAGTCCTTCTGGGACCACTCAACCAGAACCCGTAATTGGGCCGCTCTGTAATACAGCTGAATGTCCGGTAGTCCCACTCCCCCTTGAGTGCGGGGACGGCGAAGTAGTGAGAAGGAAAAGCGTGCTCTTCCACCCTGCCAGATAAAGCGTAGGAGCATGGTCTTGAGTTTCTGGAAGAAATCAGAGTCTAAGCTTATAGGGAGAGCCTGAAAGAGGTACAGGAGTTTAGGCAGCAGGGTCATTTTGATTGCGTGGCTACGGCCCAGCCAGGAGAGGAAGAATGGCTTCCACTTTGCTAGAAGCTTGAATTTGCACAAGCAGGGGGGAAAATTGGCTCAGAAGAGTCCCTGAAGCATTGGGGTTAGAGACACTCCTAAATATTGGAGGGACTCCGAGGCCCAGGCAAGCGATGTGGAAGATCGAAGCTGAGTCGCCCGTTCCACGGGGAGGGGGAGGTTAAGAATGAAAGACTTCCCAGAGTTGATCTTGAAGCCTGATAGAGATTTGAATTGTGTGAGCTCTGCATGTAGGCTAGGGAGAGAGCTCTCGGGTTCCGTAAGGGACAAAAGGACATCATCAGCGAAGAGGGAGATCTTGTGGAGGTTACCTGTGAACGGGATGCCCTGGATGGACGCGTTTTGCTGTATCGCTATCGCTAGGGGTTCGATGCAGAGGGCAAAAAGTAGGGGGGAGAGGGGGCAACCCTGCCTCGTCCCCCGAGAGTGCAGGAAGGAGTTTGAGCGCGCTCTATTGACCATCACTCTGGAGGTGGGGGCGTGGTAGTTCGCCTGGACCATGGCAATGAATTTGGCCGAAAAGCGGAAGGCAGACAATGTCCGGAAAAGTAAGGACCAGTTGACCCGGTCAAAGGCCTTCTCCGTGTCGAGGCCCACCAATACGGCTGGGATACGAAGCCTATTGGCCTTTTCTATAAGGTGGACTATATGGCGAGTGTTGTCGTGGGTCTGCCTCCCATTGATGAAGCCGGACTGGTCCGGATGGATGAGGAGCGGCATGAGGTCATGCAGGCGTTTGGCGAGGATAGACGAGTACAGCTTGGCATCTAAATTAAGCAGTGCAATTGGTCTATAAGAGGCACAGCACTGAGGGTCTTTCCCCGGCTTAGGTATGACCGAAATCACCGCCTCCTTCCTCGGCCATGGCGTTGAAGAGGGAGACCATATGTGAAGTGAGCTCAGGGGCAAATGTCTTGTAAAAGAGCGCCGTATAGCCATCGGGACCGGGGGCCTTGTTAGGCTTCAACGAGGAGACCGCCGTAGTAACCTCCTCCAGGGTAAAGGGGGCTGTAAGGAGCTCGTTCCATGCCACAGAGACCTGTGGGAGTGGAAGAGAGTCGAGAAATGTCTGTTGGGCGTCGGCATCTAGGGAGTACCCCGCATATAGGTTTTGATAAAAAGTACAGAACAGGGTCGCTTTCTCCTCATCTCTGTGAATAATTTGACCCGCCGGATTTACGATGCCACCTATATATTCTTTTCTCTTTTGGCCCGCAGCTGGCGTGCCAAGTGTCTGCCAATTTTGTTGCCCTGGGAATACGAGAGCTGCCGCAATTTCAGGAGGGTGAGCTCCGTCCTATTGGAGTAAATGGCCCGGAGCTTGCCTCTGAGTGCAGTAAGTTACCGCTGTTTTTGTCGCGTGGGGTCTGTTTTATGGGCTAGTTCTACGGCAGCAAGTTCTGTCTCCAGAGCCTCCCGTTCCTGGGCATGCTGTTTATTGAGCGCCGAGTTGAGGGCGATGCATTCGCCCTGAAGCACCGCCTTTAAAGTGTCCCAGTTGATAAACTCCGAGGTGTCCTCCGAGGGGTTATTCTCAAACAGCCTGATTCATCAATCTCCCGTTTTGCGAGCCCCTAATAGCGATTCATAACGAATCGCTATTAAGGACTTGCAAAACGGGATTCATGTAGGAATTGCATAAAGAAATGTGATTCCTACACATTCCTTATTTGCGATTAGCAAATTGCTAATCGCAAATAAGGAATAACTCCCCATTCATTCCTATGGGCCTAAAGGCTCATAGGAATGAATGGGGAGTCATTCCTTATTTGCGATTAGCAATTTGCTAATCGCAAATAAGATAGCGATTTCAAGGGTGTCAGGGGTGTCCAAAGGACACCCTGTAGAACCCCTGAAATGTAGTCTACATTGGAGTTGCACACACACATGTCCAAAGGACATGTGTGTGTAACATGCAAAAGAAAAAAATGCACTAAAGTGCATTAATCTATTTTTTCGCTATTTACCATGAAGTCAGACTTCGTGGTAAATAGCGGCCAAATATAGCGAAATCGCTATTTAAAATTGGTTGATGAATTGCATTTAAGGAATCTCTAATAGAGATTCCTTAAATGCAATTCCTCGCACAATAGCGATTTCTGTAATAGCGATTATTGCATTTGGGATGATGAATCCCAAATGCAATAATTGCGCTCGCAAAGGGCCAGATTCTCAGAATCTGGCCCTTTGCGAGCCGATTTTCGTTTCATGAATCAGGCTGAAAGAACCCAGCTATGGCGGTACGGAATTTGGTGCAGGACTCCCTGTCGCGTGCTAGAGAGGGCAGGAAGTACCATCTAGGGGCGGTCGGCGCAGGTCCCCGCCATGTTAGGCAGACCGAATAAAGGCTGTGGTCAGAAACCGAGAGTGGGAAAATCTTGGCCTCTTGTAGAGTACCCTGCAGAGACTGACTCATGAAAACATAATCTAGGCCGGATGTCCTGTGGACGTGGGAAAAAAAAGTGTAGTCTCGTGTCTGTGGGTAGAGTGCCCGCCAAGTGTCGAGAAGCCCCAATTCCTGGAAGTGTCGTCGTCTCTCCTCCGTAAACGTCCCCGCATCTGACCTCTGAGTGTGCGTGCTATCTAGCCCCTTATCCCAAATGAGATTGAAGTCACCCATTAGAAGAAGAGGTCCTTCAGCAAAGTCAGTTATTTTCCCCATGAGTGTGGAGAGAAAGGGTGACTGACTCGTGTTTGGGGCATAGAGCGCTACAAAAGTGAAAATCCTCCCTCTAAGGACCCCATTCACCATGATCCATCGGCCCTCCCTGTCCCCCTGAATCCCCAAAGTTTGGAATTGAATCGCTGCTCGGAAGAGCAGGGCCACCCCACGATGTTTGGTGGTAGCGGAGGACCGGTAAATAAGTGAAAATTGTTTATGCTTAAGGCGCAGTTCGTCTGCTCTAGCAAGGTGGGTTTCTTGCAAGGCAATCACATCCAGGTGGTGGTCTACAATGTACGTCCATACCTTGAGCCGCTTCTGCGGTGAGTTGAGGCCCTTAACATTCCAGGTGGCTATCGTGATAGGTGCCATAACGTTAAAGAAGAAGCAGCATTCCTAACAAGGCAGATGGGAACCCCACTAACCCAAATCTTGTCACCCTGTTTAAGTGGTTATCCTTACCCGCGTGTTGTCCCGTGCAGACTGAAAAAAAAGATGCCTCCCAATAAAAAGCCCGCCACCATGGAGGTCCAGGTTCTGTTCAGTTAGCCGGAGAACATCCTGCTGGAGCCGGTGGATGTCGCCCACAGCGTCTACATCGTGTTCCTCAAGGGTAGCCACTCTGTCCCCAATCTCGTCTACATTGCGCCTTACTTCTCGGAGGTCTGAGTCCAGCTGTGAGCAAAGCTCAGAGATATCATCTTTGATGGTGGCAAATAATTCCATCATGAAGGCCTTAGTGGCCGGTGTGTCATCATCCCCAGGTCGCCGTGACCTCTCCGTGGCTTTCGAGGTGGTGGGACCCCCGGGAGTCGTCGCTGTGTCCTTCGGAGGCTTGTCCTTCCTAATCCTGCCCGCTGCAATTTTGCCCCTGTCTCAAGGGGTGTCTGCGATAGAGTGACTCTATGGGTGCTGTTGTGGCCCCCCAGGCGTCGCGAGGTCAGGTGCTCATGGAGGGGGGGGGTGAGGAACCAAGGCCCCCCCCCAGCAGTGGACACAGGATCACCACGTAAAGGTGGGGGAAGCCGCGTTACCAGCTCCCTTGGGTGGACCCCTCCAGCTCTCAGTGTGGCCCTCAGTGCGCTGGGAATGGCAGTATGTGTTCCACAATTGCTCTGGGGGGAACCCCAGCGATCCCCAATCCTGCCACTAGTCCAGGCCATGCCGTCCGCCGAGCCACGGACCGATCTATCCCTCTCCTCCCAAGGCCGCCACCGCTCTCCTCACCTTTGAGTTGTTGTGGCCTATTAGTCCGCAGACCGCCCGGCAGGGATCCTTCCCAGAAGCGCAGCTGAGTGTGGGGAGGCCCCCAGGCCCTCTGTCTGCAGCGCACTGCTCGCCCGTCGATTCTCGGGCCGAAACCAGGCTCCCCGGGGGCCAGTTCAGGTGGGCTTCTCCCCACTGCTTGCTTTGTGGAGCTCACCCCTTCGGAGGCTGCTGGAGTGCACCGCCACCTGCCCTCCCTGGATCTCCGCAATGCTAGGCCCCAACTAGGCCGCAGCCCCTTGCTGTGGGGGAGGGGCAGGCCTCGAGGCGGAATCAATTCTGGAGAGCACCCACTCACTTCTGGGCGCCACTCGGTGTGTTCCCGCCGGCCGGGCTGCTGCTCCAGGTGGGTGTCTGGGCCTCCCGCGGGCCGCGGTAATGGCGGGCGGGGCCATCTCTGAGGGGCCTCCCGCCGGCTGCGGTAATGGCGGGCCGCCGCCTTTGTGTCTGCTCTCGGGACCGGCCCCCAACGATCCCTCGCTCCGTCTGGCTGCATATTGGGGCACCACCTGGCGGCTCTCGATGCAGGAGGTCCCCAGTTCAGCCGTCTCTGCTCACCGCTCGCTGTCTCCCCCACTCACGCGGCCAGGCCGCTCCGTAGCTCCTGGCCCGCAGGGCGGCGTGTCGCTATGGATCCGCTTCGAAGAAAGGGCACCGCCGGAGACTGGGCTGTCCAGGGCACCCGGGGACGCCGTTAGAAGGCACAGACGGGCACTAACTTGGGCTCGTAACAGAGCTATGCAAGTGGCGGCGCCGGAGAGACGGAGATCCGCGTCCTACTCTGCTGCTATCTTGGCCACGCCCCCAAATAAAACTTTTATTGTGGATTGTGTTACTATAGTACTTAAGAATAATATTTTTCTTTTTAACAAAGATTTTTATAGACAGGTCAAGGGCACCAGCATGGGAGCCACCTGTGCTCCCAGCCTGGCTTGTCTATATGTGGCACAATTTGAAGACATCAACATTTTTAACCCTATGGCCCCATTTTATGAAAATATTTCAGAGTGGTCAAGGTATATTGACGATGTGTTCTTTATCTGGACCGGAACCTTGGAAACCCGTAATGAGTTCATACAATGGCTAAATCTAGGAGACGCCAATCTTAATTTTACATCTCACTATGATAGAGAAAAATGTGAATTCCTGGATGTAATAATAAAACATGTTAATGGATCACTCAATGTAGAACTCTTTACGAAATCAACAGACAGAAATACGATGCTTCATTACACGAGTTACCACCCACCGTGCCAGAAGGATAATATCCTGTTTGGCCAATTTTTAAGATTGAAAAGAAACTGTACGAACATTAGGGACTTTGAAAAACATGCCAATAATTTGACAAAAAATGTTTAAATAGAGGATATCCAAAACTTATGGTTAAACATGCATATAAAAGAGCCAAATATTATAATAGGTAAAATTTACATTCCAAAAAACAAAATCAGGACACTGCCACTGTACAACCCTTCATATTTGTCACTAACTATATTACAGTTAGCAATAAAATTAAGAACATAATTAATAGAAACTTGCATTTGATTACTAATAAAAATAAGGAGAAAATCCCAAAACCAATGTTTTCGTTCAGACGAAATCAGACTATCAGAAATAATTTGGTTCACACATACAGAGAAACCAGGGAGAAAACCCAATTTAGTATTGATAGTGCCCTGCTACCCACTGGGACTTTTCCCTGTGGTGGTTGTTTAAACTGTGAGAACATCCTTAAAGGCCCATGCACTAACCATAATGGTGTCTCGCAGAAAATTAAGACTTTCATTAATTGCCGGACTAGAAATTTGGTTTATTTCATAAAATGCCCCTGTAATTTAGCTTACATTGGTGAAACATCGAGAGAAATTTGCTTCAGAATCAATTAACATAAATCAGCTTTTAGAACTAACAAAAAAGGAGCACCTTTAACTGATCATTGGGCTGAAGCACACCATAAAGATAATGATCTGAAAAGGTGTGGAGGTGCTGCAGATGAATAAAAGAGGCGGGGATATTAACAAAAAAAGGAAAAAACGTGAACAATACTATATGTCCCGTTTTAATACTGTAAGAATTGGGCTTAATAGTAAGGAAGATTGGGAACGTGTTCTGTAAATGTATTCTGTTCCTAATTTGAGTCATACTGAGCTACATTTTAATCTATGTCACGGAAGATTGCAGGCATGCGTCTGGTGACTTTCAATCTGTCTCATCCCTTCGGTACAGCTACACTTAAATGCTATGATATTCAATACCATAAACTTCTTTGTAGCTGCATGTTGATGCAAAAACCCATGCCGACTAACATGTGCCTTAACAAATTATAATATCTAATAATATCTTTTAAATAGCTTGTATGCTTATGTTGTCCTGCATAAGTCAATAGATCGTTCATATGTTATTATAAATAATGATAACTTAAGATAGATTCTTATCACTATTGGCTCTTAAATACTCGTCCTGTCCTCTGCGCAATATATGAGAAATAATGAGTTGATAATGGAGAGGAACCGATTATGAATTCTGAGTGGGCATGTAACAGTAACATTTCTCGGTAAGTAAATAATGAGTAAAGTATGGCCGTTATATGTTATGTTAAGTTATGTTATGTTATGTTAACATTTTGATTAAGCGCAACAGCTTGTGATGTATTCCTATAGGTTCTGTATCGATCCCCCTATTCCTGACCCTATTCTGGTTAAAAAGTTAACTAGCAGCCATCCGACGATGCAGAAAATCCCCATGATGCAGAAACCGTTATCTGATTAAGCCACACTACGGCACAGGAACGTGTTATCTGATTAGGTCATAACGCTTGCCATCTAATTAGACAAGCGATATTCCTCCAGCCCCTGATAAGGCATACGGAGTTCTCAAAACTAATCAAACCTATGACAACCTGGGAAAAACCCTGCGGCCATTGTTTTGATTTCATCGAGAACTTCAGCAAAAGAATGTGCTAACGACCAAGTCGTATGACATCCTTATTGACGTATCTATGTCCATCCTTACGTCAATCTCGGCACCTTAAAGGTATAAATATTACCGATATTGCCCTATGCAAACACACGCGGTGGTGACGAGATCGGAGCAGCCAGACTTGCCGAAGCCCAGAGCAGAGCAGACCCCGCTGGCGCAGCCCCGCCTTCCTGACGCGCTGAGAACGACACCCTGTTTTTCTCCTACCGAGAAATCCAGCTCCGGCGCTTCCGGGTAGCCCTCGCAGGCAGCCTGGAATATCGAGACCAGAGACGAGAGATACCATCCCTCATTCATCCTAGATTCCAAGTACAGAACTGAATAACCCCTCGCAGAGAATTCTTTAGTCAGTCACTTGGCAAAACAAACTTAACTTAAACTATAACTTTCTATCCCTGCCCACGTATTAGGCTTAGGTCAGGTACACGGGGTAGACGTAGTTAGAAACACCAGTTGAGTACGATTAGTCAAATGTATATGTGTATGTATCTATTTTATTCATTTTAAACCTTCATATGGCTTAGAAACCATATCAATGTTTTTACAGTATTATTTTATACTTCTGCTTTTATTGTATGCACTTTACTTAACCATAAGTATTGCGATAATATCGATCCATTTCTCTTGTACGAGAAAAGAGACTGATCAATAAATAACATCTTTTATTGAACACGCCCGTCTCTTCCTTTTCTCTACAATCTGGTGAGACTAAGAATGCACGTACTGACTGAGTAAAATAAGTCGTCTTTTGTTTTCACACGACTCTAGAGATACACTCTTGATTAGGGGAGAGCAAAGTTGTCATGTTCTATGATTGTCAGAAACTAAATCCCTTCTTGTCTATCCAGGGAGGTTCAACTCCTCCTTGCCTATTCGAGAAAGTTTCTAGTGAACTCTGAGCTAGCTGGCAAACCCAAAACTTTAAGTCTAATATCGACAGTAGTAGACCTAGTTAACGTCTGGTCTAGGCCTATACTATTGAAGGTATTATTCCAATGCGCAGAGCCTATTGGGATAATAGGAACTACACTACATGGCGCCCAACGCGTTTGGATAAGGCGATAAAACTAACATAAGACATTTAGAGTAACTCAGTCATGCTTTTTCACTCAGACCCCTTTTTCCCCATAATACTCCAAAGACGTCTGGAGTGGGTGAAAGGTCATATCCGCCAGACCTCGCAGGAGGGAACTCCTATGTAAGGTTCCTGGTTTAGTCAACGTTGAAGGATACACTGTTCCAAAATATTGTGCATCTAATCTTTGTTTCCATAAGAAACCTGATCTGCAAACAAAAGTAATAACCTTCCTGTCGGTTAAATGGTAGACAGTGATGAAGAAAGAGAGACAGTTAGAATAGCAACTGAACTCGCAGAAGCTGATACTGCCATGCAGGAAGCAGACCCGGGTATAATAATCATCCCGGTCAACACAAGAAAATCTATAACTTTAAAACTTATAGAAAATTGACTGACACCTAGAGGTGGCACAGTCATATTCGTAATTGAGTCACACGAATATCGGCAGACAGAGGTATTCTACACATGGATAAACTTTCCAGCAGCAAATGCTGTAACAAAGTACTTCCACTATTACAAAATAGAGGAACCTCCTGAAACGTACACTCCTTTCGAGGAGGTGGAAGTACCACTTAAATTTCAAGAGCACCTGCTCTTATTTAATGGCGCCCTAAAACACAATAATCACATCACCAGGCTCGGTCCCTTAGGTAGACCAGGAGCAACGTGGCCGGTCCTAGCCGGATACACACCACATCCAGACATCGAAAGAATGCCTGCACCAGAGCTTTTAACACAGCTAAAACAATTAATAAAAGTACATAGACAATTAGTCCAATATGTGATGCGGACTTCAACAATACAACCAGCAATTAAAATTCCACAGCTGACCCCTCACCAGGGGAACACAAATAAAATTACACCACAGAACATACAGTCCTGCCTAGGTAAAGTACTGGCTAAACGGGAACAAATACCATTCTGGCTAGCACAAAAAATCACCCAAATAGAGGCGGTGTTTCCAGACACCACTCCTGTGGATAAACACAGGATTCTGACTATCTGTCTTCCAATGGGAATCGCACCACACGTGGAGGACTGTGACACTTGGGGTACAGTCTTTGCTTCCATTTACACAAAAACACATGGTGTTCCATCCATCTCGGTAATACCAGATGTGCTAAAACAAATTCAAGACGAATACGGTCCAGAACCCGCTTTAACTCTTGGTATGAAATTACTAAAAGACTTCAAGCAGGTCTCGGCTATATTATTAGCCAATATAAAGGGAGAAGCAGCAAACGTGGCGATCCGCCAGAGGTTAAAAGAAACAGATATAGCAGACCAACCAGCTGAAATTGCCAGAATCATAGAAAAATCCTATGAGGAACTAGGTAGAGATAGTTTAGGTGGAATACCAGTAAAACCACAACTGATTGAAAGTCCAGAAAAAATATTTATTAAAAATAATCTAAACAGCCAAAAGAAGAGCTGGGATGGAAACAAACAATCCAATCCAAAAGAAAAGAGATTCCAGTCCAGAGGAAGGTCTCCTCGGCGGAGAGAAAGATCTCCGGACCAAGGACCCAAGTCTCCCCAAAGTGAGCCCTCTGGGAAAAGATATAACCTTAGAAATAGGGATAATATAAAAAAGCCTGATAGATATCAAGACATTGATACACGTCCCTCTCAATCTTTTCAGACTTCCTCGCAGAAATCGGAAAGAAGAGGACGATCAGAACAAAGAGAAGAGCACGCCAAGTCCAAAGACAAGGAACCTGCTCATCTAAAAAAGAAATTACAATTTCCAAAAAAGAAGGTAGCCAGCATTAAAATAGTTAACAATGCCGAGAATACTGAGGACACAACTGAAAAACGGAGAATGGGCTCAGACAATGCTAGACAGCGCAGCAGAAGTGAGCATAGCTCGCAAAGTCCTTATGAATCATCTGGAGACAGTGGACACGAATGAATATCTTCAAGTGGAAACTGCAGACACCAGAGTTAGCAAACCTCACAAAATATATGAAATAACTTTACGTATAGAAGGGGATAAGACTAGAAAAATAAGGGGACTATTTTGGGATAATCTCTCCAAGGGCTATGACATCCTTCTAGCTGAAAAAGACTGGCCACCAGAGTTTGTCAGGGATTGCCCTCATGGCGAAGAAATAATTATGCCTGCCTTCTCAAATCATATCCCAATTCATAAAAAATACACACTTGCTAGAAAGTGGGCAGTGGCTCAAGCTCCTGCTTTATATAAAAATCACGTAGGATGGGATGAGGACTCTCCTCCTCACAAAATCCAGTTAAAATCACAACCTACTGCACAAAGACAGTACCCAATTAAGCAAGAAGCTAAAAAACAGGTAAAAGAAATCCTAGATCAGCTAGAATACCAGGGGGTGATTGAAACTTGCACCTCACAAATGAACAACCCTTTGTTTCCGGTCTCCAAACCAGACAATTCATACCGTCTAGTTTTGGATTACCGACACCTTAACTCATGTTGCAAAACTTTTGCAGTGCAAAACTCGCATAGTGCTGCACTAATGAATAACATAGTGCGCAAAAAATACAAAACAACATTAGACATCTCTAATGGATTCTTTTGTCAAAACATAGCACCAGAGAGCAGATATTTGTCTGCGTTCTACGTTCTCAATAAATGGCACTCAAAAACAATTCTGTCGGTTAGCCCAGGGGTACAAGAACAGCCCGGGAGTATTCTCAGCGAGAGTAACAGAATTACTACAAACATATGATGACGAAGCATTATCTTATGTCGACAACATATACCTAACAGATGATGACTTGGATACTCACTTGAAGAGAGTGAACACCATAATACTTGGGTTCGCGGCAGAGGGTTACAAATTCAACTTTAAAAAATCCAGAATTGCCCATCTGACAGTCCTGTTCTTAGGATATGAATTATCAAGTGAAGGCAAAAGCCTGGCTGACAATTTCCTAGAGAAATGTGCCGTACTCCAAGCACCTAGAACACTAAAAAACCTACAGTCAATTCTAGGCTTCCTAAATTTCGGAAGAACATACATTGCAAATTACGCAGAAAGGGTCAAACCCCTTTATGATCTAATAAAACCAGATTTTAAAAGAACCAATTGGACTCAAACACACACAGAAATTCTGAGATCCTTACAAACAGACATGTTAATTAAAACAAAATTAGAAACACGTGATAACACACGCAATCTTGTGATTCGAGTCATCCCAGGAAGATGCGGATTCACATACCTGACCTCTAATGAGGGAGAAAAGGTACCAATTGCATTCAAATCACACTTGTAGACAGAAGCTGAAAAGAAATTCAGCATTAAAGAAAACATTGTTCATGCAGTTCAAACCGCAATAGCTAAAGAAAAAGATAAAGCTGACGGTAGACGTATCAGAGTCGGAACAGCAGAATCAGCCTTTGAGGCATTAACAACCCCGTGTAATTTACCAACCACAGCATTGAACCCAAAGTGGATACAATGGGTGAATTCAATTACAACGGACAAAGTATACACTACTTTGATCCTGAACTAAAGGAATTAAAAAATCTAGAATATGAAAGAACATTCCCTCTGCCAGCCGACATTCTGCCATTACGACAGTACGCTTGTGTAATCTATACAGACGGACAGGCTCAACCCTCCGTTTGGGGAGAACAAGCATATAACCCCACATGTGAGATTACAAAAGAAGTGTGGCGCGGAGGTAAATTAAAACCTCTATTAACAAAAACACACTCAGTAGAAACTAATTCAGAACAACAGACTGAAATAATAGCATTGAAAATGGCGCTAGATAATGCGGATCGCGAATTCCCGACACTCATAGTGTCCGATTCATATTACTGCGTCAAATCATATAACAATGATTTGCAGAGATGGATTCAAAACGGTTACAAAGATGACACAGGTGCACCAATAAAGCAAAAACTGCTTTGGGAACAAATAGTTCTGTTACAAAAAGAACTACCAAAGACTCACGTGACACACTCACTGAGTCATCAGCGTGATGGCGTTCACGTTGCAGGGAATTCATTGGCTGAGACAGCCACAGCGGTAGCAAGTGAATCGGCTTCCGTAGCTAGAAAAAAGCATACAATGAAAAACATTGACGGTGAAACAGTGCTGGCGGTGAAAACGTCATCAAAAGGCGACTGCTCCGCGCTACCGATCAATTATCCACTCAATTATACATACATAATCGATGCAAACTCCGTCCCTTTTGCTCGAATCCCTGGAGTGGGGGATAGAGTGATTCCAAACATGGACAGGAGAACTTTGTTAATTGTAGACGCACACATAGGCGAGGGTCTCAGACACCTCAAACTAAAAGATTCTCTGGAAGAACTACAGTCAGTGTACTGGTGGCCAGGCATGAGCCTGCAGCATGAAATTTTTGTAAAAAAATGCCCAAACTGCAACAGAGATCGCAGTGGCGAGAGAAACGGTATACTACCGTGGCGTTTCACTCCAGAAAGAATCAACAGTAAAAAGCAAAGCGTCCGATTGACATATACAGGCTAGTTTCCACTTATAATGTAGATCCTCAGCACTCGGCTGACGTCTGGACTGTTATACAAAGATTAGCAAGTCTAAATGGCATATACGCTAGGAACATGCTACGTTTGACCAATGTTTTCACATTAGCCCTCAAGCCTGTGGGGAAACATGGCCAAATGTGCATAGCACAGCGGGATTCTTCTCACTTCCTTCCTGAGGGATACGGGATGGTGTAAAGAAAAAACCAAGGCAGAAAGCAATCTATAACGGAAAAGGTATTAGGTTCGGGAGCTGGGTGGGTCAAACATCTAATAAGTGTCCAAAGTAGTATAAATAACCTGCCAAGAAATTCTCTGAAGGGACTCAGTCCGTACCAATTATTATTTGGAACTAGGATGTTAGTCTTAGACCTCGACAGTCAAACTTCAGTGGTGAAGGAAAAAAGCTTTGATATCAAAGATCGTTTGGCTATTTTACAGGACTTAAACGAAACAAGAAAAGACCTGAGCAACATAAAGTTGAAACAACAGCCAACAACCACTGAAGAACCACCACCTGTCCCAGCAAGACCTGTCTGGATTCCAAAAGTCGGGGATCTAGTCAGAGAAAAGATCGCGGTAAAGAAGGAATTTGGGCCTTCTTACAGAAAAGCAGTTCCTGTCTTGTCTATCAACGGGACAAGATCAGTTGTACTACCGCCGCTTGCTGGTAAAAAGGAGAACCGAGTTGTATCAATCGACCTGGTAAAACCACAATCATGTGGCCGATAACAAATAGTAGGCCAAGTGGATTCCCAATAAGTAGCAGAACACCAAGGTTTGCTACCAATACAGAGGTCCTAACTAAGAGGCTAATCACATTCGAAACGCCTACACAAGAACAACAAGGACTATGCAACAATGCAATGGAACTTAAACCTCTGAAAACCCAAATAAAAACATTTAGCAGAGACACACCAACCTACAATGAAGTAACAAACGAAAATGCAAGAAACAGTAATCCTGAAGCAATTGGAACAATTGACAGAACTGCATCCGGCTACTTCATAAACTTCGATGATTCCTCTGAAGGCTTCAGTGAATCAAAGACACAGCCATCAATAAAAACCTTTAAAGATAAAGCTAAAGAACTTTTGAAACATCTGAAAGAAACATATCTAATTTCTCCATGGATCGAATTTTGGGTGGGTTTTGGTGCATTTATCCTCATACTTTGGCTCATCATGATACTAACTTTGGGACGCTTCATTGAGGGAAAATATGCTAAAATGGACACAGCAAGTCAGAAAATCAACTTGATCCTCAAACCACACATCTTCACACGTCGAGAAAAGAGAACTTTCTTCAGTCAACTTCACAGCCAATCCTATACCGGGTGGGGTAGCATGGGACAACACTGGCTACGAAATCTATGGTCCGGTTGAAATCCTGAAATATCCCCACCAAATTAAGATCTCATTGAGTGACTTTGTAAAACCAAGCTCATTTGCTGATGATTGGGACTTCGAAAGTATAAATAATATGATGTCTGACCCAGTGATGTCTGCTAAATTTACCAAACATGATTATTTGCAGGGTTCGACAAATTATGATAGTATGTACTGTTACAACCACTATGGTAACCATTTTCTACATAAATCTGCACAACCTAGAAATGTTTTAAATTATAATCAATGGGAACATTGTGCAACCCCTCCAAAAGGAAGCTCAAGAACCTTTTATGACAAATATTCATACTTTTCAGGTTTTAACACAAGTAATGCTGAAACATTTTATTTCAAATTGTCAAATAAGACAGGGACTAAGACCATGATAACAAACACGAAATTGATATATTCAGACTCATTTTTTGAACAAATGAATACTTTTGGTTTTGATTATTGGGACAAAAATGTTGAAGTAAAAAGTGTTTGGGGTACAAAAGAATGGCAAGTACAAGGTATAGAATCTTTGTTTAGAGCCTGCATGATCCCAGAACAAATTATATATTTAAATGACACTGTTCAACAAACCACCTGTCTTGGCCTAGCCAAAATCAAAGACTTAAATAAACCGTCTATTCCAAAACCAACAATGTACAGCAATAACTCTACAGATGAGGAGATAGACGTAAACTATGTATTAAACCAAAACATAACACATCCTGATTGGAAACAGTGGTTGATCTGGCCCACAGATACTAATGACTGTCAAGACAGATTCCTGAACAAAACACAGGGGTTCAAATTGACCAGGCCAGACCCTAGATATCCCCAAAGACAACACCCAGGGATTATAACCACCTACAGTGTGGGCAAATTATGCCTTCAATGGCTACAAACTTCCACACTGGCAGAAATTAAGCAACACCTAACTTTACTTACTGATGGTGCTGACTTTCGTGATTTCATTATGGGACCACGCAAACAGCGTCAAAAACGTTTCATAGCAGCCTCTGTATATGCAGCATACAACGAGGCCTGGAAGGTGACTCAAATTGAAACAGCAGAAAGAATACGGGAAATTGACCGTATTAATTTGGAAAAATCGCTTTCTGTAGTGGACAATGGGTTAATGACTCTGTCCTCCAGAATTTTTTCTTTGGACAGCATTGTGTCTTCAGCAATCGACATAATATCGCAAGACTTACTGTTGTTACAACACGGTCAGTCTCAATTGCGTTCTATTGTACAGCTTGGCTGGACGTTACAAAATCTGCGTTCAGGCTATGTGCCTTGGCGTTTAATCAAAACAACGTCACTATTCAATATCTTTAACCTTACTGATAAACAAATCAGTATGGCACAGAAGGGTGCTGATTATACAATCTTGAGCATTGAGAAACTCGAAAGATTACCAGTGACAATGTCAGAACGACCTGTCAGTGAATGGATAATACATGGGATAATTAATATTCCAATATCAACCTTCAGGTTTCAATACTGCCAAAAATATATACAGGATGGCATGTACGAAAAATTAGGAAAAGGGTACATTAAAACAACACGGAACTTGCCCTATTCACATGCATGTGTCAGTAATAAAGGCCAGAAAGTGTTTCTTAGTGGCAATAATTGTGCAATGTCACTAAGCGGTACACTTCTGTGTAATGGAATTAGTTTGCATGGAGCCTGTGAAGGGAACTCAAATAACCTTTCATGTCACCAGCAAGGCGCACCTGCAACAGAGATAGAACCATTCTTTCAAAGACTCTACAATGGGAGTTACATTCTAATTGTAGATCGCAGATGTTGTAGTCTTATGCCCGGGACTCCTTATCTCGTAACTACGACAGCGAAGGTCAAGTGCTGTGGACACTCATTGTTCCCCAGCTCCTTTCCAGACAGGGAGGCAAGGGCATGGCCCAACTTGAAAATTACTTCTATTCGAATAGATACTTTAAGCAGAATGAAAACAGTGCTTCTTCAGACGCCGACCAGGCTCACGTCATCAAAAGAAACGTATGATCTCCTAGTCGCAAGGACGACTGCAGAGATTCACTCTTTGTTATCAACTAATTCCCCCATACATTTCGCAGGAATCCTGAATGAAATCTTAAATATTTCTGATACCAGTGGAGTCTCAAAGGTATTTAAGACAGTATTTTCGATGGCATTAACACCATTCAAAGCCATACTGGGTATTTTTCCAGATTTCGTCCATTCGATTTTTGGCGGACTTCCCCTCATTTAGGGACTAATTGCAGGAATCCTATTCTTGGTCCTAATATTTCGTTATGGCAAACCATGTCACAGACAAAACACCTGCGACAAGGGAAGAAACAATTCGAGCCATTGGATACCGGGACCGGATATCAAAAATCCTGGGACTATCCCGGCTTAGAGACCTGAACATGACTTGGTTTCTTTCATTTCGACCAATGTGGCATCGATGTGTTTTACCTGTATTAAGGTGCCTGCTATGCGGAGAAGAATGCGTGTTAGACACCTGTCTGACGCTACAATCGGATGCGCCAATGGTTGCAGAAACATTGTTGAGTCCAATAAAGGCTCATGCTTTGTGCTGCCCTCAACGGCTACCAATCCTGATGACGGCATTCGTGGAAGCTTCACCACTACGATTAAGGGGTAGTGAAGTTCAAGATGAAAGTAGCATCGATCAGGTACGACCTTCTGTCAGCAATCCAATTCATAACGTCAATGGAGACAATCATGCACACGAATGCATGGTTACACCTTTTTCCGAGTTAGTGGAACTCTCCCAGGAAGCTGTTGACAGCTTTTTCGACAGTCTAAATGATATGATGTTCTCACCAGAGCAGAAATAGAGACTTTTGAGCAAGCTCGCACACGGCGTTCCCTGAATTTGGCCTTCAACTAGAATAGCAAAATACCATGAACAATTTTCCCTCCAGTTCACGGACAGCAATTTTTTTTCAGCAGCCCCAGAATATTTTTACGAATTTTTCGGGACACTTATCTTCTGCTTAAAGTAAGAACTATTCTTAGAGAACTAAAAATTTCTATTTTTAGATACTTTATAGACATTAGCTGCCCGCTGGTATGTTCATAATTATTTTATTCTGTGATGGAATGGTCTCGAACCTTTTTTCTGTATTAAGAGCCATTTCATGTGTAAATTCTAATATACCAATTAGCAATAATGTATACAAATGCGTGATTACTTTAGCATTATTCTACAGCTTGAGTGCATATAATACATGTGACTTTTTCCGTATATTAGATAATTTCAAAATGCATTTATGTATTTTGGGGTGGTAAGGTATACACTATACTCTACAGTATGTTTTACTATGCCTAGATTAGTAAATATGTCCATAGTTAGCGTGGAGTGGGTGTGATGTATTCCTATAGGTTCTGTATCGATCCCCCTATTCCTGACCCTATTCTGGTTAAAAAGTTAACTAGCAGCCATCCGACGATGCAGAAAATCCCCATGATGCAGAAACCGTTATCTGATTAAGCCACACTACGGCACAGGAACGTGTTATCTGATTAGGTCATAACGCTTGCCATCTAATTAGACAAGCGATATTCCTCCAGCCCCTGATAAGGCATACGGAGTTCTCAAAACAAATCAAACCTATGACAACCTGGGAAAAACCCTGCGGCCATTGTTTTGATTTCATCGAGAACTTCAGCAAAAGAATGTGCTAACGACCAAGTCGTATGACATCCTTATTGACGTATCTATGTCCATCCTTACGTCAATCTCGGCACCTTAAAGGTATAAATATTACCGATATTGCCCTATGCAAACACACGCGGTGGTGACGAGATCGGAGCAGCCAGACTTGCCGAAGCCCAGAGCAGAGCAGACCCCGCTGGCGCATCCCCGCCTTCCTGACGCGCTGAGAACGACACGCTGTTTTTCTCCTGCCGAGAAATCCAGCTCCGGCGCTTCCGGGTAGCCCTCGCAGGCAGCCTGAAATATCGAGACCAGAGACGAGAGATACCATCCCTCATTCATCCTAGATTCCAGGTACAGAACTGAATAACCCCTCGCAGAGAATTCTTTAGTCAGTCACTTGGCAAAACAAACTTAACTTAAACTATAACTTTCTATCCCTGCCCACGTATTAGGCTTAGGTCAGGTACACGGGGTAGACGTAGTTAGAAACACCAGTTGAGTACGATTAGTCAAATGTATATGTGTATGTACCTATTTTATTCATTTTAAACCTTCATATGGCTTAGAAACCATATCAATGTTTTTACAGTATTATTTTATACTTCTGCTTTTATTGTATGCACTTTACTTAACCATAAGTATTGCGATAATATCGATCCATTTCTCTTGTACGAGAAAAGAGACTGATCAATAAATAACATCTTTTATTGAACACGCCCGTCTCTTCCTTTTCTCTACAATCTGGTGAGACTAAGAATGCACGTACTGACTGAGTAAAATAAGTCGTCTTTTGTTTTCACACGACTCTAGAGATACACTCTTGATTAGGGGAGAGCAAAGTTGTCATGTTCTATGGTTGTCAGAAACTAAATCCCTTCTTGTCTATCCAGGGAGGTTCAACTCCTCCTTGCCTATTCGAGAAAGTTTCTAGTGAACTCTGAGCTAGCTGGCAAACCCAAAACTTTAAGTCTAATATCGACAGTAGTAGACCTAGTTAACGTCTGGTCTAGGCCTATACTATTGAAGGTATTATTCCAATGCGCAGAGCCTATTGGGATAATAGGAACTACACTACAAGCTGCCCCAGCAAAGAGGCGTCCCAGCGCTGAGGATCCACAAGTACCATACCAATGGCGGAGAAAGAGCTGAGGCAGAATGTCCTAAGGAGAGGGGAACAGATGGGTCTTAACGGCTTTCCGGAAGGCGGACAGGTTTTCCAAGGAGCGAATATTCAATGGCAGGGAGTTCCAGAGCTTAGCTCCCAGAACCCTGAAGGAGCGACCGCCAATACGGCAGAGCTTTGTGCGGGGTACTATCACTAGGTGTTGGCCTAAAGAGCGCAGACTGCGCTGTGGCACATAAGGTGTTAGAAGCGGGCGCAGGAGTTCTGGGCATCTGCATTTGAGGATCTTGAATGCCAGGGTGAGGGTTTTAAATTGAATACGAGATTCAATGGGAAGCCAATGCAGCTTTCGAATGGTAGCTCTGACAGAGCATCTGCGGGGAAGACCCACCAAGGATCTTGCCGCCGAGTTCTGAACTCGTTGCAATCGCGCTATCTCAGCTTTGTTTGCGCCCAAAAATAAAACACTGGCATAGTCCAAGCGAGAAAGGATTGTGGATTGTACGATGAGTTGCCGGACTTTTGAGTCAAAAAATTTGAGTATCGGGTTAAGACTCCTCAGCAGGCCCACACAGGTAGCTGCCACTTTTTTTGGGCCAGGGACAGACTAATTTGCATACAGCCAGGTTCTGAAACTGGGATGGTGCAATGAGCTAAAAAACGGTGTTGGATCTAGCCCTGATCTCTTGACTGGGTGAGAGTACTCTGCTTAATTCAGAGACTCTGTCCATCACCACCCCTTGTTGTAAATAATGTTGTCCACCCTAAGCGTGGAAGGGTATACTCAGATGTGAGTCCCTTGCTCATTGCACCATCAGGATTCAAGCAAGCCGGGCCGAAGACGGCTGTAATGCCAGAAACCGGTCCCCGGAAGCTTGTTTCCTTCCCAGTGTAAGAATTGGCTTTTGTAGTCTGGTCTGCCCTGTTCCCATGATGCACTGGGCCAGGGACAGACTAATTTGCATACAGCCAGGTTCTGAAACTGGGATGGTGCAATGAGCTAAAAAACGGTGTTGGATCTAGCCCTGATCTCTTGACTGGGTGAGAGTACTCTGCTTAATTCAGAGACTCTGTCCATCACCACCCCTTGTTGTAAATAATGTTGTCCACCCTAAGCGTGGAAGGGTATACTCAGATGTGAGTCCCTTGCTCATTGCACCATCAGGATTCAAGCAAGCCGGGCCGAAGACGGCTGTAATGCCAGAAACCGGTCCCCGGAAGCTTGTTTCCTTCCCAGTGTAAGAATTGGCTTTTGTAGTCTGGTCTGCCCTGTTCCCATGATGCACTGGGCCAGGGACAGACTAATTTGCATACAGCCAGGTTCTGAAACTGGGATGGTGCAATGAGCTAAAAAACGGTGTTGGATCTAGCCCTGATCTCTTGACTGGGTGAGAGTACTCTGCTTAATTCAGAGACTCTGTCCATCACCACCCCTTGTTGTAAATAATGTTGTCCACCCTAAACGTGGAAGGGTATACTCAGATGTGAGTCCCTTGCTCATTGCACCATCAGGATTCAAGCAAGCCGGGCCGAAGACGGCTGTAATGCCAGAAACCGGTCCCCGGAAGCTTGTTTCCTTCCCAGTGTAAGAATTGGCTTTTGTAGTCTGGTCTGCCCTGTTCCCATGATGCACTGGGCCAGGGACAGACTAATTTGCATACAGCCAGGTTCTGAAACTGGGATGGTGCAATGAGCTAAAAAACGGTGTTGGATCTAGCCCTGATCTCTTGACTGGGTGAGAGTACTCTGCTTAATTCAGAGACTCTGTCCATCACCACCCCTTGTTGTAAATAATGTTGTCCACCCTAAGCGTGGAAGGGTATACTCAGATGTGAGTCCCTTGCTCATTGCACCATCAGGATTCAAGCAAGCCGGGCCGAAGACGGCTGTAATGCCAGAAACCGGTCCCCGGAAGCTTGTTTCCTTCCCAGTGTAAGAAATGGCTTTTGTAGTCTGGTCTGCCCTGTTCCCATGATGCACTGGGCCAGGGACAGACTAATTTGCATACAGCCAGGTTCTGAAACTGGGATGGTGCAATGAGCTAAAAAACGGTGTTGGATCTAGCCCTGATCTCTTGACTGGGTGAGAGTACTCTGCTTAATTCAGAGACTCTGTCCATCACCACCCCTTGTTGTAAATAATGTTGCCCACCCTAAGCGTGGAAGGGTATACTCAGATGTGAGTCCCTTGCTCATTGCACCATCAGGATTCAAGCAAGCCGGGCCGAAGACGGCTGTAATGCCAGAAACCGGTCCCCGGAAGCTTGTTTCCTTCCCAGTGTAAGAATTGGCTTTTGTAGTCTGGTCTGCCCTGTTCCCATGATGCACTGGGCCAGGGACAGACTAATTTGCATACAGCCAGGTTCTGAAACTGGGATGGTGCAATGAGCTAAAAAACGGTGTTGGATCTAGCCCTGATCTCTTGACTGGGTGAGAGTACTCTGCTTAATTCAGAGACTCTGTCCATCACCACCCCTTGTTGTAAATAATGTTGTCCACCCTAAGCGTGGAAGGGTATACTCAGATGTGAGTCCCTTGCTCATTGCACCATCAGGATTCAAGCAAGCCGGGCTGAAGACGGCTGTAATGCCAGAAACCGGTCCCCGGAAGCTTGTTTCCTTCCCAGTGTAAGAATTGGCTTTTGTAGTCTGGTCTGCCCTGTTCCCATGATGCACTGGGCCAGGGACAGACTAATTTGCATACAGCCAGGTTCTGAAACTGGGATGGTGCAATGAGCTAAAAAACGGTGTTGGATCTAGCCCTGATCTCTTGACTGGGTGAGAGTACTCTGCTTAATTCAGAGACTCTGTCCATCACCACCCCTTGTTGTAAATAATGTTGTCCACCCTAAGCGTGGAAGGGTATACTCAGATGTGAGTCCCTTGCTCATTGCACCATCAGGATTCAAGCAAGCCGGGCCGAAGACGGCTGTAATGCCAGAAACCGGTCCCCGGAAGCTTGTTTCCTTCCCAGTGTAAGAATTGGCTTTTGTAGTCTGGTCTGCCCTGTTCCCATGATGCACTGGGCCAGGGACAGACTAATTTGCATACAGCCAGGTTCTGAAACTGGGATGGTGCAATGAGCTAAAAAACGGTGTTGGATCTAGCCCTGATCTCTTGACTGGGTGAGAGTACTCTGCTTAATTCAGAGACTCTGTCCATCACCACCCCTTGTTGTAAATAATGTTGTCCACCCTAAGCGTGGAAGGGTATACTCAGATGTGAGTCCCTTGCTCATTGCACCATCAGGATTCAAGCAAGCCGGGCCGAAGACGGCTGTAATGCCAGAAACCGGTCCCCGGAAGCTTGTTTCCTTCCCAGTGTAAGAATTGGCTTTTGTAGTCTGGTCTGCCCTGTTCCCATGATGCACTGGGCCAGGGACAGACTAATTTGCATACAGCCAGGTTCTGAAACTGGGATGGTGCAATGAGCTAAAAAACGGTGTTGGATCTAGCCCTGATCTCTTGACTGGGTGAGAGTACTCTGCTTAATTCAGAGACTCTGTCCATCACCACCCCTTGTTGTAAATAACTTTTTTTGAGTGGGTCTGGAAGCTAAGCGAGGAGTCTATCCAGACTCCCAGGTTTTTGACTAATGATTTAGGCGGTGGAATGGTGCCCAAAGAAGAGGGCCACCAGTGCTCGTTCCAATAGCTGGTATTCCTCCCGACAAGCAGCACCTCCGTCTTACCTGCATTGAGCTGCAGGCAATTGTCCGTCATCCACTGGGCTACTGCAGCCAGCCCACTCCTGAATCTCGAGGCCGAAGTAGATGGTCCTTCGGTGAGAGTGATGACCAGCTGCGTGTCATCTGCATATGACACCAGCGTGAGGTCCCACTCCTTAGCCACTACCGCAAGTGGCTGCACGTAGAGATTAAAAAGGGATGGGGTAAGTGCAGAGCCCTGAGGGACTCCCTGGCCGATGGAATGGGACTGGGAGAGAAACGGGGGAGCCGACACCCGGAAGGATCTGTCCTTCAAGAATGAGCGGAACCATTCCAGGACAAGACTGGCAATCCCTACTGTCGCCAGACGATGTAGCAGAATGTCATGTGAGACCGTATCAAAGGCTGCGCTGAGATCTAACAGAATCAGCGCAGCACTCTGACCGGCATCGAGAATTGTCCGGAGGTGTTCGGTCATGGACAGGAGGGCAGACTCAGTACTGTGGCCCGCCTGAACCCGTTTTGTGATGGGTCTAGGATGGTATTTTGATGCATATATTGGGACAATACGTTGCTAACATGAGCCTCCGCAAGTTTAGACACCCATGGGAGCAACGAAATGGGCCTGAAGTTTTCTAGTTTGGAGGGGTCCAGAGTAGGCTTCTTGATAATGGGGGAAACCCATGCTTGTTTCCAGACGGTCGGGACATTGGCCGAAGAGAAGGAGAGATTAAGTATAGAGGCCAGGGATGGTAGAAAGTATTCAAAAGACTCAATGAATCGAGCCGGCCTCATGGGATCTGCAGGAGAGCCAGACTTGACTTTCCTGCAGAGTTTAGTTAAATCATTGTACGAGATTTCTGGTATAAGCGCCAATGTGGTGCCATTAATATTGGAATTAGTGGAGTTAAGTGGGTCAAAAGAGTGCTGCGGGAATGACATATATATTTTTTGCACTTTTTCTACAAAGAAAATGGCAAGGTCCTCGCACTGCTGCGCGGAGGTGATACTGGAGACAGGGGTTCTACTACTCTGCAGTTCTTGCGCCAATTTAAAGATACATTTGGTGGGGTTCGGGCTAGAGTTGATTTCTTCTGCATAAAAAGAAGCACGCGCGGAGCAAATAGCTTTGTGATAGAGTTTTTGTTTGGCCAGATAAAATGCTTTATTACTATCATTGTAGTCCTTTCTCCAGATTCGCTCGGCTTTTTTACAATCTTTCCGCATGGATCTCAAAGTATCATTATACCATGGGTTGGAGGGGGATCTGCGCCCCTTAGTACATTTAGCTGGAATGAGGGCATCTAATCCTCTGGTAATCCAGTCATGGAAGGCGGCGTATGCTATATTGACATCCATATTTGTCTCATAATGGAATGCTCCTAGAGTAGAGTGGAGGTCATTGGTTGTAAGTTTATGCCAGGGCCTCTTGAAGCGCTGGGTTGGCTCATCCTTGTTGAACATTTCCCTGACCATCATAGTAATTTTGATTAAATAGTGATCTGTCCATCCCATAGGTTTGGGCACATCTGTCCTAACCTCCGGGATATTAGTAAAGATCTTAAGAGATATCGCGGTTCTCTAAATAATCATTCGGCAGACTAGGAGCTGCCTTTGTTTATGGTATAAAACTTTGTCCATAACGCAGATGAGGACGGGGAACAATAAAGGTTGCGTGATAAAAATAGAAAAAAGCTTAAAAATACCATGTCATATACGTAAGCAATCATGTGACCACGGTCTGAATCTTCGCGATTACGTGACAATGTCCTCGCAAGTTTTGAAAAAAAGCGAAAGGACTTAAATAGTGCCGTAACCCAATGGTACGTTTCGACCATTATCGCCGGGACCTGTACACTTGGAGCAGGGAGGCCGCACTCTCGTTATTAGGTAAGGCCACATTATAGAGCAGTATGTTTGGCCCTATAACCTTTGTGATGCGCCTAGTTTAAACAGAGTAAGGCGATCTCACAAGCGGGTATTTAGGCGAGACGATGGTATTACGTTGAACCTTTTTTGATCTATCCTACACATCATGTTAGTTAATATGTGGTACTGTATCCTTTGATTAAGACTTAGGGACGGTGAAGCTGCATATAAAATATCGGCTTGCAATTAAGCGGATGTATGAAAAAAAACGTAACTGGAGATTAATGCCACACTCATAAAAGCTAAGTAAGTGCTAGTTCCTATATGATCCCTTCAAGGATGGTGGCTTTTAACTTCTCATATAAACATTAGATAATCTTAATAACATGGGTCCTATAGGCGGGGAGATTCTAATGGATACGTTGATAAATACCTGTCATATATATATATACTGAATTATAAGCGCTATGCAACAGAATGCTACAGTATATTAAAAAACACAGCTAGTAAATAGTTCCTCATATTACTTAAAGATGGTAAATTGAAATACCACTGCAGGAGGACATCCCTTGATATCTGTGCCACGATGAGACATGCCCTGATCCAATCACGCATGTAACTCCAGCCCTCATAACTTTTATTGGTAAGTCACTTGAAGTGATCTTTGGGTATAATAGATCCCAGGAAGTGAGGCCCGTTCAACTCACCTTGTAAACTTAATTTGTTTTTGCAGTATTGTTTACCAAATACAGACAACGGTGGCTCCAGTGTACATATATACACTGTATAAACTCGAAAACCATAAGGTAAAAAAGCCGCAAAAGGAGGCATGATATATTTTGAATGTTAAAACCAGCATATTGAGTTTGGTTTCTCCCTTCTGTTTCCAAGGTTGTTTTTAACAAGAAGGATATTGATCTTCTATAATTGATGAAATAGACTCCATGACCCCAGAACTGGAAGTGTGAGCTCCAATGCACTGTGGTGTCTTGTGTAAAATACAAATTCCTGGAGGTATGCAATCAGATTAACATTGTATAAATGTGAATGCCAATTGAATATAGGGTACCAAAATTTAAACTGTAATTCACTGATGTATTCCCTACAGATGTGCTGACTAAAGATGTGAGTCTAATGGACTTTTAGATAATAATTTTGCTCCGTAGCCTTGAACCTTGACAAACAACAGTGCCTGTAAAAAGGTTTTTTTAAATCACCTTTCTTTTTAGATACGATTCTTATAGAAAGTTTTTATTGTGTAAACTGAACATTGTGCAAAGAGCTAAAATGAGGTTAATTAATTGTATGTTTTTTATTATATAGAAAAACTGTCCTGAAGAAGGTGTAAATTCCAAAAACCGAAACGCTGCGTCGACAACCTGTTTTTCCTTTTTTATGTGATTATGAAAATGATATGTTTTTAACCTGTTCTTATGTACAGAATAATGTATTGCACTCAATAAATCATGTATTTTTAAGATAAAAATTTTTTTGGGTGATAATTTTTTTGTGATTCTGTACTGATAACTGTGGCACCATTGGTTCTTTTTTGAGCTTTAAACGGATGCAAGTACTTTTGTTTACTATTTATGCCATAACTGTTGGCCAGATTTCAGGGACCTGTCTGTTTCAAGCATTTTCCTCCTTGTCCCTCATTGGATTTCTAAGGAGACCTCCTTTTCTTTCTTGAAATTAATACATATAGTGACACACTCGTAGACAAACTGATGCATGGACTGACATGCCCGCAGACATACTGTTTCATACACTAACACCTACTGACACGCAGTGCCACATACACTGACCCATCCGTGGACACACTCTTTCATGCACTGACACATCCAAAGACACACTAAGCTATACACTGACACACCCAGGCATACATTCATTCATGTAGTGACGGACCCAAATATAAACAAGCAGGGACACACTTTTGCATACACTGACACAGCTAGATCCACAGTCCTACATACTGGCACACCCATGAACACACTCATTGAAACACTAATATAGCCAGGCACACACCTACGCATACTTTATGAAAAAAAAGGAGAGAGATTTTATACTTAGTAAACATTATTTAAAAAACTAAGTAAGTTATTTGAAAAAAAACAAAGGTTACAAAAATGTAATACTAATAAAATTAACATTTTAAAAACCATAGAAATTCATGAAAAAAACAAAGGTTACAGGGACGTTATAATTAGGAAATAGAATAGGCAAAACCTTAGAAATTCTATGAAAAAAACAAAGGTTACAGGAACGTTATAGTTATGAAATAGAATTTTTGTAAACTTCGAAATTCACTAAAATGTTATAGTTAGGCTGACATTTCCCTTGTACAAAACCAGAGAAATTCAGAAAGTTATAGTTAGTTGAGCTAACTATAATTTACGCCCTCGCAATACACTGCTTATGATTTCACATATTACATCACTCATGGCATGGTCAGTTACATCACTGATGACATCATCCAGTAATCGTAACTGTTTTCTAGAAGAAAGGATGATCCATCGAAAAAACAGGGGGGTCCCAAAACGCATTTTACCCAAGTTTTGTCGATGGGAATTTTTTTGTTTTTTTTAACACAACTACAGACCGAACCGCTATATGGAATTACACCAAATTTGGCAGAAAGCTAGATGTATATATATGGGCATCCAAAATCCTGCTGAAATCTAACTGAAATTTGATTGTGTGCCAACACTTCAACTAGGAAGTGCTAGCAGCCACCTGGGGACTCGGCTTGAAGTCAAGTCCCACAAAAGATGTAAAAAAAGAAAAGAAAAGGGGGCAGGGTAGAAATACTCTGACCCCGTAAGGCCAGAAAAGGCATTATTATTTTCGGTGGGATCCGTGGCTCCCGCCAAATGTTTTTTTTTTTTAATGAAGTGCTTCATTTCTAATTGGCCAATGGGGAATAGGGGCATTGTAGTAAATGAAGGCCCCCTCCTGAGGCTCATTGATGCCCTGGAGACCACTACCTAACCATGGCTTCTTACTCAGATAATACAGGGGAAGTCTGTATGGCCTCTCCCCACTGCCCTGGGGACCACCAACTCCCCGGGGCTTATATATTTACAAATGGGTGGGCCCCTTCGACCCCCCCAGCTCCAGGGATCACCACATCCCAGGGATTTAGGTTTAACAAATATGCTGCATGGATCCCCTGGAGCCCTGCGGGCCACCACCTCCCCAGGGCTATAATTTTAAGGAATGTGGGGGGCCGCTTGGACCCCCCTGCAGCCCCTTGGACTGCCACCTCCATGGGGCTTTTCTAAAATAGAATGCTTGGGGTGTGCTGCCCCCTGCAGCCCCAGGGACCACCACCTACCTGTGGGAAATAGAAGGGGGGCCTTGCGGCACCCCCTCCTGGAGCAATAGCTGGGCCAGGGGATGGGCAACCCGCAGGGCCCGCTCCTGCAATGTGCTTGGTTGCTCAGCCCAGGACATTGCAGTTTACTATGGCTTGCGCTGCTCCGCATTCAGCAAGCGATCTTGCTTGCTGACAGCAGAGCGTAATTGCTTTTGGACAGAGAGAGCTGGATGTTCATTAGCTCCCTCTGTCCAAAAGCAATGCCAGCTCTCACAGGACTAAGGGGGAGCTGGCAGGGACTGTGGGGCCATGAGGCTTCCTCCGAGGGTCCATCGGGGTCAAGTAAGTGCCCTGTGTGGAACTAGGGTACCCACAACAGAGGCCAGGCCCCAGGGGATATCGTCCCTGGGCTGACAGTGGCCAAGGATGTGGGCTACACAGCCTCCTCCCATTATTTAATAAAATATAAATAAATAGGCCGGGCCCTGGGGGATGGGGTCCCATAGGCGAAATCAGCTGGGGGGCAGCTAGATCCCCTCCCTTTTACTTAAAAAAAAAGAAAAAAAAGAAAAGACTAGGCCCAGTGAGATGGGGTCCCCAGGGCTGAAATCAGCCCGGGGAGGTTCCATAAAAAAACTAAAAACATGAAGTCCTGCCTCCTCTTCTCCACTACTCTGCAAATGCACCACCTGGTGCACAGACGATTGGGGAATGAAGTCCCCTTGGCTCCAGAACGTCCTTGAGGGCCAAGAAGACCTCTTGTTACACCCTTTAAGTCCCACATAGTGAGATTGCTGAGAGATCTTGAGAGGCCATGTGCCCTTTCTACACCACTCTGCAAACGCTCACCCTGGCACACTAATTTGCTGGGGAATGAATACGTTTACCATTGTGGCAATTTTGCCGCGGTGCGGGCGTTCTATTCTATTGCGCCAACAGATGTGCGCAGAACTCCCAAGGTAGTGCTCGCAAAAGCCGTTGGCAAACGGCCACACTAAACGGGATAAGTCCCCTTGCCTCCTGAGGGTCCTGTGGGCCCAACAGGCCCTCCTGTTATCTCCAGTAGGTCCCACATAGTGGTAATACTGAGAAGTGGTTAGAAGCCAAACCCCCTTTTCCCACCACTCTGCAAACATGCCTTCTGGCGCCCCACTAGTTGGGGGATGAAGCCCCCTTGAATGCTGTGGGTTCTTGGGGGCCAACAAGCCCTCCTGTTATCTCAAGTAAGTCCCTTGCTGAAAGGTCCAGAAGGTCCTTGAGGGCTAACAGGAAATCCTGTTACCTACAGTAAGACCCACACACTGAGATTACTAGGAGATCTTCAGACACCACGCCCTGTTTCTCCACCACTCTGCAAACACGCCTCCTGGCCAACTAACTTGTTGGGGGATTAAGTCTTCTTGCCTCCTGAGCGTCCTTGGGGCCAATAGGAGCTCCTGTTACCTCCAATAAGTACCACACAGTGAGATTCCTGAGAGGCGGTCATGCCACCATTCTACAAACGTGCCTTCTGGCACACTACTAGTTGGGGGATGAAGTCCCCTTGAATGCTGTGGGTCTTTGAGAGCCAACAAGCCCTCCTGTTATCCCCAGTAAGTCCCAAACAGTAGGATTTGTGAAAGGTTATCTGAGGCCATGACCCTTTCTCTACAAGTCTGCAAATGCACCTTCTGGTGCACTACTGGTTGGTGGATGAAGTCTCCTTGGCTGCTGAGGGTCCGTTGGGGCCAACAATTCCTCCTGTTATCGCCAGTAAATCCTGCACAACGGGATGGCTTAAAGGTCTTCGGAGGCCTTGACCCTTTCCTCCACCACTTTGCAAATGCACCTCCTGGTGCTCTAATGGTTGGGGGATGAAGTTCTCTTGGAAGCTACTGGTGCTTAGGGCCAAGAAGCCTTCCTGTTTCCTCTAGTAAGTGTGACACAGCAGGATTCGTGAGAGCTGGTTAGAGGCCCTGACCTCTTTTTCCAACTCTCTACAAACGCGACTACATGTTAAAAAACCATAGTAATTCACAAAGGTTACAGGGATGTTATAGGGGATGTTATAATTAGGAAATAGACTTTTAAAAAAAAAAAAGGTTACAGGGACGTTATAGTTAAGACTGACAGTTCACTCAAACAAAACCAGAGAAATTCTGCAATTATAGTTAGCTGAGCTAACTATAACTTACGCCCCACAATGCACTGCTTATGACCTCACATATTACATCACTCATGACATGGTCAGTGACATCCCTCATGAAATTACTGAAGACATCTCAAATGACATTACTGATGACAACAACCATACTTGCACAGCAACTCACTGATTCATAGAGCCACTCACATATCAACTCACCCATATAGCCACTAACACAACCACTAACTAACATATACAGCCACTCATGCACCTACTCACTGACCAATACAGCGACTCACACATTCAGTCATACAGATATACAGACACTTATACACCCACTCATACATCCATTCTGATACTTAGGGCCATATGTATCAAAAAAGTTTTGCGATTCTCAAATTGCGATTTTTAACGAATCGCAATTAGAGAATCGCAAAATGCAATGTATGTAGGATTTTCTAGAAATGTTGCGAATCCTACATATACGTTATTTGTGAATCCCAAGTTGAGATTCACAATTAAGGAATACCTTTCCATTCATTCCTATGGGCTAGGAGCCTAGCCCATAGGAATGAATGGGAAGACATTCTCAATTTGCGATTGCCAATTAGAGAATTCGCCAACGGGCCGATTCTGAGAATCTGCCCGTCTGCAAATGGGCTTGATACATATATCCCCATGGCCTCATGTCACCTATACAAATACTCAAATACCTACTGTGGTGTGTGGGCTTCAGCGGACCGGAATAACAAGCGGGGAGGCCAGATATAGTGCGCTATGGCTAGCTGTTTTTATTGTTGCCGAGTACAGGAGGTGATATGCAGTCTCTGGAATGGGGGACTCTGTATCCACGACGGTATCCGGATTGTATAGCACGTCAAACAGGAAAGTACAGTGGGCCGCTTCCCGCTGCTGGGCTGTGGTCGTCAGGGCGGTGTGCTCTCACCCTCTGCTGGGCTGGGTCGTCTGGTCCCGTGGACTACACCGATGGGCCTCGGAGGTTTGGGAAGAGAGAAAGTGCAGGGCCGTTAGTCCTTGACTCTCGTGTATTAACGTATACTACCACCTTCATCGGGATGTGGGGGGGGGTTACTGAAAGTGCGAAGGTGAGGAAGGGGCGGACGGGGAGGTGGAAGAGACAGACGATAGAGGGAAGGGGTGAGTAGAGTGTTCGAGGGGGTGAAAGGGGAACTATTTATCTATATACAGTGCTATAGTGCTCAGGGTAGTGAAGCTTTATACAATAATTACAACTATATTTACAAGGGACACACGGAGAAGGTTGACGGTTACTCACGTGGCCCGCCGCAACTCCCTGGTGAGTCGCGGCCGCTCTCCAGCCACCTCCTGAGGACTCCACCAGTCCTCAGACCACATGTCGCCGTCCTCCTCCTCTCCCTCTACTCGACTCTCCGACTCCTCGCTGCTCGCTCTCCGCTCCGGTTCCTTCCTTGCTGTCTCCTGCCACGAGTCCGCTGGTGGGAACCTCGTCTCCTGTGGACCGTCGGCTTTTCTGTCTTCCGGGTCGTAGCTGGGGGTGGGACTTCCGGGGTCATGGAGAACTGCTTCCGGTATCTCGTTTGTCGTGATTGGATCCTGTCGTACCTGCAGAGGATGAGAGAGGGGAGAAATCCTGGGGAAAGGGAACAAGGTGCATTCGGGGTTAGACACGTCGGACACCGCGCGAGGAGGTTTCCCCGCTGAGGTAGGGACCGTGACCTTTCCACTCCTACTCACTCACCCATACAGTCACTCATACATCCACTCACTCACCCATACAGTTTCTCACACATCCACTCACTTACTCATATACTAACACATATATTCACTCATCTATACAGTCACTAAGACAAGTACATACTCTCCTATACAACCTTTCTCACACTCAAGGATACAGCCACTCACACACCCATTCACTCACCCACACAAGCACTCACACACCCAAGTACTCACACACCCACTCACTCACACATACACCCACTTACACACACATTTATGCACCCATACATTCATTTATATACCCTGTCACTCACCCATGCAGACATTTATGTACCTGTTTAATCACCCAATCAGTCAATTATGCTCTCTCATTCACCATTTACAGCCACTGACACACCTGCACCTCACCCATATAGCCACTCATTCATCCTCTCATTCACCATTACACCAACTTAAATACCAACCCACTCACTAATACAGGTACTCGCACAGCCACTCACTTACTCAAATATACCCACTGACACATCCAGTCTCTCACATACCCACTCACTCTTGTATACACCACTTACATACCCACTCACCCACCCATATAGCAATCCATACAGCCACTTACCTTAGTATATATGTTTAACACTGCGTAGGTTTTAGAAAACCCTCACAATCCCTGGATGACGTCGTCAGTGATGTCTTCAGTGATACCTTTTGAGATGTCATGAGTGATGTTACTGACCATGTCATGAGTGATGTTAAATGTTAGGTCATAAGCAAAAGTTATAATTAGCTCAACCAACTATAACTTCTGAATTTCTCTGGTTTTGTACGAGTGAAATGTCAGTCCAATTATAATTATCCTATAACCTTTGTTTTTTTCTGTATTCCTATATATATATACATATTTACTGAAAAAACACAGGTTTCAGGGGCATTTCACTTGTACAAAACCAGAGAAATGCAGCTGTTATAGTTAGCTGAGCTAACTATAACTCAAGCCCCCCGCAATGCACTGCTGATGAAGTTACATATTACATCACCCATGACATGGCCAGTGACATCACTGATAACATCTCAAATGACATCACTCATGGCATCATCCACTTAATATCTGATGCACCTCTTCACACCCTAATAAAACCTTTGATACACCAACTCTAAAATACAGACTACCATTCTCGAAACCATAGACACGGCAATACCAATTAGTATACCGACTCACTGATTCATAGGTGTACACACATCCATCACTCACCCATACAGTCACTCATTCACGCAGTCACTCATCTATACAGCAAAACACACAAGATGATGGAAGGAATGTTGCACAGTGGCAAAACATTCACCCCCAGTCACAGATCTGGGTTTAATCCATCATTATTTTGCTCACAAAGCCACCCCAGTTCAGACATGGCCATATGCAAATCAGCCTTGACCCTGTGCCTCATGGGAACAGTCCAGACCGAACTGCCAAGCCACGACTTCCCTGGACCGGAATCAAGTATCCTAGGACCGGTTTCTGGCTATCAGCCTTCATCATCTATACAAAGTGGTACAAAAGGGGGTGGTGATGGACGGAGCATCTGAACCAATCAAACACTCACACCCAGTCAACAGATCTGGGTTTAATCCATCACCGTTCTTTAGCTCACTCTGCCACCCCAGTTCAGACATGGCCATATGCAAATCAGTCTGACCCTGTGCCTCATGGGAAGAGTCCAGCCCGAACTGCCAAGCCATGCCTTCCCTGGACCGGAAACAAGCTACCGAGGACCGGTTTCTGGCATTTCAGCCGTCTTCAGCCCGGCTTGCTTGAATTCAGTGGCAAAGTGAGTAAGGGACTCACGTCTGAGCATACCCTGCCAACTTATGGCAAACAAAGTGGTACAAAAGGGGGTGGTGATGGACGGAGCATCTGAACCAATCAAACACTCACACCCAGTCAACAGATCTGGGTTTAATCCATCACCGTTCTTTAGCTCACTCTGCCACCCCAGTTCAGACATGGCCATATGCAAATCAGTCTGACCCTGTGCCTCATGGGAAGAGTCCAGCCCGAACTGCCAAGCCATGCCTTCCCTGGACCGGAAACAAGCTACCGAGGACCGGTTTCTGGCATTTCAGCCGTCTTCAGCCCGGCTTGCTTGAATTCAGTGGCAAAGTGAGTAAGGGACTCACGTCTGAGCATACCCTGCCAACTTATGGCAAACAAAGTGGTACAAAAGGGGGTGGTGATGGACGGAGCATCTGAACCAATCAAACACTCACACCCAGTCAACAGATCTGGGTTTAATCCATCACCGTTCTTTAGCTCACTCTGCCACCCCAGTTCAGACATGGCCATATGCAAATCAGTCTGACCCTGTGCCTCATGGGAACAGTCCCGCCCGAACTGCCAAGCCATGCCTTCCCTGGACCGGAAACAAGCTACAGAGGACCGGTATCTGGCATTTCAGCCATCTTCAGCCCAGCTTGCTTGAATCCAGTGGCAAAGTGAGCAAGGGACTCACGTCTGAGCATACCCTGCCAACTTATGGCGAACAAAGTGGTACAAAAGGGGGTGGTGATGGACGGAGCATCTGAACCAATCAAACACTCACACCTAGTCAACAGATCTGGGTTTAATCCATCACTGTTCTTTAGCTCACTCTGCCACCCCAGTTCAGACATGGCCATAGGCAAATCAGTCTGACCCTGTGCCTCATGGGAACAGTCCAGCCCGAACTGCCAAGCCATGCCTTCCCTGGACCGGACACAAGCTACCGAGGACCGGTTTCTGGCATTTCAGCCGTCTTCAGCCCGGCTTGCTTGAATCCAGTGGCAAAGTGAGCAAGGTACTCACGTCTGAGCGTACCCTGCCAACTTATGGCGAACAAAGTGGTACAAAAGGCGGTGGTGATGGACGGAGCATCTGAACCAATCAAACACTCACACCCAGTCAACAGATCTGAGTTTAATCCATCACCGTTCTTTAGCTCACTCTGCCACCCCAGTTCAGACATGGCCATATGCAAATCAGTCTGACCCTGTGCTTCATGGGAACAGTCCAGCCCGAACTGCCAAGCCATGCCTTCCCTGGACCGGACACAAGCTACCGAGGACCGGTTTCTGGCATTTCAGCCGTCTTCAGCCCGGCTTGCTTGAGTCCAGTGGCAAAGTGAGCAAGGGACTCACGTCTGAGCATACCCTGACAACTGATGGCGAACAAAGTGGTACAAAAGGGGGTGGTGATGGACGGAGCATCTTAACCAATCAAACACTCGCACCCAGTGAACAAATCTGGGTTTAATCCATCACCATTCTTTCGCCCACTCTGCCACCCCAGTTCAGACATGGCCATATGCAAATCAGTCTGACCCTGAGCCTTATGGGAACAGTCCAGCCCGAACTGCCAAGCCATGCCTTCCCTGGACCGGAAACAAGCTTCCGAGGACCGGTTTCTGGTATTTCAGCCGTCTTCAGCCTGGCTTGCTTGAATCCAGTGGCAAAGTGAACAAGGGACTCACGTCTGAGCATACCCTGCCAACTTATGGTGAACAAATTGGTACGGCCATATGCAAATCAGTCTGACCCTGTGCCTCATGGGAACAGTCCAGCCCAAACTGCCAAGCCATGCCTTCTCTGGACTGGAAACAAGCTACCGAGGACCGGTTTCTGGCATTTCAACCGTCTTCAGCCCGGCCTGCTTGAATCCAGTGGCAAAGTGAGCAAGGGACTCACGTCTGAGCATACCCTGCCAACTGTGCTTCGTCCATCACCACCCCCTTTTGTACCACTCTGGAGCACTTTGTTCGCCATAGTTGGCAGGGTATGCAGGGAGTCACACCCCTACCCCACACACAGGCACCCATACAGGTACTCAGCCAACTAATCATTAACCCGTATAGATACTCATTTAGCTACTCACCAACTAATACAGCCACTTACACACCAACTGACACACTGTTACAGACATTCACACAGATTAGTCACTCACCCATACATTCACCCAGACATGTATAATCACTCACTTATACAGTCAGTGACACACTGACTGAATCATCATATATGTATCACATGCTTAATCTTTTGAGAAACACTCAGTCACTGGATGATGTCATCAGTGATGTCACTGACCCTGTCATGAGTGATGTAATATGTAACATCATCAGCAGTGCATTGTGGGGGCTTGAGTTATAGATAGCTCGGCTAACTATGATGGCTGAATTTCTCTGGTTTTGCACGAGTGAAATGTCAGACTAAATATAACGATCCTGAAACATGTGTTTTTTTTTCAGTGAATATTTAAGGTTTTTTAAATGCTAATTTCTAGCTATAACGTCCCTGAAACCTGTGTTTTATTCAGTGAATTTTATATATATGTATTCAATGTCCTATCACTCTTACAAGGAAGGAATCAGCACTCAGGTTGTAGTTTGGAAGCATTTAATCTGCTGTCCGAGCCTTGATTTGTTTTTTTTGTCAAATCTGTTTATTAGCATTTTTAGAGATATTCCAGTACATTAGATATTTCAACAGTATCAACTCAGCAAACTGGGCATGTCAGATGAGCGTCCTTGTGCATTATATCATTACAGTTAAGGAACACAGTGCCACGGGTGCAGTAAGTCATATGTAAAGGATAACCGCCTGAGGCTGGCGAGAGGGTGGGGTGCCGGGAGAGCCGCCCCCAAGTTAGTCCATGAATGTCCACACGCTAAGCTTAGTGCATTAGCAGAGTTTAGGGTGGATCCTTCCAACGTGGACTTGTGCATAAAGAGAACTTTTATACAATAACTGTAAAGAAGCAAAAAGAAGAAAACAACAGCGGCAAAACCACCTGCTGTCCGAGCCTTGATAACGATACAAGACGTCATTGTTGCTCCCTTACTTAAATGTAAAAATGCCTACAGTTGTTAACATTAACAAAGGACTACATATTACATTAATCCAAAAAGCTGGTGGCCATATTGGCCTGGCCACAATGCAAAAATCCAGGAATTCATATAATAGAGAAAAGAAAACAAGTGTTAATATGCACACAATGTAATTTCAGCATATCTTGCCGCGTGACTGCAGTACCTGTATCTTCGTCAAAGTGACTTGTTCATAATAAACATAATTATGATTGCAAAAATCAACATAAACAATGGACTACACATTATGTTAAAGTGAAAGGCAATCTGCCACATTGATCTGGGCATGTTGCGTGTTATAATGGTTCCTACAAGAAAGACAATAAAATAAAGGGGTGTTAATATACATACGCTATCCCTAAATAAAGTTCTAGTGACTATAGGTCCCTTACATTCACAGCTCATTTGAGATGTCATGAGTGAAGTCACTGACCATGTCATGAATGAAGTAATGCCTGAGGTTATAAGCAGTGCATTGCGGGGCTGTAAGTTATAGGTAGCTCAGGTAACTATAACTGCTGAATTTAACTGGTTTTGTGCGAGTGAAATCCGAGTCTAACTATAACGTTCCTGTAATTTTTGGGGGGTTTTTAAGCAAATTTCTAGTTTTTTTTAACGTTAAGAAAGATGCCTATCACAATGGATGGTGGGGGGTTGGAAGCATGGCCTGGCATTGTGCTGCTCCCAACCAAGCTTGCTGCTCCTGCCTCCCCTCCTCCTTGCCATCTATTGTCCAAGGCCAAGCCCTTGCTCCCTCATTACACTCCTGTGTGGCCGTTGTTCTGCCACTGGCCTTCCCGCCTTCTCTGAACAGTTAGCTTGTGGTCCCATTCACTTGTTCCCTATCCTCTATTGTCTGAATCGATGCACTAGACTGCTCCTTCCTACCATGCATGGTCTGATGTGCTGCCACTTCCCTCCATTTAGCACGATGTCCCAATCCACTCCTCCTGCCCTCCATTGAGAAATTCATTACCCCATCATTGACCTCCTGTTTCGCCTCTGTGCATATATTGCTGCCCCTACGCCCTAGGGTAGCTACGCGCTCTATAAATCTGCTTCCTTCCCCCTGCCCTCGAATGTCTGTGTGCATGCCCCTGCTCCATCCTTTCTGCCCTGGTATTGTCAGATTACTCTAACCTGTCCCTGCAACCCCCACCCTGCCTGTCCACGTTCCATGCCCCTATACCCTTCCTCCTGTCCTCCATGGTCCATTTTACTACCACACCCTTCTACCCTCCCTGGTCTGTTGTGCTGCACCTGCTCCTCCTGCCTGCCCCATGTGGCCTGTTGTGAGGCCCCTTCCCCTGAACTCTCTTGTCTGTGCCCAGCTCCTACCCCTCCCTTATATCCTCCATGGTCTTTTGTGCATGCCCCTGCCCCCTGCTTTCTGTCCCATCATGGCCATTGTGCTGCCACTAACCCTCCCGCTTGCCATGCATGGTCTTTTGTGCTGTCATGGCCCCCCCAATGTCCCTGTGTGGTGAGAAAGCTGCCCCTGACCTCCTCCCACCTTCCCTTTATGGTCTGTGTGTATGCCTTATAGTCTCACAGTTACCCACCAGAGCTTGCTGCTCTTGCCCTGCCCCCCTGCCCTCTGTTTTCCATGTACAGACCCCTAGTCCCTTCCTCCTGGCTTGTCTGTTCCAATGTAATGCCTCCGATCCCTCCCTCCTGCCCTTTATGGTCTGTTATGCTGCAGTTTTCTCTCCTGTCTGTCCATTATGGTCAGCTTGCTGCCATTGTCTTTCCCCTCTGTTCTCTGTTGTCCATGTGCATGGTCCTGTCCCCTCCCTATTGCTTTCCATGGATTGTTTTGCTGCACTGCCATCCCGCATGTCCTGTGTGGTGTATTGTGCTGCCGCAAACTCTGAGGCCTGCCCTGTAAGGTCAGTTTGGTACACCAGTCCATGTCCCTCCTGTCCTCTGTTATCTGACTCCTTGTCCCTACCCCAATTCCTCCTGCCTACCATGATCCAATGTACCATAATTGGTAACATGTTGAAAAAAACTGGGGAATTGATTTTCCCCATTGACTTACATTGAAAAAGAGGAGATTGTAGACAGGGTGCTTTCCTGGCTGAATCAGGTCTTTTGGCATGGATGGTTGTACTACCACTGATTCTTCCTTCTGCACACAGTGGTCTATTATAATGCCACAGCCTCTCTTGCCTGTCCTGCATTGTTGGTTTGTTTCCCCAGCCCCCCTTTCCACTGCCCTCCATATATTCTATATTTATTAGAAAACTGTGGCCCACCTGTCATCACCTTGATGTAATCAAAACTGTAATACCTAAAGCATTTCCTTTAGAAATTAAGAAATGAGAGGGTCTTATTTGCATCAAAGTTATGGTTAGTGCTCTAAAAAACTAAAAGAGGACATATTTTATGAGTTCTCAAATAGCGACAAAGAACTGTTAAATTATTTGTTATCTTTATTTTTGTTATCCAGTTGACCACTAGATTAAATGTTGCACTTAGGGGAGAGGATGTGGTGTTACTTCCAGAGCTGCAGACTTTGCAACTGGGGAACCAGGTTGGACTTTCTGCTTTAGCTCGACATTCTGTGATTCTGGCCAAATCACTTATTCTCCCCATGCCTACAACCAAAATAAATGTGTCCTTGTGTGATGTAACCAATGCTCATGTAAAGCACTCCAATACCTGACCAGTCTGCACTATATAAAACAGCAAAAAAACAAAAGATAAAAGTGTTTTCCACACTCCTGTCATTGGGCTATACATAGGCTACATCTGGGTGATATTTTTGCTACATTTGGGCTCCTTTTTCTCTGGTGGCCACCTTGGGAGACTTCAATTCAATAAACTTTCTTCGGTCTGATTTAGTAACATAGATCATAAAAGTGTACATAACAGTAAATCCTCTTTTTTAATACAATACAATGAGAATTAATTAAAACCAGAGGGTAAAAACGGGTGTTACAAAGCACGGCTCAGAGCAACTTCAGTTTAACAGAATAGTAAAGTTCAATATTTCACAAGATCAATCTCAATTACTTTGTGTAAAATATTCAATAAAGGGTCCAAGTAAGTTGCAACGCTCGAATACCTGACCAGTCTGCACTAAATAAAACTGCAAAAAAACAAAAAATAAAAATGTGTTTTGCACACTTCTGTCATCGGGGTATACGTGGGATACATCTGGGTGATATCTGTGCTACAGTTGGGCTCTTTTTTCTCTGGTGGCAATCTTGGGAGGAAATGCTTTCAGTTTTTTACTTTGATTCCATCAAGAAGGCATTCAGATGTGTCACACATTTGCCATAAATTCTGAATGTTAGCACTCTATTTGCTCATTAGATCACTGTGGTAAAGCTACTGCTCACCACAGTAGTCTGCTGCTGGTATTAAAAGTGCATGTTTATGTCTGCATGTCAGAATTTTTTCATGAAATAGAAGAGGATTTGAGAAGTCACTCAAAATGTGCCCTAATTTTTCTTTCTTCAGCACTAATCATAATTTCTATGGCAAAATGAACCCCCTCATTGTGTTCCTTTCCAAATTAAATGTTTTCAGTGTTACCAGTTGATTCCAATCACGATGGCTTCAGGCGTGCCATATTTTTGTCATAAGTAAGACAGTTAGAGCTCTAGTTGTTTTTTTAGAACACACTGGGAAGCTGCAGTAGAATACAAAGGAATCAACTAACAGTCTGTGCCCTTATTGGACGTGCATGTTTTACTGAGAATGTCAGACTTAATTCTCACATGACTGAGAAATATAATGAGAATTTACAGAAAATATGCTCTCATTTTAGCTTCTAGTGCACCTTCCAAACCTCTATGGGAAAAGCATGAAAAAATAGTTTTCTCTCAAACATGATTCATGATATACCAGTGGAAGGCTTTTTCACAAGGTAAAATATCCTTAAAACACACCACAATTCCTATAATTATTATGGTACCATCAACAAATGATTTAAACTGTAACTAAAGTCTGTTATCACTGTTTATACTTTCTCCTTTTGGTGACCCTCAAAACCTTTCATTCACTACAATGCATTTTAATGAGGTGCTAACATGTGTATTGGTCCCAAGATGGCTGCCAATACTTCTTGGATGAAGTGCTGACAGCCAATCAGATCTCACGATGAGATGTGTGGTTAGGCTCCGCCCAGATATATACATTTATTTTTCCTTTAATATTTAAAAAAAATACTGAACGGATTTACACCATTTAAAGCAAATAGTGCACTCTGGACCAAGAGTTACCTTTCTGCAGAATGTGGTGTAATTCCATTCAGCAGTTCAGGATGTAGCCGCGACAAACCTTTCCTATGGAAATTAAAATGGAGGCAAGCGGGGTCCAAGATGGCGGGCTGACGCCGCCAGAGCGGAGAACGACTGCTGAGGGTCCGGACGTGCTTGCTATGGCTCGCTGTTCTTTACTCGGCCAGGTTCTAAATTGAATGCACTTTTCAGAAAATTCTGTTTCGGGGCATGCGGAGTAGCGGCGGAGAAAGTTATTTGCAGTCGAGTAACTGAGGACCTTACCGGCTTTCTGGCATCGGAGGAGTGCGGAGTGAAGCAGTGAGTGGAGCTGCAGCGGTAGAGAATTACGTGGGAGTCAAGGATACCTGCAGGGGAGGAGCGGTCCGCCTGTACCGCGGCTGCAAGGAATCACGAAGCTGGTTGGAAGCGGCTAACTGGCGGCTAACTGAAAGCAGCTGATTGAAAGCACGACAGTGGTGGAACGTGGAGTAGGAGCAGAGGAGGTGCTAGATGCGGCGACTGAGGCTGATTGAGAGCCGGGTAAGAGAACTGCTGCGGTCAATCCGGCTCCCGCCTATCTACCCCGTAGCTTCAAAGGGGGGCACGATACTTGACTGGCTGAACTTTCGAACCTATTGGGGGTCTGACTCTGGGTTGTTAAAGGAGCGTTTCATAATGGCACCAAAACCCCTGACTAGAAACGTGCGAAATTTGAAACAGACAGGGGCAAATAAAGCTTTGGATAACGATATAACATCTACAGTTGCGGCGGTAGCAGCTAATATGGAGGGGCCAGCAGTGAAAATCCCAGATGGGGGGAGAAAAATGGGAAACCAAGAGAAAACTGGGTTGAATGTTAGTAAACCACTCCTGCCACCACTGGTAAAACTTAATTTGGCTCCTGAGAAAAGCGCTTTGAAGTCAGTTGTTGGTGATTCTGCAGTGTTGTCAGACACTCCCGACTTCTCGGGTTCACAATGCAACAATTTTGCCATCTCAGCAAATGAAGAGAATGATACTGCAATTACCACATTAGAAACGGGGGCCGGTTTTTCTAAAGATACTGAGGCAGTGAATGCCACACTATTAAAGGACTGTACTACCAGCGTAGATATTCAGACTCAGGCAGAGGTTCAATCAGAGACTTTTGATCGCAGCAGTGCCAATGTTGATCCGACCTCACCTATACTGGCTTCAGATCTGCTAACAGAGATGTCAGAGGATCTTTGCAATGAAGAGCTGACAGAAAATGAGGCGCTAGCAATGGTGGCTGGACAGACAATAATAAGAGAGGAGATACTCAGGGAAATCGATGGGGCAATGGCAACGGAGACTATACATTTGGAGGGGATAGACACTGATGAGGATTATAGTGACTCCCCTGATCTAGGTAATAATACATCTTTGCGCTCTGCTAAGGATAAAACCAACAGTATTAAGAAAGGAAGAGGTAAAGGCAAGGATAAGGTGAAGAAGACTATTAGCAAATCAAAATTCACTACGGCTAAGATAATAGCAGAGAATAGCACTATAAGGAAATGGGTACAAGCTAAAGGCGGAGTTAAAACCATGGCATTAAGACTCTCAGGGAACAGCCTCGCTGAGGTTGGTGCTATGCCAGGGGGGATAAACTGCCTGGGAGATGAGACAACTCCTGTAGCGGTATTGATAAATGGAGATGATACCCCGACTATCGTAGCGGAAACAGAGATCTCTTCCTCTTCTCCGTCTACCTTCCAGGTGGTGGTAAAGCGGATGACTCCTACTTTGAATTTAGTATCTGAGACCTCAGGTGCGGCAGTAACAAAAGATACTGACTCTACTCTGATGGGGACAGATAATATCACTGATACACCCTCTTTAAATACTTCTCGAAATGATACACCAAATGATTGGAATCTTCATGGGAAGGTGTCCTCGTCATTCCAGATGATACTGCAGCTACTCAGTGAGCAAAAACATGAAGCTCAGTCGCACTACCAACAGATGCGGGAGGATAGTAGCAAGACCCAGTCAACGCTTCAGGAGATGTCTCGCAAACCAGGGGCTATCTCCCAGGAGATGGAAGAGTTACAACAGAGGGTTGTCGTAACGGAAGAGAAGTCAACTCACTCTGAGATTGCAGTGAATAAACACGAGTCTCAGATCTGTCAAATGCAATCTAAACTGGAAGATTTAGAAAACCGACAACGAAGACAGAATCTTCGAGTATTTGGTATAGTGGAAGGGGCAGAAGGAGCCGATCCCAGGGTGTACATGGTTCACTTATTTCAGAAAGCATTTCCTGAATTATTGGACTGGGATTGGGACTCACAAATACAACCGCCCATCGACTTCCTCTGATTCAAAGAAATAAGGGTAGCCAGTATCCGCGTCCTATGCTGATTTGTATTGGTAATTTTTTGCTTCGCCATGCAATTTCATTGAAGGCAAGACTAAATACCCCGGTCACTATTGATTCAGTTACTTTTTTTGTTAGATCGGATTTAAGTAAACTTACAATGGAGCGCCGATGGAAACTTCCACAATATATTGACCCAATAAAAGGAATGGGGGGGGGTCAAGTTTTTTTGCAAGAACCTGCCAAGTTAAAGGTCTTAAAGAATGGTCGTGCATACTATTTTTCGGAAGAAAGGGAGGTTGAGCAATTTATTTGTAAATGGAAGACGGAGAAAAGTGGACAATGAATTATACTATATGTATTGATTGAAGAACAATGATGTATTATTCTTTATATAGATTGAGTTATTTCATAACTACACTTGTAGTTAAATCTGGTCTTTTTCTTTTTTCTCCGTCTCTCTCTTTTCTTGTCTTCCTCTTTTTTCTTATGTTCTTATATAAGATACTGTAAAATTTGATGAGCTTGTGGTATTGTATGGCCGGATCCTCGGGGGCCGGGATTCCGCTTTTTGGCTGCCAATACAGCGGCAGCTGAGTTAATGGGGGGACCCGTTTGTAGGCATAGAAATGGGAGGGGGTGGGGCAGAGAGCTTCAAGGTAGGGGTTGGGAGGGTGGGGAGGGTCAGGGTATTAAAGCCATCACTGGGACAAGTAGTTGGATAATAATAAGATATAGCAAGGCTGATTTGTTTTGGTATTTTGAGTTTAAGGACAGAACATTTTATTTTATTAAGTGTATGGTTTGGAATGTTGCGGGTTTGAATAGTAGGGTTAAAAGAAGTCTTGTCTTCGAGGAATTGAAAATGTATAATCCTCAGATAGCAGTAATAACTGAGACTCATATAGCATTCAAAGATAGAAAATTATTTAAACAGTTGGGGTATGATACTTTGGTTTGTACTGATTATAATGCCTCAATCCGGGGGGTAGCAATTCTTAAACATAAACAGTTTAAAGTTGAAAAAACAAAACATTAACTGATAAGATTGGTAGATGGGCGATTGCTCAGATAACAATAGAAGGACGTAAATATATAATTTGTGGTATTTACGCGTCTAACTCGGATGAACCTAGAATTATTGATCAAATTAATTTGGAGCTGCTTAGCTGTGAAGGGGAGTGTTTAGTACTGGGAGATTTTAACTGTATTATGGATTATAATTTAGATACAACTAGAAGGGGCTCATTTCAGAGAATGCGAAAGACAAGGGCTGCAATTAGGGATCTTGCAGCAATACATTTAATTAAAGATGCTTGGAGATACTTGTACCCTAACATAGCTGGTTACACTTATTATTCTGCTGCGCACAAATTATGCTCACGCATTGATATGATCTGGCTTTCCGATACCATTCTCGAAAGTAGTACTATGGTAATATGTCCAAGAGTCACCTCAGATCATAACCCTATTCTTCTGTCATTTGACGTAAAGGCTGAAATACAAACTCCTCGTTCTTTTTCATTTCCTAGGTATCTATTTTTGGACTCTGTTTTTTTTTTATTTATTAAAGGAACATATAAAAGAATTCATTGGTTTAAACCTTCATTCAGCATTACCAATGATAGTATGGGATGCATGTAAGGCGAGTATTCGCGGATTTACACAGCAGTACATTTGGCGACAAAATAAAGAACGTAGGCGTAAAAATGAGAAAATGGCAGCTGATATACTTCATACTGAAAATCTATTATCCGAAGCTCTGCTAAAAGGAGACAGGGTGGCAGAATTACACTTTAAATTAATAGAGCTAAAATCAGCGGTTAAAAATGTATTTAGGGAAAATAGTATTATCAAACTTAAAAAATATCAACTAGATCAGTATGAAGGCGCTGATAGGATAGGTAAAATTTTAGCATATAAAGTGGCTGAGGATCGTGCTCAAATGGCTATTAAAGAAATCAAAGGAGCTAATAATCAAATATTCCAGGAGCCTAAATTAATACTACAGCAATTTGCTCATTACTATCAAGATCTATACACCCCGGAATGCAAGGTTAGCGAAGATAATATTAAAAGATATCTAAGGTTAAATAAAGTCATTCCTATGGAGGAAGAACAATCGGATCAATTAATGTGTGATATTACATTGGCAGAAATCAGAATGGCTATTAACTCTTTAGCTTCTGGCAAAGCAGCTGGAGAAGATTCAATCCCATTAGAACTATTTAAAATCTGTACAGAAGAATTGATACTGCTATTAGCTAAGGTTATTCAAGCTATTGGTAAGGGGGATCAAGCGCCAAGGTCTTGGAACTCTACTCAAATTTTTTTTTTTTAAAGAAGGGCAAACCTGCCTGTGAAAGAGGGTCATATAGACCTATTTCACTTATAAACAACGATGCAAAGATATTTGCAAAGATACTAGCAACTAGGCTGGCACCATTGATGTCACAATTAGTCTCACCCCAGCAACATGGGTTTATCCCTAAGAGAAATACTACGGCGCATATTAATATGGCCATTATGGCTTTTGATGTTGCACGGATCAAGTCAACCCCACTCGGTATGATTTTATTAGGTGCAGAAAAAGCATTTGACCGAGTGGGGTGGGGCTTTCTCTGGGCCACATTATCTGCCTTTGGTATAAAAGGTCAATTTCTGAAGTGGATCCAATCATTATATGATGAACCTATTAGCAAAGTCTGTTACATGGGCAAATGCTCTCCTACTTTTTCGTGGGACAAGACAGGGGTGTCCTCTGTCACCCTTGTTATTTGCCCTTATAATGGAACCCTTTTTGATTGCGCTGCAGAGTAAAGATCTGATTTCTCCATTTGTAAATGGCATAGACTCTCTTAAAATCACTGTCTATGCAGACGATGTAGCGGTTTATTCTTCTAATGTATCTGAAGCACTGAAGGGTATAATAATAGAGGCAAGGGAATTCGGTCTGGTGTCGGGATATAGGCTTAATACTGGCAAGACCCAAATTGTTATGAATTACAAGTCACCAAGACCAGTGACAGGGGTTTGTGACGTAGCCACTTATTTGGGGGTTAAAATCTCCTCCAATATCAACCCAATACTTGCTCTTAATTATGAGTCGCTATTAAAAGAAACTGCTGTTTTATTTAAGAAATGGCACAAGTTACCCTTAAGTATTATTGGCCGAATAAATCTGGTCAAAATGAAGATACTTCCAAAATATTTATATCTTTTCCGATCTATTCCTTTACGGATTAATAACTCCTATTTCAATAGATTAGATGGTATTATCAGCAGTTTTATTTGGGGGTATAAGAAAGCGCGCCGAGCTGTTACATTACTTAAACTCCCATTTAATCAAGGAGGATTGTCTCTGCCTGACTTCAAATTTTACTATTGGTCTACATTTGTGACTCGATTTTGAAGCTTGATCATTCCTGAGAAACGTCTGTATTTTCATAAATTTACGTTGGGTGAGGATGTAAATATGTTCCTTTATAGATTAAATGACCCTAATTACTTCAAACGTGTGAAATTTAAGACGATTCGAGATACTGTTAGTATATGGCGCTCTATCCTTGTTAAGTGTCAAACTTCTCTCTTCCACTTTGGTACTCCCTTGTGGCTTAATCCGGGTCTACCAGGAATCTTTCATGATATAGCGGGATAAGGGTTGTCAGATTCCGGTATTAAAAAATTGGGAGACTTATATGACCATCAGGGGTTTTTTACATTTGAAAGGTTGAAGGTATGTTATAATCTTACAGAAGGGTCTAGATTTAAATATTACCAAATTAGAGATTATTTAGTGCGGAAACTAGGATTGACCAATATTGTGGACTCTGATTTATGGACTTGTATTTATAAAGAAGTTGATAAAGCATGGATTAGCATGGGATATAAAATTTTCGCTGGTTCTAGAAATGATGACTCTATAAAACTATCTGAGAAATATAGTAGGAAGTTGGGTACTGATGTGACTTCTAACCTGATTACTTCATCTTTAAATAGTCTAAACCGCTCTGTTCATTCTTCTAGTCTAAAGCTACAGTTATTTAAAACCATCTGCCAACTTTATTACACGCCAGATAGGATTTTTAAATGGGCTAATAATAATAGCACTAGCGACCGTACGAAGTGTCCAAAATGCAACTTAAGATCAGCTGATATTATCCACATGTTTTTTACGTGTCCGCATTTGAGTGACTTCTGGATTGGAATAATTGAAGTTATGTCTACAAAATTATCATGTCCAATAGTACTGACATCTGTTGACGTACTTGTCGGCACTTCTAAAGTGAATAACTCTGTACGTGATCTATTGAATATTCTAATTTCATGCGCTAGACTGATAATAGCTAGGGTCTGGATCCAACATAACCCACCGACGGTTCAGGAATGGTGGAGTCTGGTAAAAGAAATATATATTATGGAACGTGCCTTAGCAACAACAAGAGGTATTCAAGCAAAATTGAAAGTGGATAGGATTTGGGGAATTTTTATGTCATGATATCTGTTTATTCTTCTGTCTTTAATCAAATGTCCATAATGCTGTATGAGCTATGCATTGCCTTGCTGGAAATACTGTAATGTATTATTTTTTTTTTTTTTGTATGAAATGTTTTTTTTGTTATTTTTATTTTCGCTGCTATGTGCTTGTCCCTTCTGATGCAAATAAAAATGTTTAAAAAAAAAGAAATTAAAATGGAGAAAACACATTTTGGGACCCCCCTTTTTACTCGGCCCCTGCGTGACGAATCGCCATGAGACTTTGAAGATAGGAGCTGACCGGAGTGCCCCATTAGTTTTGAAATTTTCAGAAAGATTCAGCAAACGGTGCCAAAGAAATTGGCCAAAGAACAACATATTTTTAAATAGAAACAAGGTCCTAACTATAACTACTTACTGGCGACCGCCAGTCGGTAATATATATATATATACACATATATATATATATATATATATAAACACATGTATAATTGTATAATATATATGCGCAGCAATGTCATTAATGAAGTAATTTCAGATGTCGCCAGCGATGTTATCAACTGGTCAATTTCAGTGGTTGTTTGAAGTCACTCTACTTTTTTTTACAGTGAATTTCATTTTTTGGGTGTAAACTAAAGTATTAAAATGCCTAACTATAACGCCTTTGATTTTTTTCTGTGAATTTACACGTTTTTTTTAACACCTTGGATGCTAAGGCAATTCTCGCTGGGTGCTGATTTTTGGGGAACCCCATTGTTCATGACAAGGTCAGCTCGTCATAAGCACAGCTCCAGTGTACTGCATGACGAGCGGACCTTGTCATTAGCATGGAAGTGGTTAAACATAAAGTAAGATTTTTTTAAACCATATCTATCTCAATCCTGTATGTGGTGTGTGGTTGGGCACAGGACTTGGCCACAGCCAGCCTGTAAAAGTGAAGGGGGGATTGGGCACCCAAACCCCGCCATGGATGGCTTTTATCTGTGTGTGGTGTGGGGTTGGACGCAAACGACCAATTCCCATTGCTGGCCAAGACCCCAAACTCATGCAACACCCACACAGACTTTTTTTTGTCCCATAGTCATCTTGCTTTAGTTTTGTGGTACTCCTGCAAATATTCATCAGGGGCCACAATGAGTACCACAAACCTGTGGTGACATGAAAAAGAATTTTTTTTGCACTCCGACCCTGAGGGGCCCACAAAGTGTTCAGGAATGTGGAGGCACTTCGTCAGACCCCGGGGACTTCTCACAAAACTTAGTATGGTTTGGAAGTCGCTTCCCATAATGCTCCAGGAGGCCTGATCAACCAAATGTTTGGGTCCTTATTGAGAAAAGAATCTACTTCCAAATTAGGGGCGATAATAGAGGTAACATACCTTATTCTCTTCATTTACGGTGGGCCTTAGTTACACTTCCTTGGGATGCTCACCTTAGTGGATTAGGCTCAATATGATGAATTACCATTGACCCCTGTGCGGGCATTCATGGCAAGAAACATTTTGACTCTTTAATGAACTTTGAGGATCATGGTTGCCTTCTAAGTTCTCCTCTGTTTTTAACCTCAACAAGTGCATCATTGGAGAGTAAAGAATTTCTGGAGGCTTTTAGTCAATTTTAAACCAAACTCTACGTTATCCAGCCTACTACCATTAGTTGCCCCACAACACGAAGGGCAACTGGCGGTGGCAAGGCATTTCCCTGATCACTGGGCAGGGACAGGATCTCCCGAAAAGAGCCCCCCGAAGCGCCTGTTGGACTTAGAAGCTCCTGTCCAACAAGAAGCAGATCCAATGATGAATCATGCCACTTCGGTGGGTGAGGGTCTAAAAATCCTATTCAGGATAGCTCCGGTGAGTTGGATTTGGTCCTAATAACCAGCAACTGGATCCAAGGACCCACACAACAGAACTGCATACTTGTTTATTGAAGATGTTATTCGCTGAAAGGGTGTGTGCTCGACTGTGACAATTCCTCCCATCGCCCCCTTCTTATTTCTCCACCCCTACATGAATACCAGGAGTGATGGTAGCCCTGCCACTCCCCCCCCCCCCATATGTTGTTTTGTTGTATTTTCAGGACACAGGCACAAGTCCCCAAGTCTTAATATGGCAGAGGTAAACACATTTTGGAAACCCCTCTTCTTCTTGGCCCCTACTTGCCAGATCACCATAAACCCTTCCTGGAAAAAGCTGACATTGACAAACCACGTTTTTTAAAAGTTTTGTGAAGATTAGTCAAATGGTGGCAAAGTTATGAGCAAAACCAAAAAGAATTCCTATGGAAATGCGGCCCTAACGATAACAACCCAGTAGCGACAGCCACTGTGTGAATTTTCCTGTCCTGGTTAAGGATGAGTGATATCAGGGTGTTCTGTACCATAGTGAGATCAGCCACTTGTGCTATCTTGAGCGTGGAATAAGATGTGCTTGTAAATGCAGCAAAAGTTGGTTTTGTTCCCACCCCAGTCCATAAAATCATTATTTATTTTAACTGTTAGACATGGCTTGGCAGTTCGGGCTTGACTGTTCTCATGAGGCACAGGGTCAAGTCTGATTAGCATATGGCCATGTCTGAACTGGGGTGGTGTGGTGAGCAAAAAAACGATGGATTTAGGCCCAGATCTCTGTACTGGGGTGAATGTATGACATTGTTCTGCATTCTGTCCATCAACTGTTGTTTTTGCATTTGTCACCCCGAGTGGGACGGGTATGCTCAGACGTGAGTCCCGTGCTCTCCACGCCACTGGAGTCAAGCTATCCTGGCTGAAGAAGGCTGATAGCCAGAAACCGGTCCTAGGATGCTTGATTCCGGTCCAGGGAAGACATGGCTTGGCAGTTCGGGCTTGACTGTTCCCATGAGGCACAGGGTCAAGTCTGATTTGCATATGGCCATGTTTGAACTGGGGAGGTGTGGTGAGCAAAAAACGATGGATTTAGGCCCAGATCTCTGTACTGGTGAATGTATGACATTGTTCTGCATTCTGTCCATCAACTGTTGTTTTTGCGGTAGCATAATTGGTGTCACGTTCTGAAGCTGACAATGCCATCTTTTTGCATTCTGCGAAACCATATCCGTGAATGATGAAAAATCTAATTAAGATCAGAAACTGGCTGGGCTTACACAATCAACCAATCTTATTACAACAGTGTTATAGTTTTTAGCCTCTTAATGGCGTTCAAAGCAGATTTGTTAAATATTTTTTGCAGGCACTGAAAAGCTGATGATAGTAAATACACACAAATCCTTACTTAATATGAGACATTGCAGAATTACCACCACTGAGTACAAACACTTTAGCAAAGGTGACTAGTTTCAATCAATATGTGTCATTGAGAGCCATTAAAGAGTCCATTGAAGGAAGGTGTAACATTGTTAGTTATCAAAGAACAAGTTGCTTAGCTGCTGTAACAGTCTTTCTGGTGGTTACTCTAGCCAACTGTAGATTCCTTACCTTTAAAAACTGCCTCAGGCGCCGGACAAGATCTGCACTTTTTTAATACAGTACTCTCTCGTGCCAGTAGGTGGGGGTCAGGTGGCTAAATACCACCCTGGAAGTGACGCAGCTGAGTCACATATAAGTGCCACCCCTACATGCTGATGCCAGTTTAATGACTTTTCACTTTTCACGCACTCAGATACAGAGTGTAAAACAATCGCTGATGAGTGTGCTTATTGCTAAGGTAGGACTTTTTTTTAGATGTTTAATAAAGCACTCCAACAAATAGTAAACTGTGAAAGCAGAGAGGAATCTGTGGTTACATAAAGTATCAACCAGAAAGAACATTACCCAAGACAAGTAACTTTTTTCTGATGGATTTTTCTAACCACAGATGTCTTACCTTTAGAATAATAAAGATAATAGCAGCCTTAATGCACTCAGTAATCAAAAATAATCAGCATACAGTGAACTTAACATGATAAATCAACAATTTTCACAGCAATGTGTGCAAAGGGTAAGAGGCCCTGTAAGCCTGCTGTAACTTGACACGAAAAGAAAATCTCCAGACAGTGATCTGGAATAACTTGGTTGTGTGATATTGTTCAGTTTCTGCGCTTGGCCACATTGCTTTCACATTGAGCAGGGTCCTCTTTCCTTTTTGATGAGTTTTCTGTAATACGAATGTTCAGAACTAAGATTATTATAAATATTTTTTGTTAATAGATTCCCCTGATGAAGGGCCATCCCGCTATGCCCGAAATGCATTGGGATTTTTAAACATTTGGATGCTGATGTGAAGCATTATATGTTCTACTTTACTTACCTTGAAGAAAGTGAATTAAACTTCTTCGGATACAAGACACCAAGACGTGCCATCTTGTGAATTTCTTTTTGTGTACTGTTATGGTTTACTGTTGATGCGGTTCGGAGTACGATGTATTAAACCAAGAATTGAATTTTTGTCTATTGTTCAAGATTACCTTTAGAATAGACACCAAAGCAGTACCTTTCAAAGACTGACAGAATGTGGAATTCAGTCAAATCATTAGGTCCCACAAAACCGATCGACAGCCACGTCGCAGCCTGACAGATGGAGAAAACAGGCACACCTCGTTCCAAAACCATTGTATCAGCCTTGGCCTGGTGGAAAGGGCTTTCAAATCATCAGGGGATTGTTACTGAAGAGTGTATGGCATATATTGATGTCAAGGACTATTCACCTCAACAGGGTGCTTTTCTGCACAGCCTTTCCTTTCTTCATTCAAGAAAACACACAAAGAGCTGATGATCCATTTGATGATCCTTTATATGATTGATATGAAAACTCAAAGCCCTTTTGATGTGCAACTGATGAAGTCTCTACTCCTATTTTGAAGTGTGAAAGGGAGCAAAAAGCATGGTAGAGTGATTAATTACCTAACTTGGAAGGGAGTCACAACCTTTGGTAAGGACGACGCCTCGGTCATCAGAAACAATCAGTCTAGAAACAAGGTGATGTATGGTGGCTGCACTAAAAGTGCCTGCAGTTCATTAATGCAACGTGCTGACCTAATTGTGATGAGGAAGCCACTTTTCAGCAACAAGCGATGCAGGCAGAAACTATACACAGGCTCTAAGGGTGTATACATATGAAATGTTAGGACCAAATTAAGGTCCCACTGGGGCATCACAAAAAGGTTTGGGCGAAAACATATGTTTCAAACTTTCAAAGAACTGCATCATAAATAATGATTTAGATAAGGACGAGTGGTCAGGCAAACACAGAAAGGCCCAAAAAAAACTTTAGCAATGCCCACTGCAAGGCCTTGCTGTACTAAAGGAACAAACAAAACAATGTTTGAAAGTTTAGCTTGAAAAAGGGGTCTGTGTATTGAGTGCCACACCAGCAAAACATTTGTCCCAGCATAGATAGATTTTATGGAAAAGCATATGGCAGCAGGATAACATCCACTTCAGTCATCAACTCATATACATTCAATTGTTATCGCTCAAAATCCATACATGGAAGTGTAAGCTGTGGAGATCTGAATCGAATAACCCTTTTGTGGTGTAAAGACAGGAGAGTTCCTAAAATGGTAGCCTGATTGGAGGACAAATGTTCATGCTCAGGAGTTCCAGTACTATACTGTCTTGGTCCAGTAAGGGCAATTAGGATGACTTGGACCTGGGCATGTTGATCTTTTTCACAAGTCTGGCGGAAGAAGTAGAGTCAGGAAGGTATACAAGAATCTCTATTCCCATTCCAGTCGGAATGATCCTTCTAATGAGTACTCCAGCTGAAACTCCAAAGTAGAAAAATGTTGAAACCATATTTACGACGGAGACCAGGGCAAACCCCACTGATCGAATATGCCCTATGCCACCTCAGAATGCAGACACCAGTCATGATTTTAGACGACATCTACTCAAACTGTCAGGTCTGTACTTCAGGTACTGTACCAGGTAGTTGACAATAGGATTTTCTGCTGCCTAAGTCACCTCCTTAGACATAAAGCCTCTTGGTACAGGACCGAGGACCAAACTCTGTCTTGCGTGTTGCTGTATGACATGGCTGTGGTGTTGTCTTTGAGAACCTGCACCAGCATCCACCAATAGACGTCAGGAAAGCCTTACAGTCTATAAGAATGGCTTGAAGCTCAAGCAGATTGAGGAGCTAACCTCTCCACAGGAGACTAGAGGCCTCTGATCTCCACTTTCCCTACTTCACAGCCCCAGCCCAGTAGCAATGCACCTGCCACAACTGTGATATCTGAGTGGGGAAGGGAGAGCAAGTTGCCTCAGGACAGGTTGGGATCGGTCTGCCACCACCGCAGACCTTGTGCTGTCTCCCGCAAGATCTGAATAGAGTCTGAGAGGCAGCCTAGTTGCTGGACCCATTGGGATTTCAGGTTCCATTGCAGGGCCCACGTAAGAAGCTGGGATACTTGTTGAGGGAGGTGAAACCCTTCTCAAGTAGCAACTACAATTCTTCTCAGGGTGAAGTCACAAGCAAATCCTAAATTAACCTGTGCTCAATCCTCCTGTAGCCTGGCACAGAGCAAACAGGCCTAACTCAGAGGTAATGTGTGAACTATTTCTGCAGCACTTCAAACAATAACCCAGAGAAAACACACCGCAAAAGCCCAAAACAGAATTGGAAAACTAGTGTATTTTTTAATAAATTAAACAAGACCAAAACTACAAACATCCAATTAGTAAAACCAGAGATATTGAAGTTTAAAGATTTTAGAGACAAAACCACCAAAAGGGGTAAAGCACCAAGTATCTGGTTGTGCCGGACCAAGACAGAGTGAAAAGTTCAGGCCAACCCCTATGAAGTGCGGGCTGGCTACAGGGACCCAGTGAGGCCTGCTGAACACAGTACCTTAAACCCTGGCTTCAGGAGGGTTATGAGAATCTGGGCCGAAGAAGCATCTTGCAGCCAAAGCGATAAGTCGGTTCCGAGATGCATCGAGACTACAGTGGGAGGTCCTTACATCAACATCGAAGATCCTGTTGATGAGGGCTTGCGATGTAAAGTCTAGATCGGAGGATACATTGCACGGTCGTGGTGGTGCATCAGTTCCAAGGAACTGCGAGGTTGTGATGCAGACTACGGCCTCGTCATAGAGTTTTCTGTCGCTGAGAGATGTGAGGCCCTGCCCCGAAGATGGATTGCACAATGGAGGTTCTGATGTGGAGATGAGCTACGATGCAATGTGGGTATCAGGAAACGCTCACTTGGGACACATTAAGCTAAGGGGAGGATGACCACCTTCCTCCTTACGTCTCTCCTGTGCTTCTTTTGCAGTCGCCATGGGACACGGTAAATCAGGACTGCAGTGGTCCCTTTAACTCAGCGTCATTTCTCTTCCAGGAGGAGCAACCATATCATGTGACTGGGTCACATGCACCAATAGGAGTTCAGGAAGACGAGGAGACAGCTTTTTCAGCCAGTACGGGACCCGATGACGTCGTAGCATCTTGGGATCATGGAAGCTGCGAGACCAGGAGAAGCTGGAGAGGAATCACCGAACCGAAGGGAGACGCCGACCCAGCCGTGCTATGCCCCGAAGAACAGGAGACGCTGGCGCCTCAGAGCCGCCACCCACGGAAGAACCAAGAGCGGGAGCCGGTCCCGATCCGGTACCACGAGCCTACTAGCCACGCTCACCGGGGAGTGTGGCTCCCAGAGGTACGTTCCAAAGTGAGGGGCTGGTTCCGCAGGGGGTCCTCAACAAGCGTCCATAACCTAGGGGAGGGAGGAGAGCTTCAATTCCCTACAACCTCCCGACACGAAAGTCTTTTATTTTTCATACTGTTTAGTGATCATCACTGGGTCTTTTTTTGTACATAGTGTTGGTGACGGTTTGGGTGCTCATCCTCACTCCTTCCCCCTAAATACCTGAAAAGAAAAAAAGGGTCCAGAGTGATGGATGTCCTTAATTTGTTTTCTTTCAATTTACGTCCAATGTCCTGTTCAACCTGCCAGGAGCAGAGAGAAAACTACCGGGAACGTGGTACCAAAATCCTGACGATGAAGGAGAGTGGAACCCAAAGGACTGACCTAAAATTCATGTTTAACCTACTTTTTTTTTGTTACTTTCTTGAAAAGAACATAAAACAAATAAAGCTTCAACGCACCACAACGGGTCTGTCTCTGGCTGGTAATCCACAGCGGGTCTTCACAGCAGTTCGGATCCACGCATGCAGAGAAGCATCAGTTTGTTCAGTGTTGCGCCGCACAGCAGATGAGATGTGGCAGTTCCGCTGGCTCCACAGAGGCTGGCAGAGTACCATAGGTCCACTTCCAAGGGTCCAGGACTGGGGTGGCACCACTTGGGAGGGTAGACTCACAGATGGCAGAGTCCAGGTACAAGGGCAAGGTTGTTTGAGCCTTCTGTCACTGAGGCTCAAGTCAGGAGGCCAGCCAAGCTCTTGGAGTCACTCTAGAGTTCTGGGTTCAAGAGATGCTGGTCCGGTCCTTCACACCCAGGCAAAATGACAGCAAGCACAGCAAGGCAGTAGCCCAGCAGGGAAGTCTGGCAAAGTGTTAGTCCTTCAGCACCTCAGCAGTCCTTCTTCATGGCAAAGTATACACAGGTCCAGAAGTGTACTGAGGAGTTGGTGGCTGAGATCCAGTATTTATACCCAGTTGTGCCTTTGAAGTGAGAGAGAAGCTTCTAAAGGTTTCCCTTTGAAGTTCTCAGGCACCCAACCTTCATTTTTCTGGCTCCAGACTAACTACAGAGGGTATGCAACCCTTTGTGTGGAATGCAGGACAGAGCCTATTCAGGTATAAGTAGTGCTGTGCCTAGCTACTCCCTTCCATCCTGCTAGTGATTGCCCATCCAGGTACACCTAAGCTCCCTATTGTGTGTTGCAGTCTAGGAGGAATACCCAAAGCTCAACTGTCAGCTACACCCAGTCATGTGACCCAGGTACAGGTTACAAGTACTAAAAGGCTAAGGCAAGAAAAATCCAACTTTCTAAAAGTGGCATTTTCGAAATTTTAATTTAAAATGACTTCAACACAAGTTAGGATTTTAAATTCGGATTCCAGAGACATCAAACACAAACTGGTTATCTATTTGTGTTTGGACACTACACTTGTAAAATGTAATAAGGTAACTCCAATGTCATTCTATGGAAGAGGTAGGCCATGCTGTAGTGATAAACTTTTTCACTACCATGACATGTAAATCTTCAAAGCACGTCCTACTTTTTAGATACATTGAAGCTTGCTTTCTGTCCCATTCAGGGCCTACCCGGTTTGGGGCTGGCAAGAGGTTTACCTTGCCAGGCTGAAATGGCAGTTTAAGCTGCGCACACACTGCAATGACTGCCCTGAGATGTTTAAAGGGCTACTTAAGTGGGTGGCACAATCGGTGCAGCAGACCTACTAGTAGCATTTAATTTACAGACCCTGGGTACATGCAGTACCACTTTACTAGGGACTTATACGTACATTAACTATGCCAATTAGGGATGAGCCTATGCTACCATGCTTTAAGGAGGAGGCATGTGTACTTTAGCGCTGGTTAGCAGTGGTAAAGTGTGCAGAGGCCTGAGGCCAGCAAAAACGAAATTAGCCAAACTGGAGGAGGAAGGCAAACGTTTGGGGGAGGACCTAAGGCTGACAAGTCTAACAGCCCACCTGTGCCACCTGGCATTGCTGACAAGGAGGAAGCATGATGCTAAGAGGCAACGAAAATTCAGACCCATCCTAACCAAGATCCAGTACTAATCCTGAAACATTGGCATTATAGTCTTAATGCCCCAAACTCCCTGGAGTGGAAGATATGACTTGAACTCTGTTGTGTGCAGGACTGCCACAATGAATGGAAGTCTTTGTTAGTGAATGAGATGGGACTTTGGCTCTATTAAGGTGAAACTATTTCAAGAGTTCTTCTCTCGTCCAGATATAGTCAACGATTGACTACGGTGGGCCTGCGGTCATCAACTAGTCTTTGAGGTATTTCCATACATCTTGCACATGAATTTGTGACCTCTGAAGATAGGCAGTGATCACCGCCATCACTTTTGTGAACACCTGAGGGGCCCAGGTGAGGCTGAAGAGTAAGGCAAAGAAAATTCAAAGTGATGACCTCGCCCATCTTTAAGCGCAGGCAACGCCGTGGGATGGCAGGACGGTATATGAAAATACGCGGCCTGCAAGTTCAGGGGTACTGTCCAGTCTCTAGGGACCAGTGCAGATAGAGTATAAGCCAACATGAGCATATTGAATTTGTCTTTCCGCAGTAAGGAATTTAGTGGCTGAAGGTCTAGGATAGGCATGAGGCCTGTATCCTTTTACAGAATGAGAAAGTAGTGTTCATAACTGCCCTCACTTCTCTCAGATTTACTGCCTAAAATAACATGGATAGATGTTCCTCCAAAGTTAGTTCTGATACGGGACGAAGTTGGAATGGGGAGGAAATAAAATGCAGGGCAAAGCCCCTTTGTACAATCTGCAGGACCCATCTGTTGGAAGTGATGTATTGCCAGTTTGAGAGGAAATGGTGGACCCTGCTTACCACCACCCAGATGTAAGCCATTAAGAACAAGTTAAAGCAGCTAGGTAGCTATTGAAGTGGGGTAGGAGTAGTTGGAAGACGGGTGCCCTGCTATCCAGGGAGATGTCTGCCTGTGCCACTGTAGCCCTGAAAGAATGCAATGGTCTGCTACATCATCGGCTGTAGAAACTGTCATTGCCTTCAGGCCAGCACCCTGAAATAGCCCCTACATTTGTAGATCTGGTGTATTTTGCGGAAGTCATTAGCCCAAAGTAACACACACTGACCAAGCTTCTTTAAACTGTTTCAACACAGAGTCTGCCTTCTTTCAGAAGGGTCTGGACCCATAAAGGGCATGCCCATCAGCAACACTTGTATGTCTCTAGAAACTCCGGTGGACCTCATTCATGGGTGCCTTTGAAGCACAACACTCATTTCATCTGCTCTGCTAGTCCACTCCATAGAGTCCAGACTCACACGAAAAACATGTTTTGTTGCATCTTGGCCATCATGGATTGTCTGCGACTGGTAGGCTCTAAGGTCTTTCGGGACCTCCGGCAAGATCTCCCAGTCCAAGCCTCTTAAGCCATGCATGAAGTAGCTTAATATACACACTCTATTTGTAGACTGCAGTGTCAAGCTGGCAAAAGTGTCAAATTATTTGGATTCTTTATGCAGGGTATTAGTCAAAATGTAATGTAATGTAAATGTGTTGGACTTGTAAAGCGCACGGCTGCCCGTAAGCGTCCCGGCGCTGGAGACCGCTGGGGAACCCGTCCTGGCTTTCCTTGTGAGATGGTCCCTTCTCGGTATCTCCAAGGTGAAACCAGGCATCCCCGGCGTCTGTGGGGGGCCGTTGTAGAGAGGAGGCAAGCTTAATGCCCAGAGTTGCCGAGTGTGATCCCAGGTTAGAGTAGGCACCGAGGCGAGAATTGTCAAGTCAGCTGACCCTGGTCCACGACCCTGCCGCGTCAGGAATTGAATCCTGGTCCCGGGTCGTTCTCTGCTTCCGGGTCTGCCGCCTCTAACCAGTGAGCCACACCACTCCACTAGGTTGGGATTAACCTTACTGGTTAAAGGCAGCACAACAAGACTCTCAGGGGCAAGGTGCTTTTTGAGGAAATCTAGATCACCGGGTGCAGGCCTATGTTGCCTGGTTACTTTCCTACTAAAAGGCAGACAAACCATGATTTCAACCAAGTGGCCATCAAGGCATCCATGATGGTGTCGTTAAATGGGATGAAGGGCTCTGATGTTGCTTCCCCATGCTGAAGACTCTGCGTTAGAAAATTTGTCTCACTTCGGGTCCTGATAATATTCCACTTGAAGTGTATAAAAGCTTACAGAATGAGATCGCCCCTATACTGTTGGATTTATTCAATGGTATTATCTGCTCTGGTGACGTACCACAATCGTGGAAGGAAACAAATATTGTTGTATTCCATAAAAAGGGTAAGCCTAATGAAAAACCTGGTTTGCATCGTCCAATATCCCTCATTAATACTGACACAAAGATCTATGCTAAGGTCTTGGCCAAAAGGCTCGGAGGGGTTATTGGTGGTGTGGTCTCCCCGTGGCAGCACGGGTTTATCCCAGGCCGTGGGACCACGGATCATATCAGACGTGGTATCACAATATTTGATGCCCAGGCTGCCACGGGAGGACGGATGGCCATGATCCTTCTGGATGCCGAAAAGGCCTTCGATCGCGGCACGTGGAGGTATTTGTGGGGGATATTGGACCGAAGGAACTTTGGCCCTAGAAACTTAAGAGCTATTAAGGCGATGTACTCCGACCCAAAAGTCAGAATTCAATTAATGGGAGGTAGCTCAGAACCATTCTGTATTTCTAGGGGGACACGGCAGGGGTGTCCCTGTTCACCCATTCTCTTCGCCATGTACATAGATCCGATGATACACTGTCTTTTAGAATGTAGGGAGATTGATCCAGTAGTCTGCAATAGGTTTGAAACTAAGTTGCTGGCCTATGCGGATGATCTGGCTATTATCACCCCGGAACCAGATAAGGCTATGGCAGTGATCCCAGTGATAGCCAGGGATTTTGGACAGAATTCAGGATATCTTTTAAATGAAAGTAAAACCCAGATAATCTGCACAAATAATATTATAAGGTCTGTCGTGAGGTATCTTGATGCAGCAGTTTATCTGGGAGTTAGAATAATCTTGATAACTAATGAAATTGTAGAAGATCATTTTAATTCGTTGTTAAAATCAAATACGGCAGATTTTAAGAGAATAGATGTCCTACATCTCTCAATAATAGGAAGAGTTAATGTCCTTAAAATGACCATGCTCCCTAAGATATTATATCTATTTCGGTCAATTCCATATCTGATTGATGAGGCTGTGCTAAAAACAATAGTCAGTTTTTGTGAATTTCATCTGGTAGTATGGCAAGATCAGACGATCGTTGAAGTATCTGTCCCTTCCGCAACAAAGGGGAGGGATGGCAATGCCAAATATTAGATTGTATCAACTAGCTTGCATGCTGAGCCAGATGGCAATTTTATTTGAGCCTGCCACAAACCTGTGCGATACTCGATATGGCGACCAAGTCGTTCCATCTATATATGAGCTGCTGTTGGGCAGTGAGGCCCTGGGACTCTTGTTAAGTAAGAATGATAGACGATACTATAAGAAAATGCGATATAAGGTGCTGGATAGTCTTTGGGAAACATGGAAGCTAGCTCGAAAAGCAATGGTAATCCCTAAAATCAACTATTATACACCTCTGTAGAACTCCAGTATTCTCCTGCAATGTAGTAATGATAGAATGGCAAGATTGTGGGAGCAACAAGGGGTAAAAAGAATAGGGGATATTTTTGAAGGAGATAACCTGCTGAGCTTTGAAGAGATTCAGCAGAAATTTGGAATCCTGGCGAGTCAGGGATTCCAGTTTCTGCAGATCTCTGGAGTTCTGAGGGGTATCAGGCCCCGGATTACCCCAGGAGGCCAGATCAGCATGATGGATTATTTATTAAGGGGTGGATCTAAAATTAAGATGATTTTTGGCTCCTTGCTGTCAAGTATACAGGATGACCTGGGAAAATGTGAAACGTCCTGGGTAACTATATTAGGTGATCCGGATGTAGATTTAGGTAAATCATTGCAGATGGCTAGTAAAGTATTCCGATCCTCGAATGTGAAAGCCCAACAATATAAGACCCTTTTTAATTTGTATTTCACCCCTGCTAAATTATGTGAATGGGGGAAAAGAGTGGATGACAAATGTCCAAGATGCCAGCAAGGTCCAGCCAACTTGCTGCATATGTTTTACCAATGTGATAAATTAACTCTAATTCAGGGGGAGATTGAGAAATTCTGGGAGTGGCTGCTAGGTTTTAAGATACAACCTATCCCCTACCCTAATGTTGATAGGAATTGATAGTAATCTGGGGTTTAACGTGGAGAATGAAGCCTTTATGTTTATGTGTGTGGCTGTTCTTCGGATATTGTTAGCTTCTGGCTGGAAAGATATAGCACCCCACTCCTATCAGATGTGGTTGGCTAGGCTCCTGGGGATCCATATTATCGAATCCTCCCTCTAATCACGGAGGGGTAGAAAGATGAGGGATTGGGGGCGGGCCATATAGGCACCGATCAGGGGTTGGTTGGACGCTCAGATATAAACTTAGTGTCCCGAGAAATCCACTTGGAGTTACCTTGGATGATATTGAAATGAAATATTGATTTAGCATTTTAATGTTATAAATGAAATATGCTGCTTCTCTTTTTAACTGTCTTTTTTAGAAAGCTGCAACTCAGTCTAGTCTGTCTATAGATCTGTCTTGTACAATTTTCTTAAATATTGTGTTTAGATCTTAAATAAGGTTTGTGATGAAAAATGTATTTATTCATGATTGTACCAGGTGTTTTTTCAATTAAAAAATATTTTTAAAAAAAGAACATTTGTCTCAGTCTCAATGGGCGGGCAACTGCAATTCTAGCACTACAGCTGCCCTCTGAGCTACACATGCAAGCGGGCACCTTTCTTTCGTCATAGCCCATGTGGACAGCCAAGTTCTAGGTCACAAGAGGTGTCAAGCCCACTGGCATTTTGTAAGTCAAAGTATAGGGCATCATTAATATAATGAAGGGGATGCAAGCCAACCTCACCCGCATTATCAACAGTATCTTGAGGTGCTCCCTGTTATGGACCAAGGTCAGAGTCAGAGCCAAAAAGAGAATGAAACCTCCGCTGATAGTTTCATAGTGGTTGAGACATTGGGTTAGAATCAGGTAGCTTAAACTGGTTGTGATTTAGCTATTTCATAGCATTTCATGGTTTGAGCTCTTGCTTGACATGCTTCAAAAGAAGAGATATTTGGTAGGCTAGGGCATGTGCCAAAGCTAGGTAGAAACCACCACTCTAGTCAGGATAAGTGAGTTACACTCCTAAATTAACCCCTGCTCACCCCCTTGGTAGCTTGGCACGATCCGTAAGGTTTATCTTAGAGGCAGTGTGTAAAGCATTTGCACATAACCAACAGTAATACAATATAAGCACGACAAAAGGACACCACACCAGTTTAGAAAAATATCCAATATTTTGATATACTTAAGACAAGACCAAAAAAGATTTTTAAAAATCCACAATACAGTACTTAAAAATCTTCAGTTATCAAAATATGCTTGAAAAACAGTTCTTTGATGTTGATAGCTCTGTTCGGGGCTATCACGGCGTCATGAACAATTAAATCCAAACAGTTCTGGCTGACCACGGTGTCGCGGGCCAGCTACGATGTCGGGAAGACCCGCAAACAGTACCTTTTAGAAATGCAGGTGTTGGTGATCTCTCATTGAGCTACCGAAAGCACGGCGTCCACATGCGTCGGTTCCGGAAGTCAGTGCAGTAGTCGTCGGCGCCCTCGAAGTCACACGCGTTGCAGATCGAACTCCTTTCTGTTGAAGTCAGGAGCGCTGGTGTCGGCAGGCGTCGGGTGCTGCGGTGTGAAGTGCAGCGTGCGGTGACCTCAGGTCGAGGTATGAGCAGGGGCTCGGTGGCGGCATCAGATGGTATCATCAGTGAGACCAGGGTTGCGGTGCAAAGTGAATGCAGTGCTCGTCACTTTGCTGGCAGGTCACGGTGCAAGCAGCATCGTCATCTTTGCTGAAGCGATGTCGTCGGCTGACGAACTGGAGTCGATGGCGCTGGAGTCAGTAGGCCAAGGCTGAGGTGTGGGATGAGAGCGGTGCATCGTGTAACTTTACGAGTGGTGCCCTCGACTCACGGTGCAAGCAGCAGCGTTGATTTCGGCGTGGAGAGTCGTCGTCGGGGATACCAAGGCGCCGTGAAGCAAGGCGGTGCGGAGTGCGGGGCTCACGGGTCACGGTGGGAGCAGCGGCTCGGTGGCAGCGTCAACAGACGTCATCGGTGAGTCCAGGGTCACATTGAGGCGGTGCCCTCTGCTGTGCCTTCAGGACATGGAGTCGGCAGTGGCGTCGTAGATGTCGTCGGGTGGCTTTTCTTCTGTTGCAGCACAAAACACACAGTTCCCAGTGCTGGCGGCAGAAGAGCTTGAAGTCTTTGCTGTTCCTGAGACTTCTTGAACAGGGGGCAAGCTCTACCTCAAGCCCTTGGAAAAACTCACAAAGTAGATTGCAGAAAGTTCACTCCAGTCCTTTCACTGTCCAAGACAGAAGCAGCCACTGCAGGCCAACACAGCAAAGCACACAGCAAAGTGTAGGTCCTCCTCACAGCTTCTCCGGCTCTTATTCTTGGCAGTCTTCTTGGTTAAAAGAGCTCTAAAAGTCAGGGGTCTGGGACTCAATATTTATATCCCAAAATCCTTTGATCTCTTAGGCAGCCATAACTAGTTTTGCCTTCTCTGGTGTGACTTCCTGGCAGGAGGTGGAGATGGCATGGTCAGAGATAGACCAGGCCCTTTGAGGTGCAAGGAAATCTCCTCCCCTTCCCCAATTGCAGCCCGGGTCTATTCAGCCCTTTTCTGGCCCACCTAGACTATCTGGAGCCACTACTGCTCCCCAGCCTTCTGTCATCCAAAACCCAGACAGGCAATCCACATTCCAGCAGAGGCACACGGGATGACTGAGTAAGAAAATACCTACTTTTTAAATGTGGTATTTAGATTCTGAGTTCAGGCATACTAAACTTTATTTTCCTACCTGATTCTCCGGGCCAGTTATGTTTATAAGATGTTATAAACAAACTCCCCATTCTGTCCTAGGGGGAAAAGTGAACCATGCAATAGCGAAAAACGAAATTGGCCGTAATTCACTATCAGGACATGCCACACACACACACCAGGGCACTGGCTAAGTCGACATGGCAGTTACAAACTGCTCACAGACTCCGCAATGGCGGATCTGAGTTACCTTTTCAGGGCTACTCACGTGGGTGGCACACTCAGTGTTGCAAGCCTGCAAGTAGCATTTGATTCACAGGCCCTGGCACACTCAGTGCACTTTACTAGGGACTAACAAGTAAATGAAATATCCAATCATGGAAACACCAATCCATAACACAATTTACCACATGAGCACTTGCACTTTACCACTGATCAGCAGTGAGAAAAGTGCGCAGAAACTCTATGGCAGCAAAAACAGAGTCACTACCAGGTCAGAAAGCAAAACCTCAGGGGAAACGCGCCAAAAGATGCCAAGTCTAACAGAGTCCTTATAGTGAGCTGAAATTATTATATGAAGTAATAAAATATGCAGTTTCCAAGCCTATTAGTAAGAACTTTAACACAACATTTAACAGTACGTTCAAAGGGAAGGATTGCTAATGTAAATTAAAAACGTTTAATTTCGATCTTAAACTGTGCACATACCTAGTTTGAGTGTAATTATTAATTACATTAAAAACGCTGTATTCGGGAAATATTACTGAAAATATATATGCTCAAGTAACAAGCAATTTGTTTTTGAAAGTTGTGATTCTGACACATTTCTGTGAAACTTTTTCTTGATTTATGGTTGGTGTTACATGAATGTGCTGCTAATATAGCAGAATACATAAAATGTGAATGTCTTGATCCTATGTACATCGAGCAAGAGGCCCCATCATCTTCTCACAAGTGTAAATCCTACAACTGTTCACAACTATGTTGCCACATCTACAGTGGGATTAATCTTCCGATTAGGATGTGGTTGGGTTGTGGTAAGACAACTTGGGGGTATACTGGGCATTGTGCGCTCTGTAGTGTTGATGTCCCTATTCTGCATTGTGGCCCACCACTGCAGCATGAAGAATTGGAAGAATAAAAGGCTGTGAACATGACAGAGGCCTGCTTGTACCCCTCGACATTGTGTGATGAATCCTAGGAGAAAGTGCAAGCCCGGCTTTAGGGTGGTGCGACTGGTGCAGCCAGACCTATCGCTGTCTTCGGGGGTTTTGCTTAGAGTAACCTATGCCTTAACAATACCTGCTGCAGGGGTCCTTGTGATTCCAGCAATTTTCAGGCAACAATAAAAATGTCAAGACATCTCTGGTGATCAGAGATGGAATTCTGTCTAGTGACAGTTTGGACTCATCATAAAGTAGCGTAGAGGGTTAAAGAGTCCTACCATGCAGATCATAGTACTGTAGTTTTTGAGGCTAGCTCAGTGGATTACTGCTTTTGTCATGGAGATCCTTTTGATACTGGCAGTTCATAAGCTACAAGGCTAATAATGCACAGTGACCTATGAATTATCATCAAGTAGATTCACGCAAATGTCATAGTATAGGTTAGGATGGTATGTTTTTTTCCTCAGTCTTTCATTGTCTATTCCTAATGTTAATGAAAATGGTTCATTTGGGTAGATATCCATTCTTATTAGTAAAGCCAACCCCAACCAGCACTTTAAAACAAATTTAATGTATGTGATAGAGGAGCTATGGAGGGATGAGGGGCACTGTTGTAAGATGGGAATCAGAGGAGGATGTCATTTGGGGTGAGGTGGAGCAGGGTCAAAATCTATTTTCACACTGGAAGCAACCAGTGCTGAAGCTGTGCCTGAGTGAGTGACCTTGCTAAATGTTGTAATTAATTACCTTCTTTGTTGAATGCAATCCGCCCACCAACCACGCCCTTATGAAAGAGGAGTCCCATGGCTGGAGAACAGATGCTCACCACAGGTAGGCTAAGTTTTAGTCATAAGAACTTGTTTACTTAGGCCACAGTCTATAAACATTCTTGTGAATACATTCAAAAAAATATAGTCTTAAATAACGACTATTATAACAAGCATTGGCATAGCCAATAGGTCTCGCTTTTGGGACCTAATAAGTATTTAGTTATGCAGCACAATATCCTTGCATGGCTAAACACTTATAAGGTCCCAAAGGCGGGCCTATTATCTATGCCAATGCTTGTTTTGCTAGAGGCTACTTGCACTATGTTTTATTTATATTTAGACAGCTGATGTCAGTGTTGTAAGGGAACCTCATGTATCAAAGCTTTGTAGTTTTCTATTTTAAATGTAAGTTTTTTCTCTAACTCGAATTTTAAAGGAGGCCTTTACAATCCCTTCATTACACTATGCATGTATGTTTTATAGCAAACTTTAGATCTTGCATGTAACAAAAACAGAGGGACAGGAAGATGGCATTGGCGAAGGTAGAGTTCACGCTTTATTTCTTGTCTGGCTATCAACAAAACTTAACAAGTTAAGCAGTATTCTTTTTATAATGTACAAGGAAGGTTCTAAGCCATCGCTCTCTCATGTAAGTAAAAAAAAAAGGGCAAGACACTAAGGTGTCTTTCAGATTCACAGTTTAACAAAGGCATTGACTTTTGCAAGTGTGAAAAATGTTCCCTGTGCTAAATTTATGGTGTATGTTTGATGGACTACATTCACAGATCTTAGACAGTGGGTTTGACCATGAAGCACCGTCTAATATGGCAAAAACGCTTTTAAAAAATTATTTTCCACAATGGATGCCAATAGGCTATGCAACTTACAGGGCTTGAAGTTTTTAGGGTCTTACAAGTCAGAAACACGACTTTCCACTTTGGCATTGGTCAATATTTACCAGATGAAGTTTGTGTGCAAAACCTAAATAGAAAAAATAAATTAGCCTTTCATTAATTGTATTGCCAATAGAGGACCATCAAGGTGAGTTGACACAGAGTTAGAAATCGTTCACTCTGAGGATGAGGGCGAAAATAGAGGGCCTAATAGGGACCCGTCTCAGCACCTGCTTTTTAGAACTGTTGGTGCTGAGCACCGGCAGGACCTGGCCCACTTAAAGTCCTACATATGGTGTTAAATGAGTGAATACTTGCTCAGACAGAGGTCACAAGGGCTGGATGTTGCTGCAGGCCCATGTAGTGGGCGGGGCTCTGAAGAGATGGATGCTATGCAAGCGTCTGCATGCATCAGATGCGAGGTTGAATGCTTCTGCAGCTTCTCGCAAAGATGGGCTCACCAATGCTGGCTCTTTCACGTTCTTTGGTCTTGTGGGGCTCAAGAAGACATGCTCCAACCTGAAATCTGCCACGGGCTCCAACAGATGGAGTAAAATGACTTGATGTAGCTAGTGGCTCTTGCAGATTAATTTAGGAGCTGGACAATACTATTGCACAGAGGGCTTAAGGTGGACGGATGCTGCTGCAGGTCCCTACATGCAGGAGCTTGGTCAGGGAAATTATTTCTTGGTGCTCGTCAAGGGCGGTGTTGGGGGGGGGGGGGGCTTGATGCAGTTTCATGACCCTAGAGAGATGGGACGAATGCTGCTGTCCCATAAAGTATAGCTTGAAAGACACTAGATACACTGCAGGGAGTCTCGGGAGGCGGGGGTTAGGTGCTTCTGCCTCAGGTAGTTGGCCCCAGCAGGGATGCTGCTCCTCTTCCTAGTTTGATAGCAGAACCCTATTGCTACAGTTCTAGTGCTCCCCAAGCCTATATGGTACTGTAGCAGCAGGGAGGAGTGCAAGGATTTCCCAGCAGGAGACAATAAAGGAGAGTTGGGTGGGAGCATCAGGGGTATCAGCAGGCCTCCTGTGCTTCTATCCCAAGAGAAAACAAGCGCTGAAAGACAAGTGCGGCCCCGCAAGTTAGGGTACTTGTGCATGCAGAGCGTTTGCCTTGCGGGAGCGAGCAGCAAGGCGCGATCATTGCAAACAAATGGCGCTGCTGCTCGCTCCCGCAAGGCAAACGCTCTGCAGCCATGAGTACTCATAGGAAACAGTGCAAAACATGCACGAGTTTCCATGAAAGTACAGAGCGATTCCAAGAGGTCCCTCTTAATAGCGTTTGTGCGCTGCGTAGGGGAGACCTAAAAATAAGCTAAGTCTAATACTGAGGTATCACAAGATGCGTGGGTGATAGAACCAGAGTCCCTCTCTCTAGATTCGAGAAGTCCCAATGAAGACAAGTGAAGGGTGACACAAGGCCTTCATTCTTAGGGAAGGCTGTGCGGGGGAACTACATGACAAACTAGAAGGGCCGGAGATCTTACCCTCATGCATACAAGTATACAGCAGATTAAAAGATGGTAGGGGCTTGGTGGGGTGAATCCAGGAATGACCCCACTCCCCCAACCACCACCACCACCACCGAAGGGATCTGCAGCTCTACCCCACTTTGAAATTTGCTGGATGAGGCTTGTCAGACTCGAAGTCAGGACCCTAGGGGCTGACTTTCTTTACATTTTATGTTTGAATAACAGATTAATAAGACCAATGTCATAAGTTATTCTAATACAATTCAAATATATTCTCTAGCCAGCTAGAAAAGAGGATACATCCAGGAAACTCGAGATGGCACGTTCCACAAATGCCATTAAAGAATGAGATTAAAGAACACATGAAAAAACATTGCTGAATTATTAAAATGTCGTTTTAGTAGTGTGATCTGCATGGGTTCAGTCTATACAGATCTACATAATGTCTTGCTTACAGGTCAATATTTAATGGCATCATCAGGAGCAGAAAGAAGTAAATAAAATGTCAACGATGACTGGTCAATTTTTAGAGTCTGAACGTTGAAATCTGTAGCGCGGCTACCCACTGGAACCTTCCTTTGCCAAAAAGAAACTTACAAAAAACAGAGGCATTGCTAAAACTGCATTGCAAAAGTAATACTGTTGACACTGAACTGCACGTAGTAATAACAACATGGCCTATAGAGATGCTGTTGTGGAAGGCCGGTATTAGCTACTCGCCAAACATAATGGGCAATGAACCCCACAATTGCCAACGTGTTCATGTGTTTGTGACACAAAATGTCTTAATAAAAGCAATCAGAGTAGATGGACATATATACTGTCTCTCCTTCAGTGTATGCTACATGAGACCTGTCAGTGAAAGGTTTTCCTTTATCAATCGATATACTCCGCATGTTAGCAGCCCTTTAGTATACTGCATAGGCAGTTTTGTTTTTTTGTTTTTTTATGTCCGATATTGCAAAATCCCCCTGAGGGCATTCGTTCTCTTTTCGTGAGCTTTCAACGCCCTATGCTGTGAGAGGGCGGCCCAAAGTAACGCTCCTGTTTAAAGAGTTCAGCTTTCGACGCTCAGGCAGGTCGGTGCCGAGGCCTCCTGTCCGCAGGGAGGTAAGTAACAGGAAGAAGCTGGCAGGATACCCCACCCCGCACTCCCACGTCAGATCCCGACGCAAGCACACACAAGGCTCTTGGGGTTGTCTGGTGAAAAGACAAAAAGTGTTAGCGGCAATTAAAATACTGCTTCTACAGGAAGCAAATAGTCAAATACATTTATGTTTGCAAATGGCCAAATAGCTGTTCATGTTTGCTGGCATCAATCATGACAGTTATTCACAAGGTTGACTGTCGCTGCGTTGCTCCAGGTGACGGCTGCGGGATCCTGCTGCACACACCTCTTCGTACATTTTTGCTCTGATCTCTGGATGTGCTAAAAGCTCTTTTATCTGATTCAGCTTGACTCTCAGGGCTATTGATTGCTGCCACGCTGCGTTTGCAGTTAGATTTCTTCCAAGTGTCTTTCCTAGAGAAGAGAAAAAAAACAACACGCCCTGCATAAGAAATGCAATCGAAACATGCCGGTTAAGCTTAATATGCTAAAAGGAAATTAACGATGCAAAACGTTGTTAATTTGGCCACATTTATTTTATATAAAAAGGTACTGCTTCTGTCAAAAATATATTTTACGTAAATCATCGCCACCTGAAACACTGCATAGTGTCACACAATACTCAATAGAAACTTTGCACATGTTACATAATCGTATATATTATCTGTGCTGAGCTTCTGTAGTGATAAATTGCTGAGGGCAGACTGGAGTCTTGGCAAGAACAGTACTTCAGTTGATTTTTCGTTTTGCTGCAAAGCAAGCACTCTTGCAGCTCCGTGTTTGTAGTACACTTGTTGCAGGCGTTTGTGTGGTAAGGTTCCTTCCGTCGACAACCTTGCTAAACCAGAGGGGTGAGAAGCGGGCTCAGCTCGTGCATGGAAAGGAACCAATACATGTCATGTACTTCCGCCCGAGTACAAGACAGACCTGTGCATTTTGTATGTTCTTCTTACTCCAGATCCCCTCCCAGATGCATTAGATTTTTGCTTTCCATTAATGCAAACACACCGATCACGAAAATTTCATAACAAAACATCCCTTCGCGTCACAGCATATCTCAATAAAAAACGTACTCAAAAGCACAATGCAAGTTGCCCAACATGAATTAGCATCCGGATAGTGTGCCAGAACACGTGCGTGCCCCTGCGAGTTGCGTTGTTCCTCGGGTCGGTTCTTCGCTTCCGCTTCCGGTGTTGTCCCTGTGAGCCCTCACTTCCCGCTGCTGTTACCATTTCTATCGCTGATGGAGGACTCCACCGGGCTTCTGTCAGTCTGTCTATGCTTGTGCTGGGTTTCATCGAGGTACTGCTGAACTGCCTTCAGCACGGCACTCTCTACCAGCCTTTTACTGAGGCTCACCAGCTCTGCATCGTCAGGCTCTCTCCCATTCTTTTCACCTACGTATCATGATAAACAAAATGGGTCAGTGGTAGGACATGGCCATGTACATCTGACACACAAACGGACATATAACTCAACTCTAAAGGGACACAACTAACAAAGAATGTCTACCAATGAGACGCTCCGTAGGATGCCGCAAATATGTTGGCATTGATTGCTTACGCGCAAGATCAATAAACAAGCATCTGCAATGCAATGGGCCTTGCATCTGCAAGAGTTTGAGCTACTGGCATTGTAAATGACAATGTCTTTTATTTAAGTGATTTGAAAACCTGTAAGCGGTACGTAAACACGCACTTTGTACTTCTAGTCGTTGCTTACGAGAAGCAAGGTTGTCAGCAACCACACCTCTTTTACTGCCAGCCTTGCTTCTCATAAGCAACGACTATCAGTACAAAGTGGTGTTTATGCACCACTTGCAGTTTTCAAAACATATAAATGAAAGGCATTGTCATTTACAATGCAAATAGCTCCAGACTCTCGCAAATGCGAGACCTATTGCATTGCAAATGCTTGTTTTCTTTACATTCGGAGATTTGTCACCCGTTTACGCCTTTATTAAGATGAGGAGTAAATAATCAAGAATGTTGGAATATATGTGAATTGTGTGAGATACTCAAGGTTACTTAACAGATGTTGAACTACTCCCAATAAAGCCACATGAGCCAATAATAATTATAATCTAGGATGTGGGGTATAAGGGAGTCATCCATCATTTCGCACAGCATGGAATGGCATTTTTTCAGATAAAGTTTATTCACTCTTAAAAGCTGGAAGCAAAAACACAGGGGTAGCTGACAATTGCATACACAAGTCTTTAAAAACAGCCTCACACAACTCATACGCCGCGTTCAAGCTATAGTAAAACGTTTCTTTTAGTGCATTGTCTCTACAAGGGATCATTCATCTACGACGAGATGTATAACCGCATTACCAATTCTGATGCTGGCAGGAGTCTGAGCTCATCCGCTGGTGTCGATGATAGCTCATACTGGAGTTACCACGTTCCAAAGAAAGAGAGAGGCGATTCTATAGAAGCGTGCTAAAGTTTCAGGTCAGATTGTTAAAAAGCCATATTCGCTTTGAATAAAAGGGCCAAAACAGGCAGTCTCCCACATGATGATGATGGGTGAGATTATAATGTGAAAGAAAGACTTCCACTGCTGCACATAGTTGAACAGCTTTTGTAATTGTATTTATATAGCGCTAACTACACCGTCAAGTGCTTTGCCGAGTTTTACGGCGAGTAGCGCTATTCGGAACCTTACAAATCATACACCACGGATAGTCAATACCTGGTGCACGAAGCGCGCCTTTCCACTACCCCTCTCACTGAGTGCATGCAGCTGTTACACTCACACTCCAGGGAGGCAACGATTTAAAGAGGGCACCATGGAAAGTGCACAAAAATCTGTAGAAGTGTCCTCTGACGTGCCCTACCGCCCATCTGAAGTCATGAATGTCAAAGATGCCAAGGCATACCTGGTGACGACAGAGATTCCACAGCTGTTTGAGGTAGGTGTGGATGTAGGTCAGTGCCACAAGCAGCGAAGGGTGGAAAGCAACAATTTAATGCGACAAGAGCTCATAGGGACAGTTTTTTTCCCTCTGTATAAAGTGTTGCGCATGCTCAGAACATAAGATGCTACTTACCAAAATACCAATTCGCCATCAGCAGGTCTTGACCCACATTTTAGTATGGCAAACTTCTGTCTGCACCCTACCCAGCTTTAATTGATATGATGCAGACAATTTTTTAATGTAATAAAGCATTGCCGTGTGGTAGCGTTTTGCTGTTTTTGGATCAGTGGCCTAAGCGCATTTCAACAAGTTCAGTCTCCCTGTAAGAGAAGCCCAAACCAAATGAACATCATACCAAAAACAAGCCCATCAGCCAGTGGACATCGAAAAGTGCAAACAAGTAAAAAGAAACTGTGGCATTATGAGGAGGTGGGAGGGAGGCATATTATATTCCGATGTAAACAGCTATGGCGCCAAAGCTGAACACAGGCAAACAGTAAAAGAATAGAAACCCCCCCCAAAAAATAGTCCCCAAAAGAACAGACAAAGAACCATAACAGAATGAGTCAATACTTAGACCCTTCGGCCTGGGAGGAACAGAAGAAAAAAGGAGGGATGAAGATGCAGAAGTGACCACTAGCAAGCAAGGATTTTTAAAAGACACTGAAACAAACTAATCAAAAGCAGGGGGATGGCTTTAAGCTCACAAGAGAAGTAAACTAAAGTATAAAAGAGGTCATACACTGACGCTCGACCTAAAAACAGTTTAGAAAAAAGCAGACACAAACACTTTGTAGGAATGTCTCTTTTTCTATGGTCACCCCCACACTTTTTGCCCCAAAACTGATGTTTGTCTGAGTCTGCTAACCAGGCCCCAGTGCCACAGTTCTCTCCTTAAATATGATGCATGTGAATAGGCAACTCCAATTGGCAAGTAATTTACTCCTCTGTTTAGTCCCGGGTAAGTGGCACCACTGATACCTAGAGCATGGGAGTTGGATCACCAAGGCCTGAATCACTGATTGTGCCATCACCAAGAGTAGCACGGTCACAGCACTATTTTTAATGTATGTCAGTCACCTCTACTATGGGTCTCCTGAGCCCAGGAGGTTGGGTCCATTATATTAAAGGTGTGGACATATAAGTGCAAGCTTATATGTCCCTATAGTAACCTCCTTCCATTAAGGGCTACTGTAATTGTTCATTGTGCCGTGGGATAACATGGGCTGGCACCCGGGCAGCCCCAGGTTGCCAGCTCTATTATGGTTCCACTGAAAAGTGTCATATTTGGTATCAAACAACTTGTCTCATCAAACCCGACTCTTTTCCAAAGTCAGATTTATTGTGAAGGCCAGACTGGCCGTAGCGGGCTTCAGGCGCTTACCCGGGAGTCTGGAAGGGTGGGGGGTGGTTTTGTTACTGGGGGCCGGTGTTATAGCGGTGCTGTAATATTGGCCCCTAGTAACAAAAGCAGCAGTGCTTCACACTTGCAATAAACACCCCCCATTCTCCCCCTCCCCCATGGGCTGGTTTGACAAAATTTCCAGGGTTGCTTTGAGGTCACAGTCCGGACCGTGACATGCACCTAGGTGACGACCTTAGAGGTTACCCACCAGGTTGCGCCAGGCTTTCCTGTGCTACAGGCTGACAGCCTGCAGATGCTGCAGCCAAGACAGGAATCTGATCTCCTGCCAGGAAGTGTAAACACTCCCAGGAGTTGGAAACAAAGGACTACCTAGGCGGGAGGTGTCACCTCCCTCCCTGACAGTATGGTTAGTGAAGTGGCACATCAAGGTGGTAAGTTTCAAAGCCCTCACTGCCTCTGATATGCAACCAGGTTTCCTCCCAGAGGAGTGCAAAGCAGCAGGCGGGAAAATTCGACATCAATGAGTCATACACCCCCAGAAGGATAGCCACACCCATAGGGTGGGCTACTTGGTCTGTCCAGTCAAAGAAGGATTCTGCCATTTTTAACAAGTGACAAAATAGAGGCTTTTGGGTAGAAAAGGTGCCACCTTCCACTGGAGGTGGGCACCTCAGATGGGGAATAGCCACTGGGGCTAGTAGCCCATTGGCTACTACCTCTCACACCCCTAACATCCCTAAATCGACTTGCAATAAAGGACAAAGAAGAGACCCGTTCTGCATCTTCAAGACCTTCACAAAGCAAAGGCGTAATAACCTGCACCTGCGGCAACGACCCAGCAACTGCATGACTAAGACTGGTCCTGGTTCAGAGACTAGTTCTAAAGGAAAGAGGAACCCCTCTGCAAGCCAAATGCAGCTCCTGAACTTCCTTGGACTGGAGGTACTAGTCCCCGACAGCCCACCGATAAAACATGCTCCCGGAACCAAAGAATCATTGACTATCGGGCCGCTAGTGCATTGAGGGAAATGTAGTCCTGACCCCCAGCAAGTTTCAGGTCACCTACTGTTTTCCCGGACTCCAGGACTTCGAAATGACCCAAAGCTGGGTTTGCTGTGACCAAGACTTGTTGGTGGCCACCCGGGTTACCACTACCTTTATTCGATGCTATGCCTCACGGGAATTCTGCAGCACCTTCAAACCGCCGCCCCAGTGACCCCATTGTGGAGCTTTTGCACCAATTTCCTCACCAGCGCTGTCCAAGCAGTAAAACCAGCACCTGTGACTCCCAATGTCTGCATCAGGGCAGCCAGGACAACTCTGCACCCAGGCCCTACAAGTCTGGTAAAATTCAACTGACTGTCGGACCCTGGTCCTCAAACCTGCATCACCTTATTAGCCAGAGGTGTGATTTCCCATGGACCACAACATTGTTGTTTTACAAGTGTTAAATGCATTGATGTATTTTTCCTTTAAAAATCCATAACTTGGGTTATATTCATCTGATTCTCTTTGTTTTGGTGTCTATAATTATATAAAAATCTGCTTTATTTTTATAAAGTGGTGTAGGATTTCTTTCAAGTCTACTTATCATCCATGTTGATACTCAGTAATGCTTAACACAGGTTATGTGCCAAACTACCGGGACTGGGCTAGGGATTTATTAGTGTGAATCCAAAGGACCTATTGGGGGTATTGTGAGTTTATTACATAGTGAAGCCTAACCAGTCTCACTACATAATAACCCTCTTTCCTACACACTTCTCGCCTAGTTCAAAACAAATGCATGCAATTCTAAATAGGTCAGCGTACATGCATGCATTTAGATGTATTACCTACAGTATATTCCAAGCTAGGCATACATTGAACATGATGTCGTTCCAATAGAGACTATTGTCCTAGCTGCCACGACGAGCTTCTTTCAGAGATAAAACTGCTTTCACTTTTTCATTGTCCTTCGATGGCAGTGGTCCATATTATGGGAAATATTCTCCCACAGAATTCCATATGATCTCAATTATGCTAGATAACAGATATGATTCCCTCTTACTTTCTAAAAACGAAATTCAGTGATTCGCTTAGTGACATATCCTTTCAAACAGTCAGGCATTAGTGGTATGCCTCTATCAAAAAAAATCGCAAAAGTCAATTACAACAATAAAAAGATATAAATGTTTTTCTACTTGATAAAACAGAACAAGAAAATCAATAGGGCAACAGGAAAAATAAAGATAAATGTTTTCCTCCTGCAGCCATCTATTAGTTGAGAGATCAGGAGATGTATTTCCATTAAAAATTCCAAAGGAAAATATTGCCATGGGATAGGAATGGCATCCTAAGTTTAAAAGCCTGTGGCTATGATAGGCACCCTCCCGTAAAAGAAAAACAGGTTGGGACACTTCTCACATGTGTCTACCCCACGCCTAAACACAAGTCAGAATAATTTGTTAGGATTTCATTGATCAAGGATATTTACTGTGAGGCAAAGAGCCTTCAGTCATTCTTCAAGACTATCTGTAGGCACAGAAGTAATCTAGAAGACCCTTTCCCAAGCTACGGACCTCTAGCTTCACATACCTCATCTGTCCAATGCCATTCTCCCAGCAGTTCGTGTTTTTCTACACTATGTTGAGTCTGGACTACTATATTTAAACACTTTCTCTGTTTTTGTGATGCTAGTAGAACCCAATTTCCCTCTAAGAGCCCACGCCTATAAGTATGATCTCTGATTTTTAGGTCGAAGCCTACCAGGCAGTGAGGCTGTCTGGTTGCAAAGACATATTGAGGACATGCTGAAAGATTCCCTGGGAGAGAGCACATACAAATCTCAGCCAAAGAAGCGATTTACGCACTAAAACACCTCAAGAAGCTTAAACCATTCATCCCCTCAGATGTTTTCAATATTGTGGTTCAATCGCTGGTCCTCTCCAAACTAGACTATGGAAATGCCACTCCCACTGGGACACCTAAATCTCACCTCGCCCCCCTTAGGTCAGTCCTAAACATGGAAGCCTGGCTCATTACTGATGTCAAACGGTTTGAACGCATCACTCGGGCTCTGAAGAGCGTCAACTGGCTTCCTATTGAAGGAATATGTACTTGCAAGACTGCCTGAATTAGCCACCAAGCCCTTTACTCTCATTCACAAAACTACTTAGAAAACAAGCTTACTAAAGCAGGTATTTCTAGATCGTTTAGAAGGTCTAACACACTCTTGCTCCAACCTAAAAATATAATCTACCAAGTCTCGCTCCTTTTCTGGAAATGCTTCGAGCATATGGAACTCACTACCTAGTGACCTGCGATGCAACCCCTCCTTCCCTGGCTTTAAAAGAGACCTGAAACTCCTCCTCCTCAACAAATACTTTAAGTCTTAGACCTCTGATCCGGGATTACTATCCTCGTGCTCAGGACTGAACCCTATGTCATAGTTGGCTATTTGCTTGTATCCTTATGCCGTCTACAGATCCTCTTGAAACTGTTATCATGGTTTCTGTTACTGTGCTGTTGTTATGTAGTATTATCTATTGAGTCTCGCCTCATATGTTTATGGTGTTCCTGATTCACCGGATTTGCTCACTACCATGTACAGCGCTCAGACACCCTCGGGTCTGGCTAGCGCAATATAAAACTTACAAATAATAATAATAAATAATTCCACCCACTGCTTACCATTGGCTTTGTGTTTTGTAATTCACATTTGATTGCTTTCTATACGCTGTCTTTATTTGTTTTAGGCTGTCCAGCATGTCTTTGTCCTTGCCGTGGAGCTTAGTCTGTTTACCAGCTCTCTGACTGGCTCATACATTCTGTCTGGGAATTCTTATTTTTCCTTTTTCCTGAGGCACTCCATGAGAGTACTTGTGTTTTCAGTTGTCTCCCTTGAAAGCTAGTTCGGGAAGTAGAAAATGTGCTGTGTTTCATGGAAGAGGTTTGCTGTCTTCTATCCTTCTGCTTGAATGATTCTGCTGATTTTTGCCACTAATCTCACATTCCAGTGAGGCACCTGTTCTGTCTAAAAGCTTGCTTATTTTGGTCAGTGCTCTTTACTAATAGCATAAGTTAAACAATCCTATTTTTCAATTTCATGTCCATGCCATAGGCGCTGGAGGTAGGGGAGTGGCGGTGCCAAAGCAACAGCAAAATGAAAATGCTGGAGTTCAGAAGTGAATGAGCAATAAACAGGCCTTTAAATGTTATTTTTATCGTGCCACGTGTGTAGAGCATTCAAAGACAGAGGTCAAATATTAGGCTCTGCCTTCCACAGGAGGCTGGTGTTCACTTTTCTTTCCTTAACTGCAAAGTGAGAAGATTTATGTGACAATCTTGCTGTGTACTGGGGTGGGAAAGGCTGTACAAAGTTATTTTAGAGCACACAACAAAATGTATATGCCATTAAATAAACAGTACAAATATTTCAGACTATATCTGAATTAGGGAAGCACAAATGAAGCACATTTTTATGTAATTATGAGGTGTGATGGAGACAAATATGTGCATATGAGCAAAACAAAGCAATGCACTAGGTGATGCTGATTTCCTATTGCTTGAACACTGTATAGTTTTAGCTGTAAAAAGTATGTCTCTGTTAAATTAATGGTAATTTCAATAGAAAATGTGTTGTCTCTAATTGTAGTGTGCTACCACACCAAGCATTCTACACTCTATGCCATTGCATTTTCCTCTACTCTACGCCATTCCACTCTACTCCCCTCTACACCACTCTACGACACTTTAATCCATTTTACAACAGTTCAAAGACTTTATTGCGGTTGTATATAACCATAAAAACACATTCATTTTACAACAATTGCAGATCCAAGGTAATTGCAAATGTAAAATAATAATATACATTAAATGTGTTCCTAATAAAATAATGTCATTCTTTAAGAATCATCGTTGTGGGAATAAATTTAAAACACACTATAGAAAATTTAAGTTAAGTATGCCAATATAAAAATAGTAAAAATATCCCTCTAATCTACCGATCCCAAGATACATACCACAAGATCGCCTCCACCCAAGCTAAAGTAAAAGCTCCATGAATTGACCTTTATGCCGATGGTAGAGTTCTAATCTATTTTTAGCAGATTCCTGCAAATTGTCTACATAGAGAACAGAAACTTTGCTATTGCAACCACGTAGACTGGGTCAGTATCTGTCTTTAGGATCCTAAAAAAAGACAAGGTAATTCCTAATACCCAGGTTCTTACAAAGTTGAATAATCCATTTCTGCCTAATTACTTTATATGCCGCACAGAAGAGCATAACATGAACTACAGTTTTCTCCTCCGTGAGGCATCCAGGACAAAGGCGATTAGGGACTCCCGCCCACCTATTTGTAATTGCATGTAGCGGGAGAGTTCCATATCTGAATTGAAGGAACAGCTTTTTCGCTAATGTGGGTTGTATGGAATCTATCACCTGTTCAAATTCATAATGGGACATAAAGTCCAAGAACCCATACGTTAGGCTTGATGTATTTACTGACAGGTAAACTTTCGTTAAATTGTACTCTTTTATCGTATTAGCCAACATTTTCTCACTCAACCCCACTCCACACCACTTTATTCCAATGTACTCAATGTCACTCCACTGTACACCACTCCCCTCTATGCCACTCTATCCACTGCACTCTATGCCACTCCACTTTTTGACACTTTACTCCACTCTACAACACACCATCCTCTGCCACTTCAGTCTATGACGCTCTTTGCCATGCCACGACCCTCTACACTATTCCACTCTATAACAATCTACACCTCCCCAGTCTACAACACTCTACTCCGCTACATTTTACTCCACTCCTTGCCACTCTACGCCACTGTATGCCACGTCACTCTAAGACACTCTACTCCATTTTATGCCAAACAACTCCAAGACACTCTTCGCCACTCCACTCTACACCACTCCACGCCACTTTACTCTACTCTACACCACTCCACTCTACACCACCCTACACCACTCCACTCTATGACACTTAAATCTACAATACTCTAATCCACTCTACACCACCTTACTCCACTCTAAGCCACTCCACTCCCCTGTATACCACTCTACTCCAAAACACTCTACTCCACTCTATGACACTTCACTCTACGATACTCTACTCCACTCTACACCACCTTACTCCATCCTACGCCACTCCACTGTTTGTCACTCCAATCTAAGACACTCTTCTCCATTCTATGCCACTCCACTCTACGTCACTCTACTCCACTTTATGACACTCCACTCTGTGACACTCTACACCACTCCACACTATGCCACTCCACAACACTCTATTCCACTCTGACACTGTATGCCATGCTACAACACTGTACTCCACGCCACTCTACACCACCCGACTCTTCGCCATTCTAAACCACTCTTTTCTCGATCACTCCACTCTACGACACTCAACTTTATGCCACTCCACTCTACATCACTCCATGAAACTCTAGTCCAAGCCACAACACTCCGCTCCACTCTACAACACTACACTCAAAGAAATTCCACACCACTCCCTTCCATGTCTCAAACTTTTAGCCTTGCTGAACAGCATCCATGCTAGAGTATAACATGGCTAAAACACACTGGCAATGTCATTAGTTTTTGCATAGGCAAGATCTATTTGCTTTGCCAATGCTTGTTTCTGCTGGCTATAAGGAACCTACAGCCAGCACTGACTAAAAGGGTCCCATTGACACAAAGTGTAATGATGTATCGATCTGATCTGTTACAAAACACCTCATGGCTTCAATTTCACTTAAGTAAGAAATGATTGTCTGCAAAGATAATGTGCCCTAGGGAAATGTGTTCTAAGAAGAAACATGTTTAGGATGAAATTGAGGATAGTGGCTTTGAATACAATTTCAATGTGCAAACCTTAGTCACCATTAAGGTTGTGGCACATGAAATCCTACAAGTATTGGTAAACGAACAAATAATAGGATTGTCCCTTTTAGAACAAGAATCCAAAACCACTGTAGACTTAAGAAGCAACATTCCTAGACACAATCTGTCTTCAAAATACAAATACTGCCCAAATAAATAATTGTCACACAATCAAGGAATTTAATCACAAGGCCTTACTGTGTGTCACATCTGTGAAATATTTGTCAAATGAAATGATTCCTTTGAAATATGGATTTTGTACAGTGAGAGGCCGGGCATCAGTGAGATTTCCGACAGTGTATTAAAACAATGGTGGTCCCAAACCATTCTGTTAAGCTGTAACTTTTTTTTTTTAATCAGAATAATTTCAGGATAAATTATCAAAATCTGAACCTTCTAAGCACAATCAGAGCTCATTGGTGGCTGTATCGTGCAGGATGTCTTTTGACAAGGAAGGCAACACTGTACGACCTCGGCCTTCACTTCTAAACAGGACACTGCCGAAACAGTGAAGTCAGGACCTAGGCATTGGAATGTGTGCCATATGAAAAGCCATTACCTTGTGAATTAACTATAAATGTACACACTACCTGTACAGTTACATTCAAATAGTATTTGATTGGAAAAGTTTAATTTTTTAGTATTCAAAGACCAACTGTAAAGCTTTTTGTGAGATCTACAGAGCACAATGCAAGGCGCTAGCTTCCATCAGTGTGCCTACCTATGGCAAAGGTTTAAGTAAAAACCCAAAGCACGGACTCATTGGGACTATACCGCTCGGAACATTTACAGCGGCAACAATTAATTGGATTTTCCCTCGGCGCATTTAGTTTTACATGAAACACACATATCTTCAAACATAACTTTCTTGTCGTTTTTTGATTTAGAGGAATTTACATGTTCATATATTTTTCAATCATGGATAAATTTCAAAGATAACTACACCTCCTGAGCTGAAAGAATTCTTGGCCACCCCTTACAGGTATAAGGCTTCACGGGGTAAGTGACTGGGCGAGGGTGCATATGTATTTGGGAATAATTTAACTCTACCCCAAACCTTCAAATTAGTCTTTTAAGCCCTTTTCGCTACAGGCCCACCCTTGACCTTAAGGCTGCAGAGAACTGCCAGGGGACCACCTGTTCTGTTGAGTAGTAGATGTAGAATGCTGTTGTACAGGGCACAAGTCCTAAAAAAGTGAAGTAGGGGGACTGACCAAGTTAGGCAGTATGCAAGTGACATCATGGCGCATGACATTCCACAGGGCATCACAGGAAGTGACCTCAGTAGAAGTGATGCTCTGATATGTGTGTGTTATAACCTATGCCAACTAAAAAGGCAATAAATATGTTTTTTTTTAAAGTTGTCTCCTGCAAAGCATATCCTTTTGTTACTTGCGGTTAATAAATCGTAATCCTTCTAGTAGACCACAGTGAGCTATGAAGGGTATTTGACTCCTACACTTTGTAACCCTGACTGTCTCATGCAACACATATTCTACATTTATTTACACACTTACATGATTAATCTGGAATGGATAGTGTGTATGTTATGTAAAGCACTCTAATACTCTGCATTGGGATGAGTAGCGCAATAAAATAAAAGAAATAAAATAGTGCTATTTATGTTCTTAATTGTGTAAATGCTGAGACAGACTGACCCCCCCTGACATTCTTACAGTGCATGCACTTATGTACAACAAAGTAGAAAGCATGCATCTCTCAAGTACCTGTGAAGAAATCACAAGCTGTGTGCTTTTGTTTCCTCGACGGTGCATTTGCATTTGCGAGGTTCCCGGACACCTCCAGTCCCATACTCGATCAGAAGGAGGCCTGATGGTCCCATAACTTCTATCTTTATCGTTGCACAACCGGAGGTGAAAAAAGCCCCCTCGCTGCCTGCACATTGCTGTTGGGATTCGAAAGCAGACAACGTGCAGGAGCTGGTGAACATGGCCCGGTGTCTCAAAAATTACACTGGGACAAGTTCAACATATCTCTGTGGGGCCCAACTTCTTTGCAGGGTGGACGGCGTCCACCCTGTGAAAATAGTGGGTGGACGCCGTTTACCTGCGTGGACCCCCGACTTGTGCCCTGCTGTTGTACCTTGGAAGGGAAGCTTTGGTTTCAGTACGTGGACCTAGGCTGAAGAGAGATATCTTGTCACAAAAAAGCTATCCAGAATTTACACTTTCTCTTTACGTCTACGTCAGAAATAAACAGCCTGAGAATAAATTACAAAGGACTTGATTTGCCCCTTATTGTAGTCAAAGCTGGAGTATTACGTGTGTAAAACATTTTAGGAGAAGCTAGATCTTTGTTTTCCATGGTTTAGTAGGAATTTTCCTTAAACTTTCCTGTTCCAACACTTTTCTGAGACTTCAATACTTGGAGACAAGAAGCACAGGTAATGTCCCTCTGGTACCTGTTGCAGAAGTACCTGGAAAGCTGTTAAAACTTTTCACTTGAATTGACCTGCTGGAAATGACTTGCTCCAAGTCTGTAACTGGTGAACCCTCTATTCTGGCATCCAGTGACACAGAAGCCTGTGTCTGCTGGAACTGTACATGATGCTCCCTAAGCTGTTCCTTAGACAGGTTACTGTGATTCCAGATAGAGTGGTTGATCTGTGTGGATTTCTAAATACCTGCCAGTGTTAGAATCCTGAGTGGGCTGGAACCTCGCGGGCAGGGTAAACCGGAAATCGGAGCATTGGGTCCACAGTAAAGGAATACCCAAACAAATATACCCCAGAAGATTTCCTGAAAATCTGATTAAGGGCAGACTGTATTCACTAGGTTTTATATTTCGATAAAGAAGCATACTTTTGAATTCGGGTATGACTTGAGTCCAAGGCCAGCGAGCCTGCTACAAACCTGGATGCTGGAAATACCATTCAGCAATTGGAGATTTTTGGACTAGGTGTTCTAAGTTGAATGAGGGCTCCCTCAAGATTAGTCTAACATCCTATCGCTCAAGTCAAGTAGAAGCCCTAGGCGGGACCTGCTGAAGATTCTCGAGCTTCGTTATTTATTTCAAGTCTGAACATATATTCATGCTGAGAGGAACCACACACTTCAGGCCAAACGCTTGAACTCACAGGTCAGCTTATTTTTTAGTCTGACCTGCTTAGAGAGTTTTTACTTTCAAGTTTGTTGTGAATGTGTATTTATCCTAGACTTATTTGCCTTCCTAGAATTCAAATCTAATACAGCTTACTGGTTATTCCCACTGGCCTTTTTAACTCCATAGTTTTTCTAAGTGTGAAGGTACAATCCCACACCGGGACACAGTTCTACCTACTATATGATCATGTGCACTCCCATGCCAGCCGCTGGTGACTAGGTCCCCCTTAATTCTCTGCGGGTCACTCTGAATCTTTTTAAATATATTTTCATTTTGCCTGGTGTTCTTCATAATTATTAGTTTTCCATAACGCTCAGTGCTAAGTTTTGTCACACTGATTTATATTGATAACATATTTTCTTTTCTTTTTTGATTTTTCCATTTTTTTCGTATTTAATTTTCATCATTTCCCTTACACTTTCTGTTATCATTAAAGTTATTTAGTTCTTACTTCAAAGGCTGTACTCATAAACTGGTTTACCTGTGTGGACTGGACCGCTAAACACTCTCAGATAAAAACAGTTCTCACAACTATGTAAAGTAACTTCTGGGTGAGAGCACCAGAACACATTTTACTGATTATTTTGACGTATCCAGGCAACACTTTAGCAAACACAGTGAAAACAACTGAACACTCCTTTATAAATCACCTGAAGACGCTGCCAAACAACCTCGGGATAGCAGTACTTCAGGTCAGGCTCAGAAGGAACAACCGCACAGCGATGAGATTTCCTTCCTGAGAAACAATAAGCACTTCAGACCGTTACTGGAATATGCAAATTAAAATGTCAACCATTAGACCTCTATCCAAACTAACTAAAAGCACAAATTATAGCAAATCACTGCAGTTCAGACTACACTCAAACTGTAACTCTAAAGCCAAACAAATATTGACATATTAATATAAATTCTTAGAAGCAATCCGGGCAGCCTTGTCACAGAAAACTGAGTCACTAAAACAAAACCAGCCGGGCTTCAAGCAAGAGAGACTATAATAATACTCTCCACAAAGTTTTATGTACTTGCACTTTACTGCCATTTTTTGATAATCGTTTTTAATGTTTTAAACTTCCCTACAGTTCGTAGCAAGTTTGCCTGAGATTTTAACTTTTTTTTCTTTTTTACTTCTTTTCTTCGGATTTTTTTTTGGGTAAAAATAGTATATTGTAAAGATTTTAAGTAATTGAACAATAAAGCTTAACACACAACAGACATATTAATATAACATTCAAATAATTTTTGAGTGCTCCTAAAGGCAGGAGATCATCCAAATGTCAAAAAAACATACTCTATGTGTTAGGCCTTAATACTTCACACGTTAAACAGGCACACAATACAGTGCACAATAAATGTACATAACTTACAGCGTGCGGATCAAAGAGGTACAGCTATCTTGTGCATCGCAGTCACAGCTGCCAGACTTAAAAGAAGACCATCATTGTGCGTGCTGAGCTTTACAAGTCAGTGAGCTGAGGGTCTCTACTCTTTTAGTGCAAATATGTTAAATCAAAGTCAACACAAAGCATTTGTCAAGTCAAGGACAGACGCATCATACAAAATGCCAGTCAAGAGGGCATAATGTTTCCAATACCAGAATATACTCTTCAGTTTATTTGACCACAATCAGTATCAATAGCTGAGAAACTGTCAGCAGTGCTCAGATTCCAAAGGTTTTACAAAGTCAGACAGAATACAAGTCTGTTAAGTTGCACCAATCTTCCAGGTTTAGCAAGTTATGTTTGGAGGCTCAGGGATTTATGTATCTAGGCACTTTCATCTTTGGAGACACGTCTAGTAAGTTTGGAAGGGAAATGAGGTCTTAATGCTGGACACACTCAGGTGTGACTTGCACCACTAAACCCCCTTCCGCTGTGGACGATAGGATGGATACATAGCAATGGTTAAGATGGTTCTAGTACTGAAAATATTATGTGCCCTACAGAATCATTTCCTTCACAGTCTTTTCTTCCTACCCTAGGCGCAGTGCTTTTGATGGGGCTCTGGGTAGGATAGATATCCTGATGATTAATGAACGATTTTCAGTTGCCAATCCGACCCCGCAAAGGAATTTAGCCAGTAGCCTCACTAGTACCGAGGGAAGCTTCCTAGGCATCTCTCCCACATCTGTACAGCTGGTGGTTGAGATATAAAGGGATACTCCCCAGGCGTCTTGGGTTGATGGGAGAGAGCACACTCTGTGTGGGTACATGTTTTCTGCAGGGATCAGTATTCACTGGGTGGGTCCCCATCGGCCTCTCATGGATTTGAGATGTGGTACTTTAAACTCAGAAGCAATCCTCTGAAAACATACTAAAAGAGTTTCAGCTCCATTGGTCCTGATTTTTTCCATACTTACAGTTGAGACATGCAATGTTCCCTTGTCCACAATGCCCAGATTCGAAGCGCGGAGTGCACTGAGAGGAGCACCGAGAGGAGCGAGGAGAACAGCGTACACCGCCACCGACACTAAGGCACACCGCGGCACGGGGGTTCCGGCGGACACAGTCGGCAATAATTCTCCCCCTCCTCCCTCCCTCGTGAGACACACACACAGCCTGGTAGCGGTAACGGAAAGCGGCAGCGGCTACAGCTGCAGCGGAACGAGCCGCGATCAGTCAGCCAGAGCCTGAAGCATGTGCAAGCAGCTACCTGCGAGGAGCCGCGAGCAGCTGCGAGGTGGAGCAACTACGCCGCGAGTGTGGAGAGAGGTGAGACGGGGGTCACGAGGGGGCACCTTGTGCCTGAACACTCATCTCTACCCCTCTGAATCCATCTCTACTGGCCCCTCCCGACCAACCTGAACGCGAGAAGTTAGCGCCGCCGCAGCTGGCGGTGGAGTGCCCCCTGTGAGCTCCACCGTGCCCCAAGGCCGGGCCCTACAATCCCCTTAAAGGAGCCGAAAACCTACTTCAATGTGCAAAACTCCCAGGCACGACTGAGTGCGGCGGAGAGCCGCAGGGAGTTACGAGTCACCTCACAGCGCGGTGGAGAGCTGAAACATGCCCCCAACTTGGAGATCCGCCTTACAGTACACCTGACACGCCTGACCACGGCGGAGAGCCACGAGCTGACCCGCAGCACAGCGGAAATCTGTGCGCCGATCCACAGCGCAGCGGGAGCTACAAACTGCCTTCCAGTGCATCCCGGTGCGGCAGGAGCCGCGAGTTCGCTCCCAGCGCTGCGGGAAGAGAGAGCTGAGGAGCAACAGGAGCACGAGAGTAAGCAGCAGCAGGAGCACTGAGGCACAACAAGCGAACCCGAACTGGACCCCTACTCCTTGTGAGCCCACGACTCGACGCCATCCAAAGCCTCCTTCACCATCGCAGGCTCAACCAACCACCAACTAAGTTGCACCTACAATAAGATGCCAACACGGATCCCAGTTACAAGATCAAAATCAGCCGCAGAGGCCCTCAGCGGCGAAACCTTAGCAGGACCTATAACGAACAGTTCAAGTACGTATGGCACAAACGCCCCGAATCCTGGCACTCTTCCCGGGACCCCTAAGGTTTCAAACAATCAAAAACCCATCAACCCAGGCCTCATAACCAACTACCTGCATCCGAGGACTCTAAACAACCTTTCAGTAAATGACAGGACAGACCACTTAGGAAACAGCCCAAGCGTCTGAGACGACTCTTCTCCTCCACCAACAACTACTCAGGGCCCCTGCCAAGCGGCGACTAACAGCCAATCGCTTCTTCACCATAATATGACTACCACCAACAGTCCCACCACACTGCGGTCGGGCTCCGACTTGGCTTCTCATACCACCACAGGACCTGCCCCAGGAGTCCCGCAACAATTACTTGACATTGACAATTCCAAACCAGCCTCAAGTGGGGACACTAGAACTACAACAACTGAGGCACTAATACATCAACCCCATTCACCTATCATGCAACTCTCTTCTCTGAACGCAGTTACATGTTCCCCGGCTGCCTCAAAAAAACAAGATCTGGGAGAACTTTCAGCAACCTTTTTACAGCAACTCGAAGTCAAAAACGAGCAAACCCTGGAGTCCACCCCTCAGCTGTACAGACTATCCAGTGGGACAAATTATCAACATCATACCCCTGAAAACACAGAGAACTCCAGCTTCATGGGTGCCCCAGAATCACCAAAAATCTCCAATCCACAATATCTGACGGCTAAAGCCTTACTTTGGCAATCCTCTAAGATGGAGTTACAAATGGACTTGCTACAGACAATAGCAACACGCCTATCTGAGCTGAAAGAAAAAATGGACTATATTGCAAACCAGATTTCCTAATCGCAAACTACCTGCTCATGCTCATGCGTGGCCATCGTGGACCAATGGGCAAATCTACCTGCCGTCCTGACCTCCTTAGTTGACTCAGTTCACTCTTCAAGATTCCCTACTGGACCTTCCTTGTCATCGGCGTCAACTAACTCACACAAGGAATCAACTAATAACTTAGTCAACCGATCCACAGACTTTACCGTTAGTCCAACAAAAAATCTGCAGCTAACCTTACTTGCAGTTCCTAGCCCAACACTCTCAACGCAGACTACATCCACCGTATCACATCCATCGAATTGCTGTCAAACAATAGAAGAACTTGATGTAGCTACAGCGCTCAACCAAAAGGCATCCCCACTTTCTAGGAAAGCAAAGAAAAAGCTCAAGAAAGCACAAAAGAGGAAAAAATCTAAAAACCGAGCAGCATCTTTCACCACCCGCACACATACAATTAATCCAGTCACCAGCTCAGTTAAACTGTTCCCAATCTTCATGAAAAAAACATCAAGCAAGAAAGATGTAGAAGTGGCACCAATTAACCTACAACCAAAATTAATAAAGATCAAGAGCCACGATGAAGACCCAACCAGAGAGGTGCCTCCTCCCACCGCCTCCCTGACTCACTCCCACAACAAATCAAAAGGCGAGGCCTGTTACACGCCTATTGGCCCTGAACCTGCAGTAGCCTTAGGCGCAGGGAAAAGCCCAGCTCCCGGGCTACCAACATCAACTACCCTCCTAAGGTCTCATCTGGAGGTTACTGAGCAACCACCCTTTATTATTACATACAATATGGAGACCCAACAGACGGCAACATTCCCACTCGGACCCACGGCTTTTAGTACTCTTTCAATACACAGACCAACACCCGTGCCTGACAGCCAAGCTACATCTGGCACCCCAAGGATCAGTAGATGCCTAAAACCAGAAGAGGTGACTACCGTACTTACTCCAAGATACCACGCTAAAGGCAACTACGACGTCTTGAACAGGGGAAATATTCTGCGTCTGTTTAATCACATTCCATCCTTGAACCATATACGATCCGCTGATATCGCCTGGGTGAAATTTTTAAGTCTGCCAGGCGATTCCCACGACGAGTCAACTGTGGTAGGGCTAAATCAACAGATACACCTGATAGCAATGCTACATGAAGCAAATCAACTTGCAGACTGGGGCATAGAGATCAGGCCCCAATCTCAACCTAGATATCCTCATGTCTTAGCTGAAAATTCCAAAAACACTTATTCCATTCTAAAGTGCGGAGAAGATCCGGGCCCTGGACACTATCAGGCCAATATTTCTCATCAGCAAGAACAACTGAGGATCACTTGCTCCAGCAACCAGAGAAGGGTCCTTTCCAGCTCTCAGGCCCTCAACTACCAGCTAGGACACCAGGTCGAAAATGGTCGACAGTCAGCTCGGTATCTTTGACTTCCTCAAAGACAAAACAGACTACACTTGGAACAATCAAATCTATGGCCTCACAATCATATCCTGGAATGTGGCCGGGCTCCAGAAAATGATCAGGAACATCTCGGCTGTAGAGTATCTTCAAAGTGGCGATCTAATCTGCCTTCAGGAAACATGGGCAACCACCACCACCGCCCTTCCCGGATACTATGAACTCCATGTCCCAGCCACGAGACGGAAAATTTGGGGGCGGCCAATGGGCGGACTCTCGGTCTACATCAAACACTCTTGCAGACTGGAAGCAACTATGATAGGATCTGACTCAACCGGAACACAAGTAGTATGTATCAACCGACTAAAAAATTACAACAACTCGCTCCGTTTGCTTCTCTTCAACTGCTATGTCAATCCTGCCCTACATCCGAGAAACCAAGCCATGGACGCCTTGGCCACCACAATTGGAGACTTTCTCATTAAATACCCCAACCACAACCCTCTCATAGCCGGGGACTTCAACACCAGATTGCTCGATAAACCACCAAATGAAAACAATCACGCCAAAGAGGTCGCGCCTCTACAAGCTCTATTTAAAGCTAGCTCTATATCATCTGCTTCCAGCCTAAGAAAAGCAAACGACTACACATGGGCACCCCTTCCAACTTATAGAAACATCTCCACTATTGACTATCTGTTCATTGGAAATACGCTTGCCCATCACCTAACGGATTTTAACATCGATCATCGAACCGAGAGCGACCACAGGCCTTTTAGGCGTTCCTTTAGTCTTTCCCTCACCGCATCCTGCAGATTTACACCAATAGGCGAACCCACAGGCGAGGAAAATGAGCAATTTTCACGCAGGATTAAATGGTCCATCAACCTAGATCCAAAACTGGCCGATTGGGTAACGAAAAACACCCAACTAAAAAGCATTATCGGCCCAGAAGCCATTTTGCATCACTGGCCCACTCTTCTGAGCGACTTACATCAGGCTCTGGGGGGCTCATCCGCCGTTCAAAAAAAACAGATGACAAAGGCTCTCAAGCAACCCTCTAACGAGGATACATCTGAAAATAAATGAAAGAGGCAAAACGGCCTAAATAGCAGGAAAAAAGCAGAAAGAGCTGCCCAGCTATCCACCAAATGGCCACACAGGGCAGCTCGTAAGAAACGCGCATGGGCCCAACGGAACAAACGTATAGAGGAAGCCTGGTTAAAAATGTTCTTCCTCTTAAAGGATAGAAATCCGGCCCATTTCTGGAGGTATATCAACCAGCTTAGTAACAACGGCCACACCGGAGAAAACGGAGTCCCTGAAAACGTATGGGTGGAGCACATTAACCAACTTTATAATGGCGGGGCACGGGAGCGTTCAACCACCCCTACGCCTCCAGCCCCACTCAACGGAAATACTTCTGGTCTGGCCTTACCTGAAAACGCAGTAAGTAAGATCATCAGTCGCATGAAGAACGACGGAGCACCAGGCCCAAACGGAATACCTGCAGCAGTCTTTAAAAAATTCCGGCAGTTTTGGGTAGAACGCCTCTCACCCCTTTTTGCACATGCTTTTCTCACAGCTAAAATTCCACCTTCTTGGCAGGGCTCAATCCTACACCCAATCCACAAAAAGGGCAACTTCTCAAATCCGGCCAACTACAGACTGATAGCCTTGCTAGACATCGAAGCCAAAGCATACGCCCGGGTCTTACTGGCGGAACTAGAAAACTGGGCCAGCGAAAACAACATCCTTCCTCACTCCCAGTCAGGCTTTAGAGCAGGCTGCTCCACGATGGACAACATAATGGCTCTGTCCTACTTGTCACGGAAAGCTACCCTGGCTTGCCAACTACCTCTATTCTGCTGCTTCGTGGACTACAGCGCAGCCTTCGACCGGGTCAATCGCTGCGGAACAAATTAAACTCCTGGGGAATACCATCTCCTCTTCTCTCAGCCTTGATATCCTTGCACCATAATACCTGGGTTAGGATTAAAACCAGCGCACAAACATTGTCCAAAACAATTGCAACTGAAAACGGCTTACAACAAGGCTGTGTACTTGCTCCGCTACTATTCAACCTTTACACTGCTGATCTACCAAAGGACCTGGCGGCCACGGCCCTGGCTGCCCCAAAACTGGGCGGGCTGAGCCTACAGACAATGCAATATGCCGATGACATCATCATCATGGACCATACGAAAACAGGATTGCAAAGATCGCTCACTGCTCTCAATAAATATAATACAAAGAACCATCTTGTGATGAATGAATCAAAAACCAAAATTTTGATCTTTGGGAGGTACAAAATGAAAAATCTTACTTGGAGAACAGGGGGATCACAAATAACGACCTGCACCAGCTACAACTACCTAGGAGTGTGGTTCAACGCTAGGGCAAACCAAGCAGCACACCTTAGACACTTAAGGTCTAAGGGTTTGAGGATCATCCATAGCCTTAGGCGTCTGAATCGTCATTTGTACAGCCCTTCAGCCGAGCCAATCCTAAGGATGCTACGGGCCAAACTACTACCTCCAGTTACCTATGGTCACTTGGCTTTTCCTGGGAAAATGGACGCATTTCTGGGAAACCTACAAATAAAAGGTTATAAGAAAATCTTCTCCGTTCCGCAGCATGCGAGGAGGTCGAGGATGAGACTCGAGCTTGGCCTGACATGCGCAAACCTCTATTGTCTGGGCGACCTAATCAAATACTATATACACACCTTACGAGCACCAGGACAATCTTTGAAAGAGCAACTACAAGCTGTCTTCAAGGACGAACATTCCCCTTGGCACAAACAGTTGCACCTTGCCATCTCTACATTAAAGATTGAACCAACCTCTCTCACTAACCCAACTATTCCTCTGCTAACGTGGAAAAAAACAATAACAAAACAAATCATCTCAGTTTCATTTCAGTCTGACGTTGCCGGGCTATCTAAAAACGAACCTTTCACTGCCTTGAACAAATCATATATCAAGGGGAAACCTCAATTATACTTTAACTACTCCCTCAACCCCCAGACTCGTAACAAAATATTATACATGAGGCTGCTAGCCCTACCAATCTTCGACTTTAACCCACAGTGGGCTCGGTGGAACGAGCAGCCCATTTGCAGGTTTTGCAACTATATACATGAATCCTGGCTCCACCTGCTTTGCTGTTGCCCATTCTTTGCCACCGATCGACGTCGCCTACTGATCCCCGTCTTTGGGGAACAATCACCAAGACACTGCAGTGAAGCATCGACTTTGTGCTTTAGTAACAATTCAGCCCAGGCCTTAGCAAGAGCTGGGAAGTTCGTCAATATCATTTTAACTGCACTGCATAAATGCCTAGCAATAAGAACATGATCATGTTTTTATATATTTTAAAATTTTAATCTAACGCGCATTGCTCTGTTTGTACATTACGGTTTTTATTAACTGTATAATAAAGATAAGACAATGCCTAGTGGCCATTCAGAGGTTTGCCTATTTACAAAGTCATCATGAGCGCTGTGGGTGGAAAGATGATTTCGCAGATCTACAGATCGGTTATCATTAATATGCTTGACACTTTCCAGGCCATAAGGGGGGCAGCCTGGAAGACTGATGTGGGCATGGTCTCTGAAGAAACTAGAAAGCATTGATGTTACCAAGGGAGGTAGCCATATCAGTCTGTTAAAGGGTGATCCAATTTAATTACCTTCATTCTTTCTTATTACATACAGAAGTGACTATGGCAAATGCAGAAATACTTTTTCCCACCCTCTATTGTGTCATGTTGCTGAGCTAAGGGAGGCTTCCTGCTCTCAATAATGGTGTGTGCTGTTTTTGAGAACTTTTCAGCAAGTGTTGCTTCTGGGGCACCGGGGCAGCTGTGACTACTACTTCTTGTTCAGCTATTCTCCATTTCTTTAAGGATATCGATGCAATCACTGTAAGCCTCCTTAACCTCGCATTTGTGCTCACTCAGGACATTTCTCAACATAGGCAGACAGCTGATATCCTTAATTAGAGCATTAGTTTGGCAGTATAAAAAATGTATGGTTCTAGTAAAGCACAAGGATGCTTGTGCCAGCATGTCAGGATGCATGGTCCTTGGCAATAAAAAATCTGTTCCTGATAGGAGTATGTATCCAGGCGTAAGGATGGGCTTGCTTGATGGAGGGGGCTAGGGCTCACCAGACTACTCTACATCCCCCCACAACTTTTTTGAGTGCCTCAAATCTCAATATAAGCATGCAAGGGGACTCTGCAGGAGACACACACCACTGGTTCCATGATTTGCTCCTATTTATTTTATGTTGCCTTATGTATGTCTGTGTTTGATGTATCTTTAACATAAATATCATTACATGTTGTTTTTAAGAAACACTACACCATATCAGATCCCTATTCAGAGGGCCACAGGGCTAGCAGGACTTACTGGGCCCAGCTGGTGCGGTGGAGGGCTTTACTCCTGAAGTCCAGGAGCCTGACCTACTATGGATCCTGAGCAACTGGGTCAAGCACCCCTTCAGCTCTTGACTCTCAAGAATAGCGTGGTCTCAGCATTCCAAGGCAACTTGGGTGAGGGGTAGATATACTGGGTTGAATACAGGCTCACAACTCAAAATATGCACAGTAGCAGCAATAACGAATTGTCAAGCAAAATACTCACTTTCCTGATAATAGAAATATTTTGTTTTACTGATAACAATACATAGGGAAATATGACTGACAAACAACTACCTAAGGGCATGTGTGTGCGCAACATGTGCACAGATCAATTTCAGGGGTGCAACAGGGTGTCCTTTGGACACCACTGCACCCTTGAAATTACATTCTCAATTTGCGATTCGCTAATTGCGATTCGCAAATTGAGAATGTCTTCCCATTCATTCCTATGGGCCTCTAGGCCCATAGGAATGAATGGGGAGGTATTCCTAAATTGCGACTCGCAATTTGCGACTCGCAATTAAGTAATTTTAAGAAATTGCTATTTTTTTAGCAAGTTCTTCTTGCATAGCATTTTGCTATTCCTTATTAGCGATTCCTTATTTTTCGCTAATAAGGAATCGCAAAATGGAGGCTTGATGCATCTGGGGGTTAGTTTGTATTTTTGCTAATGATTTTTACTCATATTATCGTTGTTTATCCACATTACTCGTTTGCGGAAAAAAATGGTCACAAATACTTTAGTTCTTCACTTTACTGATAAATGGCAACCCTCACTTTGGTTCATGTCAGAATAAAGCCCAATATGCTCTCCAATACTGAACAGCAATACACATAGGGATATATTAGCATATATTAACTTACACTAGAATCCCATTTGCACCATCTGCAGCAAAGTAAACAACCCCCACCCCCAAGTTGCATCCATGCTGTCAACCTGCAAAGATATTGACCTATCAGTCATGACTGAGAGCATGGTCACTCAAAAGAAGACTAGTTTTGTTTTTTTCAGTTTTTAAAATAAATGCAGATGAGGAAACACATTTTCCATGTGTAATCAGGTGTAAAATTTCTAACAGCAGAGATCCCTACTCTTATAAAAAGTCTTTCAGTCACGCACTGCTCCTACATTCTCATCAACTTTACCGTGCCACAGATTATGCCTGAATTATTTTAAAATGTTTAAAAATTTCTGGTAAAACTAACTATACTGATCTGTGTCTACTTAACAGTAAACACACTTTTCTGGAGTCACAGATATTGTTGAATTAATTACACGAAAAATAATTAGCAGGCACAGTTTTAGCACATTTAAAGCACAGATATATCAAACAATCTGAACTAAATTCACAGGCCTTAAAAAGCACATCTACCAGAGGATGAAGGATTAATTATTAATATATATTTTTTTTAGTTTTATATAGCGCAAACTAAACCCGAGACATCGGGTATCAGAGCGCGTTACATGAGCACCAGTTTCATTAAGTGAGGACACATTCATTTCGGATAAACTCTCACTGGATAAATCTAGAAATGGGATATCGCCCCAGCTGGTAATCTTGACCAGAGGAGACACCTACATCACTTGATTCATTATGAGTCAGTCATATATAGCAGCCATAAGATCAGATGCTTCAGTCTTTGGGAACAAAGTGACTCTTAGGACCATGCAGGAGTTTCTGCCTCAGGAAATGCATTGAACAGTCACTTCTGGTAATAGGCCACATCTAACACTTCTAGAAGGCTAATGAAATTTAAATGAAAGGCTTCTGTATAGCAAAGTTGTTCAATTGTTGCGTAATTTAGTATACCTTACTACAGCGTAGAGAAAACGTTTACACAACTTGTAAGATCCCATTTTGTTGATACCGAAATGATGAGAAAGTGGGTAACAATGACTAGAAAAGTTCAATCTGGGTACTAATCATAGAATGTGAGACACACCCCACAAACTGCGCTCTGACTTAAACCCAGATAGCAAATACTGGTAACATGCTTTTATATAGTGCTTCAGATGTTGTCTCTAAGCACTGTAAATAACAGATGTTACTAACTGTAAATTTTAAATTACTCATTGAGGAACAATGTAATATGTTAATATCTAGCTCAGGGGCAATAATGAATTTTGGTCGTAGATTGGGGCGATGGTCGCCTGAGCAAATGATGACCTTATACAACTCAATATGCTACTCAAAAGTGGCATATGGGGCAGACCTGTGGTGTAGCCAAATTGCAGATAGAGGAGAATAAATACTTGAGAAGGCTCCTCAAAGTCCCACAGTGTGCGTCTTCCTACATCATACATGAAGAACTGGGCGGAGCGTTTATAGAGGACAGGGTGGGGAGTAGGCCCCTGCTAGCATGGCTAAAGATTTGGGTTAACCCAGAAGCTAGTCTGACCAAACAAATAATAATGGACTGTTTGGGGAGGGATAGGGGAATTAATATTCCATGGCTTAAGTATACAAGCATTTGCAATGCAATAGGTCTCGCATTAGGCAAAGTTTGAGCTTTTAGTATTGTAAATGGCATTGGCTATTTTTTTTTGCAGTAGTTACGTTTTGTTTTTATAAAAAGGGACATATAAACCCAATACAAGGTAGGTCACTTTTTTCCGAAATGCTGAATACATGTTCAGTTTTTTTCCCACTCAAATATGCCAGAAGAAGCCATAAGATGTAATTCGAACAAAGAATGTCACTAGAGCGTACAGTTAGGTGATGTGTATTTTTTAAGAATATTTTTGAGACGCACCTTAAGTTCAAATGCAAACTGAACGCATAACTATTTGCGGTAACATCCACCCAAGTAAAAAATCCAGTACACATGTACATGTGGGGGGGGTGGGTGTAAGTGTCAGAGTGTGAGCAAAAAAAAGCATATACCATTTTAGATAGTTTCTCCAGTTGCAGGAGTCCTAGGCATATCAGTGTTATTAAATAACCAGTTTTCAAAAAGATGATTATCTGGGAAAAACAACATTTCCTTAAAACGGCAAAGACTGCCTTGATGGAGTTTGGTTGAGTAAAAAAAATGCGGCAGTGCTGCTGGGCTAAAATTACAGTTATTTTGTTTTAGTTTTGTCGTTTAATTACTGCCCATGTTTGGGAGCATTAAGATGAAGTTACTGGATTTTTTGGATATGCCTAGGACTCCTGCAAGGAGCAGAGTACATTTCCCTCAAATGTTACTTTGTACGCATTAAAAACCATACATGTGTATTGAACTGCATGTGTATATAATGGGTTTGCCTAGATCACTTTGTCTTCATGCGACATCTTAATTCCAGGTATATTATTCGTTGTCTGGTTTTCATATGCCAACCACAACATTTTCCCCAAACATCGGCACAGCAGCATTGGGATTTACTTATGTTTTGTGACAGTAGGGCACAACTGGAGAAACTATCTAAAATGGTATATGCTTTCTTTTGCTCACACTCTGACACTTACACACACCCACCCCCCCACGTGGCTAGTGATTTTCATGCAAATTCAAAGTAAATCTAGTCCTGATGGACCAACGCTTAACACTTATGATATACCTGGTCCTTCAGCTTGAAAAGAAATTGGGTTTAAAGGAGAGGAACCCTCAAGAAGCACAGAAGATGAGAAAGAAACTGATTTAGCAATGCAAGCATGCACACAAAATACAACTAAAAGCGACCACCAGATTAATTTGGCTTATCTACAGCATTTATATAGGGCACACTAAAATACCAGTTTAGGAACATGATTAAGATATTTAAAAACGCAAACATAAAAACGCGTTGCGACTTAGGGCCGCAAAAAACACTTAAGTGTGGCTCACATCGCTAATCTGTGTGTTGAAAGTCTGCGCTATATAAAAATGCATAAATACATACATAAATAAATACCGCCTTCGGGTAAAGTCTGCGCTATATAAAAATGCCAAATTAAATAAATAAATAAATACATACCGCAAAACATCCTCGTTACAGGCAGGCCGGGGGCGGTACTGCGGGACACCTCTGTGACGTCTTTCCCGGGCCGCGCTCTGATTGGCTGCTGGCCCGGGACCTGACGTGCAACCAGGAAGAGGAGCCGGCAGCAGGAAGTGGCGTGAGCATTGCGGCCCCGGGGCTCCCGTGACCAGGAAGGAGCCCTGGATACTGTTTCCCTTAAAGTCCCGGTCCCGAGATGGGGGACCGGGTGAAGACCCGCGGGGCGAAGCGGGCGCACTGAGGAGGCGGGGCTCCCATGTGGAGAGAGAGTCCCGCGTGATGTGGGGAGAGCCTGCAGCTGCGGAGGAAGGGAAGGAGCCTGGAGACCCGGGGAGCGCCTGCCAGACACCGGTGAGTGGAGCCGGGAGGAGAGGGGCTGGTGTGTGTGGAGGGGTCTCTGTGTATGCGTGTAGGTGCGGCGGCGACGGGGGGTGTGTGTGCCTGTGTATGGATGTGTATGTGCGCATGCGTGAGTGGCGGTGTGGCTGTGTATGTGCGCATGCGTGAGTGGCGGTGCGCGTGCAGGCAGTGAAATGCAAGCAAAGCTCGTACACCTTCTCGTCCTTCCTTCCCTCGAGACAGCTAACTATACGTCTCCGACCCTGGACGCATCCTTTGGATGCTCATTCCAGGGCGAGACCTAATAAAGGGTGTGAGGACCTTTTTCTGACGCCGTCTTGTATAACAAGACGGGATCAGGCTAGGGTAAGGGAGATATTTTTCAAACACAAAGCCATAGCTCGAGAAGTTAAGGACAGGGACAAACAATCAGTTAAAGCACATGTTTTAGTGAGGTCCTGTGAAGGAATAGAGCCTTACCTTGCCCTCTTACACAATGCCCAGGACAGATTTTTAATTACACATTTTAGGCTCAACTTTTTACATCACCTATTAGCCGATCCGGCAGATTTTACGAACTCAGTTGAGTCAAAGGGTCCCTGCGGCTGCGATCAACAATCTCCGCAGGACACCCTTTGTATTATTATGTCCATTTTATTCTTTGCCCAGGCGTCGCTTTTTAGGAAGTCTGCTGAAAAAGGCCAAATTTAGACATGCGAAAGAGGCCCTTTTATATTTACAAATGGTCCAAGATGGACCAATGATCCCCTGACCTTACTTTCTGTGATACATTTTTTAAGATTAGCAGTCAAACTAAGAGATACCAGAGGGACTTGTTGAGTAAAATACCACTATAATTTTGACTAACAGGTGGGAGGGGGAGATGAGCCCAACGAACAAATGAATTGTAGGAGTAACAGTTCCTGTATCTTTCTTGTTTTCTTTTTAAATTGTATATGCTGTCATTTTTAAACTGTACTTTTATGGCGTTAAATGTAAAATGCCGAATAAAGAATTTGAATGAATGAATGAACAGATGTTACTATTCCGCAATTAGTTGGTACTCAATTTACTAAAATTTGTATTACCGAAGACCAATGTGGCCGTGCAAGGAGGCGAACCTGTAATCTACAGATCACATCAGAGGGCAACGGCGAACTTTTCGGGAGCAATCCTGACAGCAAAAATGCAGAAAATGGCTGATCCCGACAAACAATAAAATATTGTATGCCTTTAAAGGTTATAATTGGAGGTGTATTCTTTTAAAATGCTAGGATTGTCATTCGTAAACTACAATTCATAAACCTAGGATAAGAACAAAAGGCAAACTGTCACAGGATTCAACCACCGCGCCTAACAGCCACTACATAAAAATGTACTTACTTCCTCAGGAACTGAAAGCTTTCCTATTTCCTGCCTGTTTTATACTGTTAAGAAGTAGGGTGAGCCATTATTCCTTCAATTAGATACATTTGGCTTAATCTGATCAGCTAAAGACTCAAATATTAGGCTTGTATATGGACTACAGAAAGTCATTCAAATACACAAGTTTATAACTGTACGAATTAAAAAAAAAAAAAAACAAGCAGAAATCATGTAGATGGTCACTAAACCCACCAATTGTTTTACTACAACTCACAAAAAATAGTCAACTCTACAGCCCCCACTAGTCTGGAAAGCTGTCAATGCACATGTGCCAATCATTTTACTTGGAAAACCTCTAATTTTGACAAGTAATAATTACAAATGGCATTCCCAATGAGCAATCCACCAAAATGCACCTAAAAGAATCAGCACTAAGCTTGTCATGGCAAACGACAACAAATAAAACCGTCACTTGTTTAGGAAAACAAGTAATGAAAAACTGTGAAATAAAAACTCAGCCGTAGACATCCAATGTGGTCCTTAGGCCATAAATTCAAACCCTGGCAAGGCCAAATCAACCTTCCAATACATTGCAAATGTGATTACTTTGTATTCCATTGGTAAGGCATAATTAGTATAAACTGAGTACAGACAAAGACAATGCTTCTCTCTTCAAAAAGAGTCCTCAACGTGGAATAATGTTTCCCCGGGGAGGTGCCGGAGCCCCCAACGCACGGCAAAGGCAGTCGCCAGGGCTGCGCTAGGGCTGTGTGGCCCCCGATTTGTGTGAATTAGTCCTAGGTAGGTGGCGGTCGCCGGGGCAGAGGGGCCACCTCGAGGCCTCCCCATATTACTGAAATTAGCCCCAGGGAGGGGGCGGTCCCTGAGGCAGGGGGTTTCACAAGCCCTCCCATATTGTTTTCATTAGCCACGGGGAGGTAGCGGTCCCCGGGCAGGGTGGGTCCGCCAAGCCCTCCACATAATTGGAAAAAGCCCTGTGGAGGTGGCGGTCTCTGGGGCAGTAGGCGGGCCAAGTGGGCCCGTCCACATTCATAATGAAAACTGCCCCTGGTAGGTGGCAGTCCCCGGGACTTTGAATAGCCTGGGGAAGGGGGCCCCATGTGCCCGCCTCCTATATTTATTATATGCCCCTGGGACCTATGCCACCCGGGTGTTATTTAAAAGCAAACGCGTGAGCCCACACTTGCTTTTTTTGTTGTTGCACATATCGTGATTTTGCAGCAATTAAAAAATATTCATGCTTTTCTGCCGTGGCAGGGTCCCGGGGACCCCAAGACCATGGATTCGGGGTCAGGGTAGTCCTACCCTGTCCCCTTTTATTTTCACTTTGTGTTTTTTGGACTCAGTGAAGGTGAGTCACAAGATTGCTGCCAATGCTTTCTGGTTGAAGTGTTGCAGCCAATCAGAGCGGTGCATTTCTTGCACAAGCTCGTCTTTATTCGCGAAGATAGAGATCACTATCATTTTCAACTTACATTTCTGAAAAAGTACTGAACGAATTTACACCAAATAATAAAAAGCACAATCTGTGGAACAACATCTACCTTTTTGCCAAATTTGGCGTAATTCCGTCCATCAGTTCGGGATGTAGGTTCGACAATTCGTTCCTATGGGAATTAACATTACAAATGCACCCTTATTTCGCGCCCCTATTTCTTGGTCCTCACTGCACGGATCACCCCCAAACGTTTAGTGACACACAGAACCTACTTTGACACTTTCTTGAGAAAATTTCATGAAGATTGGTCAAAGGACGCCAAAGTTATAGGCAAGTCAAAAGAAATGCTCTGCCTATGGAAACTAGGTCCTAACTATTACTACCTACTGGGTCTGGTGGCTCAGTGGACTAAAGCAGCCACTGCAGGGGCCTGTGTTTGACCTCATGGTCACAGGTTCAAATCCCAGCGGGTCCACTCAGCCTTTCATCCATCTGAGGTCGATAAAATGAGTACCATTGAGTTGGGTAACAATAAACATCTGTTATTCAGCGCCAGGACACCTACGGGTAATCGTGCGCTTTACAAATACACCTGTTATGTTATGTTATATATATATATTTCTTTTGTAACTGTGGGTTACAGCATTCCAAGATGGTGTCTGCCTCTATTTCATGCTAATGCATTAATTCTCTCATGGCCACTTCAATGACCTTGCGCTAATCGGTAATCTCAAACTCTCTACAGATGCACGTCTTTGGGTGCCCCTGGGGTTTACTTAGTGCCAGGATGCACAGTTGCATATAATGCTTCTTTTTGTTACTTTCCTTGCACGGACCAATCACCGTGCCTTTTGTATTACACTAAGCTACACCACCATTGATAATGAGAACCAGAATAGACACCATAATTCCTACACCCTTTGTTACTCACCAGCAGCCCGTGCTTGCACCTTTACTAATCCACCACAATTATCGAGTGCTTGAACTAAATCGCTTTTTGACTTCTCTTTTTTCAACTTTTATTCCCTTTTTCTGACTCTATGCCATATACCATTTGTGGCTAACCTGATGTCCTCTCGATACTTGATTGGACCCACTTAGTTCCATTGGATCTGTAAATATGATATACAACAAAATACTGTATGATGTTTTATTTAATTGGGATTTTGATGATCTTGGACTATTGTCTATAATATATTGAGTTTTTTGTAATGCTCAACCCTAATGATGTTTTCAACATCTACACTCTGTATGTTACCCTTAATTGACTCGGATGATCTTTGGGTTACTTTATTTTCATTTTATTTTATGGCATGACTTTCTATTTCCTTGCAAACTACAATGATTCTGGGTGTGGTTTTCTGTTTTGCCTTTGCCTTTAATATTGAAATTATTTGCACATTGGGAACTTTCGTGTTGTTTGGGTTTGGATGTATTATTTGAAAAAACCACAGGCCTGCATGCCATAGAGGGCGTACCATGTGTTGGCTGATCTTCTTGCTTTATATTTTGGCTCACCAGAACAACTTGGATTTAAAATAAACACTGATATATTGGACTTCATCTTGCTCAAAAGTGTGCCCCCTTTCATTTGAGTATCCATTAGGATAGTAAATTGATTACCATATCTAGTTACAAGCTCTGTCCATCAACCTAAGTTTAGTTTCCTTTCCAATGGGTTAGGGGTTTCCCATTTTTTGACATCTGGCATTTTTGAATTGTCCCATTGACAAAAGATGGACAGCTCCGGGATCGTCAACCCCTTTGACATATTATACGTAAATAGTACCCTGCCAACAGAGAGACATTGCTCTCTCCTCATTAGGATAGATCCAAAATGTGGAAACCGGCCCCCAGGGAGGCTGATGCAGTAGCAGATGAGGGCCTTTTTGGAGATCCATTTACTAAAGAGCTCAGTACATTTTTGAAAACCTTTTTGTCACTAGACAAGGCACAGCAATCAGTCAAAAAGGTCTCTGGCCAAAAGATTTTTGCAGGGGCTTGTAAAGGCGGCGGCCACTCGACCGGGCCACCTGTATTCGCCAGGCTGCCAAAGGTTCCAAGGGTGCAGGCCACACCATTGGAAAGATCAAAAGACATTTGAAAATGTATTTCCCACCGTAGCAGCTGGAAGAGGCAGTGGAGGAAGGGGAGGATTCCTTGGTGCATCCTGGAGGTACTTCAGATATGGAGTACACCTTCTTTCCCACCAAAAGTGAAAGCCAGGTTGGTAGCTTTACTAACCAAATGGAGACAGGTTAATGGGGATGTGTGGGTGTTCCAGACAATACAGGGCTTTCACATTCAGTCATACAGTAACACTGTTCGGGAGCCAAAGCCAACTCAACTTTCCTTCTTGAAGGAAGATGCCTCATTAATAGATCAGGTGGCACAAGCAATGGTAGACAAATGGTGATTATCTTGACTTCCTTACACCCCAGGGGATTCCTCAGCAATCTTTCTGGTCCAGAAGAAAGATCATCACTTGAAGATGGAGGAGATGCACCCCTGAGAGGCATCCTTCTGCAAAATGATTGGATATCAAAATTAGATTTGATAGATGTGGATTTCACCATCCTAATCTACGCTCTTCACTTTAGGTTCTTGTAATTTCAATGGCACCAACAGGTTTACGAGTTTGTAGCTCTGCCTTTTTTGCTCTCTTCTAACACTGGTGCTTTATCAAGGGGCTGAGAGTGGTAGTGGAGCTACTCCGTTGTAGGTAAAGGTCTATAGCTAAGTCGGTCAGATTGCTGACACAAGCAATTTCAGGTCTAAAAGGATTGTTACGTGTGCCACCCCATTTGATTAACCAGAGTTACACCCATAATGATACAGATGATGGAGGCAAGGCGGTAGAGGTATAATGAATGTCTATCAATTTTTGATACGAATTTTCAATCATGATTTATACCATGTAATTTAAACAGATTCAAAACATAAAAAAAATATTGAAAATATCAGTATCAAATAAACTGAAAAGAATTTTGAATATTTTTGCCTTATAAATTTTATTTATGGGTGTAACTCTGGGTAATCAAATGGTGTGGCACACGTAACAATCCTTTTAAACCTGAAATTGCTTGTGTCAACAATCTGACCGACTTAGCTATAGACCTTTACCTGCAATGCTCTTTTCCCTATGTATAGCAAGTCTATTAGATATATAGGGGTCCCCTTCTTTCAAATAAAAAAAAGTGGAGCTACACCGTTCCAGAGAGATCAGGCTGATCTTCTATCTAGATGATATTCTTCTCATAAGCAGGATATGGAGTGACTACGTCATGACCTGACTTTTGCAGGACTGTCTGTGAGCCCATACACACTATTGTTTTTCTGGGATCCATCACAGATTCTGTGCAAAAGACACTGTGGCTTCCACAGAACAAGATGGCGATTATTTGCAAGGAACTGCAAAAATCTGTCAGCCAGAAAAGGACATACCAGAGATATTTGGCATGGATAGTGGGCCTCTTGTTGTCACTCATTTAGGTGGTATTTCCAGACACTCTCCACTAACAAGCCTTACAACAGCTAAAAGCAACACACTTATGCAATAGACTGACCTGTGCAGTGGGGGACAGATTGTCACAAGATGCCAGAATGGATCTGCAATGGTGACTAGACCATATGGAGGCATGGAACAATAGGAATACTTTTGGTTTTGTGCCGAGCCTAGTAATCGGGTTGAATGTAAGCAATTTAGGTTGGGAGCCCAGTGCAGAGGCATAATTGTAGAGGACCAGTGGTCATTACACAAGTTCTAACCCACCAATTGGTGTCATGCTTCATCATTGGGCTGAACTTCTCCTCTAGACTCATGCTACCAAACAAGATCTTTCGCAAAGCACTCCTTTTACAGGGCCCGACAGACATTGCAGTGCCAGCCCAACATGGAGCAAGCCTAATGATGATGCATGCCACCAACTGGTGGGTGAGGTTTTGCGCTCTGTAACAAAGTTGCATTTGGTGATCTCAACGGGTTGAATCGATCATAGCAGATAAACTCAACCAGCACTACCGAAATGCACACACTTATGGATTAATTTTTGCCTGGACAACAAAAGCTATTTTACAGCGGAGCTTCTTCCATGAAACTTAAATTCCATAGGGGATTGGAACTCCAGATATCTGAGGGATTCCAGCACCTGGAAGCTGGACCCGCTAATAATCGACAAACTGCTGCCACAGTGGGGCCCTTTCCAGGTAGATCTATTTGTGCTGCACGTGGATGCTCAACTACCGCGATTCTTCAGTAAGAGGCACATTCCAATAGTGGAAGCCACAGACACTTTCCTTCAGGACTGAGATCAACTAGCAGGATATGCGTTTTCCCCATTCTCTATTCTATGATAACCAGATTGGCAGCAAGGGAAAGGAGACAAAAATAGATGGTGTTCCTATGCCAGAAGCATGGTTTCCAGTTCTTCTGGAACTTTCTTGGAAATCTCCAATTTCACTTTTCTAGAATCAATATATTCTGCAAGATGATCAAGGGAGGTTGCACTCTCTTGTTCTAGAGGGGATGTTACGGTTGATGGTGTGGCGGATTACAGGAGCCGCTGCAAAGTCCCCGGACTTTAGGTACACACTTCTTCACTCATCAGATAAGGTGTGGGTGGATTCTACAAGCAATCGATATGGTTCATCTTGGCACAGATGGTCCCATTGGTGTGTGAGATAGAGTCGGGATCCAGTGGGGATATGTTTTCAATTTCCTATTGGGGTTGGCAGCGGAGGGCTTGGCATATTGCAGGGAAACAACCATTACAACATAATCACTACAACGCACTACCTTTACAAAGCAGCTGTTACAACGCAGCTGCCTTTACATCGCATGCCATTACAATGCATGTCACTACAACGCATGCCATTACAACGCATACCATTACAACGCATGCCATTACAACGCATTATAAGGTAAGTAATGGGGATTTTTTTGTTTTAGGGTGGGTATGGGTTTTGGGAAACATAGAGATAGTATTTTTACCCCTACACTATCCGACACTTACCCTACTATTGTACTCACTTGAGTGGGAATAGTAATTTTGACCCCTAAACCTAGCCAACACTTACCCTACTGTTGCACTCACTTGAGTGGGAAAAGTAATGTTTACCCCTACACTATCCTACAGTTACCTCACTGTTGCCCCAACAGTATTATGCGTTGTAATGTTATGCGTTGTGATGGTATGCGTTGTAATGGTGTGGGTTGTAATGATAGTTTCTAAAAATGAGTCTTTGCGATGTAAAAACACCGTTGTAAAGGCACGGCGGTAATTGTTTGCATTGTAACGTCATATATTCCATATTGCACAAGGAATACTTTCAGATCTGCAATCTCAGCCGGTCATATTCTAAGTAATAGTTATGATAGGAGAGCATCCCTCTTTGTCTAGATTATTAATAGAAATATGCTTATCAGTTCCTCCTGAGCTCAGATACTCATGCATCTGGGAAGTTAATGTTGCCTTGCATTTTTCGAAGGATTGCCCAGATAACACATTCTTATTTAGGAAACAATTATCAGGTAAGTTAGCCATGCTTTTTTATAAAATTTAATGTAAGAGGGTTTCAGATGAAAGGGCCTTAGATGTGTCTGCAAGAATGTTTTCCCCTGACAGAGTCACCTTCACCATATACAGTAATACCAAATCACATTCCAGGGTGGTCCATTACTGACATTCTTGGATAACCCAAAATTAAGTGTAGTATGGTATATCAGATAGTATGAATCAGTAACTGAAGAATTAAGACCATCTGGTACTAGACAGCTATTGATAGCACTTAAACCCTTTAAGCCAGTTTCCCCTCCCATGACTCTGGCAGTCTAAGGTGAATTACGTCTGAAGTTGGCATGGACACTTCATGTTTTAGAGCACACTCGGTAAGAGGAGGGGCATGGTACTAAAGCTTTTACTTTGGGAAGTTGTTTGGAGGATATTCTTAACGTGGTGAATTGGTTGTCTGATTCTACTTTTAAGAAGTTTTATTTCAAATCAGTGACAAACGATGCATTATTGGTCATATGCTTTAAACTCGCAAAATCTGAGCCTCTGCTGACACAGAAAGTGACATTTAATAGCTATTGTGAAGAAATGTTTCTGTTCCATTAAGGACACTGAGCGACGATTATCCCACCCAATGTGGTATGCTAAAGCTTTGGTGACCTGCCCTACTGGAGTGTAAGTCCTCCGTATGGGATAAGTATACGCTTTGAGATGATATAGTGTAAACATATTCCGAATTGGTGGTAGTATGTGTAAGTACAGGATAATTTTTTTTGTCAAGATCTCTTTTTCAGGAATGCACCAAAGATAAGAATATTGACAGAATATTTGGTCTATGGAGTCAATTCAATTCTACAAGCTTTATTCGGTATGTGTAGCAACCAGAAAAGCAACATATATTTAAATACAGTCAATCAATCAAAATACATAGATATAATCTAATTAATGAATTCCCCAAAAAACAATTAAAAATCAGTTAAAAATCATAATACATTTTCTCACATAAATTGATTTTAAGATAAATGTTGCAACATAAAAATAAATCTCGGGGTTTCTTAGTGCAATCAATTGGTTCATAGCAGCATTGGTTGTTCTTACAGTATATTTTTTGAACAATGGTTTTAAATAGGCAAGTCTACAGTACAAACAAAAATCACCGAAAAGGAGAAAGTGTAACGTGCTTTGTTTAGAATACTTATCACATGGGCACAAATGACAGGCCGTGTTTTCATTTCAGGGAATGCAACTAAGTGATAACCAATTCCCAATCTCAGCTTTATGACAAATAGCTCTGGAAACCAACAGTATCTACAATTATTTGGTAAAACAGATACATGTTTGCTTCCCAACAATTCTCATACGAGTCTCATTTTTATACGCCAGGAATGTAGCCTTTATTTCCTGCTTAGATAGGCCTGTAACATAAATTGGATTTTCTTGGGTGGTAATCCTGAATAAATCTCTACTTACATCTGCATAATATTTTAACCAAGGGATGGATGAACTATTATCTAATTGCAGGCAATCCCAGATAATTGTTTGGGTAAATGTTGTCTCTTTTTTAGCCAAAATAGATCTCCAGAGCATAAGGGGTCTCAGAGCAATCAGGTCTGACAAATATCTTATTCCCACTTCTCGATGTACTATCTCAGAGGGTGCGGAAGCAGGCAGGCATAGGAGATGTCTTAGGAAAGTATTATCCTCTATTTACAATGCCTGACTAGTACTATGGTCCCACACCGCGGCGCCATGTAATGCGATTGAAGTGCATCTAGCTTTATAAATGTCTACCATGTCCTTGATACAACGGTCTCCCAATTTGGATGCAAATCGGAAGATCCCATGCACACTCTTTAGCATCTTTGCTCTAACATTGGATAGTTCATGTGCCCAGGTTCCCTTTCCTGAAAAAGGTATCCCTAAGTAACAAACAATTTTAACAGTTTCCACTCTCATGCAGTCAATATAAAAAGCTTTAGGTTTTCCTGAATTTGGGACCACAGACCATATATTTATTATTTATTTTCAACTTCCTACTGGTAATAAAATCTTCAAACTTATCTATTAGTCGCTGTAAGCCGACCGGAGTTCTAGATAAAAGCACAGCATCGTCTGCATAAAGCAGAACCGGTACGGCCTGGCTTGCAGCTTGGGGTGCGTCCGCCTCTACCGACTTAAGGACTGTGTCAACTTTGTTTATAAAGTAAAAAGCAGTGGAGCAAGGCACAGCCTTGGCGGATGCCTCATTTGACCCTAAAATTCGGTGTGCATTCTCCCCGTTGTCCATACCGGACTCTGGTTGTTAATCTCTCATATAACCTTGCAAGTAAATAAAAGATAGGCTCCGGAGCCCCAAGGTTAAGTAAAACTGGCCAGAGAATGGCATGATCCACAAGGTCAAACGAGCTGCTAAGATCCGCAAAACATAAAAATAGACTCCCTTGTTTGGCACATGTATATTTACCTATTAAAAGCTCTAAATTAACACATTGCTCTGTCGTACATAGCCCTCTTCTGAAACCATATTGAGCCTTCGACAAAATCTCATACTCTGATGCCCACTCCTCCAGTCTAGCTAGAAAACTCTACTCATCACCTTTACTGAGAAATCTAGGAGGGAGATAGGACGATCATTTTGGCTTCTGATTTAATTCCTTTTTCATAAATGGGTATAATAACCAATTGCCTCCAAGTAGCTGGAGTACCCTCGGTTACTGCAGAGTTAAAAACTCTGGACTGTATAGGCCCCCATAGATCTAGTACCATTTTATAAACATCTATTGAGACCCCGTCGGGGCCCGGGACTTTTCTCCATGCTACCCCATATTCCTTTCTCAACCTCGTCAAGCGTGATATTTAAGGGAATAATTGGCCAGTTGCAGTCTATTAGGCTAGGGAGAGTAAAAACATCGTGATCAGATGGGTTAAAAATACTGGAGAAGTGGAGCACCCATTCTTCACAGCTAACATGGGACAATAATTCTGTACAGGATTCAGTTCTAAGAAATTGTGAATTAACGGTTTCCCAAAATAGCTTATTATTAAACGTACTTGCTGCCAGAGATAATTTGTTTCATGCCTCCTCCTGGTGCTCCCTTTTCCTCATCTTACAGGCGGATTTATAATTGGATCTTACATTTTGAACTAATTCCTTATTATTTGGTCTACTGCAAAGAGCCTGTTTTAGTTGAATATAGGCCTCGGTGCATGTATGGTTAAATCACCCCCTACTTTGGGTATGTTTGCCTCGACAAGGTGCGGTCATTATCTGTTCAATGATTTCATTAAGTTTACAAAAATGTGTTAATAACATTATAGGAATTAACATCTTCTTTAAGGCAGTCAGAAATCTCCCTACCACCTTTTATAATGATGTTATTTGAAACTTTGCCTGGGTCAATCCCCTCCCATTTAATTCTCGTACCGTTTGGCCTGGTCGGGCCGATGTTAACGAAGTCTGCTTGTTGTGATACAAGTTTGTTACCCCAAATCAATACTGGCATTATAATACAATTAAGATCAATGAGTAACAATTGTACAATCCTCTGCGTAGAACATAAATGTACAATACTTGTGGATATTAGAACATGGTCAATCGTTGTGTTAGCATTTCTTCCTATGTAAGTTGGTATCTCCCCACCGCTGCTATCTCGTGCACATTGTACTAAATCAAGGTCATATTTTGCCGACATTGTATTTAGAGTACCACCATAATTCTTATGTGGGAAGTATATGCAGTCGTCCCCTTCATCGTCTTTGTACCCACAAACTTTAGTCATGGATAATGGGCATATTTGTATGTTAAAATCAACTACCCATATAATTGTGAAATTAGTATTCGCAGCTTTGGCCAAATTATCTAGCCCTACGTTATCTCGAGTTGAGTCGATAACATTATTATAAAAATTAACCAGCAGTCCGTCCCGACCATCTTTACAGCACAGCCACAATATCTGTGAGTGGTCTCCAATATTAATCACTCTTTTAACCACCACTGGCAATTTATTTGACAAAAGAATTGATAAGCCGCCTTTTGCTCTCCCGACATTTGATGGTAAAGCTGGCAAGTCATAATAGGTGAACCCTTCGAAGTACACTTGGTCTATGCTCCATGTTTCTTGTATGTAGATTATATCGTGCTGGTAAATAAAATCTGTCCAGCCAAGTCAATCCTTTTTGTTTGACAGTCCGGCTATATTCCAAGTAACGATTGTATAGCCATTTAGTGGCAAATTCGCTATATTATCGTCAAGGTGTTCACATATATTTTCATCCTCCTCACTGATATATGGAGGCATTATAGGTGGATTTATAATATTTGAGGGGGAGTTAAGCATAACTAGTGACTTATCAACATTTAATGGTCTATCTTCTGTTATTCCTTCTCCCATCAGCCCTTCCCCATCGTATCTGACCTCCACACCGAATAGACGATCAGTACTACGTCAATCATTTTCTTCCAATGTACTAAGAGCTTGAAATCTATTAGACACTGACAGTACATATAGTGGTTGTGCTGGTACTACAGAGTTCGAGCTAGATGGCCCCTGTCGACTCCCCTGTTATGTATATGCCTTAAATGTCTGTAGAAAAAGCCTAGAGGTAATAAAAACACGTTGAGATCTGGATATATATCAGTACAACCGCTCTTTCCAAGGTGTTCCTTGCCCAGTTTGGGATTCTAAAATTGATGATTACACAATCTCCCTAGAAATTCTTATCTAGGGGGCCGATCCAGCTGACTCAAGACCAAAGGAGATAAGTCTGCCCTATATATTTTGATTAAAGGCTCATAAAGAGTCCAACAATTTTCATAAGCACATAAATTAGCTCACTGGTATTTAAGGCCGCCACATTTTAATTCTACACACATTGCTTGAAAAACTATATCATTTTATTTTCATGAGTCAGGATATCAGTGTTATTCAATAAATATAACAAAACATCATTCAAAAGTAAACAAATCACAAAAATTCCATCACAATACAAACAATTATTACAATACACAAACCCCACAATACCCACTCATCTTTCATTCATCATCACCGAATCATTCCACTAAGCTTGCCACACATTCCATCAGTCATACCAGTTAACAAAACATATAGGCCTCAGTACACATGGTGCAATAATATACTGAGGTTGTCCTGCGGAATCCTCTCAGCAACAGGCTGAGGAGACAAGATGGTAATAGCAGGACAAATAATTCACCACGCCAACGCACGTTTCAGTGCCAGTCCCGATCTATGGCCGCACCTTCGTCAGGGCATGTAAACGATGGGGAGTGGAGGGGGCAATATATCAGGGAGGCGGCCACTCTCAATTCCGAGTGGTGCACAGCGCTGTCCCATACACTTCTACGGACGGCGTTTTATTAGAATAGCGACTTTCTTAATGGAGGTGCTCAGCCCAGGACGGATACACGTAAACAAAAATCAACTGTTTTTTTTTTAGAGAACAGAAGACGGGGAGGACAGTGAGCTGCTACACGTGCATGATTTCACGATGAGGAAATGGATACATAGCCCGACCCTCACAATGTATTTTCGTGAATCAGATAAGTGTCTTTCAATCAAAACGTTTACTGGCTAAAAAATAACCGGCATGGAAGGGCCTCCGCAATTCCAGCGTCTCGAGGCTCTAGAGATTAAATGCGGAAGGTTTCAGTCTGGTTTCACATGGATCCCCCCGGACGTAACCGTTGAGTCAGATCCAGCTGACTCTTCTAGTTAGGAGTATCTGGTCAGCAAACCCCACTGGGTAACCACAATTCTTATTTAGCCAATGGAGCACATACAGCCAGATTCATCATACTAAAATCGGCTCGCAAAGGGCCAGATTCTGAGAATCTGGCCCTTTGCGAGCGCTATTTTTGCATTTGGGATTCATCATCCCAAATGCAAAAATTGCAATTCTAGAAATCACTATATTGCGAATAATTGCATTTAAGGAATCTCTAATTGAGATTCCTTAAATGCAATTCAAGAACCATTTTAAAATTGCGAATTCGCAATCTGGGGCCGCTATTTACCGCGAAGTCCAACTACGTGATAAATAGCGAAAACTTAGAAAAATGCACTTTAGTGCATTTTTCAAAGTTGTATGTTACACACACACATGTCCTTTAGGCCCAAAGGAATGAATGGGAAAGCCATTCCTTATTTGCGATTCGCAATTAGCGAATCGCAAATAAGGAAGCAGTAGAAATCGCTAAAAATATTGCGATTTTTACATGAATCCCGTTTTGCGAGTCTTTAATAGCGATTCCTTAATAATCGCTATTAAGGACTCGCAAAACATGACCATGATGAATGTGGGGGTTTGTTCTTTAAGTTATAGTCCAATTCCTTTTGGCCCAGCTGTAGCTGAGGTACATTCACCAAAACTGCCACACATGGGCAACATTCTGGGGGCAGATTTATAGAGATGCCTGTTCTTCCCTCATGGGCCATCGTCTCTCCTTGTTTGTTCTGGTTCCTGATCATCTGAGTCCTCTCAGTCCTATCCCCTCTAATATGGCATGGTTAGTTGCTCAGGGTCTCGCTCTGTTTAGAGTTAAGACCATGTTGGGGCCATTTATACTACCTGGAGTTGTACTACCTCGGCTCCCACAGTCCCTATTACTAATGGCTGTTATACTAGTTGCCACGTTGACAGTGGCTATTTCCTGTAGTGGTTGTTCTACTAATCCTCCCCAGTGCTGCATTAGTCTTCCCTCGAGTCTACTCATCGGTGTTCTTTAATAAATCACTAAGCTTATCTACTTCTCCATTCAGTTTGTCTAGTTTATTGTAAAGTGGTTTTAATAATTCTTCAAATTTTTTTGTTAAAAGAGCTACAATTTGAGTGGTTTGTAAATCGTGTATGGGGCCTTGCTCGGGAATATGTTCCTTTGCCTCAGCTGTCTTATGCTGAGATGGTCCTTTCTTGTTTTTAAATTATTCCCTGTTTTTACTTGGAATTTTTTGCAAGCTCTTTTCCTTTTTTGGGTTGGTGATCCACTTGGTGAATGTAATCGTGGTGCAACAATCTGCAAATGTAAATCTATATCAGGATTTCCTATATTCTCTGTTGTCGGGGAGGGGGGTACCTTGTGGCTTATTGCACGGGATTTCTTGAGTATTCTCTTGTTGATTTATCCCACTACCCAACCACATATTACCTCGCTGTGCCCGCTCCCAGCCAGAAGTGACGTTCTGCTTGATCTATTTCGACATTAATAGCACTGACCGCGCGCACTAAGTAAGAATCAGTGGTGGTGCATGGGGGGTCAACTATAAATTTTTGTAGTCTACGCTTCGCCATTTAGTTTGTTTATTTCATGGACCTCATGGTGCAGAGTGCAAGGTGCAAAGTGTAAAAATGCAATGTGCAGTAACAAGAGAAAAAGTGCAAATGCGGTCGTTTTTTGTGCTAAAAAGGGGAGGTAAAAATGCTAGATAAAGTACAGAGGGCTAGATACGACAAGTTTATGACCCTCAATATTAAATGACAAATTTAAATAACACTAATCAACATAAGATAATCACAATAATTCAATATAAGTATATACGGTACACATAAAAAACGATTAAAAGAAAAAAAAAAAGAAAGGGCTATCCAGAAGGCCTGATCTTAGAACCTATCTGCTACTACAGCTGGTAGGCCAGTCTACTTGTTGAACCCCCCTACTACAGGGTCATATAGTAATCACACAATATTCAGGGTAGACACAGTAGAGAGAGGGAGAAATGTATTTTACTTGATGGCTCACCACCTTTCCATTGGACGCTTAGTTTGAGGAAACCGTCCATCTGAGTGTTCAGTCCGTGGAGTTTCGAAGTAAAGTTTAGGCCTTTGCTCCACACCTGAGTCTCCAGATCAAGGAAAAACCAAGGGAGGTAGCCCAGCCCTGCCTCGTCCTGTCGCGGACGGGCGCAGACGGGCCCGCCCATGGTCTGGGCTTTGCCCGGGTGTGGCCTGGACACGCCTGTGCGCGTCTCACGCTGTGGGAGCCCCTGTTGGGATTTAAAGGTACCTCCTGACGCCTCCTGGAACGTTGGTGGCTTACGCTCAGTGCTGCAAGGGACGCCGGGGAATGTAGTCCCACACTCCCGGTCCCGGACCCGGTCTCCGCCCTCCTTAATGCACGGGCCCCCAAGGGAGGGCAAGCACACAACAGCAGGGCTTCCCGCGCTGCTGGAGCCCCTGTGGGGATTTAAAGGTGCCTCTTGAAGCCTCCTGGAGCATTGGCGGCTAACACTGGGTGCCGCAAGGGATGCCGGGGAGTGTTGTCCCGCACTCCTGGTACCGGTCTCCTCCGAACTGCCAAGCCATGCCTTCCCTGGACGATGTTTCCGGTCCAGGGAAGGCATGGCTTGGCAGTTCAGGCTGGACTGTTCCCATGAGGCACAAGGTCAGACTGATTTGCATATGGCCATGTCTGAACTGGGGTGGCAGAGTGGGCTAAAGAACGCTGATGGATTAAACCCAGATCTGTTGACTGGGTGTGAGTGTTTGATTGGTTCAGATGCTCCGTCCATCACCACCCCCTTTTGTATCACCCATTTATTAACATGCTTATCCTGGTTGTGGCTTAGTTTTATAAACAAGATTTATTAAAGTTTAATATATGTGATCAATGATAATCTGGCAGGATAGATTAATGAGCTGGTCTATCTGCTGTAGATAATCGGGGCTAACCTGAAGATCAAAATTTGAATTGTGAAAAGCTCTACAAGGATATGATCCTCCAATATAGCCAAATTCCCTCCCACTAAACACCTTCCCAAAAACTCTTCTCATAATGGACACCGCCCAGCCATTACAAAGCCTTCTTCCACTGCATCCCCTTTCTGATTTTTTTTATCTCCTAGACATGTCCAAACATTTTTGAGCTGCCTCCAATTGCCGATCCTTTCACATATGTATGAAGTCACTACTACATTTGGAACAGCACCCCGTTCTAATTATGTGGTAAGGAGCTTTCTTTAATCAGGTACTACATATGCTGGAAAGGACCATTTCATCATGATAATAAATTATACATTATACATAATAATTATAGTAGCCTTTAAGTATACCACTCTGATTTGTGCCTGCTGTTTTTCCCGCTAAGCATGTCGAACCAACACAGTATTTTTCTCCGTATTAATTTCTCAAATTCATAAAATCACTACCATTAAAGTGAGGTAATATAGTGCCACAATGTAACACCTTTATCAGACAGTAATGTTTAAAAAATCATTATTAGATCACTCTTTCAAAAAAAAGCTGCAATGTATTAATCTAAAGTTGCTTTTATTGAAAAGTAGCTTTATAATTCTGCAGAACTGTAAAATCAAGATGGTCTTAGGTCACCTAAAACCACAAATAAGAATTCTACTTGTTTTCAAATCTCACTCAAGAGACTTTGTTAAAGATATTACGAGGGAATGGGGTAGTGGTGTGTAGCCTGATGTGGAAGGCCCTTGCTTGAAAAAATATACTGGAGAACCATGTGCACCCAGACATCAGGAAAGAAAGGGAAAAGATCAATAAAGGACATCAAACACAACAGCACATATTTACTGAAAATAGCATCTCATGTGGATAATTTCATCTCCTGAGTCAGCCTCTCTCTTCCATTGATCTGGTACTCATGGCATAATGACAAATGTAGTCTTCTAAAAGATATAATCAAACCTGGCTGATCATAGCATTATACCCAAAACTAAAAACAATACAACACACATGCTTCCTTTGCAAAATACCATACAACTCACCCATCCTCTCCTTTAACCCCTTGGCAGTGGCGGTAATTCCGCCGTGGCGCTAGGGGGCAGCGCGCGGCGCCACCATGCTCGTGACAGAACCACTCCGTCACGAGCCGCGGTGGCGCTGTGCTTGTGACCGAATGGTTCCGTCACGGCCCCGCCCGCTCAATGCAACGCTCAGCGCAGGCGCGGAATCAGCGCCGCGCAGGCGCGGTGGCCGGGCCGTGACGGAACCATTCCGTCACCAGCACAGCCTCACCGTGGCTCGTGACTGAATGGTTCGGTCACAAGCACGCAAGGGGTTAAAGGTAGAACCGAAAGGGATGTAAGGAAACATAGCAATGCATTTAGGAAACTTGATGAAAGAAAAGACATGTGGGAACATAGTATACAACAGTGCCTGTGTGAGCTTTTTGTTTTTTGGGGCAAGAATATGACATTTGGTAGGGTGGGGGTATAATATAAAATAGTATACTTTTCTATAGTATTTACTGCCATAATATAGCACTTTCTAGAACCAATTTATTGACACTCATTTTATTATTCATAGTAATGTGAGGTGGAATGAGTTCATATGCATCTCTGAAATCTATCCTCTTTTAACAGTAAAAATCCTTTACAACGACTGTGATACAACACATTTTTTACTCCGCAAAATCTTTTACAGCGCAAGGCTTTACACTATAAACCATTACAACCCATTCCCCATTACAGTGCTCCAGTGGAGTTAGAATAGTAAATTGCATTGTAATGGATTGCATTGTAAAAGATTTTGCGGAGTAAAAAATGCGGGGTGATGCACGCGTTGTAAAAGCATGTGGGGCAAAGTGTCATATTCTCTTTTAACTAGTAACTATTGCAAAACGAGCTAGAAAACATCACCATTTTATAGCACATAAGGTGGGAGGACCATCTAAAGCAAACATTAAACCTGACCGGATCAATGGTGACCTCCATGAACTCCACATTCCTAGGACAACCTCATAATCAAGTAGATTTGTAAGCCTGGGACTTAAATCCTCATCTTTGGTGAAACCGAGAAGAGCTCCGCTTCCCAGTTTTAGCAGAAATAAGCTTCTCCTGTCTGAGTCACAGAGGCATATATAGCTAACTCCTCGGGTCATAGAACCCCACCAAACAACTCAGCTTAATCAAAATGTCTTGTACCGCTGACAGTACTTAGAAGCAACGTAGCTTCCACTGCACAATACTACATCTCAGACATCATTAAACAACATACAACTTAGAAAAATGCACTAAAGTGCATTTTTCTAAGTTTTCGCTATTTACCACGAAGTCAGACTTCGCGGTAAATAGCGGCAAAAATAGCGATTTCGCAATTTTTCTAAGGTTCATGAATAGCATTTAAGGAATCTCTAATTGAGATTCCTTAAATGCGATCGCAATTTGAGAAATCGCAATTATTTGCGATTTTTCTAATTGCGAGTTCATGACCCATTGGTGAATTCCAAATGCCATTTTTGCTGGCGCAAACGGCCGATTTTTGATATTCGCACCGTTTGCGCTCGCAAAAATGCTTGATGAATCTACCTGTAAATGTCTTTGATGAGTGAGACATGAACTGAGGATGTCAGTTCGCAAGCATGTGGATACTTTACCCAACTGATGATTCTAGTTGAGGTTGACTTAAGACCTCTGTTGAGCGACAGTCTATTGAATAATGAACCTAACAAGGCTGGATGCATTAAAGTGACCACAAGGTGTGTAGCCAGTCCAGGAGGTGTCTCAGAAGTGGCCTTTGCCAGGTTGTCGCTGCTGGAACTGCCTCAGTGTTTGATAGGGCAGTGAAGGATGTGTCCATACAGGATGGGATGAAATCCTGGCAGGACAGACCCTGGAAGAGTCTGACAAATTCTCCCTTGAAGAAAACCCATGAGCTGTATAAAAGTACAGTACCCATGAGCTGTATAAAAGTACAGTAAAAGTAGTGAGCACAGTAGCTGGAGGCTAGGTTTGGGGTTAAAAATAATACTGAACACCGAATTTCTAAAAGACCAACTGAGTAATGGAAATAGGTGAATGATGTGCTTACCCAAGAAAGGGAGGAAGCAATGGTACAAAAGGTCATGTGAAGTTATTATGTCTTCTGTAGTTTGTCGCCATGTGTAAGCTCAGCTAAACACCCAGAAGCTGAACTGTAATATTTGGCTATGGGTGCAGTTTTACTGAGACTCCTCAGCCATGAGAAAATCTGTAATGTGGATATAGCCAAATGGGTGCAACAGCACAGGACCATGTTAGTGTAGTTCCCACCTTACTCAGTTTGCGTTGATGAAGCAAGGTTGCACACGTAAAGCGACTTGCTTGTATTCAACCCTCTCGAAAATAATATTAATGTACTAACTAACATGTTTTGTCATATTAATATTGCATTATACGACATTTTAGGTATCTAGGGGAAGCTTGACAATGTGCTTTTACTAACTTTAATCCGCTTGCATTAAAATGGCTGCTGCTACGCTGGATTTTCTACTGCGCATGTGTTTGTCACACTCACGTGACATGACGTGTTATCTCGCTTGGTGGGAAACCTTTTGCTTCTGCGCACTAAAACTAAGATGGCTGTTCTGTGTCCTAACGTGCAAGAACTGCATCGCTCCTTTGCTAAACTGTTTGTTTTGCCTAACCTTTAATGCAATAGTTTAAATAAAATAATGGGAATAGAGTAGAGAGAAGTGGTATACAGTGCATTCATTTTATTCTGTGTCTCTAAAACTGTTTCTCTTCTATTTTTGAATGTATCGTATTTGGGCCTGAAATGTATCTCTGAACTCCATCTTTGGAGTGACTGCGCCTGTGCGAACGAAACCCCAAGCCATTGAAGCTGTGGCATTGAATCAGTGCCAAATCTTACATGGATTGAGAAACTATGAGAAGAGTGAACTCCTCACCCTGCCAGAGGAAGCTGAATTGAATAAATTGTTAAAATATTTTATTGTTACATTCACTACCGGGTGGAATGAAAAGTACATGGGAAGATAAAGTTATGGGAGGGAACATTTAAATGCATGATTGATAAGTTACCTCATATCAATATGGTGAGATGACTTCTCCTCGCCCTTTGTCCAATAAAATTGTGGGATTCACACATTTGCAACATTTGGGGGTGGTACATTGACCTGGAAAATAGTATAACTAGGGTAGGCTTAGTTAGTTAGATTGTCCGACTTGTCTGAATAGCTGACCTGTCACTGACTCAACGCACTCAATAGGTGATCGAGAGCAAAGGCACTGGCGGAGCACTCTGTTAGAAGATTCAAAAACCCAATCCGGGTACGACTGTTAGCTGCAGAGAGGGTTTACAACGCTGGCGTTTGAACTTTAGCTGTGGTGCTGGTCTTAGCCTGTGGTGGTCCTGTTTCTGATCCAATTTGGTCCGTAACCTGTCCTGATTCTGGTCTGCACCTGTTCTTTCTCGCTGGCACCTGCACTTCGGGATTCTTATCCTTTGACTCAGCCCGTGGCCAGGGTTGATCATCACACCATTCTAGGTAACTATAAAATGTGGGTTTGTCATTGTACTGTTTTCCCTTCTCTACCCACCCTTTGTCTAAATGCTTAATGATATTTTCTTTCAAAATTATTGCATATGTTGTTTTAATCTTCATCATTCTAAATAGAACAAGAAATTATTGATTTCATGTTTTCAAACATTAAAAAATGTATTTAGATAAAATAACTTAAACCTTTCCCGAGTTTGTGGTTATTCATGAAATGCTAAATGTTATTATACTACCTATTTTCTTGCCAACTCCCTTGATCCTCTAGGACTATAAGTATTGGTGGCTTGGATTGATATGACAAATGGTATAGATCCCGAATGGTAAAATCAAAATTGATTGAGTGTAGGTTTACCTGTTTAAAGTGTATATAGTTTATGGGCCCAGGTGAGTATGGTAAACTGAGCAGGTGTACTCTATTAGCGCTATAATGTAAAAATCACGGGTTATGGTCAAGGAAGCCCTCAGTGCCAGAGTTGGTGCTGGGAAGCCATGACCTGTGCATGCTCATCAATCCCCTATTTTAGGATCTCTTCTTTTATTAGTGAGTATCTAATGTAAACATGTAATGTACAGTTTGGGAATAAGTTAATCATAATAAGTGGGTTCCCCATAGTCCCCTCTCCATAGAGCTCCTTCTCCCAGGTAAGTGGGAATAATACATCCACATCTGTTTTATTCTTTAGACTCTGGAGACTTACAGTTTGTTCAAAAACAGGAAAGGCAGGACTGCCAGTCCCAGACTGCAAATGAAGGCCAAGACTGTTCATACAGAGATGTGGTATGCAAGGAGTCTGGGGCGCGATCTTGGGACAGGTGATAATGGCACAGCACTTACAGCCTGGTCTTTCAAAGTGGAGCGACATCAGACGAGACTACAGAGGGGGGTGAGCTCTCCTTTCCAAGGATGAGGCTGCGGAGGAGGAGGAAGGAGAAAACCTCTTCTGGCAGCAGCATAATGACGTGCTTTGGCAGTAAGCAGCCTCTGGTACTCCACAGCAGGAGTAGGGGCAAGGGCACCGGTGCTGGCCAAATGAGCGCCCTTATTATGCAGCAGCAGATGGTAAGACGAACCAGCGGTGTGACAATCACTTTCTTGTAAAACATGAGAACAAGTAAGTTGTGACATCATTTTCTTATTACAGGTGCCTACTGTTGTCTGAAGGTACCTGTAATAAGACAATAATTAGACTTGCCCATTTATACCATTTGCATTACTGATGCATTAGAAGCATTTGCTGGAAAGTGCCAACATTAATTGGTCAAATGTACGCATGATTATAAGAGAACTAGAAAAATAATGTAGATGTTATAAATTACAATTAAATCTTATTTTAAATTGTGTAATGTGTTGCATTACTCAAGGAAAATAATATGTAGTCCAACCCAGACATGAAAATCGCTGAAAAGCTATAGCACTGTCGGGTTGTGAGTTAAACTATTGCCAATTAGTTGTGCAGCTTGTGTGCTCTTCTCGTCTCAACAACGCAACACCAGTATGAATTTTAAACTATAAAAGCACCCAAAAAGTAATGCTAGTTACAGGGATTGCAAACCAAAAACATTATTATTCAGTGAATCATGAATCAAAATGAATCCCTCTTGCTTGGGCAGCCATCTGTCTGAAAGGAGCATAATTGCTTGTGCAGAGGCTAAGTAGCAAACAAAGACTGTTTCTGCACCAATTAAGAAAATCAGTCAAAGAGTTGCCTCATTTTAATTAAAGTAAGCAACATCATGTTGCGGGGAGTACAGGAAAAAACTCGTTGCTTTTCGACACAGAATAAAGTAATGACGGCAATTATAGCACGGCTGGATGAAGCTGAATTCAAGGGAGGATTTTTTCACTGCACATCCTAGTAAACAGAATTACAATTCAACAATTGTAGACTTCCAACCATGGAACCCAAGAAATGACATCGACTTCGTTTATTACCTCATACAAAGAACATTAAATCTCTTAGATTATTAGTAACTGGGACTCTGCTCTTCCATTAACAGCATTAAACTTGCCTCTGGCCTGCTATGACCTAGCTTTCAGACTGGTGGAACCAGCTAAGGGCACACATCAAACAGAAGAACGGAAGAAGCATCTGTCCAGTGCGCCGGACATGTTGGGGTCAGGCCCGGAGACGGACAGCGATGCATCAGCCATTTTCCTGTTATTGCATGTTTGTAACCCTTACGACATCTTGCCTCTTCATAATGTTCTCTGCACCAACCTTGTTTCTCCCTCACATTTCACTCTTGATTCACAGTTCCACTGTCCGTCCCCATTAGATCACCACACATTTCACGTGTTCACCTCTTCAATTGTATTATCAGAGCACCAGACTTCAAGACCACTTCCCAAAATTCTTCACCTATTAAAGTAAGTGTTCAATAATAAAACATCAGCAGACACCTATAGTCTAAGCGGAGCTCCACTCTCCAGGACCAAACGCAGCGACCGGTTCATATGGCTATTTAGTAAGCAAAGCACGGTGCACGTTTTATATCAAACCTGTCTTTACTAGAACATTGGCAATGCCACTCTCTGATTCTAGTTTGGAATATTCTGAAAAAGGGGTTTCAGAGATGAAGCACAACAAAAATAAGAATGTTCAATCTTTATTTTCTGAATAATAAAACAATGTGGGTGATGTGAAGAAGTTCGAGAAAATGGTTAATTTTGAAATAGATTGCTGGAAACCTACTTTGCAGTCTTATACTATAATCTCAATTTTGAAGCTGCTCTGTGTTTGAGACTTAAACATGCGTTCTGTTGATAGTAATTTATGAATGGCCTCCTTTCAGTACAAGATCTGCTCAAGTGTGCATGATTTCCAACAAATGCTTATATTGTTTGGCTTTCATCTCTGTCTCAGAGTGCTTCTTCGATTAACCCAAACCCATTAATTGATCCAATTCCCTATACGAACACATGCATCTGGATAGCGCCCAAACTCGCCCATTCTCCCACCCACCCATCCATCCATCCATCTATCTATACACTGACTCATTCTTAACCGTCCACCAACATATCCATCTGTGTATGTTAGTGTTCTTGTATTCGTGTCATCTTCTATTGACGGGTGTCTCTGTGTGCTGTCTCTCTGTACATCCACACAAACCTATTGCACAATATATATCCATTGCAACAAAACACACCACTTTAAAATAAAATTAGCACGTGATCAACACCTAGAAGTAAAATGTGGTCTCTGCTGATGCTCCTATGGAAGACTATGTTCTTCGTGTGTTGCTTACAGCTTGATTTCCAGTATGTTCCAGCTGTTGTTCCTATTTGTCGCGTGGCACACTGTAGGTCGCACTGCCTTATCGCATTCTTGGTTCCCTGAGAAGTCCACCAGAACATTGTTTTTGCAATGACACTTGCTGATCAGGAGGACGTCGCTATAGATAGGCTGCTGCAAAGAGATCCGCTGTGCACTGTTCCCTTGCAGATAGAATCACCGTGTAGCATCGCCTGCACCTGGGTAAGCTTACCTCAGACACAGCATGGCACACGTACAGTGACCCGCGCACAGTACAGCACTCATTCACATCATTGATTTCAAGGAGGTAATCAACAAAATGATCAAATTATTTGGAAATTAACACTGGACAGAAAAAGATGTCTGGCAGCGACCACCAGCAACGTGTTGGTTGTCACTGGAGCCTGTGTCATGCCACACCTCCCACTGCAAGTCCAGGGGTTTGACCGTGGAAGTCGTCAGTTGTCTTCCTACCAACAGGCGTAGTTTGTCTCTCCCTGGAGAGTTTCTGCGCCATTGTTGACACATTAAAAAAACACATATTAACTTAAAGACAAACACGCTAATCAACCGTTGCCCTGGACAGTAATGCTGGTGAGACAGGAATGCGAGCGGAAAGCACTGCAGAGCTCTGAGAGTGGTTCTCCAGCCTTGCTGTCACAGGCTCTGCTTCTCCCTTATGGTTCCCCTTCCCCTACATTTCCCTAAACAGCATCCTCACTTCCTTCCACCTCAAAAACACATCTCCATGGTTAACCCATCACACTTTCTTCAACATCAAAAAAGGTGGCCTTTCATCATTAGGACGGTGTAGGGTAAACATTAACAAGTGCAACATTATATGGAAAGTTGGAAACTGTTCTTTCTCTGCTGCCTCGGTAAATGCAGACGGATGTGCAGTGCTTTATACAGAGGGTTAGTGCGGCAAAGAGCAAGCAGCTCTGGGGGTCTACTTCTGCTGGAGGCACTCATGCTGCAGGAGGCGGGCACTGTAGGCACTCATGCTGCAGGAGGCGAGCACTGCAGGCACTCATGCTGCAGGAGGCGGGCACTGCAGGCACTCATGCTGCAGGAGGCAGGCACTGCAGGCACTCATGCTGCAGGAGGCAGGCACAGCTGGCACTCATTCTGCAGGAGGCTGGCACTGCAGGCACTCGTGCTGCAGGAGGCGGGCAGTGCAAAGGGCATTGCTGTTGAACGTGAGTGTGCGCTTCAGGCTGTCTGGGCACCAGAACGGTAGGATTTAAAATATTGTGCATTGTGGACAGAACTCGTTGACGCATTTTAATCCGAGTATAAAAAAAGCAATAGAGGTTGCAGCTCAGCGAGAGAATCATATTGGCATATGGGGCATTTATGACCCGGTGAGAGAAATACATTGAGATGAATAAATATTGGCACATTTACCACACATGATGGAAACGAGGTCTAATTTGAAACAGGCGAAATATGACAGCGAGCAAAGAAGCCCTGAGGAAGTGAATCTTGTGACTGTTCTTATTTAGTCAGCTTTTCTTTCAGTAATTTCACTACACTCATTACAACATTTCAAGGTCTTCAAATAACTGGGAAGTATTTCATCAAAAGAGAATTTTGAGACATCAAAAAAGAAACTGAGGCTCCCGACAAATATTTGGAATTAACCTTTATTGTGATGGGCGTTTTAACTTTTGCCTCACAATTAGTCATAGGTGATTATATATACACCAATCTGTTTTAGGTCTGGCCAGCAGACAGTTTTTGCTGTCCATTGCCAAACACCTTTTGCCTCCAATTCGTAGACTAGCTTTGAATCGCCCCCTTACTCATGAGTGGATACCTTTTTGCCGGTCTCAATTTGAGGCTCCTGATTTGATCGATTTCCTCCCTACTATTACTATGCTATTGTTTTTGACCCCCACCTGGAACATAACTTTTTTTCCACTGTTTTGATTGGATGACTTGTATCCTTCCTCTGCTGACATGAGGGCACTATTTTTAATTTGTGTTGTAGCACGTCCTGCGAGTTCATGGCTTTCATAGCTTTTTCCTCGTCCTACCTTTCTGCTTCCCTTTTTTTAAATTGTATTTTTAACATTGCTTTTGGGATGGTCTAGTAGCTGCATACTGCTATTGACTTACCCAGTTACCCACACTTCCCTTATCTGACCGCTGCTTTTCCTTTTATTATTTTGCTCTAGAGCCTGGCATTCACAAAATCCAACTAGGCTTCTTGCTTGTATTGTTTTGTGAGCAGCATTCCCACCCACATTTTTTTCTTAATATACCAATACCAAATAACAGGTTACCCTCTTGGAACAGTAAATCGAGAATAACATAAAAAAAATGGTAGCCAACATGTGTGAGCATGCACACACTGATGCACAGTGGTGGCCATCTTTGAGTGATAGTTGCTAAAATCACTCAAACATGGCTGCCATGCTTGAGCATGATGGCACACACTTTGGTTTCCATCTTTAAAAGATTTTTTTTATTTATGGATTAAAAAAAATTCAACATGTCCACACTCATTCCCATGCTTAAGTGATCATCTTGTAATGGTTTAAGCCATTACCTATGTCAAAGAGAATAAGCACTTTCATAGTCAACAGTTCTGCAGCTGCATTTAAGCAGGAAGACATATTGGCTTTATCAATATTTGTTTTTCTGAGTTGCCACCAGGTTAGTGGAATGCATTATGATGCATAGGTTGGAATGTAAACTGACTATAGGATAGCTTACACAACAATACTTTGACAAACATCTTTCTGTTTAATTATGTATCTTTAGGACAAGCTTGTTTGTTAAACTTAGTAAATGAGACATACGTACTACAAATAGTTTTGTGCATGATTTTCATAACCCGCAACATTATAATTATACCCTGTCTAATTGACAATCTTATACTCTAACTCATCAAGCCTAGAAACTAAAACAACAAAGTGTTCTGCATCAGGCTTGCTAGGATATCAAAGGTGTAACTCAGTTGTAGCATGCAGAACCATGAAGAAAGTGCTCACCCGCTGAGCTATGTCGTCAGCTTAGACAGCAGCTAAAATGTACAGTCTAAAAGCTACCACACTGCAAACATCGATTTCCTTCCTGTATGAAATTGGGTTATAGGTTGAAAGTGGTTGAAGCCACATTCAAATAATAAACACAATCCTTGTCATGGTGATCCTCAAAAGTTACTAAATTAACCTGTGCTTAACCCTCTGGCAGCTTGACACAAAAGCAGTCAGGATTCACTTAGAGGTAATGTGTAAAGTATGTATGCAACAGACAAAAAGAAGAAAAGTGAAAACACAATACAAGAAAAACTCCAAACAAATTTAGAAAATAGAGTGAATTTTGATAAATATGATGATATCAGAACAATAATTCAATCAGTAGAACTGGAGATATGAGTTTTTAAGTTCTCACGTGAAAATAGTGCCAAAGAGCAAAAAGCTCCAACTGAGGTTATCTGGTCACGCTGAACCGAGACAAATTCACAGGTTCAGGCTGACCGCGATGGAGTGTAGAACGGGCACATGAGCAAATTTTGCATGCTGGCAGCGGTACCTTTTTGTCCTTTGGTGAGGCACAGCGAGGTCCTGTATTATTCTGCGTCACGCTGTGCCACCTCTCTGTGGAAAGACTCCTGGTGGGAGAACCTCTCCCATCCCCACAGGTCACGCCCGGAGCCTCAGTAACATCTTAACATCTTAGACAGCAAACTCACAATTAAGAACCAGATCCGCACTGTCTCCTATGCCTGCTGCCTCACTCTGCGCATGCTTGAAAGATCTTCACATGGTTTCCATTCTCCACCAGACGCACTGTCACTCAAGCCCTTATCACCAGCCGCTTGGACTATGGCAACCCACTCTATGCAGGACTTACCATGCACCCCCTGCTGAGACTGCAGACTATTTAGAACTCAGCAGACAGACTCAATCCTTGACCTCCCCAGATGGACCCACATCACCCCTCACCTGAAGAAAATCCACTGGCACCCCATACACAAGAGATGCCAATTCAAGAATCTGACCCATGCCTACAAAGCCGTGCAAAACCAAGTACTAGCATACATCAACCACTGCCTGAGCTTCCCCAACCATCCAGATTCCAGCAATCCACCTCCCTCTTCCTCACACACACACACACACACACACACACACCCAGCATCTACTGAAGCATCAGCGGAGGATTCTCCTTCTCCTATATCGCCGCAAAGCCCTGGAACAACCTCCCCCTCCATCTCCGGACTCCAAACTCTCTTCAGGAATTCAGAAGTGGACTTAAGACCTGGCTATTCAACTGATGCCACACGAGCACTGTGGCTCTAATCATCTGTATATCTTTGTGGGTGATAAGCTGCACTTTATAAATCTGGATTGTTTCATTGATGCAGGGAAGCCATAAAAACTTGAGGCTAGCTAGGAGTAAAGTGCTCAGGGATAGAGTAGTTGTCATTTCCCTTATGGGGGTCTATGAGACAGCTATCAAGGAAAGAAAGAAAGAGGACTGTTAAAATTAATTCTAGGATATCATAGGTAACTCCTGTGAAGCCAAGGACAGAGTAAGAGTTTGGTATTTAGGTAACTCGGGATCCTCTAGACAAGTTGACAGATGGTCTGGGGACTAACATCCCAGGTGATCTGTGGGTAACACATTTTAGATCAATATATTTTTAAGTGGCAAGGAAGAACGTATACAAGAATCGCAAGAACCTCTTTTAACCCTACAAATCATAACTGAATATGAAGAGGTCATAAACACACTAGCCCAAAAGCCCTCTAATAAACCTAAATGTGTTGGGTCTTAGTCCATACCGCCCCTTGATTGAAATTTACAAATGAAAGTGTGCCCCAATTCTAACTTATGAATTCTCAATTTGGGGATAGAGGACAACCAACAGCCTCCAAGTGGAAGAGAATATGCGATTGCTAGGCTCACCACACAGTACCTTCCACTAATTCGCCCCTGGGGAGGTAGGACGTAAATATGTATCGGACCAAGTTAAACTAGCTCCTTTACTATTGTGGTTGTTGGTATGGGCGAACAGACCACCCGATTTTAAACAGGGATATCATAGAGGATTACTTGTCATGCAATCATGGGCATAGAACCCTGTGGTTTCAGCATGAGGCAAGTATGTAATGACCTTGGTAGGCCGGATTCCTACCTAGTATCAACAAAACTAAACCCGAAAGGGACAGTATGGATTACACAGCTTTACAGAGAATGGGCAGAGATGGATAGAGAAAGTGCCGAGAAGGCTAGGCCCACAAAATGGGACTATGTAATCATTCAAACCAGCCCTAATACTGAAATGTATCTTGTTTGAGTTCATAATGTGTGGGAGAGAAAGCTATTGACACAATTCTGGATAGGTCACTTGTCTTTCCCCTTGGATCAATATGACACAGCTTTAATTCAACTACGTCCATGCGATGAAAATTCACCTCAGACACTGATGCACTTTGTCTTCTTGTGCAAGATTTACAGGCAACTTACTCGACAAAATGTGGTGCAGATTCTCAAGTTATGTTTCTTTTAAATGCAAATCCACACCTTACTTTCTACAGTCCCTTAGTAACCAAGAGATCTGTCGCTCGGTTGGTTCATTAGGTCGACCCTGAGTAAGCGCGCATGCGTTGCTCTTCTAGGCTTCTTGTAAGCATTCTAAACTTCTCTGTGTGGGTCTGACTCTCTCCAAGCATTTAGTTGGCTGTTGCCTGTGTCATTTTGTTACTGTAGCCTGCAAATGGCTAAAGGCGGGCGCGTGACCCACTTCCTTTGCAAATGTTCACTCCCACAGCGTTTTGCTTGCGTGGCGAGCAGTGGCGCACATGGTGGCAGCTGCATTCTTCATGTGTCAGGTTACACACAACGCGCCGCGCTTTTGCTTGTTTCACCCTTGCAGCGCGTGCACATCGCACACCACTCGCCGGAAGTGGGACGCTGTTCTTTAAGTTAGGTTAGGCGTGTTTCCTGTGCTTTGTTTTTATTAGCATTGGCGTCCACACGTGATATTTTCAAACGAGCTTCTCACCAACTTGCACATTTCCATTTACGTATTTTTTTTTTTAGGCAGCACAGCATTTTTTAAGAATAGCAGTCGTGCACCTTTCTTTTCTTCTGAGTAAGCAAACATTGGCAGCTGCATGCCTTTATTTTCAAAACACGCGCCACACCCCACTCCAGGGAAAGGTGTGGCTCACCAAACTATATTTTGTCAATATTTGATTATTTTAGGAAGCAGCACGGCACAGGCAGTGTGCCCTGCTACTTACTAAAAGCATTAAATATTGATAAAATAGAGTTAGGTGTGCTGCAAGCCCCTAGAGATAGGTGGCAGCTGCGCGGCACTGGCTGCCCGGCCCAGGCCCCATTAACAGCCTGCGAGAGGCCGTTTGTTGTAAGGAGAGGTGATGTCATGGGGTTGTTATAGTGCCGCATGGAATCTTGGTTTCGCACGTTATGAAACTCAGCGGTCGCTGATCACAGTTTAAAGACTAGACCTGGTGCGGTAAGTGCACTGCTTCCTGAAGATTCAATGAGCCATTATGACAACCCCATGACATGAGGTCTCCCTTGCTTAAGCCATTACAACACAGTTCTTCCTAATCCGTCTCCTGCTGTCACATTTGAGTCCAGTATCATTCTCCACAGGCAGTACTGCATGTTTGCAGCTTTGTACCGGAAGTAAATGGAAGGAAACAACTGGAAGAAGACACTGTACTCATAAGCACTAGACAGCACTGATACATTTCAAATATGAAGTGGTCTTTGGATGTAATTGAGCTGGTTACTTAAAATGTGAATATTTTTATGCTGGGTGGGCTATTCAATATTAATTTGAAGTCTCTACCTATGAATGGCAAGTCATTTTGTTCCTTTATTCTTTCTATTTTTTCGCTATATACCGCTCAGAGCTGCAGAATGTTTTATACAGAAAACGTTAATTGTAAGCGAGTGCTATTTCAGTCAGGACCTTTCATAACAGCAATCATTCGGAAACTGACTACAAACACCAAGCATTTGCAAAGCAATAGGTCCCGCATTGCTGAAAGTTTGAGCTATTGGTGCTGCAAATAATAATGCAATGCCAATCGCTCAAGCTTTCAATAATGCGAGACCTATTGCATTGCAAATGCTTGTTTTCAAAGTCTGCTGTATGGCAAAGGAAGACATTGCTGTTATATTTTGAAGTAACAGGCTCCAGACTTCTATTATATTTGATAGAAGTTTATTCTTAACAGAAGATCCCATCCAGCCAGATTACACCAGTAACAACTGCATCTACTCTGCTTCAGTTGCCTTCACACTATGACATAAATACATTCCAACCTATGATGCAAGAAGAACCATAGACATGTGGGAAGGGGAGACAATTATCAGACATCATAGAGAAGAATTACAGGATATCACAATTGCTTTTTCAATGTGGGGGGCAAGGATGAATACTATGAACTGAAATTTCGTTGTGGATGTTTTACATTGTTAACTAATTAATTGCTCATATTTTTATCCAGTGCATTTTAATGAGGATGTTGGTGCATCGCGTTGTTTAGTACATTTGTGGCTAAAAGATATTAACCAATGAAGAATTAATACATTCATTCAAATACCAGAGGCTAAGGGCCAGGGGTAAACATCTCCTCAATTAAAGTCAGTCGCTACTTTTTGCTGAGTCCCAATGAAGGAACCTTTCAGTTGAGAAGAGAGGCAGGCTAAAGAGAGTCCCAGGGATTGAAGTAATGAAATCAAACGCCAGGAAACATTTAACCTCTTCCATGCTCATGACGAGCTGAGCTCGTCATGAGCCACGGCGCTCCGGTGCTCATGACGAGCTCAGCTCGTCATGAGTCGTGCAACGCTCGCATGCGGGGATAATTCCCCTGCTGTGCTGAGCGTTCCACGGCAGGTAATGCACCTGTGACGAGCTGAGCTCGTCATGAGCACAGGAGCACCGTGCCTCATGACGAGCTGAGCTCGTCATGAGCATGCGGGCGCTGTGCACGCCCCCCTACCCCCAGCACAGCGGGAAAATAACCCCCGCATCAAATGGGTTAAATGCTGAATTGTTGCTGACTCAAAAGCAAATGTCTAAACAAGCACATTTTCCACCGATAAAGAAACATCCGTTTTTCCAGAGAGAGGATTACACAGTGGCCTGCGTGCGAAGGCCATTTTATGTGATACAAATCAGCAAGGAGACGTCTTGAGAATGGGAGCTTTAAGTGGTGCTAGGAAGAGGCCCCAGTGCTGCCGGTGGCACCGACTACTTCAGTTCATATCAAGGACAATGACTTCACGTCATCACTAATACCCTTTCTTCTAACAAAGAGGTCACAAGCCGACAGCCCATTTCCGGAGTAATGCTTTGCGTACGCTAAGCACAAGAAGTAGTTTCTGGTGCTCAGTTCACCAGCTAAAGCTTTCAGCAGTTCGGATGTAACAGTCAGATGTGGATAAAAGGATACTTTCGGAAACACTTGAGCAGTGGCAAAAGTTTGGAAAATAGCAAAAGGCAGCAGAAAAGACTTGCTCAGCACAAATGCACACATACCCAGATGTCTGTCCCTAGTAGAGGAGTCAGGCGATTTAAATGGAACGCAGCATTGTTTCTGTTAGTGCCAAACTATCCAAGGACCAGAGAGCTTGGGCGAGTGATGAGGGAGGCGGAAGTAAGCCTCATCAAGTGCAGAGCACAAAGAAAGGTATTATCCACATGAAGGAAAAATGCAAAAAGTAACTGAAAATGTGCAAAAGGGATTTCACCTGTGCAAATGTACACTACATGAGACTTTGCATGCAGAAAGCCGTTTGCACTGTCGCAAGCGCAAATTCATAAACTTTTTTTAGAAGTGCGCATGAAAAACTGGGAGTATCTAATGGGTCCAAGCCACACCTGGGAAACCTTTGCAGATTTACAAATGCATGGAATTCACAGCCATGCGAGATCACAAGCGTGACTATGTACAGATTTACGAATGTTGCTGTCAATAGGGATAAAATTAGCAAAGTACCATACAATGTATGTTGAGCTGTGTGAGGTAGTCCAGCACCTCGAGTGCTTTCTTTGTAGGGGAGGTACAACAAATATTGCCACCTTGAACACTCCTATGCCTTTATAGGTTGGCGCAAAATATGCTTCAGAAACACTTGACATCTAGACTTTTGTATTTATTAGGAATAAACCCCTTTCATACGTCAACAATGTACATAGCTGCACACTGGCATATAAGGAGAAGTAGTAGCAACAGAAAAAAGTGCAAAAGGTGTTTGCAGGTAAAAGGGAAAGAGCAGAACAGTTCAAATAAAATTACATATGATATGTACTAGGGTTTGCCCAGAACCTATTCAAACTCAGCTTAAGAAACCAGTGTTGCACATGAATGAGCCAGGGGAAAGTGAGTTGACCATCTAAATCGGTTCGCTCTCTCAAACCTTGTCTATATAAATGTAATTCTTCGGTGGTCCAAATTCTAACCCATTAAAGTAGAGGTCTCAATGTTGCTAGATGCTCCAATTTCTTGATGCCAATGTCATAAGATGAAGGAATCAGTGGGGTGTTTTGGGGTAGCACTGGAAGCATCCGCATAGCTTTGTTTTCTCCAGCTATTAATGTGTTAAGGTTTTCCCCACTGCATAGTTCGGACTCATAAAGTGCTGCTATTTGGGCTCTAAACTTGTACACCTCCAAAGCCGGGTAGATTGCCTTAGACTCAGTGGTTTGTTGTCTCTTCACAATAGGCATAATCATTTGCAATAGGATTGTCTTAGCCTTATTAATCTGCAGTTTCCAAGATAGTTTTGAGTCAAGTGTGACACCAAGGTAAGTAAAATTCTCTACGCACTCAAATGGGGTATCATTTAAGACCAGTTTGTTTTTGAGGTGTTTGTGCGGTAGTCATTCCCTACCATCCGAATTAAAAGCACTCAACAAAACAATGTAGACACTTTAAAGTTAATTTGAGCATTGGCAAAGCCAATTGGTCTGGCTTTTAATAGACAGTCACAAAGCTGTTTGGCTTTGCTAATGCTTGTCTGGATTGCCACAAAAGGAAAAATGCTATAGATGAGCCATAGAAAAAAGGTAAGTGATGCAACTTGGCTCCTAGAAAACAGAGTACGGCAGCCATGGCTGTATAACCTGCTGAGAAAATAAAGAGATTGGTGTGCACTCTTGGCAGCCACCAGGAAGCCAGTGCAAGCACCACCAGTAAACTGTCAGCTGGAAAAACAGGCTGATAGTAGTCACATTTGTTGAAGTGTGCTGTTGCAAGAGGAGCACGCTTTGCCTCATGGGAGTGACTTGCTTGAGAGTGCTGCTAAAGGAGCAAAACATAGTTGTAGTGGAGAGAGGCGGAGGTAGCCTAAAAGAATGAGGTGTGCTGACTGCACAACAGCAATCTGAGGTGCTGTCATGCTGGTGATGCATGGAGAGATGGATTTAAAGGATTCATATGAATGGGCAACTACCTTGAAAGGAGTCATGGCAAAAAACACTCCAAGATGGCCACCTGTGCTTACGGGTCCATGAGCCGCACACACTTGGGCCATTTAGGATGGTTTTCAGGAAAATGTAATTATTAACGATAGCTGAGATACCACACGCCTAGACATGCAGCCCAGTAGCATTGTGCAGGTGGCAGCTGGGTCCTAGCCAAAGAAGAAAAATAACGAAGCAAAGATTGTCCCAAGTGTTCTTCCTTTATATACATTTAAACGCCTCTGTAACTGAGAGGATATATTGTACGGTTAATGCAAACAATGTGTATAAGCTTGGTGCTCAAAATGGAGGACACCAGTGGATAAAGCGGGCTGACCTCCGGCACCATGCTCTATGCTGCGGGGGAAGGAAGCAAAACATAAATCACCATTTAAAAAACCAATAGATGTAGCTTGCTGTATCATCTCTATATATGTATGTAATGTATGATTTATTGGATAACTTAGGCTAGCTCAATGGCCAGACCAAAAAGATCTTGTCATGGTTAGTTATAATATTTTCCCAAGATTGCCCCATCATGCCATTCTTTTCAAGTCTGCACATTTCCTAGTCTTCAGGCGTAACTATCATTAATGGTGTGAGAGGCATGTGTCCACGTCACCTCATTTATATCTGTCTTTTGCTACAAAACCAGTGTATTGAAAGGTACATTGTCTTCCATACATTAGGAGTTTCTATGCATTGGGGGTGTGGCTTGGATAACACGGTGAATGGTAGCTTGAGTCTGCTGGTCCCGCCAACATGGGTTAAAAATCGGGGCTGCAATGGTCCCCAGGTCACCAAATGAGTCGCAGGTGATGGGATCCGTTTTGCGAGCACCGGGGGGCACCTAAAGAGACCAAGCAACATAGAGAAGAACAACACTGACTGCCGATACCTGATCCGACTTTACCTCAGCCAACGCAGCTGACCCTCTCGACCCAAAATGATTGCCGAGAATGAATGAGTTCAGGCACAGGAGTTTTGATGGAGCGAACCATTGCACCTGCCTTAAGTGATCTCTCTTTTAATAACTTCACCTGATATGTGCCCCTTAGAGGCTGCCTTGCCTGATTTTTATACTTAATATCCATCAGCGCATAAGTGACAGCATCGGGCACCAAATCTCATCTAACTTACTCCCCACATCGCTAAGTATACATCAGCCTCAACAACTCTTGGCATTTTTTCTAACTATCTTGACAATTCTGAGATCTGCTGAGCTTTTATGTTCCACAGTCTCGTGCAGAAACCGAGATCTCAGCAGCAGTCATTATACCATAACAAGTCTGAACACTCCTGGCACAGCAAATGAGAGATTCTAATAATTGGAGACTCTGATAACTCTAGAAAGGCATACCACCCTCACTGATAGGCTTGCGCACTGCACGACTGGTGTGCCCAATTACACCTGCTTTAAGATAACATCACGTGTATTGTCAAAGCGCACGTTCATCCAATGGTATCTTAGCGCTGAATAACAGATGTTTATTTTTACCCAACTTAATGGTACTCATTTTATTGACCTCGGAAGAATGAAAGGCTGAGTAGATCCGCCATGATTTTAACCTGTGACTATGAAGTCAAACACAGGCCCCTAAAGTGGAAGTATTGGTCCATTAAGACACCAGACCCGGCTTTGTGTCCTTTTTAGAGGGATTCCAGAAATCTGACGAAGGCATTGCCTGCGTACAGACTTACTGTCTCTAATCTTCCACAAATCTCAGTCCCATTGAAGAAGACCTTATGCACCTTCCCATCTGAAATTCCATTAATACCTGGGTGCGCTTTGTAACACATAGGAGGAGTAAGTCGTTTTGGATGTAAAAGATCTCTGTGGAAAGAGTCCTGGGCCCTACGCAGAAAGGCCACATTTACCAGTACACCTCGTCTTCTCTTTACGCCCCTACTAGGCCTACACTGCACACCATCTTCCAAGGATCACGGAGCAAAGACCTAGTCCTTATCCATTACTAGACCATAGATCAACATACGCCCTTGACCGTATCTTCTGTGCTCAGACCATGCTGAAAAAGAAACCAAGAGAGACCTGAAGCATTCAAAAGTGGAACCCCTGGCCCCAGATTCCCCAATTAAGGGGAAAGTTTGCATAACAATACTATTGACATGATCCTAAAGAAACTTGGTGCAGTACATTATCTTGCTAAATCCACAAATACCAACAGATATGCTTCAACTAGAACTTTGCGTAATAAGATCGGCCATCAACGCCATCAACAACAAAGTCGCTGAAGCAGAATCAAGGATCAGCACAATGGAAAACCTGACTGCCAACTGCAATAAAGACATTCAGAAGCTGCAAACATCATCCAAGCCCCTCCAAAGAGACATGGAGGATACACATTGTAGAGGAAACCTACGAATCTTTAGAACACCTGAAGGTGCAGAGGATTCATCAGACTCACACATTGCCTTTCTGGAGAGGTGAATTCCACAAGCGACGGGCATGGCCTTAAAAAAAAACCTGAACTAGAAAGAGCAATCCGAGTCCCCTCATTCAAACCCACCAACAACGCCATTACACATCATAATGTCTGCTGACTGCTACCCTATCAGCACACTGAGCTAATTCTGAACTGTATGCATAAAAATAACTACTTTATATGGAATGGCCACAAAATATTCATATCGCAGAATTACTCGAAATCAACAATGGACGTTAGGTAAGGCTTTTTGGCACTCAGACCGAGGCTCGAGAACTTGAACCTACAGTTCTCCTTTACTGGTCCAGCAAAATGTAAGGTCTTTGTTGACTGAAAGCACCACATCTTAATCAATCACAAAGACTTGAAAACCTTCTTGGACTAAACAGATGATATTTCAATGGAAACCCAACAAACATCTACCGCCAAGAAATCAATTTGAGACTTACCCACAGAAACTCTATCTGACTTGAATTCACGTTTCTCTGTATCCATTCTAATACACTAAACCGGCGCTCTCCCGAACAACACTGCAGATAAGTGTTTTTATGTGCCTTACTCATTGACTGTTATGTCACTGTGGTGATGTAGTTTAACACCTTTTATATCTGAAGAACAGTTCTCCAGAAGGGGTGTGCAATGACCACAAGGTAAAACTGGAACAGGCCTTGATGTTTTTGTATTTTTGCTCAAGTACTACCCTAGGCAGTTACCTTACTCTGCAACTTAGTGCCTAGCAAATGTCTCGCTGGCCCCTAACGCATCCAAAGACATTACCTTGGATAACCCGCCAGTAGTGCCTCTGGTACCATTAAAGATTATTCCAGCGCACCTATCTCACATGCCATTAACATATAAGTCTGCACCGGTGCTCAACGCACTGTCCAATATTACGGTGTATCTATGTTGCCCATTTCATGAGCTGTTTTTGATACACTGCACTGGGACTTTGTGTTCCGCCGAACACTAATAATCCACATCTTTGTCGTGCCTCCATGCTTGATGAGTAGCATAAGGAGGAATAACAGGTCTTTCACACATGGCCTGCTGGAGCCAGGATATCTCCTTTTCGCATATTGTTGTAGTTTTCAGACCTTAGTTACAAGTGCTAGACCTGTTACTAGACGACGACAGCAAAAAGGCTGTTACTTGTTAGAACAATGCGAGTAGCATGAGCTGGGCGTGTCTTTAACAGACACTGAAAAAGAAAAAAACAATCCACTGCCACTCCTCTTCCGTAGGGAACTTTGTTGTGGCTTAGGTGGAGAGACGGCAGTGCACTGTGATGCCCTGCCTTGAACTAGAGCAGCACGTGCTGAGGACCGCCAGCTGGGATTTTCTTAAGCACTGTGCGACGTTCTCCTGAGGACCATGAGGCAGCATATCTTAATAATGAGTAAAATCAATATGTTGGTAGGAAGATATGACTATAAACGAAGGACTGTCTCGCCAGAAATCGAGTACATACTAACGAAATGTAATATTAGATCACATGCAGCTGTGCGGGCACTTACATCAGTGATGGGAGAACTGGTGATTTATGGGACAATCCAGTACGGGGTGGATACATTAGACACACTGATTGGTGTTATATATCACACACATCTGGATCTTAAAATGCTGGGCGAGGCAGCACAGTGGTTCGAACAGAATTACACAATGGTTTGGCAAATGCCGATGTGGGGAGGCGAACCAGGGTCACAAGTTAGACTCTAAAACACACTGTGTCCAGAGTGAACTAACCCCCAGATGCATCAAGCATCCATTTTGCGATTCCTTATTAGCGAAAAATAAGGATTTGCTAATAAGGAATAGCAAAATGCTATGCATGAAGAAATCGCTCAAAAAATAGCAATTTCTTAATATTCCTTAGTTGTGGCGAGGCGCAATTAAGGAATACCTTCCCATTCATTCCTATGGGCCTAGAGGCCCATAGGAATGAATGGGAAGACATTCTCAATTTGCGATTAGCAATTAGCGAATAGCAAATTGAGAATGCAATTTCAAGGGTGCAGGGGTGTCTAAAGGACACCCTGTTGCACCCCTGAAATGAATCTGTGCACATATGTTGCGCACACACATGCATCCCAAATGCAAAAATACCGGTTTGCGACCAGATTTTCCTTTCATGCATCTGGGCCTAAGTCCCCCAAATATTTCCTTAAAATGGTGCAGCTGGAAATTCTTCAGAACGACCTCAGCTTTCTCTATTCAGAAGGTGCTTCCGACTCGCACTCCCAGCCTTTTCATCCTGCACCGATGAGAAAGTGCACGTTGTGCTGCTGAGCGCTCTTTCCATTCGGTGCTTCTGTGACAAGTTCAACGAGTTCCTAATCTTCACTGCCCCTGCCTCAGTGAAGAGGAAGCCTGGCTATTGTCTACTTCTCGGGGATATCATGTGACCTGTTAAATGAACACTTAATGACACAACCAAAGACAATTCGTGAGTTGGAGCTCTTCGTATTTCTCAATCTTGACGGATCTTAAAAACAATGGCAAGCATTAGGTCCTTCAGATCCTGCCTATGCGGGATATTAATTATCCTACATACAAAAAAACACATTTCCACTTATCCTCGAAAACTCATTTATTTTAATGTTTCCATCTCAGAACTAAAAAACGTGCTCCATGTACTTTGAAATCCCGTAAATTGTGTATTTTATATGAAGCCTAAGCAGCAGTGGGAAGTTGGGGCGGTCTGTATATCACAGTCTAAATATCTATCTACAAAGAAAAAATTCTGTGATTTTTTTTAAAACTAATGTAATTGTTATTTCATCACTTATATCATCAGGCAGTTATATCCAACTTTGGCCCACAATGTGCTCTCAGTTCCCTTCACTATTATAATGGTAAATAACATGATAACATTTCAGTCATTAACTTCCACCCCCCTCCCTTGGGTGAATTGTGTTCCATTATGATTCAGAAGGATAGGTTGGTTTGGCCGCGTCCCTTTTGTGTTTAGCGATGAATATCTAGATAAGCTCTCCATCATTTGTGTTTTTGTAGGTCGGGTGGGGGGGTTTGGAGGTGGAGTAATGCACTACACTAAAACTAAATTAAATTTAAGAGGTGGGGGGTTCAGTCTGCTCCCATCCCAAAGGAGATAGGGTGGCAAGCGGTTCTTGACTGGGAATCTGGGGTTTTCAGGCTATCTACTAGTGCCTCTCAAGCTCGGGCGTGTCAATTGAGCCTATAACCTTCCTAGCATCTCCCAACAGGACCTCTCCCTCATATCTTGCACATTTCTCCAGGTCGTCACTCTAGGCCCTATTGAGGATTTCCGGTGTTTAGTAATTTCTCTCTTCGCTAATATAAATGCCAAATCTTGGAACCTGCTCGTAACTTTCGATTGAAGCAATTAGGTGTAAGGCAGGCACTATGTAGTTAATAAAAATGTATCAGTTAAATCTTGCATTTCTAGATACTTTTGGTACTCTTCTACTATTGTGACCCAGACTTTTTGAGGGATAAGAATCTCTAGATCTTCCCCCTATTCGGTTCAAAGATTATCTAATGACAGGAGTACATCTCCTCGTATAGCTCTATAAAGGGGTGTCACTGCTCTATATGTCCCAGCAGCTGATACGATATATTGGCAAGTCCTATTGGGTTGGGGTTCCGTCAGTCCCGTCTTCCAGTGCTTTCGGAACGCTGTCCTTATTGCTCTGTGAAGTGGCCCTGCGGAAGGTCAAATTCTGCCCTGAATTCCTCAAAAAGGAGGAGTTCCTCATCGGTACAGGTCCCCTACTTGAGTTGCTCCAGCCAACCATTCCCAGTCTCTGCCGTGAGGTAATGTGGTGAGAATTGTGATGGGTAACTGAGGCGTTAACTGGAGTTTCCACAGAATTTTCTAGAGGCAGCGGGACCAACAGCAGTGCATTACTTGGAATTCCTTAGTATCATCTACATTGGGGCAACCCGTTTTCTGTAAAACTCATATTGACATGGATGGAATGTTCCCCGGATTACTTTGTGCCAATATCGACATTAATAGCGGTGTTTCGGCCCAGTCAGCCATCCGTCTTTCCCTTTTAACTTTTACATCAATAGCTTATACAGTTGCTATTAATTTATCTGCTGAGTAAGCTTAAACAATGTTTTTTGCGTACTAAACAAGTCTACAGATACCGAACTTCAGTGCAAAAGACAGTCCTCATGATGAAGGCAGCAATGCCCGAAACACGCGTAGTTCACATCTACCCCATTGCCTCCATCAACTCTACGCGTATACTTATTATAAATAATGAAATTACATTTTGAATAGGATGTATCAATTTATCTGAATACTATATTTGTTTTGTACATGGATTTGTTTAGGTCGTTATATGTATTTTTTATATGAATTCCTATATATATAAAAAAAGAAAAAATTTGATTTTCAAAACAAATTATAAACAATAATAAAATGATATATATTTTTATAGAAATAATTGTGTATTTCTGATGACCTGATTGATTTCAATAAGTGGTTGCTTACTTGTTGAGTACCTAGAGTATTTTGTCAATCATTTGACTTAACTAGCTATAGACCTTTATCTGCTGTGAGGTCAGTGTGCAGCCAGAGAGCCACAGAATTAAATCTTGGTTGGTGCAGAGGAGAATAGTGACTTGTGTATGCATTACACACAGTATAAGATAAACTGCTACAAAATGCGCAAAAAGGTCTAAGATAAAAAATGGTGCTTCCAAAATATAGATTTTGGTAATAAGGATTTATTTTTTTTACCTAACCGTCCCTTCAACAGCTCGCCAGAGGTTGTAAGTACTATATAAATACAATTAAAATAAAAACAAAAGAATACAAACTTGTCATCATAAAGCTTCTATTGATTCGATCAATTAAAGCCACTACTGGCTACCGAGCATTCTTTACATTTGCATATTATTCTTTGCAATTGCAGAATTAACTTGTAGCCCACATTTGAAATTCTTTCAGGCAAGCAGGGACCCTGGCAGGAACGCTTATCTAGCTGTCTGCCCGGCTTTGGTTTCACAGCACAGGTGATGCACCGAATGACATTTCAGCTGAAGCATTTTAAAGTATATGAATAAACCGTCCCGGGATTGCTTCTAGTTCCAAAAAGTAGGGGGACGTATTTTCATATGTCAAAAAAGTATGGGCACGTTGGCACCCTCTGATCCTGCCCACTTCAACCTCTAGTCCCATGGACAAGGAGCCCCAGCTCCGACTATAGGACTGCCGCTGTGGACGGTGTGGCCCATCCCTCTAAGCGCCATGTGAAAACAAGCATTTATCAATGGAATGGTACCTAGACACTGATGTTATACTGTATACGGACTGCTTGTGCAACCAAAACTGGGTATTTCTGTATGTTATACAGCACGATTTACTTAGTTAGAGAACACACGATTCATGGTATGAGTCACTGGGTAGCTCTAACACGTCAAAGATTTGATTGGCTCAACTGGACTTCATTATAATCTGAGGAGCTTAAGAGGGTGGGGTGTCATTTGAAGAGCAAATACTGCTGCAGGCCAGAGCTCTTAATGTCCTTATTATTTTATATTCTTTATTGCAATGTTATGTAAAAATGTTAAAAAGACGTGTGTTTTTTAACTGTACAAAATGTGTTGTCAATCCCATTATTGATAACCACATATTTATCTTTTGGGAAATGAAGCCATGTATGGATTATTTATTCTTTGAACAGTGCATTGCTTTTACTGAACTAAAAAGGTTTGATTCATTATTCTTTCATACACGTTCACTGAGCATGAGATCAATGTTAAGTTTGTTCATGAAGTACTATCAGTGCGTTAAATAAATGCAATGTATTAACTACTTTACTGAAATTAATTGTAATATCTGTTGCGCCCAAGTACAAGAAATGAGTGCTGATTATCTCTCCGCAATTGTAAAAAAAGAACACGATTCAGCTTGCTGTATTTTAGAAGAACCCTTAGTTTGTGCCCTGTCTATGGCAGGGCCTGGAAATCAACGTGACATGAAGTTCAAATGTCTCTGTGCTTGTAAAACCTAAACTCCTGCAGACAAAGAGCTTGAAGATAAGTATTATCGCAATAGCAACACTAGCAAGGAGAACACTCTAAGGGGCACATGCATCATTGTAAATTGCATTCGCAAATGGTGCGAATCGCAAAATTCGGCCGTTTGCGAATGCAATTTCAACTTTTGGGATGCATCATCATTTTTGTACTTTTCGCAATTTAAGAAATCGCAAAATTGCGATTTCTTATATTGCAAATGCATTTAAGGAATCTCAAATTGAGATTCCTTAAATGCAATGCATCAAACTTAAAAAAAATTAGCGATTTCGCTAATAAGGGGAGCAAATTACCATGAAGTTGACCTTCATGGTAATTTGCGAAAACTTTGAAAAATGCACTAAAGTGCATTTTTCAAAGTTCCATTTTACACACACACATGCCCTTGGGGCATGTGTGTGTGCAAGATGTACTTATAGGCAGATTTCAGGAGTGCAACAGGGTGTCCTTTGGACACCCCTGCACCCTTGAAATTGCATTCTCAATTTGCGATTCTCTATTGGAGAATCGCAAATTGAGAATGTCTTCCCATTCATTCCTATGGGCCTCTAGGCCCATAGGAATTAATGGGGAGGTATTCCTTAATTGTGATTCTCAATTAGAGAATCGCAATTAAGGAATTTTAAGAAATTGCTATTTTTTTTAGCGATTTCTTGATGCATTGCAGTTTGCAATTCCTTAATTGTGATTCCTTATTTTTCGCAATTAAGGAATCGCAAAAAGCAATATTGATGCATGTGCCCCATTGAGAGTTCTAACGGATAGCATAGGGACCGAGGTATGCCTCGAGACCAGGTCCTTAGACCTACATGGGAATTCCAACCCCCATGATCAATATTGTCTGACAATCACCATCGAAGAGCATTTCAGCAATGTCTTTTGGGCCTCATTATGAGTTTTGCGGTGCGGGCGTGGGGCGGTTATGACCGCCATGTTCCTGCACCGCCAAACCCGAATGCTGCCCTCCTACCAGATTACAATACAAATCATTGTCTGGCGGGCAGGCAGTGTGGTGGTCAATAAGCCTTGAATACTGCCCCGCTGTAAGACAGCGGTAGCACATTTCAGCACGGCATGATACTGGGCGGGTGCTTGCTCACAGGAAGGGCAAGGGGTGCCTTGGTGGCTGACTGCCACACCCCGCGAATCTGGCGGTCCATGGACCACCATACTCCTAATAAGGCCCTAAGTTTGATGACATCTACTCGAGGATTGAGGCACCATTCCCCTGATTGTTATTGATGTTCTGGGTAAACAGAACCGTTTTTTCCTCTTTATTGGATGGCCCAGATAAATGACACAAAACTAAAAAGATTACAGCCAGGAATTAAACAGAAAACAAAAACCAATCAATCAAAATAGAAATGGAAAATAAAGGCATTTTGTTTTTATTATATTCAATTCTTATCCATGTCTGCCTGGGTAATTTTCTTTTCTGACAGTTTATGGCCATGACATCTTAAGTTTCTGGAAAAGCACAACCTATGATGGCGAATACCTTGGCTGATCTGCTACAAATAACAGAAGGGAGAGAGATGACTATATTAATTAAGCTTTGAGTTAATGCACGCTCTTAGTCAGATAGCAGAACTGGTATGTCTTTTTTCCCCAAAACACTGTGGTTTCTTTTGAACCTGCCAAAGCTGCCTGGTTACCCAGCAACATCAGAAGGCCGCATTACACGGCCACACAATCACTGTTCAATCTTTATAATTAGCAGATTTAAAGAAGTCAGTTGCAAATACTTTACTACTATTTATAGAAATGGAACATCTTTCAATTGTGAATAAAATGACATAATATGATCCAATTTCATATTTCTCTTCTGCAACAGGTGTATTTTCAATTTACCGTTTTTCGTGTCATTCCATGTATTTTTTTCTGTCTATTTAATAGTCCCTATTTGTATTTGATAAAGAATGTGATTAAGGGATATTGGGTAAACAAAAAACGAAGGAAAAGGAGATATAATGACCACGTCAAACAGGGTAAAATCATTTAACAGTCATAGCAAGTTCAGGACTCCAACAAGATCGTCATCATATAGCCACTGCTCCAGAATCATACCTGGCTATAACTAATTGCAGCTGCTTCTTACGGAATGTCTAAGCTTAACAGCCCCCCCCCCCATTAAGGTTTAAATTATTATGCATTTAGGTGGGATACAGTTCATGCACTTCTTTGGTTAAAAAGTGTATTTGTCAATTTATCAACCCCGAAATTTGTGGACTGTGATGTTCTCTAACAACATTTAAGTATGACTCCTTTATTATCTCTCACACTGTGTATGTTTAAGTATTCTACATGGTCCAATTAAGAATGGCCTATATCACTTAATATTGACTGTTTCTGCTGTTGCAGAAACTGTCCTTCTCAGAAGATCTTCTATTGCTTTGATAGTGCCTGGAAGAGGTAGAGTTTCTGCTCGTCAGAAGTCATACTCCCCCCCCCCCCCCCCCTCCCTGACACAGAACCAACACTAGCCTTGCCAGAGTGATATTTCAATGAACATGGAGCTGACTGAAAAGAGAAACTAGTACTTGCACTTCAGGCCCCAAGGCAGAGCTTGCCCAAAGGGAACACTTGCGGAGCCCCACGTTGTCTGGCTTGCCTGTTTCCAGTCGGACTGGACTGTTTCTATTGGAGCAGGCTCAAGACTGATTTATATATGGCTGGGTCCAAACTCAGGGACGTAACACTGGCCCACGCAGCCCCCGAGGTGCGTTGGGGCCCCTACCTCCAAGGGGCCCCCTCGGCACTGCACTCCTGGCCAGAGAGCTCCTGATTGAGCCTGGAGGGGGTCCCCTCTCAGTACCGTGCAGGGAGGCCCCCTCACTTTTCATTACGCCAGTGTCCAAACTTAGGGGGCAGTCTGGGTGAAAAGCAATGGACTGGGAAGCAGCTTGTGTGATTGCCAGTGGCTGAGATGAATTCAAGTTTTCTATTAATCACCTTGTTGCTGTTGTTGCAGTAAACCAATAACTAGGGATGACGGCATCCTGTATCAAGCACTGTAAGTAGCTGCAGGTAGCATATAGTTAGCCACGGCTCTTGCAGCACTCTGCTGGTCACCATTCCCTATGTTTTGGACTTCAAATCATGTACTAAGCCATCACTCTGTCACACAATTTGTGCTAAATATTGCGACTCACGCTGATGTGTACCCTGTCTCAATGACTGGACTCGCTGGCACCTGATTTGTAGATCATAAGGGCCCTATATGGCCTTTCACAATACTTTATTTTTGTTGTTCATCCAGCTTCAAATTGTGCTCCTGACTATTTTCTAGATCATCGAGCTTAATATTTTGATTGCCACTCTGCTTTACATTTGTTAATAGCAGAGTTTCATTTTTCATTAGCATCTGATGAATCTGCCTATTAGTTTATCAATGAGGCAGTCCTTTGGATTTTTCCAGTTCATACTACCTTGTAGTTTGCTATAAAATGTACAATTTGAATAATTTTCAGGATAATTTGAGATACATGTTGGTAATCAAAGTGTCTCCTGATGGGATCTCCAATCTCTTCTGTAATAAGAGCTATTTATGTTCAATGAAAACCATCCAGAGCCACTAATATTATTTGTGTCGTAGTAGTGACCATATCAGTCAACATTATATTAGAGGCCACTATATGTAAGATTGCTGACAGTGATCACCTCAGTTCATTAGGCAGGGTTGATAGCAGTAATGTAAAAAGGCTTTGTCAATGTCAAATGCCTCAAGAGTAATACATTACAGCCATAGATGTAGTGCCCCTAGCATCAAGGTAATATTATTAGTACTATGTCTCCACAAAGCTGCATGATTTGTCTCTTACATATAAGTTTAAAATATATTTTAGAAATGGAGCCATTTTTCTCGAAAGATCAGTTTATAAGTTCTGAAAACACACACAGTTATGTTGCCAATACATCCTTTCAATGTATGTATTAATTCTACCAAGCAAAGCTGGGCTGAGCACTGGAGCGCTACTCATAGGTAGCAGAGAGCTATCCGTAGCTCACAAGTTACACGTTGGAGAAGCCTGTTCTACTGGTCTTCTTTAAAGAAGCATAATATATCACTAACATTTTAAGTGAAGCAAATTGGTAACATTTTGAAGCAATTAGGAAGGCATTAGGACCGGACGCTTTCCGCTTGATCTTTTTCTCTTTGGGGTCTGTTGTCACTTTTTAGGTCTCGCTTGACCCAGCGCATGCGCTAGGCTGGCGAGACATTTAGTGAGGGGTCAAAAAATGCTACCATGGCCAGCCTAGAGCTACAGTGCATGTGCGCGCTTAGGAGCAGAGGAGCCAAATGGCAAACCTCGTCATGCTCATTAAGCGCCCGCGATCACTTTCACTTTCGCCCGCGATCACTTTAGCAGCGCCGCTTTGATGTTCTCATTCAAAGAACATCAAACATCAAAGAACATGTTGGTGTGTTAATGCTTTGCTGCGCCCGTTTGACTTACAATGTGCTTTCTCTTTCCACAAACTCGATGTTTGTGTTCCTTTATTTTGAGATGCTTTTAGTATTACTGTCACACACACAACCACAACCACACACACAACCACAACCACACGCACAACCACACACACAACCCCACACGCACACACACACACCAACCCACATACACAACCACACACACAACCACAACCACACACACAACCAGCCACACACAACCACACACACAACCACACCGTCAGCGCACGCTTTCACCAGGCACAGACACCATCAGTCGTCAGTGCACGCTTTTACTGGGCACAAACACCACCAGCCATCAGTGCACACTTTCACGGGGCACAAACACCACCAGCCGTCAGTGCACGCTTCCACCAGCCACACACCACCAGAAGTCAGTGCACGCTTTCACCAGGCAGACACACACCACCAGCCGTCAGTGAACACTTCCACCATGCACACAAACCACCAGCCATCAGTGCACAATTTCTATAGAAACACATACCACCAGCCATCAGTGCACACACCAATTGTTAACGCATCCACAATTAACTATTGTAGCAATCGCAGTATGGCGCACTTTACTTATAAACATATTCATCTAAAGCGCAGCATGCCACCATTGCTACAAAAATAAATACACATTTTTTTGGCCTACAATTTATAGACTTTTGTTGCAATTGGTGTTGCAATATTTAGCAATGCCAACAGCTCAAACCTAATTAATGCGAGACCTATTGCACTGCAAATGCTTGTTTGTGTGGAGTTTTATATAGGGTAAACTAGACCCAAAGGTATCATAGAGCTTTACGTGAGCACCAGTTACATTACAGACGGACAAATTCATTTTCGTTAGGCACAGGGGATTACTTGATTTGCCCAGAATCACAAAATGTTGAGCGTCTCTGCCGCACTTGAATGCGGGTCCCCGTCCCAGAGGTCAACCACCCTAGCTGTTAGGCCACATTCTCTCAGCATGCCACCAAGCTCTAAACGTATGTACAAGAATTTAAGACACTACTTTCAAAGAATCACCATTAATAATAACAGTGAGCGGTTAACTCCATTCCGGAAGTGGAGTTTTACTACTCCACGCTTCACTTGGAACGTGAAGTTTGGTAAAAACTCTGGCACTCACTGCGGCGGGGCTAAGTGACAACTGGCAAGCGGCCCCTTAGAAAATAAAAAAACACTTTACAGTGTCTGACACCCACTAGTTGATTAAATTATAGCGAGGGATCTGTCAGCCAATACCAAAGCAGGAATTGTCCCTTATCCAATCCCAGGTTATTTCACATGTTCACTGCAATGCTGAATTCTGTTCCTCACAACTTGAATGATCCCGGTAGCCGACCTGCTTCATTGGACCACCGCAGGACGTGCATAAAGCAGGGCATTGCCTGCACTGGGATGGCCTGCCCCCCTCTCTGGTTGGACCCTGCCATGCGGTGCACCACCAGAGACAGCGAGCCCCACTCAGCCCGTAGGAGGGATACCGATGGGTTGGGTCCCCAGCTGCAACAAGTTCTCCTGCTACCCTGAGATCCTCAGGGAACAGCAGGGCTCTCTCAGTGTCACAATGTTGCCCTGCTTCGCCAGTCACGCAGAAGGATTCCCGCACAGAGGAGGCTCTGCTCGCTAGGGGTGCTCACCCTCCTGCCCCTGGCTGCCTGTGCCCCGGCTTGGCAGCCTCCTTCCCTGAGAGGGGGAACCAGTACGGGACTAGGGAGGAAAATCATGGACCTGGTGCACACAACAGTGACAACACCTTTGCAAAGGAAAGGGTGTACGGAGGGAGGGGCAGAGGTTAACTGATTCGCCCACTGAATCGCCTCTATTTTTGCTCACAAGAAAAAATCTTGTTTGCATGCAATGCATTACTGAATTGCCTGAATGTAAAGAATCCAACGTATTCCATGATGGGCACCTTCATCTGGATAGAAAGGTCAATGAGATGCAGCCTGAATGTCAAGGGGCAAATTCGGAGGACACCAGGACCATTGCCTCATAGACACCATGACAGAAATGTTTCCTGAGTGTAAGTGAAAGTGTATCTCCCTTACTCCGCCCACACACTGAACTCCGCAGAATTTCACTGAGTTTTTTGGTAACTCTTCAGAATTTCGTGGAGTAAAACTACGCGAGCTCCAACCACAATTAATAAATGACTCGCAACGCAGTGGTATGATCTGATATAGTCTTACGGTGAAACAATTTTGCATGTTAAAGATAGAATTTTTTTTGTGTTGAAGGGACTTTATCATATTATTACGTAATGTTTTTGCACAAATTATAAGTCAAGCAAGATTTTTGAATCAGGTCTTGCTCGGCAGTCCCTGTTAATTTGTTGGCTGGCCCACCACTTTGAAACGTAGCCTTAATCAATAAAAAATTCTTGCAAATGCTTGGAATTATGCCTCATTCTGAATATGAAAATGACAAGGGCCATGTAGCCAAAATGACCAATAAAATGTGTGTGATTCCTTAATTCAGGTACACCTCTGTCAATAGGTGATAGCACCCATCAATACTTAGTAATTTCTCCAGTTTTTAAAAGTCTCCATAAAATTGTATACGTTCTTGTAAAATGTAAGCCGCTTTCCCCCATTCTCCTTCCTCTGCCCTTATGAAGAAGCAGACAGAGCAGGATGTTAGTGGACAAGGGACTAGTGCTGGCCCTGGTGTCACTGGCCTCAGGAAAGGACTGCACTTACCACTGAGTTACTTCTAGCTCCCTCCTAGACGTGCACACAGTAGCGGCTGGCATGGGTCGGCAGTGGCGCGGTGCGGGCTTGGGAGAGAGGGCGGGGGGGCAGGGGGATATTTAAAAAAAGAAAAAAACGCACCTTACTGCCACGTCTCTCCTCGCATTGGGAATGAAGCAGGAAGCAGGCAACTAGGTTCTCCTGACCAATCCCAATGCTGCAATGCAGTGCTGCAATTGGTCAGCACCCAGGCTCCCCTGACCAATCACAACGCTGCAATGCAGTGTTGTGATTGGTCTGAGCGCCATGGTTTGATGCTCAGCTAGGGACTGGTGGCTTGGGCATTTCCTTCAGGCAAGCTATAACACAGCATCCATGGAGAACAAGAACAGGGAAAGTGTGCATGACTGTTTGGCTGGCCCGAGAGAGCCGGACAAATATTTTTGTCAACTTAGGAGGGTGCTACCACTTCTCCCCTCCCGTGACGCAAAGCCATCAAGGTAGGAGGATAAAATAAAATAATAACATTACGTTATTATCATTTTATTTGTTGCCCCACAAAGCACAAACAGCACCCTTGCAGCAGGGGGGTTCGTTAAACACAGCTCTGTGGTACACTTAGTTCCTTGAGTAGGCAGAAGGAGCCACTTTTTATTATGAAAAACTCTGTCCTAAACACAACTCTTTACTAGGACAAACTCTCTAAGACGTATACTGATGTATAATGGATGCATGAAAGAATAGTGCAAAGATTTTTAGCACAACAGGCAAATCAGCATTTTGACATTGGCGTCTGTTCTGCATTTTCCCCCCAGCAATGGCAAATCCAACAGGTATCACTTTCATGTGATAAACAAAAATTTGTGAATGCAACGTATAAAAACAGCATCTGTGAATGCATGTATTCAGTTGCTTTGGCACATTTAAGCTAGGCTTATTAGCTTTGCCAATTTGTGTTGGTGTATGGCACTACTTAACAACAAAGACAGCTGGTTGACCCCCACCCACGATGACAAGGAGATATCCCAGCCCTTTGGTATTTCTGTAGTTATTTCTCAATGTAGAGAGAGGGGTGGCTTTTAGTCCAACTCCAAGCAAGTGTGCAAATAAATTGGCAACAAGTTACCTCCTGCTCCAGTAGTGTTAGTGTAAGTTATTTGGATCCCTCATTATTGTAAGTAAATACATTGAGAACAATGTTTCCTTACACCAATGTTTTTAGTGAACAAATAAATCACATATCCCAAATGGGTATGTTTACTAAAGAAGTCCCCAGGTCGAGACAGGAATAAATGCAATGAACGTTAACAGTCAATTGGGATAGGGCCTATGACCCCAAATGATTCCAACCAATTGGTGACTGTAATACTGTGTACCGCAGTCTAGTGTTCGGGGGGGTGGAGTCGTGGGAGGAAGAGGAAGAGGAAGGGGAGGATCCAGGGACAGGAACTGGTCGGTTAGAGTAGGGATGAGGTCAAGAATAGTCACGATAAATAAAGCTCCGTTAAAGTTAAGTCGGTGTCCGCCTATTATTGCGAGGACGACACTACAGTAACATTCAAGAAATCATAAGCACATGAAAAGTTCCTGCTGACTAGGTTCAGATTTAACACTTTTCAGCAGCTTTTAATAAGACCCAAATCAGACATTTTTAGTAAACATGTAGCTCCCTGTGACTGCGACGGGAAGTCTCCCCAGGATTTGCTACATTTTATATTTTTATGTAGGTTTTATGATTATCCCAGACGTTACTTTCTTGTTGATTTGCTGAGATCATTGGATTTTAAACAAATCAGACCTGCCCTCATTTATTTGCAGCTTTTGCACCAGGACTGTGTACTCCATATTTTGTCGTTTTTAAAACTTGCACTGAGAATAAGAACTTGCTTAGACCTATGATCTTTTTTAAGCGATATTGCACTATGTCAGGACCAGCAGGCCATTTTCTGTAAACTAACCAATCATGATGATTTTAATGATATTTGTGTATAATGTTTTTTAATAATGTATTGATGTGCAATTTGATAAAGTAATCAATGTATGTACTTTTTATGGTTTGAAATATTAACCAAAATAAAGTCTTATTTGATTTGATTCATAAGCACATCATTAGCACATTTCAATACAAAGGCAGTGGCTGCCTAAAGTGATCAGGGCATCCAATGGACTGAGCGGCGTCCGTCCCTGGTGTTGGGTTGTCAGCACCCCTGTCTTCGTGGTTATTGGAAAAGTGTACAGAAATTGGAGTCGGGGGCAAGACTATTCTGGGGCTGGGTTGGGATGTGTTTGGTTGAGAGCGAGTGTGTAAAAAGTTGTTTGTGTGCATTCATTAGTGGGCATGAATGTATTTATTAGACTTTGTTGTGCATACGTTTAAAGTGTTAAGACGATGTCAAGATGAAACCTGCTTTAAATGTGAGTGAAGTGCAGTGGGAAAACATCTTTCTCTCCTTGTGAACACAGCCACATGACATAGCAAGCAGTGGCAAAGGCAATAGGTATTGTTTGTAACACTGTAGCATAGACCTATTGGCTTTGCCAATGCAATGTGTTCGCTTTATCTGTCGTTTATGGCAAAAACTATTACAAGATGACTGTTGTACATGTGTCTGCATGAGCAGTGGCCATCTTGTAATGGTTCTTCAAAAAGCATAAGAAGAACGATTAAAAGAAGGCCAGTTGACATGTGTGTGCGCAAACGTTAGATATCTTTCAATGTATTTTCATAAAGCGTAAGAAACATAATTACAAAGACATTCATAAATCAATAGAGCATGTCTTTTCAAAGAAACACCACATTAGTAAATTGCACAATTCAAAAACGTTTGAAATAGAACTATATACAACATTTACATAGTGCAAGAAAAAATAATAATATATGGAACGTTTTTACAAACAAATAATAACAACAAATCAATAATCACAAGAAAAACATCAATAACTCACGTATGCCAGCCTGAAATTAAACCATTCCCACATTCATATTAACACCAGATGGACAGTTACTCATTTTCTACACATGTTTCCTGTCCTGCCTGTGAGAGGATGGGGATACCTAACCTACTGGTGGGTGTCAGAAGGTGCTGAGGGAATTATTATTTAACATTCCCCATGACACACCCCATCAACAGTCCCCCATACTCAAAGCCATATATTATTATTTTTTCTCAAAAATTTTTTTTTACACTATGTAAATATCGTATATAGTTATATTACAGACGTTTTGGAATTGTGCGATTTACTAATGGGGTGTTTCTTTGAAAAGACATGCTCTATTGATTTATGAATGTCTTTGTTGAAATATCAAGAATAAGCGAAATAAAGCTTAAAAACTTTGGAATTAATGGTCGAAGGTTTATCACAACTCTAATCAAACTAACCCCCCCAGACATTCTGTTTGCTTATTTCAATTAATAGCAATGCATGGCAGCACTGAGAGGGAAGTGGGAAGGGGGAGAGCAGGAAATCTATTTAAAAAAAGAGCAGGAAGGGTGGGGAGAACATTTGAAAAACAAGAGGAGGGTGGGAAACAGTACCTCATGTACTGCAATAGAAGGCCCTTATGTCAGCGGTGGAAGGCGACAACCACTTCGCAAATCTAAATATTGTGACATTGAAATGGTCTCCTCGGAGGGACAATGACAAGAATAGGAAGAAAAGCCATCAAATCAGAAGCTGAGTCCTGAGACAGTCAAGAAAACCATTGAATCAGGACAAGAGGCAGTCTCAAAGTCCACTTTAAGTATATTGATTACAATACGTCTGCAACAGACAGCCAAAGTAGTCTGTAGGGCGAGACCTGAAAAATTTTAAAGACCAAAAGATAAAACATGTCTGAGTGTTTTATTGCTCACAATGCAGAGGTGTAATACTGGGAGCCATAAAATATGGAAACGTTTCATGGGTCCCTGTGAAACATGAATTATATCTTCATAAGGACAGACCCCAAACCACTCTTAAGAGCTTTACCCTTGACTACGTGACTAGAATTCTTTAGCTACAAAGGACCAGCTTTTAGAACAGGGTTAATTAGATTTGTGGCAAGGATTGTGTGGCATTATGCAGCCCATTTTCTGGCATTACTTAAATCCATTTGAGCTAGCAACACAATTGTTTGTTGAAATCTGCAAATAATGTGGTGACCTCTGTGGCAAGTGTGTTAAATGCACAGCTATGTGGCAAGCACTGCAGGCACAGAAGCATAAAGATCCATTGGGTCTCACTATTGCCCAATTTAGTCAACAATTTGTTCACGAAAGAGGACCAAAACCTAAACATTCAAATTCCAGTCAGCGCTAACTGTTAGCAAACTCTTAAAGAGAACAGCTTTAACAATTTCTCTCTTTTACAGACAATATGTTTTTGACAACACAAAATGTGTCTTTCCTACATTCTCAACCACATTATGAGGCATTGTTCTCTTCTTTTAATTACAGAAAAACTAAGAGAATGGCCTTGTATTTCACCTACTATTTTCAATAAGCCTTTCCCCGTTTGAAAAAACGCTGTTTTTTGCAAGCTATCTACCACAAAATAAACATGTAATATAAAATATAAGGTGTAATATAGTTCCATATTGGCAGCTATGGGTTCTGGTGACATCTACAAAGCACTCAGCCTTGTGTTCATGATGTAAACAAACAGGACCCATTGATTGCAAAAGTAGTCCATCTAACACGGTTACCTTTATCATGCTATGATATATATACATATATATATATATATATGACGATATCTCCGAATCCCCTCTGCAATGCCCAGCCGGGACACAGCCAAAGGAACGAAATACAGACTCCAATTTTCGTGGATCAGCAGGTCTTTTATTTTTCAAATGTTGCCAGACGCGTTTCGAATACCTCCGTATTCTTTCTCAATGTGACAAACAGATGGTCCGCTTTTTATTTTTATACATTTTTGTTGTGATGCTTTCACCTCATCTAAGTGCTAAACATAGAAGAGATACTATATGCATATGTATACTGGGTTTTGTAGTTTTTAGACCAAATACCCAAATCAATTGTATTTCATATAGAAATCAAAACAACATAACCGCATAAATGCTGATTCATAGAAAATAAAACATAGTGCACCAATGTATTTGATATATTAGCACAGAGCATGTCATAATTTGCGCTTATGGTCACTTATGCGTATGATTCCATTATTTTTCATGAATGTACCCATGACATATAAAAATATATATACATATCCTTTTCCCTTAATATGGAAAAATATATATATATATATATATATATAAATAAATATGCATGTTATATACAATATAAAAATAGAAATATATTATAAAAATGTAGGTACTTCAAAGATGGCTATACATAAATATCGGATTGAATTCCAAAATTTATAAGGACCTGACCTCATCAATATTGAACTAAGCAACATGGAGAGTTTGTGCAAAAATAGAGCTCATGTGCAAAAATACAAATAAAGTGCATACGATGTATTTTAGCAGCATAAAAGTATCTCCTCAGTTAAAGTGCAATTCATAACGGTGATATTTACCCATTCCACAATAGTGGTGTTTCCTTTTTTTAAAAAAGGGCAGAAAAAACTTGATATTCACAAGCTTCGTGTGATTTTTTTAAAATGTATAAGATAAGAATAATTTATACTTATAACGTGAAAGACTAAAACCAAAATTGAAAAAGTATTTTTTTAAAAGAATGTGGAAAATGGTTCTAGGGTCACAGTAAAGTTATTGGACTTCATTTTTAGAAAACAGAAGGTTTGAAAGAAACTTTAACGGGCACATCCTAACCCAATCGATGAGTTCTTAGAGGAAATGATGTAAGTCCTCCGTATTGTTTAAACCATTAGGCTGTCTACTGTCTAATTCTACAATAAATTTGGATTCCAGCTGTCTAAGGCTTTTTTCTCTGTTTCCACCACACGGATTCTCATTTACTGCTCCGATAACAAAATATTTTAAATCTGCTAAGTTGTTTTGGTGGACTGCCTTAAAGTGTCTTGCAACAGGATACGTGCTGTCGTTGTTCACGATAGCACGCAGATGCTGCAGAATTCTGACGTGTACTTGCTGCTTGGTACTACCCACATATCTGAGCCCGCAAGTACACGTCAGAATATAAACTGCATATTCCGTCTTGCAGTCGTAGCATCCCTGAATTTTAAATTCCTTCGGGCTGAAAGGTGTGGTGTATTTTTTGGTGGTTGTACCAAATTTACAGGCCCGACAGGATGAACATTTAAAAAAACCTTGTTTTTCTGGTAACCAAAGAGTGCTCTTCTTTTTGGTACTAAGGTCTGGGACGCTTTTAGCTATTTTATTTCTCATCGAAATGCCTCTCCGGAAGGTTATAGTGGGTTTTTGAGGCAATTCTGGTGTCATCACTGCATCTGTCTGCACTATCGCCCAATTTTGATTAATTATTGAGCGAATTTGACGGTGCTGATCTAGGATGTTCGTGTAAATCACGAATAAACATAAGCGACTGTTTTTACAATAATGTACATCGCTTATAGTGCAGTAACGAATTGTACACCCTGTTGGATAAACCACCCATAATGTAGAGCAATAGAATTTGCAATCCCAAGAAATGTATGATGCTTTAAAACTACTAGGTCCAGGATGCACTAGTAAAATGCTTGCATGCCTTGATATAAAAATGGAAATTGAAAAGGGACTAGTGACCAAACACTGCCGTGTACAGGAACTACGGTTCGAAACGCGTAGGAGTTGTCACGTTTGGAAATAAATAACTGCTAAATAACCAAGAAGTGTGCCGCGATTCAATTCTTTGGTATGAATCTAATCTGAGACACTGCCCTGGTCTCGCCGCAGGCACCCACTGGACTGCGCTCCCGCTGCGACAGGACAAGTTGCTTCCAAAAAAAAAAATATATATATATATCCACTCGTCACCGTTTACAGCTACATATCCTTCAACAAAACTGGTCCAGACCATGGTATTGTGCAATATTTTATCATTTATTGGTGCAAGTCGGCATAACGCGTTTCAGCTCTCTCGGGAGCCTTGATCACATGAGATATATATATATATGTCACACACAAAAAGCACTATGGTCAGTTGCATGTCAACAAGTGCTTATTTCAATACCAACTCCTGACACGTTTAGGCCATGGAGGCCTTGATCTTGATCACATGACTAACAAACAAAGGTGAAACACATTCTTTTTTTTTATAAATATGGTACTGCAAATCTACTCCTCTTCATTTCCAAGCCCCCAGGGGTGGGCCAGGGCCCGCGGGCAGGGGAGGAGGCAAGAGGTTTTTGGTGCAATGATGAATAAAAGGGGAGGAGAGCGTGCGACTGTCCTCATCAATCATTTTACTGCCCAGGAGACACCATGCCCCAGGGCCAGCAACACATATTTAGGGATTGGGTGTGGTGTCATCCTTCCTGAGCCACATAAAGGATCAAGGGACTCCATCCCAAAGACCCAGAGCATCACAATGTCCCGGAGTCCCCATCCGTGGGACACTGTTGTTTCCTGTCTGCAAGAGTGCGGCCAGTGGCCACTTCAACTGGATTGCTCCCGCTGGCGAGAGCAGACGCAAAATATGATAAAGTAACAATAACTCGAGCCTTGAAGTAACTATAAATTACGCCCTCACTACTTATACCCTCACATATTACACCACGCATGACATGCCCAATCAGAGCATTGATAACATCACTGATGACATCTGAAATGACATCATTTATGACAACACTGCAGGGCGGGCACAATTTAAAGTTACTTCAGAGCTCGAATTATAGCTACTTCAGTTAAATATAACTGGTGAATTTCAGTGTTGTTTTAGTTTAAAATGTAAAGCTGTAACTGACATTTTCACCTAACTATATCACTTTAACCTTTGTTTTTATTCTGTGAAATATACACACACATAAAGCTATGTTTATATGTGTGGGCCTCCTCCTATTTGACGTTTATAAGGAATGTTGAGATTTACTGATAATTTCTCTGTGAAATCATTCCAGTCCTTTATATAAGAGGAATTCCAGGTTATGACATGTAGGTCACGTGCATATCTCTTGCTCACGTTCATTAACGCACCAAACTATCTCAAGCCGGATGTTAACCTTAAACGTTTTGTCTAAGTACCTATCGCCTCTGCAAGCATGTTAACCAACTGAGTTACATTTCAAAAATGGAAACTACATAATTGTCAGAGAGCTCGGGCAGTGTAGGTGACATTGAGGCATCCATTCATTGTACAAATGGTCGTGGTGTCTAACGAATTTGGAGAAAAAAAACTAAGAAATGAGCTGCTGAGGAGGAAATGGAGATTTAAGTGTGCACAGCACCACAATACAACAAGCCCTTGTATTCGGAAATTCGGAACCTACATGTAAGCGACAAACTCTTGTGCTAGCCAGCGCGGCACGGACATTTCTCCCAGCGCAGGGCGGAAGCCTCAGAGATGCAACATCTGCCAGAGGAGGCTGATGTGCACTTCCCACCGCGCTCACCTCACACGAGTAGTCATGGAAACCGAGAGGGAATCTCGTGGCTAATGTATTTTCCACAACCCTCGTTTCAGCTCAGCTGTACCCTCTCTAGGCTCCATTTGCATATGGAGTGCGGCACCGAACCGCTTTGTTAGGTTGTTGAGTGTCGCCCCATAAACAGTTAATCCCGAGCTCGTGGTAGGCACAATTGTTCCTTTTCGTACATCAATGTGGGCTGACGATAATGATCGCAAGTGGAGTTCAATGAGCAATCGGTTTATTGTTGTAAATGAAGACAGAGCCTCGTGGGCTGAGTAGCAAGTATCGACGCTACTCCTGGCAAGGCGTCACCTGTAACCTGTTACTAAGTGCTAGTTCCTCAAAAACACCGACATCTTATAACCTACGAAGGATCAATCTTTAGTTACGCAACCTTTATCCTAACATATTCACGAAGCACCCAGAATAGTACTTAATTTTATGAATTTGGTACAATTATTTTTAGATCATTTAAGGCAAAGCAAAAATATATTTCAGAAAGTAACACTGGGGGGTGGTGGGAAAGCACAGCTGGGGGTACTCTAGACGAAATCATGGCATTCCTTGACCCTGCCTTATAACACAGAACCTGAAGCCAAGCGAATTTAGTGAAAAAAAGGAAAAATTCACGCATGGACAAATAATTGGAGGAAGCAATGGGAGACAATAGTTTACATCCCAAGCAGACACAGAGGTGAGGCTTGCAGTCCGATTTTGACAAAGTGTCTGCTGCCCCATGCAAACCCTGCGCTGCACCTGTCCGCATCTAGACTGCACACCCACGCCTCAGCCACCATTGCTATGTTCCCGTCATGTCCAGATCACATCAAAGGAGTTTAACTTGGGGGTCTGCCACTTCACATCCGCCGCCCCCCCCCCCAGTCTTGCTCTCCCTCAAACGCACAATGAGAGACTGCATCTGGCATGGCACTCGCTGCTGAGTCATGCTGTCTAAGCTTTATTTACCGTTGGGTCGGGGGGTTGGGTCGGGGGTGGAGGGACTTGTAGAGCCACACATGGAACACTACTACTTGGCAGCGCACCTGCAATGGGTAGCCAAATGGGTCAGCGGGCAACACTTGGGAGACAAGGCCACACACCTACAAGCTTGGACATGCTCATCCATCTTGGGGCTATTCCACTCCGGGAGAAAGAGCATTGCACCTGAACAGTTGATGCTGGCAGTACCTTATAGATGCTTCCGGCGCGTCTTATCTTTTACTAATGACAACACCCCCTATGCACCCGCTTTGCCCATACTGGGCATGCCTAGAGGGCGAGGCAGCATTACCAGGACAAACCTCTCTACCTGGGAAGAGGCAGGCTGTATACACTGGAGGACCTTTACCACGACGGACAACTAACACCCTTCAACGCACTGGTGATGGAGGATGGCTTGTCGTAGGGACAATTCCAGCTGCATGCCTCCCTGGCCGGGTCTACAAACTTGAAGGCGACTTGCATTTGCGGCGTAAAAGAACGATCCGACAACGAACCGTGCGGCCCTAAAGACTCAGCGGCTTGCGGCAGGGGGAGGCATAAGCAGCAGCTGTTTATACTCATACACCGTCAACAACAGGTGCCCGGTCATTGGTACCATGAGCGAGTGGATGGGAATGCAATTAGAACTTCATCAATTACATTTAATGTGGAAATGCACAGCGTAAATCAAGATTCTAGGAAAGTCCACGGCGGTGGCACAGTATTATAGACTGTTGTTTTTGGTCCTGATGAGAACCCGCAAAATGGGTGGGGTTTGAAACGCGTAGACCTTTTTTTGTTTGTCCACTATCAATCAATTGGTTACATATTTTGATTTAGACTGTGGGTGCACGGTCAATATCTGTTTGATTTAGAAAAAGTGGTGCACACCTCTTTTAATATCATAAGCAGCACTCTGTTTGTATAGTGGTTTGGCCTTTCTTCAAAAATTCAGATTGGCCGCCTAGGACTTTGTGTTGTTCGTTTGTTTGTGTGGTGATTGGAATATTTGTCAGTGGATGTTTGAATATTCGAATGGGTTATGAGTGGAAGCAATAGTATGTTGTAAATATTTAATTGTCTGGCATTTTTGTGTATGTATATCCCCCGTTTGTGTTTCTAAAAAAGAAAAAATCCATTTTGAAAATTGAAAATAAAAGCAATTAATAAGCGCATTGGTGCTTGGTTTGGTTGTCCTTGCACTTACTATTAAGTAGTTAAGAAGTGTTTCATCAGTATTGTCATTTTCTTTCGTTGTAGGCATGCCTCCCTGATAACAGCATTATGGGCGTTTTGGGGAGGTATGTCACAGGAACCCGCGACACACGACCCTATTCAATACATTCACGTTATGGGCACAGGGAGGCACCTCATAAGATGCTTTGCTGAATCCTTGCAAACCCAAGCAGCGCAACACCTGACCTCCCTCAGAAATCACTGGGACACCGATCTTCATCACCCTAGTACTGATAACGAATGGGCGCGTATCTTGGAGGGATCCGTTGTTATACCTAGAAATGCCAGATTAAGCCTCATACAATTTTACATAATTCATAGAACGTAACTCACACCTGAAAAAATATATAGATATTTTCAACAAACTGACGCTCAATGTCCTCAAAGCAAATTGGTGAATGCAGACCTAATTCACATGCTGTGGGGCTGCGCACCGCCCTCCCTGCCTACTGGCTTGGAGTCCCCACTCATTTGGCGGATTGCACCAAACGTACAGTGGACAACACATGAGAGGTGTGCCTTCTGGGCCTTTATCGCGGATCTAAAAAACTCAGGGTGACGTCCTGGTTCATAGATCTAGGGCTAATTACTGCTAAATGTCTGATCACCAGATAATGGAGATATCCCGAACCCTCGCCACTGGAAGCATAGTACCGCTCGCTCACAAACTGGGCACAAGCAGAAAGTGTGGCTTAGCGACACGAAGATACTCTTGGACTCCGAAAACCCCGATAGCGAGCGCATGGGATGCAATATTCCAGGACCTTCGAAATGCCTGGCGAAGGCCTCAGACTCCGCGCTCAGATCCTGGGGGGGACGCTGTAGACAGCAGGTGACAGTACGCAGTAGACACACTTACAAGACACAACGACCAATTTGAAGATTTGCCCTCCAGATCCCAGTTCCCTTCACACAGAACCTGATGAACTACTCAAGCACGGTAGGGTAGCTGCTAACAATATCAAGACAGTGGATGGATGACAGAAACCGGAAATAGCAGAGACTTTTGTTGGGCAAGTTCACACAGTTAATACCACGTTATCATTCCCCTCCAATCCTCTCTGCTTCCTACCCCTCTCCCCCATCCACCTAATTCCATCCGCCCTTCATATGCCGTACATAAACGCGAAGAACGGCACCACAGGCCACCATAATTTGTCACTATTCGCACAGAGATCTCAAGCAATAAGTGAGACGCAGACATCCCAACAGTTTAAAATACGCTTAAACTACAAATATGTACTGACTGTTGGTTATATTGATCTCGCAATTGCTATGCACTCAACAATGCTTATGAAAAATGTATGTGCATGCGTAATGTTCTAGGTTAACCTACAAAATGAATAAAGAAATTTAAATTTAAAAGGCAAAAAAAAAGAAACGAACAAAGGACTTTACCTTTGCTCTGATCTATTGCAAAGACTGCAAAGAATCAAGAATGTAGCTGTCTGACTAACCCTGAATTTATTGCCAGGATCCGTAGTTTTCCTCCCAGCAGAACCAGGAGAGCACACGTGTGTAATAGTCTATACTCACTTGTCCTGGGTTTATTCTAGTGAAGAAAAGGCAATCATGATATTTTGATGCTAGTGCCTTAATATTAGAACATGTGAAGTTTCTTTCGTTTCCTTTAAAGAGAGTTTTAGAAATGAGCTTGAATACAGAGAAGTGTTCTGGTGATAAAATCATCATTTGATATGAACTTAGTAACTGAAGTACTGATTCTGAGATACTGTCGAGATATATTGGAGATATATTGAGCTATGTATTTCGTTTCACATTTTTGCATTTTAACTATATGTTGAAACAGACAGGAACCTTTTCACCTTCAAAGACTGCTGCTGTATTCTAAATGCACATATATTAATTAAGGTCGCAATGGATGCTACAGGAGTGATTAGCAGTATCAGTGTGAGGTACATAGTTCTGAATAATGTTTGCTAGTTTCCAGTTTATGAAAAGAAGATCTTAAATTTACATCACCACCACAGAGGGTGTATTCACAAAACACAGGTGATTACTTTATCAATAAGGAAAGCAAGATATGTCAAAGGTTTGCAATCACATTCGTTTAGTAGATATTTTTTAGGGTTCTAGTTTCAGGAATATCAGTGTTTCCATTTTAACCCAGAGAGTCTGGGGCACTAAGATACTCTAAAAGTATATCATTGTTATAGCAAAGGATAAATGGTTCAACGTGGGGAGCAGGTACAAAAGCTATTGTTCGTGTCTTTAGATATCAACTATATAGATGTTAGTGGCCAGCATAATGCACAGTCAGAGAGTCTAATTCCAGTGCCTTTGATTTCTCTCTTATGTCATTCCTGTTTCATAGATCTAGGGTTAACTAACATATTGTTACTGTGTATGGTTGGCTATTGATACAGAAAAGTGTTCTTCACTCCTTCTCTGAACTGCAAGGTTAATGCTTTCGGATGCACACACACAACCATGCATCTGCATTACATTAAAAAGGAGGGCATGTGCTTTGCTAACTTTACATGTCCTCCCCGTTAAAACCCTGCATTGACGTTTTTACTGTGGTAAGGCTTGTAGCCCCGTTGGTGAGTATACAGTTACAAGGAGACAACTCAGTAGTGGTAACTTCTAAATAGGACTACGAAATATGGTACTTCAAGGTGTCAAAAGAATTGTTGCATTAAACTCAACTTGTTGCTCAAGTTGGAATTAATCCAACTATTTTACAAATGGCAAATTTAAAAAGTTGCCACTTTGTTGCCCAAAGCTTTCCAGAAGCTGTTTTTGGTTGTGAGAAGCCGCTGCTCTCCTACGAAGAGGTGAGAACAACTCTTAGGAAGAGAAACAAAGAACATTCCAATGCCAGAGGAGTGACTTCCTCCAGGCAGGGTGGCCAGAGTGGGCGTGAGCCCAAAAAGCAAGCTTTGAAAGGGAAACTGCCTTTTAAGGGCAAAAGGTAGCCACACTTGAAAGGGCAGCTCTTTATTTATGCAGACAGGCTGGCATATCGGGTAGAGATGGAAAAGCTGTTGTCAAACTTTTCTTTCAAGGGGAGTGTAGGTACCTGGAAGCCACACCTCTGGGTTGGGCTAGGGAGCTCACCACGCCGAGAGAATAGTCTTGCTATGTTAGGAATGGTCAGAATAGTGCACCCTGGGATAGTTAGATGCCACACTTCGCAGGAAGTAATCATCTGGGGGTAGGAACCAGTCCATTGGCTAGTTAGTCACCATCACTCCCTAGGCTCTTGGCAGGCATAATCCTGGCACCCCTGGTGCCCAGACCTCAGATCTCATCCGTATTGGAGCCCGAAGAAGGACTGCTCAGTTAATGAAGGCTGCACCAAAGACTGAACTGCACATGCTGCACCTGTTGGCTAACAAAGAGAGGACTATGCTGCGGTGCCCCACTCATGCAAAATGTATTTGACTTCGGGTGCAAGGTAGAGGCAGTGACTCGAAGAATCAGTTGGCTGAATCCCTGTTACAGCTACAGGGCCATACAAGCTGAGACACCTGCACCCTTGAGAGCCCAGTGCCAAGAAGCCTGACCGCAAAGGGACAACGAGGTGCAGCCTGGGAGACCGAGTCCTGGCACTCAAAAGTTGATCCAGAGTATGACGGACCCGAGAGATCTTCAACGTGCAGTTTGGTTGCCCAGCAAGAAAGCTAATGCCAACTAAAGGAAACCACTGGGTTTGCTGTAACTGGCGACCAGTAGACCAGTGGCAACAGGACCTGTGCTAAATCTTGATTGGAAATTGTGGGAGATCAACCACTGAATCCAAATCGCCACCCCAAGCCAGAAGACCAATGGGTGACCACAGGAAGACCCACGGCACCAGCTCCGCATCCCCAACATCTTCAAGTATCCTCAACATCCTGTATCCCATCAGGACCACTCCATCTAATAGCAGTCTGACTTAACGATTCAGAACTGGATTCATAACTGGAATGCAAACTACAAGAATCAACAGGTAACTGTCCCTCTGGACCTGACTGGTCCCTGTGACTGGCTTGCTATTGGACCTGGCACATCCAAAGTGTCAATATAGCTGTTTTCAACTTGCTTGTTGTGGCTAACCTTCAATCGCTATTGCAGCATATTACAAAGATTTCTTGCATTGAGTGAAAAGCAGTGATTTATTGTTACTTTAAAAATTAATATCTCCAAAACCCTCTGATGGATGTTTGTCGCTAGGTGAGGTTAGGTAACACCTAACAGATACCACATCATGCTCAGGTCACATTAGAACACAACTGTAGTTTGTTGCTAGTCCTAGCCTATCCATCTTAAGCACTAAAAGCATTGCTGCATCTACAATATATGCACACAAACCTCGATCACAACATGACCACAAACTCGTATGCTTTTTTTCACACACAAGAATGAGAATAGCTCCTTACCAAAAAGCCCAAACATGGTTAATACATGGAAATATAACTATCTCTTTTACACCTCTGTACTTCACGCTATGCTTTAGTTCCAACTCTAGTTCATCACAACATGGGTACAGCACCCATTAAAATATCACACACATCTCCAAAACCTTTCCCACACATGTTACTCTATAAACTAACACATTACCAGCCATGCACAACAAATGGAGTAGCCTCTTTCTTGAAGATGGCGAGTATACACCTCCCTGTTTAACACCATGTGTAAGCACAGCCACAAGACGTACACCTCCCTGTTTAACACCATGAGTAAGCACAGCCACAAGTTCACCGTAACATGCCTGGAATACCCTTCTGGTTTGACCGTGCACTTGCCCCAAGGTTTTCCCAAATCGGACACTCTACAAATCCATACTGTACCAACCATACACAAAAAAGAAGCAGCCTCTTTCTCAGTCACATGGCAGTGTCTCTGGCGTACAAGGAGCAAAACAAACACCACAAAACAAATCAGAGAGTTGGAAAGGCAGAGAGAGAAATAGGAAGGCAATTGCAGATAAAGTGCAGCAAAAGATGATACTAAAATTATAACAACGGTTGGCCACAATTAAAGGCATTTTATCGGGCATCACAAGTCATCAATAAGAAAGTTGAAGCTAACAATTCACAAAATTAAAATAGGAAAATTGCTTATAAAAACAAAAACACTTCAAACGCTATCGCAGCTAAGTAAAGAGATGTTTTAAAATGAATGAGAAATGTACTGATATCCTTGATTGACAATGTATTCTTCATTGTGCCAAGTAGCTACTAGCTAGAATTGCTAAATATCAAGTACTTTCACTTGAAGTAGCATAAGCTTGCCAACATTACACAAATAAAGTTTCTACTGAAAAAAATGAGTGCATTTTTAAATAAATGAATATAATAATTGCTCTTTATGATCTAAGATACTTTATAAAGAATGGAGGCTTGGGGAGCATACGATAACGGTGTTATGCCCCCAGGGAGATTTTGGGCGAGTGGTTCGGTCCAAAAGGACTGATGCTGCCCTTTGGCTGCAAACGGGCTAGGGGGAGGGGTATACATATAAGGGAATAATTTGGGCTACCAGCCTCCATTTTAAGGTAGACCGATAGTGGGCTAAGTAGGGAGGTGAAGGACATTTTCACTCCCGCCATTCCCAAAATTGAAAATAATCTGGCTTTGGGAGCGGGGGGGGGGTGGCAGGTGGAGTGTTCCTGGAGAGGTGGAGGATAGATCAGGACTGGTGCACAGGGATCGTGTTTTTTGTTATGTGCTGTCGCTTGAGGCAGGTTGGTAGGTGTTTGAGGACACGTTTTGTTTGCATAGTGTTGGGGTGGGGGTGAAGGAAAAGACGGTTAAAAGAGCAAGAGTTATTTTGTCTTGCGAACACAGGAAGTTGAAAGTTTTCGAGTTGGAAGAATCAAAGTTGGTTTTGGTCAAATTCATTATGTAAAGTGCTGTGCAAGAAAGATGATGGGTGATATCCCAAACTCGGTCCCAGGATGCTTCTTTTCGATCCAGGGAGGAACTGGCCTGGCAGATCGGGCTGGACTGTTCCCATGGGAAGTAGGGTCAAGACTGATTTGCATAAGGCTGGGTCCAAACTGAAATAGCATAGTAAACAAAAAAACTATGGATTTAGGCTCAGATCTCTGTACTGTGGGTGAATGTTTGGTTCAGCATTCCGTCCATCATCTTTTTGTGTTGCTATAGTCACCCCAAGTGGAAGGGTAAGTAAGCCCAGATGTGGGTTCTGTGCTCAATATGCCACAGGATTCAAGCTAGTCTGGCTGATGAGTGGTGACAACCCGAAACAGGTCCCAGGATGCTTGATTCCAGTACAGGTTGGACCGGGCCTGCAGTTCAGGCTGTCAAGACTGATTAGCATAAGGCTGGGTCCAAACTGGAATGGCATGGTTAGCAAAAAAACGATGGATTTAGGCCCGGATCTCTGTACTGGGAGTGAATGTTTGACAATGTTCAGCATTCTATCCATCATCTTTTGTGTTGCTATAGTCACCCCAAGTGAGAAAGGTATTTCCAGACTTGGGTCCCGTGCTCACTATGACATTGGATTCAGCTAGCCTGGCTGATGAGAGGGTGATACCCCGAAACCAGTCCTAACATGCGTGTTCCTGGTCTAGGGAGGACCTGGCCTGGCAATTCAGGCAGGATTGTTCCCACGTGGAGCTGGGTCAAGACTGGTTTGCATAAGGCTGGGTCCAAACTGTAATGGCATGGTGAGCAAAAAAACAATGGATTTAGGCCTAGATCTCTGTATTCGAGGTGAATGTTTGACAATGTTCAGCATTTAGTCCATCATCTTTTTGTGATGCAAGAAAGATGGTCAGTTTGGGGTGAGAGTAGGAGAAACCAGTAGGTCTATTTCCTGTATAGCAAGGCTTTAGATCTCTAATGCATTTCTTCCTAGCATTTTTGGTAATGTTTAGGTGATGTGGAACTGCGTCAATAAAGTGGCCTTTACCACACTAAGAAGTTGTCAGTAGTACAGTTTGCACCCTCTCGCTCAAAACGAATAGCTTCCATTAACGCCTAAACAATTATTAACTTGGCTCAGAATTCTGCTGATCATATTAGCTTGGGTGACAGATGTACTTTTGGGGGTTCAATACACACAGAAAAATAGTCATGGTTTTAACTTGAGCAGAATCGGATGTTGATTTGGATTTAGGAAGGTAATGTAAGAGAGGGAATAATGTCAGCGATGAAAACAAAAACATGGAGGAAGCTGACGGTTTACTGCAGATGTTCAAAGAAATCACCAGTAGAACAATTTATCTTTGATTGCATATGATGAGTTAACATACCTATATAGGTTTATGCTGCTCAATATTTCCTGGAGGGTAATGAATAGTTTCTTACCTGTCGGTGTAGTTTTGCAGCTTGAAGATCTTTCTGGATTCACTATGCTGTGCATTATTCCGCGGTCTAGTGGTTGGATCTGGAATCGTAGTCTTTTTTTTTTTTTGTAGCCCAGGAGGGCGTCGACGTCCCACCTTTTGGTGTCCTTACTGTGACATTGGCATGCTTCCTGCGGAAGCTCCCACCCTTGGGCGCCATCTTCGGATTGTTTTTTCCCGTTTGTGTTGTGTTTCCGAATTGTATGGCAATGTTTTGATCTTTTACTTTACCGCTCCTTCCCTTGAAGTTCCATTAAAGTCTCTTTTTTTTTTGTTTTTTGTTTACCCCCTCTTTCTCCAGCCTCATCTTTCTGGCGGAGGTGGGTGGGTTCGCTAGTGAATCCAGAAAGATCTTCAAGCTGCAAAACTACACCGACAGGTAATAAACTATTCGTTTTGCAGCGTGAATCTTCCTGGATTCACTATGCTGTGCCTAGACTTTGTAGCGGTTTGTGGTCATTGTGGCGGCTGGGTGGAAGATGAGCTTGAGTTTTTGAATATGGGCTGGAGCACCTTCTGTCCCACTTGTGCTTCCTTGTTCATTTGTATGTCCACACAGTAGTGTTTCGTACACGTGTGCACAGAAGCCCATGTTGCCGCCAGGCATATGTCCTGAATGGGGGTGTTTGCCAAGAAGGCTATTGTAGCTCCCTTTTTCCTGGTTGAATGGGCCCGTGGCCCTTCTGTTAGTTCTTGTCCAGCTTGTTTGTGGCAGAATTGTATTGCTTGCGCGATCCATCGTGCAATTGTCCCTTTAGTAACAGCTTTGCCCATGAAACTTTCAGCAAATGACACAAAAAACTGTTTTGTTTTTCTGTGATCTTTAGTTCTTTCAATGTAATGCATGACTGCACGTCTCGCGTCCAGAGTGTGCAGTGCCCTTTCAGCTTTTGTTGTTGGTTTCTGGAAGAAACTTGGTATTTGAATAGTCTGGTTGATGTGGAACTTGGACACCACTTTAGGCATAAAGTGTGGGTCCGTTCTCATCACCACCCTATCGTTGTGAATTTGTATGTAGGGTTCCTGTAGCGTTAACGCCTGTAGCTCGCTTACTCTGCGCAGCGAGGTGATTGCCCCTAGGAATGCTGTTTTTAACGTTAGCATCTGTAGTGAGGCTTTATGCATTGGTTCAAAGGGTGCCTTCATGAGTTCTGTCAGTACTATATTGAGGTTCCATGCAGGTGCTGGTAACCTTTTAGGCAGTGCAATCCTCTTTGCACCTTCCAAGAATCTCTTTACAATTATAGAAGAAAATAAGCTTTTGCCTGTTTCTCCTCTAGTGTAAGCGACAATGGCTGCTAGGTGTACCCTTAGCGATGAGGAGCTCAGGTTAGTCTCGAGCAGGTGCGTGAGGTACTTAAGCACTGTTGAGTCTCTTGTCATTTTGTTGTGCAGTGCTTCCTTTCTGCACCATAGTGTGAATCTCTTCCATTTTGCCACGTAGCACTTACACGTGCTTGGTCTTCTAGCCTCTCGAAGTACCCTTAGGGTGCTCTCAGGTAGCTTTAGGTGTGCAAATTCTATGTCCTCAGGAGCCAGGCTGCTAGGCTGAGGCTTTCTGGTTCTGGATGCAGCACCTCTCCGTTTTGCATGGAGAGTAGGTCTTTCTTCTCCCAAATTTGTGTGGTGCACTCTGTGTCATTTCCATAATCTGCGAATACCATGTCTGCCTGGCCCACTGGGGTACGACCAGTATCAGGGTCATGTTGCTTGTCCTGCACTTGCTGAGTACCTTGTGCATCAGGGGAATCGGCGGAAAGGCGTAGGCAAATGTCTTTGACCAGCTTATCCATAGGGCATTCCCCAGAGACCCCTCCCCTGGTTGCCTCGATGCGAAGTGTTGGCATTTTGCATTCTGGTGTGTTGCAAACAGGTCTATTGATGGGGTTCCCCACCTGTCGAACAGTTTCTTTGTTTCTTGTGCATTTAGCTCCTATTCGTGTGAGGCCGATGTCTGTCTGCTGAGCCAGTCCGCTTCCACGTTGTCCTTTCCTGGCAGATGAATCGCCAGTATATCTATTTTTAGTGGTATTGCCCAGTTCCATATTTCCTGCGCTAGTTCTGACAGCGGGGCTGATTGTGTTCTTCCCTGTTTGTTTATGTAGAACATCGCTGTTGTGTTGTCCGTCTGGATCAACACTGTTTGGTTGTACAACTTCGTCTGGAAGTTTTTTATAGCTAGGAAAACGGTCTTTAGTTCTAGGTAATTGATGTGTTTGACCGCATCCGCTTGTGTCCACAGGCCCCTCACTCTGAGTTTTTCCATGTGTGCTCCCCATCCCTTCTGGGATGCGTCTGTGGCTCTAATGCATTAAAATGGCCACCGAAAAGGCGGGAAACCTTCTGCGCATGCGTCTGCCACACTCACGTGGTATGACGTGGAAAACTTTGCTTCTGCGCACTAATGCCAGAAATGGCTGCTTTAAATTTCACATGCTAATGCTTATGCTGCAGCTTGTGCTAAACGTGCTCGTTCTGCTTAATCATTAACGCACAAGTTAAAATAAAGTAAGGGGAATAGAGTAGAGATAGTGGTATACAGTGCATTCATTTATATCTGTATTTTAACATGTTTCTTTTTGACTTTGCTACTAGCTCGTACTTTGGGCCTGATCCCTAATACATCTTCCATCTTGGATGACTCTGCACATGCGCACCCTAACTCTGAATTTGCTGAAGCACTGGCATTGAACCCCTGCCAGCCCACTTCTCACCCACGGTGGGATTGGGAACCTGCTCATCTGACCTCTAGAAAGGAAGCTACCAAATACAATGTATTCAAAATGTGCACCAATATTGTTGGGCGGAATAAAATCATGGGAAAAGTATATTGTGGGTGGGGATTCAATCAATATGAATCGAAATTACATCATCTTAGTATGGTGTGATGACCTCTCCTCGTCTTTCCAACCAATCACTGAAGGGGAACACATAGATTTGCAACATTTAGGGGTGGTACATTGCCCTTGAAATGGTATAACTAAGGTAGGCTCAGATAGAGAAACTGTCCGACTTGTCCGAATAGCTGACCTGTCACTGACCCAATGCACTCAATAGACGATCAAGAGCAGAGGTGCTGGTGGAGCACTCTGTCAGAAGAATCGATTACCCAATCGGGGTATTAATTGGCTTTCCTAGAGAGAGGGGTGTGACGCTGGCGTTGCACTTAGCTGAGGTCACCTGTCCCGATCTGCACCTGTCTTTTCCGGTGGGCACCTGATTAGTCGGGAGCCTGGTCCTGGTCCATATTTTGCCCCAGCCCGTGGCCAGGATTGGTTATTGCACCATTCTAGGTAAATATAATCAATGTGATATGTCCTTGTGCTAGTTTCCTTCCTCACCCTTCCCAGATACCAATGTTTAAAGGAGTTACTGTGATTTCTTACAAACTTTATGTCCTGCTGGCTATATTTTTGCTTGTAAAATGTATAGTCATGAGATTGTGGTCCTTTCCCTTTTTGACTCAGAAAATCTATCGTAGATAAAGGTTTTAAAACTTCCCCCGAGTCTGTGGTTATTATAAGAAAAGTAAATGTGTTTAAATATTACCTGTTCATGCTAACTCTCTGATCCACAGGACTTATAGTAAGGTGACAAGGATTGGTAAGTCATGGTTTACAGGTATGAGTCCTAAAATGGACCTCTGGGCAAACTGATAGAGTGATTAAATTAGTAAATTGGTGAGGCAGGACTACTAGTTCAATGTGTGAATGTTATATGGGCCCAAGGTGAGTATGGTAAATTTGAGCTAGTTGATCCCTGCACGCTCTTTCATGTATATAAAGCTTCCTATCAAAGTTCGCCAGCTCATATAAAGGAAAAAGGCAACTACTACCAGAGACTCAGAATAGACTGTTTTGCAGATGCTGTGATACAAACCTTTTGGTGGAAGATCCAGTCACTGTTAAGGATCATCGCTGTAGACTCTCTTCCTTCGACCATCTTGCTTGAAAAAAATTTCGGGAGTGTCAGAAAAAGTCTTGGAACACTGAATTAGTGGAAACGCCAACTCATTCCTCTATGTCACTGAAGGTGCCCTGCCAGCACTCTCCAACCAACACCCTCAAGCGGCCACAATGTTGTGAAAGTGTTAATTAAAGAGCCCCAAGCAACTATCTGTCTGAGATTTGGGATATTTGGTGGCTCCTATCTAATATGCCTCTAGCCCCCATAGCCCTTCTCTCTGCACGTGTATCCGTGGATCCTTAGGACTCATATTATTGCCATGGAGGGAATCTGCTGTATTTCTCTCCTACACCCTTAAATCATGTCCAATATGTGGATACTGGGGACTTTGTATGAAAGTGGGCTTGCGTATCGTGGACCAGCCCTGGCATGGATATGTAGCGCCACCACTCCAGTTTTTTCTTTGCATGCTAGGACTTGTGTTCCTGGTTTTAAACTTGACACATGAGACTATAAGTTCTGGAATGAAGCACAGAATTAAGCTGAAGTGGAGCAGCTTGTCACTAGGTTCTGACTGGCCTTCAGGGCTGTCTGCTAGTGCCAGAAGGGCTGGCCTGACAGCAGTGGCGTAACAAAGGCCGCGCAGCCCCTGCAGTGCAGGGGGGCCACGAGCTTCAGGGGTCACCCTCAGCACATTACCCTGGCCAAAGGGTTCCTGAGTGAGTACGAAGGGGTGCCCTCTATGTACTCTGCAGGGGCCCCCTCAAGTTTGGTTATACCAGTGCCTGACAGGTCAGTGTGTGGGTGTTCTTTTTGGTTTGAGGGCCTGTTGTATGGTCTGGTGCGCCATACTTTCATTGATGGTTTATTTCACTGATATCACCGCAAACATTGCCAACAGCATAGATAAACACCTGCAATCACCAATATCTAGCAAAAGACCTATACTGCTTGTCTTTACAACTTCAAAACTTCCCCAATTTGCAATTGTGGACAACTTCTTAAGCTATCTGATTCGCTAACGGGGGCCACTTTTATTTTGCCGCTCTGTCCTATTTTCTGTCCCAGATCGGCCTGCTAGTCACACATGCCTGAAACACTTGGCAGGGCTGCTTGACTCATAAGGTAGATAACACTGCTTGCCAGTCTTCGTGATTCACCTCCTGCAGCAGCCTTTGCTGGCAGCTATTGTACATCTAAACATGGAAATCTATTATTAGCTGCACAGAGCTCGAGCGGGTGTTCTCCGCGTCAAGTCATCACGTCAGAAAGGCACGACGGGTCTTAGACAAACGAATGTTAGTTTAAAACTTCTTTCTCTGGGCCAAGGATTTGTAAGCATATTGACTTTTCTTAGACAACTCTGGTGTAATGTTTTTGGGAGTACTACTAAAGTGACGCATAAACATCTCAAGATAAAATACAAAGGCCCAGATGCATCAAGCTAAAATCCGCTCGCAAAGGGGCAGATTCTCAGAATCTGCCCCTTTGAGACCGGTATTTTTGCATTTGGGATGCATCATGCCAAATGCAAAAATCGCAATTTAAGAAATCGCAAAATTGCGATTACTTAAATTGCTATTGCATTTAAGGAATCTCAAATTGAGATTCCTTAAATGCAATGCATTAAAGTTAAAAAAATAGCGATTTCGCGAATAGGGGGGCGCAAATTACCATGAAGTTGAACTTCATGGTAATTTGCAAAAACTTTGAAAAATGCACTAAAGTGCATTTTTCAAAGTTCCATTTTACACACAGACATGCCCTTAGAGCATGTGTGTGTGCAAGATGTACCCATATGCAGATTTCAGGGGTGCAACAGGGTGTCGTTTTGACACCCTGGCACCCTTGAAATTGCAATCTCAATTTGCGATTCTCTAATTGAGAATCGCAAATTGAGATTGTCTTCCCATTCATTCCTATGGGCCTCTAGGCCCATAGGAATGAGTGGGGAGGTATTCCTTAATTGCGACTCGCAATTTGCGAGTCGCAATTAAGGAATTTTAAGAAATCGCAATTTTTTAAGCGAGTTCTTCATGCATGGCATTTTGCTATTCCTTATTAGCGAATCCCTATTTTTCGCTAATAAGGAATCGCAAAATGGATGCTTGATGCATCTGGGGGAAAGAGTTTATTAGATAAGATGTTAATTTGCATATCTCTTGAAGGTCGCATTGCTGAGCGTGTGACTCCTTCTACAATGCCATGCCATCTTGCAATTGGCCACTCTCCAGGCAATTGCCACTTTATTCTTGGACATGATGTGCTCAGTGACATTATCTGCTTTCCTACCTTGCCACCGAGTAGTCTGTTTAAGTCCAAGCTTGATTTTGGCAGCAAACACTAACCTTAAGCTCACATACACATTAAGTTCACCCGCCCACTACCGCATTGCATTCCTTACTGAATGGGTCTCGCCACAAAACCCAGTGACAAAATAGCAAGCGTTCCATTTATTCGTATCTACTAGTTCTTTCCAGAAAACCCCTTTACAGAGTTGGGCCATCGTGTAATGCAGTATCATTTAATGCACAGCAAATTGAAAACCGTCTACTGTAACTCCTTTGTTGAAGAAACCTTCTTTAAACAATAACGCACTTTCTATACACCATCCTATAATTTTGCTTCCTATTTTTGACTGATAGATGCTTCATTTAACAAGATGTTAACTAACTTTGAAGAATGTAACCAACTATTGCACAAGGTACGGCCTGATTTTCAAAACGACGTAAACAGAAACGGCACTGGCCGAGATAACTCACTTGGCGTCACCCCCTATTAGAACATTGGAATGTTGGGAGCTCCATTGAAAACAATGGAGTGCTCCGGGCTTATAATGGCTGGTATAAGCCTGGAGCTCCAACATTCCAATGCTTCTTTGTTTACAGCTCTGGCTGTGAACAAAGGCTCCAGGGAGCCTGAGGGGATTCCAATCCCCTCACGCTCCCAAAAGGCTTTGTTTTTTTTGTTAGAACATTCTGTCCTCTAGTGACAGAATGTTCTAATAGCCTTATAGCCCTTCGTAGATGGGCTATACCGCTATTAAAATCCCTCTCTCTTGTTAAAGGCCCTCGCCTTCGGCTCGGGGCTTTAACGCTGGAGAGGGCCTTTAATATAGCCTTATAGCCCGCCGTAGAGGGCTATACCAGCTATTAAAGGCCCTCTCCAGCGTTAAAGGCCCGAGCCGAAGGCGAGGGCCTTTAACAAGGGAGAGGGACTTTAATAGCGGTATAGCCCATCTACGAAGGGCTATAAGGCTATTAGAACATTCTGTCACTAGAGGACAGAATGTTCTAACAAAAAAAACAAAGCCTTTTGGGAGCGTGAGGGGATTGGAATCCCCTCAGGCTCCCTGAAGCCTTTGTTCACAGCCAGAGCTGTGAACAAAGAAACATTGGAATGTTGGAGCTCCAGGCTTATACCAGCCATTATAAGCCCGGAGCACTCCATTGTTTTCAATGGAGCTCCCAAAATTCCAATGTTCTAATAGCCGGTATAGCCCTCTACGGCAGGCTATAAGGCTATATTCCAACCAGCACTAGCATTATCTGCAGGAAGGGCACGAGGGAGTTTTGCCACTTTTGTTTCTGTTAAAATCCCAAAGTTAATTTTGTTCTCAACTAGTCCTCACAGCAGTTTTTGGTTTCATTGATTTCGTTAGCAGGGGAACATAATATCCTGTTGATAAACTTTTATAACAACATTTTAATCAAGAAGCATGTAAAGGAATTAATGAATTCTTAGATGTTTTTCCTTCAATTTACGAAGAAAGTAATTCTAATATGGCTTGCGGATGTTAATATTACCTTGTGTCCTATAAGAGATAACCGTGTGTGTGGTTTTTCAGTGGAAGAATGTGTGGAAAGGGTACATTTCAAACACACTGGAGTTGGGGACACTCTGTATGCGTTTGTCCTGAAACACGATTTTTTGGTTTTGAGTGAGGCTCAGTCAAATGCCATTGAACTAATCCGAACATTCACAGTGGGGGCCACTGGGAGTATAAAAGATTTCATATTGATATCAGTAGATGCCAACCATCCCCTTTGAATAAAACTCTTGCAAATTGTCTTAGTGGCCATAACCCTGTACTATTACATTTGCAAACCAAAATTGAAAAACCCCAGAGCCAAGAAGTGCAATCCGTCTTTTACAAAGAATAAAGGACTACAGATTAAATAGCCAAAAGTGGACCCACTTAGATTTATTCAGAAACTTGTCCAAGTCAACGTGGAGTCTATTATGGTGTGCCTGGACGAAAATCCAAGTCATGTCGGTATTCAAAAGGTTATCCCTCAGATTCATCATGGTCATGTTTTGCGAGTCCTTAATAGCGATTATTAAGGAATCGCTATTAAAGACTCGCAAAACGGGATTCATGTAAAAATCGCAATATTTTTAGCGATTTCTACTGCTTCCTTATTTGAGATTCGCTAATTGCGAATCGCAAATAAGCAATGGCTTTCCCATTCATTCCTATGGGCCTAAGGCCCATAGGAATGAATGGGGAGTCATTCCTTATTTGCGATTCGCAATTAGCGAATCGCAAATAAGGAAGCGATTTCAAAGGTGCCTGGTGTTGCGCACACACATGTCCAAAGGACATGTGTGTGTGTAACATACAACTTAGAAAAATGCACTAAAGTGCATTTTTCTAAGTTTTCGCTATTTACCACGTAGTTGGACTTCGCAGTAAATAGCACCCCCAGATTGAGAATTCGCAATTTTAAAATGGTTCATGAATTGCATTTAAGGAATCTCAATTAGAGATTCCTTAAATGCAATTATTCGCAATATAGCGATTTCTAGAATTGCGATTTTTGCATTTGGGATCAGGGGCGGTGGGTGAGATTTGAAAGTGGTGGGGCGCCAACTGATTTGCAAACAGCACCGTAGCGAGCGAGCGTAGCGAGCGAGCCCGAACCCCAAAAGAAAATTTTGAAAAAAAAGAAGAAAAATCGTGCATTTTCAAGCAAATTTGAGAAAGCAGGAAGGTTAATAAGGCAATTGTGAAAGTGCAGTTATTACATTAATAGATGGTATAACATAGGTAGCTTCTGATTCAGTATAACCACAGAGCTTCATACATTCCGTCCTATTATGCTCAGGTGCTGAAGTCAGACTGTAAGACTTTCATAGAAATCTCAGCTCTAGGAGTAGAAGAAGTTGCACAGCCAATGTTTTTAATGTTTTTAAGCCATGTTGTAGAGAATTTTATATTTAAAGGACAATAAATGTGGGGCTATACGAGATGAACGGCTGCATGTCTTAGTTATAGGTGTTTATTTATTGTATGCTTTACACATATTTGAAAGGGAGCGTGCCTTATGTTTCTTAGGGTTGAATGGTTTATGTAGCTTGGAAAGGGAGTGTGTCAGCATCTTGTTTTGTTAATTGGTTTTTGGTCGGCGAAAAGAGACACGCTGCAAGCATGCAAGGTGATTTTAAAGCCTCACAGATTGTTTACTTTTTGGAAGCGAGCGGATGCGAAAAGGAGGGAGGGGTGGCGGGATTGTAATGAATAGTTTTGAGCAGGCCCAACTGGGCAACTTTGGGGACAATAATCGCTAAATGGAATGTGGCCCGGAGATGGGGGGGCATCTATACCACCAACGCTAGCAGAATGGAAGAAAGACATGGATTGGTGCATGATGTCTGAGAAAGTCATTTACGAAGGCAGAGTGCGCCCTAAGAAATGGGAGAAGACCTCGGGAAAATGGAACACCTACAGGGGAAACATATGCGTGCCTCAATCTTCCATGTTAGGGGAGGGGAACCCAAGAATGCCCGACCATGACCATGAGGGGTTGGATAGTTACATCTGAAATGAGATATGAGGTCAAGGGAGGAATAACTGTAGAGCTCCGCTGTCTTGACATATTGTATATACATGGCTACTCAGATGCGAAATTTGCTGTGAGGCTTTATTATACGTTTAATAAAAAGACATAAAAAATGTATATACTCTTCAAGTTTTGACTTTGTGGACATATTGAGTGGAGAGTTGCTCTTGGGAGGAATTCATGTCACCATGAGCTTCTATCGCCCCATAAGACCTTGCACTCAGCCTCAAGTGCGCTCTATCGGCTGCAGAAAACTGAAGCGCACTCCAGTGCCAAAGAGAGTGTATCTGGGGCCCGATGCACGAGGCATTGATTTATACAAAGACGTACAGAGCGACCTACTGGAGCTGATGTCAAACACATTTTAAAAATTACTATAACACGTATAAACGTATACATGCATAAAACAGAGTTTGTAGTATTATGCAGAGATAGACTCGCTTGCGTACACCCCACATCTATTTTGTGCACCGAAAATGCAATTTACAAATAAATATCAACATCCAAGAGTTTGCATGGATGTAACTTGAAACAATAAATATTCTCGATTGAAACGTGAAACCTAACAGTCTTTAAAAACTAACAAAATTCTTTAGTATAAGTCAAATACAGCTTCGCCATTTAAAGGGCTGGGTTTTCAAGACGGCCTAGAGTGAGGTCAGTGTGTGGGCCAGTTTTGTGGCTGTGTGTGGGCTCACTGGGCTGGGATTGTAAACATCTTGAAATCAGGACTAGAAGGCAGTAATAGGTAGTAGTGTGCAGCTGTGGTTGCTGTTATCTCGTGGCATGATTGGATAGACCAGTCACACTTTGAGGGTAGAAGGGCAGGGATGTGACAATGAAATTATCCTTTAGGTAGAGAAGGATTTGACTGTCACATTTCTTGAATATTATCACCCACATTGCCTGCAGCAATCACAAAAACATGTGGTTCCCCACCCCCCACCCAGACATTATGCCTTAAACAGTCGAAAGGTGCTCGTATTGAAAATGTGGGCCACATTTTTTTTTTACCACCAATTCATAAATATGGGCCACTTTATTTTGTTGCCCAGGCCTATTTTCTACCCCACTAAGACCCTGCTGCCCAGACGCAACCATTATTACACATTGGAACATATCCCGCAAAATGGCCAAAGTCGACAGAAGGAAATAACCCCATTTAATCCCAAAAAGCAAAAGCAGGAGCGAAATGAAAGGGAGCCCTGAAGGACTGACAGACGAGGCTTTGCCAGAAGAAGGACGGTGGCAAGCTAATATGAGCACATGCTTGCGGAGGGCAGGTCATTCCACAATCAGCTTTACTAAGGGAGAAAAATTGACAGCTTGTACCGGAGCGAGAAATGAAGACAAAGTCTGCCACATTCCCCATGCAGTCTAACAATCCCTCAAACGGAAAGGGTGAAAAAGGAGACGGCTCTGATTATAGACCTCGTTTATCAACAGTGGCATAGCTTTGCTTACATTATTTAATGTAAGCAGACCCAGTAAACATTACAATATCTTCTTTCACAGCACAGGCATCAAGCTGTGAGACAAGAAATAAAATGCCTACTTCGATTGCCTGAGAAAGGAAAATAAATATTGTGATTCCGTACGCGCTGTTCCCCTCTGACACAGCCCCAGGCCCTGGGTGGCGCTCCTCTCGAGCTGCACTTCCACTCCACAACACTCCCTACACTAGACGGATGTGTCTGCGTAAACATTACAATGCCCCTCAACTGCAACCTGTTTGTGGGTGAAGGGGCCATGGGAGGCAGAGGGCGGTCAACCTGGGAGCACTTCCAGGATATGCCCAGCTGGATATACTGAAAATGGTTGGTTGTACTGCACACTATTTTATTTCTAGTATTCTCAATTTTTAATATGTTTTAGACTGGGCGTGCTAGGGCGGGAGGAGGGCGCTAACCTCCAATTAATGAGGAAAAAATCTAAAGAAGTGACAAAATTATTACTAACCCTTTCTGCACTGCTGGTGCTAACCTCAATGGTTGGCTGCTTGTAAACAGTTTAAAAAAATAATAATAATCTTCTACACTCGCTTTTTAATAAGTTGTTCAATTATTCATCACATTTATTTGTATAACACAAATGTCTGTACCTTGTTGTACTTTTCGCATAAATTACATTATTGTAAGCATTTAACTTTTAAACACAAAAATATACAAATACATAGCCAGATTATGGTTGCATTCAAATTGCTATAAATCCCAATGCATTTCGAGATAAATATCTCTTCTTCAGGGGAACTGCAAATATGAAAAAATACACAGTAATTATAATCATATACTTCGGATCGATACCACTGGATATACTGCCACGAATAGGGTGATAAAAGCATCTTCAGGAAACAGCAACGAGACAATTACATCTTTTTTCAAACCAACCAAATAACAAAGGGTTGGGAGGCAAACACATACAACCATGGGTTACTAAAGTACTACACTAGAAGTACTAAACTCAAGATGAGGGAACGCAATGCTATCTGAATATTAATCAGCTTGACATAATTTAAACTTGACTTCTCCAGGTGAAGACTACAGCAAAAACGTTTGTTCAGATTTGTATAATGCAACCACGCGCCAGCCCGGCCGTTTCACTTGCAGATTACGTACTTCAGCCCTTCGGTTGCCTGCATATTTTATACACACAATCGCCTAAAAAATCCAAGCTTGCCTTACACTGAAAACCATGATGTTATCATGGGAGCAGCATCCTTGCTATCTGGGCTGTCCCCCATGCTTTCTCTTTCCCCCAAACCAGTATGCTCGCAACCCCCTTGAGCATTGTGCTTTCTCTGCAACCCTCAAGTCCTCACTGCTACCCCTTACCATCTCTGCAAACCCAGCTTGTCTCTTAAATCCTGGCATGGGCACGGTTTCTTGCTTAATTACACATACAGTCCCTCTAGGATGAGGTAAAAATAACAGAGGCTTTAATAAATCACTGCTGCTCCCAACATTCGGCACGCTCTGAAGTAAGGCACACACGCGCGTCCTGCACAGGATGACTTTGCCTGTCCTCCAGGTTGGCCCAGAGGCCAGGGCAGTGTATGCAATAATGACCCATCTGTTCGCTACCTACAGCTAGAGAACTTCTAATGAAGACAGATGTGGGTCACCCTGTACCAGGGAGCTGCAGGGTGGTAATGAAAGCACCTAATGGTCACTGCCTACCACTTTTGACTGATTGATGACCGAAAGGTTTGTGTTTCAGAAGTAACTATGGTAAGTTCAAACAATCATTCGTCTTGGGGACAGGTGGCTCGCATCCCTTCATGCACACTGTTTAACGCCTGCCTTCTCTCGGTGCCGGAAAAAAATAGCTGCTTTCACTTTTTCTCTCGAGTGTCCGAAGGTATTCCGATCCCTGTAACGCCATGATATTCAAATGATACCCCATCAAGTGCCTCCACATGGGCTTGCACACTTACCTCGACTAGGTGGGAAAGGGTCCGATCTGGTGTTTTCAAGAGGGAAGGGAGAGGAAACTGGGCATCTTTACTCTTGAGCTGAGCTACAAGTAGGAGTGACTTCTCTGTGTTTGACAGTCCTCCATGTCTTTCCATCAGCTTCCTCTATGACACATCATTTGACCTTTGCCACACTCCGTGATAGAGTGAGAGTGAGGGAGGCAAACCTTGCACACACTGTGCCCACCCTCCACAGCCATCCTGCCACTAAATGAGGGACACTCGTCGAAAAAAGCAAGCATGGTAAAAGACAGAAGATACACGGGCATAAAAACCTCCAAAGGAAAGGAGTAAAGCTACTTCTTAAGGAAACCCTTGGCTGAGGGCCTCTGATACTTTGTAAAGCCTACCTCTCCCACCCGAAACCCACTCAAAACAAGAGAGCCTTCGCTGGAGGCAGCAGGGGGGTGCAATCCGTGCTCATTGAGAGGATATGTGCTAAATATAGATATAAATCCAGAAAAATCGGCTACAGTTTGTCGGAAATGAATTTCGGGTAAAAACTCTACCCGACCAAATTAATACTCACATGGCTGCGCTGGATAAGCACTGCCCCTCTGCTGGACACATAACGCGCCTGACTCATGAAATTTATTTTTTTAACCTCCTAAACAACAAACAATACTCACTAAAAGAAGACTTCAGCACACCACGAAGCAAGTCCCGACAGGGCCCAGCCAAGAACCGGATCCTACGCCAGCAGCGCCGCAAATGGCCAATCACTGCATGAGTGACTACATGAAGTCAGACAGTGATTGGCCATTGTGCAGTGCGGCTGGCGGCATCCAATAATGTATTTCCCTGCCCTGCTGCAAGGTGAACAGCCAATCCTGTGGCTTGGGGGGGCACATTACCTGCTCGCCCTGTCGCCCATGTTAACGCCGGGGCTCCTGCACCCCCCCTGTCACTAGTGTACATAATGAGGGAACTATTATGCGCATGCTCGGGCTAGCTGCAGCCCCGAGCATCACTTGCGCAATAGGTTGGTATGCGTGCCTACTGCCTCATCCTGCAGACAGTGTCTCGTGACGTGGACTCGACTGTCACTCACACACCAGCCCCGCCGCCCGGCCCAGCCCATTCCCCTGCGCAGCGAACTCCCGTTACAATCGGGTGCTGCGCGGATTCCCGCCGGTTAATATTGTTGAATCCTGTAAATGTAAAATGTATTTCCTGCCTGATAAATATATTTTATAAATACCACAGTATACTTGCAGCCGCGGGTCCATGGGCTGGAGGGGCTACGCCCCTACGCCCCAATGGACGCACCGCTGCTGTTTGGGATGATGAATCCCAAATGTAAAAATAGCGCTCGCAAAGGGCCAGATTCTCAGAATCTGGCCCTTTGCGAGCCGATTTTAGTATGAAGAATCTGGCTGTATGTGAGTCTATCTCAGGCAACCTGGTCACCCATAGACCTTCCTTAGAGGTCGTTCCAAATCGATGGTTCAATGAGGCCTGCTCCTCAGCTCATAGAAAACTAAAAGCAGTAGTTAAATTAACACCAGGCAACCCATAGGATGTCCAAAAGGCTAGGCGTGATTACCAGAGTGTTTTGGAGGGAAGGAAAAGGCAAATAAGGGAAGAGTCATGGGAAGTTTTGCCAGAGGCCACATCTCGAAGGGCTAACACTAGGTTTTGAGAAGTCATACATTAGCCTTATTAACTCTGATTATGACACTCTCAAGGTGAAAGTCATAATCCCGGAGGCTTAGTGGGTGTCCCACTTCACAGGTGTTTTCCAACCTACTGAAAGAAAGCTACTGCAAACAGAAGATTTAAGCAGTTCCTCTCGGTTAGACCCAGCCCCTCAAAATACCCCATCGAGGTAACCAAGGTATTCTTAGCAATAGTTAAATTAGTTTCTAGAAAGGATGGGGTCGCAGTTGATCATTTAAAAGCGAATACTGATTTGTGGGGCCCAATGCTAACAAATGTCCGAAGAAGTGCAGTTGAGGGTGTAATGACTGAGTCATGGAGACTGGCCACTCTTGTCCCTATGTTCAAAAAGGCAGACAAATTTGCCCCAGCATTCTATAGACCAATCTCTTTAATTGAAGCGACTGCAAAAATCCTCGAATGGGTTTCTGGCTAGACTAGAGGCATAGGCGAAAGACAACAAGATTGTAACGTTTATCCAGTATGAGTTAAGGCATGGCATAGGCTGTACAACAAACACTAAATTTACACCTTATCACTAGGAAATATGTGAAGGCAAAGATTGATCTTTCAAGCACTTTTGATCAAGTCAACAGGTATAACTTATGGGAAATAATGCAGAAAATTGGGGTGAAGCCGAATGTACTTACCTTAATAAAATGCTAGCATCAAGATTGAAAAATTCGGTCCGATGAGGTCCACAAGGGGAATTATCAACTCAAATAGAGTCCCCAAGAGATCCCTTCTTTGTTCTTGATCTCTATTATTGGTATTAAAGAATACCTAATATGGGTGGGCGTGGATGTCCCAAAGATAAGGGATAAATCTGTGCCCATACTCTTATACGTAGATAACGCGGTTTTGATTGCTCGCACCCAGAATGCACTGCAGAAGTTGTTAATTATTTTACAGAGTATATGGAGGGGCTGGATTCAAAAGTGAATTATTCAAAATCTCATACTATAACATGTGAGCCAATATGCACGAAACATAAGCAATTTAGAATGGGGGTACACATTTTGAAAGACCAAACAATTTTAGTTATTTAGGAATAGTTTTGTCTCATCCCTAAAATGGAATTCATACCTCCATATAAAGTCACAACAAATGGGAAGGGATGTGGAGGCCATTTTCTGCTTTACAAGGACTCAAACATAAACCTTTGGCAGAGATGATGGCCTTTGATTAATCTTAATGCATCAATGCCGCCCTCGATGGGACAGGGCTATGGGGGTACCAACAAGTGTACATGCTCCAACACATAGAAAATGGTTTTACACGCAGGATGCTTGCAGTCCCAAAGAATATTGTAAATGTTATGTCACGTGGAGTTTGGCCTACCTTATAGAGGTGACCAGATAAATATTGCACCACTCCTTTTATGGATTAAGTGTTGGCAAAATCCAGAGGGAGTTTTGGTGACAGCATGCATGTCAGACTGTCTATGCCTTGATATTGTGAGTAAGATACCCAGGCTGATGCACATAAAATCATGTTTCCGCAAACTGGGCTTTATAGAAATGTGTACGTTTCCAATTCAAATTTTGCCCAATGCTAAGGCTATCTTGAAATCTCGCCACGTTGATTACTTACATTTATTGGACCGTATTCGGGATGGTCTGAGAATGTAAATTATCACTTTTATGTAACATATTTTAGGCAAAATGTAATCCATTTTAAAGACGTTTTTCCGACACAGTGTGCTTGGCTGCGTGATCTATCCCCAAGACACAGTAATAATGCCACAAAACAGAGTACATATCACTTTATTCTATTTTGACCACTATATTCAGGCCAAGAAGTACTTTCTTGGTCCCCTTGTTGCGTCAGGAAGGAATGAAGCAATACTTGTCCAGTCCTGTATGGGTTTATCAGCCACCCCCCATTGCCTAGCAATATCCTTCTTGGTGACCACCAGCCGCAGAGATGCAAAAATTAATTGTGTTCTAGTGACATCTAATTCGTTTGGATTCCCTAATAGCACAAAGCATGGTTCCATCAGCAGTGTCACTCTCAGGACCGTACCCAGCAGCTCGACCCCCTGCGCCCAGTATGTCTGAAGCTCGGGACAGGCCCAAACAGTGTGAAAGAAGTCAAGCAAAGTGGTGAATCTGCCCTCCCCATTTTATGTAGCCTTTCCCTGTCGTAATAAGTATGGTGTAATATCTTAAACTGAATGAGCCGAAGCCTTGCTTTTATGGCAACCTCTTTGGGGTGCATTAATGCCACTTCCCAATTAATGTCCTCCATGGGACCCACCTCCCCTCCCACCGTGCCCGGAGCCCAACCAGTCCATCCGGGATGTTGTTATTGATCGTTTTATAGGTAAAGGAGACCGCTTTGTGGATCAATTCCAATTGCAGAAGCCGCCCTTCTAAGAGTGCGTACTCCCGGAGGTGCTCCATAGGAATATTCTCTTTCTGCTATGCATGATGTATTTGCGCGTATTTAAGAAACTGGGAGTTGTTCATATGGTATTCCCGTTTAATTGTTGCCTATGTTTTAGCTCCCCTTTTTCGATTATGCCGCCTATTGTGGAGATCCCCAGGCGATCCCATGTCCCAAACCCTGAGAGCTTATGCAGCTCCCTAAACCAGGTCCCTTCCTAGAGCGGGGTAGTCTTCGTAACATGACGCGTCCATCCAATAGCCTTAGTCGCCCCCCCCCATGCCATCAAAGTCACTTGGGTCGCAGACAGCAGGCGGGAACCCCCTTTCCCACCATATAGATAGTGTAGGTATGTATGTGGTTACATTTCTTCCCGTTCAAGGCGGTATGTAGGGTAGTCTCTGCTTTTATGTATCCATTCATTGATGGCTATCAGGTGGGATGCCCAGTAATACGCCTCTATATCGGGGCGCGCTACCCCCCATTGTAAGGATAACGTTGCAGTGCCTGGAGCGCTATTCTGGGGTGCTTACATAGGACTGATCCCATGTTCTCCTTCCTACAGACCTTCGGGTGCGGAATCACGAAAATTCCCAGGTATTTGAATCCCTCTTGCGCTACTTGCAACTCTCTGGGCATGGGCCCATCTCATCTGGTTGGGCATTATTCAGGCAATAGAGGGTAGATTTATACCAGTTAATTTTGTAGCCAGAGTGGCGACCATACTCTGTAATCGTGTCAAACAGGGTCGGTCATGGTGGGGCTAGTGATGAACAACAAAATTTCGTCAGCATATGGTGAAATGTTTCCTCATCGGTATCAGCAGGTATAATACGAAAGCCTCGGAGAAGAGGGGTGTATTCTGATGGCATTTTCAGAAAACAACTCAAGAGTTTTCTGTTTACTCAGAATTTCTAGCCTAAGATATAAGATTGTCTACAGTTCTTCACTTTCATAATTTTGCTTTTAATTATCGTTTCCCTTTTCTGGTATGTGTATGGAAGGTTTTCTGCTTGTTTTTCTCAGCAAGAGCCGGGAAACTTCCTTTTGAAGTAGCTGATTGCACTATATAAATGGTTTCAATCAATCAATCACATCATTCTCAGCCAAAGACATGCCTGATAATATAAAAATTACGGAGGGCAGCTTCTTAGTCAGCAGAGGCCTGGCCTATGCTCACCAGACAGAGGACCTCCCATAATATTTTGAGATCTCTGCCGGCCTGGGATATCAAAGCGTACAATGTATCCTCAAGGTGCTGGTATATTGTAAACGGAGAAGTATGAAGAATGCTTTTTGGCTATGTTCAACTGATTTTCCTGTATGGAACTGGAATGCCTCTCATGGCAGTTCCTGATAGGGAAACCTAGTGATAGCTGCCCCACCCTAAAAGAGCGACCATCACAATGACCTTGCAGCCAAATGGTGGACTGGCTGTCAGATCAAGGGTTTCCGATGGCAGAGGCAACTGAGCTCCTACCATCAGAAACCTTGCACTTCCCTCATCTTTAAATGGGGTGGGAGAACTGAGATTTTGGTGGACAGGGCCACGCAGTCTGGTTTCAGACCTAACCACAACACGGAAACTGCCATCACTGCTACCCCAGATGACATCTGCATGACTCTGGACAGAGGAGACAATGGTGGCCCTCATCCTCCTAGACCTCGTTGCAGCATTTGACACAATTTACCCCCCCATCCTCATTCAAAACCTACACACTATCAGAATCCAAGGACACACACTCAAATGGATCTGCTGGAAGGACCCAGTAAGTCAGCCTGGCACCGTACACCTCAGGTGCCTGCAACCTCTTCTGTGGAATTCCGCAAGAATTCTCCCTAAGCCCAACCCTCTTCAACACATATATGATCCCTCTAGCCGGCATCATCTGCTCTAGCAATATCAACATTCTCTCCTACGCTGATGACACGCAACTCATTCACCTCCTCACAGACAAGACTCCCAATACCCGGAACAAGTTCCATACCTGCATGACTGAAATCTACCACTGGTTGAAGGCCAACTGTTTAAAGCTGAACACCGACAAGACTGAAATTGCGATCTTCTGGAAAAGCACATCACCTTGGGTCTCCACCTGGTTGCCATCAGAGCTAGGACCAACACCCTGCTCCCCCACTCAAACCAACGTCCTTCGGATCATCATCAACAGAAAACTCGACATGACCGCCCAAGTCACTGCCGTTACTGCCTCATGCTTCTAGACCCTGAACACCCTCAGAATGCTAAAACAGAAAAATATACTCAGATATGTTAATTTAATATTGTTTATATTTTCTTCAGTTTCCTTGGGTCTTTTAAATGCTTACAAAGGGAGCAGGCACCCAGCGTTTTATCTTTACAACTGGCACTTCATGTTACCCTGTTTGTCTCAGAGGATGTGTTGCCCTACGCTTGCTATCCTCGCTTAGACCTCATCTCCTTTGAGCATGCACACAAACTCCAACAATACATCTGTAGACCCAATTAATGTTTTTCCTTTTCTAGGATGCAATGAATGCTAATGCAAGTAGCAAACATAGAACTGGTGGTAAACATCTATAATTGGGTTATAGAGGGCCTGTTCCACCACTGGGCTTCGATGCTACGGCACCTGCTGCAATATTTATTGTGCATTTGTGTGTGTGAGATTTAAAGATGATCCATTAATGGAGGACTGGGCAATGTGGCAGGGAAAGGAATACAAAATGTAGGGATTAAAATGGATTTTGTTTCCCAACAGTAACTTTTTCGGCTGTTTCAATCAACACTAAACGTCTGCCGTTTGTGTTATTTGCAATTTTTCACTCAGGAACACCACACTAATTCTTCCATGAAGACTTTAAAAAAAAAATATTTATGTCCTTGAGAAAAGTAGCTATTTTCAATAAGATTGTTATTGTTATTGTCTTATAGAACAAGAAACAGGTAGGGAAATCTTGAGCCAGGGCACATATTCACCATTTACCTTAAAGGTATCAAGGGTATATTCACTGACGGGCAACTTTTGCTGGCAAAGGCGTGTCAGGTGTTTGGCATTCAACTATGTTGTGAGGAGTCATTGTTATTTTAGGGGTACCAAATCCCACTCAGTCAGCTGAAATATAAGGAGACAATGCTTCACTCAAAGGAATTCACTCTCCCTTTATGCAACTTAGAGTGAGAGGGGTACGTCGGTCCTTACCTTCACGGGGGTGCGAAGATCATTGTCAGTAAATTTAAGTAAGAAACTGGGTTACTAGCTTAGGGGGGTGACAGCCCTACCTAAGTCATAAACACAATCCTTGTCAGATGTGCTTAACCCTCTGGTAGCTTGGCACAAAAGTAGCCAATCTTAACTTAGAGGCAATGTGTAAAGTATTTATACAATACTCAAACAGCAATAAAGTGAAAACATAACTAAACCCCAAACCAATTTAGAACAATTGAGTACATTTTAATAGATAAGATGACACCAGAATGACAAACAATCCAATCAGTAGAACCAGGATTCTGATGTATTAAAGTTTTAGTTAGACATAGTACCCAGAAGACGAAGCAACACTTGTTGCAATCTGCTTGCATTGGACTGGGCAGAGGCACAAGTTCAGGCCGAGTGCGGGTCGGATCCAGGGACCAAAATTGACCTTCTCAAAGTCCAAGTCCACGTGTAGAGCCACAGCTAGAATTTCGCATTAACAATAGGCTTACTGAGGTCGTTGTTGGCAAGAGAAGCAGTTGCCACTGAAGCTTCGCATTGGCAGTTGAAAGGAGCGTTCGCTGTTTGGCGCGAAGAACAGGTCACAGTCAGAACTTCGTGTTATAAGCGGTGATCGTTGCTGATGAGAGCAGCCTACTTGCAGTCGCAAAGAACCCCAAACTTCTGGATTTTCCCCTGCAGCTTGGTTTTGAAGCAGGAAGAGGACAATCTGATGCCAACAAAGCCAACTGCCCTTGAAGTCACTTCTGGGAAAAACAGCTTCAAGGCAAGGAGTCCAGTTTTCCTTCTTCAAACAGCAGAACAGTCCTTTTTCTGAATCACCCAAATGCCCATGAGTGTTCTGATGAGAGGTTCTGTATGTGCCTTTCATATAACCCTGGGCGTAGTTCGCGTAGTAGCACTATGCGTAGCTAAGCGAAGTGCACTTTGCACTATGTGAGCAACGTGTAGCACTACGCAAACTGCATAGTGCGGTAGGGGAATGCTGCTCGCAATCATTGCACAGTGCCGGATGCTTGTCTGCACTGTGCAATCATTGCAAAGGGCATCTTTCACAGTGCAAGCGCTCGTTTTCTGCCGCTCAAGTCGATTTTTACTCAAGCATCAGCTTCTCAACGTGGACTGGTAGTTTCTCGTCGCGAGCATACTCGCAATGAGAAACCTAACCTCCCCACGTTGAGAGTCTCGCGGGGAGGTTTATTTTCCACGCTTGCGATCGGCAACTTGATGTTGCTTATCGCGAATGAGGAAAAAGTCTTACCGGGATGTTTTTTTGCTCGCTCGTGGTCGCCAACTTGACATTGAGGACCGCGAGCGAGCAAAAAATGGCAACTACGCTACGCGTTTTTGCACTGTTCTATGTGCAATTCGTGTAGCGTTTAGTTGCGCAAACTACGCATGCATAGGATAGTTTTCTGACCAGGCCTACTTTTATATACCCAGTGCCAGTCTGTGGGTGAGTGATGCCTCTTATGTCTAATCTTCCTCCAGTCCTGGGTTTTCCTCCAATCTGTTTAAGGTGACAAAGGCAGGCAGGTCTAGATGTGACCTGCATGTGTCAGTGACAAGGCCGGCAGCCTTTAGTAGTCTGGAAGGGGTTGGGCACAGCCCTCAAGAATCGCTAAATAAGGTAACCCATGTTTGTCTATGGGAGCTATAGCCTTGCAACAGTGAACAAGCATTGGCATAGCCAATAGGTCTCGCCTTTGGGGAGTTATAAGTGTTTTGACAGAGCTATGGGCTTTGTTAACGTGTTTAATATGTGTTGTATAGTATTGTGAATGTTGTGCAGCATGTCTCAAAGTTATAAATTATAATAAAAAAGTGTTAAAACCATTTCTGGCACCTTATATATAACCTAAAAAAAAACATTATATACAACTGAATTATCGTAGGTTAGGTGTGCTCTATAAGCGTTGGTATTGATAATTATGTGCCTTGGTGGGTCCCGGAAGCCACCAGCTCAAATTAAGCACTGTAGGTTGCAAAATGCAAAAAGCATATTAAACGGCACTCACAATAACAGCATCGCAGTCTATAAATAAAACTATATCAGAAATGCGTTTTACTTGTGCGTGTTATAAAAGCCAAAAAGCATGTAAAACATTGCGCAGAATAACAACATCGCAGTTTATAAATAAAAAATATATCAGAAATGAGTTTTACTTGTGCGTGTTATAATGTGTTTTAATATATCTTTAAATGGTGCTTATAAAAAGCACTCCAACACCTTTGGGTCCAGTTTGCACTGTAAGAGCCAGTGTTGGCAATTAAATGTGGTGGGGAGTGCAGGAAAACACCGGCTCAAATTAGAACCACTATAAAACAAAAAGGAACATATCAGGAAAGGGAAATGTCATTGGGGAAAGCTATTGTGTAACAGGCAAAGATGCCGACTTTAGAGCTGGGGAGCAAAGTTCTAGTCTTGGCATTGGATCAACATTCTGTGATCCTGGGCCAATCACTCAATTTCCATTTCTGTACCAAAAATTCTTATGCCCTTAAGTGATATTTATAAAAATAACAGTGTTTGTTCCATAGAGTAATATGTCCTTAAGTAATGCTTATAAAAAGCCCTCCAAAAACGCTCGGTCCAGTTTATGCTATAAGTGCTAGTGTTTATAATTAAGTGCGGTGGTGAGTTCCGGAAAGCACCAGCTCAAATTAAGCACTACTATAGAAAAAGTAACAGATTAGGAGAGCCAAATGCCAATAGGCAAAAGCTATAACATAGCACTGAACGGTGCCGACTTCAGAGCTAAGGAACAAAGTTTGAGTTTTGGCACTGGCCCGACATCCTGTGATCCTGGACAAATCACTTAGGGGCACATGCATCATTGTAGGATTTTGCACTTCCTAAATTACGAAAATTAAGGAATCGCAATTTAGGAATTGCAAAATCCTATGCATCAAGAAATCCTAAAAGTTTTTAGGATTTCTTAATTTTCGGAAATTGCGATTCCTTAATTGCGAATCGCAATTAAGGAATGGCATTACATTGATTCCTATGGGCCTAGAGGCCCATAGGAATCAATGCTGTTTTGCATTTCTTTTTTTTGGAATTCGCAATTTGTTGATGCATTGCAAGGGTGCAGAGGGGGGTCCAAAGGACCCCCCCCTGCACCCCTGAAATGTATTTTAAAGTGCATGTTTCACACACACATGTCCTAAGGACATGTGTGTTTCTAACATGACACTTTCCAAAATGCATTTTTGTGCTTTTTTAAAGAATTTCGCAAATTAACACGAGGGTCAACCTCGTGTTAATTTGCACTTCCTATTTCAAAATTCGTATTTTTTTAAAAATTGATGCATTGCATTTAAGGAATCGCACAAATGCGATTCCTTAAATGCATTCGCATTTTTAGGAAATGCAAAAAAAAGCGAATTTTGGAAAAAAATTTCATGCATCCCAAAAACGTATTTAGGAAGCGCAAACGGCCGAATTTACCGATTCGCACCGTTTGCACTTCCTAAATAGGTTGATGCATGTGCCCCTTAGTCTCCACTTTTGTACCAGAAAATAATATGCCCTTAAATTATGCTCATAAAAAGAAGTCCAATGTTTGTAGGTCGAGTTTGCTGTATAAGTGCCAGTGTTGTTATTTAAATCCTGTGGTAAGTCCTGGAATCCGTCAGCTCAAAAAAAGCACTGGCGGTTACAAAATCAAAGCACCATATTAAACACAGAACAAAATAGAATATCAAGATCTAAAAATAATAAGTATCTCAAAACCCCGAACTCTGACTTGTTCTGCCTCAGCCCCGTCGGCCTTTCAGAAGCAATGTCCTGTCCTGATTTGCCGAGACCCCCTGTATTCACAAACAACTTTCACTGTGGTTTTAAAATCCAGCAGGAAACCGTTGGGCTTATTAAGAAATAGAAAATATGAGTGACAGGGAGAGCAAAGGGGGAGGAAAGGTGATTTCAGATGATGAAGACTCGAGATTTTATGCGGAATGGAAAGGAGTAAAATAAGCTGAGTGGTAATATAGGCAAGGATAGGAAAAGCTACAGCATCATTACCGAGCATGGACAGAGGAGAGCGCAAATTACCTATCATGGCCACAGACCAGATAAAGAACAGGGAACACTAGATGGTTATTACTACGGAGTGATTAAAGACGGAGTAAGATTGACTGCGAATGGAAGGGAGTGAGACTGACCGCTTATTACTGCAGACTGAACAAAGAAAACTGAGCAAAAGTGACTGGTGAGCACTACAGATTGCATGAAGGAGGAGTAAGAGAGTGTCACATCATTCATGCACGCGACACAAGCAGCGTGAGTGACTGATCACTACTACAGAGTGCACAAATAACAAACTGAGCACCAGACTGCGAAAAACACTGGTGGGGGGAAAGTGGCCGATAATTACCAAGTAGGAACTGCCAAAGTCATTTCCACAGCATGCGGATCAGGGTAGCGCACACTCTACAAACACACTGCAGCACGGTGGGAACAAAACCATTTGAGACAAGGGCGGCCGCGAAAGTGAAAGCGACCGTAACATTATCCAAAACAGATGGCACCCTGCCCGCCCCTGCAAGCTGGATGCTATGGGAGGATACATTTACTGGAAAAGGTGGGACATGCACCCGCCTTTGGACAATTGTATGCTTTCATTTTTGAAAGCCACACACAAAGGCCAATACAACGTGTGGAAAATCGAAACACACGCACAAGTTTTCAGAAAAGCTGGAGTGATTCCGAGAGGCCCTCTCCTACAGGAGTGCATGCGTGATGCGCTAGGCTCATCCTAAAAATGATTTCAGGAGTTATTCATTGTCGGAAAACTTAAAACTTAAGTACACATGTCCTATTTTTTAAATACCATGCACCCTGGTCTATGAGTCCATATGGCCTACTAAGGAGTAACTTATAAGTATTAAAAAGGCAAATATAGGTCTGGAAAAAGGTTTAGATCAGCAGGCCAAAATGGTAGTTTAAAACTGCACTACAAGCTGCACTGGCAGGCCTGAGATGTTTTACAGGGCTAATTTAGTGGGTAGCACACTGAGTGCTGCTGGCCACTAGTAGCATTTACTTGCCGTGGGTGCATGAGGACTTTTTACTAGGGACTTATAACTAAATGGTATATATATATATATATATATATATATATATATATATATATATATATACACATTTCACCACGTTTTCTGAGAGCACATAAGTCCTTTAACACTGTTTAGCATAGGTAAAGTGCACATAGACCTAATGCCAACAGACATGAGTTCTACAGCAATAGGGGAGTGACAGCATAATGTCTGGAGGATACCACCCCAAGGATGTCAAGTGTTACAATGTAGCATTGGGAGGAACAATCATTTATAACAGGAGTGTACCTAGCACACTGTAAGAACATTCGGTGTGGTTAGAAGAAATTATTGCATTTTGTTGAAATTGATTGTACTGTACTAGGAAAAAAATGTTGTGTATTCTACAATATGGAGAAGTGAATTGAGGTGCAATCGAAAGAAATGTGGCAAATTTGTTCCGACTTTCTTTGGACGAAAAACATGAAAAGTAGCTGGTCATTCTCCCACGAGCTGTGAACTGTCTGCTCTGTAGACTGTTACTCTGATTCTCCCAAAATAAGGTTGAGGGAGAACCACAGCAACCATGTACGCTGCATGACTCAAGGGCGGTTTGGCAATCCGTATGGCTTTTCCTGGACCGCATGTGGTCAGGTCAAACCACGAAGGGTGGACCAATAGTGTGGAATTCCCAAAATCTGCTTGTTTCCTATGCTTGCCTGCGGAACATATTTGGTTGTATTCTGTAGCCCAATTTCCCTTCCTGGGTGAATTTTTATGGGAGGATGGATTCCGTCTGTTTTGCAATTCACAAATTGGTTTCACCGAGCTCAACCTCTAATGCATTTACTTCCCTCATGCCTACTTACTAAACCTACAAATTCTTGTGCAGTGGCCTCGTAAGCTTTTTTGCGCCCTAGTCAAGACATATTTTAGTGTCCCCAGGTCATTACAACTTTGAATTTGTATTACACATTTCTGCTAATTCAGGCCTGCAAGACGCTAAAAAATATTGAATTATATGTAAAATCATTAGAAATCGTCACATAAAAACAACCAAAATGTGTGACCTGCATCACACAAAACCAGCCACTAAAGATGATACTAAGTAGATAGAGACTGGGGTACGCAAAGAAAGAAAGGGGAAGAGTTTGGGAGATTCAAGAGGAAAAATCACTTTACCTTGGAAAATGAAGGTACCAGGCAGTTGCCCCCTTTACCCAGGCCTTAAAATGTCTCTGCTCTTGTGGTCCTGCCAATAGACTGCTTCAACAAGTTTGAATAAACAGTGAGATGGGGACTAATATCATTAGTAACTGCATTGATTGTATAACTTCTAATGCCATCACTGATGCAAGGATTCCCTTTGCAAGTACTGGCGGAGGAAGTAAGCTTCTGTGACTAACTGAACTCCATCATTACCTTACCTATTAAGATTTATAGAGAAGCGCAAATGTTACTCCACAACATTTTTCCATTGGATTTAGTTTCTTTTATTTAGTTCTGTGACAGTCGACCGGAGTGATACAATGAGTGCAGCAGTTTAATTTGCAAGATGCCATTCAAGGTAAATGAAGTACCAAACACATTTTAAGGTACATTTCATTTTGAAGTTATATAACAGCATATTTTGTTATGATACTTTTGAGGGCGTTGGTTGGGATAATATTTAGTTTTTTATCAAGATTTACGTTCAGGTTATTTTTATAGTTTAATTTTGATTTTGCGCTTCTATTTATAAAGTTATTAAGCAGGTAGCAGAGCCCCCAAATGGTCACATGTACTATTCACTGTTGATAGATACGCTTTTGTTGTCTAAACAAGCTATGTGAACGCTAATATGCATGATTGGGTATTAATTATGAAACATGTTGACACTGATTATAGGCTTTACCATGTGCTAACATTCCAGGTTGTATTTGACAACAGAATAAAAAAAAAAACATAATTGCAACATATAATGTTTAAAGTGAAAATACCACGGCTACATTGCACGATTCCATTGCAGCACAGCAGTAAAATGCCCTACAGACCACTTGCACCTTCCTCAGTCTATAAATATTGTACTCTTCTCAGGGATCTAGAGGGGTGTAGGAACAACGAAAGAAACTGTTTTCATCCTTTATGCTTCAGGACGAATTAGGACTTTTGAATACATAGTTAATGTTTATGTATTGTATATAGCACTAGCTTACCCGTCGCGCGTTGCTGCGATCTCAGAAGAAAGGAAATTTAAGGAGACTTGTTATGATAACATTCAATTTACACTGTGTCATTTTTATTGAAATGTATTCATTTTAATATGGAAAACATTTTTTCTTTTTTTTTATTGAGATGGATCAGAATACGAAAAACACATACATATTTACAGATTACAGATATCAGATATAAAAAAAAAAGACATATCGGAAATTTAGACATCAGGATTAAAACAAATTCACAGATATAAATAATTCTTTAACAACTACCAGTACTAGTCACAATCCAAATGGCTTAAATATAAATTGGCATCATAGGACGACATTACCTTACAAAGCATAATAGGTAGTAAGCATGGGCGGATTTTGCGGATTGGCAATCCGCGAACTTGCGTATTTACGGATTCGCAATCCGCGAAGATCCGCGAACTCTAGCGGATTTGCGGATTTTTCCGTTTTTTGTGTTGGCGCGTGTTCGCGCCGATTTTGGGACAAGTTCGCAATTGCGAACTTACTTTTCGGCTTGCAACGGCCGCGACTATGTTGTTTCTACGTCTGGTTTATCATCACAGGTTCACAGCACCCTCTGTTTCACCACTGCCACCCTCTGGGACACCCATGCCACCCTCTAGTACATCCTCACAGGCACCTATTAGGTTTATTTATTACTGTAGATTATGGTGGTTGAAAAAAGCTAGCACACCTGCCCTTCTTCAACTGCCATCAATTAATTTGTGTTTCATTAATGTGTCAGTAATTTTGAAAGTTCCAGTCTGGCTGGCACCTGCTTCCTTCCTTATCTGTAATTTGCTTTTTGTTGCAGTGAAATTTTTTTTTTACAGGACCTTTATGGTGCTATTCTATGAGCCTGCTGTTTGGGTCATAGCAGGGTCATAGAATTGTTGCAAACTCTGGAGGGGCCCATCAGGAAGCACTACCTTGAATGTTACTAATGTTAAGTTTGAACTTTTGCACCTGCTCATTGCTTTCATTTTAGCTAAAATCGTTTTTTTTGCAATTTCGCGCGTTATTTGGGGCGCGAATCCGTGCGAGATCGATTTCGGAAGCCGCGAATACGTGCGAATACAAAATTGTTTTTGTTGCGACGTGTATATTCGCGTGATCTTGCGCGTGTTCGCGAGGCGCTTCTAGCTATTCGTTTGCCAAGTTACCCTATCGGTCGTACACGGGCGCGGCCATCTTGTTGGCGTGACGTAATTCCGTTTCCGCCCGCTATGTGTAATCTCGCAAAGTGTGCTGCTCGCGAGTACAAGTTCGCGCGTACTCGCAAGGAAAATCTCGCGCGAACTTACCCACGCGGTCGTGAACGGGCGCGGCCATCTTGTTTCTCATTCATTGCTATGGTTCTGGGCATGCTTTCTCTATCCTCTCTCAATCTCTGCCATCCTTTGCTTGTTTGAAGTTTTTTTGATCTAATTTTACTTATTATCTAACCCTCTATTTTTCTAGCTCTATATTTTTGTGTTTTCTGCAGCTTTTATTTACTTTTAAACTACTTTTTTAAACTCTTTTCTTTTCTTCTTCACTATTCTATTTCTTCTTTATCATTTAAGTTTATTTCTGCCCAGACCATGGTAAAGGGAGCCGGGAAGCACCCTGAGAAGGGGAAGGGTCCCGCACCCCGTGCCCGGCTCCCGTGCGGGCGTTTAAGGGGGGAGCAAGTGGTCCCGAGGGAGATCTTCAGCGCGGAGGAAGTGGCGGCACTGATCTTCCATGTCCAGCGCCGCCTCCCCAAGACGATCCTGGGAGGCGGCAAGATCGCGACCGGCTATGGCATCCGGGAGCGCCGCCAGCGGTGGGAGAAGGTGTGCCGGGCCATGTACAAGATCTCTGGGGTCCGGCGCACATATAACCAGGCCACCCACCGCTGGACCGATGTCATGGACCGGGAGCGGGACTTGCTGGACGCGCTCGGCGTAGAGGTCCCCGGGCTTGGTGAGTAGTAGTAGTAGTACATTTACTACTCTGTTTTATCCTGCTCTGTTATTTGCAAATCTTTGTTCTTTACCAAGAGCAATAATGCTGCCGATTACATTGAGGTAAATTATATTTCAAAATCTTCTATGCATTTCATTTTCAGGTGCACTGCTCTCCTTCTCAGTAGCCTTGCTTGCTACTATGCTTCTTTGTTTTGTATGTTGTGTTCAGAAGCATTTCATTGGCCTGAGAAATTATGTATCAGTGTACTGTAAAGAAAAGAACTGCGTAATGCTAGACAGTAAGGGTCATATTTTCAATAACCGGCGCATCCCTGCAAAGTAGCAGGGATGCGGCAGTAATTGTGTGCCATGATGCCACCACCACCCATTGGCCCAAAACGTCACAGAAGCCTTACGCATCTGTGCCGTAAAGGCAGCGCATTGCTGGAGTTGCGTGCCAACGATGGCGCAGCTCCAGCAATGCTCTGGGGTACCCTATCTCCCCAATGCTGCATCAAGCCGTACGTCGGCTTCAAGCGCGCAGGGTTTGAGTCATGCATCATTGTCATAAAAATGACTGATTGACATCTTGTAGATTTCCCTCAGCCACTTTTAGGATTCGTTCCTGCGCAGGTACGCCCTCCCTTGCGCCGGAACGCCCCCTGATGGCGCAGGGCTTTACAACGTGATGCATCGCCCATATGCCCATATGTGTTTTTTTTTTAATATATACGCCGCACCAACACCATGGCGAGTCTTTTGTTCTGCCGCTGCGTCAGAAAAGGCACGCAACAATGGAGGAAAATCAGCCGCAACTTCCGCAAGGGACTTATAAATCAGCCCCAACAGACTGAAGTCCAGTGTCCTTCCTTTAGACAGTCACATGGCTATCAGAAGAAATAGTGGCGGTGGTGGCGGGTGGATTGATAGTTTGAGTATTCACTGATCTGCAAGCAGGATGGACTTGTCTGTCACGTGTTGCGCACTACTGCCTGCAGTGCCAGGCCTAGGCAAACCTCTTTAGAAGTCTGTTTATTGAGTTACATAGGAACTTTCTAAGTCAACGTTCCGCAAATCAGGCAATACGAATAACGTAGTATACCACATGAGATAGATCCCGTGGAATAGTTGTCTATCTATTTGCTATTTTTCCAAAATATGTTGTTATTGTTCTTTTGAAATGTTTGATTTGGTTGAAAAATCTCATCCATGTGTTATGGTTTTTCTTTCTTTCATGTTGTACATCAGCTCCCCCCAAGGGCAAGAGGACACAGGAGGAGGGTGCTGAGGATGCAGGCAAGGATCGGGCAGGCGAGGGCTCCTTTGCTGGCCCCAGTAAGTTTACATTTTACTAAACAGTACCTATTTTTTCCTAGCGTTCCTCATTCGATTTTTTCTAAATCGTCTTTGATCTTCTTGTAGACTGGATATAAATTCTTATCCTGCCTCGAATATGACTCCCTGTGGTATTACTAGACTATTCTTATTAGTCTGTCTGTGTAGCTAACTAAGATTGGACATTTGGCAATTCCATTGGACTCCCATTATATTCAGCAATACCTCTATGCACTGTCTCCTTACTGACTAGATAGTGTGGCAGAGTCATTCAGCTCCCGAAGTCACCGATTATAGATCCCCAATGATCTCTAGATTATCGTACGCAGGACAAGAGAGTAGTACGGAGTCACAGCACAGTCAAGAAGTGTCAGAGGCACTCATGCTTGCAAAAATTCCAAAACCTTTAGCTCATCCACTCTAGTCTAGAGGAACAAAAACCACAGAGTCTATTTAAGTGTAAAAGCTTTATTAAAAGTAAACACATTTATTAAAATCTACTTTGTCATAAAACTATTTAACTGTAAACGGAAAAGTGGTTAGTGCTGACGATTAATTGGACACATTTCTTGTGGTCGAGCCGAACTCTCACCTACTTTGAACTTGATCCTGGTCGTGTTCTTAGGACTCAGGAGTCAAGCTTCTGTCTGTTAGGAGAAAAAGTGGTGCGTGTTAAAAATCAAATGCAAGCATTCATCAGTTGTGCATAAAAGTGCAGCAAGACAACAGCCTTCCCTGGAAAATGGGACATTTTTACTATGGAGTAGACAGTCACAAATTATTACATTGTATTCTGTTTTTTTAACATTTCTCCTAGACCAAATATTATATAGTAGTGAGTGGTGTATTCTAACTTTCTTAAATGTACTTTGTAGGTGTAACATCTGGTGACGGGGCCAGCGCGGAGGTGGCTGTGTTGGACTTGGACTCGGAGGCCTCTGGGGAGGATGCGGCGGTAGAAGAGCTGGTGGCCGTTCCTGTGGGGGATCAAACGGTGGTGGCGGAAACAGGTAAGCTATATATTCCTTACTTATTGAGATTGAAGACTGCATAGTGTGCTTTCTGCACGGGTGTATTACAATTACAAATCAACCAGGTAGTAGCCTCCTCGAAATGTACTTCGACTTAGCTGTGAAGTTTTTGGTGAGAAGAATCCCAATAAGTTCTTAGACGAACGTGATGGATGGGATGAACGAAAAGCGAAAGAAGGGTGTAAGTAAGTGGGACGCGAACTTGTATGATGGCTGGCAAAGAAGAACGATATGTGTTTGCTTGGACCCAGAGGTGGCTGGGAAGGAAAGAATATGGTATGGTGCATGGCTGGGTCAATGATGAAGCAAGGATGGGTGGAAGGACAGCAGCCTGGGTGGGTGAAACAGAAACTGTATGTGTGCGTATACTTTGAATGAATGGATCCCTGGAGCATGGTATTCTCTGACTCTTACATAGCAAATGTGTATCTAGAGAGAGTAGATGGTCGCCAGGTGAAGTAAGTGTTACCTTGAAGAGCATGTACCACCGCACCCGCACGTCCGTCCCAGTGCAGGGAAGGCAAGGAAAAGAAATTGTAAATGTGTCCAATACTACCATGAATAGTAGCAGTACTTTGTATTGCGTTTGCATTCACAGCATATATCTGGTTATTACGGTGGACACTCCGTACCTCTCTTAATAACTTTAGTTTACTTGTAGTACGTCATTCATGTGTGGGTGTATCACTGTGTTCACTCAATATTAAGCAAAGCACCTAAAGTCATCTCATCTGTCATTAAATACGTCCCATGTGAAGTGATAGATAATCAAATTAGTTAGCTTCTTCAGTTTCCTTTTCTAGTACTCATTTGCACTGTAGGGTGAAAGGTAAATTAATTAAGCAGTAGCCCTTGTAACAGAGTATTCTCAGTGCCACCCGTAATAGAAAAGTAATAGCTTCACCACCTGCATGTACTGGACCGGTACAGTAACGCAAGTCTGTCTCCATCATCATGGTGTGCAACTTTTTTTCTCGGGTGCAACTTCACTGTGCTGTGTCCATGTCATTCTGCCGGCTTGCATAAGATAACGTACCCATTTCCCTAAACAAGAGAGAAGAAGAAGAATAAGACTGGTGTACTGTCATAGTCGACTGTAATGGAAGTCCATAGTGGTCGTAGAATTAGTTCATTAAACTACCACTACTGTTAGAGCAAGGATGCAGAAGTGGGAGGTTACATAGATACTGTCCTCAATAGTTATGTACTGTGCTTTCAATTTGCTACTTGTACTCTGTGACCCAACTTTCGGCTCAATCACTTTGTGTTATTAATAAGGAGCATTGGTTACAGACTATGTCTTTCTTTCTTCATATAGTTGCTCCTTCCAAATCAACAGCAAGGAGGGAGCAGGCTAGATTGGCCCGGCAACGGAGGCTGGAGGCCACAGTCGCCGAGTATCGGCGGCTGGTGGCCCTGGAGGAGGAGGAGGACACGCAGTCGAGCGGGGCAACATCTTCGACTGTGACCACTGCATCCTCCTCCGTGACTAAACCAGCGGGACCGAGCCGGGCTAAGAAAGCCGACCGCCACCGCCAAGCACCCGAAATACCAGCTGCCCCCCACAGGAGCTGCAAGGAACGCCAACGCCGCCTACGAGTCCGCATGTCCAACCTGGAGCAGGAGGTCCTGAGGTATAAGACCTTGGTTAAGGGCCTCCGCTCCGAGCTTGCCACCCTCCGCAAGGAGTATGATGCCCATGCCGCATCATGCACCAGCACCAGCACCCTCCAGTAGTGGAGTGTCCCTTGCCCTTTTTTTATAGACTTTTGGGGGGTGGGATTTGGGAGTTGGGATCGTTTTGGGACGTTTCAGAGACAATCGTTGGGGTTAGGGTGGGTGAGGGAGATTATTTTGTTAGGGATAAATAAATATATTTTTCAACTACTTTATCTGACCATACCTGTTTTTTACTGCTTTTCAGTCTGGTGGGTGGGGGGCGGGGGTGTAACAGTAACTTTGTTTTCCTGAACAGTCGTAGGACTTTAGTAGTACAACCGTCAATCTCTTGTCTACTCCGAAATAATACTCCATTATACTACCTCCCACCAAACGCTTATCTTACCTGTAATTTGTGTTAGAAATTAGGGCTAGGCCCAGGGCTGGCTCCAGGTGAAATGGGGATTAACGTTGTCATTCATGGGCGGGTGACATTTCCTCATTGCGGTGTTACTAGTGGTGTGACACAGTGGCAGTTGCATGCCTATGGAAAAAAAGAAAACGAAACCTTGTTTGTACTCCTTACTGTAGCATTACAACGGTTACGGTACGATCGAGAAAATAGCAGGTGACAGTACACTAGAACAGTGCCATAATGTAGCCTAACAAATGGTAAAGTATTGCAAGTATAACTAGTACTTGCGTTGAATTTATTTGACATTGGCTACTACTACTAGAAGATATAGTACTGAAGCTGAGTAAGTCTAGAAGATATCCTCGTATTCCTTCACCAGCCTGTTGCTGCTATCACCTTATCCTCCCCAGCAAGTGTGTGGAATTATTGATGTCATTTTAGTCAGACATCAAGCAAAACAACACAGCCCGGGGGAAGAGGGTTAGGGTTTGTAAAATGGATGGGAATGGGGGTTTCTTTTTGGGTAGGTTTTGTTGAGAGAAGAAAAAAAAAGCAGAGCATGGACAAACAATAATTGAAGATACAGAGTTTACAGACAATCTTTGGTTACAAAGTAAAGGTAAGCACATGCAGTCACACTCATAGAATAAAAGACAACAATGGATACTGTATCTGTATTGCGTATGTTGTTGGAGTTGTCCTGTTGAAATTGGTAAGTAAGTTGCATGCAGCAAACAATTCCTCTTATTGGCGGCACTCCTCCATTCCAGCTGACGCTTCGTCCATCAATGTGGTGGTGACCACTGACAGAAGAGACACCCTGTCCACTGCCTGCCTGGCGGATGTTGACTGAAACCCGGCCTGTAATTATTGAACGGAAAACAGGAAGTGCTATTACAATACCACTGATAAATAAATAAAAGGTATGTACGCTGTGTGGTTCAAAAAGTGACACTTTGATTTCCCTAATAGACAGTACAATATTTTTGAAATTGCGTGCTCTGTCTGAGTCACCTTTTTAAGGATCAATAAGTATGGCCAAAATATTATAGCGGATCTTTCGCCTCAAGGTGGGTGTACTACTGTGTTTTAGAACAAAATTTGACCTTCCCAGCAATGCTCCCACCAAGACCCTTACTAAAGCCAGTCGCAAAAATGTAGAAGAACCCAATCATATCTCCAAAAACGATGCCTAGCAGAAAAATGGTTACAAAACGTACTTTGAAAGTAACAGTAGACCCAAATACAGACCGTGGATTGTATTCAAACCACTTGCCTGCAAGCAAAAGTATCCATAGCCAGCATCGCTCCAACAGTGCTCTACAACAACAGAACCGCGTTGCAATAGAACCCCCCTAAACACATGCAATCCTGCTGCTAGGGCTAACCCTAACGAACCCTAACTTACAAAAAGTGCAAAAACTGGTGTTTCCTTATGGATTTTGTCCAACAAACTTCTAGCCGGTATTAGACCTTCCCAGGAATGCCCCAGGCAAGACCCGCCAACCCACCCGCAAAAAAACACGCGACACAACACCACCAAACAGCGAAAAAGCTAAATCTCATACTTACAATGTCTCTCGGCCTTCGGTCCAAACGCGGCGCTGTGCAGCTAGGTCGTCATCATCATCAATCATCATAACTCCTGTTTTCCACCACGGATTTCCTGAAAAGCAAATGCAATCAAGATTAGACTGTCGCAGCAGTGCTTCGACAGAGACCCCGGCCGCAACCCACCCACGAACAGCAGGAAGCCCCCCAAAACGCTACATTGAGCAAGATGTCTGAAGAAATGGCAAAAAAAAGGCTGTTCCTTATGGATTTTGTCCAAAACACTTGTATCCGGTATTAGACCTTCCCAGGAATGCCCCAGGCAAGACCCGCCGGCGCCAACCCACCCGCAAAAAAACACCCGACAACACCCCCAAACAGCGAAAAAGCTAAATCTCATACTTACAATATCTCTCGGCCTTCGGTCCAAAGTAACGCGCTGTGCAGCTAGGTCATCATCAATCATCATAACTCCTGTTTTCCACCACGGATTTCCTGAAAAGCAAATGCAATCAAGATTAGACTGTCGCAGCAGTGCTTCGACAGACACCAAAAATTACACACAAACCCCCGGAACCCCGCCAAAGAGCACCTCAAAGGCAAGCAAGTCAGCAAAAACGGCAAGAAATTTCCACCTCATATTTGGTCCAAAACACTTTTGTCCATTATTAGAGCTTCACAGCAATCGGCCCAAAACCGTCAACTCACCCGCAAAGAAGTACAACACCCCCACAAGTGCTGAGTCTTTCTTCATTGTGCGTAATCCAGCACTCTGCTTGGAGGGAAATCGCAGTCTGGAGGAGGAGGATAGAGGAGCATGTTCTTCAGAACTTGTGAACCTGAGGAATGTAGACTGCGGCACCTTCAAATCAATAAGCAAACAAGTGAAGACAGTTCTGATGATGGTCTTGTTTTTGGGATTAGGTGATTAAAGTTTGAATTAAATTAACTGTGCAAAACAAAGAAAGAGAGACACAAAGCACACAGGAATAAAAGTGAATAAGGACGAAAAAGAAAGTTCTTGATTGATTGTCTCATTTTCAGGGCTCGGTGTCAGGGAATAAGAACAAGATTTCGTCATCATACTCTGCGAATTCAGGCTGGATGAGGTCAGTGGCACCGAACAGAGAAAAAATCCCCTCATCTACGTTGCTGTCCTCATCGTCTTCATGTGGCGTGCTTTCTCGCACTTTGTAATCTGGTGGTATGAGGTGCTGATTCATCTTGATCATTGTCAGCCGCTCCACATTTTTGGGCGATAGGCGGCTCCGTTTGGCAGTTACAATGCCACCAGCAGCACTGAAAACACGTTCAGAAGACACACTTGCGAGTGGGCAAGACAAATAGTTTATAGCCAGGTTGTAGAGCTGTGGCCACAATTGTTTTTTGCCATGCCAATACTGCAATGGCTCCTCATTAAGAAAGACCACTGTTGAGTCATTCAGATAGTCCTGCACCATCGACTCAAGGTCATCAACTGTTCCTCCACTTTGCTTACTTTTTGCTGTGCCTGTGACATTTTTTAGAGAACCATACCCCATCAAACTTAGCCAATCCTCCTCCCCAGCCACTGTTAGTGTTGTCATTGTGTGTGGTGCAGATGATCCAGTTGCCGGTGTCTTTAACGGCTGAGAGGTCACTTGTGCCCCAGCCACAGGTGCAGAAGTGGATTCTTGTGACTGCGGATGGCCTGCTGATGCTGATGCTGATGTACTGGCTTCTCCTTCAATAACCTGCCGTTCTTTTTCAAACCTCTTGGCTGACCAGGCTAACCAATGTTTGTACTTTTGAACATCTGCATCAGCGAAAGGAAAGAATGCGTTGTCTGCCAGCGCCTTTTTGTAGCGTGGATCCAGAATAGTAGCACAAATGTAATGCTGATCTGAGTTGATGTTTTTAAGACGTTCATCACCACGTAGGCGATGTAATAATTTCTCAGACAAAATGAAATGGTTTTTTTTTTTTTCATCTTTTTCAAACTCAGAAGAAACCGCCATCAGTTGGTGCTCCAGTATGCACAACAATGGGATAGCTTTTCCCAAATTACAGTCCTCCTGGCTGACTGCACGCGTGAAGAACTCAAAAGGACGAAGCATGTCTGTCAGGCTTTTAACTATGGCCCATTGCGCCTTACTCATCCGCAGGTCCTCCTTCTGAGATGTAGCCTCTGTCAAGAAATAGTGATCGAGTACCGTATACTGCTCATGCAGACGCTCAAGCATGTAGAAGGTTGAGTTCCAACGTGTTGCCACCTCCTGGATGAGTGCTTTCACTGGCATTCCACGTTGAAGTAGCAGTCTCCGCAGATGCTTCCGGGCCTTAAAAGAATGGCTGAAATGGTTGCACATTTTGCGGCAGGTGGCCATTACCTCGAACGCTGGACTCTCTTTATCACTCAAGAATTTTTGAACTACCAGGTTGATACAGTGCGCCAAACACGGCACTCTAACATGGTGACCCTGTGACATGGCCTTAACTACATTGGCGCCATTATCCGTGGAAACATAACCAATCTTGCGTTTTAGGGGGGATAGCATTGACAACACCTTTTTGTCAAACTCTTCCAAAAGGTTTTCTGCTGTGTGACTTTTCTCCAAGGCAAACATGGCTAGTGTTGCATGTTTCCGAGCAGCTTTGAAAACTTGGTGCGGGTCAACACCTGCGTTTAGCTTTGCTATAACACCTGAAAAAGAGACCCAGTGTGCAGTGATGCACATGTAATCATCGCCTGGGCCACTGGTCCACATGTCTGTTGTCAGATGTATTGTGTGAACAGCACTCTTCTGCAAAGCTGCCCCAATCGCCTGCAGCACATCTTCATGTAGTGCTGGAACCGCAACTCTGGCAAAATAGAACCGGCTCGGAACCTTCCATTTAGGGCAGAGCGTTGCAACTAATTCAAGAAAACCTACCGCTTCTACAAAAGAAAAAGGTAGAAGGTCCACAGCTAGCATTTTAGCCAGCTTAGTGTTATACAGACGCGTCAGTGGGTGGTTGCGTTCATATGGCACCTCTGAAGTAAGCATTGTTCTAATGTTGCCCTGGACCAAGCATTTACGGGCTGATAATGACTTCGTTGACCCAATTTTGCTCGCTGGTGAACTTTTGTGCGTTGGTGTCTCACTCGCTCCAACACTCTTAGTGTGCCTCACATTGGGTGTGCTGCTGAGAGGGGTACTGGCGGGTGTAAGGGAAGTGTTTGACACGTCTTCTTCCTGCTCGTCAACATCAGATGAAACATCAACGTTTCCTTGATTTTGGCCTTTCTTGATCGCAGCTAGGTGCGCAAACCATTGGACACCGTGCTTTCTGTCAAGATGACCACTCTGGCCGCCGGTACCATAGTTGCTACCTGGCTTACCACGACTAACTGCAAGCTTACAAAGGGTACAAATGGCAAACCTTGGATTTTTGGGACAAACAGTAAAGAAGTCCCAAACTGGGGACTTGAAGTGTCTGTGGGACCTGGAGGAGGCGGCGATACTGGTGGTGGTGGTGGTCATGAAGCTAATGCCAGATGAAGTGGAGGATCTGGATTGGCCAACTTTTGTACGTTTTCCACTTTCACCGCCACTAATTAAGGTCGAGGTTGACGCAGGTCTCTTCTTGCCAGAAAGAAATATGGAAGCGGGACGAGTTGGTGTACTACTTAACTCCAATGATTGTGGTGTTTCCACTGCCTCCTCATCGACAACATCATCATCATCATCATCACGCGCAGCAGCTCTTCGGGCTAGGGTCAAAATGTCTGTTTGCTGCATGCCCGCTGGGGCTGCAGTGACCTTTATGATGACTGGGTCGTCGTTGGCAGAGTCTTCATCAGCAGCAGTATCCGCCACTTCTTGTTGAGCCTCATCACACTCCATAAGTCTGAGACTTTGGACGAGCTTCCTTTTACGCTTAAGTACCTTTGTTGGATCATGGTGTGCCTCACTCTCAGACGGCTGTGGTGCTGGTTCCCAAGTTTGATCCGTATCATCAGAAGGAGGTGTGCTTGAAGAGGATGTAGACACCACCCTTGATCTCTTCCTTGCTAGGGTTGTGGAAGACAATGAAGGATCATCAGGAGGAGTGGCTTCCTCAAATGATACCTCGCCTTGATTGTCGATTTCCTGATGTGCCCCTACTTCGGGAGGAACAACTATTGTGGGCACTTGTTGTGACCCTCCATGCACCTCTGCATGCGCATCTCCTTGCGCTGCCTCTCCTTCCACATGTACTTGGGCTTGTACTTGCACATGTGATTGTTGTTGCCGCTGTGGTTGTTCAACACTCGTCAGATGAGCTACAACAACCTGTGTTGATTGAGGGACATTGCTGCTGCTTTCTTGCGATGAGCCAACATCACTGGTCGATGGTGATTGAAGAAGTATACTGGCTGCCTCTGCAGCACTCAAGGGCTTGGACTTAAGTTGGCGTGGTGGTGGTGGTGGCACTGAGCCCAATGGAGCGGGGGTGCTGCTGCCAGCTTGGTCCCCAGCAGATCCCGCTGCAGCTGCTGCAGGCATACTTTTTTTTTTACTCACAAAAAAAGGGGCGGGCGGCACACCAGTGTCCTTGGTAACTTGCTTCTTCTGCTCCTTACTGGCACCTTTCTTGCTAGAGGAGCTACGGGTTACTTTTTTTGGGGCCATCTTCTTCAGAGCAGGTCAGCAGGCAGCAGTTGCACGAGTTGCAGAGGGTTCTGTGTCCAGACGTGACGTCGCGTGACGTTATGCTGCACACACCGCTGCAGGACTTCTTCCTGGCACTGGTGGTTCTATTGAGTCTTCTTGTGCACCTAAAAGCAATGGAAGACAGAGGAACATCAGTTCAGTTATACACCCCAAAAAATCGACAAAACACAGAAAAATGAGCACAATCCCATGCCATCCATGATGTTTACATTGAAGACACCCCACAGAAAGACTAGGGACATGCAAGTATGCAACACTCACTACCCCTGGGCATAAGGGATGAAAAGTAGGCAAAATAAGTGCAGGCCTCAGACACTGCCTCTCCTCAAAATGGCCCCCTTACACCCCAAGCACATGTTGCCTGTACCAGCCAGCACTCAAGATGGCCACCACCACCACCCACATGGCCAGTCCACATCAACAGTACACCCCCACAAAACAGAAAAACTGCCAGAAATCACCACAATCCAATGCCATCCATGATGTTTACATCAAAGAGAGTGAGACAACACCACAGGCACACTCAGTCCATGCACCACCACCACCCCTGGGCAAGCAAAAGGCCACACCAGCAGCCCCCCAAAAACGACAAAAAACAATAAAATAAGCACAATCCCAGCCCATCCATGGCCTCAATTATGTTTAAATTCAAGAAGACACCCCACAGAAAGACTAGGCCCATGCAACACTCACCACCCCTGGGCAAAGGGCCACACCAGCAGGCCCAAAAAAACGACAAAAAACAATAAAATCTGCACAATCCCAGCCCATCCATGGCCTCAATGGTGTTTAAATTCAAGAAGACACCCCACAGAAAGACTAGGCCCATGCAACACTCACCACCCCTGGGCAAAGGGCCACACCAGCAGGCCCAAAAAAACGACAAAAACCTATAAAATCTGCACATTCCCAGTCCATCCATGACCTCAATGGTGTTTAAATTCAAGAAGACACCCCTCAGAAACACTAGGCCCATGCAACACTCACTACCCCTGGGCATAAGGGATGAAAAGTAGGCAAAATAAGTGCAGGCCTCAGACACTGCCTCTCCTCAAAATGGCCCCCTTACACCCCAAGCACATGTTGCCTGTACCAGCCAGCACTCAAGATGGCCACCACCACCACCCACATGGCCAGTCCACATCAACAGTACACCCCCAAAAAACAGAAAAACTGCCAGAAATCACCACAATCCAATGCCATCCATGATGTTTACATCAAAAAGAGTGAGACAACACCACAGGCACACTCAGTCCATGCACCACCACCACCCCTGGGCAAGCAAAAGGCCACACCAGCAGCCCCCCAAAAACGACAAAAAACAATAAAATCTGCACAATCCCAGCCCATCCATGGCCTCAATGGTGTTTAAATTCAAGAAGACACCCCACAGAAAGACTAGGCCCATGCAACACTCACCACCCCTGGGCAAAGGGCCACACCAGCAGGCCCAAAAAAACGACAAAAAACAATAAAATCTGCACAATCCCAGCCCATCCATGGCCTCAATGGTGTTTAAATTCAAGAAGACACCCCACAGAAAGACTAGGCCCATGCAACACTCACCACCCCTGGGCAAAGGGCCACACCAGCAGGCCCAAAAAAACGACAAAAAACAATAAAATCTGCACAATCCCAGCCCATCCATGGCCTCAATGGTGTTTAAATTCAAGAAGACACCCCTCAGAAACACTAGGCCCATGCAACACTCACTACCCCTGGGCATAAGGGATGAAAAGTAGGCAAAATAAGTGCAGGCCTCAGACACTGCCTCTCCTCAAAATGGCCCCCTTACACCCCAAGCACATGTTGCCTGTACCAGCCAGCACTCAAGATGGCCACCACCACCACCCACATGGCCAGTCCACATCAACAGTACACCCCCAAAAAACAGAAAAACTGCCAGAAATCACCACAATCCAATGCCATCCATGATGTTTACATCAAAAAGAGTGAGACAACACCACAGGCACACTCAGTCCATGCACCACCACCACCACCCCTGGGCAAGCAAAAGGCCACACCAGCAGCCCCCCAAAAACGACAAAAAACAATAAAATAAGCACAATCCCAGCCCATCCATGGCCTCAATTATGTTTAAATTCAAGAAGACACCCCACAGAAAGACTAGGCCCATGCAACACTCACCACCCCTGGGCAAAGGGCCACACCAGCAGGCCCAAAAAAACGACAAAAACCAATAAAATCTGCACAATCCCAGCCCATCCATGGCCTCAATGGTGTTTACATTCAAGAAGACACCCCACAGAAAGACTAGGCCCATGCAACACTCACCACCCCTGGGCAAAGGGCCACACCAGCAGGCCCAAAAAAACGACAAAAAACAATAAAATCTGCACAATCCCAGCCCATCCATGGCCTCAATGGTGTTTAAATTCAAGAAGACACCCCTCAGAAACACTAGGCCCATGCAACACTCACTACCCCTGGGCATAAGGGATGAAAAGTAGGCAAAATAAGTGCAGGCCTCAGACACTGCCTCTCCTCAAAATGGCCCCCTTACACCCCAAGCACATGTTGCCTGTACCAGCCAGCACTCAAGATGGCCACCACCACCACCCACATGGCCAGACCACATCAACAGTACACCCCCAAAAAACAGAAAAACAGCCAGAAATCACCACAATCCAATGCCATCCATGATGTTTACATCAAAGAGAGTGAGACAACACCACAGGCACACTCAGTCCATGCACCACCACCACCCCTGGGCAAGCAAAAGGCCACACCAGCAGCCCCCCAAAAACGACAAAAAACAATAAAATAAGCACAATCCCAGCCCATCCATGGCCTCAATTATGTTTAAATTCAAGAAGACACCCCACAGAAAGACTAGGCCCATGCAACACTCACCACCCCTGGGCAAAGGGCCACACCAGCAGGCCCAAAAAAACGACAAAAAACAATAAAATCTGCACAATCCCAGCCCATCCATGGCCTCAATGGTGTTTAAATTCAACAAAACAGTTGTATCATGCACCCATAACCAACCCTGGTCCTACTGGATACTGTGGCTACCCACAATATAATTTATTTAATTTTCTGAAAAAGTTCCAAAATTGTACTTGCAGCAACTGTAATGCCCCAAACAAACTTACTTGTGAAAGTTGATTTCTAATCCAAAAGTGATCCAAAGACAGTCAAAAAGGCCTCAAATCCAAATATCCAGCAGCACCCACAAAAAGTAATCCTTCCAGCTCCAGATCCAAATGAAAGTGACCAGGAGATGGACAAAGCACTGGGAGGAGCCTGCTGGACAGGAACAGGAAGTTGGAGACTGTGGGGCACTTCCTTCCTCCCCCCCCCCCCCCAAAATGGACTCCTTGCAAAAAAAAAGGCCATGCAAATGTCAACCTGAGGAGTGATTCTGATAAAAATCATAATTTTCTGAAGGTTTATCCTGTTTGCTGGTGATTTTCTTGTGCGAAATTGCAAAATCTCTATTTCGCAAGTGCGAGATTGTTCCTTTCCGCCGCAACTACATGTTCGCAATTGCGAACTCTCGCGAGGTGTGCTGTGCAAGGTGGCAAGCCGCGAGTACGTATTCGCGGGCGACAAACTCCCGCGGGAACACGCAGCAAGATCTAAAATGGCGCGTCACTCGCAAAGAAAAACAACTCGGCAAACGCTAAAATGACGGAAAGTGAACGCCGTGCACCACGCCGCGCGCCGCAACCAAGCAAAAAATCCGCCGCGAGCGGATTCACGGATTTTCGACAAATTCGCGAGCGTTCGCGGATTGCGGATTTGCCGAAAATCCGAAAAATCCGCGAGCGGAGCGGATTTTACGCCCATGCTTAATAGGTAGTATAGGGACAAATAAAATCCATCATCTTATTTTCCTCCAGTTACTTAGCGGAGCCCATATCTTTTTACCATGCTCTTTCCTCTTTTTACCCTTAAAATTATATAAACATTCTTCAATATTATGGGTCCCTAGCAACCTCGTGAGCCACATCTGAAATGTGGGAGCTATCGGGTCTTTCCAGGCCGCCGCAATAAAAATTCTACAAACAGCGACACACAGAAAAATAAAGGCTTCGGCTTCCTGATCAACTTTAAGATTTTCATCCCTGCCAATCAAAACAGTAGTTGGGGATAGAGGAATTTGACACTCTAGCAGCCCCGATAGAAACTTCTCCATTTCTTTCAAAACGGGCTTGAGATTCTGGCAAGAGTAAAACATATGTATTAGATCTGCCGGACCTTGGTTGCACCTTGGACAACTATCTGTATCCCTTTTACCCCATTGAAACAGTTTAGCTGGGGTGTAGTAAAGATTAAAAATCATCTTATAATGTTGTGCCTTCAGATTGGTCGCTCTTAATACTTTCCTGTTTAATGCCAGAGCATAATCCACATCAATGTCTGGATCTCCTATTCTTACAGCCCAGGCATTTTCTACTTGTCCGATATCCTCTTCCAATCCCTGTAAAAGATGATTATAGCCTATTTTAATCTTTTTACCCCCAGTCTTTATATATTGTACAAGTGGATTTAGCTCCTGAATAGAAACCCTAGGTCTTAGTGCCTTCACTGTTTGTTCTAGCTGTTTGTATAACAGCCAGTGATTCGAGGGGATACCAAATTTGTGTTGCAAGGCCTCAAACCCTAGGAGATCATCTTTACACATTACATCCCCTAAGCATCTAATGCCCAAGCTCTTCCAGAGGCCACTATTCCTGTTTTGTCCAAGATGTAAGAATGGGCTTGAGTTCCAGAGATCTATTGTACCGTTAATCTTAGGAATCTTAAGAAATTTCAACGCCGCCTTCCATGCCCCCCACGCAGACAGCATCACTTTACTTTTGCTCCGCTTAAAATACAGGACATTGATTTCACGTGTTAGAATCCCCCTGGCCTTATCACCCGTTACTAGTTCATAGATTGTGGGGATTCTGTGGGTACCATGCAGTGCTTCAGGAAGATCATAATACAATAGATGGTTCATACGTAACAATAAGCAGACCCAATGGTATAACCTTAAGTTAGGTGCAGATAATCCACCTCCCTCTAACGGTGTAGAAAGTCGAGCTAACGATCTTCTAACTTTGCCATATTGCCATAAAAATTGTGAAAAAACTGCTTCCATCTTTTTCATCAAGCCTTCATCAATTAATAGCGGTATGGCACGGAATAGATACAATAGCTTTGGGAACATTGACATTTTCAAAACATTTACCCTCCCGATCAGAGACAAATGTAGTACATCGATCCTTCTCAAATCTTTGTCAATTGTAGCTAATAAAGGCCCATAATTTTCCTGATTGATTTTTCCTACATTTGCATTAATTTTTACTCCTAGATAGACCGCGGAGTCCACATACCTTTGATCTCTTTTCTGAATGTTCTTAGAACAGATTATTATAGTTTTTTCTGTATTGAGTTTATACCCTGAATAGTTCCCAAACTCCTGAGCCAAACTACTTAGTTCCTGCATTGCCGGTTGCGGATTAGTAGTGACGATTGCCAGGTCATCCGCATACGCCAATAACTTGGTGGTATGACCATAAGATACAACAGGAGATATTCTATCAGATGCAAGAATCTTCCTAATTAGCGGGTCAATGTACAATGAAAAAAGTATGGGTGAACAAGGACACCCCTGACGGGTGCCTCTTCTAATCACTACCTCATCTGATTGAAAACCCATTGTAGTAATTCTAGCAACTGGGTCCATGTACATCGCTTTAATGGCTTTCCTGCATTTTTCTCCAAAACCCCTTCTGACCAATATCTCCCACATAAAATCCCAGACCACACGGTCGAAAGCCTTCTCGGCATCCAAAAGGATCATAGCCATATCTCCACCCGTAGCAGTGACTGCATCAAATAGTGCAATTGCCCTTGCTGTATGTTCCGTGGTACCTCTCCCTGGGACAAATCCATGCTGCCATGGTGAAACGAGTTGGCTAATAATCCGTCCTAACCTTTTTGCCCAAACTTTAGAGTATAACTTAGCATCTGTGTTTATTAACGATATCGGACGGTATGATCCTGGATTCTCCTCTGGTTTCCCCTTTTTATGAAATATAACGATATTGGTCTGTTTCCATGTGTCCGGGATAATACCTGAGCATATTATTCCATTAAAAAGATCTTCAAGCAAGGGGAGGATTTCATCCCCCAACACCCTATATACCTCTATTGGCAGACCGTCTGGTCCCGCCGCTTTACCAGCTGCCAGTTCATTCAGAGCGATTTTTATCTCCTCTGCTGTTATATCCAATTCTAAACTAGCCCTGTCATCCGCTTCCAGCATTGGGGTTAGGGGGGACTGATCTTGCATAAATGGTACTACCCCTGGCTCTTGATCATATAATTTTTGATAAAAGTCCTGGAACACATCCATTATGGATTTTGGGTCTGTATATTCTCTCCCATTGTATTTGATCTTCCTAATTCTATTACGATTTGATTCTTGCCTGATGCGGAGCGCTAATGCTCTACCCGCTTGTTCTCCAGTCTCATACCTCCTTGCTCTTTGTGTTTGATATTCAGATATCTCCTTCTGTGTGATTATTTTTAAGATTTCACCCTTAACCCGAACCATGTTACTAACCGTCTCCCCAATATCCTTACCTGACACTATTTCCTCAATATGACACCTCTCTATTTCTGCTAGATCTGAGATGAGTTTCCCTACCTTACTTTTATCCTCTTTCCTTAATTTTGCTGCGTAACTGATCGTCTCCCCCCTTAATGCAGCCTTGAAGGATTCCCAAACTGCATTTCTGGAGGCACTATATCTATTACACTCGAAGAACTCCTTTACCCATTTTTAAATGTGTATAACAAACCTTTCGTCATTTAATAATTTCCTTTCGACAGTCCATCTAGACATTTTCCTCTGTACCTTAGGGACTTTAAAAGTCAGAATTAGGGGATTATGGTCGGATATTATTCTTGGTAATTTGTCAATATTGACCTTACCGATTTCCCCCGCTGTGACAAAGAAGTAATCCAGTTTAAAATATTTCTGTGCCGGATGGGAGAAATACCTCCACCAAACCGTGAGACTGGATCAAGGAACTTAAAGCTCTATTAACTTTACGTTTGCGACCTGTGTAATCCCTCCCCCGTTGCCAATCTGCGGAGATATTCATATCACCGCATACTATCAACGGGTTCGTCCAGTTAGCCAACTCTTCTTCTAATTTGTCATATACCATAGGGTCATCCTCATTCGGACCGTATATTGTACACAGCGTGAAGCCCAGATTCATTTCAACTAGTACCCATCGGCCAGAGCCATCAGTTTTACTACGCTTCACCCCGGACAAATTATTTTTAGCCAAAATAGCCACCCCTCTGATCGTTGATGATTGCGATGAACATCCAATCAAGGTATACCCACATATCTCCAACAACTTTCTTTTATTCCAGGGGATATGGGTTTCCTGAATACAAACTATATCTATATTATTAGATCTAACCAAGTGACTCACTCTCTGCCGTTTCTTCCAATCATTTAACCACCCTGCGTTAATAGAACATATCCTAATGTCTGACATTGTTACAGTATTTGCGTTTCCTAAATTGACAGTTCACCATATATCTGATATCCGTCCAAAACCAAATCCTTTCCATCTCGTGATTTTCCAAGGTTTTCTTCCCCCCTTCCCCCTCCTCCCCCACCCCTCCCTCCCTCTGCACTCTCTCCCTCCCCTTACCCAGCTCCAGCCTGGAGCTGGCCTTCACCCCCCCCCTTGCCCAGAGGCGCTCAGACCGAAGGTCTGTGCACGTGATGGTTTACAGCTCAGATTGAGGAGGAAGATCTGTAACCATTTTTTTCCCCCTTTCTTTTTTTTTTTTTATTATAATTTTTTTTAGATTTTAGTTTTGTGACCCCCTACCTTATAAGTTTCAATTCAAAACACCAATTAACCATAATTACCAATATAATGAACTCACAAATAGATGAGACCAGTATTTTAAACACACTTTGACCGTTTAACCACTTGCAGAGTCCTAGGCTACCTATGACAAGAGAAATTATTTTGCCTTAATCTCAGAAGAAAAATAAAATGTTTTTCCATTTTTGATTATTTTCAGCTGAGCGGGGTTAATCAGATAAGCCTGCATGCCCTTGTCCTGAAACGGTTTGATCATCTGCCGCAATCTCCAACGTCTCTCAACCGTAATATGGCAAAAGTCAGGGCGGACAAAAAACGTAAAACCATCAACTGCCTTTTGTTTATCTGGTCTCGCCCTCTCAGAGATCGCTTGCCTCAGATTGAAGTTACCCAAAAAGATTAAGATCGCTCTAGGCTTGTCACTCTCTTTCCGATTCTTATGGATATTAGCAGGGATACGATGTGCTCTCTGAACCTCCCTGTCAAAATCCCAGTCTTTTAAGTCCATAAAGGCATGTTCGAACAGTTTTACAACGAATGATTTCATATCTGTACCCTCTGACCCGTCAGGGATTCCCAGAATACGTAGATTGTTTTGACGCGATCTGTTTTCCAATGACTCAAGCTTCCATTGCATATCCGTTAGCTGCTTTGCATGCATATCAACCTTATTGGAAGCAGCCGCTGACTCCGCTTCAGTAGAAACAACTCTATCTTCCAAATTGGTGATCCGTTCTCCCAAGTTCCCACATGCCTTGGTCAGTTTCCTGACTGCCCCTTGTATTTTTCTGACTGCTGCCTGAGACTTACGACTCTCCTGTCTTGCTTCCTCTCGATGCGCTAGAATCTCCTGGTGAATAACCTCCAGAAGGGACATTTGTGCAGATTCCCCACCTAGACCATCTGTGGCAGTATTAATCTGCGGCTGCTCCTTCTTCTGGCTGTGCATTCTCGATCTCAATAAAGTTTTCACCGCTGTATTCGGGGGACTACCTTCAACTTGTTCCAAATCACTGCCAGAGTCTAAATCACTGCCTTCTTGTTCCAGGCTGTCCTCCTCATCTTCCGACCATTCTCCGCCCTCTAATACAGAGAAGAATGCCTCACTCGGGGCTTCTTTTTTACCGCAGTGACTCCCCCCGGTAACGTCCTCCAGGATCCCTTCTAATACTCGGGGTATTGCTGAGACATTATCCGCAGGTTCAATTTCAGGAGCCTCCCCCTGCTGTTCTTCCCCCTCTATATTTTCAACAGTATTAGATTGTTCAAAATGCCCCCCTTCTGTGTCATCAGGGGACCCCACATCAAGCTTTTGTGTAGTTTGCGTCTGGATCTGAGTTAAATCAGCCTTAATATCCTTGGAGTCTTTATTTTTACTCACTCTCTGAAAAATATCTGAAATTGGGATAGTACCCTGGGAATCCGGATTTGATTTGCTTGCCCCTTGCTGCTGTACCGGTTTTTTAAGTGAAGGGGAGCCTTGTTTCTTCTTCTTGTTGCCCTCTAAATCTATCAACGATTCTGCTAACTCGGCTGCTGCCTTCCTCCTAGCAGCAGCTTTGGCGCTGGCGTTCATTTTAGGGGCCATAATTTCCCACCTCCTCTCTTTCAGCCCAAACTGCTCCTTACCGCCTAAGATACAATCGCTGTTAGTATCCTCCTCCACTTTCAAGTCCAGGGGATCCTCCAGGGTGTACCGTTTCAGCCCCACCTCGCCTTGTACAGAGCTCGCTTGACAGCACAATCGAGTATCAGCTTGCCGTAATTCAGCTGAGCGGGATCTCCTGCTCCGCTGCCAGCTCCGTTTTAACCAAATGCTCCGCACCGCTTGTCTGCTGAAGGCAGACTCCACGAACTCCACTGCCTCCGCCTCCGCCAGCAGTCCGGCAGCCGCCCCGCCTCTCAGCCTCCTCGTTACCTGCAATACGTCCAGCAAGAGCCGCTTCAGCGGCTGACGGCGGGTCAGTTTCATGCAGCGCCTTTTTTTTTTTTCCCCTCTCAACGCCTGATCAGCTCCAGCTCGCGTCTTTTGCTTCGCATACCTGACAGGTCAGTTTCTCAGACGTTCTATCGATACCATGCCCTCACAGTACGTTCGGTAGAGGGATTACGGGGATTGTCAAACATTCATAGTGCACCTCCTCAATCGAGCTGCTTCCCGGCCGTCTACACGTCCGCCATCTTAAACAAACATTTCAAAGTGTTGTTTTAATTCTGTTTTTTTATTCGAGTGCTTGTGGATACACGATATTTTTTGTTTTTCCGTCTGGTGCGTAGACGAATAAATCAGAAGGTTTTCCGACACGTGAGCTGGCCACATACAGTTGCCCGTGTGAGAAGCATGGATTCTCCAAATCTAGTCCACACACTTGCAGCGATTGTCCTTGTGCTTTGTTGATGGTCATTGCAAAAGCGAGTCGCACCGGAAAGTGTAAACGTTCAGTATTGGAAAGATTATGAGGGCCCTGGGTGGCCTGGGGGCAGATATTTAACAATTATTTTTTTTGCCAGAAAACTTCGCAGGAGTGTGCTCAACAACTTTCAACAATTTTTTTTATTTTTTTAATTTTATTTGCCAGAAACCTTCGCGGGAGTGTACTCAACAACTTCCCAAAGTTTCATGCCGATCGGATGAATGGTGTAGTAATGCAAAAAGGACAAACGGGCATACTTTGGTTTTTATATATATAGATTAACATGCCCTTACTGACAAGATGACCCAGTGAGTTAAACACACAATAATATTGAATAGAATATTTCCAATATAATAAATGAAGTTCACATGTTGGAAAAACACTTTGACGGTGACCGAGGGCACATATAAGAATTTGGCAATTTCTCATTCGTCAAAATATATATTTCCCAATTTCTTTAAAGGACACAAAGGATACATTTTTAAGAGTTTGCATTTGAATAATCAATTTAGAGGGAAGTGAAAAAATGTATGTCTAACCCCTCCTTCGTGTATTATAGTAATTGTTTTTAAAAGGGTTATCAAGACTACACGACTACAGTACTGGAATACGTATCAGTGACACACTTAAAACATGGATCTAAAAGTCTATCTGCCAGCGAAATACATATTATCCGGTAGCCTTTAAAGAGTCTGAAAACAAATTCTGCTCCCCAAAAAGTTGTGTGAGGAGAAAATGTGTTTCAAATTAGGATTCTCTTTCAGTGAATTTTTTTTACACAGATGGTCGTAGGAAAAACACATTTAGTGAATCAAATTGGAGAGATTATCTCAATTCCATTTTTAAGGTTTAATAAGAAATGTATTTCCATGGTACATTAATTTGCAAATAATATGTTCAGAGCGTCCAACTGAAATTTTTATAATGCCTCCAAACAGATCGTAAAGAATGTCTTAATAATAGGTGCTACTCAATGCTGCACCATATATCGTGTTCCTAAACACTGAATAATAGCAAGCACTAAATGAGCCTTAGGAATATCAAGTGATTTGCCCAGAACCACACATTGTGGTCAGGTGGGGAAGGTGTTGTTAGAACCCAGCTCTCCCTGTACCACAGTTGACAACAAACAGACCCACCACGTGCATAAGCAGCTGGCTGGCCTTTTACACCCATACATTGATTGGTTGTACACTTCGGAGGCTGGGGCCCACTTTATAACTTCCAAAAGCTGAAATTATCTTTTACCTTTCTGTGCGGGTAGCATGTTCTATTTATTGTGATATATTCATTAAAACAACTACTATGCCTTTACCTTTCAAGTATGGGAAAGTAACAGAGGTGCGGGCATGATGGGTAAGATTATAAGGAGATTTTACTTCCACTTATTTAACTTCACCTCTGCTCTCATTACAGTCCCTAGTACCCCTGGCCAATGCGCTATTGTGTACTAAAAAGTAATATGTTGCGATTAAAAAAGGTTAATCCACCCAAAACTATTTAAGTTTTCATTGAAGGGAAGCTGCATTTATCCGTTGTAGAAGTGGCCCTACTATACAGAAATAGATTGTGGGAAAACATGGTGTTAGTGTTCTAAGAACGGACTTTGTTGGTCATAAATCAATTATTATCTACAGAAAATTCTTCAGTGCTGTTATCAACTGCGCTGAAGGCCAACTACTGCTAGGTATTGGGGATTGTTCAGCTTGTGCTTATCTTGAGTAATTTGTGAATCAACAAAAAAGAAATCCCAGTGAAATGAATGGCTGGAGCAGGCAGTATTCAGCGACTCTTTATATGTTCAGCGGCTACAAAGGGCATTCTGGGTTCGGGTTTACGTTAAGCCAAAAAGTTGGCCAATGGGTGACATCAACACTTTATCTAATAGCATTTCCAAATTAACGCGTTTGGCCAGTTCATAATCCAAGCAGCAATACATCTTCATTCAGTGCCCACAGTAATGCAACAATGATTGACTCACGAATATCTGAAGTACTGGAGATAAGGTGACACTGTAAAAGAACTTGCACGCAATCTCCTCATTCATGGTACCTGTGATGGTTGTATGACGGAACCACGTATTCAATTACAACACATGCCTATACAACACAGCCATTACCACAACCACGTCTTTACCGTGCATGCCTTTACAATGCATGCCTTCACTACGCATATGCCCTTACAACGCATGATTTTACAACAGAGTTATAGTTATATATTTGGAGGCTTTATATTTACCTGTGAAATATATACATTCTCATTGTATAAACATGCGTGGTAAAAGCATGTGCAGTTATAAACAATTAAATCCATATTTTTAGGTCAAGCATTAGAGACCTCTTGTATATACTTTAGTATAGACTTATTAAATACTTATATGTGTATGTAGTTTGTGGGCTCTGGGGATCAGCCCTAGGACTTGTCTGCTTCCGCTTAGGGACTTTTTCTTCTGTTAAACTGCCTCTATTGTGTGTCCACTATTCCTATCAACTGCAACTCAATAAGAAAAATCCAGATTTCTTTCATTTAGCTTTCTTCGGTTATCGGATCAAGTACTATGTTCTACCTTCTGTTTTTTACAGCTTCACCTTCACTAACTTTGGTATTCTCCCCCAACATAAAGGCATAAGTAAGTGTTAAAAAAACCATCAGCAATCCCTTTTCTACAATTAAAGCTTCTGCTTTACTGTTTATTGATCTGTCAACCTTTGCCTGAGCCCTGTCCACTGCCCCAGATTATTCTTTCTTTTTTCTGTCCTGATAGCTTCCTACTTCTGATACTGTTTCCTACTCAGTTGACTGTCAACATCCCTGTTTTGCTCCACTAGCACCTGAACTGCTGACCAACAGGCCCTTGAGAGTTTACATAAAAGCAGTACATGCTAGTGGTATGGAAAGAGAAATTATCTATGCCCTGCATCTAATAAATAAAGCAGGAGAAAGTAATGAGTGCAGGAGAGAGAGGCGGTGTGGAAGGCATTGTGCGTTTGTAAAGGTTCCTTGTTACAGTGCATGAAAGGACAGTTATTTGCCTTTTGTAATGAGTGGATACCCCTGATTATTAGTTTTGGAAAGGAGAATAAACTCTTTAGAATCATTCAGTCTTCATGAATTTAAATCTTGCACTCGACCTCTTCAGGGTTCTTTGGATGCAGACGGTAAGCTCCGTTTTATAAAACCACCATTTTCAAGTGGCTTTCCAGCAGCTGTAGTCACTGTATCATGGACATATTTCAAATGTGTGGTCACAATGAAGGTTTACTACTGGTCAGTGATGATTGTTCCTGTATAAAAAATGGATAAGCATGCTTTGTCTATTAAGATAATAGGCTTGTTGCTGATTCACAAAAGCATTTAGGAGTACAGGAAGTAATAATACAGGAATACTGTTTTAGAAACTTGTACATGCCTTTGTGAATCAGCCGAAACGTCCAACTCTCTGTCAGCAATAGTGCAAAGGGAGGGGGGGGGGGCACGATCTTTTCGGTTTGTACTTAAGGTGTGTGAATGTAGCCGAAATATATGCATTGTAAACGTTTTGGGGCCAATTCACAAATTCATGTAAGAGTATGTGAAAGAGTACTACAGCAGTTCAAATTTACATTCTGCAAAATGCCTTTGTCAGTAAGTCCCAGTGTCTCACTGTAGACAGGTCAATCAGGCTTAAGAAATGCCACTTTGTGCTTAGCAACTTAATTCTTATTGTCAGGCTATAGTGACTCCTCCTCTAATGAAACCTAATTCTAGTGGCAGGTACATTCATTTGACTTCAACTTGAGATTAGACCTATATCCAAACAGTTTGAGATGGTCCTAATGGTTTGATCAGAGAGGGAGAAGACTATAAAGACCGACCACGTGTCTTTATTAACCCCTTCGATGCTGATGACAAAGCCAGCTCGTTATCAACGTTACTGTGGTAATCATGAAATGAAGAAGATGACGATACGTTGTAGGATAGATATAGTTGGTTTATTTCAAGAGCCGTATAAGAAGTAACAGGAGCCCACGCCAACCGCTGCACTGACATACATGGAATCCCAACACGTAGGATTCTAGGTTCCAGTGCATGCGGCGAGTGCGAGAGAGCAACACGAGGATACAACACATCCTCCTTTCTAGAAAAGAAAAAGGAAGTATAATAACATAAAGATGTAAACTTATAATACATTGAATAAAAGTAACTTAACAGTCTGATATGATAAACTTAATTTCCAACTTTGTAGTCTTTGTGCCAAGTGGGGGGTTTCCTTAACCGGGGATTATATATTTTGTGAGAAAGAAAGGGAACTGGCAGGTGTGAATGAGAGGTTGTAGGAAATTGACTCGAATTGGGAGAAAGAGGGGTTCTTGATAGGTTAGGAGAGGAAGAACTACTTGAAGGTGACATATTCATACATATAGATGGAACTTTAACAACCTTGGAGAGGCTCCAAACATTTCCGTCAGATAATTCCACAACTTGTCTACCCACTCTAATAACAAGTAAGGGGTCGGAGAAATGTGACACACCAGATTTAATAAAACCGGACTTTCTCACACGTACCCAATCTCCGACCTTGCACGGATTGTTGGTAGTAGTACTAACCACAGGAGAATTACGTTTCTTGTATTTACCGATTAGTAGATCCCTCATCCAGGGCTGGCTCATATTACACACACCCTTTCTCCCCCGCATTTTTTCAAAGGGAGACAAATCTCCATCAGATTTTGGGGTGTTTCTATAACTCCACAAGAGTTTTCCAACAGCATCGTAGCAATTCTCACCATTGCATATAGCAAGTTGTAAACCCTCCTTGAGCACCCTGATCCACCTTTCTACCATGCCGTTACCTTGAGGATAATACACTGAAGAACGTTTGTGCAAAATACCATGGTTGCAACAAAAGGATTTCATCTCCGCTGAGGTGAACTGTGTGCCATTATCAGATAGGATGGAAGTAGGGAAGCCTTCTTTTTCAAAAACTGATTTTAAAAAGTCGATAACTACCTTAGAAGATACTTGGGACACGAATTTCACCTCAGGCCAACTGGAGAACTGGTCTATCAATACAATGGCATAAACTGGACTACGACCTAAACACATCGGACCAGCAATGTCTACCGAAATGCATTCTCAGGGCTTAGAAGGTTTCGAGATAGAATCATGTTGATATTTTATAGGTTTCTGTGATTTATCACTCACACAACATTCAATACAAGATCTTACTTTTTCCTCAATCAACCTGTCGACTCCCGGCCACCAAAATTCACTCCTTATTCTCTTTTTCATACTGGACATGCCCGGGTGACCCTCATGTGCCATGTCTAGAATGGTGTTCCTTAAACCGTGTGGCACAACCAAAAGCAAACCCCTCAACAAAGTTTCACCCTGGATGGTTAGCTCTTGAGCTACATGGAAGTAAGGCAAAATACTAGAAGATAGACTGTTCTTGGGAGGCCAACCATTTTTTTACAAAAGATAAGACATTCAAGTAATCACGATCTTCACCACAAGCCAGTACCCAATCATTTTCACGGATGCAACCATTGGACACTTCACAGATTGACACAACTTTATCAGGATCATCATCAGGAGCAACTTGGTTATCATCTTCTATAGGTAGTCTAGAAAGGAAATCAGCTAGCACATTTTTCGCTCCTGGAATATATTCAACTGAAAAATGAAAGTCTTGCAATTTATATTGCCATCTTGCAATCCTAGAAGTGGCTTTTCCACAACCTTTAGTTGTGAAGAGATCCACAAGAGGACGATGATCAGAGCGAACAACAAAATCTGTACCATATACATATCTGCAAAAATATTCAATTCCCCACCAGCAAGCCAAGGTTTCTTTTTCCAAAGTGGAATATTTTGTTTCTGCGCCACGTAACGGTCTTGATGCAAAAGCAATGGTTACAAAACCACTATTTTGCTTCTGCATCAGCACCGCACCAACGCCAACATTGCTTGCATCAGTGACAATAAATGATTTACAATTGGTGTCAAACGGGGATAAGGCAGGAGCAGAAATGATGCATTTCTTTACAAAATTAAATTGATTTTTGCAATTGTCATCCCAAATGAATTGTTGTTGGTTTTTCATCAACTTCCGTAAGTGAGAAGTTTTATCAGAAAAGGAAGGAATGAACTTTGCGTAATATTCGGCTAAACCGAGAAAGGATCTGAGCTGATCCTTGTTGACTGGTTCGGGAGCATTCTCAATAGCTTTAACTAAACTTAATTTGGGAGAAATACCCTCTTTGCTGATGGAATGGCCTAGGTAATCTACGGAATCTTTGCTAAATTTACACTTTTCCTTGGTAAGGGTAAGACCGTTGTCTTGTAAGGTGGATAGAACCTTAAATAAAATTTCAGAATGTTCACATTCATTTTTACCGAAAACGAATATGTCGTCTTGGAAATATAATACATTAGAAACATTTTTGAACATGTTGTGCATGACTCTGTGAAACACTGAGGACGCGGACACTAAGCCAAAAGGCATGCTCTCATACCTGTAGGCACCCTCAGTGGTTATAAAAGATGTAAGATGTTTGCTGTCTTCGTGAAGAGCTATCTGATGATATGCGTTAGATAAATCCAATGTGGTGAAGACCGATGCATCCTTAAGTTTAGAGAACATTTCACCAATATTGGGTAGAGGATGTCTATCAACCCACACATTAGAATTTAAATCGCGCATATCAATACAAAGACAAATTTTCCCATTAGGCTTGTGGGCCACGACTACTGGAGAAAGCCACTCAGAGGATTCAATTTCCTCAATTACATCCAGGTCACATAATTTTTGAAGTTCTTTCTTAACAGATCCTCTTAAAGCCAAGGGAATATTGCGTACCTTATGTACCTTGGGAACAGCATTGTGTTTAAGAATAATTTTATGTTTGAAGTTTTTTAACAAACCTAACTTGGAGGAAAAGACCTGCGGAAAAAGTGTTTCCCATTTGTTGTCAGAAGATATGTCAACAGAATTGACAAAATCAGAATACCCCAGAACTTGATCAGGATGGTTGGGATCAAGTTTCATCAATAACTCTCTTTGTTGTGGCCAACCCAGTAAACATGACCCATCTTTGGCAACATATACTTTAGGAGGAATCGACTTGCCCTTGAACGATAAGGTGGAATCTTGATATGATGAAGAAGGAAGCGTAGGTCTGTTAGGAATAGATTCAATTAGACTTTTCTTGACAGTTTGAACCACAGAAACATTGGGTTTATCTTGAAGTAATTCTTTTGGTTTTTTATCGGACAATTCTTTGATGCCCAACTTCATATCTTCAAATCGGTGTGCAATATCAAGGGCTTTTGAAAGAGATAAATCTTTTGCATCGAGTAATTTTTCTTGGAGTTTTACATCAGAAACGTTATGCACAAGCTGGTCTCTCACCATTTGATCGTGAAACTGTTGGTAGTTACATTTGGCAGCTAGAATCCTCAAATCTTTGACAAAAGAATCAATGGGTTCAATGGGAAGTTGTTGTCTGCTTAGAAACTTGTGGCGAGCTACAACTTCGTTGACTTTCTTGATGTATTGTTTATCAAGTTGCATGATGGCATTTTCATAAACATCAGTTTCTTCCTCAGAGGAATTGTCTAAAGTTAGGGGAGGAAGATGAGAAAGGACTTGTCTTCCTTCAGTACCCAGAGAATGTTTGAGAATTGCGAGTTTCCGTTTATCTGTGTAATTTTCTCCACCTATGGCTTCAAGGTAAGCTTCGAAACCTTCGCGCCACTGTTTCCACTCTAATGGAGGTTCACCTGGACTTGCCAGAAAAGGTGGTGGAGCATTAAAACTTTCCATTGTAAGTAATACAGAAATATTTTTTTTTTTAGAGACAATATGATGTTATAAATAACCTTGAAAAATAGTTTGAATTGGAATCAATTCTTTCAATATAAGAACTATTGTGAGATAATTGCAGTCTTTAATTGAGCAGAGTAATGGATTTACTGGAAGAAAAGCTTTGTGATGTCACAGAGGCGAGAGATCTGTAAGATTAAAGTTTACTTGTGCTGACTCTGTCTTTGTGATGTAATCCGAATGTGGAACATGAAGTTTGCTTGTGCTGACGCTGCCTTTGTGATGTGAAACAGTAGGTGGAGCGCGAGCTTTTGCGCATGTGTTGGTTTGCTCAAGATGTTCCTAGCGCGAGGGGTTCCTAGCGTGTGATGATGCGCATGCGTTGGTTCAAATGGCAGAGAAATAGAAGGAAAGTGAAATAAAAGTATTAAAGTCTCACCGCTTTAGTAGAAAGAGCGGGATTTTCGGGATGGTTTGGATCACAGGATAACAAAGCTTCGGTGAAGTGCGTGGTGAAGATTGCGCACTCAACTTTAGCAACGGTAATCTTGTCCGGAGGTCCCGGGGCTGTAGGCTCCGAAAATTATGTGAGTTCGCTTCTCCGACGTCGCCAGTGAGGTAATCATGAAATGAAGAAGATGACGATACGTTGTAGGATAGATATAGTTGGTTTATTTCAAGAGCCGTATAAGAAGTAACAGGAGCCCACGCCAACCGCTGCACTGACATACATGGAATCCCAACACGTAGGATTCTAGGTTCCAGTGCATGCGGCGAGTGCGAGAGAGCAACACGAGGATACAACAGTTACCTGCGGTGTGCGGATGACGAGCTGGCTTTGTCACGATCAAGCCATTTTTTAAATTCCCGCGTACCGCGGGAAAACGCGGTAGCGGTTAAATTACTAAAATTCTAGAGTACTTGCAGTGACATGTGTTATACACCTAGATTCATCATCGGCATGTTTTGCGAGTCTGTAATAGCGATTATTAAGGAATCGCTATTATAGACTCGCAAAACGGGATTCAAGTAGAATTCGCAATATTTATTGCGATTCCTACAGCTTCCTTATTTGCGATTAGCTAATTGCTAATCGCAAATAAGGAATAACTCCCCATTCATTCCTATGGGCCTAAAGGCCCATAGGAATGAATGGGAACACATATCAATGTGCGAATCGCTATTAGCGATTCGCATTTTGAGTCTGCGATTTCAAGGGTGCAGGGGTGTCCAAAGGACACCCTGTTGCACCCCTGAAAGGATAGTTGACGCTGGTGTTACGCACCCACATGTCCCAAGGACATGTGTGTGTGTGACATACAACTTAGAAAAATGCACTTAAGTACATTTTTCTAAGTTTCCGCTATTTACCACGAGGTTTGACTTCGCGGTAAATAGCGGCCCAAAATTGCGATTTCGCAATTTTTAAATGTGTCATGAATTGCACTTAAGGAATCTCAAATAGAGATTCCTTAAATGCAATTCCTCGCAAAATTGCGAATTCTATATTAGCGATTTTTGCATTCGGGATGATGAATCCCAAATGCAAAAATTGCGCTCGCAAAGGGCCAGATTCTCAGAATCTGGCCCTTTGCGTGCACAATTTCCCTTGATGAATCTGGCTAATACACCTTCCAGCAGGCGATGATGCAAAAGACTAACAAGATTCTCTTTGTCCAACTGTGACAGGTAGGGATTAGGATAACATCCTTAGATTGTGATCTAGTGTCTTCGGGACAGAAGACAATTCTCTTCTTTTTAACTCTCAATTCTTGATGATCTCATTTCATGTTCGCCAAATACCTTCATTATCCCTCATCTTTTTTAATATTTTCTCTAGGCCTTTATTTTACCCCATTATGCCACTTGTAAATCATTATAGTACCCATGTTTTTTCTTGAGTTTAGTGTATAGATAGTTGAGTCATGGTGAAACAAAGGCTGTTTTCTGTGGTGACCATCCTTAACTGTTGACCAGTCTTCTAGGCTAAAGCCCCTAGGGCCAGATTCTATATTCTCTCTTCGTACTTCAGGTGTTCTAAGCTCTCCAATTTCCTCAATGTTAGATAACTTACTAGTCATCCAGACTTCCTTAAAAAAACAAATGTGCAAGTAATCTCTCAGTAAGGCACCTCTATTGAAACCGCAATGTGATGGGTAAAAATACAGCAGCACCTGGCTATCATCAGTTGGACATATAGCAGTTTACCTGGTATTCAGACATGATTAGACATCCCATCAATACAGTTAAGTTTGTAACAATCAGGCCTTTCACAAATCCCTAAAGTTAGGATAGTGTTTGCTTCAAAAATCGCTAAAGGCAAGTTAATTGGTCTTAGCTTTCATTCATATTATTTGGTAGCATGTTATTCTAAACTTCATTGTGCGTCCTCTTTATTTCGGGATATAAATACCCTTGATTTTAGGATATGAATTCCGCTCCCCAGAGTCAACTTTTTCAGGGGTCCTTTTAAATACATGGGTGCTGGATAACAGTTTGGATTCTTTGAGAAATGAGGAATTACCGGCCCCAATGGAAATTCAAGACCATATAATGAGGGTCATAATGTTTGACTTATATTCGTAAGGAATTGAATCTGTGTGCATAAATGAATTTGAACAAGTTCATGATAATTCTTCATTGCTTATAACTTTTCAGTTCACCGTTTGGCTTCTATGCCAGATCATCATCCTCTCTGAGCCCAAGAAGATTTAATAAAGTCAAACATCTTAAGGCTTGCTAAAATGCTAAAAAAGTGAAGGTGGGCTTAAGTGCTGAGTTTTCACCTCACATACCAGGAAGTAATATCTCTGTGAGATATTTATCGAATTTTGATCTGTACAAAAAAAATCAGTTTTTCTAGTCTGAAAGAATGAATGCCCTCATTTTCAATCCCTGGCCTGGTCCTTGCAGAGCTAATGCACACAGTGTTTATTTACTGAATATGAGGGTGTAACCAGAGGGCGAGGAAAAATACGTGTAAAGGTTCAGGGGGAGGAAGGTTATTCAAGGATACACCTTATTTGTGTGCAAATTCTAAACCGTGACTGTGGCTCTGGAGTCTGATTTCCTCCTTAAACAGATATTTAAAGCCAAAGGGTTACATTTTGTAATCACGCAGAAGCTTAAATCCAGTAATACCATTTGAAAACTTGATCAATGTGTAAGTAGAGTGTATAGTTTGATTCCTCGCCTCCTGTCATCACTTAGTTATGGAAACACGTCTAGAATTTAAAAGAGACAACAAAGTATGTGGCAAAATATTAAGAACCTGAATGACAGTGGCGTCTACCCGTTTTTGTGTTCACTAGGGTTTTGAATGTGTAATGATTCAGCAACCTTATCTCTGCAACCTTACAATATACATTTTACAGAAGGCTTATCACTGCTGCAAGTCAGGGATTGTAAACGACTTAGAAGTGCAACGTTTACTTTTTTCTTTCAGTTTCTCTTCCTGCAATGCAGCCTGCATGGAAAACAAGGCCTCCCCGAAAGCCCCTGGCTGGACGGCGTACCCACCAATCACAACGCTGCCATTGCAACGTTGTGATTGGCTATGGGGAGGGAGCCTAGCTGCCTGCTTCCTGTTCTTGCCGGAGACAGGAGAGCAGGTGCAGGAGCAGAAGACGCAGGTAAGTTTGATTTTTTTTTTTTAATTATTAAATGAAACCCCCTCCCTGTGCGACCCCCACACTGGCAAGTAATGCTGGCCGCGACTGAATTTATGTCTGCAGAACAGACACTACGTCTGTGAAAACCAAACCTGTTCATATTGCACAAGTGTCAAAGCACAAACGTGCTCTTATGTGCACACGGAATCAAGATTTTATTTGAGCGCACCTGACAGACACACACATGATTTTTGTAAATCCCGTGCAGTTCATGACAGGGCACTCCTACCGCATTAGAAAGTGTGGTATATGCTGAGGCCTGACGAACTTTAACAGGTGTGAAAAACCACCAGCATGTTCATATCTGCACACAAAAACCTCTTGTGAACAAGAGTGAAAACAAAACACCATGATACCACAACCATGCTGATATTACTCTTACCCATTCCAATGGCGCTGGTTTTCTCATGCTAAGGAGGATGGAAATATGAGCCAACAACATTCAACCCCCTGCCTTGCTGACTGTACATGGATCTGTGCAAAAGTTGACAGGCGCCTGAACCTGCTGGGCTATCCTAGTCTGAAGAGCTGAGGAAGTGCTGCAGCACTTGCCTAATGTTATGTTACAGAAAGTTTGCCCAGAGCTGCTGGAGAACCACATTAACTTGTGATTAACTTTTTCTTGTCGCCATAGGACAACACATACTGAACCACTTGCAAGAGCTTTTTGGTTGTAAAATTGGTGGCACATTGCAATTTCACTAGTGATGGGCCAGTTTGTGGGAGTGAGGATCGATTCAGGTATAATGAAGTAATGTTGATCAAATCCCCAACTGAGACATACTTGATACCCTCTTGAACAGTCTCTCGTACAACAAGGGCCTCTTTAATAGTGCTGGATATTGTAAAGGACCTACTCAATGAAACTGGCAGGGGACTCTCAATGTAAAGGTTAGGCGTGCCGATAGGGAGACATGCAGAAAAGATATTTGCTAAATATTGGAAATCTCTGAAGCGAGGTGGAAGCTTCTTACCGTGAACAAGTGTCATTGCAGCTGCCAACGGAATAGCAGTGGTCTCCGGGGTTAACAGGCGAGCAAGCAGAGAAGGGGCATGCAATGACGGGAGTGAGGTGGTTGGAGGGTCAGGCAAGCCACGAACTGGAATGCAGAATGTGACACTAATAACAAGCATTGGCATAGCCAATAGGTCTCGCCTTTGGGACCTTATAAGTGTTTAGCCATGCAACAGTTGATGTTGTTCCACCAAGAATATTGTGCTAGATAACTAAACACTTATAAGGTCCCAAAGGCGAGACCTATTGGCTATGCCAATGCTTGTTGTTCTAACTGTGACTTAATGTGCAGTGCTAAGTGTTCATGGATGGTCAAGCTGTCTTCATGGAGCATGTGGCACTTTTTCAACACGCAAAAACCTCTTTCTAGCCTTGCCAAATCATTGCACCACAGCGTAAACCTTTTGTTCCTGTTAGTTACAGTGATGCACGCGCGCAAACACACACACACGCATGGACGCACACATACACGCTGCATTTGAAGATAATGCTAGAGGATACACTGCAGGTCAGTACAACGAGATGCAGGCACTATATACTACCATATAACAAACAGTCTTTGGGCTGGGGCCATAACAACGAGTGGTAAATAGAATTTTACCACAATTTCGAGGACTAAATATCGAACAAAAAATATCTACAGGTAAGTATAGGTTTACTGGACTTTAAACTCCACATGTATCTTGACAACATGTTGATCTTCAACGTACGCAAAAAGAATAGTAAATCTGTACCTAGCTATATACATTCACCTCCTTCATATTTTTGTCTTCGGTGTTAAGCTCTCTATATTGTGGTCAAAAGAGATCTAAATGCCACAGTATAAGCATGTTGTACTTGTAAAGCCGGAAATATTACATTTAAAAAACAGTCCTAAATAATTTGCAGAGGATTGGAAACAAACAAAACATGCCATAGCTTTTTAAAGTGGAAATAGCACAAGATAAGCACATTCTGATCATTAGACGAAAACGGGCAGCGAAAAGCCACAAAACAAGATAAGCAAACGTGAAAAAAATATGGCCCGGTCAGCTCTTTCCAAGCACTCGTGCTGGTGGCGGCATCTACCGTGCGGGAGCGAGCAGAGGCGCGCACGGGCACGCTAATTGGAAATACAAGGCCCCTACGTGCCCCTGTTCGCTCCCGCAAGGTGGATGCCGCCACAAGAATGAGTGCTTGAAAAGAGCTGATCGATTCCAAAAGGTCATCTCTTAGAGCAACGCATGCACGCTGCCTAGGCGAGATCTAAAAATGAAAGTACCCTTACAAGTGCGCTGCGGAGGGAGGTGGACAGAAAATGAGTGCGAAAGGCAGGGGGAGGTATGAGCCGGAACAGGCTGCATGACCACGGGGAGGAGAGAGACAACCTGCAAATGCACTGAAGTTCTTCTTGGTAAAATGGAGATAAAAACAAGCATTGGCATAGCAAATAGGTCTCACCTTTTGGGCTGTGTAAGTGTTTAGCCATGCACCACATTAGCTTGGGTGCAGTGCCGCCAGGGATTGAAGAGCTACACGATTACTACAGACTGAGTGTGCAAAAAAATGTAAGCGTTTTCTGTCCAATTATTGTCCCTCTTCTTTTAATTTTGATAAATGGCAGGGCCAACTTATATTCTGTACAATGTGGGTAAGCCCCGAAGTACACCTATTGCTAGAAAGGACAGCTAATTGCTGTAAATGGGGTTTAAGGAGGCAGAGGATCTTACTGGAAATAAAAAGAGGACTAACAGAATGTAAATTGTGCCACTATATTATATTCATATAGCTGCCTTATTTGACATACAGTACATTGCTTCTTGAAGCTATAGTTATAGTTATCACAGTTCTTGAAAGTCATCTGGTACATGATGAAGTCACTAGTAATTTGATTATTGCGGGTGACTTCAACTGTAGTTTTGAACCCCCTGTATTCTGAAGATGGTAGGCTTAGCGAAGATGTGGATGTGTTATGGATGTGTTATGGGGCATCCCCCAACTAGACTTACAACCCATAAGAAAATGGTCAGATGCCGCCCTACAAATGAAGGGGCTCTGCCTGGAAAGCGGTTTGAGGGCAGCCAAGGGGAGGATGCAGTCTGACAGGCAGGGTGCAAATACCTTTGATAATGGTAGAAACAGCAGTCGTATAGACTACATTCTTATTAATGTGGAATTCTGGCCCTGGGTACTAGATAAGGAGATCCAGAGGAGGCCGGAAAGTGATCACAACCCCCTGGTTTAAACAAGCATTTACAATGCAACGGTTTCGCCTTTGGAAATGTTAAAGCTATTTGCAATGTAAATGACAATGGCAATTATTTATCTGTTTTCAAAACCAACACATAAATACAAATGTTGTCATTTACAATGCCAATAACTCAAACTTTTCCAAAGGCGAAACCGTTGCATTGTAAATGCTTGTTATTAATTGTTGGTACTAGCACCCAATTCAGTGTAACTCGCGGAATTAAAGAAATTGTATTTACCTCAGGGAAACTGGGATAATAATAATATTAAATTCAAGCTATTTTCTGCAGTTTAATTTGTGAAAGATGGGATTGCGCTCAAAGTTATTGTGTTTTATCTTTTTAATTTAGTATTGAAATATATAATCTGTCCTCTCTATTTAAGGGGGCATTGTGGACAAGGGTTTATTAAAATCTCTCTGACTCGAGCAAATGATTTTTTAGCAAAAATGGGTGTTGTATATTCAGCACTGGCTCCACAACTTAATATAGGCCTGGTGCAAAAATCCTTCTGTAATAATGACTGCGGCGCAAATAGCGGTTGCCCAATTCCGATCTATACAAGCAGTAGAAATTGGTGCAAACTGCTTTTGCTCCGAGTGTTCGGTTACTGTAACACCCCGCTCGGGGGTGGCGGTCTCCGGCGTCCCTTGGATCGGTCTCTGGCTGCAGCCCGAGGTACCTCTGCCACAGCGTGCACATGAGGATACAGTCTAGGCTAGTGGAGAGGGTGCTTCGCGCGCCTGTAACAGGTCGAGGGTCGTGCGCGGCCACGACTGGGATTCTAGCAGGTCAGTGCATGAGTGGTGTTTTATTTGTAATGGGTGATATCAGTGGAGTGGGTGCTTGTGTGTAGTGACTGGGTGTACGCGCCTGTGGGTTGCAGGGGTGCCCACCGTGCCCACAGCCGAGGATTCCACAGTGCAGAAGTTTGGTTTCTCCGGTTGAAGATGCCCATCTGGGTGTATTCCGAGTACCTCACACTCTGTATCTCACCTCACACATTGCATGGGGCACCTATCGCGCCCCAGCCCCCCTCCAGTGACCCACATCCACGCAGACCTGGGTAGCTGGGTTCGGGGTGCCCCAGTACCTCTCACTGAAGGGCGCAGTGCGCCTATCCCGGGGTGAATACCCGGATACTGACCGCAGGGTGATAACGCTGCCTGCCTCGCAGGGTGAAGCGCGGATTTATGAGCAGGCGGAGTCCACCCTTCGGGAGAGACGTCTCTCGCGAGCACGGCTTGGGAGCTCACCCTTTCTTCCTGGGTTCTGAGCTGCTGCAGCTTCACCGACTGGTCTTGTAGGGAAGGAAATCTAAAAACCCTCTCTGAGCCCCTCTTACCCTGCTACTCTGCTGGGACCTTTCAGACCCCTCCCACACACACCCAGAAGCAACCACATTCAGCCCCGCAGTCTATGGAGCTGCTCCACTCTGCCCTGGAGGGGAGGGGAGGGAGGGGCAGGCTCGGGCTGGCCCATAGGGCAACCAGGCAACGCCGGGTGAGCTGACCTGACAGATCCGAGTGTGGGCCTGTATTCTGGCAGTTTGTAGACCTGTTAATGCTCTGCTGGGTCAGCTCACTGTTCATTGATCTAATATGAAAACAAGCATTCCCTGCAGCAAGCTCACACTCATACCTTGCAAAACACGTTTACAAGTGTCTTTAAATGCTCAAAACTGACCAATGTGTAAACATGGGCCGCTTTTCATATATCTAAATCGCTAATGGAGCCACTTGTATTTTGATGCCTGGGCCTACTTTCTCTCCCATTCCGACACTGGCAGGGAAGGGATGTCTGTAGTGCAGTAGTTACTCCAGTCTGTGCTGCCGATGGTCTGGGTGGGAGGCATGTCTGTATCTACCCCACTCTGCCCTGCAGAGAGCCTGGGATGAGAGGTGGTGCCTGCGTCTGCCCCACTCTGCCCTGCAGAGAGCCTGGGATGAGAGGTGGTGCCTTCGTCTGCCCCACTCTGCCCTGCAGAGAGCCTAGGATGAGAGGTGGTGCCTGCGTCTACCCCACTCTGCCCTGCAGAGAGCCTGAGATGAGAGGTGGTGCCTTCGTCTGTCCCACTCTGCCCTGCAGAGAGCCTGGGATGAGAGGTGGTGCCTTCGTCTGCCCCACTCTGCCCTGCAGAGAGCCTGAGATGAGAGGTGGTGCCTTCGTCTGTCCCACTCTGCCCTGCGGAGGGCCTGGGATGAGAGGTGGTGCCTGCGTCTGCCCCACTCTACCCTGCAAAGGATCTGGGGTGGAAGAGAGTGTCTTTATCTGCCAGTTTGCCCTGCAGAGGGCCTGGAGTGGGAAGCAGTGCCTATATGTATATACTAATACATACATCATTCGGCCCTGCTTGAGGGCCGTGGGAGCAGGAAGTGCCCATATCTAATCCCCTCTGCCATGAGGGTGGCAGAAAGTAGTTACAGTTACTCCGCTCTACCCTGTCGAGAATTGGGTGGCAGAATAAGCCTTCTCTACCACAGTCTGCCCTGCCGAGGATCAGAGTTGGTGGGGGGACCTATGCCTACTCCACACTGCCCTGTTGAGGGTCTGGGTGGCAGAAGGTGCCAACATATATACCCCATTCTGCCCCGGCGCCTCTGTCACCTCATCTTGTCCGCTGGGGGACTGCCGATATTTACATCCTGCCCCGCCAGGGGTCCGGAGGGGGCCTAGTCCTACAGCCACGTCACGGCGACCTGCGACGGTCCCCGGTGGGGAGTGGTGTCCCGCGGTCGCTTCCTGCGTCTGCCAGCGGTGTACAGCATCTCATCAGGACCCCCACAGACCCTTGCAACGTTCATCACTTCCGCCTGGAGCCCTTAGAGGAGCCGCCGTCGCTGCTGTCTCAGCTTGATGGAACTGAAATTACGCCAAACTACCCGATATACCAAACACATGTGCACAACACACAACAATCCCGCTTAAAAGGGGTAGAGAGGAGTCATTCAGATAAACTAATGCGAACACTCACCAGCCTCTCCCAGGTCAAGAGCTCCGTCCCTCACGTCTGAGGTGTGACTTTCTTCCCCCCGGGCTGCGGGGGCGGGCACTTCCGGCCGGCCGCGCTGGGATTGGCCGGCCGGCCAACCACTTCCGGGTCGCTGCGGGCAGCGCAGCGGCCCTTCTCCTTAGGTAGGCAGGCGGGGGCTGATTTTTACGGGCAAATGCCGGGTGGGCACCGGCTCTAGATCACCATCAATCGGGGCGGGAGTGGACACGGACGGCGGGAGGGGGCGGGAGTGGACACGGACGGCGGGAGGGGGCGGGAGTGGACACGGACGGCGGGAGGGGGCGGGAGTGGACACGGACGGCGGGAGGGGGCGGGAGAGGACACGGACGGCGGGAGGGGGCGGGAGAGGACACGGACGGCGGGAAACGTGCACAGGACAGCGAGGGGACAGCGCATCAGTGAAAGGGGAGGGAACGGGAAAAAACGTAACTCCGCCCTGGGAAAAAATCTCGGGAACGCCCCCGAATCTGGTCCGGCCTTGACGGACAGATCTCTGTTCCAATGGCTAGCCTCCATTTATGGAGCTAGCCAATGGGACAGGGGGGCGTATTCCATTCTCCTTACTGGAAATCAAGAGATTTCTCTGGAGGCGGAGCTAAGAGCTCCGCCCTCCAGCGAAACCTAAAAATTAATGATAGAAGCTTTTGCAGTTTAAAACAGAGGGAAGGTGAATAGGTTACTGAAGCGGTCACCCTCACCAATGATTTGAGAAGGGTTCGGTGGGCAAGGATTGCTAACAATGAAGGTGACCTCGCGCAGATGAGGGACATGGTCTTGGGGACTCTGTCTAAACTCTCCGACTGTAAGTCTCAGGAGGTGCTAAACGTCATCCTACCGGGTGTACATGAAGATCTTTTCAAGGGATTGAAAAAGTTCTTCATCAAAAATAGCTCCTGTAAAAAGAATAGACCATTGAAGCCAAGTATGTATTGTATTGTGGTATACTTATATAGCGCAAACCTGTCACCACCAAGGGCATCCTGGCGCTTCGACCCATGATCCAGCAAATTCAGCAGCCTAGCCTGTTCTAGGGAAGAGGTAGGTTTGGTAGGAAGTATGTGGTATAAGAATGCATGTAGGAAGGCCTACAAAGTCCTTGTGAAAGCCATCAGATCAAGGGCACAGGGTAATATTAAACAGTCCAGAGCCAACTATAAAGCAGCACAGAGACAGGCAAAGAGAGAATGGGACGAAGAACGATGGCAGAACCTGTTATCGGCATGACATGGGAGTAACATGACCCCATTTTGGCACTTAGTCAAATGGGGAAATAGTACGCAGTCACAGATACCAAGCAATCATGTTGTCCCAGAAAAGTGGGTGACGTATTTTGAAGCACAGTTCAAGTCTGCACATAGCAGTGAGGAGCCCTCCCAGCTTATTTTAACTAATGAACCACTGAATTTCACTAGCACCGAGGTTGAGTCCGTGTTAAAAATAGCCTGAGTGGTAGGGCACCGGGGCCCAACTGTATCCCTGCAGATCTATTTAGACAAGATGCAGACTTATGGGCTCCATACATAAAGTTTCTAGCAAATGGTATAGTAAATGGTGCCCCGCTCCCAGAAACCTGGTCTGGTGCTGAGATTTTGCCGATCTACAAGAAGGGGGACCGCTCTGAACCAGCGAATTATAGACCCATTAGTCTTATCGATGCAGTTCAGAAGATCGTAGCCAGACTAGTGCTTGAGCGAATTCAGGGTTGGATGACCGATACCGATATCTTAACACCACTACAGGCAGGGTTTAGGTCACACATAAGTGCTCTTCATCAGGCCTTTAGGTTTGTATTAATCTATTGGAAGGAGGTGGTCTTAGGTGGGGGTACGCTCTTTGCGGCATTTGTGGATTTAAAATCCGCTTTTGATCTTGTTCCTCAAATGAAACTGTGGAAGGCATTACTGACAATGGGGATGACCCAGGCCTGGTGGCTATTTTGACTAAATTTCACGAATCGACCTATGCGCAGGTTCGTTGGGGCAAACCGGTAGAGACCACAGAAAGGTTTATGGTGTCCAAAGGGGTTCGACAGGGGTGTATGCTGGCCCCTACTTTGTTTTCTTTGTTTATAAACGGGGTAGTCCAGTACTTTGCTAACCACCCTACTGATGCACCAATGTTAGCTGGCAAGAAAGTACCATTGCTCATGTTCGCGGACGACACCCTTCTTATATCCAAGACAAGAAAGGGGCTGCAGGCGGCACTGTCTCGCTTTGAGGTGTTTTGACGCGAACATGAGCTAGTGGTCAACGTAGGGAAGACAAAGTTCATGGTGCTCCATAAATCTAAGAACATTAAAGCTAGAGTATATATGGATGGCGTCTTATTGGAGCAAACTGACGTGTTTACCTACTTAGGTGTTACATTTAGTGGTAAACTAAGTTGGAAGCCCCAAATCGAAATGCTGGCGCTAAAACATGCACAGCTAGCCGGAGCCCTGATTAAGGAACACAGGCTTTCCCAAACCAAGCCTATTGCCCCTATATTAACGATATATACAACAAAAATAAGCCCAGCCATATTATATGGCGCAGAAATATGGGGTTTGGGGAATTTATCTCCACTTACTATAGCCCCAAAAAAGTTTGTGAGATCGATAGTTGGTCTCCCGCAATCTTCTCCTCTACTACCCCTGTTTCTTGACCTGGGCTGTCACACCATCGCCGACGTAGCACGTTATAGACCGTTGGCATCTTTGGATTACACCGGAACTCGCCCTGTACGCCAAGGCCTTAATGGAAGTGAGGAGGTTGAGCCGATCATTTAAGATCCCATGGCTGAATACCATCAGATCCTTGTTGACTGACATGGGGATGAGTAATCTATGGGAACATCCTGAGGTTGCAGAATTTCCATCAAACAAGATCTATAGAGCAGCATACTGGGATATGGTCAGAGCCAGGAGATACTCTTCCCACATAAGCCAGTCACTGTCGATGGGTTTCCTCGATATTAAGGACAAACCCGTTTTGGAAGATTACTGGGATCTTATCACTATGCCACATGATCGTAAGCTCTACCACCAGTTCAGAATAGGCACGCTCCCATTAAGATGTTTTACAAGTAAATGGAATTCCACTAGTTGTGACAAGTGTATATTTTGTCAAGATCATAGTGAGAACATAGATCATTTTTATTTGCATGCCCTGCTTACCATCTGCCTAGGACAAAATGGCTTAAACCAGCATGCATGGCCATGAACACAAGATCGGCGATGTTTGTAAGAAGAATTTTAAAGTCAGACACTTCTACCCTTACTGTGATCGGAGTGACAACGTTTTTGAGCTGGGCATGGGCCATACGTAATAAAAAAGGGGGGGCACAGTAGTATTTAGAGTAAAAATGGGCCCTACTATGAAGGAGCAAGAGTCATGACTTGTACTACCCTGTTATTGTGTGGTAGATAACTTGTTTCCTTTTAAAAGCAATCTTGCTGAAATTAAGATCGCAAGTTGGTTTTCATATCAAATATGTTTTAAAATGTATATATATGTATTTATTAACTTATGATGATGTGGAGTAGTATTGTAGATTAATATTCTTATCTATATGATGTATTTTAAGTGAAGGAGTGCTTGTTTTAACCATGGATGATTTTGTCTTTGATGATGAATAATCGCAATAAAGACTTATTGAATTGAATTGTTATAGTTGAAGTATAGTTAGGTAAACAGAAGTCCTGAAGATTAACCAGATATCCACTCATTCCAGAAAATATTTCACAAGCTATTGCTAAACTGCCAGAAATCTCAGAACCAAGGGCATGGACAAGTGACAATCCAGTCAAAACTACAAGCACTGTTTGTGGATAATTGAAGATACATTTATCTTTCTCAGTCAACATCCCTTAACCACATGAGCGCTAGCGAAATTCTGCCCCTGTGCTTGTTTTTTAAAAAACCCATTATTCATGACGAGCTGGGCTCGTCATGAGCGTGCGAGGAGGCTACCTCATGACGAGCCCAGCTCGTCATGAGCGTCGAAGGGGTTAAAAACAAATCTTGCAAATCATCAGATTGCTGCACAATGCTAGGTGCAAATGCTCGTCTTGCATGGATGTGCTGTCATCTATTGTCCATGTTTAAACTACAGGTACTTTCCATATAAGAAGTAGAGGTCTTCTTAATAAGGAGGGCTAATAACACAAAAATAGATCAATGGATGACAACTCAATTTTTAAAAGTCTTAAAACTTTCCACATGTGAAATCTCTTTCTTCTCATATGGTAATTTTTTTTTTTCAATCTTAGTCCTTTTTACCATCAAGGATTTTGGAAAGTTGAATATAACCATGTTATTACCTTATTTACATTCCTATAACAATTGCATGCAATAACTCAATACCTAAAAATAAAGAAAATATTGATAGCATACTAAATGTCTATTTTAGTGCCTTGTGTTTACAAGTTACTCAGTAGACCACGTTGAATGGAAGTCTTAGAAACATGCAGTAAAATGAGTGAAAAATTGGAAGACAAAGACATTTATATTAAGGCTGCTTGTCACAAAGACCAGTGATTGTGCACTGCCGTAGTTCGTGAATTATGATAGTCAGCGGGTATAGGTTTCTCATTGCTAGTCCTAAAGCTAGTGTGAAGAGTTGTCCACATATTTTTGCCTCCAATGGTGGCTGAGGTACAAACCTTCAGATCAACATGGCTTTAGTAATTAGGAAGCAGAGTGCAAATAATTATGGTATTGTAAAAGGAGATGGTTTTTTTTTTAGTTGTGGAGGAGGGATTCTTGGGAAAACGTTTCTGGACCGTGTTTGGTGGGTACTTAAAAGGACTCATGAGCCCAATTTATGGCAGAACCTGAGTTAGATGTGTAGATTGGCTAGATAAGGCAATCCCGAATATATCTGTTTTCAATACATTATTAGAGAGTTTTTTGTCATCTATCCCTGACTCCAACATGGTTCTAAAATATCTTGCTGCTGTTGGCAATCCATGTACTTACATTACAAGCAGTGTTATGTTACAGAACTATTGCTTTTACAGGGCACAACATTGAGTTGATTGCTTATTTCAAAATAACACTTCTAGAAATGTACATTTTTCATGCATTATGAAAAGATTTTGGCAAACTGTTGGTGATAGCCAAGTAAAGTTTGATGACTGCATTAATTTAACTAAAATGTCATTCGTCCAGGGCATCACTCATGTAAATATCTTTCCTTTGTGTGAAATATCAGCATATTGGTCTGAAGTTCCGAGTTAGTGGTATTAATTAGGGGGTATCGAGTGGGGTGCTGAGGGAAGGATAGAAGTTATAACGGTATCTGTAATTTGAATGGTATCTGTAATTCGACCGACAGCCCACTTGATTGTAAATGCATATGTGTGAACATTTAAATAGCTTAACCATAAGACCCAAGTTGTCTCTTTGCAATTCAACTTTGACCAAAAATTTCGAATGAGCAGCTTTATGTACATATACACAGAGACTAAACAACCATGTCACCAGAGAAGCCAGCCACTGTATGGGGATGGAAATGTGAGTTTTTGGTGAGCAGAGTGATGTCCGTGTGGACATGGATACTGAACTCTGAGGTCCTTCTGTATGCCTGCAGTGTTAAAGACCCGGAGAGTCAACTCCGGGCTCTCTCGATATGCCAATCACTGCATGTGCAGAGTGATTGTACTCCCAGCTCACCCCAAATGCACGTCATTGAATTGTGTAGACACAGACTGATTTCCCAGCTCGCTGGATATCACGTCACAGGGTGTCTATGGAGGTTGGTGTCCCAGGTTACGTAATATGCTGCTCACTGCGTGTATATGGAGATGATAGCTCAACTCTCATAGATATGCCGGTCACCTTGTGTGTATAGTGACTGAACTCTCAGCCCGCTAGATAGATATTAGGCAGATAGACATAGGGAGAGGATGTGGTCTCACGGCTGGACTGCCGACTTTGGTGCTGGGAAACCACGGTTCGAGCCTCTGGGTGGACTCCACATCCTGCGATTCTGAACAAATCACTTAATCTCCCTGTGCCTACCAAAACAAAACAAAATGAATTTATCATTGTGTAACGTAACTGGTGCTCATGTAAAGCACTCCAATACCTTCAGGTCGAGTTTGCACTATATAAATCTGCAAAAAAATATATATATATTCCGCTCATCTCTTGTCTATGGAGACTGATTTCTCAGCTCACTTACAAATGCCGGTCACAGCGTGTCTATGCAGACTGATCTCTCTGTTCACTGTGTGTCTATGGACAATACTGTATAAAAACACAGTTTTCCTAGTGAATAAAAAAGATTCAAGAACTTCTGGAATGAATTCCGGATATGCTGCAGTGAATTACGAGGGGGCAATTTATGCAGACCCAGGGTTTTTCTCTCTGTCTAATGTGACTTATTCTAATGTCTATAATAGTACGGATGATGTGGCTCTTGGAATGGTACTGCTTTTTGGTGTTCCATGTAAATACGCTAAACCTAGAACAAGATGGGTGAAAAGGACACTAACAAAAGAATTCGGTGGAGGAGTAACCGACTTGGAAGTGAACTGCTATAATAATGGTATCACACTTGAATACTTCCTCTCCTCCATCTTTACATTGGGTTGTACTGCTATGGCCAGGGGTGAGAAAGCTAGAGAATATTTTGTATGTAAGTTGCAGATTCTATCTAATACTACAGTGGCGGCCTTGACAGATATAACAACTCAGTTGGAAACTATATAGGTGTATTCGGAACAGACTAGATATACAGTGGATTTTATCTTGGCAGAGAGTGGTGGAGTATGCGCAGTAATTGGCTACCAGTGTGTTGATGGTATAGAAAATATGGAAAAGAATATAACACAACACATTATGGACATTTTTGTTAACGTAAAGGGGATGGATAGCGGAAATTGGAGGTGGTCTCTTTTCGGTAATTGGGGTTGGATCCTTAAGGAAATAGTTTATCTTATAGCAGTACTGATATCATGCCAGTAATAACAGTCAAGCTGCTGGGCTGACTAAGCGCAGGGACTCCGATTGTGAGGCTAGCAATTAGAAGACAGCACTCATTCGACAGAGCCTAGGTAATAATAAAATACTATCATCCAAACAGGGTCCATTGAGAGCAGAGAAGGGCTTGGGGGGGGAGGTGAGAGAACAGTGGATAGCTTAGAAGAAATAATCCAGCCCACTATAAATTTGCCTCCAGCCTCATCTCCCTATGTGGTCATCTTAACAGGGGTACCAGCACTCAAAAGGGGCCAGCGAGAGAAACATTTGGATCTCAGGAAAAAAGTCTGTTTTGGATGGCAAGGTACACACAGTTCCCTTAGACAAGCAATGGAGGGTGCTGGGGGAACCAATGGGTTATCAGCAGGGCTGAGGAAAAGAAAGATGCTGAGGAAACATACAAAACACGCCGCTGCTAATTGTGTGTTGGACAGGATTAATGACCTGATACAGGACTGTGAAGACATTTTGGTCGAGGAGCCCACCGATCCTCCGAGTGAGCATCCGAATGCGAACCTCGCTGCTCTCCCTAAGAAAGAGGTTATCCCAGCAATCTTTAACAAAGCGACCCGGAAAAAAGGGATGACTGTGTATCTAAGTCAGGTGGAAGCTGCCCCTTCTGACTTCGATCCTCTAGGTGTGTCTGAAATAAATATGATGTCGAGCTAGATGGGCCCCTCTGTCCCATGTTCGAATAGATATGCTGTCCTCGCTACGCCTGGTGATTACCCCCTACAGCCAATACTAGTATCCCCTCCGTCTGGGCCCACAAAGCTGTTTGAAACTTGTTCATGTAATCATTCTAACAGTGAACTGGCGGTAGTTATTATGGCACTCAAAGCAGAGATTGAACAGATGAAAAGCTCGATTATAGAGCTCACTGCATCGGTTAACTCTATCTCTCAAAATAATAGCCAAATTCGAATAACTCCCCACCCTACATAGAGCAGCTCATACAATCAGGAGGGGCCAAAAATGTTGCTCTTGGAGGGAGGGGGGGGGGGGTTTGAAGGAGACACTTATTGGGAAAGGAAGTTTACAACAACATATCCCCAATATACACAATACCATTTACGAGAGTTACCATAGACCAACCTCCCTAGCAAACAAACAAGCCATATTAGATAAGCAACCCAGAATTCTGACGTCCGACCCACCTTGTCCCTTAAAAACATCAGAGTTAAGAAATGCTAGGGACCAGAACATGCCTCCAAACATAATTTTTATGGTAAACGTCCCTAAACGTACGGAGGTAAGGGAATTTGAAAGTGGTGAATCATTAATCAATAAATCTATTCATTGGATTCGCCACGTTCATGGGTGTCGCTCTATTATTAGGGAGTTATGTAAATGCTGGGGTTTTGTCCAACAGAGCCAGGCAGGACATATAGATACAAGTAATACACAATTGCCTGGTCTCGAATTAAATGCTGTCTTTTAATTATCAGCAAAATATGAGCCTGAAATCAATTACACAGCTCATGTGTTGTTTCGCTTATTTTACACAAATTTCATATAAGACATTACTTCATTTCTTATACGAGGTTTTAACACATTCTAACTTAAATTGTAAACACATTGTGCTGAACAAATCATAGTTCAAAACAATTTCATACATATGAATAAATCATTACAGTTCAATCTATTATAAAGTAAACATCATATTAGAGGTACACCAGACTCAGTTATGCTTCAGTCCTGTCAGTAATTATTTCAAAGTGTCTTTAAGGACTGATTATCGCCATAGGGCTTATTTCAAACTAATGTGCCCGGATCGGACACCCTTTTTGTTTTCTGCCTTTGGCGAATGGAGCGACGAATCTGCTCGGAAAAGCCGACGCGTTTCCAAACCCAGTCCAATTGTTCGGGTTTTTCCTCAGGGCAAACCTGGGTACCTTATTAATCCAGCGCCGCTTTAGCGTGTTCAATCTGGATATGAAATCGTTTCGTAACTTGTGGTAGTGGATGCAGTGAGCTCGTACTGTGGACCAATCCTGCGTTGAAAGACGGTCTTGGGGAACCACCCGTTTGTGTATGCCGTAGTTATATCAAATTGCTGTCTTTTGGCGAGACTTCGTTAAAGAGTTACTCTGCCGCCTTCAGTGTTTTTAGCTTTTATCTTTTGGTTAGACTCGGAGTTGCTCGCTACCGCTGGTTAACGTTCAGCCATGTCTTTGCTGTGTGTCTGTTCATGCCACGCCTTCTAGGTCAACTAGGTCAACTAGCATACTAAATGTCTATTTTAGTGCCTTGTGTTTACAAGTTACTCAGTAGACCACGTCAACTAGAAGGCGTGGCACGAACAGACACACAGCAGAGACATGGCTGAACGTTAACCAGCGGTAGCGAGCAACTCCGAGTCTAACCAAAAGATAAAAGCTAAAAACACTGAAGGCGGCAGAGTAACTCTTTAACGAAGTCTCGCCAAAAGACAGCAATTTGATATAACTACGGCATACACAAACGGGTGGTTCCCCAAGACCGTCTTTCAACGCAGGATTGGTCCACAGTACGAGCTCACTGCATCCACTACCACAAGTTACGAAACGATTTCATATCCAGATTGAACACGCTAAAGCGCCGCTGGATTAATAAGGTACCCAGGTTTGCCCTGAGGAAAAACCCGAACAATTGGACCGGGTTTGGAAACGCGTCGGCTTTTCCGAGCAGATTCGTCGCTCCATTCGCCAAAGGCAGAAAACAAAAAGGGTGTCCGATCCGGGCACATTAGTTTGAAATAAGCCCTATGGCGATAATCAGTCCTTAAAGACACTTTGAAATAATTACTGACAGGACTGAAGCATAACTGAGTCTGGTGTACCTCTAATATGATGTTTACTTTATAATAGATTGAACTGTAATGATTTATTCATATGTATGAAATTGTTTTGAACTATGATTTGTTCAGCACAATGTGTTTACAATTTAAGTTAGATTGTGTTAAAACCTCGTATAAGAAATGAAGTAATGTCATATGAAATTTGTGTAAAATAAGTGAAACAACACATGAGCTGTGTAATTGATTTCAGGCTCATATTTTGCTGATAATTAAAAGATAGCATTTAATCGAGACCAGGCAATTGTGTATTACTTCTATTATTAGGGAGGACATAATTAGAGCAAGAAGATGCACTGTGCCCAATTCCACACTGGATAATATTGAACTGACCGTGGCTAATCCCATGTTGGCGGAAAACCTCATAGCATTAGAGTTCCGAACACCTTCTCCTGACTCTTCCCTCATACAGTTAAGGTGTTTTCCTGTTATAAATACACGGGATAGGAGGAGGGACCCCGTTTTGGTGGCAAATGGGATTGAGTCAAGCCTCGATGTAAACGATTGACTTCATCAAGAACTCTCAAAAGCAGGGAATAGGAGCAGTCATTCCATCTGTAGTAGCTCTTCTGTATTGACTAAGTCTGTGTCATCCCCAGTACATTTTGATATTATCCCACCAGTAAGTGCTTTTCAAAAGGAAATAGTAAGTTCAACCCTAAAAGATCAATCTCATTTAAAAATCCTCTCCTGGAATAGAGCAGGGCTAAAGAAAAACTGCTACTGCCCCAGTGGAACGAGTATGTGGAAGCATTCGACATATGCCTATTCCAGGAGACTTGGAGCGTAATACCTTTACATAAATCTGGTTACAACACTTTCTATGCTCCGGCAGTGTCTATAGGTAAGGGGCGGCCTTCAGGAGGATTGGTCGCATGGATTAAATTAGACCTGAGCTGGACGATTTCCCTACATAACACCTCATCTTCCGATATTATGTGGTTAACAATAAAGGACACGAAGAGAAGAGAAATATTAGAGCTCTTTAATGTTTATATTAGAGGGACAGTGAATGGCAAGACCTCGCCCATCCTAGCACAGCTGGAAGAAGAACTAAGCAATTGCCTCCCTCTCTCCAAAGTCATTGTGGCTGGCGATTTTAACTGTACATATGAGCCACTAAGTAGTAAAGACTTTCTAGGGATTATGGAGGAGGATAGAAATTGGGCAGTGCCACCTTTATCCTTGCCTCTTATAAAGAAAAGGACCCAGATTGTAATCCAAGTAAATGCTCTAACAATAGAGTATGGTCTTAGAGCTGCAAATGGTAGAACTCCATCAGACATCCAGGGGTCTAACACTTTAACAAACTTACATGTCCTTCCCAGATCGATTATATTTTGGTGGACTTGCATCTTTGGGCCGATGTTATAGATATGGAAGTGGGCCAAACCGTTGATAGAGACCACAATCCGTTAATGCTTAAAATTAAGAACCTGTGGTCCCCATCTATAACAATCAATCAATCAAATCAATGAAGGCGGTCGCTAACTGGATGGAAGAAAGCCGGCTCAAACTCAACACAGACATGACAGAGATCCTTATCCTCGGACCCAACCCCTCAGCCTGGGACGACTCCTGGTGGCCCACCTCCCTGGGCACCGCCCCTACACCTACCAACGACGCACGCAACCTGGGAGTCATCCTCGACTCGAAACTCTCCATGACCAACCAGATCAACGCTGTCTCCTCAACCTGCTTCTACACCCTCCGCATGCTCCGCAAGATCTACAGATGGATCCCTACCGACACACGAAAGACCATCACACACGCCCTCATCAGCAGCAGGCTTGACTATAGCAACGCACTCTACGCCGGAGCCCCTGCCAAACTCCTCAGTAGACTCCAAAGAATCCAGAACGCCTCGGCACGCCTAATCCTCGACATCCCCCGCCGAGACCACATCACCCCACACCTGAGAAACCTACACTGGTTCCCCGTCGACAAAAGAATCATCTTCAAGCTCCTCACGCACACAAGGCCCTTCACAGCACCGGCCCGGCATACCTCAACAACCGACTGTCATTCTACGCACCCAACAGGAGACTCGCTCCGCCGACCTCTCCCTGGCCGCCGTCCCACGCATCCACAGGACCACCTCCGGAGCAGGTCCTTCTCCTACCGCGCTGCCAAGACATGGAACTCCCTCCCTCTCCACCTTCGGCAGACGGAAGACCCTCAGACCTTCAGGAGACTACTCAAGACCTGGCTCTTCGACCACTAGCTGCAGCCCCCCCCCCCCCAGCGCCTTGGAACCCTTACGGGTATGTAGAGCGCTTTATAAATGCTTGATTGATAGTACATCACTCATGACATGGTCAGTGACATCACTGATGACATAACTGATGACATCTCAAATGACATCACTGATAACATCACTGATGACATCATCCATGTGATAATCTGATGCACCTCCTCACACCCTAATAAAAGCTTTTATACACCCACTCTAAAATACAGACTACCAATATCGAAACCATAAATAGACCAATAGCAGTTAGTACATACCCGCTCAGTGATTCCTAGGTCTACACACACCCATCCACTCATTCAGCCATACAGTAACTCATACACACAGTCACTCATCAATACAGCACTATCATATGCACTCATACACCTATACATACACTCACACACCGCCACTCATCCATAGACTTAGTCACACACCTACTCCGTCATGCAAAGAATCAATCACACCCATTTACTCACCTGTACAGTTATACACAGACCACCTCACTTATTTATACAAATACTAACACATACTTACTCTCTTATAAAATTACTGATACAAGCACACACTCATCCATACAGCCATTCTCACAATCACTCACTGTCATGTATAGTCATTTATATACTCCAACACTCACAAATACTGCCTTTCACATATGTAGTTACTCACACATATACCACTGAGACATCCATTCACTCACCAACACACCCATACACACTCACCCACCCATACAGCCCTTCACAGATGCACTCGAACCCATACACCCAGTGAATCACCCACTCACATTTCTATGCACAGTCACCCAATCCACCACCCACACACACAATGAGGCACCCATACAGATACTCAGACAACAAATCAATAACACATATAGACAGTCATGTAGCTACTCACCAACCCATGCAGCCACTTATACACCAACTGACAGACTGATACAGACATTTACACAGTTTACTCACTAACCATGCATTCAGTAAGATACGCTTAATCAGTCACTTCTACAATCAGTCACGCACCTACTAAATCATCCATTCAGACACTGATACACCCACTCATTCTTCAATACACCTTGGCATATATATATATATATTATACATATTTAAACTTTACAGAAGCACACATTCACTGGATGATGTCATCAGTGATGTCATTTGAGATGTCGTCAGTGATGTCACTGACCATGTCATGAGTGATGTAATATGTGACGTCATCAGCAGTGTATTGCGGGGGCGCAAGTTATAGGTAGCTCTACTAACTATAACGGCCGAATTTCTCTGGTTTTGTACAAGTGAAAAGTCCAACTAACTATAATGTCCCTGAAACCTGTGTTTTTTTCAGTGAATTTCTAAGGTTTTTTAAATGCTAATTTCTAACTATAACGTGCCTGAAACCTATGTTTTTTTCAGTGAATATATATATATGCATAGAAACACATATGTATGGGGCATCCTGCCAGTTGCATACAGCTAGTAGCACGGACTGTACTGTCAAGCAGGCCTGACAAGCCATTATGTGCCCTGTGTTTTATTATTTACATGTATACTTTCCAAACATGGTTTGTTGCCACTATGCTAATATTTGACCCACGATGCAAGCATAATGTACGTAACTATTGTCCCAAATCATCAACATCAATCACAAAAATTCATAAAGCGCCTAGGAAAATGAAACCCTTTCACCATGGTAATAGTGTAGTGTGGTAATTCACTAACAACCTAAACCTGCTTCAGGAACATTTGGATTCAAAACCACAAAAAGCGAATACAACTGCAAAATAAAAGCAGGGAGTAAGCATCACTGAACCTGTGAAAAATGATTTGTTGGTACAAACTACTACTTTAAAAAACTGAAATGAAAGGCACAGCAAACAACCAGGTCTCCAGCTTACTCTCTCTCTGCACACCGATAACACTGAAGGGCAAGCAGGAGAAGGGAGTGTGGTGTGACTGATAGGGTGCTCGCAGTTTGCGCCTGCGCAGAAAACAGGCTCTCTCGTGCTGGTCTAGCTAAGTGTTCATTGCTCTTTGAGGCTGACTCTTTAGGCACAATCCACCGCACTGTGTATGAATATAGGAATGCACACCTATTAGTGGAATTTAACACAGTAGTTCAAAATATCCTAGCCGTGCCAAGGAACTTTTCTTCCTATATAAACCAGCCCTGCTGGGAGTCCAGAGTACTGTAGTGTGAAGTGATGTTTTTACAAGGGGAGCGACTCGAGTGAATGGAGGCTGGATGTGGTAAAACAGGCCCGGTTCTAGAGGGTGGGCCAGGCTCACCCAAACATGAGCCTGGCTCACCCAAACATGAGCCTGGCTCACCCAAACATGAGCCTGGCCCACCCAAACATGATCCTGACCCACCCAAACATTAGCCTTGGCCCTCGCAGTGACGGCATGAAGGCCAACAGAAAATTGCCACTTTAATTTAAAACGTTCCTTTGAACGTTGTTTTTCTTCCTGTTCTAGGAGTTGCGTGATTGGGCCTCGGCTCTTTCTCACAGGCACCCCAATCACGCATCTCCTTTTAGAAAGGTGGGCTGTGTCCCCGCCCACTCCTGTAAGTACAATTGGTTCATTTATTTGACACTGGTAACCTTTGCCTACTGTCCTGCTGTGTGAATATTTCCTTTTCTATTCAGCGATGGAGAAAAGAGGTTTGTTTATCCTGATTCACCTTTATGAGGAGGTAAGCGAAAATGTGGCTATTTGTTCTTTATTTTTAAAATTAGTGAAGGCCCATCAAGACACATACTTCTTGTATGCTTCATTTTAACAGTTGTTATCAATGTCATGGCCAACTCTGCCACCAATGCAAGACAACAATAAAAATGTCCAGAAAACTCTGGTGATTTATTATCCTGCTGGAGAGGAATCCTTTGTCTGTTGTTAGTTTTGAGATGCAGATCAACTGGATAGCTCAGTGGGCTACTGCCTTTGTCACACAGATCCTTGTGTTACTTGCAGTTCAGAAGTTACAGTCCTAACATAGGACAGTTAGAACTTCGCTTTTTTTTCTTTTTATGTTGGGATATAGTTAGAACTTCCCCGGTCTTTCATTATTCCAATGTTGTTAAAAAAGTGTGTTTTGGCAGCAATACATTTTTATCAGTAGAGCCAACCCCCAACCACTGAAGTACTTTTAAACCCTGAGTTTGTGCTTCTCCAGACCAAACCCTCTTAAAATATACTGCCCACCAGTATGGATGGAGTGTGATTCCTACACCTTGTAATCCTCATTGGCTTATGCAACATTCCCTATAGAATGATTTATATACTTCTATGATTCATTGTCTCTGAATAATGTGTGCGTGAGTCCGTACACTGATATAAGTAGTGCTATACAACAAAAGTAATGCATATGAGAGAGGGGCTACGGAGAGATGAGGGACACTGGTGGAGGGTGGCAGTGAGGGAATCTGAGGAGGAAGTCAATAGGGGGAGGGGCTATGGAGAGAAGAGGGGAACTGGTGGAGGGTGGCAGTGAGGGAATCCGAGGAGGAGGTCATGAGGGGAAGAGGCTACGGAAAGATGAAGGGCACTGTTGGAGGGTGGTGGTAAAGGTATTTATGGAGAAAGAGGTCATTGGTGGGGTGCCAAAAAAGACTTGCACCAGGCACCAGCGCTAAAGCCGTCCCTTTAATGGCCTTTAGGTGTTTATTTCTTTAATTAGCTGACGGGTCACTAGGGCAACTGTGGAACATATTTTAAAGTGTGTGCTAATTATATTTACTGCTATATTTAATGTTTTAAGTTTGAAGGTGATTTTACTAATGTTTGGTAGTGAGAATAATGAAAGTGGATCCAGATGGTGGCTGATGTGAGACTGGGGCCCAAAGTCAGCTGTGGGATAAGGTGCACTGGAGAGGTATGGTAGAAAAGTGGATATTCAAGCCTGGAAGGGAGTGCGCTGCAGAGTCAGGGGTCAGGTGGCGGTAGTAATTAAGAGGGATTTTCCCTGAAGGCTCACACAGGGAGCCTGAGTAGTGTCAATTGCCTCATACTCTCACATCAAAAACCTCCTATTCCTATCAAAAGGACATTACATGGAGAAAAAAACTTTTTGGGAGTGATAATGTTTAGAAAAAGATTTGGAAAAGTGTGCGTTTTAATGACCCAAAGGGAAGACGAAGGAGGGCCCTGAAGCAAGCATGGCTAGACATATAAGTATCAAATCAGCCCGCAGTGGCCCGCCCGAATGCACCCTTGGTCCACCCAAATAAAAATTCCTCGAACCGATCCTGTTGCAAAAGTTTTTTTAAACATATTAAGGTTTATCGGATAACATTATTACCTTGTAAATGTTGCACTCACTTAAACAATGATGCTATGAACAAAGAAGTGTCTGACAGTGTTTGGCAATCCACTGAAGGCCAAATGTCTAAACGAACAATCACCGCCGCCAAGCCCACTCTCAAAAGCAAAGACAGTCTCGATAGGGAGCAAAAGTATTTACAGAAGGCTCCCGTTTATGAGCGTCTCTCGCGAGCTGCATTCTGTGCGCTGCTAGGCGCGTGTCACAGCTGGAAGGGGCGGGGCCGGAGAAGGACACACCTGGAGTGCGACAACGCAAACTCCACTGTGTTGTCTAAGACTCAAAGTCAATTGATTAACAGACCACATTCTTCGGGGAAGGTCAGCTCAGTCCGGCTCTGTATACATCATTTCGGTGTTATTATTATTATTATTATTATTACATAAATAGACACATTTGTATCTATGCCTTGCAGTCTTCCTGCGGAACGAGGGGAAGGAAATTGAAGACAGATGGTGGAATCTGCAATTTCAGACCTACATATGAACTTAGCAGGTCCCAACCACAGCAAGGTATGCCACGGCCTGGCTGCCTACAGTGCCTAGAGACAGATAGATATGAGCGGTACCCTCTCCGGCAGAGAGGGCTAATCACAGACCATCGCCGCTGCCTGGCGAGTGGGTTGGCAATATTTTACATCGCAGGTAGGGCAAACTCAGGGACAGCGAAGCCCCTCCCCCATGCTGCTCATTTGACTAAGAGAGACTAATGAGGCACCGTAATGGCATTGGTTTCAGTCCCGCTCCAGCTCGGGCACCACGGCTGCCCAGCATATCTGCAAGCCATTCCACCGACATTTGTCGCTTGTGTTAGGGAAAGTCGCCCAGGCAGAAAAAAAGAGGCTGCGACACCCGAGAACAAAAGAACGAATTCTCGGTTATTGCTAAAGAAAATCAGTAGAAACCTCTTTGGGGGTAGAGGGCCGGCGGGGCTTCGGAAGAGCAAACTGCATTTTCATGCCCAAAAGCAAGGCTTACTGCGGCATTCAGCAAAGTTTGCAGATGCACATGTCCCTACGCGGTCCGCTGGAAGGACTCCCTGCTGCCCCCGTCCAATGCCTAGCGGTAACCTGCGCGCTGTCTCTTTAACGCGAGATATAATAAAACCCTCTCTGTTGACGCGGTTCCCAATCCCAGCCCCTGATGCCTCAGACCAGGGGGAGCGACAGACGGCAGGAGCTTACAGCACGGGCAGCAGGGCGTAGCTGCCAATAGCGCAGAAAGTGCAGTGGCACCGGGGACAATTGCACCCCAATCAAGACTGTCTCTTGCTACCCACCTAGGGACAGGGGCCCATTTACCCTCGCCAACGCCACTTCAGAGAGCCACTTACCGATCTTATCCTCGTCTCTTGAGAAGGGGAAGCAGCAGAGCTGGCCCATGGCACCTCGTCGCCTTCGGTCTCCTTCGTCCTTCCCCGCTGTGCCGCCGCCTCACGCTGAAGACAAGCCTGGGAGCTGCGAGGCAACAGCGAGAGACAGACATGCAGAGCAAGAGGCACAGCGAGCGAGGGAGAGCTCGGGCAAAAGGGGACGCGGCCAGGGGCTGTGGTGAGAGGAAGGCTCCACCCCCTGTCCTGACGCTTCCCATAATTGCTCCAAGAGTGACACTGGGGAGGGAACGAAATGCCCGATCAAGCCATATGCGCTTCGCGCTGCGAGCCAGTTTATCTTAAATAAACACCTCGGTCACGCAAATCCCTCGGACGACTGCACTTGCCCTACATAAGTGCCACCACGCGCAACAAATCCCTCTCTTCACAAGAACGCTCTAGAACAGAAATAAAACAAGTCACTAACATTATTCAGAAATCTGTGAGCCAGCTAGACTACTGGATTCACGCGCCATAAACCAAAGGCGCTTAGAAGAAGACGCTCTGGGACTAGTGTACATCAGATGAGCAGAACTGTAATCGATTGAAAGAAAAACACCAGGCACTACATTCTATTTATTGCATAGCCAGATATACAGTCTCAATTCATGCTTCAGCGAGTTCACCTAATGCATCAAGTCTGAAATTAAGTGAGCCATTAAATATTAAGTAATTCAAATGCCTACACTGTTAGTTTACATAACATAGCAGTTTCATACATTATTGATACTGCTTCCTTTTTGTCAGCTGGGAAACGATTACCTCTCCATTTATTAAATCTGCCGCCCTGAGGGTATCCTATATAACGAAAATCATGGCAGTGTAATTACAACTCAGACAACACAGCCTTCCCATAACATCGAACCCACTAAGTCAAATCAAATCAAAATAGTCTTTATTCGATATTTTTCAATCATAAAAGACATTTGCAATACAAATTCATCCCCCACCCCATAGATAAGATCCACATTTGATCAATCGTTACCACTATATCTAAAAAGAGCTTACTGGCTCATACATGATTACAAAAAATTTAAATATCACATTTAAAAAGTTAAAACAGTATTAAAAGAATAATTCATTCAGTGCTAGGTATGTCGATTTCTCAATACAATTTATAAAATCGGATAGCAGCATATAACAACTGGCCTTGGGATTATTCCAAACTCATTTTTCGGGCGCGAATTATCCCACTAAGTCAAGAAACCCTGTTAATTTTAATACAGAGTATACCTCAACAAACGCGTGCATGTACGCAGAATCACCACACAGACATTGTATAACCACGTCAAGAAACACCAAGAACGTATAATATACATTTTCAACACAACAAACGTGCATAAAGACAAATTGACACACACACAGAAAAACATAAAAGTCCAAAAAAACTACCCGGACATGATTTGTAGATCAGTCACTTACCAAATGCACAAAAAAATCACACAGGTGCAATACAGTAAACAGAAATGCAGACTGGGTAAGGAAACACAGACACCATAATTCCTTTGATTATGGGAGCACAGGTTGCTAAGTGAGGATATTCTTTTGTTGGTACAGAAAAGCTTTCTACATGGTAATGCACATGCGCCCCTACCCTGAGTGCCCAATTGTAACCATGTCTGGATCCCTAATGCTGATTTTAGTTGTTATAGGCAAACACAGATCATGCGTGTGTCGCATGACATAGGCCTGTCTCACGTCATGTCGGATGGGAGAGGGGCTTCCCAAAGGCAGATCCTTCCCATGGTGGGAGGTTACTGCCTTAGCTAGGAGTTAAGAAGCACAAGTGCGGTGGTGGCAGCATACCGTGTAGGGATCAGTGGGAGTGAATACGTCCTTTTTAGGTCACAGTCTTCTGGCAATGCTAAAGACATCTTCGGGAGTTTCAGAAAGCTGACCTGGGAATGCATTCCGCTTGTTGCTTTCCAGTGGCTTTGTGGTTTGTAACTCATGTTTTCTTGCTCTCCATTTGCTGGCTTTATTTGCTTTAGGCTGTCCAGGTTCAAGTTGTCCCTCCCAATGCCAATGCTGTGTTTACTGTATTCTTCCACAAACTAGTTTTCTGTAATAAACAGGCCTTTAACTCTTGTTAACCTGTCACTGAAGTGAGGCCTACTCGCTCGCTCACTTTAAAAGTCCCACTGCTTTGTGCTTAACTCACCCTTGGCCTACATCAGACTGGTGTAGAGTGCAGTGCAGAAGTGTTGTATCTGCGTGGGCTGTATACATGCCTGAGAACGGGTACAATACAGGGTTAATGCAGTACTGAGCAGTGCATGCATACATGTGTGCCAATGAATGGTACAATCCATGAAGGATGTAGAGCTGTGCAGTGTGTGCAATTTCAAGGCATGTGCTGGGTGTAAGTGTACCTCTGAGTGATAGAATACATGAAAGGGGCAGTGCGTGCATGTGAAATATATGTGCTGGATGTATACGTGCCTATGAGCAGTACAGTACATAAAATAAACAGTGCTGGGCAACAGTACATAAAATAAACAGTGCTGGGCAGGGTGTGTCTGTTAAATGCAAAGGCTGGATGTTTGTGTGTTGTGAGTGGTACAGTACATCAATCAATCAATCGGATATTTGTAAAGCGCACTACATACCCGTGAGGGTCTCAAGGCGCTAAGAGGGAGGGGGAGCTGCGCTACTGCGTGAAGAGCCAGGTCTTGAGGAGTCTTCTGAAGGCGAGTAGGTCTTCGGTCTGCCGAAGTTAGGAAGGTAAGGTGTTCCAGGTCTTGGTGGCGAGTAGGAGAAGGATCTACCGCCGGAGGTTGTTCGTTGGAGGCGGGGGACGGCGGCGAGGGCGAGGCTGGTGGAGCAGAGCTGGCGGGTGGGGGTGTGGAAGCTGAGTCTGCTGTTGAGGTAGGCTGGTCTGGCGCTGTGGAGTGCTTTGTGTGCGTGGGTGAGGAGTTTGAAGGTGATCCTCTTGTCGACGGGGAGCCAGTGTAGGTTTTTCAGGTGGGGGGTGAGGTGGCTGCGGCGAGGGACGTTGACGATCAGTCGGGCGGAGGCATTTTGGATGCGCTGTAGTCGTCGTAGGTGTTTGGCTGGGATTCCGGCGTAGAGTGCGTTGCCGTAGTCCAGTCTGCTGCTGACGAGGGCCTGTGTCACCGATCTTCTTGTTTCGGTCGGAATCCACTTGTAGATCCTGCAGAGCATGCGGAGGGTGTTGTAGCAGGAGGAGGAGACGGCGTTGACCTGTTTGGACATGAAGAGGGAGTAGTCGAGGATGAATCCTAGGTTGCGTGCGTGGTCGGTGGGTGTCGGTGCTGTTCCCAGAGTTGTCGGCCACCAGGAGTCGTCCCAGGCCTCGGGGTTGGGTCCGAGGATGAGGACCTCCATCTTGTCCGAGTTCAATTTCAAACGACTGCTCCTCATCCAGTCGGCGATGGCCTTCATTCCGTCGTGGATGTTGGTTTTGGCGGTGTGTGGGCCCTTGGTGAGGGAGAGGATGAGCTGAGTGTCGTCGGCGTAGGTGTTGAGGTTGTGGTGGCGGGCCATGTAGATGTTGAACAGCGTCGGGCTGAGGAAGGAACCCTGGGAGACGCCGCAGATGATGTTGGTGGCTTCGGATCGGAAAGGTGGGAGGCGGACGCTCTGGGATCTGCCGGAGAGGAAGGATGTGGTCCAGTCGAGGGCCTTCTCTTGGATACCGGCTTCTTGGAGGCGTGTTTTTAGAGTGTGATGGCAGACTGCGTCGAAGGCGGCTGATAGGTCCAGGAGGATGAGGGCTGATGTCTCTCCGTTGTCTAGTTGGCGCCTGATGTCTGTGGCAGCGATGAGGGCTGTTTCGGTGCTGTGGTTTAGTCTGAATCCGGATTGGGACGGGTCTAGGATGTTGTTGTCTTCGAGGTGGCGAGTCAGTTGTATGTTGACAATTTTCTCGATGACCTTCGCCGGGAGCAGGGAGATGGGCCTGAAGTTCTTGAGGTCGTTGGGGTCCGCCTTTGGCTTTTTGAGGAGGGCGTTGATTTCGGTGTGCTTCCAGCTTTGCGGGAATGTCGCTGTTTCAAAGGAGATGTTGATGACTTTCCGTAGTTGGGGTGCGATGGCTGTGTCTGCCTTGTTGAATATGTGGTGTGGGCACGGGTCTGTCGGAGAACCTGAGTGGATGGAGTTCATGACCTTGCGCGTCTCGTCGTCGCTGACGTTTGACCAGGAGGTCAGGCGGTTGGCGCTGTTGGTGTTCGGAGTAGGGGTGAAGTCTGGCGAGGTCGGGTTGGTCGTGGTGTTGAAGCTGTCGTGGATGTCAGCGATCTTGCGGTGGAAGAAGATGGCCAGGGGGTCGCAGAGTTCCTGTGAGGGCGGGATGTCGTTGGCGTTGGCGCTGGGGTTGGAGAGTTCTTTAACGATGTGGAAGAGCTCTTTGCTGTCGTGTGCGTTGTTTCCAGGCGGTCTTTGAAGGAGGACCTCTTGGCTGATCTGATGAGGTGGTGGTGTCTGCGGGTGGCGTCCTGTGGGCTGCGTGGTTGTCCGGTGTACGTTCGTGGAGCCATTTCTTCTCCAGTTTCCGGCATGTACGCTTGGAGGCCAGGAGCTCGCCGGTGAACCAGGTGGCTCTCTTGCTGGCATGGCTGTTGGGGGGTTTCTTCAGAGGGGCGAGGGTGTTGGCACAATCGTCGATCCACTGTCTGAGGTTGCGGGCTGCGGCGTCTGAATTGGTGGGGTCGATGGGTGGGTTCTGGGAGAGGGTGGTGTTCAGCTGGTCTTCGGTGACTTTGCTCCAGCAGCGGCGAGGCAGGTGTTGGGTGCGGTGGTGCGTGGTTGGTCTTTTGAAGGTGAAGTGGATGCAGCGGTGGTCGGTCCAGTGGGGTTCGGTGATGTGGTCAAAGGTGACGTGGGTGCTTGTGGAGAAGACGGCGTCTAGCGTGTGGCCGGCGGCGTGGGTGGGTGTCGTGACGAGTTGTCTGAGGCCGAGGTTGTCGATCAGCGTGGTGGAGTTGGCTTTGTTGTTGTTCTCGAGGTAGAAGTTTAGATCCCCGAGGAGGATGTAGTCCATGGAGGCGAGTGTGTGGGTGCAGGCAAGGTCGGCGATGGAGTCACTGAACTGGTCCCGGGGTCCGGGGCTCTGTAGACGAGCGTTCCTCTGAGGGTGGTGTTGCGGTTGGAAGCCACAGTAGTCTTGTGCAGTGCATGTATGCTGTATACATGCAGTGGGTGTAGGTGAGCCTGTGAATGGTAGACTACATAGAGAACCATGGGTTCCCTTTTAGGAGACCCAGACCTGTATGGTAAAACATGGAGAGGAGGTAAAAAGACCCCCCGGACAAGATTTGTGTATTGCTGGATTCCTTTAAGATGGGTGAGACACACACTGTGGAGAGGAAGACCAGGCTTCTCCTGTACACTTCAAAATGTGCTCTTTGATTTAGTGGGAGGTCACAAGGAAGGGGCCTGGGCATATCTCATTTATGCCCCAGTGGAAGATAATGCTGAGTCATACAAATAATGATTTCAATCCTTAATACAAATTCTCAGTGAAATAATCATAGGGGGCGATGTCAATTTTTTTATCAAACCCAAAGATTGACTCCTCAGTCATTTCCAAAAAACAATGAAACCCCCAAACTCTTAAAATTATTCAAAATTATAGCAAGACTTGGAGTTAACTGACCCCTGGAGGGAAGCATTTCTGACTAAAATAGCGTATACCTGCTTTTCGGGCAGATTCTGCACTTCTTCACTTATTGATGTTTTTCCTATAGCCACGGCCCTGAATTTTAGTAATCAGAGAATCCTCCCCAATGGATTCTCAGATCATGGCATGATAATTTTAGAGGTTGAGTTAGGCAAAGTTCTAGTTCAATCCAAGAGATGGGCTCTTAATAGGCAATACTTGCTGGAAGAAAGTTGGGTGCCACTCTGTAAAACAGAGATAAAGGAATTTCTCACAAGAAATCATGGGACGGCTCCTCCACATATTGTCTGGGATTTTTTAAGACATATATTCGTGGCCTGGCTATTGGTAAAGATGCTGAAAAATGGAAAAAAGAGAACGAAAAAAGCAAATCCTAGAGCAGAAGGTTCAGTGGTGATATGATACCTTTCTTAGAAGTCCTTCGGCTTTCAACCAACGGAAACTTGTCCAGGCTAAACAGGCTCTAATCGAAGCTTATTATTTAAAATGCGAAACCTCCAATCGTAACTATAGGCAAAAGGTATACAAAGAAAGTAATTTTACAAGGAGGTTTCTCTCATGGCTGGCTCAGGATCAGGCTGCAAGTAACCAGATCAGTATGTTGAAAAGCCCCGCTACTGGTACCCAAAGCGAAGACCCGGCTAACATAGGAGATATAATGTTGGAACACTACAGGCATATTTATGGTAAAAAACAAACTATTGCTAATGCGTCCCTGGAAATGTTCCTTCGGGAACAGACAATTCTGGTACTCTCCGAGACCGATAAAATTATTCTTTTGCACCTGAACAACCGCAAAGGTGCACCACAAATTACTTCAAAAACAATATTATTAAAGAGTCGCGGAAAGGTGATTTTTTTCTTGTTTTTCAAAAAGTCTTTATTTTCAATCATTAGCACCGTACAGCTGACGCGTTTCGTCCCAAGGGGACTTCTTCAGGGCTGTTAATAAAACACATTTACAATAAGATTCGTTTAAAAAAAGGAGTCCAATACACACAATGATTAACATCACATACAAAGTCTCAGTGTATAACCGAGGTATATATATAACACAGACGTTTAAAAAATAGATTTACATTTGAAAACCAACATATACAAACATGGACAACAGTAGATCTTATTTAACATTTAGTAAAAACATTGCTGAAAAGACAGCGGAAAAAGACAGCAGGTGAAAGGATTTCATAAGTCACTCGATGTACGTATTTCTAATATCTCCAATACTAAACTCAAAACATTATCGACTAGATGAATTAGGAAGCGGCGAATGGAAAGACAATTGAGGCTCCCATGGGATTGCCTATATTGAAGTTCTTTAGTGAAAAGAAGGGGGGAGGGGTAGAGGGGAAGAAAGAAGCAAGAAAAGGGATGGTGTATATGAGGCTAGGTACCTTGTTGAATGGAAGACAATGCTTCCAAGTAGGTCCTCAAAGTCGAGATTCTGTGTGGCGCCTTTCCCAATGTCAATGTCTTACTGAGAACATGATGAAAGCCTGAGCTAAATCTTCTATTCCAAAACAGTGGACTTCCAACTTTGGAAAAAATATACAATAAGATGGCAGTAAAGATAACATAAAATATATGGAGAAAGGCTGTATTAATAACCCTAAGTCATTTATATGGGGTCTAAACGTGTATGATAAATGATGCTATCAACCCCTAAAGAAGAACCAGAAGCAATTCATATTTGCAACTTACTTTCTATGTCTGGAAAATCTACGATGTAGATGATACGGACTTCGTGTGCTTGTAAATCTGCTCTGCCTCGTAGTGAAGATGTATCTATAAACCAACAAAATAATCTGTAAGATGAAATTCCCTAGAGTGAGTGTAAAACAGGATATAAGTTTCCCTATAGGGTTCACATAGGGAGAACCTTTTCTCTTTTATAAGGAAAAAAATTAAGGTTAATACAACAAGAATTAACCTTAAATTTTTTCCATAGAAAGTAAGTTGCAAATATGAATTGCTTCTGGTTCTTCGTTAGGGGTTGATAGCATCATTTATCATAGACGTTTAGACCCCATATAAATAACTTAGGGTTATTAATACAGCCTTTCTCCATATATTTTATGTTCTCTTTACTGCCATCTTATTGTATCTTTTTTCCAAAGTTGGAAGTCCACTGTTTTGGAATAGAAGATTTAGCTCAGGCTTTCATCATGTTCTCAGTAAGACATTGACATTGGGAAAGGCGCCACACAGAATCTCGACTTTGAGGACCTGCTTGGAAGCATTGTCTTCCATTCAACAAGGTACCTAGCCTCATATACACCATCCCTTTTCTTGCTTCTTTCTTCCCCTCTACCCTTCCCCCCTTCTTTTAACTAAAGAACTTCAATATAGGCAATCCCATGGGAGCCTCAATTGTCTTTCCATTCGCCGCTTCCTAATTCATCTAGTCGATAATGTTTTGAGTTTAGTATTGGAGATATTAGAAATACGTACATCAAGTGACTTATGAAATCCTTTCACCTGCTGTTTTTTTCCGGCTGTCTTTTCAGCAATGTTTTTACTAAATATTAAATAAGATCTACTGTTGTCCATGTTTGTATATGTTGGTTTTCAAATGTAGATCTATTTTTTAAACGTCTGTGTTATATATATACCTCGGTTATACACAGAGACTTTGTATGTGATGTTAATCATTGTGTGTATTGGACTCCTTTTTTTTAAACAAATCTTATTGTAAATATGTTTGTATTAACAGCCCTGAAGAAGTCCCCTTGGGACGAAACGCGTCGGCTGTACGGTGCTAACGATTGAAAATAAAGACTTTTAGAAAAACATCACCTTTCCGCGACTCTTTAATAATATTGTTTTTTGAAGTAATTTGTGGTGCACCTTTGCGGTTGTTCATTTGTATTTGATTCCCTAGGGAATAGGCACAGTAGCGGTGGGTGCCATACAGTGTGCACACATACCCCTAATGTAATTTGAGGGGAGTATTTATTTGTTTGGGGGAGAAAGGGGGTCAGGTGCTGCTAGTAGGAAGGGTCCATCGTTATGCTTCAGTTCTCATTATTATTTTGCACCCCTTCACTAAAGAAAGACAGGGTGATGTTATGAAAAAACTTCCCGATAGTAAAGCCTGTGGACCGGATGGTCTACTGGCGGAATTTTTAAAAACATTTTCAGAGGTTTTATCAGAATATTTTTTATTGATTGCCAACTCAATTCTAGAGGGAGGTCCAATACCAGTGTCATTCCGAAGAGGGAATGTAGTCACTTTTTAAAGAAGCATTGGCATAGCTAATAGGTCTCGCCTTTGGGACCTTATAAGTGTTTAGCTATGCAACAGTTGATGTTGTTGCACCAAGAATATTTTGCTGGATAACTAAACACTTATAAGGTCCCAAAGGCGAAACCTATTGGCTGTGCCAATGCATGTTTTTATTGGAGGCGAGGGGAGGAGAAGAGCTATCAAAAATCAAAAACAAACAACGCGATTCTATTAATTTTTTTTTAGATAAAGAGAAACATGCATTTCATAAGGAGAAACCAGCATTGGCAAAGCCAATACATCTGACTTCCATTTTGAGTCATAACTAAACATTGATAGAAAGCGTTCTTCAGAGAAAAAGCCTAACCATCGATAATTGTTGTCTGTGTACAGTTTATCTATGAGACAAGTAATTCGATCTGTGTTATTTTGAGATATATATTTGTTTTCTGTTGCAGTTTTATATAGTGTGAACTAAACCCTAAGGTATGGGGCGCTTTACATGAGCAGTAGCTGCATTACAGACGGACACAATAACTTTTTTAGACTCAGGGCGATTAATTGATTTGCGCATAATCACAGGGTGTTCCAGCCGCACACCAGACTTAAACCTCGTTCCCCAACTTCAAGATCGGCCGCTCTGGCCATTAAGCCAGATAATCGCTCGTGAACGTCAATGCACGCGGATAGGAGGTGGAATTTTGATACACCAAACAGCCAATCGCATTAGGTGTGAGAAAAATACTCCTCTGGGTGAAGCCGAGCACCCTGTATACATATTTTAAAGCACTGGGAACAATAAGTTTGCACATAGCTACGCTGTCAAGACAGACCCAAAAATATGCATTATGGAGGCGGAGAGTAACAACCACAGGCCTGCCTCGTCGCGTGAGCTCTTAGGTTTCCAGTTGATCACTTACAGGTGCAGTGGCTAATAAATCACTGGCCCTGTGCGGTTATCACCAGCCCGACTCCAGTTCTACCTGCCAGAGCCTCCTTGAATTTGCCATGCGGCATTCAGTTATCACCACGTTAATGTCCACGGGCAATTAAAGGTATCCAAAGGTTTCAGATAATTGGATGGCCTTAAACAGTGATTTAAAGCTTCACGAATTGGGCTGTGCAAAAACCGAGGGGAGAGGATAACACGGGGTCAGTGGGCGCAGCTTCTTTTACAAACAAGGGTCGGCAATTCTAGTTCAATAGCTATCAAAGAGGCGTATTACTTACTTCATTGAAGCATGTTCAATAAACACGCCCTGGTTCAAGAACTTTGGGGTTCACTTACAAGGATGGAAAAAATGGCGTACGGCAGCATAAGTTTTTGTAAATAAGCTTTAATTTTTATGATGAAGACGCTGGCCCTGATGTCTTTGTATGAATAGAGGGGAAAGAAACGTTCAAGGAGGACGAAACGAGCAGTGATTATTAAACCAATATCCTCCCCTTTTCAGAGACCGATGGTGGGGTACGGAAAAGTCATCAATGTGCGCCCCAGGGGAGGAGAGTCTGCTATATAAGCGTGGGTAACAGGGCAGATGGGGTGAAGAGGTGCTCCGGGTAGGGAGGGGTGCTGAAGGCAAGGGGTACAGAGAGGGGGCATGCGCGCTGAGTAGGCGAGACCTAAAAAAGGCGAAGGACTGCGAAGACCCTAATTCATATCACCCAATCACACTTTTGAATTCTGACTATAAAATTATTACCAAACGTTTAGCCAATAGATTATATATAATAGCTTCAAACCTGATCCATTCTGATCAAAATGTTTTTATTGCAGGAAGACAGCTTGGGACAAAAACACATTATTTAGCAGAAGCACTGGATTATTTCGAGACCAAGGAAATACAGGCGCGGGTCCTTCGGCATTCAACCTCGTCGTCTGGGAGACTTTATTCCGCATCCTGTCTAGGTTTGGTATACCCCCCAGATCACAGGGCTGATTCAGAGAATGTATCACAATGCAGAAGCCAATATTATTGTTAACGCCTCCGAGGTAGGACAAATTAGCATTCAACGTGGGACCAGACAAGGTTGTCCCCTGTTTTTATTGCCTTTTTTTATAAAGCCTATGGCTATTGCCATTCAAGAAATGCAGATATTCGCCCCCCTCTACCTACTATGAGGAAACAAAAATTATGCGCTGATGATATCATGCTCATTATCGATTGCAATAAGGGAGTCCAAGCATAGGTCTTTGAACCGTTTGAATCGTTCAGCAGGTAAAAAATTAATAAAAAGAAAATGGAAATAATCCAGCGCAGATGCACGCCTGATGTCTTACATACTGATATCTTGTCATGCATAAATTCCAAACCTCAAAAAATACTTGGGAATTCATTTTTCGTCACAAATTTCTGATCTATATGATTTAAATTTAGCTCCGCTTCTGTTAAAAGCACAGGATTCATTGCTCCGTTGGAACTCGCTCCCGTTAACTATCCTGGGGAGGGTTTAATTGACCAAGATGTCTGTTCTCTTGCTGTTTAATTTTTTATTCTCTGCAATTCTGTGTGTTTTAACAGCACCTTTCTTCTGTAAATTAGACTCCATGTTTACGTCTTTCCAGTGGGGAAAAATCCTGAATTGCACTAAGCCCTTTATACAAAGAGTTGGAGAATTGTGGGTTAGCCCTCCTGGGTTAGCCCTCCCTAATCGCAGGGCTTACTATTTTGCATATTTTGCACAATATGTGTCTAGGTTTAAGTCAGAATTTCATACAGGAGTATTTGTGAACTATTTCATGAGTTTAATCTGTAGAGTACCAGATACGCTGTCCATTAAAAATCATGAAATCACCGAAACTAGTGCGCTTTAAGTGTATGCAGTGGTTTTTTCGCAAACTGCAGGACTTTTATAGAAGATATTCAATCCCAGCAATCGATACTTAAACCCCTTTATTCGAACTCACTTCGGCATTTGGGATTAGAGAATTGTCTGAAATTATTCAAAAATGGGCCATGGCCGGATTCCGGAAAATCTCAGAATTTATTTTGATTGATAGCTGGCTAAATATTTCCAAAATGCATGAACTAATTGCAAATGATTTTCTTCTCCTCGGGTCCTATAGTATGCTCATCAAGTTCCGTAGTAATCTGGATCTGATGCAGATTAATGAGCGTAAAAATCTGGCGCCTGCACTATTTGAAGAAGGCGTAGTTAGGAAACCCAGGGAGTGGAAAAAAACTTTTAGCCCCTATCAAAGGTCCGGATCTCATTCAGAAAGCAATAATAAAATGGGAAAAACATGAAGGGCTGGACGTAACAGCGAGAATGTGGACCAAAGTAAATGATCTTAACTTCAGCACGCTATGGGGAGCAAATTGGCACCTGGTGCTTTTTTTTTGCGAATGGCTCCTATATGGAACTCCACATTTTTTATCCAAGGTCTATCCTGGTCAGTCTAGCCAGTGTTTTCGTTGCTCAAATCAGTCGATAGCCAACTGGACGCATATCATTTCACAGTGCCCTTTAATTCAGGGGTTTTGGATTGATGTTTTCCGACGGAAAATGAAACAGGTTAGAAATAGTGATCCTTTGTTTGCAATACGAAGTGGCGGGATTAGGAAATCTGAAAAAGTCTGGGAGGAATATTTTGACTAAATACTAAGAGCTTAAAATGTTACAGGCACTGTTAATGTAATAACATATTATCCAATGTCTTATATGCCGACATATTTGTATACTTTATTGCACTATAGAACGTTTAATTCCTCTTAAAAGAGGCAGTTGATTTTGTGTTAATATGATGAAACACTATTGAATGTCTCATATGTCAACATACGTGTATATTTTACTGCACTTTATTGCACTATGGACACTTTAATTCTAGACACTTTAGTTCTTCTTAAAACAGGCAGTTGATGACGTAGTTGGTCCTTTATGGTGAAATATTATAAGAAGCTTTACCTTCTGCTATATTTCGATGTTTTATTCGGATTTGCACTTTAATGCACTATGGGCACTTTAGTTATTTTCACTTAAATGGAGAATTGGCACTGTATCTGGTCGCTAATGTTTTTTGTTTTTTTAGTTCAATGTTATTCTGGTTTTTATTCTGACTATGTACTCTTCTCTTTTACTCTTGAATATGTATGCCATACCTTCTGTTTGGAAGCGCATTATTGGACATTTATGTTGTGACATATGTGCAATTTTTGGGGGGGAACTCAATAAAAAAAAATGAAGGAGATGGGGCTGATAAGAGAATAATAAAGAGTAGGGCTTGGGCCCTGGGCTAACCTTTTAATACACATATCACTGTGACTGACATCCAGGTGTTCAAGTTCAAGTTCAAGGATTTATATAGCGCACTATTCACCCAGAGGGTCTCAAGGCGCTTGGGGAGGGGGATTATTATTTATCGAATAGCCAGGTTTTGAGTTCTTTTCTGAAGGGGATGTGGTTCTGTGTAAGGCGGAGGTGAGTGGGGAGTGAGTTCCAGGTCTTGGCCGCCAAGTAGGAGAAGGATCTACCTCCCATGGTGGATCTTTGGATACGCGGAACTGCGGCGAGGCCTTGATTGGAGGATCTTAGTTGGCGGGTGGGTGTGTAGAAGGATAGACGAGTGTTGAGGCATTCGGGTCCTAGATTTTAGAGGGCCTTGTGTGCGTGGGTGAGGAGACGGAATGTTATTCTCTTGTTGACGGGAAGCCAGTGGAGGTTTTTCAGGTGGCCGGTGATGTGATCTTGGCGAGGGATGTCCAGAATGAGTCTCGCTGATGCGTTTTGGATGCGTTGGAGTTTTTTCTGTAATTTGGCTGTAATTCCGGCGTAGAGGGTGTTTCCGCAGTCAAGTCGACTCGTAACCAGTGAGTGGGTGACAGTCTTTCTTGTTTCGGTGGGGATCCAATGGAAGATTTTTTTGAGCATACGAAGTACGTTGAAGCAGGAGGATGAGACGGCGTTGACTTGCTTGGTCATCGAGAGTGAGGAGTCTAGGATGAAGCCAAGGTTACGTGCGTGGTCGGTGGGTATGGGTGCAGAGCCTAGATCCGCAGGCCACCAAGAGTCGTCTCAGGCAGAGGGGGGTGATCCTAGGATGAGCACTTCGGGGGAAGTCAGACTTTCTGCGTTCTTCCAGCTAGGAACGAGGTGATCCAGTACAAGGCTTTTCCTTGTATGCCGATGTTGTTGAGACGTTGTATGAGGGTGCTGTGGCATACCGTGTCGAAGGCGGCGGAGTGGTCGAGTAGAATGAGGGCCACTGTTTCTCCGTTGTCCAGTAGTGTTCGGATGTCGTCTGTCGCTGCAATGAGGGCGGTTTCAGTGCTGTGTTTGGCTCGGAAGCCGGACTGTGAGGGATCGAGGGAGTTGTTGGATTCGAGGAAGGCGGCGAGTTGGCTATTGACGGCTTTCTCAATGACTTTGGCCGGAAATGGGAGGAGGGATATGGGGCGGTAGTTTTTAAGTTCGGAGGGGTCTGCAGTTGGTTTCTTCAGGAGGGCGCGGACTTCGGCATGTTTCCAGCTTTCTGGGAAGGTAGCAGAGTTGAAGGAGCAGTTGATGACATCACGGAGATGGGGTGCGATGATGGAGTCAGCTTTATTGAAGATGTGGTGGGGGCATGGGTCGGTTGGCGAGCCAGAATGGATGGAGTTCATCAGGCGGATGGTGTCTTCAGTGGAAATTGGGTTCCAGGTGCGGAGGTTGTTAGAGGGCTGTTTACGTTCTGAGGGGGGTGGAGAGTATTGTTCGTTGGAGCTGTTTCCGAAACTTTTATGTATGTCTGCAATTTTGTTGTAGAAGAAGGAGGATAATGAGTCGCAGAGGTTTTGGGAGGGAGTGATGTCGTTTGAGGCTGCGGTGGGGTTGGTGAATTCTTTGACGATGTTGAATAGTTCCTTGCTGTTATGGGCGTTGTTGTCGAGTCGATTCTTGAATGCAGATTTCTTGGTGGATCGAATCAGCTGGTGGTGCTTGCGGGTGGCTGCCTTGAGGGTGGACATGTTGTCGGTGGTTGGGTTTTTTCTCCATGTTTTCTCGAGAGTACGGCATAGCTTCTTGGATTTCTTAAGGTCATCGTTGAACCAGGGGGCCTTTTTGCTGTCTTGTTTGGTGCAATGGTTTTTCAAGGGTGCTAATTCGTCAGCGCTGTGAGTGATCCATTGTTTGAGTTTGATGGCCGCTTCGTGTGGGTCCGATGAGAGGGCGGGTGGGTTTTGGTTGAGCGATGTGAGGAGTTGGTCGGTGGTGATTTTGTTCCATTTTCTTCGGGGAATAGGTTGTGGGGGGTTATGGGTCGAGGTGGTTTTGTAGCTGAAGTGAACACAACTGTGGTCCGTCCAATGGAGGGCTGTGGTGTGATCAAAGGAGATGTGTTTGCTGGAGGTGAAGATTGGGTCGAGCGTATGTCCGGCTACATGGGTGGGGGTGTCAACAAGTTGTTTGAGGCCGAGATTGGCCATGTTGTCAAGAAGGGTGGTGGTGTTGCTGTCGTTATTCTTTTCCAGGTGGAAGTTGAGTCTCCTAGTAGGATGTAGTTCTCGGATGCGAGGGCATGTAGACTGATGAAGTCAGTGATGTCTTCGCTGAATTGTTTACGGGTTCCTGGAGGTCTGTAGATGAGGGTGCCTCTAAGTGTGGTCCTAGGGTCGGTGTGGATCTGGAAGTGGAGGTGTTCTGCGGTTGTGAGGTTATCGTCGGAGTTGGTCGTGATTTTGATGGTGTTCTTATGGACGATGGCGATGCCTCCTCCTGTTTTGATGGTGCGGTCTTTTCGGATGATTTTGTAGTTGTCCGGGATGGCTATGGCGATGTCGGGTGTTGATGACGCGTTCATCCATGTTTCAGTAAGGAAGGCGATGTCCGGTGATGTAGTGTCCAGTAGATCCCAGAGTTCAGTGGCGTGTCTGTGGATCGAGCGGGTGTTTAGTAGGATGCACTTCAGGTGATAAGAGTCGGAGCTGTTTTTGGGGTTAGTGGATGTCGTATGGGTCTTGATGCTGGTATATTTGCAGGAGTGGCAGGCGAAAGGACCGTGGGAACGTCCCGGGCCAGCCTTGTAGCATTGCGGTGTGCGTCCGGGGTTAAGGGCTAGAATGGTGGCGGCGGCATACGTTATGCGGGTGGAGTGGGGTTTGCGTGGACCAGGGGGTCTGGCGCGGACGGGCGTAGACGGGCTTACCTTTGGCGCACCTTCGGCGCGAATGGGGCGCGACCGCTACGCATAAACGCTGCGCGTAGAAGCAACTGTCATATGTGGATATTGGGAGGGGGGAGGGGCGAGGGAGGATGATCTTGGAGGCAGGGAGCGGGGCGGAGAGCCGGGCTGGGGGTCACCACAACAACAACAAGATGGCTGCTAGCCAAAATGCGACCGGGACGAGCTAGGGGCACAAGTCAGGCAATGGCGGTCAGCAAACGCCAGTGGGATCGGCGCAATAAGGCGCGGCAGGCCCAGGCAGCAGAGTTAGATAATTAAATAATGATGTCCAATGATAACAATCAAGGCACAGGTACAAGCAGCGCTAAATAAATTATGTCCAATGATAACAAGCAAGGCACAGACACAAGCAGTGCAAGCAGCGCTAATTAAATACTGATGTCCAATGATAGCAAGCAAGGCACAGGCACAAGCAGTGCGAGCAGCGCTACGATACCAGGATGGGAATGGCAGCGACGCGGGAGCGACCTCCTTCGAAGATCTCGGGACGGTGTGCATTCTTGTCACTCCCATGGCCTGTGTTGTGGGACTATCAGCTTTGGAGATACTTGTGCTGTGGCAGACTGCTTTTTAAGAGTAAAAGGAGAAGAGTGGATACTTCAAAAGAAGCAGAACCCCAACATAAAACGTCAATGACTCAGACCCTAAATCACTTTTTAATGTCTGTAAATGGACTATAAGAAGGGGAGTTTGAGACCCCAAACATTGTCATCTGTCAAGCAGCCAGACAGGCTGTATGACGAAGGGACGCTCTACTAGACTGTTGCCTGTGATCAGAACTAAGGGCCAAGGCCCACTAGCCTCTCTGCTGAGTGAGGTAACATCACCCAGGGAATCAAAGAACGCCTGCGTTGGAGCCTGGAGCTCCAGCATCTGCCTACTTGCCAAGACAAGTGTGTCCTGTGAGCAAGACAATAGGTTTGGAGGGAGTGAGTTCCAGTGGAGAGCACTATTGAGCAGATTTCCTGTGCAAGGTTTGAGGAAACAGCTTCTGCACCGATTGGATCGTCTCCTGTATGCAGGAGAGGGCCGCGGTGGATTTAACTGTGTGTCGTGCTGCGCCAATCAGGCCAGAGCCAGTGCGTAGTAGCAAGGCAACAACTGCGTATGCCAGGAGAGGCTGCCATGGAAAAAACTGCTGTGCGGTAATGGCCATAGCGCTTTGCGATAGCAAGGCACTGACCCCTTACCCAGGAGGGGTCACCATGGAGAATTTCACTGCACTGATCAGGCCGGAGCCTGTGGATAGTGAGTTGCAATGAGAATGTAAGTCAGGGGGGGTCACCGGGAGCACCAAGGACTGAGACTTGTTCTGCCCTCTGCCGGAGAAGTTAGGACATTGTGGGAGCACTTGCATACCATCTCCCAGGTGAGGGAACCAAGACCGGATCATTCTAGTCACTCACCCATCGAGAGCCGAGCTAACACTTACCCCACAGGAGAAGTGCAGAAAGCCTCCAGTCACTACCGGAGCGCAACTGTTGGGGAGTGACTCTGCATCCACCTGGTCCCCGTGCAGCAGTCTTACCTGTACTTGGCTGCAGCCGCCATGAGTACCCACGCATGGGATGCACTCAGGAACTTTGAACGCTTCACACCTGCCAGTGTGGGTAAGACTGGTTTTGGGCCTTTTGGCCCCTGGGGAACCTGCTACTAATTTAGTGCAATATCGTGGGAACATTATTGACTTTAGGATAAGAGTCATAGTGGACTCTTGATACTCAGACTACTAGTGGGGCATACCCCAGATATTACCAACAGTGAATGGGGAATAATCACAAGCGCTAATGCAAGACGTGACTGGGAAAGGGAACCGCCAAAATACTCATAAAAGTAAGTATTTGGCTGGAAAATTATTTATTTCTGCTGCTGTGTGTATTTTGAGTGTTAAAATGTGTTCACTATCCCGTATCCACACCTTCACCAGAGAAAGCCTTGAACTGCTCAGACCATACAACCCTGAGAGTCTAGTGCAGAAGGGGTACTTTTCCCAGTTACTCAGAATCCGTAGAAAGATGGGCCCTGGGACATAAGAAGTAAAAGGTCTCAACCTCCATGGTTGGGCCCAGTAGCCCCTACATGCCCAGTGGCACTCTGAAAGGGCTTCTGACAACAACTAATTGACATGCCCACATAGGCAAACACAGATTAAAAAAACGCACAGACAGCTTTAATAACCCTAATACCTTTGTCACCACAGACCACTGTGTTAGGAAATGCTAGGAACCGGCAGCAATCATTTACAACACAACTGACCGACCAATGCAGACAATCCCCAGCAGGGAGAGACAAACAGATACAAACATGAGTCTGTGCTGTGGCAGTGGTTTTCAGTATGAATGTTATCTTCCTCATATATGCACTGTGATGCCATAGTAACACAAGAAACGACACACACTGAGCATTTGACCTGTTATCAAATGCTATGAAAGGCTAATTTCACAGATTTGTACTTGAGGGTGCCTGCCAATACACAAAACATTTACGAGTATGGGAAGTGGGACTACAGGGGTTCGCTTTTATATATATTCTTACCGGTAGTGGCGCCGAGTTTTGGGGCGGGTAGGCAAAATGTCCGTTGTCCCTCATAGAAAAAGTCAAGGGAAAGGGAATGGGAAAGGTAATACTTGATCTTGGCCAGGACAAAATAAACAAAAACAGATACTGCAGTTCCACAAACCAAAATCTGCATATTGAACACAAAAACAAACAATATTAATATAAACATAATTTCTAACCTTAGCAGCCTCACCTGCATTACGGTAAAACAAAACGACATACCAAGCACTGGGTAAAATATTTGTAATTACTATATATAAGGAAAACCAGATATCTTATATGTTTTCAATAGTTCTGATAAAAACTGTAACCGGAAGTAGACAGTGGCATCCCTTTCTTATTATTTTGACCTGTGCTTCGAAATTCTTAAATGGCAATAAATTAAACCGAAACCCCTCTTTCCCATCATTAGCGTTGAAAAGTACAGGACTTTGCAGAACCATAACCAAATGCATCTGAAAGCGGTTATCTTGCCTCACTGCAACTGAATGAATGGACTGATGTACCCTATTCCTATAAATATATAGTGTAACTTCTTGAAGTTGTTCCACCAAACAAGCCGTTTCTTTTGAAGGTTGGAAAGGTTTGATGCCCATCTTCCTGGTGTATTTTCAAGTGGAACATGTGCAGTGTATTTCTCAGTAACAGCTTACAGCTCATTTTCTTCAGTGTTGTCCAGATCAATCTTCAGCAATGACTAGACTATCATAGGGATTGATATTACAAGGGCAACATGTTCCCGGCTGCAGACTTCATTTGGCATATTAGGGCATTAGAACACCTGTTCTTGGTTTAATTCAGACATATCCTCTGAGCTGGAAGGCATGAAAACAATGATCTGGATTAGAAACATGCAGCCAGATTCATCAACGGAAAATCGGCTCGCAAAGGGCCAGATTCTGAGAATCTGGCCCTTTGCGAGCGCAATTTTTGCATTTGGGATTCATCATCCCAAATGCAAAAATCGCAAATTGCAAAATCGCTAAATTGCAAGGAATTGCATTTAAGGAATCTCTATTTGAGATTCCTTAAATGCAAATCATGAACCATTTTAGAATTGAGAAATCACAATTTTTGGCCGCTATTTACCGCGAAGTCTGACTTCGTGGTAAATAGCGAAAACTTAGAAAAATGCACTTTAGTGCATTTTTCTTAGTTGTATGTTACACACACACATGTCCTTTGGACATGTGTGTGCGCAACATCAGTCTACATTTTCATTTCAGGGGTGCTACAAGGTGTCCTTTGGACACCCCTGGCACCCTTGAAATCGCATTCTTATTTGCGATTAGCAATTTGCTAATCGCAAATAAGGAAGCTGTAGAAATCGCAAATAATATTGCGATTTCTACATGAATCCCGTTTTGCGAGTCTTTAATAGCGATTCCTTAATAATCGCTATTAAGGACTCGCAAAACAGGACAATGATGAATCTGGGGGATGGTGTCATCATGGCACATGGACTCACAGTAACCCTGGCAGTCAAGCTCACCAAATTTGCCATGGTTTTGTAAACCGCATGTGCCCCTCCAAAGCAGGCAGTCCTTTCACACAAATAAACTGGTAAAGTGAATGGTGCTTGATTGCTTGGTTCTGAAATGATACTCAAGTTTTCAAGTTATTAGCCTGGAAGACTGGCAGTGCTTGGATGGAACCTGGCAGGTAGCGCTGCTCTGAGGGACAGTATTGATGTTTTATGGTTATTTAATGTCTCCGCACCTGAGATGTCTGGGTGTTGGGTCAGGTTAAATGTGAGCACTCTAGAAACGAATACTAGCGAGTTAAGCACGTGCCATTAAGGGGAAAGGCAACGATGGAGGAAACAGAGGGTTGGGAAGGAGGAGACGAGATGGAAGAAATTAAGAAGGTGGCACCAGTGGCAAAAGCCATGTGTCTACGCAAACTCTGCATGGAACGTTTCCATGGAACGTTCAAAATATTTTTGAGAAGACATTTGCACAAGTATCACTTCTGGCAACATTATCTGTTGCCTCTGAATGTTTGTATTGTGCTAGATTTTCTCTCTGCCGCTTTGACTTGCTTTTCTTTGCAAGCCATAGCTTTCCACTCCATCCTGGCGACACTGGCAGGGGTTAAATACATAAAATGAATCAGTCAGCTGGATTCTTTGTACTCTTGTGTAATTGCAATGGAAATTAATTCTTCCTCTACAAGAAATGACCTTTGTAGTTTTTATCTCGCTGTAAAACATCGCTAGGTGAGGCTTCATCGTCAAGAAAGCGCATGCATTAATTTGATTAAGTGCCAAGTGTATGCTCAGCACTTAATTGAGGGTAACTTAAGTTAAGTAAAGAACTAGCTATTTGGCGCCCAGGCGGCCCTCGTCAACTTTTGGCTCAATGGTTCGTTTCCTGTAACTTTTTTGGGGATGAAAGTATGCTTTTGCATATTGTAATTGTAATTGTAAAAATATTTATTAAGCGCGGTTGCTGCCCGTAGGCGTCCAAGCGCATATATAATGGAAAGGCGCTTTATTACCTACCATTGTGGGGTTTAGTTACTAGATCCATACTAGAGTTGACATACGCCTAGTATCTGCCTAGATTTACTCATCTCTTTTTTTAAAACTGACAGGTGTACGTCTGAGGACACTATGGCTGTTGTCAGCACTAACCCTTTCTCACTCCATGTTTTCCAACCTAACAAGCCCCTTGCCCTACTAGACCTGGGACACTTTCACACACTTGTAAAAGCTCTTCAAGTGTTGCACACATACCTGGAACCAGCATACGTTCTGAAGTGCAATGTGCATAGTAAAAAGCATTATTTGTAAACATAAAAAGTTACCACTATGTGGATGTTCACCACAATGTTAATACCCTTGGCACTCCCACAAGAGCACTCATTACACACACTTACTACTGCAGAAAGTTAAGCTACAGTTCCAAGTATCGCCTGCACCCATAAACAAGCACCGGCAAATATAACAGAGTTGATTCCAGACTTTTGCTTTGTCAACACTTTTTTTTATCATGTTCTTTGTAAAACCTCTTTGACAAAGGAGCGGTTGGGCCCTCACCCAGTAGCGGTGGCATGGGGTGGGGGTAGGAAATAAAATAAAAAAACTGACCTGCTGGTCGCCATCGCCAGCAGCTGCCTCTCCTCGGCTGGAAGCAGGAACAGGAAGCGGCCAGGCTTCCGCACTACCCTAGCCAATCACTTTGCTGCTAGTTTTGCGCTCAGAGAGGGAGTGGAAGCCTAGGCATGTTCTCCACTGCGGCTGTAATGCATCCTGGATGGAGAACATGCAAAGTGCTTATGACTGTTTGGCAAGCCCAAGACTGTTTGGCTGGCCAAACAGTCATGCGCACTTTAGGTGCAGCATCAGCCACTCCACCTCCCTGTGCCTCCTGAACGCCCAGCCCCGCCCCGCCCCGCCCCGCGCTAGCCTGGCGGCAACTGCTATACAAAAAATAAAATAATAATGTTCCGTTATAATCTTGTTATTGTGTCCTTTGCACTGCTTTAAAGCAGTTGGGCAACGCTTCTCCTCCTTAGCGGAGGAGATGCCGCTGCCCTTACTGAAATAAAAATAAATTGGCTGATAGCAAAAATATTTTTGGTCTCAAAAAGCACACACTGTAGTCCCTATAACTGAAGGGCACTACTTAGTTTTCAACTCTGCTCATTGTAAAAGAGCAGAATGCCGCCACTCACAGTGAAGTTAGCCAATGGTTGGAGTGGGCAGACCATTTACCCCATGCTGTACATGGGCAGAAGAAAAATGTGAATGACAAAACAGACAAATGGATGAAAAGGGCTGACTCAAACACCTATAAGGAAGTATATCGTATGGGAAATTTTACTATATTCAAAAGAAAGGTCTTTGTTAACGTCAGACCTAAAAAAGCAGATGTAATTTGTCGGCATGGATTTAACGTTTTGCAAACACGCCTTTCAATGTGGAACAAATAGGAAGCATAAATATACACGAACTTATAGTTCATGAAAGTAAAAAGAAAGCCAAATGCCTAAGGCAATACAAGGTAGCATTTGCATCAGCTGGTACTAGCATCCTTCCCTGGAAGTGGAAGTATTATTTCCAGTGCACAGAAAGTGTTTACTTTTAGTATATAAACAAAACCCAGGCAGACAAATGTGAGCAAAAAAAGCAGCGTAGAAGGCTCGAGATGCGTATATATGTTTCACGCTAAGTGGCCAGCTCTTTTGAGTTCATCCATGCAGAGAGCTGAGTATATTCAGGATTAAGCATTGTGGAGACAGTAACATGTAAGATGGGATTGTGTAGGGAAGTAAGGCAGAAATGTCACTTTTTGAAAAGCACACACGAATGGGAGGGGTAGAAACTGTGAAATTGCCTGACTGCTCCTGTGAAGCTATCAAGGGGGTGAGCAGGGGTTATTAGACGTGCAATCCCTTTACACTGAATAGAAGAAGGGTCCTTACTTGGACAAGGTGCATACCTCTGCCAACTGGAGACCCCCATTTCTAACATCTATCATTAATCAAGCATACAGCAAGAGATGCTGGGTTTTATGCATTTTGTCAGTGCAGCTTCACTGAAGTCCTGAATGCGGTCCCACAACCCTCAATGTCTCCACCCTGATACCCACAATGAAGTCATCTGTAACCAGCAATCCGAATTTTATATCTGGCTAAAGACAGCTTTAGCAGTCAGCCAGAGTAGTCAACATAACAAGAGTACCAGTATGCAGGATGTGGCTTTTGGCTATTACCCTTCAGCGACACCTAGTTGTGCTCAGATTCAAGTATGCCTTGGTTAGCTTCCAGAAATTTGAGATTGATATCCTGCTTTTCACTGGCTGCCCAGACTATACTTGACAAAATTATGCACTGACCACTCAAAATTTTCTTTTTATTCCGTATAAATCTGTATGGTCTTTCTGATAGCCTGCATGAATCTCTCAACTTCTCGGTTGGTCCTGTGGCCACCTAGGAGCAATCTTTTGGTGATACATATTCAAACTGTCCATATAATCCACAGACTCAGAAATGGTGGACCATTATCAGTTTTTGACAATTTCCACTATAGGATACCAAGTGAAACAATCATCCAAAACCCTCAGGTAGTGGCTGTCTGAAGTGGGGGAAGAAATGTATGCTTGCTGTGCGCTACAGGGGTTAAATGTCGTTTTTGTTGATGATTAGAGCAGGTGCTTCAGCATGTCCCAACGCTTGACACAGAGAGCAGTTGTTGCTTTTAACGTAGCCATCCACTTCTGGAAATCACACCCTATCCCACAGATGGGCTTTGATCTTGACTAGTTCTTTGTGTGTCAATGGTATTAAATGAGGGTCCCGGGCCAAGTGAGTTACAAACTACATCCTGTAAGAACATGTGCATCATGCTCCAAATGTACCTTGGAGAGGCCTGTGCGTGGGTTCTGCGTTGAAGCTCTCCTTCCAGAATGACTTTCATGCATTGTTTCTCTCTGTTTGTGTGGTAGTTTGTAGATATTCATCCTCCAGAGTGGCTTCAATGAGGACAAGAAGTGACAAGGCCTTGGGGCATGTGCCCGTTGGCACAAGCTCAACATGCTGTTTACTCCTTTCATACTGCCAGCACCAGGTGCCGGCAGAGATAATTTGCTGGATCATTGAGTCCGTGCCTGTACTAAGCACCAGATTGTTCCCTTGCATCAGCACAACCCTTTTTACCATCCTCAGAAGGTGGACATGGGGCTGTGATAAAGAAACAGGCGAAATGTTGACAGCCTCAATTTCATGGTCGTGTCCTCATTTTCAATGTCAGATTAGCAAGTTTCGGTTTTCATAAAGGGCCCAACTGTCAAACGTAATAAGAACCTAGACACCTTTCAGGAGAAGAGAACCCAGCTCACTAGGGCTAGTCTCTATTACCTTAACTCTATCTCTTAGGATCAAAATATTACATAGTGGAATCTTTCAGTAGAACATATCTGATCTCTAAATGTTTTAGCGTGTCTCTCTTCATACCCATTGGTTCTGGTTGTGTGAGATCTGGTGAAGGTTCCCAAAGCATTGCGAGTTTTGGTTTTGAATTGTTTAGCTTTGGTTTAGCTACCTAAGCAAGGCGCATGAGGACACGTAATTTTACCTATTTGCCCATTCATGTTCAAACCAGTGGTACCAGAGTACTGTTGGGGATGCCTTTCAATCCTCTCTACCATTTCATCACACATATTGAGCGTATCCTTTTGATCCAAGGTAGATTTCATTTGTGTAGTCCTAGAATGTGACAGTTCATGTGAGCAAACCAATGTTAACATTGCCTCCAAGCTAATCCATGGCTCTCATGGAATGAGACATTTAAACATGCACACTTACACCCCTGCATAATTTGAGTATGCACTTCTTTATTTTGGTCATTGTATGGTCAGGTGCTTACTAGCTTCCTCAACTGTGCAAGATAAATGTTCAGAGAATCACCCTCTTTCTGCTCTTCCTACCTTAAAAAGAATTGTTCAAGGTCCTGATTAATTTAAGAGTCGAAGAGTAAGTGAAGCGCAGCTAGTGCCTTCTCATATTCGTCATCCTCTCCTTTGGCAGACAGGATCTGTGAGAGTTTGTAGATTTCTTCTCCGGACTAGAGAAGCAGAAGTGACTGTTTAATGCTGGTTTTCGTCTCACAGAAAGACTTCAAGTTATTGGACTGCCCAGTCCATACCTTTCACTTTGTCCCAATCTCAATGAACTGTGCCAATCGGCAGGAAGGGTAAGGCTGTTGGGATGCCAAAAGAGATATGTAAGACAATCATAGATCTGTTAGTCTTCATATTGTTCCAGCTTTTTAATACAGAAATTATGGGGAATGCACTTCCAGATTCTTGGTCATAAAAAACGATTTCTTTGACTTCAATACTCGGCAAGTATATCATAAAATGTGATGGCTAGAGACCAATATCATTTCTTAACTGCGATTATAAATGCTTGCAGGCATTGCTGCCAAAAGTCTAACTCCATGTCTACATGCCATCGGTAATAGAGATCAAAAGAGATCTATCGCAAGAAGGCAGCATAGAGAAATAACAAACACAATGATAAACACCATCGATGTAGTGGTGGTACCATCACATTCATTTACTGATCTTACCTTAGATACACCCAAGGCTTTTGATAGGGTCAACTGGGATTTCCTTTAGGCCACACTAAAACAAACTGGCTGTGCCTTAGCAGCTGCCCTCTTTGGCATATGCATGCTACTCCCATCATAAAGATTAAGGCAGGGAGGAAGAGTTCATCTCAATCAATCAAGCAAGTGACTTGTAAAGCATGACTACTCACCCATAAGGGTCTCAAGGCACTGGGGTGGGGGTTGGGGGTAAGGAGGGGGGGTGCTGATTCGCTGAAGGTACTGTTGTGCAGTTGAAGAGTCAGGTCTTGAGGTACTTATTGATTTGAAGCAGTGAAGGTTAGCCTGAGGTCGAGAGGCAGGGCGTTCCTCAACTTTGCTGCTAGGTAGGAGAAGGATCTTCCTCCAGCCATTGTCTTATGGACACGTGGGATGGTGGCCAAGGCCAGATGGGCATAGTGGAGGTCTTTGATGGGTGCGTGGCATGAGAGGCAGTGGTTAAGGGTTGGCAGTTCTCGCATTGTGTAGGGCTTTGTAGACGAGTGTGAGGAGCTTGAAGGTGATTCGTTTGTTGACTGGGAGCCAATGGAGGTCTCTCAGGTGGCTGGTGATTTGACTGTGGCAGGGGATATTAAGGATGAGTCTGGTGGAGGCGTTCTGAATGTTCTGCAGTTTCTTGAAGAGTTTCTGGGTGATACCAGCATAGAGTGCGTTGCTGTAGTCGAGTCTGCTGCTGATGAGTGCAGAGGTGACCATTTTTCTGGACTCAGTGGGGATCCACTTGAACATCTTTCGAAGCAGGCGTAGCGTGTGGACCAGGATGATAAGACAGCGTTGATCTGGCGTTTCATGGTGAGCGAGGAGTCCGGGTTGATGCCGAGATTTTGTGCTTTGTCTGTGGTGGGGGGATCCAAGGTCTGCGGGCTACAAGGAGTCGTCCTAGACAGAGGGCATGGAGCCCAGGATGAAGACTTCGGTCTTCTCTGAGTACAAATTCAGGCAGCTGCCCTTCATTAAGGTAGCGACAGCCTTCATCCCATTGTGGAAGTTGTTCTTGGTGACTGTTGGTTCATTGGTGAGCGAGAGGATCAGCTGGGAGTCGTCAGCATAGGAGACGATGTTGAGTCCTTTGTTCCAGACAATGGCTGCAAGCAAGGCCATATAGATGTTGAGGAGAGTGGGGCATAGATACCTGAGATTTAAAACTAAGGTTGCCCTTTATACTCATACTTTACAAACATCCGACTAAGCTCAGGCTGTTCCTTGTGGAAGTGGATGAATTTGTCCAAGTATCAGAATAGCTAACTTGTTGTAGCTGTTACTGCTCGTGGCTCCTAAACACGGATGGACAAGATGTTCGCCGTCGCCAGTGTGCGAGTTTCCGAGACATCCAGGTTGGGGCCTCCCCAATATCACTTCTCGGTTTTACCAGAAGGTAGATGGTATTTATTTCCACTCTCCCTTTGCACCCCAAATTTCACTTTGAATTCTTTTTCTAGGGACGGATCCTCTAAGTACACTGTCTTGACCGTTCTTCTTGTGCAATGAAGATGAGGTTTTTCTCCCCCCGGTCCTAATGAAATGCAGCTCATCCGTTTGGAGAATTGAAGCATGAAACATATCGACCCACTGACTACTCGCACTTCACCTTCACTTTTAGCTGCAGTAGGTATTATTCTCCTAGCCAGCAACAACTCACAAAGTCGTTTTTTAACCATAGCATCAGCGTCCACTGAATAAAGTTAGTTTGGACTCTTTTAGCTATTTTTAAACACACACTCACTCCCACTCTACTCATTTCGCACACGCTATCACACCCCTTCATCCAGGGTCCTTCGTCAAACAACACTGAAGACCTCCGGCAAAGAGCCCCCTGCGGGGCCCGTTAGGCATTGCAGCGCCAGCCCAACAAGGAGCTGCCCTATGATGAAGCATGATACCTCCCGGGGTGTGTGAGGGCCCTTGCTCCTTAAAGGAGCTCCCCCCTTCTCCCTTCCTTTACCTGGAGTACCCCGTCCTTCCCTTCCCTTCCCTCTTAGTGACCTCTTGGTCCTCTTCCATAGGAACTGCATGCTCTATTCTGACCGATGAGATGTGGCTACTATTTATATGTGAGAGGGGCTCCAACATATATCCCATTCCCTACAATCCTGGTGATCCGCGTATGGAAAATGGCAAACAGAAAGATGGGTTAGAGGGAAAAACATAAGCAGAGACACCCCTACCAGTTGCCAGTTAACATTATGAAGGATGTTAGTTGCAAGAATTTAAAGAGATTTGATAGGCGTTACAAGAAAAAGGGAGATATAGGGGAAGGATTCAATATCAACTGTCTAAAAAAGAATGTTTTAGATTCAACTAAGACAAGCAGTTGGGAAATACGGACAGAACTGGTCGAGTAATCACTACGGAAGATAGGTTAGAAACATAGGTTCTGTAGAAGAGCTACAATGTTCATATGAATAACTCCATATTATAATAAGATGTCAATATTTGTAAATTCAGTAAAACATCAGCTATGAAACCTTTATGTACATGTAATGTTTTGGGGGTTGCTAAATTGCAATGCATAAAAATCTGGACAACTAAAAAAGGACCAACTATTTCAGTCTTACTTCTGTTTGCATTCTGGTAATTATACTCCCTCATTCATTTTTTTAGAAGCATTTTATTGGGTATTCAAAACAAGAAAGAAAGAGAATGCATTACATGTTCATAAAGCTGGAGATGTAAACATTTCATAATGAATACTTGACTGATGTTAATTAAGATAGCCTTACATGTAGTAAGCATGGGGGCTGAGTTCACAAAAGTGTCCAAACAGCGCCTTAGGGGCAAGTCTCTCCCAACAGAAAGGGGTAGATTTACATTTGTGCGTACCCAGGAAACCAAATAGGGGAGATGTAAGAAAGAAAAAGAGAGGTGGAAGGGGGGAACTAGTTGCTTACAGGGGTATTTGAACCAGGGTTTTTCAAGTGAAGGGAAAGAGGGGGAGGGGGGAGGGGGGCAGGCACGCATTATTATAATCAGGGCTTTCAGTGGGATGAAAAAACTGGGGGGGTCTCTCAACGGTGCGTGGACAATGTAATTAAGGGCGTGACTTAAAAACAAGTAAGCTAAAAATCTGTACTTAGCATAGTGTGACGCCCGACTTGTATTTTGCTGTTTATGTCATTTCATCCAGATATATGATGCAACAAGTAACATCATACCTACAACAAGTCGGTACGATTGGCTTTGTCAATGGTTGTTAGTTGCATAGGATAAATAAGCAGCAACTATGGCGTGTATATAACATTGACCTTAAAGCCCTGGTGACACCACAACAATGTTGCTGCTCCTGAGTTTAAAAAAGGGTAATCCAGAGAGAAAATTACTCTCTATAAAGAATTTCCCTTCCCCTACAATGTTGACCTGGCATGACGTCATGCCGTAACGTCGCCACTAGTGAGAAGTGAGCAGTGTGAGCATGCGCACATCAATGTGCCTGCTGTCACTGCAGTCTGGAAAAAAACGGGCCGCCTGTGCCAGGGCACAAAACAGAGCCCGATAGAGACCGGTTTCGTGGACCCCTTTAAAAAAACTGCTGGTGCTCAGCACTAGTGAGACCCAGCCCACTTAAAGCCCTAATTATAGCCCTGCATTTATAATGGCAACATATGAATGTGATTTGTTGCTCTGGAGAGGTGCATGTCATACCAGAGAATGTGTGGAGCACACCCAAATTAGCCACTATTTGACCAGCTTTCCACCTAATTTTCTTTTCAAATCTGTTTATTAAAGTTTTCAATCATATATCACATGTGAAAGTAACGAACCGATTTCAACATAATATACAGCCGTCATCATATGAGTACACAGGTTTAGTAATGGCATCCTTACTGTATATCGCATTTCTATCACTTAGTAGTTAAGTAGTCAGTTGCATCCAGCTGTCAACCACTGGCTGTAATGTGAAACATTTAAATGAAGAACAAAAAAAGAGAAAAAAAAGAACCAAGAGAGATAGAAGGGAGGGGAGTGGGGGATGTTTCAGACGCAGGGTCCCAAGACTTCCTATCGATAGTTAAGGGCTGGATGTCAGGCTCCCTGTAGTGTCATGGTGAATAGTCTCGTGGGTAGTGTCAATGTACTGGGTTAGCGGAGTGTCCGCAAATAATTGGAGGGCACAAAGCTTAGCTGGAGTAAGGCATACATGTTCCAGTTTGCAGAAGTGGTCCAACAAAGGCTTCCATGTACCTGTGAATTTAGGTTTAGAGTGTGTCATTCCGGATGTGAGAAGCTCCATATCCATGGTGTGCCAGAGCTGTGTAAACCACAGGGCGATGGCCGGTGCACTTGGCTTTTTTCAATAAAGGGCTATTAGTTGTTTGGCCTCTCTAAGCATGTGCGAGATGAGGCACCAGTCCGCATGAGTCATAGCTAAAAGCGCCAAGGGCCTAATTCCTAGGATAGTGACTTTGGGGGCACTGGGTATGGGGAAGCCTATGGTGTACTGAATGTGGCTTCACACCTCCTTCCAGTATAGGGTTATGGATGGGCATGTCCACCAGACCTGTTAAAAGTTCCTTTCCTCAGTTTGGCATCGCCAATAGCTAGGGGAAGAGGTGGGGTACATCTTATGTAAGCGTGGGGGGGAATAGTACCATCTCGCCATGAGTTTGTATGCGGTTTCTCGCCGGGGTGTGCTTTTGTATATTTTCAGTATATCGCGGCATAGTTGCTCCCGTTGCTCTTAGGTAATCTCGTCTGTTAGATCTGTCTCCCATTGTACTTGATATATGTGGGGTCTCGCTGGAATGAAGTGCTGTAGTACTTGATAGGTGCGGGAGATCAAGCCCCACGAGCCATCATATGAGCGCCCTAGTGTTTCAAAAGGAGGGAAAGGGCGAGTTGCCCCTTGAGGGTTTAGTGTTGTGAGTGCCAGTGGCAGAACTGATAGTACTGTAGTCTCACCTCCTCGGGTAGACGGTATTCTCTCTTGCACTGATCGAAGGTTTTTAGCTTATCTCCCTCAATGAGGTCCCTGACTGTGCAGCACTCTCCCTCTCCCCAGGCTGGGAAGGACTGTGGCTGCAGGGCTGGGGGGAAGTCCGGGTTGCGCCCCACCAGTATGTTGCGGGATGTGAAAGAGGTGAGGCACCTGGAGACTGCAAATCTGTCCCAAATGTCCAGTATCGTTTTTGTAGGTGTTGCTATGTAGGCACTTAGAGGGTGGGCAACCCGCAAGAGCCAAGCTAGGTCCCAGAGTGGTCTACAGGCCACTGCCAGATCCATATGGAACCAGTACTTCTCGCTTTCGCGAACCACCCATTCCGAGATGTACCGGAGATGCAAAGCCCAGTAGTACTCTAAGAGATTAGGGCATGCCAATCCCCCTCTATCCCTGATCAGCATGAGGACCTTATTTGGAAATCTTGGCCGCTTCCCTCCCCAAATGAAATGGGTGAAATCCCGCTGCAAGCTTTGTATTGCGGCTTGCGGCATCGGTGTGGGGAGTGTTTGAAACAGATATATTACTTTCGGTAGGATGGACACCTTAATTGCGTTAATCCATCCCATCCAGGAGGGCGGGAGTGACCTCCAAACGTGTAGGTCCCCAAGTACTGTCCTTCTACATTCCGGCCAGTTCGCCTGCGTTCACGTTGTGGATAGTGTGCCCCATGTGAGTTAGTTCCATCGTCTCCCCCATGAGGCCATCAGAATCGCCTCCTTCTCAGTGAAGAAGTGTAATCTAGTGAGGATATCGGGTACAAGGTCTGGATGTCCTGGGGGCATGGTAACTCAGTGGGCCCTGTCCAGGGTGGGTGGAGAGGTATCATCACCACCTCTGGTTTTGTGAAGCAGGTCCGCTGTGAATACCATTATGTCCGAGCCCTCTACTTTCATAGGGATCCCTCTGATTCGGATATTATGTCTTCTACTTTGGTTTTCCAAGTCCTCTAGTCTAATCTGGAGTTTGATATGTTGGTCTTCCAATGCCGCCATTTCCTTCCAGAGGATTTCTTGATCTTCCGTCCGATTGTCTATGGTGCGCTCCAGGTCATCTACTCGCTCCCCAGTCTCTGTGATGTTTCTCTTCAGCTCTTCAAGGCAAGTTTTGAATTCTGTTTTGAGAGATCCAATCTTCGTTTTAATTTCTTGGAGGAAGGAGTTAATGTAGGCTTGCGTGATCGGTTCAGCCTTCGCCTCTGGGATGGAATCCATAGGAGCAGGAGCAGGGGGGCTGGATTTAAGCCACAGGGAAGTAACCAGGTTAGCTTTTGCTGGAGCTCATGTGGATGCCTTCCAGGCTTTGTTACGCAGCATATTCCCGAGGATACACCCCTTTCAGCATTCTGTAGGGTAGGCACCCAAGCCCACCACTCCCAGTGATTCTGCCCCACACCTGCCAGAGGCAAGCACGTTTTGCCACGGGGTCAGACACTGTTGTTTTAACTGTGGCCACGATTAATCCCTTCATTCAAAATACATAGAGGCTGTGCAACAGATCATGTGTAGGGGAGAGGGCCCGGGCCCGCTGGGCTATCCCGCAGTCGATCGATCTTCTCCCCATGAGGCACGATGACAGTATATTGGTGGGCCCCCAGATTTAGGGGGCAGCCGGGGATGCCTGGGAGTTCAGAGTCTGATAAGGCTGTATGTAAGGAGCCCAGGCAGTGACCCAGCGGCAGGGAGGGGGATCTAGGCCTGCTACGCAACCCCTGCAGCCTATCGTTCATTTACTCCAGAAAAGGGTTGGGGCCTTGATGGGTGTCCCTGGCCAAAGAAGGCCTCCAAAGTCCAGTAGCAGGGATCGCGTGTGTCTCTGGCAGCCACCTGCAGACCATAAAGGGGGGGGGGGGGAAGCAGTGCCTAAGAAGGGCCCCCAGAAAAGTATAGCATGAACAACAGAGTCTGGCCCCTGTCTCCCTCCAGTGACAAGGCTTCCTTTAGCAGGCCCAGCCCCGGGAGACACCCCCTGTGATCAGAGGAGCACTGGAGGAAGGACCCCTAAAGTAGTGGGCATCCAGAGCAGTGGCGTCAGGCACGATCAGGTCCTGATGCAAAGGGGAGGCCCTCAACCCCAGTGGATGTCCCTGAGCAGATGTGTCACCAAGCACCAGCCTTCAATGCAGCAGGGGCCACGGGCAGAAACGATGCACTCAGAAGTAGGCCATGGGCCTTGACCGCACCAAATAATGTAGTGGGGCCGGCTCCATCCCCAGATCGCTTCGCGATATAGGTCAGGCCTCTTCCACTCACCAGGAGTAAAGGCGCATCATAGCAGCCTCCACTAGGACCAGGACAATGGGAGGAGCCCAGGCATCCTGACCAGCAGCCAATGCGGGCAGCAGTGGCAAATGCAGACTGGGCCCCACAGGCGGAAGACGGCCCACAGCCGCAGCAAAAGTCTCCTGGCCGGCTGCCTTCAGCGAAGCAATGGCCATGGGGAGTGCGGTCGCTCAAGGCCGAGGGAGGTCCCAGGCCCCACTCACAACAATCGACACAGCGGGCCCAGGCCGCACCCAACGGTCGGCAACACGGAGGTCCTGGCCAGGCAGCAAGGATGGAGGCACTCCCCAGCCGCCACCACCGGGATCCAGAAGAGGCGCAGTCACCGGGGCTCGAGTGAGGCAGAAAGGAAGTACTCCGAGGTTTACTCCCAGCCCCAAGTCGCCATGGCAAATCCCAAGATGGTGGGCGCCATCCGACGGAGGAGTCGCCAGTCTCAATCAGGTCTGTGCGCAGGGAGCCAGGAAGGTATTATCCACTACCGTGACTCCCCTTCACCTCCTATTTTGTTCGGGTAGCCACGGTGGGGATTCACCAACCCCGATGCCTCAGGATAGCTAAAACTTAGGCAGTGGGATGAAGACACAGAGAAGTGCGTCTCACTCCATTAGCGGCTTACAAAATCAGAAAGTGAGAGTGTTTTATTTAAGTTTGGCTTTGGATATATGTGGCCCATTTTCCTGCAGAGAGGCAATGGTTCCTGTGGAATCAGAACATATACTCAGGCAAACTATCTATATGCTTGCTCATTCGCTCACCCACTTGTGCACTTTGGATCTGATTATCTGAGGCAAGTCTTATTTAAGTACTGTATCTGAGAGATACTTATCCTAGCATTATATCTTCATATGTTAATTAGTCTTTGATTTGTAAATGATTTCAGAGAACATTGGAGTAAATAATTACATGTTAAGGTCAGTTGGAGGCAGTTTTCCATGCAGTGTGCAATTAATATACGTATATCCACCTATCTAGCTAAAAGAATATAGGTATACATTTTAACTAGGGGTGTATTTATTACCAATGTTATTTATGTACATCCCAGTCACTTCCGGAAATATGTTTTTCTTGATGCACTGAAAGGTCGTGTGCTCTTCGTGTAATATCGCTATGAAAATTAGATGGATGTCACACGTTTCCCACTTTCTTTGAGCCCAACAAATGCTATGACTTTCTTAGTTGTGCCATAGAAACAATTCTACGTTCCAAAATATTTTGGAATACTCCCTAAATATTTTTGCTCTTGAGGCACTTGGGCGAGCTCCAAATCTAGAAGTTAACTGGCCGTATGCTTACCTAGTGCCTGCCAAACCAGTTTTACTTACTGTGTACAATGCTATGGTGCCGTTCTCCTCATTTTGGCAAAATAAATAGAGCAATACAATGAACTACTGTTTAATGATCATTACACCTTGGCGCTAACTTAAAATTGTATATGCATTTTTCCACGCGTATAAACGATTTTGAAAATAAACATGAGACAACCTGTCCTTGTAAAGTAATCTAGGGCACAGCGACACTCGGTTAAACGTTTCCAGATTTTATCAAAAGGTTCTCCAAGGTTAAACCATCCCGGAAGTTTCTTACGAGCATTCTTTTCATGCCACAGTGTCAATACTGCCTGAAAATATGAAACTGGAGTCATAACAATTTATGGCAGATAATAAAAGCGTAGACAGACGCCTCCAGAACATTCGCTATCGGCCCAGTCGACCTTTTATACACGTCCATTATGGTACAGAGAAGACAAAGCAGTGAGGAGGTGGGGGTGAGGGGGGGGGGGGGTCTACATTCATAAAAAAACAAACTGTAATTAACGCAGAACTATTCATTTTTAGAGACATAATTGAACACTTACAAACATTATTTACAACTCTGGTGCAAATGTTATTTCCACCTTCCAGAGAAAAGTTATGAACTTAAATGTAATTGTTTATTTTTCTTTAACGTAGCTCAAGGAAATCTTTTAGCAGCCTACAAATGCATGCCGTATGATTTTTTGGTAGCGCCCTTTGAGATAACAAAATCTGTAATTTAATATCCCTTCTGATGTTGTTCTTATCCAGTATACTGCACACTGAAAGATATGCCGTAGGATTTTTAGCACACTAATAAATAGTCTAATGAAAATGTGTACGATAAGGTTCAGGTTAAACCTACTTGAGGGAGATAGTAATTTGTTCCAACAGTCCAGTTCTCATCTACTAAACAATCTTCCTCAAAAGAGGTGAGTTTTAAATAAGGGATAAAGAAAGTACCCCCTGCTGTACATTATAAGGTTATTGCAAGTTACTGAGGATTTCCATAACGTTTTAGAGGAACAAGGCCAAAGGCTGAGCCCTTTACTGGCTTACGGATCTCTGAGGTGACTTGCAATATCTTTATCATGTACGCCAGGGCGTACTTTATCCCATATAATACATGGTCTCACCATAACCTTTCCCACAAACCACTTAAAACATTGATGCATAGCTCGTTCATGTGAAAGGACAATCATGTTTTGAAACATAGTGCAAAATTAAACACCTCAGAAAAATCTGTTAGGTATTTGTTCCAAACAGTTATTAGAAACAGTTCAGTACAAGTCAGTTCTTTTTCTTTGATAAAAAAAGCTGCACTAGTTTGTAATGTGTAGGACAATTCAGGAACGTTCTAACTTTTCTCTTTTTATCTAAGGAGTGCAAAAAATAAACACGCTCTCTTTGCTTGTCATTGTAATCTAAAAAACATAAAGCAGAAGAAAGAAAAGCAACCTTTTGTTTTCGTTGCTTTAAACAGCTGCTTCAATTATGCTCCATGACCTGCCTTTCACCTCGCTCTGCCATGTATTGTGATGTCAGAACTCAACTGTGATAGCTTATAATAGTCGAGTTCTGACATCTTTTCTTCATAATCAGCGACTGGGTGTGTCACAAGTCACTAATTATAAAGAATTTAGAGACTGGCGTTTATACAGGGATTAAAAAATCCCGACAATTTTGATTGAGATGATGACCGTTGTGAGGAGCTGGAACCTTCTCCGCACTCGGGAACAAGCGTGTTGCAGGGTTGTCAGCGGTGAGGAGCCTGAAATACCATTCCCTCAGCGCCTTAGGATGCATTGCGCAGCAGTCCTCGTGGGTCTTGGAGGCATGGTCCTGCACTAAGCAACAAAAGCAAACCAGATGGGATATGTCAGAGACATCGGTTTGTGACAGGCACCACATGCGGTGAAGCCTTTTAGGAGACATCCCTAGCACACCAGGAGATTCAATCTTGAAAAAAGCCTTGACAAAACAAATCGAGAAAAAAGTCACATCTTTCTGGATCTGGGCTGATAGGCGTGGAAAGAAAATATCTAATGTCAGCACGCCGGGGTGGCGCCTTTATAGGCACTGCATGTCATATACGACTCAGAACCGAACAACGCCACCTATCATTGCACAGGGGTTCTGCTTGAACACTTCCAGATCCAGTCTGGCAACTGGGGAATATTCTAAGATAGGGAATCAACTGCTAGAAATCTCTCAAAAGTTAAACTTACAATGAATCAGTGAAAAGTCTGGCCTCAATCCAATTGTACAAGACACACAATTGATGGACGAAATGCAGAACAAATTAAAACATCCACCACCAGTCAAGAGAGCTGGGTTAAATCCATCATTCTTTTGCTCACCATGACACCCTAGTTTAGACCTGGTCATATGCAAATCAGTCTTGAACCTGTGCTTCATAAGAACAGTCCAGGCCGAACTGCCCAGCCAGGTCCTTCCTGGATCATAAACAAGTTTCTTAGGACCGGTTTCGAGGTTTCAGCTAGGATAGCTTGAATCCAGTGGCACAGTGAGCCCGGGACCCACGTCTGGGCATACCCTGCGCATTTAGGGCAAGCAAAAGAGCCACAATTGATGGCTGGAATGCAGAACAAATCAAAACAGTCACCCCCATGTGAAGAGATCTGGGTTAAATCCATCATTCTTTTGCTCACCATGCCACCCCAGTTTAGACCTGGCCATATGCAAATAAGTCTCGACCCTGTGCCTCATGGGAACAGTCCAGCCCGTACTGCAAAAGACACACAATTGATGGATGGAATGCAGAACAAGTCAAAACATTCACCCCGAGTCAAGAGATCTGGGTTAAATCCATCATTCCTTTACTCACCATGCCACCCCAAGTTAGACCTGGCCAAATGCAAATCAGTCTTGACCCTGTGCCTCATGGAAACAGTCCAGCCTGAACTGCCAAGCCATGTTCTCCCTGGACCGGAAACAAGAATCCTAGGAATGGTTTCGGGGTTTCACCCCTCATCAGCCAGGATAGCTTGAATTCAGTGGCACAGTGAGCCCGGGACCCACGTCTGCCTTTAATTAAATTAAATGTCAGTGGTCAGGGTCTCTCTCAAATAGATCATCTGTGGTCTTCTAAATATTACAATCAATGATTAAAAGCTTTTTTTAAAGCCAACAGATCCTATCTAAGATTATGTTGCTAAGTGTTGCTGCATGCAGCTCTGAGAAAACAGCCATTTATGTTATTATTGCTATTCCTTGTTATATCACATTACATCATGCTACAAACATTATCTCGGTTCTGCAAGCTGGAGACAATCAATTTCATCTTTAAGGCCTTGCGCTTGAGTCTCTAAGTATATCAATCAACATCTGCTCTTGTACAGCGAAGAACACGTCCTTGTTTCAATACTTGTTCGGAGGTGTTTACTTTCAATAAAAATTCACATTTAAATAATGAACTGATTATTCCTTAGACAACCGTTCACCGTTGGATCTTTCTCTGTATGGTTTCTTAATCTTTCTCTGTATGGTTTCTTATATTCTTACTTATAAAGCTCGCATCCACCCAGTAGCATGAGGCAGTTCACTAACAAACGTAAGTTATTTCCGAAGCAAAACAGCATGGATGTGATCAATGACGTGCAACTCTGTGGGAGAAATATTTGACAGCACTGGACGGGCACACCACAAGTCTTAAGTAGCGCTGTGAGGGCAATAATTAGTAAGGAGGAGAAATGTGATGTCAATCAATATGGAGTAGAATCATCAATATGGGGTTGCAAAGTGGGGGCATATCCTGTAAGAAGAAGCACTTTTGGGGCAGGGCTAATGAAGAGACTCAGTGTTGAGAAAATTGAAAACGAACAGCAATGTGTGGCCACAATCAATGAAAATTAAGATTATGATTTAACATTTATAAGGCATTATCAATAAGGTGCAGCTTTATGAAGAGATTGAGGTCTCGTAAGGGTGCACAACTGTGGAATTCATGATTCTTAAAAAACAAGTCCCTACTGTACACTCTCCAGTATTAATATCTTTTATAGATTCACATGCTTGAATCTTCCTCGTCGTCAGGGTAGGAGTGCCAAGGCAATAACATTAAAAGCAGTGCTAAGGCCTTAGAATTAATCTCCATTGTCAAACCAATACACATTGACAGCCTATTCACATTGTTTTTTAAGCATCCAAACTTCAACCAATCGGAGCTCAGACCCAAAAGCACTCAACCCCAGCAGAGCCATCATTCCTCAGATTTCAAGCATGAGTGTACTATAAACTTTCTGAGATTTGAAATGGTGAGCCCTAACAGGGAGGAGAGAGGGTTGTATGTGAATCTATAAAATATATGAATACTGGAGAAACACAGTGTACAGGGAACTTATTTTTTCCAGTAATATATATTTTATAGACTCACATGCTTGAATCAGACTAGTTAGCAGTATCACATCAAATATGGAGGTCGGTAAGGCAAAACCATCCCAGCCCGACACTACTCTAAAAGAAAGAGCAAAAACAACTATCTTGAAACACAAATAAAAACGTTGATGCAGGGACAACGTATCAACAAGAAAATCATAATATCTGAAATTTTATGAAAAAATATCAGAAACAATAACATAATATATATATCCATTACGGAGCGTCATTTACAAGCGGATCCCCGTCCTCGCCTACACATAAATCAAGCTGCTGCTCGTGTGCTACTCAAAGGTGGACAACCTTGGAGCGACAATTTATACACGGCCGTCCAGCCGCGGAGTATGCACCACCCTGTCATCCCTTGGGGGTCACGGAAGTGAAACAGCAGCCGTACACAGGATCGAGGACGGGCCCACTTGCGGGGTCCATACAGGACTTGATTGTGTGCTTTCCGCACCACACTTCCCATAATACACAGTCTCATTTGAGCCTCCCATTTGTGGGTGTGTCATATGGAAAATGGAGAAGTGGGTTAGCGGTTGTGCACACCGCTTCCGTTAAAGCCCCTGAAGAGAAGCATATGGAACTTCGAAACGCGTCGGGCAGATCCATTACGGAGCGGCATCTACAAGCGGAGCCCCGTCCTCACCTACACATAAATCAAGCTGCTGCTCGTGTGCTACTCAAAGGTGGACAACCTTGGAGCGACAATATATATATATATATATAACCTGAAACAACAAGTTACATACCTTATGCAGACAGGTGTCGCAGAGCAACTTGTCCGACTATGTTAGCTTAACTCCAGGAATCTAGCTTGTAGTGCCTTGTGAAGGTATGGGCATTCACCCATGTTGCTGCCCTGCAGATGACCGGAAGTGCCACTCCTGCAAACAGGGCTGAAGAAGCTGCTACTTTTCAAGCTGAGTAAGCCTTAACTTTCTGCATAAGCGGACGTCCTGCTTTTTCGTGACAGAAGGCTATACTCACCAAGGACCCAGCACGCAATACTAGCGCTCGATAAGGCTTGGCCTTTTTTGTAGTTGATGAGAAGGAAATGAGCAGCTAATTGGACTTTCTGAAAGCTCTTATCCTTTGTAGATAGAACATCAAACCGCATTTAACGTCCAGAGAATCGAAAGCTCTATCCACAGGTGAGGACGGATTTGGAAAGAAGGAAGGTAACATGATAGGTTCACTGAGATGAAAAACCAGCAGCACTTTTGGAATAAAAGATACATTAGTATTTAGAATGATTCTGTCCTCCTGAAATTGCAGGTAAGGTTCCTTGGTTGTGAAGGCCTGGATTTCACGTATTCATTTGACCAACGTAATGGCTAAGAGAAAAGCCACTTTCCAAGAAAGAAATTTCACCTCAGCCTCTAGATGCACTTTAATGGACACATGCATGAGACCTGATTTGGCTAGATGCAGCAGATAAAAAAAGAGTCTGCTGGAGTGTGGAAGAGAAAGGATGATAAGACTGAGACATACACCATGAGCAAATTCTTCTCCATTTTGCTGAGTAGCATTTGTTTGTGGAATGAGCTGTATCTAGACCTGAAACATACTCAGTAGATAGACCTAGATCTCCAAATTTAGCATGGTAAGGAGCCAGGTGGACAAATTGAGAGTTTGAATTCACTTGTCCCTGGTTTACTGAGAAGAGATCCACCATGGGCTGAAATGGAATGTACAAGCACTCTGATAGGTGAAGAAGCTTGGTGAACCAATATTGTCATTGCCAAGCTGAGGCGATGAGAATGAGGGCTCAAATGCTCTGATTTGAGTTTTTGGAAGACCCTTGGAATGAGAGAGAACATGGGAAACACATTCACCAACATACCGTTCCAGGAGAAGTGGAAGGCATTCCTCCAAGATGCTGGTTGAGGGTGTCTACTAGCAAAAACATGCACTTCTTGTCGAGAGAAGTGACAAACAGATCTACGGTTGGATAACTCCAAGACTAAAAAAAGCACTCCAACTGACTGGTTGAGTTCTGACTTGTGGCATTGTTTCTCCATTCTACTTCTACTTCTGCGCTCTTGGAACATGCTCTATCTTCAGCGCAATGTTGTTGACTAAGAGCCATTCACAAATTTGCTGTGCCTGGGTGGAAAGAACCTGCGATTTTGTGCCCCCTTGTTTTTATGAGACCAAAGATGGTGGTGATGTTGTCGGTTCTCACCAGCAGTGAAGAGTTTCTGATCCTGGGAAGAAATGCTTGAAGACCTAGAAATATTGCCTTCAGTTCCATGATGTTCATTAACACAATTGTTTGTGACTGGACCATTTCCCATGAACCTCTATGTCCTGTGGGTGAGCACCCATCCTTTGAGAGAGGCGTCTGTAGTCATGATTGCCTGAGGTACCACTGGAAGGAAAGAGAGACCCTGTGAGACTTTGTCCCTGTTCGTCCACCAGGACATTGCCAGCTTCCTTTTTGGGGTGATTGAAATCCTGTCCTCGAAGGATCCTTGAGATTGAATCCACTGAGCTCCGAGTTGATCTTGCAGAGGCCTCATGCGGAGACAGCAATTCGGAATCAATGGAATGCAGGATGACATCATCCCCAACATGGATTTGTATGTTCCTTGTGTCCACTAGTTTTAAAACATTTTTTTAGGTTTTGCCTGCAAGTGCGCACGTAGTGTGCATGCGCTAAAAAACCTATTGAGTTGTATATGTGATCGATGACCCGCCTCTGTCTCTCATTGGCTAGCTCCATAAATGGAGGCCAGCCATTGGGAGACAGAGGCTGTCAATCACGCTTTCTCGGGGAAAACGCGATTCGGGGGCGTTTCTAGGGCTTTTTTTAAATCCCGCCCCTTTGTCCCGGGCCGCGCTGTGATTGGCTGCCGGCCCGGGACACCCCCTGACGTCATTTCCCGGGCCGCGCTGTGATTGGCTGCCGGCCCGGGACACCCCCCTGACGTCATTCCCGGGCCGCGCTGTGATTGGCTGCCGGCCCGGGACCTGACTTGTGTAACATTTGTCTCCTCATCACATGGGCCAGAAGCGATAAGGTGTGGAGACAGATGTAGGTGGTTTGCCTATTGTACAAATTTTGTTTGCCACAGCTTGTCTAACTTGTAAAATGCACAGCCCTGACCACCGAACTAATGTTGTATATTGAAGGAAGGGCTAACTTGCCGTTCCGGTTAACTTCGGCAACCCCGTTTGCCTTGTCGTGGCAATAAAGTTCATTTGAATCAGAGACAGGAAGGGGGAGGGACGGGCCCGTCCCAGGTCGTGAGCCCGGGGCAGAGGCGGCACTGTCCTGCGCTCGTGTTTCTGCCCTACTCGCACCCTTTCTCCGCGGAGCGCTCCTCCCACACTCGCCTGCTCTGTGAACGGAGCAGGTCCACCGCACCGGGCGGCATTGGACTGGGCGGGGCTAAGAGTGAATCACGGACACTCCCTTCAGGAGAGAGGTATTCACAACACCCGGAAGCCTCCCACCGGTAAAAGAGGTGAGTGCCGGGAGCCGTCAGAGGGGCTGCAAAGTCCCCCGGCCCATCGGTAAGAGTACCCAGGTGCACCGTGGTTTTGTCCTAAATGGAGTACGGGGTTAGCCCCAGCTCTCGGGAGCTAGCGTTAGATGTCTGTGCAATTAAATAATATTGAGCGCAGTGCGGAGAGGCGTTACAGGCAGCACTAGGAAAGCTGCGTGATGCAAGAAAGGAAGAAGGCTTGCGTTTTCAGAAATGGATGGGGCTGCTGTTAAGTCTTTCTCTATCGTTTCCCCCTCTGTTCCTCTTTTGAAAGCCACTCGAAGATCTCTTGGCCGGAGTTGTATAATTTAACTACTTATTGCCCCTTTGGCAAGAGGGATTCTTGGAACGGACATGTGGCGATGTGCCTGCCTGCCTTGGGTGTGGCTGTCCTTTGTCTCTACTTCCCCGGGGCAGAGCGCGGTATAATGTTCCTCTGAGTGACACTTCTTGTTTGCCGATCGTACCCTGCAGAAGGCCTCCCGCTGGGATGTCTTAGGTACACATGAGGGGACATCTGGATCGGGTCGCCCTTGAACCCGTCAGCTGCCGGTCTCCCATGGGGCGCGCAGGACTAGAGGAGGAAGACGGTGCTGGGGAGCTCACGCCTGATTGCTGAAGTACCCCGTTACTAAACTTTCTGCACCCTTTACTTTTCTTTAGTTTTATTGTTAAGCATTTAAATGCATACACATTGATGTAGTTCTGTAAGGTTTAACCCGCAAAGGGGTGCGGGCATCAAGAAATACCCGGATGTATTGCACATTGTATCACCTATTGACCTACTACACCATACAGTTGTACCGTTACTTAATGCCCAGTGTAATACCAACTCCAGCGGATTAACAAAGGCACACACCCATTCTTATGGACCGCCTTGTGTGGTCTGTTTTCGATATGCGCCCACTCCTGGGCTGGTGACAGACTGGGCAAAGAGGCAAAGCTAAAGGAAGAGTCGACAGAGAGCCTTGCTGTGCGAGAGACTTATCATCCTTGTTAATGTAAAACATGCAACTTGAAAGCAGTTGTCGCAGATTGTGACGGACTACTTTGCAGTTTATGCGTTTTGAACTTGGTGTTTTTACCTGTAATATAACAGCACAGCATTATATTCTTACAATGCGGCTGGTCACCGAATGAAATGAAACACTGTCCCGTTGCTGGACCCGGTGATGAGCCGCAGAAACGCAGCGCCGGCCGGCCTGGGGCAGAGCTGGTGTGACCGTCCTCGGCGGGGCCCCAGCGAGCCAAACCTCGGCGTAAGTGCTGGGGATCAAACGACCGGTCTACGCCGAGGCCTCCCACGCCGGACGCGTGCCCAGCTGTCCGGGTTCTTTCCCATGAAGCCGGGCTCAGCTGGGAAGACCCTGACCACAGTTTTTTTTTAATGTATTTTTTGGTGTGATTTCTCATTCCCAACAAAACACTGGTTCCTAGTAAAGCGGGCAGATTGATTTCTCATCCGGACGCTATCTTTCCACGCATGTGCTTTTCATTAACAGATCAGTCCATTATTTGAGCAAGGCTCTAGGTTTAGCATAACTGAACCGTTTGGCGTGAGTCCACGCGAGAAGTCATTTGTAAAAAGAAGGCCCATGATTGGAAATTCGGGGTCTCGGTGGGGTATCCCTCTCCGTTCTCCACACCTTGAAAGTGTGTTGGCAGTTCAAATATTTAATTATTTTGGTGCTTTGTGATTGAAGGGTGACATACTGCAATGCGTTATTTTTTTTATAAAGTACACTCCAACATGGCATTGACCTTCATAGCATCGTGGAGTATTATTTGTAAATATTGCTTATTTCATTGGTACGTTTTTTACCTACCTCACGCGGTGCTAGATTAAGGACACCGTTTTCGATTGCTTGGCTGTCATTGCACAACCGAATGTATTCTGGGAGCTGTAGTCTTTATGGGCAGCGACAAAAAAATATAGCATAACAACTGATAACAATATAGACCCATGACCGAAAAGCCCAGGACTAGAAATGGGTTGACACACCGTTTAATGGCACTTTAAGTTATGCATGTTAAAAAAAAAAACACTGTCTGGTGGGGTCTCAGTTTTAGGAGCTAAGGGCACAAATCCTACACGTGGAATGGGACAGTATTATCTAATTTATGTGATTGCATATGTAAACGAATGCTGTTATTTTAGTATTTTACCTCTGTGGCCTGCTCATAAATGGGCAGTGCACGTTCTGTATTTATTTAAACCCCGCCTTCTGGGGCATAGTTGACAGCCCCAAGTAGACGTCCCTGAGTGCAGCTGAGTGCACCGAAGGGTCGTGGACCGTGAACAAGCTGTTGTGCAGGCCACCACGCGCCATCCGGCGCTTCCCATGAGTGCGTCACGTGACCGCGGACGGGCAGCTTTCCTTTCCGATTGGCTTGCTTTCTAGGATTAGTCACCAGCAGCTACATATGCTTATAGCCGATGTTTGCTTTACTTCCCATTCAGGGCGTATTTTTCATCTTTCTTAAAACTTTATCCTGCGACATGGGGGGAGCTAACCGCACCCTTAACTGCCCCGGTTTAGCTTTGCTGTCTGTTTGCAAGACTAAAGCTCGGAATCTCGGCGTACATTTTTGTTGAGGGAGGTTTGTATTCCTCCAGTCTCCTCATCCTGGCACAGATGATTCCCATCAGAATTGAGCTCCTTTGAAAAACAACCCTGTCTGTAAGAGGACATAGTTGAGTCTAAACAATAGATTGTTGTGTTAGACGGCAGCGTGGATTTCCTTAATTATTTTTTCTTGCTTATATATTTTTTCGGTTTGGTGTGCTTGCTGTCCTGTCTTCCCCCGCCCCCCCTCCTGCTGTCCGTGTGACCGTTACCGACCCCCCCTCCCGCTGTCCCCCTCAAGCGGACACTAAACACCCCCTTCCCCGCCAAGCAAGACATATTGCTTTCGATGGCTCTCTTTTCCTTCGCTGGCCTCGCGCCTGAGAGGATGGGTGGCCGGGGCTGGCACGGGGCAGCCTGAATGCGCGCTGATGAGGTAGCTGAGCGGGTTAAGGTTTTCCTGGGGAGATCTGCTTATCACTTGGTCGAATCGCTGGGAAAGTGTGTCCGGGAGGCAATACAATTAGCGTTTTATTAGTCGGCTAATTGTAGCCATTGTTGTTAACAGCGTTTAGAGGCACGGTGACAGCTTTACATATGGTGTGTTTGCATATTGGTAAATCTTCATAAATATACACTCGCCTCTTTCTGCACCCTTCCACGCCGTAACTTCCTTTGCGGCACCCAGTAAGCTGGTGTCTCTTCTGACTGGATCTACCCAGGTGGAGTTGGGGTTTACGAATGTTTTGCCTGGTGGGGAGGAGTAAAACTCGTCATCTCCCCCGCACTCCTTTCCGCCTCTCTTGTAAGCTTACACTTCGCCAACAGTTTATTCTTACCCCAGTGGCCTCTGTTCATTAATCTCGTCCCCTCCCTTTACTGTCCCCTCTTCTTTCCCTGGTGATCTCATCCTTTCCTGCCTGTCTTCACTCCGTCCCCATCCTCTGCCCGCCGTTGGCTCTCTTCTCTCGTCCTCTTTCCTATCTGTCCCTCGCGTCTTCTTCACCCATAAGACTCCCTCCCCAGCTCCTCCCCATTCATCAGTCCCGTTCACACTTTTTTAAATGTCCCCCTACCTTCCCTCTCTTCTGCCCCAGCCGTCCCCTCTCGCATTTCCCCTCTATTTCCTCGTTGGTTCCTCGCTCTGCCTTTCCCTCTCTTTCTTCTCCTCGCACCCTGACCAGCTCAACCTCCTCCATTCGCCGTCCTTCCTGCCCGCTCACCGTTGTCCTCACACACCCCTCTTCATTTCGGATGCCCCCTCCTTTCCTTTCTCCCTCCCATCCTCTCACGTCCTCCATTGATACATTGTACTCGCCCTATCTTTCTTTTGCTTTCCTCTTCCAAATCTACCTCTTGCCCTCTCGGCTCATTCCATGACCCGCCGCTACCCCTTTACTCCGTCCCCTTTCTCTCTCTCTCTCGTGCTTTCTCCACATCTTTCCCTCTCAGCTTTCTCTCTTCCCTCTTACAGTTTCGGTTTCTCTCGTTCTCTCACTCTCTCTCCCCTCCTGCCATCTCTTTTCCTCTCACCCCTCCTCTTTCCTCGCTCAATCTGTGCCCCTCGTGTCTGCTCTCTCTGGTCACCAGAAGAGACAGCGCCTCCCACCGCCGCAAAAACCATAGAAAGAGCACAAGGGACAGGAAACGAATAAACCAGGGAAGGAAAGACCGACAACCAAGAGTGGAACACTTAAAGCTGCTCCAGAGAGGGGGAGCCGAGCAGGTCCGCCTGGAAATGTACATATGTAGAGACACTTCCCGGGAAGCCCCCCCCCCCCCGATCAGACCCTTTCAATTATTCAATAGCTAGAGCAGACCAAGTGACTGCCAGGTGCAATACATCAGGCTTAGGAAGGGCTTTCATTAGATTTGGAGAGATTCACGCTGCTCTCTCCCTCCATCCCTCCGCCCTCACTCCTGGAGCTCCCGCCAGCCCCTCTCTGGCCATTGGTGCCCATTGACCTTGGTGCTCCTCATGCCAGCGGTGTGTGCCAAGTACAGTGACTGTTCTCTTACAGTCTGCTTGCCTGAAATGCATGTACCCCACTTTGAATTTGACCCTGGTTAAACCTTCACGTACATCTAGTTAAGAGTGCGCCATGAAGCTGTCATTAGCGGGCAGAATGTTTGGCGCTACAATATTTAAAAAAACGGAATCCTTCGAAAAATGAAATAATTCCTTTAGACACAGTTCTTGCAGCCAGCAGGGTTGTATCCCGAGGGCAGGAGCGGTCCCTTCAGCTGGCCTAGTTATCCCACGGTCCCAGGCCGAGCGGTGGCGGAATCCCCTGCCCAGGCCTGGTGGGTAGGATTGGTGCTGAGCCCAGGAAGCTTCTACACTGATCAGGAAGCGGGCACCCTGCTGCTTATCCATGGATCGCCATCTATCCCACCCACAGCCCACTCCGCACATGCTCTTAATAGATATTATGTGTACACACGCCCAAATCAATGTGCTATTTTAAAAGAGCTAATTTCTTGCACTGCATTAAAATGTAATTTGAAGAATAGCTATGTGGAGCGGCAGCGGCACCTACCTCGGCGCAACACAGTCCGAGCGCGGGGGTCCCGTCCCCCGCGCCCGGTCACTTAACGTCCCGGACACCCAGGACACCTTCTCTTTTTCGTCCCCTGCAGGTACCGACGCTGGAGCCCGAAGGACCGGAAGCCCTCGCCAGTAACCCCGGAAGTGACGGTGGGTCGACCCCAAGCAACCCGGAAGCGATCGACCTTGACCCCGGAAGTGGACGGCCAGACCAGAACCCGGAAGGTAGAAAAAGCCCCGAGGACGAAGGAGAGGCGTTCGGAGCAACCGACTCGTGGCAGGAGGCAGCGGACAGCGACGGACCCCGGAGAGAGAGAGGAGCAGTACTGCAAGACCGAAGCGAGGACGAGGAAGAGGACGTCTGGACGGAGGACTGGTGGCGTCCTCAGGAGGAAGCTGGAGAGCGGCCGCAACTCGGACGAGAGTTGCGGCGGGGCACGTGAGTACCTGTTACCCTTTCTCCGTGTCCCCTCCTGTGTATATAGTACTAATTGTAAATACCCTTGTATATATTCCGTAGACTGCACGAGCACAGGGATATTTAGGGTTGTTCTCACACGCACTGTACAAAGACCGAGCACTGCCCTGCACCATCCCGCCTTCAACCCTCCCACCTTTTTCTTGCCTGTTCCATCCCCCCTACCGTCCCCTCCTCACTGGCCTTTCTACGTACCCTTCACTCCCCGGTGTAGGTGGTGGGGTGTACTGATTGAGTACTCAGATTAAAAGCCCTACGCTTCTCTCCTCTTTTTCAAGCCTCCAAGGAGCCCCAGTACCACACCGAGGAGACTACTGGCGGAACAAGGAGAAGCAGATCCTGATCCCCAACAACCTCGCCGAGCCTGGTTCACTGCCGTTTCTATCAGCCGACCACCCCTTGGATTCTACACTGCCTCCCTCCCTCATTTTGACTTTGTCCTTCTGCTGCAATAAAACACTTGTCATAGCCCAATATATACGGCCTCCCCGCCTGTTATTCCGGTCCGCCCGCCACCCAGCTCCACAAGCTATAATTATACACTATTTTCTAGCGGATCTAAAAACACGTGCACGCGTTTTCTTATTTTCCCATACAAGGATAGTGTGCTAAATGTATTTCTACGGGGTATTATTCCCTGACCCTGCTTACCCCTGCTTACAGCTGCGCGGTAAGTATACAAACATCACGTTTGTCCAGTGAGCCGTACTGGGGTCCCCGCCGCTGGGCGCACCTGAAGCCCCTGGGCGGTGCCCGTGCTGTAATGCACGGTAGTAGAAGTGTGTGTGTGTGTGGTGTGTGTGCCTGCGCTCTGCGGCGGCTGACTGCAACATCTCCTCTTCTCTTCCTTTTCAGGATCAGGCTATTTTTGGTGCCTCTATCGCAGGCTCCGGTGAGCGTGAGATCATCGCCGTCCAATCCCGAGGCCGGTAGCTCGCCCCAGCCCGGGAAGCATGCATTCTTTACAGTGTGCAGCTGCCTGCAAATGTGTACTCATTACAGAGCGTTGGTGCACAGTCCTCAACTTATTGTCTGTACTGTGTGTGTTGGGGCTGTGTGTGTGTTGGGGCTCTGTGTGTGTTGAGGCTCTGTGTGTGTTGGGGCTCTGTGTGTGTTGGGGCTCTGTGTGTGTTGGGGCTCTGTGTGTGTTGGGGCTCTGTGTGTGTTGGGGCTCTGTGTGTGTTGGGGCTCTGTGTGTGATGGGGCTCTGTGTGTGATGGGGCTCTGTGTGTGATGGGGCTCTGTGTGTGATGGGGCTCTGTGTGTGATGGGGCTCTGTGTGTGATGGGGCTCTGTGTGTGTTGGGGCTCTGTGTGTGTTGGGGCTCTGTGTGTGTTGAGGCTCTGTCTGTGTTGGGGCTCTGTCTGTGTTGGGGCTCTGTCTGGCTAGCTTTTTTTGTAGGTGGCTCTATGTGTGGGTGGCTCTGTGTGTGTGTGGGTGGCTCTGTGTGTGTGTGGGTGGCTCTGTGTGTGTGTGGGTGGCTCTCTGTGTGTGTGCAAATGCAATAGGTCTCGCATTTGGGAGAGATTAAGCTATTGGCATTGTAAACAATGCCATTTATTTATCTGTTTTCAAAACCAACACATAAATAAAAAAATTGTCATTTACAATGACAATAGCTCTAACTTTCACAAAGGCGAAACCGTTGCATTGTAAATGCTTGTTTTAAATTCTGTTGATTGAGGTTTCACGGCAACATATAAGCATTCTGCCACGTCAAGCAGAATAAACAAAAAAAATAACAACAAACGCATTAGAGGTACATAATGTGATAAGTTGTTACAATACATGCGACCATACAGTCCCATCACAATAAGGCATTCTATGCAGTCCTAGTGATCCGAGAACACAACAGTACAGATAGCTAATCAGGTCACACAGTTACATTATGGGTCTGCAGCAATAAATAGTCTATTACCGGCACTCAAATATCTTTAGGTCTGGATGTCACAGGCAGTTCCTCAGCATACAACTCCAACTGTTCACGGCAGTACACTAGATCTCTAAGCCATTCATCAATTTTTGGGGCAAGTTTGCTTTCCCATGTGAACATGATCCACCTTTTGGCGAGCAAGACGGCCACCCTCACAAACCTGCCCAGAGTGGCCTTCAGCTGGGGGACATTGTAAAGTGATTCCTGTCATAGAGTGTACGCGAGCAACCACCCCTTCCCAATATTTAAACACAAGTGCACACTGCCATGCCAGGTGGATGAAATCATCATTTGGCAGACCACAGCGCTTGCATTGATCAGATTCTCTGAGGCCCATTTTGTACAGTTTATCAGGGGTATGATACAGTTGATGAATACATTTAAAAAGTATGATACGCAGATTGCCGCTAGGCGTGAGGCAACCTGTTAATGTGCAAATCTGTCCCCATTCTTGTGGGAGGATCTGAGCAGTCAATATAGTTCCAACTCTCCAGACTGTTGTCCGGCCCATGTACCGTTTCCTCTTGTACCGCCTTATACAATTTAGTAATCAAATAAAATCTGAACAAGACGATGAGGGTTCGCTCCTGTGTGCACTGGAAAGCTATTTTTAAGTGATCCACCCACTATATATTTACTGAATACACGCTCAACGTCTAGTGGTTCATCGTCACCAAACACTACCTCACTACATACAACCTCATCCTGAAGGAGCGTTTTAGTATTAAGTTAAGTTATTATTAACACATTTCATAGTCGTAAGAAGTCCCAAAGAAAATCTTCCAGTAGTATGATGTGCAATTCTGTTTTCTTTATTCAGTCAATGCATCAATGTCAGCCAACTCGACAAGAATTTAATAGAATTAACAGGCGACGCGTTTCGTCCCCATCTGGGACATCATCAGGGCTCCAACTAATTTGAATCCACAGGTTTGAACTCTGACATTCAGTCTTATTTATGTTGAAACCAATCGGTCCTCAGTATGAAAAACTTCCTGAAATTCTACTTGTAAATTTTCAACAACTAAACCATGTCTGAGCACAGAATTCCTTCTTGGCACCCAAATCCGATACCGTCTTGATTATAAGTACAAATCCTACTTGTAACTCACTTCACTATTCAAAAGTCCAACACCATGCTCTAGTTCTTAGAATGATTCTTGTATGAAATCTGGGCAGCACTATTCCTGTGGTCCTCAAGTCTTCTCCCAAACCAGCATATATCAACGTTCTGATCCGCACCATCGCCAAGTTCCTTGCTTCCGGCACGATAAATCTGGATGGTATTAATCTCAGATCTAGGCGTGTGTCTATGAGTATATGTGAGGACGCTCGCAAGTGGATCAGGGTGTGCATCACCATCCTCCACCGCAACGTGTGGAATAAAATCATGTGTCCGAAACCAATAATAAGTCTATTGGGCCTATGCGCATAGATAATATACATAGAAGTCAGGAGCGGCAAAACCTCCTTGTTCATAAGCAAGCGATAGCGTGTGCCAACTAATTCTGGGCTGTTTGTCCCCCCATACCAATCTCAGGAGTTGGGTTTGCACCGTCTAAAAAAATTGTTTAGTGAGTTTGATCGGATATTACAAAAGAGATATAAAAACCGTGGCAGGATTACCATTTTGATTACTGCGATGCAGTCTGCCAAGGACAGCGGGAGATGAGACCACCTATCTACTTGTTGCACTAAATTGCTGTGAGCCGAGCCATAATTCTCTTTAATTACGGTGTCAGGGTCACAGTGTACCCAGACACCAAGTTATTTAACAGGGTCCGCGGTCCATTTCGAAGGATGTTGGAGCTGGGGCGGAGTCGTGACTTACATCAAAGGGATACTAACCGATTTCTCCCAATTGATCTTTAGTCCAGAGAATAGGCCAAATCGGTTATATTCGCGGATGACTGGGGATAGATGCTAGTGAGGGTCCCTAATAAATAAGACCATATCACCCGTGTACATGGAGATTCCAATGGCCTATGATTAAAATTGATGAACTTGTTCAAGAGTCTGAGATCCATAACCTGCCTCCATTTCCCTAACTTCTTGATGAGGAAGAAGTTGGAATACAATCCTTGGTTGAGCTGATGGTTTGGCACCTCCTCTATTGTGTTCTTGGACATAAGCGATCAAATTAATTTTTTCAGGATGGGCAGATGACGATGTGATGACCTGGCACGAGGTAGATTGGGAGGCTTTTGAACTAATTCCAGGGTGTGACTGTAATGGTCACCCATCTGTCAGCATCGAAGTGGGACTACAGTGACAACATACTTTTTTACATCATTGTCCCCTATAGGTGTCTTGCAGCTTTCCCCCTGTCGAAGATCCTCGCTGCACCAGCTGCCTGCGGTAGGTGGATCATGTTGTAGGACAGTAGGACTTGGCAGAATAGTGTGATCGAAAGCCCTGTTAAGAATAGGGCTGAAGCCTCTCCTGAAATTGAGGCCTGGTAACAAATTGTCCTCTTTCCCTGCCACAGCAAAGCTGAAAACGTCTTTGTTGTAAGGTGCCAAGTGACCTTACGGTGTCAGTATCATCAGGATCAGCCTTTATAGACCGCAACACCTCAACAACATGCTTCCCGAACAGGTTCTCTCTGTCAAACTGCATGTTGAGAATCTTAGCTTGTATTTCGCAGCAAAATGCAGTTGCCTTTAGCGATCCCTAGCGTACCAGTACTGCTGCCTCAGCCATCCTCCTGAAAGCTGTTGATGACACGTCCATGGCCATGTCAATGATCTCAGACAAGGCCTTTTCCCCTTCAGCAAGTATGACTCTGGGCTCTTTTTTATCGTCCTCTGGGAGATACTCTAGCAGAGATGAAATGTCAGACCACATCTGATGATCATATCTTCCTAGGATGGCGAGGGCATTGGAGGCTCTGATGGATGTAGCCGCAATAGGGGAATATCTCTTCCCAATATTATCAAGCCTAAGGCCTCCCTTGTTCGAAGGAGCTGTGCATAGTGAAGAGGGGTTCTTTGCTCTTCTCTGAGCTGTCCGCATAATTACCCAAGCAGGTGTGGGTAGGCCCATGAGGCATGTATGGGAATTCTTTGGGGCCTTCTACTTTTGTCCAGCTTCAGTATCACAGCTGGAACTGACGCTGGGGTTTTCATAAGTTTCAAGCCTTGTTGCCAGATAAAGTCTATGATGGGAATACATTGTGTTGAGTGTTGTACTCCCACCTTAAAATCATATAGGAAGCACTGTCTGTTTTGCTGGTAGTGCAAGGTCAAAGCGCTTTGAAGCCCTTTCAAACAGGTCACAAAACCCACCAATGTCAGCTTGTGGAGAATCTGCTGTAAGAGGAGTTGGAGATGCTGGCATAGGCGCTACATAATTATCCCACTCAGGGTGGTCACTCTAATCCGCCTGGACTGAACCCTTTCCAGACTGCTAATCACCATCACTGTCATGAAAAGTGTCCAAAATATGGACGGGAGGCGCAATTGGTCTTAATTTTTGAGGTCTTGGTGTGCCTTGTGAAATCGGAGTGTCCTCTGAGGATGCTGTTGAGGATCATTTTTATAACAGTCTTTAATCATCATGCGTAAGGCTGTTACTAGCGAGACAGGAATCAATATGGCTGACTCCTGCGGCTCCTCCTCATTCTCTTCATATGGATAGTCCTTCTGGAATGTATCATATCCCAGGGCAGTTTTTTGACCGATATCTGAGAAGGAAAAATCACTCTCTATATAGTCAGACTGTTTCTGATCCGAGTCATCATCCACCGTGTCCTGATGTTTTACATTTAATTGGGAGGGACTATATGCAGGACCACTGACACTTTTATCCCCCGATTCTTGGAACTCCAGCAAACCTGTTGGAAGACGGGGTGAATTTTTTTTAGATGTCTTGAAGCGAATTAGATACTGTGCCCTTGTGAGAAATGAATAAAATGTCATTTTCCACCGTCAATGGGCATTTTGATGGTACCGTTGTTGAGGTCATCGAAAACCTGAAGCCGGAAACCAATGTTGTCAATGGTGCAGTAGGTGTTGAGGCCATTGTCACTGTTCCTGTCGGCGATGGGATCTTTGCCCTCATAGATGGTCTCGTTGACTAAACTGTTATCAGGGTCTTCGTTGACGATGATGAGGAAGTTGTTGTTGTTTTTGTTGTCATAGTCCAAGTCGACACCATCGTCGGTGAGGAGGCCTTCTGCGAGCTAGCAACTGTAGATTATAGGATCTTCGTTGACAATCACATTTTTTGGGAAGACGGCTCTTTAAAAGGAGTATCAGAGGCAGATAAGGCTGGTGAGAGAGGGAAGGACCAGTCAGCTCCTTGCTTTTAACTTTTTCAATGCAACCCTCTCTGCTGCAAAATCTTGATATTTTTGAGTCTCTGACAAAGGATGACTAACTCCCATCCTTACTTGTCTTTGGGGAGGTATGAGCCCTCTCCTCTTCCTCAGAATCCGACTCAGACAAATTGCTCTTCTTCTGTAGCCACAGAAGCAATCTACCCTCTAGGCCTTTGAGAGTTTGGCAGAAAAAGTACGGCAGTACTTGCAGTCTTTTGGTTTATGAAGTGAGGGAGACTCCCTATCACACGACGTGCGGTTAGAAATCTGAGAGATGGGAGAGGGCGGAGCTAGCCACGCCTGAAGATGGCGGTTTTCTGAGCAAGCTCCTTCGGTCGCTTGCATAATCCTACTTCTATCCTGCACTACTAACCTGCAAATGAACTAAACCTCTGAAAGTAAGGCACTGGAAGCTTGCTGTATCCAAGGGAGCCTACTCTTGTTGCCCGGAGTAACCCAGAAATAAAGAAAGTATGCCTGCGATAGTGAGGCCCAAAGAATGCGCACTGACGTGAGCTGCGCCGCGACCAGCTGGGAAACAACGAACGTGAGGCCGCAAAGGCGACTTTATCCTGAGTGCGTCCGACCCACTGCCTGAGGGTCGGTAAAGCCTCTGGCGCCGCTGCCATCCCCTGCAGGTGGCCTGCGACGAACAAACCCTGCTGGGGTTTGAAGGTGGTGATCGCCTGATCCGGAGACCCTGGAGCGAGACGGTGAGAGCGGTGCCGCGCACGGACTGCAACGGTGGTGAAAGGCCTGACGGCCGGACTGCTGTGCGTCACGGGGTATCAGACACCGCATAACAAGCCTGAGATCGGAACATATTGGTACCACGGGGCTGCCCCCAAAAAACAACAGTAAGCTCATAATTGCGTGGGAGGGTGAACAACACTACACCGCATGCACCGGAAAACAGCCGGGGACGGAGGTAAACGCTACTGCGGTGGTCCTGGCCTGCTTGGCAGAACATAGCGACGATAAGGCAGAAAACACGCTCCGCTGGGGGAGGGCCCCTTGCCACGATAACCACCACCAGAAAACTAGGCCATATTCGCCTCATGCACGGACTGCGCCACTCAAGGAGAGCGAGGAACGGATCACCATTTGTGGGAACCGACCCCGTAGAGACAAGGCTCCGAAGAGCTAGCTGCAGTGGGAGTAATCTGGGACTGCTGCGGCCACTACACTAACTGTCTCTGGCTGTGGGGGTAAGGTAGACACAACAACGCCGCACATACCTGGAGGTACTTGACCTGCCCCCCGCTGCGCCAACTGCTTCATAGCACCGATACTGTGAACACCAGAGTACCCTGCAGTCATTGAGCAGAGGAGGACCGTCCCCACTCACATACCCAACCCGCATTACATAGACGGAACTGCGGATCACCAGCGTGTATCCACTGGGCGATTGCTTGAAATTGAAGACTGCAGAGAGCTTGGCAGCCCACAGTACTAAATATCAGTCAGATCCGCCCATATGTCCCTCGAAACCACGAAGACTACACCTTACCTATGGTAGAGCTGGGAGAAAGACCCCATTAACTCTCAACGCTGAGAAATGGGAAAAGCAGACAGAACCCAATCCAAGCTACATTTCGAGAAGTCTAAAAATATGGCTGAGAATAGCTCGGAAGACCAGCATACTACGCAGTCGGCCGCAACAGCGGCGGGTGCAGACACCACTGGAGACGTACATTCCATGTTCTCGACAATACAAGCCACCTTATCAAATATTGATGGCAAAAGAGACTCTCTCGCCTACAGAGTAGACCGCATGTCCGAACGCTTGGACAGACACAAAGAACGAATCGACATGGCGGAACGCTGTATTTCAGCCGCTGAAGATGCACAACAAAAAATGGAAACCAAGCAAGTGAACATGGACAAAACCCTGACAGCACTAATGGTGAAGTCTGAAGATTTGGAAGCGTACTCTCGCCGAAATAATTAGCGCTTTATGGGCATAGCGGAGACAACTAACACGGGACCCATGGAACGCTATATTGAAGACTTGCTGATAACACTTTTGGGCAAGGAAACCTTTTCCGACGTATTCATGATAGAGAGGGCGCACAGATCTCTAGCTCCACCACTGCCACCGGGCGCCAGACCGCGACCGATCAATGTCAAATTATTGTACTATAGAGACCAAGATGCAGCACTCCGTAAGGCCCAAGAATTGGGTAGCTTGAAACATGAAGGGATGGACATCTATCTACCCTGACTTCACAATGCAAGTCCAGGAGGCGAGAAAGAAACTCCTGACAGTGAAAAAGAAGCTACGCGACCAAAATATCCCATATGCGATGGTCTATCCGGCCAAACTGCAAGTTACTTATGGAGCATGATTACAGTTTACACCGAACCAAAGGAGGTGCTCACATAACTGCAACAGAAGGGCTCCCAGAACACACACAAAGGAAATCGCCAAGAGGAGGCCCAGAAGAGCAGGCCGGCACTTCAGACATTGATTATTACGACTATCCTCTCTGAACTGTTCGTAAGTGCTGAGATGGACACTAGTGAATACACCAACAAAGCTACACATGAACACATCTACGGAATCGAGGAGGACTACGCGGTACGGGATGATGGCGCTCATTTATAATTAAGGGGGATTTCCAATGCCACAGAAGCTTGACGCAAAGCAGATATTAATACACTGAACTCATTGAAATATATGGAGAAGAATCACTAACATACAGTGAGGTAGCCATACCTTTGGGACTATTGGATGATTGGACAAATCATCTTAAAGAACGACCTAAAAATGTTAAAAGAGGACCTGTTATCCATATATGAAGACCGATTACAAGCTGCTGCCCCCGGTGAATATTTTATTATTGGGAGGAATATTTGGAGGAACAATCAGTATATTCTGAATAACCACTTTTTTTTGCCCTGAAGAAGTCCTTTTTTACGAAACACGTTGGCTACGATTTGTCTGAAGAATAAAGAATAAAGAACTTTTAAAAAGTCTTACTGAATAGATTTCACGTTTTGCTATATTTGTTTGCCATTTACCTTTTGTGGGGAGTGCTGGATCATTGTGGTTGTCGGTTGACAGATAAGTGGTAACTGTGACTTTATGGTTGTAAGGATGAAACAGCAATGGCTGTGCGAGATAGACCTATGCCTAATACATGTGCCCAGGCAATATTGGGGCCTGCGCTGCGGCATGTTGGCCACATTGCTCTCCTGACGTTGGCAGGTTTACATGTGTGCGCTATGTTTTATGTTTAGACAAGTGCCCCCCCGTGTGACAATGTCGCCGGGGTATTCGGCTGCAGCTCCCACCAACCTTTGTGCACCACAACAAGTTAATTTTTTTTGAGGGATTAGGTGGATGGGAGATGGGAATGGCATAGTATTTTTGGGATTGTCTTCACTGTAATTGGGATGGCGAAGTGGGAGGGAAAATCCAGAAAGTAAGGTCGGTGACCGGAAGGCAAGTACCACGCACATCACGAGAGATACACCCACACGACAACGACGAGTCCAATACAACTACCCAACATAGAATGGATAATAGATCACGACACACAAGAACCCTGACACTGATGACATGGAATGTGAGATGCCTAAAGAACCCACAGAAAATTTGGAAAGTTCTTGCATGCTTAGACCAGCATAAAGCAGATGTAGCCTGTATACAGGAGACACACCTCACCGACGCCACAGAGGGCAGAATAGGTACAAGATGGGCATCCTACCGAATGGCATCCTCATAATCCACATATTCTAGAGAAGTATTGCTCTTTGTTAAGCGTGGAACACCATTTACTCTAATCAACTCAATGAAGGATGATCAGGGACGGTATATCATAATACAAGGAAATTTCGGAGGAACAGCTATGACTATTGTCACAACATATAGTCCAAATTCGGACAATCCTTTATTTTTGCACAAATATGGGTAAACTGCGTACATTAAGGCAGACAGCAATTATTTGGGTAAGAGATTTTAACACATGCATAGACCCATCACTGGACAGGTCCACATGCAATGACAGGTTTGGGAAGCAGGCCGCAAAGGTGCTAAGGGAAGGCATGGAAGAATGCCCAATGACCGACATATGGCGTTTGCGACACCAAGCCACAAGGAAGGTACCTGCATATCTACAACTCACAATACATGGTCCAGAATCGAAATTTGCCTAGCTTAGTAAAGGTAAGTTTCAATTCTATTAAGGACACGAAGGCGAGGATTATGCTTTTCTTCCTTCCCTTTATTTCTATGTAAAAACACAGCAGCCAGAAAAGCAATAAAGATGATTTTTTCTCACAGAAACGAGTAAATCCAATCCATAAACATCAACTCCCATAAGTCCAAGGGATAATGCAGCAACTGAGTCCTTTCACACTGTCCATGAATCCTAGAAAGCTCCACCATCTTATCTGCCATTTGTTCCATCGTGATAACCTACCACAACCGGGCATGCCACTGTGATAGTGAAGGCACCTCCTTCCGTTTCTATGCAGAGGTCAATGCGAGTTTGCAGCACCGAGACACAACCACATAAACATTCTATCTCCAGTGGTTTGACGTTTAAGATTGCCATCCCGCAAACCCAGAAGTGCAAATCCCAGGTCATCGGGATGGGATACCCCAGAATCTCTTTGATTTGAGCCAGGATCCCGGTGCAGAATGGGCAACTGTTGGGACAGTCCCACCAAATGTGTTGGAAGTCCCACAGCATTCCACACCCCCACCAGCATAGCTCAGTAGTATTAGGAAATATGTATTTTTTCAGTTTGGTAGGGTAAAGATACCAGTCAATTAAGACTTTATAGTGAGCCTCCCATAAGCCTATTGAGTGGTTAAAACGGGGGATATCCCTCCAGAGCCTGCTCTATCGGGGCTCATCTATTGTATCACTGAGTATCTGTTCCCAAAATGTCATATGTCTTGGTTGGAGGGTAAGAAGTGTGTTGAGCAATAATGATTATAGAAATGAGATGCACCCTTTAGAGCCTCTCCACTTTTAACAAATCGCTCTATTGGAGTAAGCACTCTGGTGGCAGCAGCTCTGTTTGGGCGGAGCACCCAGTGTCTTAGTTGAGTATAGTGAAAGTGTTCAGAGGGCTGTAGGTGCAAATCTTTCTGACAATGTTCAAAGGTAAGAATATCTTCATTATGGAAAAGACGCAAGATGGTAAGACATCCCCTCCTCCCTCCAGGCGTCGAATGGTCCAGGTTGTAGTGCTGGGGTAAAGGCTGGGTTATAATGGATTGGAATGAACAGTGAAAGAAAGGTAGTCCAGTATGCTGACCTATTCACCTCATCCCAAACTGTAAGTGTAGTGTTTGTCGGTGTACTGAAGTAAGTATCGGGTTTCCACAAGAGGTCACAGATAGATCTCCCCGCCACCGCCCTCTACATATGGAGCCAATGCTTATTGGATTCGCACGCAGACCATTCCTAAATTACTCTCAGTTGGGCTGCTTTATAATATAGCTGGAAATCTGGCAGGCCTAGGCCTCCCTAGGTTTTCAGGAGCCTGAGGAGTTTATATGAAAGACTGGCTCTACGGTTTTGCCAAATAAATCGAATGACTAGGGAGTGCAAAGTGGATCGAAATCCTTGGTCAAGTTTGACAGACAGGCCCTGAAACAGCTATCTTGGGGAGGACCATCATTTTAACTGCATGGGTACATCCCAACCAAGAGATGTACATGAGAGATCATCGTCTAAAGTCAGCTTTCAATTGCTCTAAAAGCAGTGGATAATTGGACCGATAGAGGCCCGAAACTCGGGGGGGGGGAGGGTGATTTTGAAGCCCATATAGGTCATTTCTTTTTTTGCCCACTGAAAGGGGGTGGATGCCACCACCGCTTCCATATCAGAGGCTGACATGGTCAGTTTAAACAGGAAATATTTTGTTAAGTTAATGCGGAATCCTGCCACCTCTTCAAAGTCTCTCAGTTCAACCTGTAGAGCCTCTAAAGAAGATCGGGGGAGGTTAGGGAAAGCAGTACATCATGCGCAAATAGGGAGATTTTATGCTCTGTGGAGCCAAAATTGATACTTTCAATGGAGGGATTCCTGTGTATTGTAGCCACCAGAAGCTCAATACTGAGGGCAAATAGTAATGGAGACAGGGGGCACCCCTGTCTCGTCCCCCTCTCCAGGTCGATTTGGTTTGTACTCACTCCATTAACCAACACTCAGGCTTGTGAAGCACGGTATTTGGCCATGATCATGGATATAAATTGATTGTAAAAGCTGAAACGATGCAGGGGGTGGAATAAAAAAGACTAGTCCACCCGGTCAAAGACCTTCTAGGCATCCAAGGCCAAGTGGATCACCCTTTGTAGGTGATTGTGAGTTTGTCTTCCTTTAATAAATCCGGACTGATCTGGGTGGATCAGTTCTGGCATAACATCATCAAGCCTGGTTGCAATGATCCTTAAATACAACTTGCCATCTAAGTTAAATGGTGCTACTGGTCGACATGAACCACAGTGTCTTAGATCTTTTCCTAGCTTTGGGATAGTTAATATGAGTCCTTTGCTCATAGAGCCGGTGACAGCACCCGATGCATGCATGTGGTTACATTTTTGTACTAAGTGGGGTATAAGATCGGTGCTAAAAGTTTGATAAGAGTAGGCCATTAGACCATCTGGTACCGGTGATTTATGAGGTTTCAGATCAAAAAAAGCGCCCTGCCAAAACTTCCTCCTCATGTATCAGTTCTGGGCCTCCGACACCCTCAGAATGTCTACTCCATCCATATACTGTATCTGACCTTTCTCCTCAGCCATGGCTGCAGTTTGGAGATCCCAATGAAATTCCCCAAAGTCCTATGCTTTCTCAACATCCAATACCATGATCCCTCCTGTTTCTTAGTCAAAATCGTTGATGTATTACCTCCCACGTTTCACTCTCAATTGTCGCGCCAGATGAGGTCCTACTTTGTTGCCCTGTTCATAGGTTGTACATTTGAGTCTTAGTAGGGTGAGTTACACGCTGTTAGTATAGATTGCATTAAGTCTGCCTCTCCTTATGCGTCTGTTCTGCTTTTTGAAGTTCTGCTTCTAGAGCTAACCTGTCTTGTAACGTGTAACCTGCCTTGTTTGTTTAAAGTCAAGATTAGAGCGATACATTTCCCACAAAGCATCGCCTTAAAGGAGTCCCAATTATTTGACGGATTAGTATTCTGGGAGTCATTTAGTTGAAAATATTCTCTAATAGCTTTCCTCAATTCATTCCGCAGGAACCTATTCTAGTAAGAGACCCGGGGAAGAACCAGTGGCAATATTTAAGAGGAGGGGAGTCCCAATCTAGAGTTAACGTCACAGGGGCATGATCGGATAGAGTAATTGGGTGAAATGAAGCAGTTATTAAGGCCGGGAGAAGTGCTTGGCTAACAAACACGTAGTTTAACCTGGAGTAGGTACGGTGTTAGTATGAAAAGAAAGTGTAATCCTGAGTCGTTGGGTGCATGGTTCTCCTGGCGTCTCATATGCCATGGGAATGAATTGTCTGTTTTAAAGTTGTGGGGAAGCTCCCCATGTTGGCCCTATGTGGATGGGTGCTGTCAAGCCCTAAATCCCAGATAAGGTTGAAATCATCCATTAGAAAGTTCTCGCCCTTTGCAAATCCCCCCAAAATGGAGACCAACACATGTAGAAAAGGGGCCTGAATTGAATTAGGTGCATAAATAGAGGCAAGAGTACACTTGCACCCAATAATACATCCCTTAACCATAACATTCCTGCCTTCTTTATCGGTTTTGCACCCCTCCCGTTGAAAGTTTAAAGAGGCATGTAAAAATAGGGCTGCCCCTTTATGTTTAGTGGTAGTGGTGCATTTATCCTGCAGAGGGTAGGCCCTGTGGCATAATCTGTGATCATTAGTCTGTCTAAGGTATGTCTCTTGTATTGCTATCACATCATGGAGTTGATCGAGGAGATTTTTCCACAGTTTGTGGCGCTTTGCAGGAGAGTTAAGGGCTTTAACATTCTAGGTGAGTGTAGTAAACGCCATAGCAGGTCAATGGTAGGGTTTGGTATAGAAAGTATCAAGGTCCCCTCTCACCACAGCTTCCTGGTCAATACAGTATTTCTGCATTGCACCGATTCCGAGTAATTCCCCGTTCTCTCCATTAACAGACATTCCCAGTATCCCAATAAACAGTTCCCCTCCCCCAACAATAACAGATGAGAGACAAAGTCTCCCTGAACTTATCTGTTCAATAAAGTAACTCATCTTATCTGGCATATAGGCACTTATCCGCTAATGCAATCTGAATACCTAGCTATTATGGTTAAGGCCAAATGTATAGCAACACGATCAACAACATAACTCCATCTGAAGGAAAGATTACCCATCTGGTGTGCATCAACCACCCCTGCCATTCGCCCTCCACAGGGAAGATATCTAGAACGTGGAAGAGTCAGTACTATCTTCTAGGTTGACAGTCATCTTGTATATGTAGTCCCCAGTCACCCAATTCTTGGGTGACTGGCTAGGAGCATCATTTCAGGCTTTTCTCAGTGTCTCCGGGCAGGGCAATGCTGAGTAAGACATCATCCCTTATCCCTGTTCTCAGCTGCAGCTTCAGAGGACTCTGTTGGGTTTTCGCCTGTGTGCTGATCCTCTGAATTTGGTAGCCCCAATAACTTTGTCGCCTCCGAGAAGTCCGTCACATGGCAAGTTCTATTTTGAAATTCAAAGGCCAGACCGAAAGGGAATGTCCAGCGATATTAGATAGGATCTTGTTGTAGTTTATCGATGATGGGACGAAACTAAAGACGTCAAGCTAGCATGGCAGTGGCAAAGTCTTGACAGAGGGAACATGTAGCGCTCTGGAAGGAAATGTTATCAGCTTTCTGAGTCGCTTGAAGAATCATTTCCCTCACCTTGAATGAGTACAGCTTTGCCAAGACATTTAATGGTAATCTTCCACTCCCCTGTGTAGGAGGTCCCAATCTGTGGACTCTGTCAATCTTGATCTTCAGCTGTTTAGCCCCAACATGGTACAGCCTTGAAAAACCACCATAGTATCATCATGTGTGCTGGGTATTCCAGACAAAGAAAAGTTGTCTGGAGTTGGCCTAACGGCTAGGGTGGTCGACCTCATATCTGGGGAACTGGGTTAGAGTCTCGGCAATGACGCTGTACATCCTGTGATTCTGGGCCAATCACTTAATCTCCCCGTGCCTAACAAAAAATGAATGTGTCCTCCTGTAATACAACTGGTGCTATGTATAGCGCTCTGATACCCGATTCGGGTCAAGTTCGCGCTATATAAAACTCTGTAAAAAAAAAAAAAACTAGTTCTGAGAACAAGCCTATCACAAAAACCTCTGCTCCCTCTGTCAGTTTTCAACTGCGTACATTGTCTCTTCGAAATCTATTTTCAAGGTCTTCTCATTTCAATATCGAAGCTTGTAGTTGAGTGTGGAGAAGTGTTGTAGTCTCATCTACCTGATCAGTGCGTTCATCAAGGTCTTGTACCTTAATTTCCAGGTCTAGTGCACTGGTGCTCACTGAGTCGACGTCCTGTTGAAGAGCGATCAATTTGCCGTTAATGTCCGACCTGAGAGACTCTAAGAAGGAGGACAAATCCATCTGCAGCACTACTTTCAGATCCCGCTTGAAATCTTGCAGAGAAGCGAGTAGGTCCTCCTTCGTGAGTGCCAAAGTGTTGTCAGCGCTTACCAAAAGCGGGGAGTCTCGTGATTCCACCAGAGCAAAGTAGCTAGAAACCCTATACACCTCTTTTTTTTAGGCAGCATAAAGGCTATAGTCCGAAAGAGAAGGTGACGAGAAAGTACCTTACGAGTTGGTTAGTTTGAGGTGCCTCACATCTGCATGACCTGGCCCACAGCCAGTGATCAGGGATGAGATGCTACATCAATCCACTCACCCACAGCTTAGAGGAGGGGCAGGGTGTGCTTCCTCTCTTCAAAGGAGCACCAGTTCTCTCGCAACTGGTCAGTGGTAGTGCAGAACCCCCAGAGTCACATGGGGGGAGGGGGTACAACATTTCAGGAGAACTCTGGACTATTGTGTCTGCTGAGATGTCCAATTTCAATGGAGCCTACGGATACACAAGTGGGTGCAGTCTCTCCTCATGCCACACAGACTCCAGTTCAGTTCAAAAGCATTATTCGGTTTATGATAACAACCATATCAGAAGACATAAAATACAAAGCTATAAAAGACGGCCCGCATTACATTCTCAAGATATTTTGTAAACAAACATAAGCAGTATGTTGCATGAGATTCCATATACACAGCTTCCATTTCTGAAAAAGTGACGAGTGCTAGCAAAAGGGTTTCTTACAATTTGTGCAAATTTCGCAATAAAGTGGCAAGTGCTTGCTATATACATTTCAGACAAGGATCAACCAAATACTTTATATATTGCTTAATATGTGGATAACACAGTAAGATACCTTGTATAGTTTATATTCAGAGCATACCGATTTTAACAAAAGTGACAAGTGCTAACATTTTACATTATGTGCAAATTTCGCAATAAAGTGTCACATGTCAACTATATACCCTATTGTGCAAATTATGCAAAAAGTGCAAAAATACCTTTAGTACTAGATTGATTACATCGTGTCATATTAAATGTATAAACTTAAAAAATAATAGATTTCCTAGCATCAATGCATTTGAAAATATAGATTGCCACATAAAAGCATACATCCGGGTTTTCAAAAATAGACATTAGCCTCATAGCATTTTTAGTGGATTGAACATTTTATTTTAAAAACAGGTGTTTCAGATAAAACTTCCTTAAAAAAGAATAACATTTACAAAACATTAAAAAATGGCAGCAACTTTGTTTAGATATATTGTCACATGGGCATACAGAACTGCTACTTTTTTTCATAATCGGGAAGGCCACGAGATGATGAACGATCCCAAGCCTTAAACGTGTCAGGACAAAACGATGAGAAGTTTTTGTTACATTGGTCAAATATGCCTGAAAACCAGCTTTAAGATTTAGTTGCTGGTAAAATACTAGGGTAGGTTGTTGCCCAATTAGTCTCCCTCGGGCCTCCCCTTTGTGGGCTAAAAAAGTTTGTTTAAGTTCTTTTTTTGCAATCAAGGTTGCATACTCTGGTTCTGCATAAATATTACAGTTAAACAAAAGGCTATACCAGTGGTGAATAAAACTTAACCAGGGGATACGGGAAAAATGGTCCATCTTCAAGCAATCTTTAATAATTAGTTGTGTGAATAATGTTTCCTCTTTCGACCAAATAGATCGCCATAATAACAGAGGGCGCAAAGCAGCTAAATCTGAGATATAATTAAGTCCCACTTCCTGGTGTATCAAGGCTGTAGAGGCCGATGGTGGCACGCTCAACAAACGTTTAGGAAAGGTGTTTTCGTCTTGCTGCAATGACTTTTCATAATGGTGGCCCCAAATTCCTGCACCATAAAGTGCAGAGGATACACACCTGGCATTATAAATGGCCACCATATCTTTAACTCTTCGGGCCCCCACTTTTGTTGAAAATCTAAAAATGCTATTGGTGTTCCTATCCATTTTATACCGTACATTATCATATTCGCATGACCATTTCCTATTTCCAGCGAATGTTACACCGAGGTAGCAAAATGATTTTACCGATTGCATTTTAGTATTCTCTAGATAAAAAGCCTTACTTGGTTTAGGCCTTTTTTCCCTCATATCATAACAAATGTCTTTGATTTATTGATTAAAAGTTTTCTGCCATTAATAAACAATATAAAATTATTAATAAGACGCGGGAGGCCAATTGGGGTACGTGATAATAAAACCGCATCATCTGCATATAATAAAATTGGAACAGCCTGACCATCTATCGAAGGGGCATCTGCAGGTATCTGTCTTAATGTTGCGTCAACTTGGTTAATAAACAGTAAAAATAAAAGTGGAACCAGGACGCAACCCTGTCGGATGCCCCTTTTAACATTAAAAGGGGGGGGATACATTTGCCTGCAGACCTATCGCGCACTCTGCTAGATAATTTCTCGTAGACTCTTGCCAGGACGTCTACAATTTCTTTTGGGGCACCAGAGTCAAGTAGTGTAAGCCACAATATAGAGTGGTCTACGAGATCAAAAGCACTGCTCAAGTCTGCGAAACATAAAAACATATTACCCCCTTTTGCTAATGTATATTTTTCGATAAGAATATCAAGGTTGACACACTGCTCCAAGGTACCTAGTCCCTTCCTGAACCCATATTGCGCCTGTGAGAGGATTTTGTTATCTTCGGCCCAAATTTCAAGTCTTTTTAACAAAATCCTACTCATTACCTTGATGGACGAATCCAACAATGATATTGGTCGGTAGTTGCAGGCTTCTGATTTGGAACCTTTCTTAAAAAGGAGAATAATTAGTGACTGGCCCCAAGATGGTGGAAATTGGCCTTCTACGGCGACATTAAAAATCCTAACTAAAATCGGGGCCCATAAGTTCATTTCGCTCTTGTACAGGTCAATAGGCACCTGTCGGGCCCCGGTGCTTTACCCCCCTTACTATTGGCTAGCCCTTCATATACTTCTTAAATATTTATCAGTAGGGGTAGAATGGGCCAAGTCGAATCAGACGGCATTAGCAATTCGATAACATTCCTATCTGGGTAAAAAATATTTGTGAAATGTTCAATCCAAGCATTACAATTTACATGCGAAATTAGTTCTGGTACGCAGTCGTCCTTTAAAAAGGGGCAGTTTATTGTCTCCCAGAACAATTTGCTATTATTTGTAGCTGCTGCTAGGCTAAGTTTATCCCATGCTTCGCCTTGTAATTCTCTTTTGCAGGCCTTAATAATTTGCTTATAATTAAAACGCAAATCTTGAATGTGTGCTTTGTTTCGTGGCTTGGTGCCTAAAGCTAATTTCAGACTATGTAAGGCATGAGTACAATTCCTATCAAACCATCCTGCATGTGCTTGTTTTTTTGCACTGTGGTTCTTAGTTAAAAGTCCTTCTACTGTATTGTTTATCTTGAGAAAGCTAGAAATCAAAGACTTTGGATCAGCCTCCTCACTGAGGCAATAGTCTATTTCCCATCTGCATTTCGTTATCACATCTCTTTGTATTTTTTGCGGGTCGACACCAGCCCATTTTACCCTCATGCCATTTGGTCTTATGGGGGTAATGTTGGTAATGCAACTAGTGTTTTTAGGTTATCTGTTCCCCCAGCATAACAGTGATAACGAAATGCTATTGTGATCACTGACGGCCTGTTCCGTGAACCATAAATTGGCATAATCACTGTTGTCTGAGATCAAAACATGATCTATGGTGGTGGCGGCATTCCTGCCGGTAAAGGTTGGGCATTTGATATTGTCCCTGGTCGTGGTACAACTCAATAGTTCGGGGTCGAACTTTTCTATTAAAGTATTTAATGCTGTACCATATTCGCAGTGGGGAAAGTGCATGTATTCAACATTGTCATCTGCACTGTGACTCTTCGTAAAGCCACATATTTTTGTTTGGGCCAGCGGACATACTTGGATAATAAAATCGCCAACCCAAAGGATAATAGCTTGCTCATTTGACAGTGACATTGCTCTTTCAATTTCTTTTTCCAGACCATGAATTACACTCCCCCTACTGTTATTAAAAATGTTGTTATAGTAGGTACCTAGGACCAGGTCTTTACCCTTATGAAATTGCAGCCTCATTACCTGACAGTGTGAATCTTTTGTTATGCAGCTTTTGATTTTACATCCAATTAATTCATTGGATATAAGAATCAAGGAGCCACCCTTGGGCCTTCCTACCATAGAATCTGTAGCATTTAACAGGTGCGAAATATATCCCTCTACAAAAATTGAGTCTCTACACCAGGTCTCCTGCAGGCAAATTATATCATAATCTGAAGTGGTGAAATCTCTCCAAAAAGGGGTATCCAATTACCTGTTGAGACCTGCTATATTCCACGTTATAATAGTGTAGCCTTTATTTACATTATCTTTAACAGGCTTACGGGTTGTATGCAAGGTGTTTGGACTCTCATTGATTAAACGATCTAACATTTCCTCACTTGCTACTATATGAGATTCTGTTTGCCCCCCTAAAATTGTATCTTGCAATTCTCTTGCTGTATTTGCTACCAGTTCTGGATTAGATTTACTACAGTCTTGTTGTATGGTAGGTAAAAAGGATGGCAGCCTAGCCTCTGGTGCGACTATTTGGACTTTATTTCCCTGGCTCCCTGTTAAATTAAGTTTCTGCAGTGTTCCATGTTCTATCGCAAGTCAGTAGTTGTCTTCTAAAGAACTAAATGCCTAAAACCTATTAAATAATGGGACAGTTATGCAGGGTGGTGGTACCAATAATGGTGCTTGTTTGTTGGAATTAGAGTTATAATTTGGGCTATCATGATTACTAGTCACCATCAGGTGTCTATAGAAATATCCTAATGGCAAGAGAGTCATGTTGTACTCCCAGTGTGACGGAGGTGGGGCGTTCGCGAGAGTATTCCGTGCCCAGCCCGGGGACTTAAAGTTGATAATAATACAATCTCCCTGAAAACTTTTCTTAAGAGGGCCAATCCACCCCACCCGTTGCATTAGCAATACCTGATTTGCCCCCATCATCGGGAAGCCACAGTTGTTTGACAACCAATGTCGGGTTTTGTTCTTAAGTGTGGCATGATTTTCCCACTGGTCTTTCCTTAATTTGGGAACGTTCACTAGAACTGCCACATAGGCCCCGCATTCAGGAGGCAAGTCAATAGATAAAGGCGCTTTATTTGTTTTAGGAGGCGTAAGGTCTGGATTTTCTACTCTAGTGGTGTCTATTGCAGAGGGTTTACCACCCCCTGGGGTCGGTTTCTCCCTTTGATCCTTGCCATAATTAAAAACAGCAGCTGACTTTTCTCTAGTCTGCATGGCGTTTCCCTTTGATATTTCGCTGGGATCTAAATTTCCTATATGTGTCCTCTCAGTATGATAATTAGATGTTTTACATGCTGATGAATTATTAGCACTATTGGTAAGCAGATTAATACCCTCCCTATTTGCCTCACTATTTTCAACTGCCCTTGGTTTGCCCTGCTCAATCCTCGCATACATTTTCTCAAGACTATCATTTAATTTATGGACTTCCTTGGCTATATTGTCTACCCTATCATGGAGTGGCCTAAGCAACACAATGAATTTATCAAAAATAGCTTCTAGAGATATTGAACTTGGGATGACATCTGAAGCTTGATTTATGTTTGTGGTTGCTGTACCCCCCCATGTAGAATATCTCTTGTCTTTCTTGGCCTTGGTGTTCCCCTGACCAGTTGTTTTCTTCTTATACCCATGTGCTTTATTTAGAGGAGTGGGAGAGACATGAGGGAAGTAGTCAATATAGATAATGTGGGTGTATTGGAAATACGGGAGGGCTCTTCAACTGTATCATTCGCACCATGAATATGACCAATTATATCTTTTACAACAGGAGATGACTCAGGGATGATTAGTCTTTCATCATTAGCCAAGATAGATTCTTCACTAGTCTTGTCTCCAAACATAATGCTAGGCCCCCTAGACAGGCGTCTCTCTGTACGATTAATTTCCTCGGATAGGGCACTAACGGCTTTTACTAAAAATGTGTCAATAGTAGTGCACGTTTTGTCCATCAGATGTTTATTTGCCCGTCTCCTTGCGTTTTAGGGTATAGGCAATACTCAGTCCACAATTACAAAGGGGACTTCAAGCGTACACACCTAAGACTTTACAAATACAAGGCTTTCCACATAGAAACAAAGTCAGTACCTTTCAGAAATTCTATATTACCAGATCTAGTTTCTTTCAAGCGTTAGGGGGGTGGCCCAGCCCAGCCTCTTCCGGCCTCTGACGGCCTAAGACGGTCCCGACCTTGTCCCGGGCTTTTCCCGGCACCGCCCCCGCGCGGCCCACGACGCGGGAGCTTTGCAGGACTTTTAAGCGCCACCAGGCGCTGAGTGGGCGTAGACCGCATGCAGGCCGCAGGGGTTCCTGGGAGTTGTAGTCCCACACTTCGGCGGCGGCTCAATCAGCAACCGCGGGGTCAGGACAAGCAGCGGCACCAAGCGAAATAGCAGCAAGTGCCCCCACGCCGCTTCGGCAGCCCAGTCAATTGCCTCGAAGGTCAGGACAGGTAGCGACAAGATAAACCAGCAGAATGTCCCCCCACGCTTCAGCATAGCTTCGGCTCCACCGGAGCTCTGCAGGTCTTTTAAGCGCCACCGGGCGCTGGGTGGGCGTAGGCGGCGTCCAGGCCGCAGGGGTTCCTGGGAGTTGTAGTCCCACACTTCGGCAGCGGCTCTATTAGCGGCTGCGGGGTCAGGACAAGCAGCGGCGGCCAAGCGAAACAGCAGCGAGTGCCCCCACGCCGCGTCGGCAGCCCAGTCAATTGCCGCGAAGGTCAGGACAGGTAGCGACAAGAGAAACCAGCAGAATGTCCCCCCACGCTTCAGCAGATCTCCCGCTCTACCAGAGCTCTGCAGGTCTTTTAAGCGCCACCGGGCGCTGGGTGGGTGTAGGCGGCGTCCAGGCATTAGGGGTTCCTGGGAGTTGTAGTCCCACACTTCGATGACGGCTCAATCAGCGGCCGCGGGGTCAGTACAAGCAGCGGCAGCCAAGCAAAACAGCAGCAAGTGCCCCCACGCCGCGTCGGCAGCCCAGTCAATTCCCGCGAAGGTCAGGACAGGTAGCGACAAGAGAAACCAGCAGAATGTCCCCCCACGCTTCAGCAGAGCTCCCGCTCCACCGGAGCTCTGCAGGTCTTTTAAGCGCCTCCGGGCGCTGGGTGGGCGTAGGCGGCGTCCAGGCCACAGGGGTTCCTGGGAGTTGTAGTCCCACACTTCGGTGGCGGCTCAATCAGCGGCCGCGGGGTCAGGACAAGCCCAAGCAAAACAGGAGCAAGTGCCCCCACGCCGGCATCCCAGTCAATTGCCGCGAAGGTCAGGACAGGTAGCGACAAGAGAAACCAGCAGAATGTCCCCTCACGCTTCAGCAGAGCTCCTGCTCCACCCGAGCTCTGCAGGTCTTTTAAGCGCCACCGGGCGCTGGGTGGGCGTAGGCGGCGTCCAGGCTGCAGGGGTTCCTGGGAGTTGTAGTCCTACACTTCTGTGGTGGCTTAATCAGTGGCCGCGGGGTCAGGACAAGCAGTGGCAGCCAAGCGAAACAGCAGCAAGTGCCCCCACACCGCGTCGGCAGCCCAGTCAATTGCCGCGAAGGTCAGGACAGGTAGCGACAAGAAAAACCAGCAGAATGTCCTCCCACGCTTCAGCAGAGCCACACAGACTCATTTTGGGTAACAAAGTCAGCACAGTTTGTTGATTATGCTGTATGTAGCATGCCCAGGCTATGCCTCTATTCTTGTCACACTAGGTGTATCTAACTATCAGCAGTGCGCACAGGAATTGAGATCCTCCAGGATATAATTTCCTCCCACTTGTAGGACATAGCCGATACCTCCAGCATTACCTTTGGAGGCCCAGCCACGTCATAAGCGGTTGCTGCAAATTGGCTCCATCTCAGTCCCGGTAGGCGGCAAATTTCGGCTCCACCACTTTGAGATCAGGTAGTGGCCTTCCCTGTCATGTGTGCACTGTTGAGGCTTGAGATCCTATCACCCCTTCTCTGTCTTATCGCCACCCTGTTAGCCATTGGTGCACATCCCTACACCCCTCTAAAATGTTAGCACTGCCGGGTGTCCCTCTGCAAGGTGGCTCCATCTTTGTCCTGTTAGGCGGCATGTCGTGGCTACGCCAAGTTGAAGTCAGGCTGTTGCCTCCCCGGTCACTATCCCACTGCAGTGTGGGTAAGTCCCTGCGTCCCTGTTGGGGGTTATCTCCTCAGCAGCAGGCCACCGTGTTCCTCAGTGCAGGAATTATTGTCCCCTGGAGGCCCCTCACCTCTTCGCAGTTGTCTCACCGCTTCCGGGGGTCTCAACCGTATTTTATATATGTGAATTGGTCTCCAGCACAGTCTGAATCTGAGGCTGCCGCTCACTCCCTAGCCCCTCTCAATCGCTCGCCATTCGTGGCATTGGAGGGATCAATAATCTTCCCATGCACTGTCTCCAAGTCCTACTGTAGCTTGGAGTGCACGTCTAATCAACAGGAGTTGCCATAAAAGCACTTTCCTTAACTTGCTTTCATATTTCAGCAGAGCCCTCATGTATCAGTTCCACTAGGCCATCTTGGCTGGCCACAACCCCCATCGACTGATTTGCTAACATAATTGCCACATTCTACAAGGTCCAACAATCTATCTCCACCTTCTGGATCTACCCTCCACCCCCCCCCATCTTGGGACAGTCTTGGCCCTTCAGATTGTTTTTTTTTAAAACCTATTTTATTCGTCAATTTGCATATACAGCGCAGAGCTCTGCACACCAGAGGAATCTGCCGAATCAGACCATACTTAACCATGAAAGCAATCGACGTTTGTTTACAAAATCAACAATGCTTAACCAGGACACATTGAATGATGTAGAACCCCCCCTCAACTCCCTCCCCCCTCACTCCAACCCCTTAAGATCACACTAAGTCCACATAATCTTGTCCACAGCCTTGATGTAAAATGTTATATTCCTGGCATGAGAACACACATCCCCCACGACCCCCCCTCCTCTCCGTCTATATAGACCCAGATACTTAGCCCGGTAAATGAGGCTCCGCTACCGGCTCCAACCATAGGCCTCGATACTCCTCCCATCATTGCCATATTTTATAATGTTTGCACGGGCATCCTCTGGCTACAAAGATAGGTTGTTCCAGCCCCATGAAAAAATCCAATCCATTTTTCCAGACAGCCACCGAGGGGGCCCGTGCCGCCTTCCACACTTTAGATGTCTCGCTTCGCCAGTGTGAAGCCTAATAACATGAGATGTCATTTGTAGACGTTGCTACCTATCCCCTTCATAACATAAAGCAGGGCCAACTGCGGCGTACGAGGAAGCTCCCACACTAGAACCTCAGAAAGGCATGTAAATACCCCCCTCCAGAAGCACTCCAGAGATGTGCACCACCAGACCATATGTATGAATGTGTCCTCCTCCCGGGCACATCAAAGACACTCTGGGGAAGCGATCAGCCCTGCCCGCCACAACTGTGCCCTAGTAAAGTAGACCCTGTGGAGATATTTGAACTGGATCAGGCGGAGTTGCATTGCTATAGTCGCCCCACGCGGGGCTGCCAGGGCCTCCACCCAGTACTCCTCCTCCAGACTGCCCATATCTCCCTCCCAGTCCCCCCCGGAGCTTTTGGAGTGTGGGGGAGCAGTGAGTGACCAGGGACTGGTAAAGTCTGGAAATCTTCTTGTGTTGTAAGTCCCCCATAAAAGCTTTCGCTCCCAATGGACTAAATTCAGGGAGGGACTCCAGTCCAGACCCTGCAGGCTGGGGGACAGGGTGTGGTGGAACTGAATATATCGATAAAATTGCGACTGTGGCATGAGGAACTCCTTCGGGAAATCCCGGAATGGCTTTAGTGTGGAGTGTATACCAATGTCGTCCCATCCCCGAAAACCCTGAAGGGCCGCCAATTGAGGCAGGGGCCCGTTATTCCACAAAGGGGTCTCCAGAGTCAGGGTATTCCACCAGCCCATACGCCTGCCTCTAAATCGAAAACAACACTTGTGTGTCCGATGGCAACATACCCCGCAGCTGCGCCGAATACAAAAGTGTGTGTAGTGTGTGGCATCCCATAAGTTGTCGTTATAGCACATACACCGGGTCACCCCCAATCACCGTACCACCACTCATTAAGGACCAGCAAGTGTGAGACCTGGTAGTAGGAGAGAATATCTGAGGATGCAAGACCGCCACAGTAGGTGGACAAGAATCATGTACGCAGTGCTACACGCACCTTTCCCCCCTCCCACAAAAACTGCCCAAGCACAGAATTTACCAGCCGGAACCATCAAGGCGGGATCGGGTATGGGTGATTCTGTAGCTGGTAGAGAAGCCGGGGAAGCGCCACCAGCTTGAATATTGCTGATCTACAGAACAATGTCAGGGGCATACGGGACCGGGACCTAATGTCTGCATGAACCCGCTCCCACACTGGTGCCAGGTTCTGCTCCCAGGCAATTGCCGGTACGTCCAAGGGAAACACCCCCAGATATTTCAAGCCTCCTGCTGCCAACTGGACCGAGGCGCCCACATGCCCATTCTCATCCGATCTCCCAGAGCCCACAATGTGGATTTGCAGGGATTCATGTACAGACCCGACGTCTCCCCAAAGATCTGCATGATATGCAGGAGCCGTGGCCCCGTCCTGTCAAATGCTGTAAGAAAAAAGAGGACATCACCCGGGTATAGCGCGATCCTATCGGACATGCCCGGGGCCCATTCGAAGCCCCGTACCTGTGCATCATTGCGCACCCATGCCGCCAAGGGCTCCATGGCTAGGCAAATAAATAGGTAGACTGGGGACATCCCTGCCGTGGCCCTTTCAGATTGTTTGGCATGTCCAGGCGTCCAGGGACAGGGTTTCTAGCATTGGAAACTGAACTGTCCATTACAGCCCAGAATACGAAAAAAGACACAATACCAAAACAAATGACAAATCTCTCAAATTTTGATTGACATATATACCCATACAACTTACTTGTGGGGTAGGAGGATGTTGTTGGTGTAGTGTCAAATACTGCACTCTTTCTGGGTACTCCTGAGGCATTGCAGGCTGTGAGCATTTCAAAATCATGATTGCATGAAGGAAGTATATTGCTTATGTCTTCGCAATCGCCTAATCTCGTACGAGGAACTTGGTTGGTTCCTGGGAGTCCCTCTAGAATTGTCTCTAAAGAACAAAGAAAAATATTTCATTAGGAATGAACTAACACTCATTGCATCCATTTTTTACATTATAAGAAAGGAATAAACCAGTACCAAAATTACTTGAGAAATGATGGTTAGCAAATATATATATATATATATATGTATGTGTATATATATATTCACTGAAAAAACCATAGGTTATAGACCATATATAGTTAGGAATTAGCATTTACAAAACCTTATTTTACTCACACAAAACCATTGAAATTCGCATATATATATAGTTGTACTAACTATATATCGCGCACCCGCAATCCACTGCTGATCATGTCACATATTACATCATTCATGACATGGTCAGTGACATCACTGATGACATCACTGATGACATCACTGATGACATCTCAAATGACATCACTGATGACATCTCAAATGACATCACTGATGACATCACTGATGACAACATCCAGTGACTGTGTATTTCTGTAAAGTTAAAATATGTCTTACATATTGAAGAATGAGTGGATGTATAAGTGTCTGGATGAAGGATTTAGTAGGTGCATGACTGACTGTATGAGTGAGTGATTAAATGTGTCTCACTGAGTGCATGGGTTAGTGACTAAACTGTCTTAATTTGTGCATCATTATGTCTGTTGTTCTGTAAACTGCTGCATGTGTTGATCAGTAGCTATATGAGTAACTATATGGGTTATTGATTGGTTACCCAAGTATTTGTATGAGAGACTGAGTGTGTGTGTGGGTGGCTGGGAGGTGTATGACTCTGTGCATAGATGTGTGAGCAGTTGATTCACTAGATGTATGGGTTCAAAAGTGCATGTGGAAACAGCTGTATGGGCGGTTGACTGTGTGCATGAGTGTATTGGTGAGTGAATGGATATCTCAGTGCTACATGTCAAAGTAAGTACATATGTAAAACACAGTACATGTGAGAGTTGACATATATAAATAACTGTGCATAAAGAGCTAGTGAATGTGTGAGTGGCTGTATGGATCATTGTGAACGTGTATCAGGGATTGTATAAGAGAGTAAATATGTTTTAGTATATGTTTGAATAAGTAAGGTGTGTATAACTGTATAGTTGAGAAAATGGAGGTGTGATTGATTCTTTGCATGACTGAGTAGGTGTGTGAGTAACTCCATGGATGAGTGACAGTCTGTGAGTGTCTGTTTACACTGAGTGTATCTAAGGTTATATTAGAGTCTGAAGAGGTTCATCGTATTATCACATGAATAATGTCATCAGTGATGTGCTCAGTAATGTCATCAGTGATGTCATCAGTGATGTCATTTGAGATGTCATCAGTGATGTCATCAGTGATGTCATTTGAGATGTCATCAGTGATGTCATCAGTGATGTCATTTGAGATGTCATCAGTGATGTCATCAGTGATGTCACTGACCATGTCATGAATGATGTAATATGTGACATGATCAGCAGTGGATTGCGGTTGCGCGATATATAGTTAGTACAACTAACTATATATGCGAATTTCAATGGTTTTGTGTGAGTAAAATAAGGTTTTGTAAATGCTAATTCCTAACTATATATGGTCTATAACCTATGGTTTTTTCAGTGAATTTTCAAGGTTTTGTAAATGCTAATTCCTAACTATATATGGTCTATAACCTATGGTTTTTTCAGTGAATTTCAATGGTTTTTTAATAGCAAATATCAGAAGGTTTACAATGTATACTTCTTTAAATCGAAAAATATATTTTATATGTTTTTAATATAATTTTTCATGTATTTTTTTTTGTTGTTGCGCTACCGGTCTGCGAACCGGGTAGCTTCCCGTTAGCTCAATTTGGTGCCGTGACTCGGTCCGCGAACCGGTAAACATTCCGTTAGCGCAACTGCCGCGTTAGAAAACAACATCGTGACGCATCGCGTAAGCGCGACGTATGGCGTTCTCGCTTAATGCGTCTTATGACGCGCCGCGTTAGCGCACCCGGAAGTGCTCCGGAGCGCGATCCGAGGCGCGAAGCGCAGCTCCCCGGAAGCGATCCGGGGCGCGGCGCGCATCGCGTAACTTAAGGGTAACAGGTCATGTGACTTGTTAATAAAACTTTTCATTGGTTCATTTCACTTTTGGTTTCCTAATGATGTAAGGCTAGGTCATGTGACCTAAAAATAACACTTTTCATTGGTTTAGAACTATTTTTTTTCCAAAATGATGAAAGCCCCCACCTTTTTTCTCACTCTGACTTTCAACTTTGTGAGAGGAAGACCTATTTTGCTTACTAAAAAATGGCTTCAGTAGTAGCTGCAGCTGGTGCACCCCCACCACCACCACCACCACCTCCTAGGAAGAGAGGACCACCTCCTCAGGTTATCCTTCAGCAAGAGGAGGAAGAAGAGCAAGAAGAGGAAGAGGAGCAAGAGAGGCAGTTTTTGCCTGAAGAGCCTAGGAGGTCCCATGTCAAGGAAAATTATATCTGGCAATTTTTCAAATATCCCCGGGGCCAAAAAAAAGTAAATGCCCGCTATGTTACCTGTCTTATCTGCAAAAAAGATCTGTCCAGAGGGACTGATAAGAAATACAGCTATGGCAATTACACCATGCATCGCCATATGGATAGGTGGCACCCTATAAATTATAGTGCTGCGCAGGTACGTGACCTGCAGGATAACCCCCGTCCTGTGGCCAGTACATCAAATCAAGAGGCAGTGACGGGACCAGAGGCGAGGGAGACGGTCCCAAATATCCAGCTGAAGTTTGGGAACGTGAAACAAGTGTGTATTTTGTGCGGCCAATTGATTTGCTACAGGGAGAGTAGCATAAATTTAATCAACACAGCTATTGACAATCATAAATGTCCAAAACGCCCCAGAAAATAAATGATCTTTTTTTTTTGTTGCTCCTGTTGAGCCCTTTATAATGAATCATTTTCGTCCCCCCCCAAAAAAAAAACAAAATAAATATAAAATCGTTAAAAAAATACAAAAAAAGTAAAGAAATGTTCAGAAAAATAATAAAAAAATATAAAACAACAAAAATAATTTAAAAAAAAGTTCTTTTCAGAACTACCTCCCCTTTATAAAAAATTGCTAGAATGTTTAGCACTCTGGCAACCTCTATTTCTTTTGATTCGCTTCCCGGTTCGCGCTCCGGTACGCGAACCGGAAGCGAACCAGAATAAAAAATTTAAAAAAAAAAAGAAGAGTAAGTATAAGGGAAGGAAACAGAGAGTAATGTTAAAAGAAAGACAGCTAGAGGGAGTAACACAGAGATACTGTTTAATAGATCTATTTACCGAAGAAAAGATGGAAGAGGGTATAATTGTGAAAAACAAAATAGATAAGGAAGTGAAAGAAAAAAAGGAGAGTAGAAGAATAATAAACAAGAGTTTCTTAGAGAATGTGAGTGAATGTTCAAATTAAGAAGAAAAACAGTAAAGGATGTGGAATGAGAGGTAGGGATAGAACCGGACTAAAAGAACAATCCTGAGGGAAAGTGTTAAGAAAACAGTGAGCGAAAGTAAATAGGAATAAAACAAGATATATGATAGTGACTAAGGTTAAAACATGTGGAATAACAGAGAGAAAAAACAGAAAGCAGAAAAGAAGAAGTGACCGAAAAGGAATGATTGAAACAGCAAAGAAATGTAAATAACATAGGGGCATATTATCAACACAGGCGATAAAATTATCGCTGCTTTTATCGGCAGAAAACTGCCGCTTAAGCCGCTTTTGCGGCAGAAAACTGCCGCTAAAGCCGCTTTTGCGGCAGTTTTCTGCCGATAAAAGCAGCGATAATTTTATCACCTGTGTTGATAATATGCCCCTTAGTGTGCTTGAACTACAGGGAGAAAGCATAATGAACAAGTAGTGAAAGAGTGATGAGTCAGAGATAGTGAGAGTAATAGAGACGGAGTGAGTGAACAGGAGTGAGGAACTATGAGAACAGAGGGACTGAGAAAAGGAGTGGAAGGAGTAGAGTAAGTAAGTAATAGAAAAAGGAATGAGGGAAGTAGCAAAGGCAGGAAACTGATGGTTAAAGAAATGAAGCAGTGAAACTAATAGAAGTTAAATGTGATAGAAATGTAACGAAAAGAGTACAAAACACTTACCTTATAATTGTCGTTAACTTAGTCACTTGTTATTTTTATACTTTCAATCTGTGAAAGAAACAACAAAAATTTGAAAAATATTAAAACATGTATTTAAAAATTATAAAAGAAAAGGGAAAAGATTGACAATCATCCAATTTTACAAAGAAATAAAGTTAGAGATAAACATGCAGAAAAAAAGAGAAAGAAACGGTGATGGACAGTCAGAGACAAAAAGAAATTGTAATAGAGTAAATTACTAAGAGAAAAAAGGAAGATACTTTCAGTGACAGAAAAGAAGGATAGAAGAGAAAACTAAATTGAAGTTGTGTAAGCTACTAAAAGAAAGTGAGTACGGTAAACTATATAAGGAAAGGGTGAATAAGGAAAAGAGAGTGAGGGAGAGAGGAGACAGAGGAAGTGAAGGAAAGAGTGTCAGATATAGACTGAGTGAGGCAACAAAGAAAGATAAATGAGTGAGGGTGAGTTATACTAACTAATTGCACCAAAAAAGGAGAACCCAAAAATATTTAATTTAGAAAACAAAGGGAGGAAAGATGGAAAAGACAAGCGAATCAGAAGGTCTAAAAGCTGGAAAATGGTGCAAGGGAGAAAAGAAAAAAGCAGAGTTGGATTAGGGAAACAAAGGTTGAAAGATAAGTGGAGTTAGAGAGCAAGGGTGAAAGAGAATAAAACAAAAGGCAATGTGAGTATGTAAGGAGGATTGATAGAAGGTAGTAAAAGATGAGTGAGCATGAGATAAGACGAGTACAAATTAAAATTAACTATACAAAGTACAGAATTAATTATACATGTTAAATGGTTTATTTTTGCTGTTCTCAGAATATATCAAATTTCACTAAAAAGAGTGAGTTGAAGGTATTCATCATATAACAGCGAGGAAAAAAAAACACAATCAAAATGATTGTGTTTAAAAAACCCATATAACATAACCAATCAGAAATCAGAACTCCTTAAAAGTAACTTACTTTCCATGACGTCGAAGGATATCCTATGAACAGCTTATACTCTGTTGTGCTGTTATTATTTTCAGCCCGCCACTTTCTGAAAGAAAAGCTCCATCGTTTTGACAAATATGTTACATACAATAAATGACTTCTCGCTCTCTACCGCACTTTTCCTCAAGGCCAAATCGTGTAAGAGCCATTTATAACTCTTGGAATTCTTCTAAGCAAATCCCGTCATTTTCTTTTTCCGTAACTTTCAGAAAGAAAACGTTCACGATCACTTTCACAATCCTGTACTAGTAATATCTCACCCTTCTTGCTCACTCATGTTCCACATTTCCTATGACATTGATACTGCTTACTATGAGGCACACTTACACTACCTCTATGACAACTACAATTATTTAATTCTCTACATCACTTTTAATCACAAAGCAATTTAAAACAGTACATAAAATTATATCAACTCCTAGAATCATTATAGGCCAGTTACCTACCCAAAATTGTCTCTTCTGAAAACAGAAAGTAAGAATATTTTTAAGTCAAAAGGCAACATTGTTTCATAGTCAAATGTGAATCATTTCCGAAACATGAGCTTTTTTTAAATTTTAAATAAGCTGTGTAATAAGCGGATGTTGTCAAAGGACCATCATTTCATATAATAGCTGCAGTTACAAATGTTCTTCCTAAAATCAACGACTGTGTAGCCACAACATTTGTAATTAAAGTTGAAAACTTACTTTCATCAGGTTTATATAGTTGGAATTTTAAAATGACATTATAACCAAAAGTTTGTACAAATAATGTGGACAGCATTGCAGACTTACATTACCTCTACTCCATGTTTTGATTGGCTGCTTGAATTAGCTTATTAAAAGAAACAGTTTTTCTGAACTCATTCAAAGTGCAGTTATTTTTCCATGACGTCAAGTGTTATGGTAAGAACACCGTTTGCTTTGGGAAATACTCTGTTGTCCTTTAACTAATCCGTGCCCACCACTTTCTGTAAGAAAACCTTTTTTCCAGGAACTACTTAAAACTCAAAAATAACTTTTGACTCTGTACTACACTTATCCTCAAGGGCAAATAGTGTAGGAGCCATTAGAACCTCTTGAAATTCCTCAGAGCAAATCCCGAAATTTCTACCCTAAAATTTTGGTTGTAAAAACACCAGGTAAGAATTTTTAAGGTCAAAAGGCAATCTTTTTTTGAAAGGTAAAACAGAATCATTGCAGAATGACCAGCCGTTTCCAGACTTCAAATAAGCTGTGTAATGTCCTGATGTTGTTGAAGGACCGTCATGATATATAATTGCTGCAGTTACAAAAGTCCTTCCTGATATTGACAACTGCGAAGCCACAACATTTTTAATTAAAGTTGTCAATTTTGTTCCATCAGGCCTACATCGTTGGAACACTAAAATGACATACTGGCCATATGTTCGTATAAATAATGTGGACAGCATTGCAGACTTACATTGGCTACACTCCATGTTTTGATCGGCTGCTTTTACTAGCTTATTAAAGGACACTGATTTACTGTCTGGCAAAGTTAAATATATAAATCTTTCAGAGTCTACACTAGTAGTACTTGATACCCTACAGTTCCCGCAGTCATGCTGCCATTGATAAGAAAGGCCAAACAGATGATCTACATCTACACCTTCATCTTGCAATACATCAAGCATATACATTAAAAACTCCTGACAATCTTGCTGAATATTTTTAGAGAATTGCGTTTGACCTGAACATTTGTCTAACAGATTTCGAATTTCAGACACACTTTCTATTTTTGTTCTATCAGTGCTACATTTCTCTAACACAGAATTCAACAAGCAGCAAAAACTTTGATCCGTATTGATCACAATCTGTTCTTTTAAAGTTTGTAGAGAAAAGACAACATTAACCACTACATTAGCATAGCAGTTGACACCAGAACTATTTTCAAATTGAAAACCAACAACATCTTCAACAGAATCCTTTTTCTTTCTGCTTATAATTTCAGGTTCATCGACTTTTCGTCTTTTTGCTACAACCTCTCTACTATTGGTCACATTTCTTCGTTTCCGGCCTACCACACGTTTCTCAAACAAAGGATATTGAGGCAAATGTGGCGCATACTCTCTTCTTCACCTATTGTATTCCTTAACACAATCTAGATCCGCACAAATGTTTGTGACATCACACTCAATCAAGTACAATCCCGATAAAGTTCTGACTCGTGACAATGCCACATATGCCATACCCTCCTTGAACACAGAACTGCCAATATTCACCAATACACTGTCTACACTTAAACCTTGCGATTTATGGATTGTCACCGCATATGCCAAGCAAACAGGAAACTGCTTACGGCGAACATATAAGTCTTTTACAAGCAAAAACCTAGCAGAGCAACGACCAATTAGCTGTACTTCCTCAATGCCATCAAATTTAATTTGTAAAAATTCAATTCCATCTCTATTTCTGTATTTCTCAAAATCAACAACATTACCCATTGACCTCTTTCAACATGTAAATTCCTTCTCAAAATGATACGGCAATTTAAGCACACATTCAGAGTCTTTTCAAAACCAGCAGTTTTAGATATAGTCTTCTCTAATGAATCCAATTTAGATTTCAAATTCTCAGACAAAATAATTGTTGCTCCCATATGCTCTATTCTGTCAATAGCTTCCAGTTTCACAATCTCTTGGTTTTCAAAATTCAACATTTTGTTGTTGAAGATGGCACATTCTGCAAGAGTTGGCATCAAACATATTCCAGATTTCTTCTCAGTAATTTTCCGAAAAATATTCTCTGGCACAACGTCTTCTTCTGGATACAAATATGACAGTAATCGTGCATGTAAAGCTTCTTTCCCATGCTCGGTCACTTTTCCGATTCTAACATCTTGTAGAATATTCTTATAATCTTCATCCTTCGCTTGACGCATATTTTCACGCAGTTCAGCATAATTGAAGTTTAACCATATATTAACGTTGTCAATGCTCCCTAGGCACTTCCTGGTATCTTCATGCGTAAGTAGTTTAAAAATTGGTTGTCCTTTCACTGGTGTCAGCTGCAGAAGATCACCGAAAACAATGATGTGTTTGCCACCAAATAACACATCATACTCTGTTTTGAGAACTTCTTGCATTCTCAAATGCACAAAGGCAAGCATGACATTGGAAACCATGCTTACTTCGTCAATGATAAGAAGTTTAATTTTCCTCAATACTCTGGAAACTTCACAACAAGCATCTCCAGATAACTTGTGGTATTGTAATTTGTTATCATGCTCCACTGGCAGCATCAGTAGACGATGCAAAGCAATACCTTTAATGTTATGTGCTGCCAGTCCAGTTGGAGCGGTGACAACACAAGACAGCGATGACTCAGTCATATAACATGAAATTGCTTTAATGAGGAAACTTTTTCCAGTTCCCGCTTCTCCACTCACGTACAGTCGGACAGGCTTCAACGACGTACATGAGCACTCTTTCTTCTCATGACTTAATCCATGATCAATTTGGTTGGTAACTTCATCATATATTTTCCTCTGCTGAACGTTGAGTAGTCTTTCCAAGTCTTCTAAGTTAACCGCATCCTCCTGAGCATGTGCCATGGCTCTTTCCACTTCAATCATGGCAGTGGCAGCTTCATTTTCGATAACTGGTCCTCCTAGTGGATCCTGACTCAATGAAACAGAACTCTGACTGTCCTGAGAACTGTCTCTAGCAATCTCGGCTGCAATCGTTGCTTCCTGCTCGATTTCCGCATTCAACATTTCTAGATATTTGGGAAAAACAGGACATTCTATGGTCTCCTTGGCGGCATTGAAAGAGTCTTCGTAACAGAGGAAATCTCCAAGCAGTTCCTCTTCTGCACGCCAAGGCTTGAAAAGTTGCAAAAGAGCTAAATAGAAAAACTCTTTTCTTTCAGGAGAGTCGCCACTCAATTTTCGATGGTTTACCAATTGGCATTTTCTTTGCTTGACCAGACATCCCTCACTTCCAATTAAAGCATACACTCCTTTATCAATATCTTCTTTGATGTTCCTCTTGAATATGTAATTTTGTAGAACCTCATACAGACAAACATTCTCGAGGTGACTGCTTCTATTTGGATAATATGTATCCAACAAGTTGGTCTTCAAAATATCGGTACTGTTTGGCTCCTTTTCCGCCAAATACTCAATTTCCCGCACAGGTTTCAGAACTCGATTACGCGTTGCAGCAAGACCAAGACTCGCCCAAATGATACTCCTAGATTTGGCATACAGACTTGCTGAAGATAACCGGTCAGAACATTCGTAAGCTCCGATTTCTCGATGCGACAACATCTTCAGACTGAAACTGTACAACTTCTTACTGAGGCTCTTTTCATGGGAAATGTCCTCCCACATATCAATTCTGTCTTTTCTTTTTTGGTGATGTAAGATGTCACATACCGAGCCACAGCCATACAGTTATCAGCCACAAACTGTATATCCATGTTAGCATTCCACATGGACAAAATCACTGGGTTGTAGTCGTTGATGTACTTGGACTCTTCGTTCTTTTTCAAATTGTATGTATTTTTGGGTGATTTCCTCGTCACATTATGTCGCAGCGAAGACATCAAACTGTTCACTCTTCCTTTAGAAATCACCGGTCGTGGAAAGGCGAAACGACATTTTGTGTAGAACTTGTCCTTGTTTCTGAATTTACGACGACAGTACTTTCCACAACGATGGCTTTGGAAGCGTAAAACTTGTTCTCTTAGGCTTTTGTCTTCCTTTGTCTTTGGAACAGCACATGTAGAATACTGTTCTATGAAACTCATCACTAAGTCATCCGGATCTGTTCCAAATTTGGGTGCATCTTTGATCCATAGCAGCATATGTATATGAGGAGCACCTCTTGCCTGGTACTCCTTTGTCCAGAAGAAATCCAACACCTCTCCAAGAGGTGGATTTTTCTTGTTCATGATGAAAGACATCATAGCTTCAAATCTATGATTGAAGTACCTGCATACATTCACTGGATCCAAAGAGCACAGTTCTCCGGGTGTCTTGAATTCGATATTTTCAATGTTTCCATTTGCCTCTCGTAGAAATTCAAGTAAGTCTTCCCAGCCATACTCGGCACAGCTGAGAGTGAGGAACCATGTGGGAGTTCCTAAGTTCCTCAGCATACATTTTAAATCACCATGACGACGGTACCAATACTCATTAGTACCACGCTGACACGCCATGAGATTAATCAGGTGAGAATCCAAAATACTGTCTTGCACATTGACTTTATCCATAAAGTCCCTTGCCGAGATATTTTGCATCTGTACACCACTTTTCAAAATGTGGTTCACTGCATATGACAGTCCAGACAGATCACTTTCAAACAGTAGATGAAACAAATAGGGAATGCATTGACGAAACCTAGGATCTTCTGCATACAATCGTAAAGTCCGGTATTCAGAAGCAGGAATTTGATGAGGTCGCTCATCATATCTTCCTCCTTGACCTGTTGGAAATAGCTGTGGGAAACACCGAGCTTCCAAACTTTCCTCCCAAACACTAATGGGACTCCCTTTGGCTTGTTTCATTTGAAACAACTCAATAGCATTCCCCATGACTTCCTTGGAATGCAAAGGATGAACACTATAATGTTCATATATTTCTTCATTTTTAGAGGCTCCTACTTTCTCAATTTGTCCAGCACACAAATCGCTGTCCTCTTCTTCACTTACTTCCTCTTCTGCAACACATACATTCTTGTAGTGCTGATTGTTTTTAACAAATACAATGTTGCCTTTTTGACTTTCCTAACATCCACTAAATCTTGCCAGATTTTTTTACTCTTTGTCGGAACCCCGTTAACTAAGATAACCAGAGGTTCCTCTTCCACTTTCTCTACTCCAATTGTATTAATGTTTTTCTTCAAATCTAGAGGCAAATAAACAACTCTTCCCTTTAATCCTCTCTGTAAATCTGATGGAGGCAATTTCCTAGTCTTTGGCTCCATTCGTACAATAGCCTGAAAGGGATGGACACTTTGAATCAAAATAGATTCATAAGTATTTAAATCCTTCAATTCAGAAGGAATGTCAACCAATTCCAGAATATTATGAACCGCTTTAGCAGGCATCCGGTTTTGATTTAATTTGCTACAACAATAAGTACACACACGTAGATCCGATCCCAAATCAAAACAATTTTCTACCATCAAGTATGTTGCGAAATCCTTCCATTCACTATTATTTTCCCTTTCACTTTTTGCATATAAATCCACTAACTTAGTCTGATTCTTATAATAAGTGCGTCGACAACACACACAAGTGAAATTAGGCCTCTCACTTGATTTCACCTGAAACGTGGCAATTTCCTTCTGAAAATTATCTGTACTGGAAATCTGTACACTCTCTTCCACATTACCTTCTTCTTCTGGGTCAATTTCAACATTCTCCTCTTTACTTGCAAAGTAACAAAACTCAATTTCTTCACAAATTTTCTTCACATCTACTTCAGAACCATGCAAAAGAGCAGTGCATAATTGTTTAAGCATAATTGCTGGACTCTTAGCATAATACAACATTCTAACTAATTTCCTCACTTTATTATGATGCACTGCTAGCATCCTGACATGATGAAAAACACTCTGGCATACTCTCCTGGAAAGACAAGCCAATGAATGACCATGCAAACCTGTCACTTCTCTCACTCTGCAAGGATCTAATTCTTGCAACAACTTCATTTTCTGTTTCAAACTTTTCTTATTAAATGTCCGTAGAAAATCACAAAGCAAATTGATGGAATCCTGTCGCACACTGCAAATACTACTACACTTCCAGGTATACACTGGTCCCTTAGGACGTTTTCCTAAAACCTCATTACCTAACACCTCTTCTGCCTCTGTTGTCACAAGTTTTTCTTTTTCAACCGGACAACCATCTTTCACCTCATATGCTCGACCACTGGTGTGAACTGCATGCACCAAATCATTATTCTGGAAATAACTCTCCTCATTAAAAAATGCCTCACAACTTGAACTATGCATCCATTCTCCTGAAAAAACTTCACAAAAATTACTATGATTAACTGTTCTCTTCCATCTACTATTTGATTTGAAATCATAAATTGCCTTGTTTAGTTTCCTAATTCTATTGATTATCAAAATAAATAACTTTCGCTTAATTTCGAATGCCTGATCAATAATTTTCTCAAGATTTTTCTTTCTTTTATAAAAAGCCACTTTCTGTTGACCTTTCTTAATATTTTTTAACAAATTGCCAATTATCCTGTTGCGGAACATTCGTCTACGAATGTCCCTAAACTGATTTTTCCTTCTACTACCATGCACAGAGTTATCTCCTGCTCTAGCAGTAACATTTTTGATTGGCCTTTCCTTTCCGTTTAAATTGGCTCTCTTTTTCTGGACTAAAACATGTTCTGTAGTGATACTTTTTTTCTGGAAATGTTTCTTAGGAATGATTTCGTTGTCTTACCCGGAGCTTTCTTGGTGACTTGACGAGTTTTTATTGTAGAGGACTGCTGCAAGCATGTAGTAAGCTGCTGTGTTTGACGTTTTGTAGCCTTTCCCCTCCTTTCCTTCGAAGGCATCGTATAATTTTGAAATGATCTGCAGTTGAATCTGTGGTAAAATATAATAACAAATGTTATTAACCACTATTACCAAACAGTAAATCAATAACAGTCGTCAAAAAATTAACACACTAGTTGTCAATTCTACATACAATAATTTTTAGTACATTGACAATTTTAAAACTCACAAATAGTAGCAAAGAAATGGAATGCTTCTACATTTGACCTGTGCTCTTTTATATGTGAATCTCAACTAATTTTATTAGCATATTTCACTATTTTATTAAAGACACTTCACACAAGCTGTTTTTGAAGTTGTATTTAATTTTAAATGAAACGGTTAACATGGTTACTTTTCATTTCCAGTAATTTAAATTTATTTTTAAAAATCTTTATAGGTTAATAGGCTCGAGCAGGTCAGCTGCCCACCCTATGTCATACAATTCTGACAAATCAGCATCCTCATCATATTCTTCATTTTCCACAGGATATAATTCATCCAACGGATCTACTTCCACTGACGTTTCAATGATAAGATCGAGATCAACAGATTGCTCATTATCACTCATGGTTGATGTTCTCGTTATCTTTAAAGAAAGAAAAACACCAATGAGATGTTGCAGAGTAAGAGACAAATCTCAGAGACTATAATAGTAAAATTGTTTAACAAGAGTAACATTTTGCAGATATTATTTAGCCATGTCTATCGATGCTGAGGAGATAAGGCCTATGTCCAAGTTTTAATGAACAGGACTGATCTCTTCTTAACCTTGTATAAGCCTCACCGACTCTGTGTCCCCTGCTAATACTTAAATTTAAAGGGGCAGATTTATGTTAACTGGCGCATCCCCAGGGATGCACCAGTTAACGTGCGCCGCTGCTCTGCCACCCATGGTGTGCCGCATTTACAATGCGGAGCACCATGGGGCAAAAACAGCACAGATGCGTCACGCATCTGTGCCGCAAAAGCAGCGCATTGCAGGAATCACGTCGCAAGCGCGACATGACTACTGCAATGCACATGGGCAAGCCACACATTGCATGGTTCGTCACTCCTTATGCCTGTTTCAAACAGGCGTAAGGATTTGATTCAGCAATGCCATAAAGCTGACTCAGTGAAATCTTGTAAATTTCACTGTGTTACTTTTACAGGGCTTTCATGCAAGTGAACGCCCACCCTGCAACAAAACGCCTACATGAAACCTGACGCAGGTTTCATGTGGGGCAAGATTTTACAGCGTAACACATCTGCCTAGATGCATCAAGTTGTAAATATGTCGCAACATAGCGCATCTTTTGCTCCGCCGCTGCGTCACAAAAGTGACGCAACGGAGGCGCAAAAGAGGCGCACGGCCATCATAAATCTGCCCCTAACATTTTAAATGATTGTTTCAGGATGCCGATAAGGTGTGGCCTATCCAGAGATTTGTTTGAGGTGAGGCCTACTCAGGGTTACAGATTAAATTTAGGCTCGTTGAAGAGTACAGAGGAGATAATACATGTGCAGGCCTACCAATGAAGTGAGTCATGTCCACTGCACTCTTGAACAAAGGCCAGACCTCCTCTGTCTCCCTGGACAGGTCTAAACCTCATCTGCACAATGTGATTTGTAATGTTAGGAAACACAGGTGATGTAAATGAAAAACGTGCATTTTTTTCCTCATTTCACAATCACATCACCTGTGTTTCCTTTGCTTAGGTATCTCATTGTGCAGATGTAGTCTAGCATATCAAAGAGTACGCAGAAGGTGAGCACTGTATGCAACAACTTTGACACTTACAGAAGCCTCAGCTTCTCCATGCCCCCTACACAGTCCTAAATATATACAGTTTAAACTGACGGTATCTTGTTACAGATGAAGTGAGGCCTATCTTGCAACATGGTGCATCTTTTGCACTGCTGCTGCGTCACAAAAGTGACGCAATGGCGGCGCAAAAGAGGCGCACGGCCATCATAAATCTGCCCCCAACATTTTAAATGATTGTTTCAGGATGCCGATAAGGTGTGGCCTATCCAGAGGTTTGTTTGAGGTGAGGCCTACTCAGAGTTACAGATTAAATTTAGGCTTGTTGAAGAGTACAGAGGAGATAATACATGTGCAGGCCTACCAACGAAGTGAGTCATGTCCACTGCACTCTTGAACAAAGGCCATACCTCCTCTGTCTCCCTGGACAGGACTAAACCTCATCTGCACAATGTGATTCGTAATGTTAGGAAACACAGGTGATATAATTGAAAAACGTGCAAATATTTTTGCTCATTTAACAATCACATCACCTGTATTTCCTCAGCTTAGGTATCTCAGGTGATGTAATTGAAAAACGTGCATTTTTTCCCTCATTTCACAATCACATCACCTGTGTTTCCTTTGCTTAGGTATCTCATTGTGCAGATGTAGTCTAGCATATGAAAGAGTACGCAGAAGGTGAGCACTGTATGCAACAACTTTGACACTTACAGAAGCCTCAGCTTCTCCATGGCCCCTACACAGTCCTAAATATATACAGTTTAAACTGACGGTATCTTGTTGCAGATGAAGTGAGGCCTATCTTGCAACATGGTGCATCTTTTGCAGTGCTGCTGCGTCACAAAAGTGACGCAACAGCGGCGCAAAAGAGGCGCACGGCCATCATAAATCTGCCCCTAACATTTTAAATGATTGTTTCTAGATGCCGATAAGGTGTGGCCTATCCAGAGATTTGTTTGAGGTGAGTCCTACTCAGGGTTACAGATGAAATTTAGGCTTGTTGAAGAGTACAGAGGAGATAATACATGTGCAGGCCTACCAACGAAGTGAGTCATGTCCACTGCACTCTTGAACAAACGTCAGACCTCCTCTGTCTCCCTGGACAGGCCTAAACCTCATCTACACAATGTGATTCATAATGTTAGGAAACACAGGTAATGTAATTGAAAAACTTGCAATTTTTTTTGCTCATTCCACAATCACATCACTTGTGTTTCCTTTGCTTAGGTATCTCATTGTGCAGATGTAGTCTAGCATATCAAAGAGTACGCAGAAGGTGAGCACTGTATGCAACAACTTTGACACTTACAGAAGCCTCAGCTTCTCCATGCCCCCTACACAGTCCTAAATATATACAGTTTAAACTGACGGTATCTTGTTACAGATGAAGTGAGGCCTATCTTGCAACATGGTGCATCTTTTGCACTGCTGCTGCGTCACAAAAGTGACGCAATGGCGGCGCAAAAGAGGCGCACGGCCATCATAAATCTGCCCCTAACATTTTAAATGATTGTTTCAGGATGCCGATAAGGTGTGGCCTATCCAGAGGTTTGTTTGAGGTGAGGCCTACTCAGAGTTACAGATTAAATGTAGGCTTGTTGAAGAGTACAGAGGAGATAATACATGTGCAGGCCTACCAACGAAGTGAGTCATGTCCACTGCACTCTTGAACAAAGGCCAGACCTCCTCTGTCTCCCTGGACAGGCCTAAACATCATCTGCACAATGTGATTCGTAATGTTAGGAAACACAGGTGATATAATTGAAAAACGTGCAAATATTTTTGCTCATTTAACAATCACATCACCTGTATTTCCTCAGCTTAGGTATCTCATTGTGCAGATGTAGTCTATCATATCCAAGAGTACGCAGAAGGTGAGCACTGTATGCAACAGAGCAATGTACATTACTCACCTCCCTTGACACTTACAGAAGCCTCAGTTTCTCCATGCCTCCTACACAGTTCTAAATGTATATCATTATCATCATAGTAACTATGAAACTCTAGCAGTACATATTGTGAAACCTAACTGTCTTAAAGTAACGATTTTTTAACCAACAAACAAATAATTTATTCTCCTAGATTGATGGTGAGAAGTGATATATGTATTTAAAGATGCAGACACCTTTTTGTCATTGTTATAAATGTAAAAAGCATTCCTTTTCTTTATGAACCATTTTCATGTTATAATTTGAAAACACAGCACAACTCCCATGTACAAATACACCCTGTCAGTACTTAAATTTGCCAAGCACACATGCGGGCGTATTTACAAGAGCCTTGCACCACAGAGAAATGACTTAAATTTACCAAGCACTCATGAGGGCTTATTTACAAGGACCTTGCACCACCTTTAAAGTCACTTTTAACATGGGGAAAATGACGTGAATGTGGCTCATAGGCTTTGTAAATTTGCCTCCATGTTGACTATGAAACTCTTGCAGAACATATTGTGAAACCTTAATGACTTCAAGAAACGTGTTTTTAAACCGGCAAACAATAGAATTATTCTCCCATATTCATGGTGTAAATTAAATATTTATTTAAAGAAGCACACACCATATTGACGTTCTTATGAAATGTAAAAAGCATTTCTTTTTTTAAAAAAACGATTTTGTGGTTATAATTTGAAAACACAACACAGCTCCTATGTACAAGCACACCCTGTCAGTACTTAAATTTGCCAAGCACACATGGGGGCGTATTTACAAGGACCTTGCACCACGAGGAAATGCCTTAAATTAAAATGGGGAAAATAACGTCAAACTGACTCAAAGGCCTTGTAAATATGCCCCAAGCAGCCTATGAAACTCTAGCAGTACATATCAAGAAACCTAATTGACTTCAAGAAACGTTTTTAAACACATCAAGTAAAAAAATTATTCACCCAGATTCATGGGGAAGTGACTTAAAATGCCCTAACACACATGAAAGCGTATTTTTAAGGCCCTTGCACCATTTTTGCCTCACTTTTAACATGGCTATATAACTCAAAGAAACAAAATCTATTTGTAAAACACTTGACACAAAGCAACATTTTGCACCACGGGGAAATGCCTTAAATTAAAATGGGGAAAATAACGTCAAAGTGACTCAAAGGCCTTGTAAATATGCCCCAAGCAGCCTATGAAACTCTAGCAGTACATATCAAGAAACCTAATTGACTTCAAGAAACGTTTTTAAACACATCAAGTAAGCTAATTATTCACCCAGATTCATGGGGAAGTGACTTAAAATGCCCTAACACACATGAAAGCATATTTTTTAAGGCCCTTCCACCACTTTTGCGTCACTTTTAACATGGCTATGTAACTCAAAGAAACCAAATCTATTTGTAAAACACTTGACACAAAGCAACATTTTAAATACACAACTTTCTTCATAATTTTCTCCTTAAAGCATACTATTCTCTATTTAAATTAAATGAATCTTTTCTCACCTTAGCAAATAATTTTTGAGTTTTAAAACAGTCTCAGACACACACCAATTTTTCTTTAGCAGAGCAAAGGGTATGCACTCCAGAGGCTGCAACCAACAAAGGCACAGAAATGCTGTAATTCATCACACATATCTCTCATGTCACCCAATCAAAACTCTTCCCTCACTTTTTTCAAATCAACACCCTTCCCCCTTCTGCCCTTTCTGCCTTTTTTCCATAGCAACCACCTCCTGAAAGACCTCTGATGTTTGCAAGTTCACACAACAATGTTTCAATTGAACTCTGAACTCTCAGTACACCTGCGTATCCAGTGCAATCTTTCATAAAATGATTTTTTCTTGACCATTCAAATTACATCTTTCAAAGAACTCATCCATGCACCCTAACTTTCTGTTTTCAGCAATCAAAATCCACCAATCACTGCTACTGATTCATTAGCACAGAAACTCCACAGTTTTTTTCATTACATACTCCTACTGTTTCAACTGCCATTTCATTACCACACTTCATCTGACTGCAGCAGAACCTTCTCTCACCATGTTTTCTGTCTGGATTGTTGGACATAGTTACATCTACTGGGCTCAAAGGTATGCTGATAACAGAAATTTACACAACCTCAATTTTCAAAATGTGGAAATCAACTGGATTGGCCACAGAGGATTAAGATGTCACCAATTGATACCATTGGTGAAAACCTTTTTGCATTTGCCAAAACCTGACCTGTTAATTGTGCACTGTGGAGGAAATGACTTGGGCACTTTGACTGGGGTAGGTCTGGAAATGCTTTTAAAGGACACCTTTGAGCAATTGATGGCACTTTTTCCTCAAACTGCCTTGGTATATTCAAATATATGCCAAAGACAGAAATGGAGGTGGTCAAACGAATTTTGTCCACAAATTGAGAAATCGAGGAAGCATGTAAATAAGTCTGTTTCAGCTTACATGAGAGACCATGGAATGGGCTCCATCTACAACAATAACTTGCGTTACTACATGCAAGATATCTACAGAGAAGATGGAGTTCACTTCTCAGATGAGGGGAACAGAGTTTTCATCCTGAATTTAAGACTATGTATTGGTGCCTACTTATAAGTACCTAAATCTACCACAGACCCAAAAGCTCTTCTCAGAGCTACCCTAACTATGATCACTATAAACAAATTTTAAATGTAACTTTTTTTACTAATTTTCACGATTTACGCTTTCCGGAGCGCTACCCGGTACGCGCACCGGACGCTAACCGCGCGAAAATTTGAAAAAAAATGTGGTTTTTTTTCTCGCACATATGGGCCTCCTCAGCCACCCTCAGAAAACCTAGGGGGTCAGGATACGTGTACCGTGCCCCCTTCTACCCATTCTGAACATTATTTGCCCTCCATCTTGTATCTCAATTCTACCGAAACACAAAATGGAGGACTCCCGTAACGCTGCCGGTTCGCGTACCGGGGCGCGCACCGAGAAGCGCTCGCTTAAAAAAGGTGGGAAAGTAATTTACAGAAAAACCACTGGAGACACTATCACCAAATATAGATTAGCTCATACTACATACCAATCCCTACCATTTTCACAAATTTGGTTGGAATTCCATTTAACCATTTAGCCTGTAGACCTCTCTAAATACCCTGAGGTAAATTACTTCACAAAACACATCTGAAGTGTTGGAATTGAGGGTTATCACGTGGAACATAGCGGGCCTAGCTTCCAAGGTAAATACACCCGCATGGGATGACTTTCTTAAACAAGGCTATGACATCATATGCCTACAAGAAACCTGGGACAGAGCTGAAGTATATGTCGAGGGATATACCTCCTTCAACGTGCTGGCTGTGGCTTCGCAGGCTGGCCGAGCCAAGGGGGGGTTAGTGACCCTGCTATCCACAACATTGACCGAGTTCTGGGTCAGTAACCATGCAGTTTTGGGAGACTATGCTTCTGTTTTGCGTGTGGCCCATAATGGACATAAAGACTTAATAATAGTGAACTTTTACAACAACATCGCTGGCCACAGACAGGGGTTGTTTATCTCTGATATCGAGCAGGCCATCGATGCAATGTTATTAAGCTCCTCTAAACCAGCTGTAATCCTATGGGCCGGAGATTTTAACATCAAAACGTGCACTTACGCACTTAAAGGGGCTTGTGGTCATAGGGAGGAATATTCAGGAAGGGAAACTACATGTGTTTTCAATCATTTTCCGCACAACATCCTAGGCAGTGCCTTGAATAACCTACTGGCTAAATATGATCTGGAACTTCTTGAATGTAATATGAATGCGAACAATGTCAGATGTCCAACATTCCATGGAAGGAATAGCCAATCCTTTATAGACCACATCATCGTATCCGGCTCTGCAACATACATAAATGTTTGGGTAATTGAACAAACGGTCAGTGACCACAACAGTGTATCTGTCGAATTATTGGGCTGGGGGTCAAAAAGGAACTCCTATGGTCAACCTATTCAGAACATCTCCGTAGGAAGGCCAAATGGGATGAGGGTGAAATGGACAAAAGTTGACCCTGCCAAAATTGTCACCAATGTAATTACTAACTGCTATGGAGAAGTGGAGTACTGTCTATCCCCAACACCATGCCCAGAAACTTTGCTGTCTACATTTCTAATCATTACACAAACCGTCGAGAAATCATTGACACGCAAATCACGGGAGCCAAGAAAAGTTAAGACAGTGTGGTTTGATGATAATTGTGCCCAGTCACTAAAAAGGCTAAAAATTTCGCTAGATGCCAAACCGAGAGACCCCTGTAAGATAAGGGAAGAGCGTTACAATTACAAAACCGCACTAGCCACTCGGAAGAGAGAACTACAGGACGAGGCATGGGCTAAATTAGATCAGGCTGCGGAAACAAAAGACCACAAACTCTTCTGGGACACTGTAAACAGCCCGTTCTTAAAGAACGACAACATTCCCGAACTTACTTCGCATGTCAGCTGTCAAGACTGGATTATTCACTTCACTGGGATTTTTAACTCTGATTGTTCCTTTGATTGTACTTTGGCCTCAGATCCTAATGTTCTAACTGTAATGCCAATCAATTTTAAATGGGAGAAATTATTGTTTTCAGTATCTTTAAATGAGGTGCGGGATGCGATAGAGAAAAGCAAGGGGGGGAAAGCCCCGGGCCCAGATGGGGTCCCTGTGGACTTTTTTAAATCCAAGATTGATTTATGGGCCCCTATTTTAACACGCTATTTCAATGCTGCTATTGAGGACGAACTACCTACCTCATGGGGTCAATCTATATTGGTGCCACTTTTCAAAAAAGGTTCAAGGGCCGAAGCACGTAATTACCGCCCAATTTCCCTTTTGGACTCGTCACTAAAAATACTGAGTCGCGTGCTTCTGGGAAGATTAGAGTCCTGGGTCGAGGACAATAATGTCCTGTCACCAATCCAGTACGGGTTCCGTAGGGGCATAGGAACCATGGAGCAGTGTGTGAACCTTGAGCTTATTATCGGCAAGTACACAAAAGCAAAGGAAGGGAATTTGTTCATGTGCTTTGCCGATCTAAGCTCAGCATTCGATCTAGTGGAACACACACTGCTCTGGCCAACATTACTTGCTATGGGCGCACCCCCCGAAATCATTCATTTGCTGGCCAGAATGTATAACAGCTTATCAAGTAAAGTTAGATTCGGACCAAACGGAGAATGCACCCCCTTTTTTAAAATAGGTAGAGGGATTAGGCAAGGGTGTGTTCTCGCACCCTTGCTGTTTTCCCTTTTTATAAACCAGGTCGATCAGTCTCTACAAGAGTCTTTTGCTGATGCCCCTATGATAAATGGTAAACAAATACCCGTCCTCTTATACGCGGACGACGCGGTTCTGATTTCCAGGACCGCGAACGGTCTCCAAAAGCTAATCGACAAATTTAATGTTTTTATTAAGGGCAGAAAACTTAAAATTAATAAGGGCAAGACTATGACTATGACCTGTGGGAAGAAATTAAAGAAAAGTAAGCCATTCTTCCTTGATGGGGATAAACTTGAGTCTGTGCAACATTTCTGTTACTTAGGCATTACTTTCTCAGGGGATGGGAGATGGGTAAACGAGCAATCCTGTATAGGCATGAAGATGATTAGAAATACAAACTGCATCTTCAGATTCGCTTCCAAATTAGGGGGGCGTAGAATAAGGGAGATGATTTCTATTTATAACTCCAGGTGCATGTCCTCTGCTCTATACGGAGCAGGGATATGGGGATATAACTCGCAGATCGCCCTCTCCATTCAGCAGGAAGAAAATAAGTACCTTAAACGCTTATTATGTCTTCCTGCTTCAGCCTCCAACGAAATCATTCATAGGGAGCTGGGCATACACCAAGCCACAGACTTGATTGCACTACGCCCCCTCTCCCTCTGGCGATCTATTTGGGCCAAAGATGAAACCAAGTTTACCCAGGAAATAATTTTAGACTGCATTAAATTGGACCAGCACTTAAAAATCCCTTGGCTAAAACACATTTTTCACTGGTATAATTCCCTTTTTGGTCAAGATATTTTTAAAGACACCCCAACAGAATCAGTTTTAACGAAGCGTGACCTTAAATCCATCTACATGGATCATGCAAAAGGGATTAGAATGAAGGGGTATGCTACACAAAGTACTTTTAAATTGTACCTGGAATATAATTTAAGCACAGGATTCCCATCATACCTTACATTTGTCAGTATTAACTCCCATCGCTTCGTTCTGGCACGCCTGAGGCTGGGTATAGTCCACCATCTGGTGGCCTTCCCTACTGTAAAGAAGCCGGGGTCTTGCCCGTGCGATGGGAAATCGAAACAGAGTATCTGCCACTTTTTACTACTTTGTAACTTTTATACTGGTTTTAGAAAGTTTTACCTAAAGCAACTATTTTTAGAATATAGTACGTGTGACATAAGAGCTGCAATGCAACTGTTGTTTGACCTATCGTCCCCAAATGTGTGTTACCGTGTAGCCACCTATGTTTTTAAATGCATCGGGCACAGGAAATCAATCATTATATGATCTCCGTTGGGAAAGACACCTATTGACCAACTGTGAGCTACTGCCAAACCTTTTGCATTTCTCTTATACATGAACTTTGGTTATTATTATGTTTTTAGATCCGGGTATCGATTGTTCCCTTGGTTCTGTACCTCTCTGGACTCATACTTTTTAAAAACTTTTTGTACATAATTGCTGCTAAAATACGTAAGAGATTTTATAGACATTGCACTTTAGTTACCCTTGCATATTTTTGCACATACTATTGCACTTTATGCCCAGCTTAGGCCTCTCTTCGACTTGTACTACCTCACTTGGCATGTTTTGCACTAGACTTTAAAATTGCTGCTAAATACAACGTTCAATTTTTGCATATTTTGCACATACTATTGCACTTTATGCCCAGCATAGGCCTTTTGTCTAGTACCATCTTACTTGCATGCTCTGCATCAAACGTTTAAAACGGCTGCTACATATAAGTGATTATTCTACGGTATATTAATGTGATATGCTTTGAACTAATTTGCTAAATTGCTGCTAAATACTATGTCCAAATTTTGCATTTTGCACATATTACTGCACTTTACGTCCAGCATAGGTTTCTTGTTTAGTACTATCCCACTTGGCATGCCTTGCACCTTACGTTTAAATTGACGCTACATTTAGTGATTATTTTCTATTTTAGGTTTTTAACTTGATTGGCTGGATTAATGTAATTGTTTTAGCAAGTTTCATCATTCTTTAATCTTTTATAAAAGTGACTTCAATTGTATCCATGAATGTTGCTATATGGTTGTACTTGTACAAACCGAATAAAGCATTTTGAAACTGACAACCAATTAAAATGTTACTTTCATTTTCTACTTTTTTTACCTGACATTTGATTGGTTATGTACCTGAATATATATAAAAAAAAGAGAGAGAAACACAGCCATTTTGACTACTACTTCCTGAAGTACATTGCAAGTGCATTTTCACTGACAACTTAAACTTGTTTTTAAAAGGTAAGATGTTATTTTATAAATTTGAAAGGAGAACTATGTTATGCACTTTAAATTAATTTGGGAAAACATTTTCAGATAGTTATATACTGTCCCTCTGTAAGAGTTAGACATTGAGAAAGGCTTGTTTATTATAATTATGGATTGATTTAGGTTTCTGTGGTATAATTATGAATTTACTTAGACTTCTTCACAGGCACTTTTTAATAGCACTACTTCACGCCTGAAACCATACAGTGCCCATAGATAACTTCTCTGTTATAAACTCACAAGTACCTGTCTGAACTTAAACCCAACAGTGCCCTATCTCTACTGATATATTTATTTTTTATGCAAATTACAGCAAGAAAATGGAAGGAGAGCAGATTATTTCCTTCAAAATTGTTCTGGAGAACAACACAGAAAAAGTTATTGAGGACAATGATGACTCAGATTTCATGGATGAATCACGGGACCATGAATTAGTTCAATGTGTAGATGCAGTAGATTCGCTGATTGAAAATGAGGACATTTCCGACAATTTTTTGTTAAATGTTCTGTTAAATTTGGAAAAAGAATCACAAAAATAAATTTATATTTAATAATCAAAAATTGTTCGAGACTTTAATCATTTTTATATGTAATTCATAAACTAGTACCTAATTGATTATAATGTAAAGTCAGACTTATAGTATACTGTGCAACTTTTTTATGTTACATAGTAATTTTGCTCATAGTTACTTCCTTTCTCCAACTATATTATCTCCAATGTGTATTTAACATCTCTTTTTCATCTCCTGCCTCCATGTTCTTTCTGCTTTCCTGACAGACTATGATATGGATTCCATATTCCACAATAACTTCTGAAACAACATGCAAGATATCTACAAAGGAGACGGTGTATATTAATTTTTTGACTCTGCATTGGTACCTACATATTGCTACTTAAATAAAAAAATTTAAAAAAAACAACAAAACGAACAATCAATAAACATACAATATTTGAAAAGTCTATCATTCTTTTTTCCTCATAGTACGCTCCCCGGACCGCTTCCCGGTGCGCGTACCGGGCGCTCCCCACGCAAAAAAAATGATATATTTTTTTTTGCCCCGCGGGGCCCTTTTAAAGCCTCCACATCAAACCTAGGGGGTCAGGGAGGATCTACTATGCCCCCTTATGGTCATTTCCCCCTTTGTTTTGGCCTCCTCTTGTCTCTCGATCCTACCGAGAGACAAGATGGCGGTCGCTTTGGACTGTTTAGAATGTTGACAGACACCGGAGAGCCAATCAGCTTCGCTTCGCGAAGTTCCGTTACGCGTCAGGTACACGAACCGGGGCGCTAACCGGAGCGCTGTTACAGATATATATATTTTTTTGAACGTTAATTTATCAAAATCCACTGGAGCACATATATTGAGACCTAGCAAAGGCACATCGGGCAAATAATATCTACAATTTTGCCAGTTTTCGTGGAAATCCATTCAGCCGTTCGAGCTAAAAGTGAGTCCAACCGCCCTATGGAAAATTGCATGGGAAAAACGCGTTTTGGGACCCCCTTTTTTCTCGGACCCCCTTGACGAAACCCCCCTAAATTTTCAGGGGCTGCTCAGAAACAAAATGTTTTATTTTCCTGAAAATTTCAGCCAATTCCGTCCGCAAACGCCAAAGTTATTCGACATAGAATTTTCAAAAATCCCATAGGAAAAAAATCCTAACTATATATACCTACTGGCGACCGCCAGTAGGTAATATATATGTATGTGTATATATATATATATATATATATATATGTATGTGTCACTCGTTTGCTAGGGGTGCCACTCGTTTGCTGGGGTGCCACTCGTTTGCTAAGTGTCTCCTGTTTTCCAGCCTTCTGAGCTTTTACCGCGACCGGAGTCGCTGATTATCCCGCCTTGCTGTGCTGAGACCTGAGAACCGGAGAAGAGCTCGTGGCCGCAGAGGAGGGTGAGGCGCCGGCCCCGGGACTGCGAGGACCAGCATACACCAACTACAGCTGGTCCTCTTCCCGTGTGCAGCCGCGCCCCCTCCCAGAGCCGCGCCTCCAGCTGAGCCCTTAACTTCTCGCGGCACCCGCTGCGCGGGTGCCACTCGTTTGCTAAGTGTCTCCTGTTTTCCAGCCTTCTGAGCTTTTACCGCGACCGGAGTCGCTGATTATCCCGCCTTGCTGTGCTGAGACCTGAGAACCGGAGAAGAGCTCGTGGCCGCAGAGGAGGGTGAGGCGCCGGCCCCGGGACTGCGAGGACCAGCATACACCAACTACAGCTGGTCCTCTTCCCGTGTGCAGCCGCGCCCCCTCCCAGAGCCGCGCCTCCAGCTGAGCCCTTAACTTCTCGCGGCACCCGCTGCGCGGGTGCCACTCGTTTGCTAAGTGTCTCCTGTTTTCCAGCCTTCTGAGCTTTTACCGCGACCGGAGTCGCTGATTATCCCGCCTTGCTGTGCTGAGACCTGAGAACCGGAGAAGAGCTCGTGGCCGCAGAGGAGGGTGAGGCGCCGGCCCCGGGACTGCGAGGACCAGCATACACCAACTACAGCTGGTCCTCTTCCCGTGTGCAGCCGCACCCCCTCCCAGAGCCGCGCCTCCAGCTGAGCCCTTAACTTCTCGCGGCACCAGCTGCGCGGGTGCCACTCGTTTGCTAAGTGTCTCCTGTTTTCCAGCCTTCTGAGCTTTTACCGCGACCGGAGTCGCTGATTATCCCGCCTTGCTGTGCTGAGACCTGAGAACCGGAGAAGAGCTCGTGGCCGCAGAGGAGGGTGAGGCGCCGGCCCCGGGACTGCGAGGACCAGCATACACCAACTACAGCTGGTCCTCTTCCCGTGTGCAGCCGCGCCCCCTCCCAGAGCCGCGCCTCCAGCTGAGCCCTTAACTTCTCGCGGCACCCGCTGCGCGGGTGCCACTCGTTTGCTAAGTGTCTCCTGTTTTCCAGCCTTCTGAGCTTTTACCGCGACCGGAGTCGCTGATTATCCCGCCTTGCTGTGCTGAGACCTGAGAACCGGAGAAGAGCTCGTGGCCGCAGAGGAGGGTGAGGCGCCGGCCCCGGGACTGCGAGGACCAGCATACACCAACTACAGCTGGTCCTCTTCCCGTGTGCAGCCGCGCCCCCTCCCAGAGCCGCGCCTCCAGCTGAGCCCTTAACTTCTCGCGGCACCCGCTGCGCGGGTGCCACTCGTTTGCTAAGTGTCTCCTGTTTTCCAGCCTTCTGAGCTTTTACCGCGACCGGAGTCGCTGATTATCCCGCCTTGCTGTGCTGAGACCTGAGAACCGGAGAAGAGCTTGTGGCCGCAGAGGAGGGTGAGGCGCCGGCCCCGGGACTGCGAGGACCAGCATACACCAACTACAGCTGGTCCTCTTCCCGTGTGCAGCCGCGCCCCCTCCCAGAGCCACGCCCCCACCATCAGCTTCACCTTTTAACCCGACCCCGGAACGCGCCTCGCGGGACGCACGCGGGTCGCAGCCCGGGGCGAAGCCCGGGCAAAGGGCGGGCCGTCTGAGGCCGTCCGAGGACGCACTAGGACGGGACGTGCCACCTCACTAACCACCTGCTCCTGGTAAGCCTGATCGTCATTATACCTGTTCCTCCATCAGTGTAACATACTCACTCTAATTTAACGAGTGACTTGCAGTAAGTAATTAATAACAGAAATAGTGGTAGCTAAAGACATGGGTATAAAAAAATTACGATCTAGGACTATATTTATGAAACGCATGGGAACGGAGGACGCTGTTCGTAAATCAACCGATAAGTCGATAAAACAAGGTCGCATTACACGGACCCCGGCGATCACTGAATACTTCTCTTCTTTGACATCTAAAGACGAAATTGATAAAAAATTACTCCTGGAAGAAGAAATACTAAACTCACTATTGGTCACAGGGTCAGAAGGACGAGTGCTATCCAAACTTGGGCCAGCTCCAACACTGATTTTAAGTGACACTGTTTTTGACAAATTGCAAAAGTCCTTTAATAATTCCAACAACTTACAAATCCAGGGACATGAGGAAAATCACTTAATATCGTCAACTCCAAAAAAATGCCCAGGAAATACCTGCGATCTAGAAGATCTTTGTGCAAATAATTCAAAGATAATACAAAACCAACAAGAGACAAAAATATCTAATAGTTGCCCTTTGCAAGAAAACTTAACGAATCCACAAACTCACGATTCGTCGGTAGATCCTTTTCTTATAAATACCAATTATACAGCTAACATAGTTACACCAATGTCAAAAGCCTTGATTTCCCTACATGACATACTTGAGTCGGTTCTTTCCTTTCTAGGGAACATACTAGAAAACTCAGACCAAACACTGGACGTACAAATCGGAATCCTTAAGCACTTGGTTGAGGAAAAAAAGAAACGGAAAGAACCCCATGAACTAGGGGAAAACCTAATGAAGTATAATGATAATGATCAAAGGAATTACACTAGCCACAAAAACGTTGTTAAAGATCTAGGAAAAAATGACTGTGGTACACAAACATCAGTAATCCCGAAACAAAAAAAGGAGAAGCTAATACGACAACACGAAACACCGATATTCTCCCTGAAAAGACTCTTCAAAGAAAAATCTATTAAAGATAAACATTATCCAATGTTCATAAAGGTAACGAAATCGGATACACCGAAGGAAGAAGACTTGGATGAAAATAACAAAAAAGCTATTTTTAATAAAACATCGGGAAAGGAAAAAGTAGAAAAAACAAATAAATCTATAAATACCGACAGAGTAGAAGGAAAAAGAAAAAGGAAGAGACCAATAAGACGCATACATAGGAAAAATAATCGCAAGCTAACATTCCAAAAGTTTATAACTCCTAACAATAATCAAGAAGCACCAGAAATTGAACCATCTAAGCCTGGAGCCATGGTTAATATGGAAATAAGTCCAAAAAAAAGAGAAGACAAATTGAAACATCTAGATCCGGCTGCAAAGGCTTTTGTCTCGCATAATGTCCCTGAAGCACTACAACTCCAAAGTATGATCAAAAGTGAGAACAAAGGAGAAAATCAACATGGAGCAGGAACATCATACTCCAGAACACTTCAATTGGAAGAACTCTTCCCAACGGACTTAGCACCATTAAACAGAAGAAGAATTATTAATCTTCTCCACCATATTAAACCCCTGAAATCGATGACTAGCAATGAGATCGATCTAGTAACCTTTCCACAAAAAGATAACAACAAAATAGCTACAGTAACCTTCTGGTCAAACGTCATACCTGGAATCATAATTAGTGAAAAGGAAACACTACACAAACATGGTTACGACGTCTATTTAAGAAGGGATCTCAAAGACAATAGACTTCCTCCTAGATACGACGATCAAATATGGAAAATCTCTAACTCGCACCCCAAAAACCCACTGGGAGAAACAGATGTGTCCCAAGTAACGCATTCAGGAACTAAGTATTCTGGGAAAGACTTTTTGAAGGTAAAACTGGAAAATGGTGAAAGGTTAGTTTGGCAACAAGATTTAAAGGGAAAGGAATATGGAGAAAGCATCAGATCTTGGTCATGGGTATCTGAGAATTTGAACAGTAATAAATGTACATCATACTTGGGACAACCTGTTTAGCAATGGTCTCAAAATTCTATCATGGAATATAGCGGGGATAACTAAGAACAAACTAACTGAAGCTGTAAGTAACCTCCCGGACCTCATAATGCTACAGGAAACCTGGGAAACACAATCATTTTCGCAAAATAGCTATTATGTATATGATATCCCCGCTATAGCATCCACTCGTGGCCACGCAAAGGGTGGCCTGGCCATATTACTGAAAGAGGATTATATGTGGGCCCAGGAAATCATCCAGACCAAATCACAAAATCTGCAATGCCTAAAAATCCATCTAAAAATATATGAGGAAGCAACGAAACAATCATTTCTGCTATTTAATATATACGCCCCTCCGGGCAAGAACTATGACAATATCTTTTTAGCAACTATGGAATCTATCATCCAAATTATCGAAGATCAATTATGTATTCCATATTTAATAGCAGGTGATTTAAATGGCAAAATTTCAAACGCAGAAATTAGAAAATGGATGCTACTTTACGATGACATTCTTGCTGAGTCCTTAGTCCCACAATTCCCAAAGGGATCAAAATGTGATAAAAGAGGAAAGTTATTATTATCGACACTTCCTTCCATAAGAGGTGTAATTCTGAATGGAAATATAGAAGGAGATATTCCTGCATCAAATACCAGACAGGGCAATGGAAATCCATCCATTATTGACTATATTATCTGTAATATGAATTTAAAAGAGAGTGTTACCCACCTAAAAATTCAGATAAGCCAAGAGAGCGACCATGCTCTGTTAATTTTAAAAACAGAATGGAGGACTCAAACAGCTACCAGTAGGCAGCTAACATTTCATAGAAGCACTGTTGTGGTAAATAGTGCTCGAAGAAGAATTTTTTGGAGCTCGAAAGTATTGGACAGAATATCGATGTTGATCGACAGAAAGATCTCCTAACAGAAATTATCTTGGATGATCCAATAGAAAATTTTGAGCTCATTATCAATAAGCTAAAAAATCTACTATTGGACAAACTGCAATGCGCCCCTAAAAGTGCGAATAATGAGATCAATAACCGCAACAAAAATAACACACAAAATACCCAATCATCTATAATTAAGAAAAAGTTGAACAGACTAGTACGTGCTCAATATTTGAACTACTCTATGTCAACTAAGAAGGAAATAAATAAACTAAAAAATAAACTTAGAAGAAAAAAGCAAAAAATAAAGAAAGAAAATCAAGATCGTAATTGGGTGGATATTCAAGAAGCGGCAAAAGATCTGAATTCCCGGAAATACTGGTCTCTTGTAGCAAAACTAACTGGTACAAAAAAAAAGTTACAAGCAATACCTGTTACTCCAAAGGACTGGGAATCCTACCTAATAGACTTATATAAAGCAAACCCGGTTAACTTTGAGGGGAAAAGTACAGAACAAGGTAGTGATGACGTTGACCCATACGTATACAGAGTTACAACTATCTCAGTGGAACGGAACATAAGAAAAGCTAGGAAAACAACAGCTTCTGGACCAGACCAGATCATAATAAAGATCTATCAGGCAAACATAATGGAATGGAGTAAATTGTTAACAAATCTATTCAATCATATTTTTAACACTGGACAGATTCCTATATCTTGGCAGGGAAGTACCATCATCCCAATATACAAAAAGGGAAGCAGGACAACCGCAGGAAACTATCGCCAAATCGCCTTAATGGATGCTGCTGGAAAAATATTCGCAGCAGAGGTATTACAAAGATTAAAAGAATGGGCTTTCTCATTGAATAAAATTCCTATGTTTCAAGCTGGCTTTCGGCCAAAACATTCAGTAACGGACAACATCGCTATAATACAAACAATAATAGATAAATATGTAATTGGTAAATCCCAGGCGGTATATGCGGTGTTTGTAGATTACTCAACGGCATTCGATCGAGTAGACCGCCCTACTCTATGGTATAAACTTAAGGAACTTGGCATCCCAGATTTACTGCTCCGAACAATAGTGAACCTCCACACTGATACCTGGAGTCAGGTCCAAATGGGAGGCGAACAGGGATTAACAGAAAGGATAAAAACATCTAATGGCCTAAAGCAAGGGTGTCTCTTGGCCCCACTATTATTTTCCTTATACCTCAGCGATTTACCTAAACAATTACTTCAAGGTTCAAACCTGTCCCCTAAAATTGCTAAACAAAATATACAAGTGCTACTATATGCCGATGACATCGTGATGTTCGACCTTACTCCTTATGGTCTGCAACAATCCTTGGACATTCTTCATGACTACTCTAAAACTAACTTTTTAGTCCCCAATTTAAACAAAACAAAAGTTGTGGTTTTCTCAAGGAAGAAATCTATTGTTAAATATAGATGGAGTATAGGTGGAGAGGAGATAGAAACAGTAAACGAATATCCATACTTAGGTAGGATCCTCACAAAAAATAACTCTAATCAAAGTCATATAGAAAATCTAATGAGGAAGTCAGAGGTGCATACTGAGGCCCTCTTAAGGCTATATCAGACAACTGGGAATCGGCATTTCTCTTCTTTAATAAAAATATATAAAACAAAAATTCCTCCCGTTTTGTCATATGCAACAGAATACATTCCAATGACACAGTGGTCCTATATGGATCGTAAGGAGGGAAACATTTTAAAAAGGATAATGAAAGTCTCCGACTCTACACCAGTTCAAGCATTACGTATGGAACTTTCGATCACGAGCTCCTACGCCACGGCGGTAGCAAATGTAATTAGATGGAGCTACAATCTACTCCATGCAAAAGAAGGCACATTAAGATATCTGCTGGGCCAGGAAATGTTGGAGGATGCATCAAAAAATCTAACGTTTTTAAAAAATATGAAAATCATTTTTCAAATGGCAGAGATTACCCCGGAAATGCTAAAAGGTTGGTCAAATGCTCAAATGAAACTTTTCTTAAAATGCTTCACTCCGAAGCTAAGCTATCAACTAGACTACCAACATTGTAAAAAATAGTCTACATACAAATCTTTTGTAGACTCCCTGGAATACAAACAAAAACGACCATATATTGGGTTTTCATTGTCACACGGCCCAAGGAGGACGATTACTTTGTTAAGACTGGGCACTTTACCCACACTAACTTACACAGTAAAATGGCAGCCAGGGGGATCCACGATTTGTCCCCTGTGTGAGGGGGGAGACCAAACCTTAGAGCACCTGTTGTACGTATGCCCTAGTTCAATGGTAACTACTGCACGGAAAAGATACCTCGCTCCGATCTATCGATCTTGTAGAATTACTCGAGTGAGCGAATTAATGGATTTGTGTAAACAGCCTCCAAATGAATTTGTTTGCTATAACTTTTATAAATTTCTTAAATCTTTTTTAATATTGTATTGATTGATATGTGGAATTATTTCTTAAAAAAATTCTTTTTTCTATTTTGATTGTTGTAAATGTAAATTTGTGGTCCTCTGTTGAGTACCTTTACAAATAAAAACTTTTTGACTTTTGACTTGACAGAAAGGGCAGAGGGGGGAAGGGTTTTCATTTGAAAAAAAGTGAGGGAAGAGTTTTGATTGGGTGACATGAGAAATATGTGTGAAGAATTACAGCATTTCTGTGCTTTTTATAGCTGCAGACTCTGGAGTGCATACCTTTTGCTCTGCTGAAGACAAATTGGTGTGTTTCTGAGACTGTTTTCAAACTCAAAGTATTTGCTAAGGTGAGAAAATATTTCTTTAAGTTAGATAGAGAATAGTGTGCTTTAAGGAGAAAATTATGAATTATGTGGCGCAAATTGCTTGTAAATATGCTCCCACCTGTGCATGGAAAATTTAGATTTTGAATGTTTGTGTTACATAGCCATGTTAAAAGTGACCCAACCATGCAGGAAAGGCAATCAAAAAACGCTTTTATGTGTCTTAAGGACATTTTAAGTAATTTTCCCATGTGCAGTGTTTTGAAATTATGAATTGAAAATCGTTTTTGAGGTAAAGGAATTGTTTTTAAATTTATGACAAGGACATAATGGTGTATGCTTCTTTATAAGGCAATTGACTGTCCCTGATGTTATTTTTCCCATTTTAATGTAAGACTTTTCTCTGTGGCGCAAATTGCTTGTAAATATGCTCCCACCTGTGCATGGTAATTTTAAATTTTAAATGTTTGTGTTACATAGCCATGTTAAAAGTGACCCAACCATGCTGGAAAGGCAATCAAAAAACGCTTTCATGTGTCTTAATGACATTTTAAGTCATTTTCCCATGTGCAGTGTTTTGAAATTATGATTTGAAAATCGTTTTTGGGGTAAAGGAATTGTTTTTAAATTCATGACAAGGACATAATGGTGTATGCTTCTTTATAAGGCAATTGACTGTCCCTGATGTTATTTTTCTCATTTTAGTGTAAGACCTTTCTCTGTGGCGCAAATTGCTTGTAAACATGCTCCCACATGTGAATGGAAAATTTAGATTTTGAATGTTTGTGTTACATAGCCATGTTAAAAGTGACCCAACCATGCAGGAAAGGCAATCAAAAAACGCTTTTATGTGTCTTAAGGACATTTTAAGTAATTTTCCCATGTGTAGTGTTTTGAAATTATGATTTGAAAATCGTTTTTGAGGTAAAGGAATGTTGTTAAAATTTATGTGCGCCATATGCCCCCAAATTTATTTTTCAGGGGTGCAGCAGGGTGTTATTGAGACACCCCTGCAGCTTTGGAAAAATTCCTAATTTGTGATGAGCACATTGTTAATCGCAAATTGCACCTTCATTTATATGAGCCTCCTAGCCCATGGAAATGAATGGGTAATTTGCAATTAGCAATTTTCTCATCGCAAATTTGGAATGGTAAAGAATCGCTATTTATTCCTTAAAATTCGCTTTTTTGGAAATGCAATATAGTTATATGATACATATGGCGGTTGATGTCTAACAAGATAAGAAGCTTAGGCATACATTTATGATGACTGGCGCAATGAAGTAGAAATCACTTACTTCATTGGTAGAGCTTTACATGTATTATCTCCTCTGTATTCTTCATCAAGCGTAACTTTAATCTGCAATCCTGAGTAGGCCTCACTTTAAACAAACCTCTGGATAGGCCACATCTTGTTGTTATCTTGATTTAATCATTTAAAATGCTAGGGACAGATTTATGATAGGTGTATGCCTCTTTTGCGCCACTTAGAAAACATTGTCAATGGGAAAATGACTTAAAATGTCCTTAAGACACATGAATGTGTTTTTTTAAAACGTTTGCAATTTTTTTGGGTCACTTTTAACATGGCTATGTGACTCAAACAGTCAAAATCTAAATTCGCCATGCACAGGTGGGAGCATATTTACAAGGAATGTGCTCCATGGGGAAAGGTCTTATAATGTAATATGGGAAAAATGACATCAGAGACACTGAAATGCCTTATAGAGAAGCATACACCATTATGTCCTTGTCATAAATTTGCAAACCATTACTTTTCCCCAAAAACGATTTTCAAATCATAATTTGAAAACACTGCACATGTGGAAATGACTTAAAATGTCCTTAATTCAAAATGTGCGATTCCTTAAATGCAATGTATCAAACAAAAAATATGTAAAAAATGATATTAAGGATTTGGAAACTACCACCAACTTCTAGTTTGTGGTAATTTGCGAATTCTTTTCAAAAAGCATTTTTTTCCAAAAAACAAAAGGTCCCATATGACGCCCATACATGCCCTTAGGGCATGTAGGTGTGCCATATGCCCCCAAATGTATTTTTCAGGGGTGCAGCAGGGTGTTCTTGAGATACCCCTGCACGCTTGAAAAAATTCCTATTTTGTGATGAGCTAATTGCTAATCGCAAATTGCAACCTTTATTCCTATGAGCCTCCTAGCCCATGGAAATGAATGGGTAATTTGCAATTAGCAATTTGCTCATTGCAAATTAGGAATAGTAAAGAATTCCTATTTATTCCTTAAAATTTGCTATTTAGGAAATGCAAAATAGTTTGATGGTAGATATGGTGGTTGATCTGTAACAAGATAAGAAGCTTAGGGATACATTTATGATGACTGGCGCAATAAAGTGCACATTACTTACTTCATTGGTAGGCCTTTACATGTATTATCTCCTCTGTATTCTTCATCAAGCGTAACTTTAATCTGCAATCCTGAGTAGGCCTCACCTTAAACAAACCTCTGGATAGGCCACACTTTATCGTCATCCTGGATTAATCATTTAAAATGCTAGGGACAGATTTATGATAGGTTTATGCCTCTTTTGTGCCACTGTGCGTCACTTTTATGATGCAGCGGTGGTGCAAAAGATTTGCTATGAGGCGACAACATTACAAATTGATGCATTTAGGCAGATATGTCATGGTGTAAAAAAAACGTACCACATGAAACCGATGCAACAGTGAGGCAAAAGATGCACCATGTCGTAAGACAGGCCTCACTTGGGGCCATATGTATCAAGCTAATTAGCATACGCAAAGATCAAAATTCTACGAATTTTGGCCTTTGCGAATGTTAATTAGACAAATGGTATGTATCAAACAAGTTTGATGCAAAATAAGGAGTAGCAAAATTTGCTATTCCTTATTTTGCAATTGCACTGAAGGATTTGCAAATTTTGTGACTACTTAAATGCAATGTATCAAACAAAAAATATGTAAAAAATGACATTAAGGATTTGGAAACTATTGTGGTAAATTGGTGGTAATTTGTGAATTCTTTTCAAAAAGCTTTTTTTTAAAAAAACAAAAGGTCCCATATGACGCCAACACATGCCCTTAGGGCATGTATGTGTGCCATATGCCCCCAAATTTCTTTTTCAGGGGTGCAGCAGGGTGTTCTTGAGACACCCCTGCACCCTTGGAAAAATTCCTAATTTGTGATGAGCAAATTGCTAATCGCAAATTAAACCTTCATTCCTATGAGCCTCCTAGCCCATGGAAATGAATGGGTAACTTGCAATTAGCAATTTGCTCATCGCAAATTAGGAATGGTAAAGAATCGCTATTTATTCCTTAAAATTCGCTATTTAGGAAATGCAAAATATTTTGATGATACATATGGCAGTTCATATCTAACAAGATAAGAAGCTTAGGGATAGATTTATGATGACTGGTGCATCACCAGGGATGTGCCAGTCATCTTGCGCCGCTGTTCCGCCACCCATGGTGTGCTGCATTTACAATGCGGCGCAGCATGGGGCAAAAACGGCACAGATGCTTGACGCATCTGTGCCGTTAAGGTGGCGCATTGCTGGAGTTGTATCGCAAGTGCGATGCAGCTCCAGCAAGGCTCAGGGGTGCACCATCTCCACAATGTTGCGTCAAGACCTATGCCTGCTTCAAGCAGGTGCAGGGTTTTGACACAGGTTTCTCCTATCTGATTGTAAATGCGGCACACCATGGGTGGCAGAGCAGTGGTGCACGTTAACTGGTGCATGCCTGGGGATGTGCCATTTAACATAAATCTGCCCCTTTACATTTAAGTATGTGCAGGGGACACAGAGTCGATGAGGCTTATCCAAGGTTAAGAACAGATGAGTCCTGTTCAGTGAAAAATTAGACATAGGCTTCACCTGCTCAGCATCGCTGGACATGGCTAAATAATAGCTGCAAAATGTTACTCTTGTTAAACAATTTTACTATTATAATCTGTGAGATTTGTCTCTTACTCTGCAACATCTCATTGTTGTTATCTTTCTTTAAAGATAAAGACAACCTCAACATGAGCGACAATCTGCAATCAGTTGATTTTGACCTCATCATTGAACTTGTAATTGAAACATCAGTGGATGTTGATCCATTGGATGATTTAAATCCTGAGGATGAAGAAGAGCGTGATGAGGATGCAGATTTGTCCGAATTATATGATATAGGATGGGAAGCTGACCTGCTTGAGCCTTTGGAAATATAAACATTTATTTTTAAAATTTATAATTAATAAAAAGTAAAAAGGTAAACCGTTTAATTTAAAAATAAAGACACATTCAAAAGCAGGTTATGTGTAGTGTCTTCAATAAAATATTAAAATATGCTCATAAAATTAGATCAGATTCACATATAAAATAGCATAGGTAACATAAATATAAATGTCATTTCTTTTCTGGTATTTCTGTATTGTAAATTTGCCAACGACTAAAAAATCTTCTAATTAAAATGTCAAGTAGTGTGTTAAGTTTTTTATCACTGTTACTGATTTACTGTTTGGTAATAATGGTTAATAACATTATTTATTATATTTTTCCACAGATTCAACTGCAGATCATTTCAAGATTTCACCATGCCTACAATAGAAAGACAGAGAAAGGCTGCAAAACGTCAAAGACAGCAGGTGAAAAATAATACGCAGCAGTCCTCTAACAAAAAGATTTGTCAAGTCACGAAGAAAGCACCGGGTAAGAGCACAAAACACTTTATAAGAAATATGTGTAATAAAAAAATTATTACTACAGAAAATGTTTCAGTCCATAAAACGAGAAGGAAATCAAATGGAAAAGAAAGGCCAATGAAAAATGTTACTGCTAGAGCAAGAGATAACTCTGTGCATGATAGTAGAAGGAAACAACAGTTTAGGGAGATTCGTAAACGAATGTTCCGGAACAGGATAATTGGCAATTTGTTAAAAAATATTAAGAAAGGTCAACATAAACTAGTTTTTTATAAGACAAAAAAAAAGTTGAGAAAGTTATTGATCAGGCATTTGAAATTAAACGTAAGTTATTTATTTTGATAATCAATAGAATTAGGAAGCTAAACAAGGCAATTTTTGATTTCAAAAGAAATAGTAGATGGAAGAGAATAGTTAATCGTAGTAATTTTTGTGACGTTTTTTCTGGAGAATGGATGCATAGTTCAAGCTGTGAGGCATTTTTTAATGAGGAGAGTTATTTCCAGGATAATGATTTGGTGCATGCAGTTGATACCAGTGGTCGTGCTTATGAAGTGAAAGATGGTTGTCCAGTTGAAAAAGAAAAACTTGTGACAACAGAGGCAGAAGAGGTGTTAGGTAATGAGGTTTTAGGAAGACGTGCTAAGGGTCCTGTGTACACCTGGAAGTGTAGTAGTATTTGCAGTGTGCGACAGGATTCCATCAATTTGCTTTGTGATTTTGTACGGTCATTTAATAAGAAAAGTTTGAAGCAGAAAATGATGTTGTTGCAAGAATTAGATCCTTGCAGAGTAAGAGAAGTGACAGGTTTGCATGGACATTCACTGGCTTGTCTTTCCAGGAGAGTATGCCAGAGTGTTTTTCATCATTTCAGGATGCTAGCAGTGCATCATAACAAAGTGAGGAAATTAGTTAGAATGTTGTATTATGCTAAGAGTCCAGCAATTATGCTTAAACAATTATGCGCTGCTCTTTTGCATGGTTCTGAAATAGATGTGAAGAATATATGTGAAGAAATTGAGTTTTGTTACTTTGGAAGTAAAGAGGAGAATGTTGAAATTGAGCAAGAAGAAGAGGGTCTTGTGGAAGATAGTGTACAGGTTTCCAGTACAGATAATTTCCAGAGGGAAATTGCGACGTTTGAGGTGAAATCAAGTGAGAGGCCGAATTTCACTTGTGTGTGTTGTCGACGCACTTATTATAAGAATCAGACTAAGTTAGTGGATTTATATGCAAAAAGTGAAAGGGAAAATAATAGTGAATGGAAGGATTTTGCAACATACTTGATGGTAGAAAATTGTTTTGATTTGGGATTGGATCAACGTGTGTGTACTTATTGTTCTTGCAAATTAAATCAAAACCAGATGCCTGCTAGAGCAGTTCATAATAATCTGGAATTGGTTGAGATTCCTTCTGAATTGAAGGATTTAAATACTTATGAATCTATTTTGATTCAAAGTATCCATCCCTTTCAGGCTATTGTAAGAATGGAGCCAAAGACAGGGAAATTGCCTCCATCAGATTTACAGAGAGGATTAAAGGGAAGAGTTGTTTATTTGCCTCTAGATTTGAAGAAAAACATTAACACAATTGGAGTAGAAAAAGTGGAAGAGGAACCTCTGGTTATCTTAGTTAATGGGGTTCCGACAAAGAATAAGAAAATATGGCAAGATTTAGTAGATGTTAGGAAAGTTAAAAAGGCAACATTGTATTTGAAAAAAAATAATAAATACTATAAGAATGTATATGTTGCAGAAGAGGAAGTAAGTGAGGAAGAGGATAGCGATTTGTGTGCTGGTCAAATTGAGAAAGTAGAACCCTCTACTAGTGAAGAAATATATGAACATTATAGTGTTCATCCTTTGCATTCCAAGGAAGTCATGGGGAATGCTATTGAGTTGTTTCAAATGAAACAAGCCAAAGGGAGTCCCATTAGTGTTTGGGAGGAAAGTTTGGAAGCTCGGTGTTTCCCACAGCTTTTTCCAACAGGTCAGGGAGGAAGATATGATGAGCGACCTCATCAAATTCCTGCTTCTGAATACCGGACTTTGGGATTGTATGCAGGAGATGCTAGGTTTCGACAATGCATTCCTTATTTGTTTCATCTCCTGTTTGAAAGCGATCTGTCTGGACTGTCATATGCAGTGAACCACATCTTGAAAAGTGGTATACACATGCAAAACATCTCGGCAAGTGACTTTATGGATAAAGTCAATGTCCAAGATAGTATTTTGGATTCTCACCTGATTAATCTCATGGCGTGTCAGCGTGGTACTAATGAGTACTGGTACCGTCGTCATGGTGATTTAAAATGTATGCTGAGGAACTTAGGTACTCCCACATGGTTCCTCACTCTGAGCTGTGCCGAGTATGGCTGGGAAGACTTACTTGAATTTCTACGAGAGGCAAATGCTAACGTAGATAACATCGAATTCAAGACACCCGGAGAACTGTGCTCTTTGGATCCAGTCAATGTATGTAGGTACTTCAATCATAGATTTGAAGCTATGATGTCTTTCATCATGAATAAGAAGAATCCACCTCTTGGAGAGGTGTTGGATTTCTTCTGGAGAAAAGAGTACCAAGCAAGAGGTGCTCCTCATATACATATGTTGCTGTGGATCAAGGATGCACCTAAATTTGGAACGGATCCAGAAGACTCAGTGATGAGTTTCATCCAACAGTATTCTACGTGTGCTGTTCCAAACGCAAAGGAGAAGAAAAGCCTAAGAGAAAAAGTTCTGCGTTTCCAAAGCCATCGATGTGGAAAGTACTGCCGTCGTAAATTCCGAAACAAGGACAAGTTCTACACTAAATGTCGTTTCGGCTTTCCACGACCGGTGATTTATAAAGGAAGAGTAAACAGTTTGATGTCTTCGCTGCGACACAATGTCATGAAGAAATCACATAAAAACACTTACAATTTGAAGAGGAACGAAGAGTCCAAGTACATCAACGACTACAACCCGGTGATTTTGTCCATGTGGAATGCTAACATGGATATACAGTTTGTGGCTGATAACTGTATGGCTGTGGCTCGGTATGTGACGTCTTACATCACCAAAAAAGAGAAGACAGAATTGAAGGATATGTGGGAGGACATTTCCCATGAAAAGAGCCTCAGCAAGAAGTTGTACAGTTTCAGTCTGAAGATGTTGTCGCATCGAGAAATCGGAGCGTACGAATGTTCTGACCGGTTGTCTTCAGCAAGTCTCTATGCCAAGTCCAGGAGTATCGTTTGGGCGAGTCTTGGTCTTGCTGCAACGCGTAATCGAGTTCTCAAACCTGTGCGGGAAATTGAGTATTTGGCGGAAAAGGAGCCAAACAGTACCGACATTTTGAAGACAAACATGTTGGATACATATTATCCAAATCGAAGCAGTCACCTCGAGAATGTTTGTCTGTATGAGGTTCTGCAAAATTACATATTCAAGAGGAACATCAAAGAAGATACTGAGAAAGGAGTGTATGCTGTAATAGGAAGTGAGGGATGTCTGGTCAAGCAAAGAAAATGCCACTTGGTAAACCATCGAAAATTGAGTGGCGAATCTCCTGAAAAAAAGGAGTTTTTCTATTTAGCACTTTTGCAACTTTTCAAGCCTTGGCGTGCAGAAGAGGAACTGCTTGGAGATTTCCTCTGTTACGAAGACTCTTTCAATGCCGCCAAGGAGACCATAGAATGTCCTGCTTTTCCCAAATATGTAGAAATGTTGAATGCGGAAATTGAGCAGGAAGCAACGATTGCAGCCGAGATTGCCAGAGACAGTTCTCAGGACAGTCAGAGTTCTGCTTCATTGAGTCAGGATCCACTAGGAGGACCTGTTATCGAAAATGAAGCTGCCACTGCCATGAATGAAGTGGAAAGAGCCATGGCACATGCTCAGGAGGATGCGGTTAACTTAGAAGAGTTGGAAAGACAACTCAACGTTGAGCAGAGGAAAATATATGACGAAGTTACCATGCAAATTGATCATGGATTAAGTCATGACAAGAAAGAGTGCTCATGTACGTCGTTGAAGCCTGTCCGACTGTACGTGAGTGGAGAAGCGGGAACTGGAAAAAGTTTCCTCATTAAAGCAATTTCATGCTATTTGCAGGAAAGGACAGAGTCATCGCTGTCTTGTGTTGTCACTGCTCCAACTGGACTGGCAGCACATAATATTAAAGGGATTACTTTACATCGTTTACTGATGCTGCCAGTGGAGCATGACAACAAATTACAATATCACAAGCTATCTGGAGATGCTTGTTTTGAAGTTTCAAGAATCTTGAGGAAAATGAAACTTCTTATCATTGACGAAGTAAGCATGGTTTCCAATGTCATGCTTGCCTTTGTGCATTTGAGGATGCAAGAAGTTCTCAAAACAGAGTATGATGTGTTATTTGGTGGCAAACACATCATTGTTTTCGGAGATCTTTTGCAGCTGACACCAGTGAAAGGGCAACCTGTGTTCAAAATGCTCACGCATGAAGATACCAGGAAGTGCCTAGGCAGCATTGGCAACGTCAATATATGGTTAAACTTCAATTATGCTGAACTGCATGAAAATATGCGTCAGGCGAAGGATGAAGTTTACAAGACTATTCTACAAGATGTTAGAATTGGAAAAGTGACCGAGCATGGGAAAGAAGCTTTACATGCACGATTACTGTCAAATTTATATCCAGAACAAGATGTTGTGCCTGAGAATATTTTTCAGAAAATTACTGAGAAGAAATCTGGAATATGTTTGATGCCAACTCTTGCAGAATGTGCCAAATTTAACAACAAAATGTTGCATTTAGAAAAGCAAGAGATTGTGAAACTGGAAGCTATTGATAGAGTAGAGCATATGGGATCAACAATTATTTTGTCTGAGAATCTGAAAACAAAATTGGATTCATTAGAGAAGAGTATATCTAAAACTGCAGGTTTTGAAAAGACTCTGAATGTGTGCTTGAACTGCCGTATAATTTTAAGAAGGAATTTACATGTTGAAAGAGGTCTGGTAAATGGATCAATGGGTAATGTTGTTGATTTTGTGAAATACAGAAATAGAGATGGAATTGAATTTTTAAAAATTAAATTTGATGGCATTGAGGAAGTACAGCTAATTGGTCGTTGTTCTGCTAGATTTTTGCTTGTAAAAGACTTATATGTTCGCCGTAAGCAGTTTCCTGTTTGCTTGGCATATGCGGTGACAATTCATAAATCGCAAGGTTTAAGCGTAGACAGTGCATTGGTGAATATTGGCAGTTCTGTGTTCAAGGAGGGTATGGTATATGTGGCATTGTCACGAGTTAGAACTTTATCGGGATTGTACTTGATTGAGTGTGATGTCACAAACATTTGTGCAGATCTAGATTGTGTTAAGGAATACAATAGGTTAAGAAGAGAGTATGCGCCACATTTGCCTCAGTATCCTTTGTTTGAGAAACGTGTGGTAGGCCGGAAACGAAGAAATGAGAACAATACTGGGGAGGTTGTAGCAAAAAGACAAAAAGTCAATGAACCTAAAATTACAAGCAGAAACAAAAAGGATTCTGTTGAAGATGTTGTTGGTTTTCAGTTTGAAAACAGTTCTGGTGTCAACTGCTATGCTAATGTAGTAGTTAATGTTTTATTTTCTCTAAAAAATGTAAAAGAAGAGATTGTGGTCAATTCTGATCAAAGATTTTGCAGTTTGTTAAATTCTGTGTTAGAGAAATGTACCACTGATAGAAGAAACATAGAAAGTGTGTCTGAAATTCGAAATCTGTTAGACAGATGTTCAGGCCAAACACAATTCTCTCAAAATATTCAGCAAGATTGTCAGGAGTTTTTAATGTATATGCTTGATGTATTACATGCTGAAGGTGTAGATGTAGATCAGCTGTTTGGGCTTTCTTATCAATAGCAGCATGACTGCGAGAACTGTATGGTATCAAGTACTACTAGTGTAGACTCAGAAAGATTTATATATTTAACTTTGCCAGACAGTAAATCAGTCTCCTTTAATAAGCTAGTAAAAGCAGCTGATCACAACATGGAGTGTAGCCAATGTAAATCTGAAATGATGTCCACATTATTTATACGAACATATGGCCAGTATGTCATTTTAATGTTCCAACGATGTAGGCCTGATGGAACAAAATTGACAACTTTAATTAAAAATTTTGTAGCTTCGCAGTTGTCAATATCAGGAAGGACTTTTGTAACTGCAGCAATTATATATCATGACGGCCCTTCAATAACATCAGGACATTACACAGCTTATTTAAAGTCTAGAAATGGCTGGTCATTCTGCAATGTTTCTGTTTTAATTTAAAAAAAAAAATTGCCGTATGACCTTAAAAACTCTTACCTGGTGTTTTTAAAACCAAAATTTTAGGGAAAGAATCTCGGGATGTGCTCTGTGGAATTTCAAGAAGTTCTAATGGCTCCTACACAATTTGGCCTTGAGGATAAGTGTAGTTCAGAGACATAACTTCTAACCATAGGACTGGACATTATGGAGAAATACGTGCACTTTGAATGAGTTCAGAAAAACTGTATCTTTTTATAAACTAATTGAAGCAGCCAATCAAAACATGGAGTAGAGGGAATGTAAGTCTGCAATGCTGTCTACTGTTTTACATTGCTTTGTGATTAAAAGTGATGTAGAGAATTAAATAATTGTAGTAGTCATAGAGGTAGTGTAAGTCTGCTTGTATCAGTGTCATAGGAAAAGTAGAACATGACTGAGCAAGAAGGGGAAGATATTACTATTCCAGGATTGTGAAAATGATCTTCAACATTTTAATTCTGAAAGTTGCGGAAATGCCAAATGACGGGATTGGCTTACAAGAAATCCAAGAGTTATAAATGGCTCTGACAAGATTTGGCCTTGTGGAAAATTGTGGTAGAGAGCAAGAAGTCATTTATTGCATGTAACGTGTTTTTAAAAACGATGGAGATTTTCTTTCAGAAAGTGGCGGGCTGAAAGTAATAACAGCACAAAAGAGTGTAAGCTGTTCATAGGACATCCTTGGACGTCATGGAAAGTAAGTTAACTTTAAGGAGTTCTGAATTTTGATTTCTGATGTTGTATGGGTTTTTTAAACACAATCATTTTGATTGTGTTTTTTTTCCCCCGCTGTTACATGATGAATACCTTCAAGTCACTGTTTTTAGTGAATTTTGATACATTCTGAGAACAGCAAAAATAAACCATTTAACATGTATAATTAATTCTGTACTGTTTGCATTTATGATGTATATGTAGAACTGTGTAGGAGGCATGGAGAAGGTGAGGCTTCTGTAAGTGTCAAAGTTGTTGCATGCAGTGCTACACTTCTGCGTATTCTTTCATATGCTAGACTACATCTGCACAATGAGATACCTAAGCAAAGGAAACGCAAGTGATGTGATTGAGAAATGAGCAAAATAAATTGCATGTATTTCAATTAGATCACCTGTGTTTCCTATCATTACGAATCACATTGTGCAGATCAAGTTTAGGTCTGTCCAGGGAAACATAGGAGGTTTGGACTTTGTTGAAGAGTACAGTGGACATGACTCACTTCATTGGTAGACCTTCACATGTATTATGTCCTCTATTCTCTTCAACAACTCGAAATTTCATCTGCAACCCTGAGTAGGCCTCACCTGAAACAAAACTCTGGATAGTAGACATCTTATTGGCATCCTGAAGCAATTATTTAAAATTTTAGTGTCTTGCGACACTTTTCTGAAACAACAGCAATGCAAAATATGCACCATGTTTTAAGATAGGCCTCACTTCATCTGCATCAAGATACTGTTAGTTTAAAATGTATATCTTTAGGACTGTGTAGGGGGCCTGGAGAAGCAGAAGCTTCTGTAAGTGTCAAAGTTGTTGAAAAACTGTTTGTCCTTCAATCTTTGCCCTTGTCTTTTGTAATTTTTAAATACATGTTTTAATATTTTTCAAATGTTTGTTCTCTCTTTCACAGATTGAAAGTATAAAAACAAAAAGTGAGTAATTTAACAACAATTATAAGGTAAATATTTTGTACTCTTTTCGTTACATTTCTATCACATTGAACTTCTATTAGTTCCACTGCTTCATTTCTTTAACCCTCAGTTTCCTGCCTTTGCTACTTCCCTCATTCCTTTCTCTATTATCTACTTACTCAACTCCTTCCACTCTTTTTCTCAGTCCCTCTCTTCTCATAGTTCCTCACTCTTGTTCACTCACTCCGTCTCTATTACTCTTAGTGTCTTTGACTGATCACTCTATCACTACTTGTTCATAATGCTTTCTCTGTGTAGTTGAAGCACACTAAGGGGAATATTATGAACACAGCCAATAAAATTATTGCTCTTTTTATTGGCAGAAAACTGGTTAAAAAGTGGTTTTAGCGGCAGTTTTCTGCCGCAAAAGCGGCTTTAGCGACACATTTCTGCCAATAAAAGCTGCAAAACTTTTATTGCCTATGTTGATGATATGGCTCTATGTTACTTACATTTCTTTGCTGTTTCAATTAATCTTTTTCTGTTATTTTTTGTTTTCTGTTTTCTATTTTTTCTCTCTGTTATTCCCCATATTTTAATCTTATTTTGAACATTCACTCACATTCTCCAAGAAACTCTTCTTTGTTAATGTTATACTCTCTTTTTTTTTCTTTCACTTCGTTATCTATTTTGTTTTTCACAATTATACCCTCTTCTGTCTTTTCTTCGGTAAATAGATCTATTAAACAGTATCTCTTCTTTACTCCCTATAGCTGTCTTTCTTTTAACATCACTCTCTGTTTACTTTCCTTATACTTACACTTTTTAAAAAAAAAAAATTTTTTTTGGGTTAGCTCCCGGTCCGCGTACCGGGAAGCTAACCCGGGAGCGAACCAAAAGAAATAGAGCTTGCCAGAGTGCTAAACATTGTAGCAATTGTTTTGGAAAGGGAAGGTAGTTCTGAAAAGAACTTTTTTTTAAATATTTTTGTTGTTTTATATTTTTTTTTATTTTTTGAACATTTTTTGTTTTTTTGTATTTTTTGAACGATTTTATATTTTTTTTGGTTTTTTTTGGGGGGGGGAAACAACAAAAAACTGGCGTTGAAAAGGGCTCAACAGGAGCAAAAAAAAATTACTGGGGGCGGTTAGGGCAATCATGGTGTTCATATGAAAGGTTGAGTGCATTGATGCTCATGTTGCCACAAGCTAATAATGCACGACAGTGCATACATAAATGTATCATATGCCCAAAATTTTCTTGGATATTTGGCACAGTTTCCCGTGCCTCCTCTGGTGTTAAAGAAACCGGTATTGTTGGTCTGGCCACAGGAGTTGGTCTAGGATTGTCCAGCATATCCCTTAATTCCGCCCGGCTGTAATTTAGGGGATGTTTCCTCGTCATGTGCCTATGCATGGTGTGATTACCATAACTGTATTTTTTATCCGTCCCTCTGGACAATTGTTCCTTGCATATGAGGCAGGTGACATACCTCGCGTTGACTTTTTTTTGTCCACGAGGCATCGAAAAAAACTGCCAGATGAAACTGGCTTTCTTTCTGGAAACCCGGGGCAACTCTTCCAGAAATTGTGGTTCTTCTCCCTCCTCATCCATTTCTTCATCTTCCTCCTCAGTGTTGGTAATCACCTGGGGAGGTGGTCCTCTCTTCCCATGAGGAGGTGGAGGTGGTGGTGGGGGTCCACCAGCTGAAGCAACCAATGAAGCCATTTTCACACAAGCAAAATAGGTCTTCCAACAAGAAAAATAGGTCTTCCTCTCACAATGATGAAAGTCAGAGTGAGGAAAGAAGGAGGGGTTTTCATCATTTGGAAAAAACAATACTTCTCAACCAATGAAAAGTGTTATTTTTAGGTCACCTGACCTAGCCTTCCATAATTATGAAACTAAAAGTGAAATGAACCAATGAAAAGTTTTATTAACAAGTCACATGACCTCTCACGCTCATGTTACGCGCTGCGGAACGCGCCCCGGTTAGCTTCCGGGTCGATAAGCTTCGCGCCCCGGTCCGCGCCCCGGGACACTTCCGGGTGCGCTAACGCGATACGTCACAAGACGCATTTCGCGGCAACGCGATACGTCGCGCTTTCGCGCCGCGGATCGCTTCCGGGGAGCTGCGTTTCGCGCCTCGGTCCGCGCCCCGGGGCACTTCCGGGTGCGCTAACGCAGTACGTCATAAGACGCATTACGCGGCAACGCGATACCGTCACTATGTTGATTTCTTACCGGTTCGCGGACCGGATCGCGGAATCAAATTGAGCTAACGGGAAGCTTCCCGGTTCGCGGACCGGGAGCGAAACAAAAAAAAATTAAAAAAAAATTATTAATAAACATATAAAATATATTTTTGGATTTAAAGAAGAATACATTTTACAGCTATAGATATTAGCTTTTAAAAAACCAATGAAATTCATTGAAAAAAACATAGGTTATAGACCATATATAGTTAGGAATTAGCATTTAAAAAACCTTATTTTACTCACACAAAACCAATGAAATTCCATATATAGTTAGTTGTACTAACTATATATCGCGCACCCGCAATCCACTGCTGATCATGTCACATATTACATCATTCATGACATGGTCAGTGACATCACTGATGACATCACTGATGACATCTCAAATGACATCACTGATGACATCACTGATGACATCTCAAATGACATCACTGATGACATTACTGATGACATCTCAAATGACATCACTGATGACATCACTGATGACATCTCATTTGACATTACTGATCACATCACTGATGACATCATTCATGTGATAATACGATGAACCTCTTCAGACTCTAATATAACCTTAGATACACTCAGTGTAAACACAGACTCGCAGATTGTCACTCATACATGAAGTTACACACACACCTAGTCAGTCATGCAAACAATCAATCACACCTCCATTTCCTTAACTATACAGTTAAACACACCTTACTTATTCAAACATATACTAAACATATTTACTCACTTATACAATCCTGGATACAAGAGCACAATGATCCATACAGCCACTCACACATTCACTGGCTCTTATGCACAGTTATTTATATATGTCAACTCTCACATGTACTGTGTTTTACATATGTACTTACTTTGACATGTAGCACTGAGATATCCATTCACTCACCAATACAGTCATGCACACAGTCAACCACCCATACAGCTGTTTCCACATGCACTTTTGAACCCATACATTATGCACAGAGTCATACACCTTCCCAGCCACCCACACACACTCCCAGTTTCCCATACAAATGCTTGGGCAACCAATCAATAACCCATATAGTTACTCATATAGCTACTGATCAACACATGCAGCAGTTTACAGAACAACAGACATAATGATGCACAAATTAAGACAGTTTAGTCACTAACCCATGCACTCAATGAGACACATTTAACCACTCACTCATACAGTCAGTCAGTCATGCACCTACTAAATCCTTCATCCAGACACTTATACATCCACTCATTCTTCAATATGTAAGACATATTTTAACTTTACAGAAAAATACAGTCACTGGATGTTGTCATCAGTGATGTCATCAGTGATGTCATTTGAGATGTCATCAGTGATGTCATTTGAGATGTCATCAGTGATGTCATCAGTGATGTCACTGACCATGTCATGAATGATGTAATATGTGACATGATCAGCAGTGGATTGCGGGTGCGCGATATATAGTTAGTACAACTAACTATATATGGAATTTCATTGGTTTTGTGTGAGTAAAATAAGGTTTTTTAAATGCTAATTCCTAACTATATATGGTCTATAACCTATGGTTTTTTCAATGAATATATATATATATATATATATATATATATATATATATATATGAATGAAAAAAACATAGGTTTCACACATGTTATAGTTAGCTGGACATTTCACTCATACAAAACCATTGAAATTCCCCCGTTATAGTTAGTTCAGCTAACTATAACTCGCGCGCCCGCAATCAACTGCTGATGACGTCACATTACATCACTCATGACATGGTCGGTGACATCACTCATGACATCACTGATGCCATCTCAAATGACATCACTGATACATCATCCAGTGAATGTGTGTGTTTCTGAAAGATAAATATTTTTTATATATGTATATCTAAAGGTCGATGGAAGAATAAATGGGTAAATAAGTGTCTAAATGGATTTTTTTTGTAAAATTGATTGTATAACTGACTTATTAAGTGTATCTTAGTGAATACATGTATTAGCGAGTAATGTTTAAATATTTAAATATCTGTATCAGTGTCTCACTTTGTGTATGAGTGGCTGCATGGGTTGGTGAGTAGCTACATGACTGTGTATATGGGTTATTAGTTGTTTTTTTGAGTATCAGTATGAGTGTCTGTATGGTTCAGTGGGGGATATTACTTAGCGCATAGATGCATGAATGAGTGACTCACTGCTTGTATGTGTTTTGAAGACAGCATGTGTGCATGACTGAATGGGTGGATGAGTGTGTGTATGGGTGTGTTAGTGAGTGAATGACTGTCTCAATAGTGTATTTATGAGTAAGTACATATGTTTTAAACTAGTATATGTGGGGCGTGGCCAAGATGGCGGAGTGAGAGGTCGCACATCCCGAGTGCTCCTCCGTAACCGACCGACCCAGACCGTAATAATAGCACTTCTCCCCCCCTCGAAGTTCTAGCAGGGGCAGGAGATGGGGGTGAGCCCCCCTGACTACAGAGGGAGCTGAAGCGGATGCTCTCCGAGCCACGGAGACGAGGAGGAGGCGGGGCCCTTCCCAGCATAGAGCTCCAGAGCGGGAGCGGAGGCCGCACGAGTGGGCGCCATCCGGAGAGTGGTCCCGGCGGCGGCAGCGCCTGGAGCAACACCGGGGAGCGGCGCCGACACCTGCCGCGGTCCTTGGGGGGCCGCGGGCGGTGGCCGAAAACCGTCGGCGGCTCGTCGGCGGAGGCACGCCCAGAGGTCAGCGGCACCAAAATCGAGGCCGGGGACGCGGCCTGGTGCGGGCGGATCCCCGGAGCATCAAGGGGGACTGAGAGAGCGCTGGCTGCCTGACGGGGCGACCCCCTCGCGGTGGTCTGCTTCCCCCCAGTTGGCCGCTGGGAAATAGAGCTCCGAAGGAGAACGCGGAGCGGCCCATGGCTGGTGGCTGACGAACGGGGCCTAGATCCAGGCAGAGGGAGGAGGCCAGACCTGCATCGAGCACACCAGTGGGCCTCTCGCACCCAAACTCAGAGCGGCACGAGAGGTGAGGAGCAGCGGGGGGAGCCACAGAGAGAATAACGACCCTCACTCCGACTCCGTAAGCTGGTGCCCGAGGCGGGCGGAGCACCGGACGATCACCCAGCAGGAGGCTCCCGCATGGCCGAATGCACCCTTCAGGGCCGGCGGGGTGAGGTGAAATTGAGGCCGGGGACGAGGCCTCCGCCGGAGTGCACCCGGGACAGCTTGCGCCGGCCGGCTTCGCGGCCTGGTCCCACAGGATACCGGGAGGGAACCGGAGGCAGCAAGGAAAGGCGGAGCAACCCCCCCCCCCACGGCCACCGACACAACCGGGGACCGAGAGAGACCACTACAAGCGCGGCAGAGACTGCGGCCTATACTTGGGACTACTCGGGCCCCCGCAAACTATCAGGCCCCATTAGTAGGTCCCGTCTAGGGTTGGAGCACGACCGTGGGGATATCCAAGGAGGGACCGGGAGTCACCCGCGCGGCAGCATGACCCTTTCACGGCCAGAATAGAACAGAGAACCGAGCAGGAGGCGACGGGACACCGGGGGCTCGCAGAAATACCAGGGGCCCAGTAGACTCGTGGTCCTCGCCCAGCTGGCCCACACAAGAACACCCCGGGGATCCCTGCGGCACCCAATCGTGGTTTGAGGAGAGGTGAAGAGGAGGAGGCCATCGCAGGGGTGATAACTCCACACATACGCCCCCAGGCCGATACCGGACAAGAGGCACAATGCCTGAGAGCCCCGGTGCAGGGGCAGTAGACACAACGAACTTGGCACGAGAAGTGCCAGGAGTCCCTAGGAGGAAAGGTCCATGACGGGGCCCCCCTCACGCACGCATAACAGGGAGCAAGCTCAGATTAAGACGTCGGATTGAGTCCCCGAGTGGCGAACGGGAGATCGAGGAGCTATAATCCCCACCGGAGGTCACACAATGGCGGGCCAGAGAAAGAAAGGAGACCGCACCCTCCCGGAAATGTTAAGCAAAGGGCAGCCAAGAGGAGACAAAGGTCAGTCGTCCCCAGGGGCACCCAAGCTCCAGCAGGATTTCAATGACGGAGAGGTGCCCATCACAAAATCCTTCCTAGAGTCTAGTCTAGTCTAGGTGGACGGACTCGGCGAACGGGTGGCCACCATCGAAGACACGGGTCGCGCACGAGACGAGGAAATGGAACAGCTGCAGCCGGACATCATACGCCTGAAGGACCAACAAGTAGACCTCCAAGCCCACGCCGAGGACTTGGAAAATAGGTCCCGGCTTAATAACATCCGGGTCCGGGGGGGTCCCGCCTAAAGAAGAAGGAACGGACATCACAGGCTAATTGCAGGCCCCATTCCGGGAGGTTTTGGGGGACCCAGCGGACTTCGAGATCAGAATTGACAGAGCTCACAGAGTGGGGCTGGCGAGACGTGCTTCGGCCCCACCATCGGATATCCTAGCCTTCCTCCCAGACTACCCTCTCAAGGAGCGCATCCTCAGGGAAGCACGGCGGCGGCAGCCCCTGCAGTTTCGGGGACACCCGGTGGCCCTGTTCCAAGACCTCTCAGCGATCACACTCCAAAAGCGTAAGGCCTTCAAGGTAGCGACAGACTTTTTAAGAGGGAAAGAGATCCCGTGTGCCTGGGGGCACCCTTTCTGCCGGATTTTCAAATGGAATGGTGCCCTGCACCAGCTTCTCTCCCTCCAAGAGACATGCACACTGCTGGGCATCACCCAGGAGGAAGAGGCACATCACCGAAACCACCCCGGCGACCGTCCAGGGATGGCTGGCAGCAAATTGTTAGACGGCGCTCACCAGCAGTGAGCTTGAAACCCAACGCACATACCATCAAGGGGGAGATGGACAACGCCATCCAAGAGGTGGCCAAAGACACCACGTCCTCAGATTGAATGAACTCCGGGGGGAGTGCTTATTAGCATCAATCACTATGCGAGTCCGGGAGGTGGGGAGGGGGGAGCCGTAGGGGGCGACATGGCTGGACGTCCACACAGGTAACATACCACAGCCCTACGCTTTATGAGGGCAGGACTGGGACTATGTTCACTAGTTGTGGCACTACACGGGGAAGGGGGAACGGGTGGGGATAGGTGGGAGAGTTGCGGGTTGGGGGGAGTTGAGGGGAGGGGCTGCTGGGGGGGGTTTGTTTTTAGGGGGGCACTCCTTTGTGCACCTTCTTTTCTGTTTTCTTCCCCAAAGGTTACACAGAGCACTGAAGTCCACATTGATAAACAATGACACACTCCAGACTTAAAATCCTTTCTCTTAATGTGAGAGGGCTCAACAACCCTATCAAACGCTGAGCGGTACTGTCCCTCTTAGAGCACTCCACAGCCAATCTCTGCCTCCTCCAGGAGACGCACTTACTACCCAAAGACCAACATCGACTTAAATCCCGGGCCTTCCCCACGCAGCTTTTCTCGTCCTCCCCCAAGAAAGTGGCAGGGGTGGCAATTTTGGTATCCAAATCCTTTACAGGCCAGGTCCTCCAGCGTGAAGCAGAGATAAAAGGGAGACTATTGGTACACCGCTTCCTAATAGCAGGGCAGACAATACTGGTAGGCTCGGTATACGCACCTAACGAGAGGCAGGAAACCTTCCTCCACAAAGCATTAGCAGCAGCCACGGCCAAAACCGAGCGACATTTACTGCTGGGGGGCGACCTTAACTTAGTCTTCCATAACACGGCAGACCGCTCCTGCCAACGGTCAGGCCAGGTGGGAGCCCTCTCCAAAGCTGGACACACACAGGTCCGAGATCTAGGCCTCATCGACCTTTGGAGGCACCTCAACTCACGCAGCACTGCCTACCCCTACCACTCGGGGCCCATAAATCCTACGCCAGGCTCGATTACTTCCTATTCACCTCCCCACTGGCACCTCGCACACAGGAAGTAGACATCCTGCCAGCCTCACTATCGGATCACTCCCCGGTAGTGGCTGCTTTCCTCTTTCCAGCTACACCGACCCCACAACGACACTGGCGCCTTAGAGAAGCCCTCCTCCATACCCCGTCGACAGTGGAACGGATCAAATCCGCCATCACACACTTCTTGACCCACAATGACAACACCGACACTTCAAAGGCCGCGCAATGGGCTGCCCTTAAAGCGGTCTTACGAGGCGAATTTATCTCCATCGCCATGGCCAACAACAAAGAACGAGCACAGAAACGGGCCGAAATTGCGCAACGCATAGCATAGTTGGAACAAATGTACCAACGCACAGGGGCAGCGCGGGCATGGCGCCAATTGTGTGTGGATAGGAAAGTGTTAGCTGCTCTAGATCAAGACGCAGCGGAATATGCGGCCCTGCGTCTCCGACAGGCTTATTACGGAGGAGACAGGTGCGGGCGCCTGCTGGCGAGCAAGCTGCGTGAGCAGCGCCAGAGGCAGGGGGTGCTCGCCATACGGACGGGCCGGGGCGACTTGGTCTCGGATGGTGCAGAGATAGCGGAGACCTTTGGGGCGTTTTATGGGGCCCTTTACTCCGGAGACATTCTTGACTCGCAAGCCGGGCAGAACTACTTGAAGGAGATGCACCTTCCATCTCTGAACTCGGCCCAGGCGGATTTCCTAGATAGGCCCATCGGCCTTGAGGAGGTGGTGTCAGCGATCTCGTGCCTGAAGCTGGGGAAATCCCCGGGGCCGGACGGGTACCCAGCGATTTTTTACAAAACATTCTGCCAACAGGTGGCCCCCCTATTACGGGATCTTTTTAACTCCTTTGCCCAATCCGGCGCGATCCCTGCAGAACTTTTGGACGCAGCAATTTCGGTCATACCTAAACCTGGCCGGGATCCAACTAGTTGCGGCTCATATCGGCCGATCTCCCTTTTAAACATTGATTTCAAACTGTACACATACATTTTAGCGAGCCGATTAACACCTTATATGCAACAACTGGTGGAACCGGATCAGGCCGGCTTTATACCCCAGCGACAGACCAGCGACAACACAAGGCAGGTCCTCCACCTCATTGAAGCTGGGTCACGTACGTGACCAGACTGTATGCTTCTCGCCATTGATGCCGAAAAGGCCTTCGATCGGGTGCACTGGCCCTACTTGGAACAGGTCCTACATCTCTTTGGCCTGGGGGAGGTTCTCCATACCCGTATATTGAACTGCTATGGGCAGCCTAATGCCACAGTGCGCGTCAATGGACACGCTTCCCGATCGGCAGGGGGGCCAGACAGGGTTGCCCCCTTTCTCCTATCCTTTTCACCCTTTACATGGAACCGCTGGAGCAGCGGATTAGGCAACATGCCCTCATCAAAGGCATCCCATTCGGGTGGGACACACATAAGATCAGCCTTTACGCGGATGATATTTTACTCTCCCTCACCGAGCCGGTTCAGTCACTCCGTGCACTTTTTATTGAATTACATAGCTTTGCACTTGCCTCCGGGTTCAAAATTAACTCCGACAAATCAGTCGCCCTCAATGTATCCCTTTCGCCCGAGACGTTGGCCGAGGTGCAGGGGGAACACGATGTGCAGTGGTCTGATACCACGGTCCCTTACTTGGGAGTCCTCCTGGGCCCCAATATCCCGGCCACCATAGAGGCGAATTATACTAGACTTCGCTCGCAGCTCCGCGGAGAACTCTGGAGATGGAAGCACCATTCCCTCTCCTGGCTGGGGAGGATAGCCGCCACCAAAATGACTCTCCTGCCACAGATACTTTACCTGTTTCAAACCCTCCCCCTGCGCCCGCCGACGGGTTGATCCAACAGACACAGTCCGAACTGGCGCGCCTCATCTGGCAGGGTCGCCAACAGCGCTTTAAGCATGCCATCGCAGCCCTCCCACCTGGTCACGGTGGAGATGGGGTACCAGATCTCCATCTTTATTTTTACGCGACACAGCTCCGCAGCCTAGTGGAATGGCACCAGTTGGAATCCGGAAAGAATTGGCTTTTCCAAGACCAGGCTGTGGCAGGCATGCCCCTACAGGGGATCCCCTTTCTCCCCAAGCGCCATTGGCCGCCTAATCTTTAAGCATTGCAGATTACAGGGACTGTTCTCAAGGTGTGGTATCGGGTTGCCACCAAACCCGAATTGACATCCTTCCCCTCCCCTCTAACACCGATATTTGCCAATCCCGACTTTACTCCGGGCCTCGACCCCAAAGCATTTGCGACCTGGCAACACTCCCCTTGCAGAGCCCTAGGTCATCTTTTTAATCTAAACGGCATTCTCTCCATTCAGCAGATGAGGGAGGACTATGACATCCCGGAGGGGGATAGATTGCCCTACATGCAGGTGCGTCACTGGGCACTTCAGCCGAAAGTTAGGCCAGGAGCGCAACGCCATCTCACTCCCTACGAGAAGTGGCTAGCCACTCGCACTTCCGAGAAAAAACTGATTTCTGACCTGTACCAACATCTCCTTCTCACGAATATCTATACATACAATGCTGGTAGGTGCCGATGGAAGCGGGAGCTGGGGAGGGTCCTTACACACAAAGAATGGAGCGGTATATACCATGGGGCCAGACACTCTGCATATCACTCCGGCCTGACTGAAACCCTGACCAAGGTTGCCACTTACTGGTACCACACGCCTGAACGCCTACATCAATTTGACCCCCGCATTAGCAACTGCTGCTGAAGAGGGTGTGGGGAACTTGGAACGCCGGAACATTTACTTTGGAGCTGTGACCGCCTGCAGGGATATTGGGGCATAATACTGGACGACATAGACTCCCAACTAGACACCCAACTCCCCAGATTCCCTGCCTATATCTTGCTGGGGCTGCCTAACGCACTGATGTACCCTCAGAAATCACGGAGAGGCCGACTCATAGCTATTGCACTAGGGGCAGGCACAAAAAATCTTGGCACACTGGAGGACCACACAAGTCCACCCACACACTGCACAGGCTGTGGATGGTGCTCGGCATGGAGAAAATGTCCCTTGCGCGGGCCGGAAGGGGCGAGGAATTCTCAGAACTCTGGCGACCCTTTTTGACTCTGCTTACAGGGGAATTCCGAGAATTAAGCTGCCCCCGGTACTTACGCCTTCTTGGTTTGGCAGACACCCCAATTCCGGAACGGAAGGCGCCCGCACGCAAACACAAAGCCATGCACTGATGTCTCTCTCATTTTCTTTCCCCTTTTTCCTTAGTGGGGTTTTCCCTTTTGCTTTGTGGACAAAGGGGGGAGGGAGGGGAGGGGAGATGTTATATTACTTAAGGGTGTTACATGGGACCTGCATCGCTGACCGGATCCTTATGGCATTGAATATGATTGTTTTCTTGCAATGGAACTTGCCTTGCTACACTTGATGGAACGAATGCGGTCCAATTGTTTTTTCCTCTTAATAAAAGATTTAAACCATAAACTAGTACATGTGAGTATTGATGTATATAAGTGAGTATATGAGCGTGAGAGATTGGAAGTGTTCCTGTATAAATAAGTATGTGTTTCTATAAGTGATTGTTTAAGAGAGTAGGTATGTGTATGTAGAAGTAAGTGTTGTTGACGGGGAGCCAGTGGAGGTCTTTCAGGTGACCGGAAATGTGGGCTTGACGGGGGATGTCCAGTATGAGTCTGGCTGAGGCGTTTTGGATGCGTTGGAGTTTTTTCTGTCGTTTGGCTGTGGTTCCGGCGTAGAAGGTATTTCCATAATCCAGTCGGCTAGTGACCAGTGCGTGGGTGACTGTCTTTCTTGTTTCAGTGGGGATCCAACGGAAGATTTTTTTGAGCATGCGAAGGATGTTGAAGCATGAGGATGAGACGGCGTTGACTTGTTTGGTCATCGAGAGGGAGGAGTCCAGGATGAAGCCCAGGTTACGTGCGTGATCTGTGGGTATGGGTGCTGTGCCCAGTGCCGGTGGCCACCATGAGTCGTCCCAGGCAGAGGGGGATGATCCTAGGATGAGGACTTCCGTTTTGTCCGAGTTTAGTTTTAGGCGGCTGTTCTTCATCCATTCGGCTACTTCTTTCATTCCTTCGTGTAGATTGGTTTTGGCGGTGTTTGGGTCTTTAGTGAGGGAGAGGATCAGCTGGGTGTTGTCAGCATAGGAGATGATGTTGAGGTTGTGTTGTTGTGCGATGGATGCGAGGGGGCTCATGTAAACGTTGAAGAGGGTGGGACTGAGTGAAGATCCTTGTGGTACGCCGCAGATGACTTCGTGGCGTCTGATTTGAATGGTGGGAGGCGGACTCTCTGGGTTCTTACGGTGAGGAACGAGATGATCCAGTCCAAAGCTTTTCCTTGTATTCCGACGTTGCTGAGGCGTTGTATGAGGGTGCTATGACCAACTGTGTCGAAGGCGGCGGAGAGGTCAAGTAGGATGAGGGCAGCTGTTTCTCCGTTGTCCAGTAGCGTTCGGATGTCGTCAGTAGCTGCGATGAGGGCGGTTTCAGTGCTGTGTTTGGCTCGGAAGCCGGACTGTGAGGGGTCGAGGGAATTGTTGGATTCAAGGAAGGTGGCGAGCTGACTGTTGACGGCTTTTGTCAATGACTTTGGCGGGGAATGGGAGGAGCGAGATGGGGCGGTAGTTCTTAAGTTCGGTGGGGTCTGCTGTGGGTTTCTTCAGAAGGGCGCTGAGTTCGGCATGTTTCCAGCTTTCTGGGAAGGTAGCGGAGTTGAAGGAACAGTTGATGATATCGCGGAGATGGGGTGCGATGATGGAGTCTGCTTTGTTGAAAATGTGGTGGGGACATGGGTCGGTAGGTGATCCTGAGTGGATGGAGTTCATCAGGCGGATGGTGTCTTCAGTGGTGATTGGGTTCCAGGCGCAGAGGTTGTGAGGTTGTTGTTTAGGTTCGGGAGTGGGTGGAGTGGATTGTTCTTCGGGCTGGTTTTCAAAGCTGTTATGTATGTCGGCGATTTTGTTGTGGAAGAAAGAGGATAAAGAGTCGCAGAGGTCTTGGGAGGGAGTGATGTCGTTGGTGCCGGCGGTGGGCACATGTATGAGTGACTATGTAGAACTGTTGGTGAATGAGTGGATGTGTATGTAGATTTTGGAATTACTGAATAGGTTGTTCTAACTGGTATTGGTATCTCCATTATTTTGAAAATTTTTGTTTCTATTTTTCAATGTGTGTATAAAAGGTTATATTAGGGTGAGAGGAGGTCTGCCACTCTTTCACAAGGATAATGTCATCAGTGATGTCATCAGTGGTGTCATTTGAGATGTCATCAGTGATGTCATGAGTGATGTCACTGATCATGTCATGAGTGATGTAATATGTGACGTCATCAGCAGTAAATTGCGGGCGCGCAAGTTATAGTTAGCTGAACTAACTATAACAGGGGCATTTCAATGGTTTTGTATGAGTGAAATGTCCAGCTAACTATAACATGTGTGAAACCTATGTTTTTTTCAGTGAATTTCTAAGGTTTTTTAGTATTAAATCTTTTTATTGCAAAAAGAAAGGCTCTTTCACAAAGCAGAAAAGTTTTGTTGCACAAAGCATGTAGCAAGCTGCCAACTTTCATAGCGATATTAACGAAACACCACTGTAGGGTACACCCACACCGTCCAATAGTCCTCGGAAATTGCAGGGCCATCAGTCGGAGCAGACCCATTGTCCACAGAGCCGCAACAGGAAACAATCCCACCCTCATCCCAACCCCCCACAACTGCTCCCTGGCCTACCCACCCCCCACCCTCGTTCCGGATCCAACGTCCCGCACCAAGCATACAGCCATACATACCTACTCAATTCTGTCATCCGTGTGTTATAAACGGAGTAGTCGTAGATACCTGGGGCAAGTCACCTCTCTAAATTCAGTGGCCAATAGGGATAGAAAGGGCTGCCACAGCTCCGCATATTTAGCCCCCTCCCCTGCCTTCACCAGGGATAGTTTTTCCATACCCAGGAAAGCCCAGAGCCGACCAAACCAGCCCTGGAAAGCAGGGACATGCGTAGTGCGCCCCAGTGCCAACAGAGTCTGAACAGCAGAACCCAGCGCTATCGCAATCAGTCGGCCCCTGCGTGCTCTCAAAGGGAAGGTAATGGCATTGGGAAGCCCCAACAGGACATAGGCCGGGAATCGCGGGATATCCGTATCGAAGTGTGCATCCACCTCATCCAGGATCTCTTTCCAGTAGCCCTGGATGTGCTTACAATCCCACAGGAGGTGTGTCAATGTGCCTCTCTCCCCGCAACCCCGCCAGCAGGAAGCATCCTTAGTACGATCCATCTCATGCAGCCGTTCAGGCGTATAGTACCAGTAGGTTACCAGTTTGGTAAAGGTGTCTGTCAACCCCATGTGGTAAGCCGAATATCGGGCGCGATAGTAAATGCCGCCCCATTCCTTGTTACTCAAGTTCCGCCCCAGTTCTCTCTCCCACCTCACCCGTCCTGCGTTATAAACGTGTGAGTACCTGTCCAAGAGTAGCTGATAGATGTCCGAAATGAATCGTTTATCTGCAGAACGCGTAATAAGCCAATATTCGTATTGACTAAGCTTGCGATCCGCCTCCCCACGGATCAGGGGATGGAGCGCCCAGTGTCGCACCTGGAGGTAACGAAGGCGCTCTGTTTCCGGCAAACCATAGACCTTGCGGAGATCCTCGAAAGGTGTCACTCCATCACCCGAATAAATGTGAAAAAGACATCTGCAGCCTGTGGGGCGCCAGCGCGCAAAAGCTCGAACATCTCTACCTGGGCCAAAATCAGGGTTCTCTAACAAGGGCGTGAGGGGGGAAAGAAACGTCGTCAAGCCGTGCCGGGTACAAGTTTGATCCAACACCTCAAGCGGGACCCTTGTGATAAAAGAAGCGTGCAGGTTGGGGGGTCGGTGGTGTCAACGAAGGAAGGGCACCTCCTGTAGCGGACGCCCCGCCACCGCCTGATCCTGGAAAAGCCAGTGCCGTTCCGATTCCCATTTGCTCCATTCCACAAGGATCCGGAGTAGGGTCGCCTGATAATAGAGTTCCAAGTCCAGCAGACCCAGACCACCCCTCTCCGGGGGAAGAGTTGCCAACCTCAGCTTTATCCTGGGCCGTTTCCCATTCCAAACAAACTGCGCCAGCTCCGACTGCGTACGGCGGATCCAGCCCTCAGGGGGGCGGAGCGGGATAGCCCGAAAGATGTACAAAATCTGTGGGAGGACCGTCATCTTCACGGCTGCCACCTGCCCGAGCCAGGAAAGCAGGAGATGTCACCATTGTCCCAATTCCGTGCGGATGTTGCGACTGAGGTTGGTGTAGTTAACGCGCACCGTGTACTGCAGCGTGGCCGCCAGCTGTATCCCCAGGTAGGGGACTGCACCGTCCGCCCAGCGGAAGGGGAACAGCGCCTCCAACGAAGCACGTGTCCGTGTCTCCAGGGAAAGATCAAGGGCCAAAGATTTTGCCATATTTACTTTAAAGCCGGAAGCCTTCGCAAACGCATCCAGGACCGCCACGCTGGCCGGCAACGATGTTGCAGGGTAGGCTAGAGAGAGAAGGACGTTGTCGGTGTATAAGCTGATCGGGTGGATATACGCCCCGAATTTGATCCCTCGCACCTTTGAGTCCATTCGCATAGCCTGTGCCAGAGGTTCCATGTACAGCGCGAAGAGCAAGGGGGAAAGCGGACACCCCTGCCGGGTTCTGCGCTCGATGGAGAATGTGGGCGACGAACAGCCGTTAACTCGCACCGATGCCGTGGGGAAGGTGTAGCAATTCAGGACCCATGTGCGAAATTTAACCTCCAACCCTGCCCTAGTAAGCACTTGTTCCAGGTACGGCCAATGAACATGTTCAAACGCCTTTTCTGCGTCTATTGTCAGCATCATGTATTCACCTGGCAGTCTCGTGGCCCGCTCAACCAGGTGGAGTGCCCTTTTTGTGTTATCGACAGTCTGTCGCTCCGGGATAAAGCCAGCTTGATCCGGGTCGACCAATCCCTGCATGAACGGACCTAGCCGCGCTGCCAGTATACTAGTATAGAGTTTGAGGTCTACATTAAGGAGTGATATAGGCCGGTAGGCTCCACATTGGTTTCAGTCCTTCCCAGGTTTAGGGATGACCGATATCGTGGCACCCATCAGATCCCTTGGGATAGCACCGGTGTCGGAAAAGGAATTAAAAAGGGCGGTCAATAACGGGGCTATCTGGGAACAGAAAGTCTTGTAGAAGATGGCGGTGAAGCCGTCCGGGCCAGGCGCCTTAGCAAGTTTGAGGCGTGAAATTGCCGATATAACCTCTTCAGGACGGATTGCCCTCTCCAGTAGCTCCGACTGGTCTGACGATAAGGACGGGAGAGACACCGTGTCCAAAAAGGTTGTGCTGTCTGCGGGGTCAAGGCGAGCCTCCGCATATAATGTAGTGTAAAAGTCGCTAAAGGCTTTTGCTATGGCTCCGTCTTCAGTCACTCTGTCCCCTCCCTGTGTGTGGATCTCCTGCACCGTGTGTCGCTGCTGTAGCTCACGGAGGGCGCACCCCAACAGGCGCCCGCACCGGTCACCCCCGTGTAATACGCGTGCCGCACTCGCAGTGCCGCATATTCCGCTCGGTCCTGGTCTAGAGCTGCCAGTTGTTGACGCGCCAGGCGCAGCTGTCTCCAGACCCGCTCAGCGCCCCCGAACGTTGATGTATCTGTTCCAATTCCTTCGTGCGTGATGAAAGCTCCTCCCTCTTGCGCACCCGCTCCACGTTCTACGCCGCCGAGAGCGCTATGAACTCGCCCCGCAGGACCGACTTGAGAGCCGCCCAGTGAGTCGCTAGGGAGGTGTCCGACGGCCGATTGTGCGTTAAGTAGTCAGTTATAGCTCCTTTAATTTTGGCCACTACATCCTTCCTATGTAATAGTGTATCGCGCAATCTCCAGCAACGCGCGCCGCGCTTGAGGGGTGGAAAGGAGAACACTACAGAAAGTGGTGCGTGGTCAGAGAGCGCTGCAGCCCCTATTTCTACGCTAGACGCTAGCGCCCGAAGCGAGGTAGATGCTAGGAAATAGTCAAGGCGTGCATAAGTCTTGTGGGCATTGGAGTAGTATGTGTAGTCCCGGACTCCCGGGTGAAAGCTTCGCCATAGGTCAGTCATCCCCAGTTCCTCCAATCTGCTCCGTCCCCCCTCTGAGAGAGTGCCGGCCTGCGTGGACCGCTGCGGTGATCTGTCAAGAAGGTTGTCAACTACTAGATTAAGGTCCCCCCCACTAAAATGTGTCTGTCAGGTGCAGAGGCTGCCTTGCTGAGCACCTGGTGGAAAAACTTCTCCTGACCCTCATTCGGTGCATATACCGAAATAACCATGATGGTGTCTGTTCCTAGTGAGAATCTGCAGGACAGTAAAAGTCCTTTAAGCTCAGTCCCCTTGTGTAACACTCTCCCCTTAAACCGTTGGGACACCAGGATTGCCACCCCTGCCGTCTTCATGTGTGCGGAAGAAAATAATTGTCTTGGGAAATGACGGGATTTGAGCCTGTGACAATCTTTGGATAGCAAATGCGTCTCCTGGAGAAGACAGATATCCGCTTTGGAATTCTCCAGCAGGGACAGTACAGCCCGGCGCTTCACGGGGTTGTTGAGACCGCGTACATTCAACGTGAGGAGGCACACCTCAGTCGCAGGCATAGGTAATCATCCCCCCACCCGCTCTAACACATAGACCGCTGGCCTACTCGCCGGCCGCATCATGCTCCGCAGTCGTTCAGACCACCCGAGACGTCTTCTCCCCAGCCTCTCACCAACCACCCTGACCCCATCACTCTCACACACCCCCAGCCGTACTCGGATCTGGAACCTCCCCATCCCACCAAAACTAGCCGCCCAACCATGATGTAAAACAGTTACAACTATCCCCCCTCCCAAGAACCCATAGTCAATGTCCATCATCCTAGGATGAATGGTAAAGTGTCACCTCAGGGAAGCCCGACTGCACCACACTCACGAGTCCCGGTCTCCCGCTGACAGCGGGGCCCATCACTACCGAACCCGCCCAATCAATGTAGGGCACGATTCGGCTCTCAACTGGGCTGGGCCACCTCCGGGCTAGAGGACACCGCTGCCACCGCGGCACGCTGCCCCTCCTCGATCGCCGCCGCCGGAGGCCTGTTGAAGCGGCGTCTTCTGCGTTGCTGCTGCCATCAGGGCCTTCCATCGTCTCGGTCCGGTGTGGGATCCGCCTTTCCGTCCGTCTCCTCAGGTGGGTCAATTCCCAGCAATCGGCAAGCTTCTGTCAGGGATCTCAACTGAAACAGCTTGTTGTCCTTCTTGAACATCAGTCGAAAGGGATGACCCCAGCTATAGGGAATTTTGTGCTGTTGCAGAAAGGCCGTGACCGGTCTGAAGAGTCGTCGCTTCTGCAAGGTAATGGCGGACAGGTCTTGATACAAGACTGGAGCTTGTCCCTTGTAGGAAAGAGGGTGCAGATGCCTAGCCTTTTGCAGGATCTCCTCCTTAGTGCGGAAGTCCTGTACACATGCCAGGATATCAGGCGGGGGAGCCTTGGGAGTGCGCGGCGGGCCCACTCTATGTACTCGGTCAATACGTATCTCTTCCTCCGGCGAGCGTCCCAAAATGTGATTGAAGAGACCATTAGTAAAGCCCCAGAGATCTTTGGTGTCGTCTGCCATGGTCACTCCTCGAATGCGGACATTATGGCGCCGGGAACGGTTCTCAAGGTCTTCCATATGGGCTTGCAGATCCACATGTTGGTCATGAAGGCGGACCACCTCTTGGCGCAGTCCCTCTATCTCTAAGTCCCTGGAGTCGCTTTTAGTTCCGAGTTCCGCAACCCTTTCCCCGATACCGTCCATGTCTCTACAACCTCCTTAATCTCGTTCGTAAACTCTTTCTTCAGGGATTGGATGTCCTCACGTAAGGCGGAGAAGAGGGATTCCTGGAAGGCCTTCGTTATCAAGTCTTTACCTTCCGCTATCTCCGCCACGGATTGTGGGGATTTGGCCGCCATATCCTTGGCTGGAGGTCTCACCTGGGCTGACGCGAAAAGGTCTTTGACCGTCTTCTCCTTCCGGCCTCTAGCCGTGGACATCGTGGACCTAATAGGGTCCCCTCTGCGTGTGCACTGTGGACTAGGCTCCTTCCGGGTCTCCAGCCTCCCCGGGGACCACCACCGCGACCCTCCAACGCCTGCAGCCGTTGTCGCCCTACACAAGGAGAAGGGCCTCACTGTCTCTGGCAGTCGCGACTGCCACTCCCTACTGACCGTCGGGCACTGCCCGCCCCTCCAATGTCCTGACGAGCGACCGCCCTCCTCCAGACGTCCACGCTCCTGTGGCTTGCTTCAGGGCACTACTGGCGCGTCAAAGCCCCAACGTCCCGGGGCAGAGCCAGGCGCCGGAGCTCTCTAGGCACCCCTCGGCTAGGCCGAAACGACGCCATAAGCCCCAATCCCCGTGTCGGCCACTGTGTGCTTGAGGGTGCGGAACTGGCACACTCTGTCCGCTGCTGGGGAAGCTCCCTCGTGGTCACGGAGTGGGCCTATCTCCCCTCGTTGAAGCTGCTGGGGTCCCCTACAATACACCCCTCTGGAGAGTCACTGCTGCCAAGGCGCCCAGTCCAGTCCACAAAATGGCGGCACCCCTCGTCGCCCCCGCTGGTCGGCCAGGGGCTCACCTCGTTCGCTGCTGGCCCCGGCCGTTCAACCCTCCGCCGCTCCGTCCGTGGTCCCATCTCTTCCGTGGCCAGGACGCTCTTCACTCTGCACCGGTTAGGACCCCCGTAGGCTGCTGCCGTCGATACTCCTCAAAATGGCGGGCCGCCAGAGCACTGTCTCTGCCTCCTCACTCTCGGTGCAAAGCGCCGCTCGTCACTCTGCTGACCACTCGCGGATGGCCACACACCACCTCCGGTACCCCCGCGGGGACTCCGCATCAGCCGGGGTAGTACCGCGCGGACCCCTTGGCTCAGCCGCCTCACCGCTCTCCACTTCCAGCGGCCGCCACTCCCGCCCGGCAGCCGTCTCTCAGCCGTAGAGCGCCGCCCTGAAGTCCGAAGGGATAGCTGGTCATCCCTAAGGCTCCCTTGGGTCAGGGCCACCACCGCCGGGCACCGACAGTCGCTATGTCGGCCGTGGGCCCGTGCTGATATTCGCTGTCGGCAGGAGCTCCGGGAAGGCGCGTTTGATCACGCCGCCATCTTGGCCACGCCCCCTCTAAGGTTTTTTAAATGCTAATTCCTAACTATAACGTTGCTGAAACCTATAGTTTTTTCAGTGAATTTCAAAGGTTTTGTAAATGAAAATTTTAAAATGTATTAATTGTTATATTTTTTTATACTGATTTACTACATTGTTTTAAACTATTTATTTTTGAATATTTTATTTTTTAAATTACATTACATATTTTTTATATAATTTTTTTTTTAATATTGAAATTGTAATATTTGTTTTATTTTATTTTATATATTTTTTAATTTATATATTTCATATAGCAGGCAATGATATCCTATGGAAGGAAATTCAAGTTACTGTAAGTACAATTAGAATTACTTTTCAGGATCAGTAGTGGGCTGAAAGATGCAGCACTGAGGTCTCTCCTGATAACAGGTGAGTAAATCAGAATTCGTAGTTCGGCTGATTTTAGAGGAATTTTTTTAAGTTCCAAAACTCCACACTTAGAAGAATTTCCAAGTGATACCAGTCAATGTTAGCCTATGGAAGGAAATTCAAGTTACTGTAAGTACGGTTAGAATTTCTTTTCAGGATCAGTAGTGGGCTGAAAGATGCAGCACTGAGGTTTCTCCTGATAACAGGTGGGTACATCGGAATTCGTAGTTCGACTGATTTTAGAGGAATGTTTTAAAGTTCCAAAGTGGTTGGATCCTGGATCCAGCACTGGTGCATCTCCTGTAAACAGTTGAAAGAATGCATTCAAGTCATACAGGCGATTTTTAAGGAATATTTTTAGTTTGTGAAAATACAAATGTAGAAACTTTTCTGGTGAAAACCAGACAATGGATTCCTATGGAAGGAAATACAAGTTACTGGTAAGTACAGTTAGAATTACTTTTCAGGGTCAGAGCTGGGCTAAAAGATGCAACACTGGGTTCCCTCCAGATAACAGGTGAGTAAATCAGAATTCGTTGTTCGGATGATTTTAGGTGAATATTTTAAAGTTCCAAAACTCCACACTTTGAAGAATTTCCAAGTGAAACCAGTCAATGTTAGCCTATGGAAGGAAATTCAAGTTACTGGTAAGTACGGTTAGAATTACTTTTCAGGATCAGTACTGGGCTCAAAGATGAAGCACTGAGGTATCTCCTGATAACAGGTGAGTAAAACGGAATTCGTAGTTCGGCTGATTTTAGAGGGTCCCTAGGGTCAAACTAGCCCACTCACTAGGTACCTCCAATAAGCGTCACAGAGCTGTGTTGTAGAAAGGTGTAAAAAGGGGCGTGGCCTCTGAACATCTGCCTGCAACGCAGCTCCCTGGGGCATACTGAAGATACCTGTTGGGCTATTTGGCCCTCAAGGACCCTCAGTATTGAAAGAGAATTAATTCCCCAACTTAAAACCCGCAACGGGGTACAGTGGTGAAGGAAGGGGACGTGGCCTGAGGTGACATGTCTGCAAACATGCCCTGTGGTGCGTTTTAAGTTAGAGAATGAATTCCTCCTTAAACCTGTGGGTCCCTGGGGCCAACTAGCCCACCAGGTACCTCCAGATTTTCAGAGATGTTGCAATCAACTGTGTATAAGGGAAGGAACTCGCACATCAACAATAATGTATTTATTTTAATTCTCCAAAAAAGAAAAAAAAGAATAGCACCTTTTTTAAAAAAAAAAAAGGGATAATAGAGGTTTTGGATGGGGAAGTGTATTAAAATTGTGGACAGAAACTGTATACAGTAACCAATAAATATACTTGTTTTAAAAAATAAATACAAAGGTATTTATTTTAATACTCGTATAATAAAAGAGAGAAAGAATTAAAAGAAAAAGAAAGAGCGAATACGTATGAGGATATAAAACGAAACTAAAACTGTTTAACAAGTTTCACTTTTACAAAAACACGTGCACAAGTTAAACAGTGGAAATGTGAGCACGTGTCAACTGAAAAACGTGACAACAAAAGGGGAGGAGCGCTAAATTGGTTCCATAGTGACTTCAATAACCAAAACTTATATAAACCACACCCGTAGGATAATTACTTTTGTTTCTGTGATTTAATTACGGGTGACCAAACTACGAGCAAGATAAAGTTTAAGATCGTCGGATTCATCTTCAATATATCGTCCATTTCCTCTGTGGGAACATAAAGTTAATGTACATATTGTAATATATAAAACTTTATGCTCCCTCCAGAGGGGTTGGCTATATATAGACGGAAGGAGAAAATAATTTTAAAGAGAGATAAATTAATAGTATAAGTTTATGCTTTATATATTTTTCTAATGCAAGTATATTATTATGATTTCTAAATGTAGTGTGTAAAAGTATAATTGTACTTTAGAAACAAAATGATGTAAGAACAGTTCATGTATTAGTGTCGCGAATTGGAAATACCAGAAAGACGCAGAAAAAAGAAGGTTTGAAATATGTACAAATCAAAAAAATGATCAAGTAATTCTCTTTTTCTTCTAGAGTAAAAATGGGTTTATCAGTATGTATATTGTGTAGTACTGTGACGTATTTTCACTCATGAAGAACTGGAGGTTTATCGTTGCAAGCAGTAAACATGGAAAAAAATATTAATGTCAATTAACAAATAATAAAATAATCCTTTTTAACAGTCACAATGTTTTCATTAAGAGTAATTGAAAAGAAATGTACAAAAAAAAAAAGATGAAGTAATGAGGGAGTGTTTGTAGTAACACTTCTATTCTACTTTATCTGAAAGTAAATCATGCCCTCTTATATTAATAAGAATTTGGGGCAACACTTTAAAAAAGATTTGAATAGAAAATAGTGTTTGCGGAGAAAAAAGGGATTGTGTGCATATTTATATAGCGCAAAGTCGACCTAAAACTATATCAGCAATTTACATGAGCACCGTATTTACAGTACATTTTCAGGCAGGCGTAGATTACGTCATTTCTCTTCAATAACACGAAGTGGACGCGGCTCAGAGGCTCAAACACTGATTTCCAGCACCAAGTTCGACAGTGTACCTGAATGACCACATACGTATATATATTAGTTGCCCTTCATGTGACAAAAACTGCATCCTAAAGCTTTCATAGCCCTGTATTACTACAGCTACAACACTACACTGAATGTACAACAAACATTCATATTCGCAGAAATACGTCATGCTCCTGGGGGTGGTTTCCCCAAGGCTTTTCACTGCTCCAGAATGGAGACCAGGCGCCCCCCCGCCCCCCCAAAATATAAAAAGCCACGGAGGGTGGTAATCCCCGGGGCTTAGACAGACCTTTGAGCTCCCTCACCCAGTTATTTTGTAGCACAGAGGAATGGCGGTCCCCAGGCTACAGGGCCCCTCTGGACCCCCATAAAATCTAATATTTTAGACCCCGGGATTTGGCCCTCCCAGGTAGCTAATGCTTAAACAAGTACAGGAGTCCCCGCTATGTTTTTATTTTTGTTACGGTGGATCCATGCACCCAACGCACATTTCTCCGTAAACATTTTTTTTCGGGGCCTGGAGGGGGCGTGGCCGACAACTGAGCATGGCGGCTGCCTCTTAGGGAGGCTCCGGAACCGGGCTCCTAAAATCCTACATGCATCCTGCCACACGCTGTCTATGGCTGCCACGTGAGGCGAGCCGTGGGGGAGAAGAGTGGTGCCACTGCCCGGTCCTCTCTTAAGCCCAGGGATCGACCGCGTAAGGAGATCGCGGTGACCTGGCGCCAGGCTGGTGCGGGGAAGGGCGGCGCTGGCCCTGAGTCGGGACCTTGCTGGTGTGCGCCGAGGGCCGTACTTGAATGGGACTAGGCGAGGTCGGAGCTCCGGCGGGAGGAGCCGGAGTGGAGCGACGCAGGACTTCACAGGCGGTAACCACGGCAGACCAGCCCGGGCGGTGACATCCTGCGGGGCCTGCGGTTCGGGCCTCCTGCCTGGCGACCGCCTCAGCAGACCCGGCTGGATAGCTGCCCTGCCGCTGCTGGGTGGATGCAGGTGCACATCGGAGTGGAGCCCTACATAACTGCAGTGGGCCCCGGGGGAGAGGAATCTGCGACATAGGTGCAATGGTGGGTTTACTCGCCTAATCACGAAGGGACCATATTGTGGAACTCCGGAAACCCTAGCTACACATGGGGAGGGAGTGGATGGCTTGGGTCCAGTGGCAGGTTGTGTGACTGGGGGCCAGATGCAAGCCTGCTTGATCCCACTGGCAGAACACTAGAAGCACAGGGGTTGGAGTTTACGTGGTCCTGTGGGAGACTCCTAGGGTGCACTGCGTGGCTGACTGAGGCGACGGAGTTGGTGTGGGGGCCCATGGTGCATACCGGTACCGCTGTATTTACAATCTCCACCTGAGGTCTACGCAGCTAGCACCACAAGCCTATCGTTGTGAGGCCCTGTTGCTGCAGCCCAGCGGACACACTGCGGTACGACGACTCCTCGACCGGCTCACACACCCTGTCCTGCGGTGATGGGCCGCACCAAGGGAAATAATCAGGACTCTGATGCTGCGGCAAACCCCACGATGTCACAGGCGGACTATAATAGTCAATCGCAACTGCCCCGCTGCATACCGCCCACAGCTGACACGGTCCCGGTGGATAAACTGAACCTTATCCTACAGGAAGTGCGGGACTCTAGGAAGGCCATCGAACAACAGATTGGCACCCTCACGACTGGATTGACACTGCTAAAGGCTGACCAAGCCAAATTAGCAGATAAGGTCAAGGAGAACACTGTGGCCATAGCTGATATATCCCCCCACCAAGCCCAGAATACAGCCCACATACAGCAACTACAGAAGCAAGTCAATACCCTAATAGACCGTGTGGAAGACACGGAAGGGAGGACATGGCGAAATAATGTACGCGTCATTGGGTTGGCAGAAAGCAGCGAAGGGACGGACCCAGCTACATAGATGGAGCAATGGTTCCGCGACCATGTTACCTCGGAGGGTCTCTCTGCTCAATACTGTGCGGAAAGGGCACATAGGATACCTACCGGCTGGCCCAAACTGAGTGCTCCACCGTGGCCTCTCATTGTCCGATTATTGAACTATAGGGACAGGGACGCAAGGTTACAGAAAGCGCGACTACTGGATCAAATTAACTTTGAGAACAGCAGAATATCCCTGTACCCGGACTATACGCTCATGGTGCAGAGGCAGCGCTCCTCCTTCTTGGCCATTAAAAGAAAACTGAGGGACCTGAACTTAAAATATGCACTACTTTTCCCGGCCCGACTAAAAATCATTTATGAGCGCAAGACACACTTTTCCGAGAGCCCGGAAGACACCGAAGAATGGCTAGAGGTAATGGACGCTAAAAAGGCAGGAGACAACGCCTCCCAAAGCACACAACGCAGCTCGGGTGGAACGGAACAAAATGGCGTCCGCCGAAGCAGACGACAACGCAGGCACTCTTGGAGGCCTACTCCGACAACACACCAGCAGCAACAGAGTAAGGAGCAGGCACTCATTGCAGCCGCTACTTTTTGAAAGACGACGCTCATTGAGGATTCGGTATCTTCGGAAGAGGACGCACACAGATCGGACTCAGAGGGCAGTGTGGCTCTCTTTCCCACCGTGATCCTTCAGACAGCGGATGGACTGTTTGGCTGACTACTATCAAGAGCTGCTGCCTGAGGACTAGATAATGTTGCTGATCTAATATCCTTTTTGTACTATTTCTATGTTGCAGTGATGTGGGTCTTTACTTGCTTGAGCCTGGGGTTTCGAGAGGACAGACCTCGAGTGTATGATGAAGCGTGGACTGGGCACCGAGTGCGGCGTTGGCAATACCCCCCATTTTGCGAATGCTGTGGTAGCACAAGGCACTGTTCTGTTTGCCATGTTCTGTTGCATGGTCCGGTATAGTTGTTTAACCGGACCGAGTAATGGGTATTTCGGGGTGGGAGGCAGTCCTTTTTATTTGCTAGATTTGAAACTGCTTGTCACGGCAGGGTTCATGCTATATGCCCTGAACATGAGCCGGACCTATTTTCTGAATGCATACACTCAGTCAGTATAACATTGTAACGTGGAATGTCAGGGGATTGGGCTCGATGCAGAAACGCCATAGAATACACGTACAGCTACTTAGGAGGAAGGCACAAATAGCGTATTTACAAGAATCCCACATGCTGGATCAGGAGGCGGTGAAGTTCCGTAAGAAGTGGGGAGGGCAGGTTTTTACTATTAGTTATTCGGGATATGCACGTGGTGTCACTATTTGGTTACGACAAGGGGTACCATTTACATGTATGGAACAGCGAATTGACAAACAGGGGCGATACATTTTTATACGAGGGACCCGAAATGGCCAACAACTAGTGCTAGGTAGTATATATGCACCAAACTCGGAGCAGGAATGTTTTTTCACCACTCTGAATATGGCGCTGGCAGGCTGGATTATAGGGGGTGACTGTAACACGATTATGGACGTCACATTAGATAGGTCCCACCCCCCACTGCATGGTGCGGGAGTGATTAAACAGGCTAAAGCGCTCTGTTCTTGGGCGAATGGCTGGGCCTTAAGTGATGCATGGAGAATGCGACACCCGATGCATAGGGAATACTCGTTTTACTCCCCGGTGCATATGCTACACACAAGGATAGACAGGTTTTATTGCTTGATCATAATTGCGATGCAGGTCACACACACCACGTATCTTGCAAAGACCTTTTCAGATCACAACCAACTGGAGATAATGATTACGTGGGGCGGATACCTACCCCTGTGCCCACATGGAGGTTGTGGCCACAATTACTCGAAGACACAGTATTCCGTGCCGCAATGGCTGACACCATTACTCATTACTTCCCTGAAAATGCTCACACTGCTTCTGAAGGTCTAATCGAGTGGGACGATTTTAAGGCGGTAATATGAGGGAGGGCTATTAGCGTGACAGTGGGAGCTAGACAGGAGATCCTTAAGTCCCTCACAGACACGGAACGGAAAATGGATAGACTAGAGCTGGAGGCCGCACAAGACAGAGGGAAACAGGAGGCACTTCAGGAAATACATATCCAACGTGCAGAACTATTGGAATCCCTTCGAATCATAGATTACCAGAGCTACACACAGAGATGCCACACTGAGACTGATAAATCAGGAGCGCTTTTGGCTAAGCTGTTGCGAGATGACCCCCCTGCCATCATGATTAGGGAACTCAACACCCCGGAGGGCAATAAAGCTTACACCCAAGCTGACATTAATACAGCTTTTTGCAAATACTATGCTACATTATACAGTAACTCTACACATAGCGCGAACATGCGAATAGATGCCTTTCTACACGAGTTGCCGTGTCCACAACCACTCCCAGCAGCTTTGAAAGACCTCTCTGGCCCAGTCACCAAGGCTGGAATCAAGGCAGCAATTAAGAGGTTTCCCCGTAATAAAACCCCGGGGCTCGATGGATTGCCTGCAGAATTCTATGACACTTATATGGATTCTCTCCTGCCCCACCTAGAGCAGTTCTATAACACGGCGCTGGAAAAGGGGACAATGCCACTCACGACGGCACAAGCACTGCCGAACACGCTCCCGAAGCCAGGTAGAGACCTCTCTGATATGGCGAGCTACCGTCCCCTATCACTCTTAGCAACGGAATACAAAATTATAGGCAAGATCCTGGCAAACAGACTCCTGACCCCTCTTGAATAAATTGATACACATAGACCAAACAGGTTTTCTGCCAGCCCGGAGGACGTCTTTGAATACCAGGAGACTACACTATCTCATGCCGGCCGCCTTGCCACTCCACACTCATGCTGGTTGCTTATCCCTAGACCTCCGCCAAATGGGACTACATGTTCAATGCTCTTGCAAAATTTGGCCTGCCGGAAGACTATGTTTGCTGGCTCCGCCTGCTATATCATGCCCCCACTGCCCGTGTCCGCACTGGAGGCCTAATCTTGACTGAATATCCGATATTCTGCGTGACGATACAGGGATGCCCACTCTCGCCACTCTTGTTTATACTAGCATTGGAACCCCTGGCGATTAAAATACGAGCCGACGCACAGGAGATGGGTATTCTGTCAGGTTCTCAGGTATTGTGCCTGCATCAGCGGAGCACGCATGAGGGGAAACTAGCTGTGGAAATGACATTGTGGCTGCCACGGGAGTTGGACTACAACTCCCAGACTCCTCGGCGAGGGGAAGTACTTGTGCATCGTCTACACGCTTCCTATTGCGTGTAATTCACTGTGTGTTCGAGTTCGCTTTGGTGGAGGTCGGGAGTCGCTGCATGCCGCGACTGCTTGGCGAGCGGTTTGGTGAGGTGAAGCCGGAGTTCGTCGGCGTTCTAGATCCAGGTAGGATCTGTACTTTGGGATCATTTCGTCTGCGGGCGGAAGCGTCTTGCTGCGCCTCGCAGTTTTCAGACTGTGCAAGAGCGGAGCGCAGTGGTAGTCCGCCACGCGTTCCAGTTCTAGAATTCCTCGGAGTGGAGCTAACTTTGGAGGAGACATTTGAACTAATAACAATCCTTGTTTCGTTGTGTGGGGAAGGAAAGAATTTGGGAGGTTCTGTTGCGGGGCGCTGTGGTGGTCGAAACTACGTGTCACCGTCCCCTGCCCTTTAATACATGAACAGCTGATTCACAGAGCGGAGTGTTGTGGTTCTTGCTTTCCACGCACTGCCGTGTTCTGTTAATACGGAAGCCTTATTCCTTTTTCATTCCTTGTGGATCTATTTACTTTTCGTTCTACAGCAGTGCGCTGTGCTTCATTGGAATCCAGTTATAGCGTCTCTCGCCTGTTGTCATGGTATGCAACCTATAGGGATTTGGCTACTAGAGATGTGTGTGTTTAATGGGAGTGTGTTTGTTTCTAAACTTTCTTTGTGTTCCGTGTTATTTGAGGTGACAGGAGGCGATAGAGTAGACGTGTTGCCAGAAATGTTTGCCTGTAATATCACAAGGTATAAAAAGTTCTTTAGCGAGATCATTTGAGAGTAGCCAATTGTTTAGGACTGCATGTCTAAGTACCTTGTTTTTGTCGTTACAGGAATATCCCTTCCCTGCTGGCCCTTCCCTTTCCCTTTCCTGTTCTTTTTATCCCTCGCCTAATGGCTCAATCCCTCTGTGTGTTTCTGCAAGAGGCATTGGGACGTTTGGAGGTGGAACATTGTAAGCATCAAACGGATCCCGTGGAGCACAACCGGACAGAATTACACGCCCACGAATTCTGCTCCACCTGATCCGGTTGAGTTTATAATGGCCTCTTTGGATGATGTTTTACAGGCCTTAGTATTGGTCCAACAGGAATTGGCCGCCTCTAAAACAGAGGCCGCCAACTTAAGAGACAAGGTAGACAGGTGAAGTAGAAACCCCTTTGATGCTTCCACTTCACAGGTACAGGTTACTGTCCCACCACCCATTCCATTGGCTAGCCCAGAGCGGTACTCTGGGGATCCGACCAAGACTCAAGTCTTTCTGGCTCAGATAATGTTGCATTTCTCTTGCAAACCGGCCTCATTTCCAAATCATCACTCAAGGGTAGCTTTTGCCATTTCGTATTTGATCGGGGATGCAGCCAATTGGGCAGTACCCCTGGTGCGAAACAACGATGCTATATTGTCTGATTGGGCTGCGTTCCGTGCGGAGTTCAAACGGGTTTTCGATAGACGCGCTACTACATTCAGCGCAGACAGAGAATTGCTCACCCTTAGACAGGGAAGGAGGTATCTGGTGTCGTATTTGACTGATTTCAATAGGTTAGTGGCGGAGACGTCCTGGCCGGAGGAAAATAGGATGTCGCTTTTTTATCAAGGGTTGAGAGACGGGCTGAAAGACATCATCGCCCAGATAGACCCTCAACCTGTGACATGCACAGATATGATCAATCTGACATTGCGTTTGGATGGCAGACTAAGTGAGAGAGGGGGAGAAAGGAGACGGTGGGACAAGTTTTCTTTTGGATCTGAGGCTACTCCTCGGCGACCGACTTCTTCCTCAGACACAAGCTCAGAACCGATGGAGATAGGGTTTATCAGACCCTCCCGTTCTCCCGCAGCCTCTCCTTTGTTTTTTATCAAGAAGGCAAACGGTGAGTTGAGAGCCTGTGTGGATTATAGGGTACTGAATAAGAACACAGTACGAAACAGGTATCCGTTGCCACTCATCTCGGTCCTGCTGGATCAGGTGAGGGACGCCCAGATATATACTCGTCTGGACCTGCGGGGGGCGTACCATTTGGTGCGTGTCAGAGAAGGAGACCAGTGGAAGACTGCCTTCAAGACTCGTTATGGATTATACGAATATACTGTGATGCCGTTTGGGCTGTGTAACGCCCCGGCGGCGTTTCAGTATTTCCTTAACGATGTCTTGAAGGAGTTCGTGGATATCTGTGCCGTCGTCTACATAGACGATATTCTCATTTACTCAGACAGGACTGAAAGCCACAAGCATCATGTCTCCCAGGTGTTACAAAAGTTAGGGGAAAACAAACTCCTTTGCAAGCTGAGTAAATGTGAATTCGGGGTGTCTGAGGTGGAATTTCTGGGGGTGATACTGAGTGTCTCGGGGTTGCAGATGTCAGAAAGAAAGGTTCAGGCGGTTCAAGAGTGGCCGGTTCCCTCCTGTGTAAAAGATGTCCAGAGCTTCCTAGGGTTCGCGAACTACTACCGTAGGTTTATTTCGCAGTTTTCTCAGGTAGCGTCACCTCTGTCCAGATTGCTCAGAAAAGGAGTAGCTTTCCTGTGGTCTACCGAAGCAGAAAGAGCCTTTGAGACCCTGAAACAAGCCTTTACCACTGCCCCGATCTTGGCCCATCCCAAACCGGAACACCCATTCATAGTGGAAGCAGATGCTTCAGATGTAGCGAGAGGAGCCATCCAGTCACAGCGGAATCAGGTCACAGGACAACTACTCCCCGTCGCCTACATGTCCAAAAAACTGAGCACGGCTGAGATGAACTATACCATAGCAGAGAAAGAGCTGCTGGCCATAAAGAAAGCCTTCCAAGAATGGCGTCAACATCTATGGGGGGCTGCGTTCCCGGTCACGGTGTTCTCTGATCACAGGAACCTCCAATATATGAAAACAGGCCGGAATCTCACACAAAGACAAATGAGGTGGATGTTATTCTTTTCAGAATACGATTTTCTTATCACGTACAGACCAGGGGTAGAGAACAGGAAAGCTGATACCCTATCCAGGCAGAATCAGGCTGACAACGTTCCTGGCGAAAAACCCTTAGAGGCGATTGTAGATCCAGGAAAAGTGGTTTGCGCGGTTCAGGCCAACACCTTCCTGGATTTGGTTCGTCAAGCAAAGACTCCAGATGACTGGGTGATGTGGGCAGCGAAGGGAAGTGGTCGCACATTGAAACAAGGGCTGCCCTTGCAGGATGGTAAGCTGTACCTACCCAATTCAGTGTTAAGAAAAAAGGCATTCGAGTGGTGTCATGACTCTTTGTTGGCAGGCCACTCAGGTGTGAGCAAAACGATGCTGTTGCTACAGCGTCATTTCTGGTGGGAGTCCATCAAGAGAGACGTTACCTCATGGGTAGGAGCTTGCGAGGAGTGCGCCCGAGCCAAGAACGAGACAGGAAAAAAGAAAGGGCTATTGATGCCTCTGCCCACACCTAAAAGGCCTTGGCAGACCATCAGCCTTGACTTTGTTACAGGACTACCCCCGGACCAAGGTAAAACGGCTATCCTGGTGGTAATAGACAGCCTCACAAAGATGGGGCACTTCATTCCATGTGTGAATCTCCCTACTGCAAGTCAAACAGCGCAGTTACTATTGAGCAACGTTATACGTTTACACGGGGTGCCTGAAGTCATAGTCTCTGATAGGGGCCCGTAATTCATCGCCAGGTTTTGGAAGGCCTGGTGTCAGGCCATGCAGATACAGTCTTCTCTTTCCACGAGCTTCCACCCACAGACTGATGGGCAGACAGAGAGACTCAAACAAACCGTAAAGAAATATCTGAGGTGCTATGCTGCTGAAGCCCAGGACTCATGGGTCTCTCTGTTATGGATGGCCGAAGTGGTGTACAATAACGCATGGCACAGTTCACTGGGGGTGTCGCCTTTTTGCGCCACCTACGGTTTTGACGCCCGAATGAGTTCGTCGGCGTTCTAGATCCAGGTAGGATCTGTACTTTGGGATCATTTCGTCTGCGGGCGAAAGCGTCTTGCTGCGCCTCGCAGTTTTCAGACTGTGTAAGAGCGGAGCGCGGTGGTAGTCCGCCACGCGTTCCCGTTCTAGAATTCCTCGGAGTGGAGTTAACTTTGGAGGAGACATTTGAACTAATAACAATCCTTGTTTCGTTGTGTGGGGAAGAAAAGAATTTGGGAGGTTCTGTTGTGGGGCGCTGTGGTGGTCGAAACTACGCGTCACCGTCCCTGCCCTTTAATACATGAACAGCTGATTCACAGAGCGTAGTGTTGTGGTTCTTGCTTCCCACGCACTGCCGTGTTCTGTTAATACGGAAGCCTTATTCCTTTTTCATTCCTTGTGGATCTATTTACTTTTTGTTCTAAAGCAGTGCGCTGTGCTCCATTGGAATCCAGTTATAGCGTCTCTCGCCTGTTGTCATGGTATGCAACCTATAGGGATTTGGCTACTAGAGGTGTGTGTGTTTAATGGGAGTGTGTTTGTTTCTAAACTTTCTTTGTGTTCCGATTTGAGGTGACAGGAGGCGATAGAGACGTGTTGCCAGAAATCTTTGCCTGTAATATCACAAGGTATACAAAGTTCTTTAGCGAGATCATTTGAGAGTAGCCAATTGTTTAGGACTGCATGTCTAAGTACCTTGTTTTTGTCGTTACAGGAATATCCGTTCCCTGCTGGCCCTTCCCTTTCCCTTCCCTGTTCTTTTTATCCCTCGCCTAATGGCTCAATCCCTCTGTGTGTTTCTGCAAGAGGCATTGTGACGTTTGGAGGTGGAACATTGTAAGCATCAAACGGATCCCGTGGAGCACAACCGGACAGATTCCAATTGGGCCTACCACTCACCTCTTCTCGGTTTATGCCGATGACATCATTCTATACATTAGGGACCGGAGGTCGTATTTGGCACCTTTGGCGGGGATATTTGCTGAGTTTGAATGTGTGTCTGGTTTAGCCATTAACCCAAAGAAATCACATGCCTTTTTCTTTCAAGAACGGGCGCTACCCACGGAAATCCCATTCGGGCCCATGACATTAACGGTCGCTCCACACACCTTTAAATCTTTGGGCATACAGGTCTATCGGACGCCCACTGATCTGCTGGATGGTAACTTACATAGAGCTATCAGAGCCCTATGATCTAGCGTTGCCTTCTGGACCACCTTGCCGCTGTCAGTAAAGGGAAGGGTGGCCATTACCAAAATGGTGGTCCTTCCGCGACTGATTTACTATTTTACGAATTTACCGGTGTTGATCCCACACTGCACTTTTAAACTCTTAAACACCATGTTGGTGGACCTCATATGAGGGTCTGGCAGATGTAGGATAAGCCTCCAAAAGCTTCAACTTAGCACGGTGAAGGGAGGCCTCGGAGTGCCAGACCTCAGGGCATACTACTACACGTGCCAACTGCAATGGCTGTCCTACTGCATGGCCGGACATAATCTCCAAGAAATAGGATACACCGACTGAGATCTTGCAGGAGGCGTCTTACATGCACTCCTGTTGCCACGATGCAAACTCCTGCTGCAACGTCCTGCCCTGTTGCGCACAGCACTACAATGCTGGAAGGCAGCCCTCCACTACACGAGTACATATCCAGCTTATGCCGGCAACATCCCCCTACTGGGTATTCCACTAACTGCGGGGCGTATCACAAAGGGCGCCATTGCTCCATGGACCGACGCAGGAGTTACCACAGTATCAGACTTGTTTCATGAGGGACAGTTATTGGACTATGACAATTTCGTTAGGGAGACCGGAGTACCCGACCATATGTACATATTACATGCTGCGGTAACACACTATGTCAAGATACATTGGGCTCCACAATGGCAGGAGCCACCCACAAACGAGCTGGTTAAGATGCTATACTACATGGGAAGGGGCAGGCAACTGATAAAATGGTTATAGGTTGGGATTCAAGCTCATGCGGGGATAGCCCTCACCACGCTACAAACAGCGTGGTCGGAAGATATAGGGCGGCTCCTCAATGATAAGGAATGGGAGAAAATTATTGCACACCCTAGGAAAATTACAAGAAATGCTAAATTCTAATTTATTCAAACCATGATATTGCATAGGGCCTATCTTACCCCTCGTAGATTAGACAAAATGTTCCCGCAAACGCAACACCAATGTCCTAGATGCTATGAAGTGGGAGCCGATTTAGCTCACGTGGTGTGGTCCTGCCCATACTTAGGGAGGTTTTGGGACTCGGTCAGACGACACGTAACTGCTGCCACACAAAGGGACGTACCCAACACCATGGAGGAATGCCTCTTAGGTCTCCATAAGTCCCCCTCAAAACACAAAGTGCAATATAGGGCAATACGAGCCATCACTATGGTGTGGAAGTCCAAGAAACCACCCCCACACATACATGGCATAGTGAAATGGTTAGGTGGGGTAGCGCTGAAAGTGCGGCCCCGCGATGGGAGGAGACCAAGGGACTATGGAAAACCCCGATAGCATTGGAGTGGGATGTAATGTTGGAAGCTTTTAAACTGCAGGAAGTGGATGTTGCGGAACCACATACTGGTTCGCAATAAGGACTGGGCTCCCAGAGTTGATCCCAAGGGCACACCACTTACAATATGAATATGATGCACTGGAAAGTAATAGATAGTATTGTATTGCATATCAGGTCTGTTCTTGCTATGATAGTGACAACGCATGTCGAAATCTGAGGATTCAGATTTCCTAAGAGAGGATTGCACTGAGATAAAGGACTGGAGGGATGGGGGAGGGGAAACAAGTTGGGGCATTGGGTAAGGAAGGTTACTGTCAACTATTATGCTGCATAACGGCACATTGTCCCTCTCATTTTCTTTATTCATATGTTTAACGATGCAGCACTGCTTCAATATGTTACATGCCAAGGCTGAGTGTAACGTGCTGGTGATATAAAAATCTGTCAAGCAAAAAAGTTAATAAAACTATATTTAATTAAAAAAAACATTTTGGGGGGCCGTAGTGGACCCCCTGAGCAGGTCTAGAGGGTCAAAATATTTGTTATCTGCCCCCTTTATACATTTTGAACACTTGTTCCACTAATTTCTAGATCCTCGCTTCTACTGAGGCACACAATGGCTGCCAACACTTCCTGGTTTTGAATGTTGACAACCACTTAAAAGCCAATCAGCATTCAGCATGTGATCGGGACGGTGCGCTTATAGTCCGCGCAAGATGAGCGCATCCACCGAGGTCATAGATATATATGTACTTTTAATTGTCATTTTCTCAGGAACTACTGAACAACTTTACACCATATAAGCAAAAGGCATGAGTCTGAACCAAGGACTACAACTCTGCCAAATTTGGTGTAATTCCGTTCAGCCGTTCGGGCTGTAGTCGCGATGAACGGTACGTATGGAAAATTGCATGGGGAAAACACGTTTTAGGACCCCCCTTTTTTCTCAGCCCCGGCTTCACGAATCACCCCAAGACTTTCAGGATAGGAGCAGACTGGAGCACCCCACAAGTTTTGAAAATTTCGCGAAGGTTCGTCAACCAGCGGCAAAATTATTCCAAATAGAATGTTGCAGAATTCCTGTCGGCAGTAAGCAGATGAAGGGCTAGATGTTGGTAACTCTAATATACCGACTCATAAATACCGAATTTTACCGATTCGGTATTTATGAATCTGTAAATTAGAAGGAGGGAGATGTAGGTAATTTTTTATTATGAATTACCGAATCTGTAACATTCGTTATTTACCGAATCGGTAAATACCGATTCGGTATTGCCCATTGATTCCTATGGGCCTTGAAGCCCATAGGAATCAATGGGCAATACCGATTCGGTATTTACTGAATCGGTAAATACCGAATCCTGCAAGGGTGCAGGGGTTGTCACTTTGACACCCTCTAGCACCCCAAGTACAGGCATGTGTGAAATGTGGCACACATACATGCCCTAAGGGCATGTCTGTGTGTCACATTGCACAGGTGTGCATGCACAGATGTGCATGCACACCTGAATTCGGTATTTTACCACCCAATAGGATTGGGTGGTAAAATACCGACTCTTAAGGGCCTGTTGCACTCTTAGGAGTGTCAGCTACATATGGATTTACTGAATCGGTAAATATACCGATTCGGTATTTTACCGATTCTGTAAATTTACCGATTCGGTAAATTTACAGAATCGGTAAAATATAGGCCCCCTACATCAGAAAACCCTAATACCGGTCGGTAATGGCCGAATTCGGCCGTTTCCGACCGGTATTAGGGCTTCTACATCTGGCCCATAGTTATGACCATGTGTCTATAGAAAAAACATTTTTTGGCTTGCTGATATCTTCAGCACGGTTTGACGAATTCTCCCCAAATTCCCCCCAAAAACGAAGCTAGTAATTTTTGTTTTGCATGGGAAGTTTCGGGGTGATCCGTCAAGCAGGGGCATAAAAAATGGCAGGGGTAAAAAAAAAAAGTGTTTTCCCCATGTTCATTTCCATAGAGATTTTAGACACAACTACAGTCCGAACCACTTGACGGCAGAATATCGGCGAATCCAGTGGGAAAAAAAGGGCGGGCTTGTTTTGGAAAAAGCCCCCAGGTGAGCCAGGTCACAGGGATGTTGTTTAAAAAGTGTGGGATGCACTGGCCCCCCTCCTGAGGCTCTTGGAGTCCCGGGGACTAGCACCTCCTCTGGATTTATTTGTAAAAAGGAGGGGGAGCACAGTGACCCCTTCCTGGGCTCTATATGCCCAGGGGAGCACCACCTCCCCAGGACTAAAGAAATATTACTGCGGGGGGTGCAAACACCGGTGCCCTGGATACCGCCACCTCCCTGGGGTTAAATAACACAAAATGGGGGGGCCTCACGGACCACCCCCGGGACCTCCAAGGACCACCACCTCCTTGGGGCTAAAATCTTTTTTAAAGAATGGGAGAGGGTCTGTGTGGTCTCCCTTTCGGGCCACATAGGGCCCGTTGACCACCACCTCCCTGGGTCCTCCTGGAGCGATTAATGGCCCTGGGGACCACCACCCCCCAGGACCAGCTGCTGCTATGTCCTGGGGTGCCCAACCCTGGGACATTGCTGTTTGGTTTTGATTGTCAGGAGCTTTGGCAGCTCCTGCCAAGCAAAAGCAAACACTGTGGTACCAGCGGGCGGGATCTGTCAAAGTTCTCCCGCCTCCTGAAAGCACAGGTTTCATCTCTTTCCCTGCCCGCAGACATGCAGCAGGGAAAAAGATTAAATGATTACTCTTGCACACAGGAAGCTGCATTTCCAGCAGCTCTTTGTGTGCAAAAACGAAAGCAATGCCAGCTCCCACAGGAGGAGAGCCTGCTGGGAACACAGGGCCGTGACGCTCCCCCGCGGTCCCCTTGCAGCACACTGGGTGCAAAGGGCACCCAGGAGACATGGTCAGGCCCCAAGAGATGGGGGTCCCTGGGGCCAAAATCGGCCCGTGGAGGGGGGTGTGGCCCTCCTCCCCCATCAAGTCATAGACGGGCCACTGGGGATGGGGTGCCTGAAGTAGTTCTGGCCTTGATGCTCCTTTGACAGAAATTAAACCCCAACATGACGCACTTATAAGTATAAACATAACAGGTGCCCCAGTTGCAGCTCCACTTCTGTAAAAGACAAAAGATGCTAACTCCTGGGCTTGACGAAGGCAAAGCAAGTGTTTTTTCTCACCAATTCTATATTGATAAACAATCTGAAATCCTCTGTGGAGGTGACTTCATAAATGATCTATTGGAGCCCAATCTGCATGTGACTGTGAAAAGTAGGTTCTTTGTTGTCCTGTCCTGGTGAGAGCAGAGTCAATGGCTCTCCCTATAAATTATGCAAATGGGGAAATTACAAGTGAAGTTTTTTTGAGTTGCATCCTGCATTTTATTATTACTATTATGGGCTCGTTCCAATGATGTTCGGAAGGCCTCCAGATGGGTACCGGAACGTGCAAATCCGATTCGGAGCCTATGTTTCCGACAGAGTCGTCGACCGTTCCAAATGACCAAGTATAATGCGAAGATCTCGTCCGCGTCGACCAAATCGTTTCCGAACCAGATCCTGTCCGTCCGACTCGTTCAGAGCTAAATCGTGCTGCGCAATGGAGACAGATTCCGAATGGGTGAGTACGATTCGGACAGCTGTATCGTATTGGTGTCAGCGAGATGAAACGGCTGTCGGAATCGGACTTCGGGGGGGCGTAGCGGGCAACCCTTCACCCGGAGCCCTTCAAATAGGTCGTAATGGGATGCACATGGGTCCCCCGATCCTAGCATACAGAGTGTGGCAGGCAACATGGGGTGCCTGCTACAGGGTGTACCCCAACACTCTATATTTCACTTGAAAACTATGTTGGTACATACACCTTGGCAACAGGTGCAGTAGTGTGTGCATACACTTCACTTAATTGTGTGAATTGTATTCTTGGAACAACAGGTCAGGTGCAGTCCCCATGGTCCACTGCCCTGTTCTTTTCATATTTATAACTTTCATGTCATGACTGCTTTTCCATAGGTAGCTTTAAGGAAGAGTGGTGACTCTAAAAACTGGAATGTTTTTTGGATCTTTATAATTGTCTTTCACTAATTCCTTATGAATTCACATACAGGCTTTGAGGTCGAAGCCAATTGAACCATCAACTTTCATGTTGCTGTTTTCTTTTGATAATGCTGGATCTAAATGCTGCCTTTAATACTGTGTACCATGTCTTTTTGGTTGAAAGACTATCCACAGAGTCAAAGGCAATTACTCTGACCTCTAAATAGTTCTCCTCCTTTCTACATGAGGAAACCACAGGGTTAAATTTGGCTCTTACATCTATGAACAAGTCTCTGTCATCTGTTAAGTGTTTCAGGGGTACTCTTTTTTAATAATAATACATCTTTATTGATTTTGTAGTGAGAACAGAACACAAAAGTAGTAAAAGAGTAAGAAAACCCAGACAGTTGGCGATAAAACAGTAAGAGCAAAGACTGGAAAAGAGAAGGAGTGTACAGTATCAACTGTTTGTTACATGCTCACAAAATAGTTACATAAGATGCATATATAAGCATTTGTTCACATTGCAGTGGTATACATATATCCGTTGAATAAATACTCCGGAGAGTATTAGAAGAGTGAGTGAAAAAGTCATGTACGGAGGTGTAGGAAGTGAGAAGGTCAGATATCTTGCTCCTGTAACACAATTGGATAAGGGTTTAATTTAATTTCCTGTATATGGGGTGTTGGCATGGGTTGAAGCATTATTCTGGTCTAGACTCAGAGTGTCAATTACGTATTCAGGTGGTGTTAAAGTATAGATCTATGAATTTCCTGTGTTGAGGATCTCCCCGAAGAATATTGGAGGGCGAGGTTGTCTGCTCAACTAATGTGTGTTACCCAATTCAGCAAGGCTGTGAATGATGCTTTATTCGTGTCTTTACTGTTGGAGGTAAGGGATTTTACTGCAGTTGTTAGAGGTCAAGTAAGAGACTGTTTTACTTTTGATACCCGGATCCAGGAATCCCATGATGAGATTTGTAAATTCATGTTTGGGGTGTTTACAAAACATTTTCGTGAAGAAAGAAACAAGTTTTTCCCAGAATGATTTTACCGATTTGCAGTGAAAAAATAAACGTGCAAGATCTCCGACTTCTTCCTTGCAATTCCACCACATGGGGCTATCTAGAATATTCAGCTTGTGTAAGAGGGTTGGGATACAATAGGTGTGGATTCGCCACAATTTAATCTGTGAAAGGACTGATGAGATTTTGTGTGAAATAACTGATTTCCATATTTTACTCCATGCCCGATCTTGTATGGGCTAAGATGTGTGTCCCAAATATTCATTTTTTTGCGGGTTGCATCTGACATTCTAGGTTGTGGTAGTTTATAGAATTTGGACCCATGATGGCCAGATTTTTTACGTTTATTGATAAGTACAGGAAGGGATGCTTCTTGCTGCCACCACTGCAATGTTTGGGGACTACTGGCCCCAAAAGTCACTACTCCCAGGAGGGAGAGGCCGCCGACACGATGTTAAGCACACGGCAGCACCAGGGGAAGTTGGGCACCCCTTGGTTCTAGTCGGCTGGCCCAGCACGGCTCGCTGCTTCGGTGTCCCCGTGCACCTTAACCTCTTCCATGCTAATGACAAGGTCAGCTCGTCATGCAGTACCACTGGAGCTGTGCTTACGATGAGCTGGCCTTGTCATGAACAATGGGAAAGCTCAAAGCTCAGCACCCAGCGGGAATTGCCTGTAGCAGTGAAGGTGTTTAGTTTGAAAGGTGCTGATCCTTTTCACCCTACCAGTGTTCCTTCACGAGAGTGTCTCACGCAGCACCCCTTGAGCCCCACAGGTACTTTAACAACAAGAAAGGAGACTTCCTCTCATTGTGTGGTTTAGACTTTGGGGGGGCGGAGGAATGTTGCATTTTTTTATTGTGGCCTTGTTTGATATCTAAATCTTGTAGTGAGTTGCTTTATTGCCCCCATTGTTATCACAAGTCTGTTCCCTGCTGAACTTAGTCCTCTTAACTGTGCCTATCTTGAGATGCCTGCTTGTAACCCTTCTAGGATACACTGAACAACTCCCAGCCCAGCACCGAAAATTTGTGTCCTTCTGTCTTGCTCTAGCTAAGCGGCGATTATCGCCTGCCGATGGGGTAGGGGACGAGAGCCCAAATTTAAAGATTGGTTGTCCGACATGATTCTATGGCAAGATCAACTATACACTTATGCCGAAGTTCTCACTCGCTCCACTCGTCCTCCTGACATTTGGGCCCACTACAGACATATTTATTGGATCACCCCTGCACTGCTGCCGACATGTCCTAAAGCTTAATCTCACTTCCCGATGTATGTGCCACCTACTGCATGATATGGCCTTCACAAATGATACTACTGTCATTATAATATAATTTCATTACACAGCATTATATCCCCTGATGCTCTACATCTGCTGCAGTTTGTATGGCAAATATATGATGACTAGTTTGCTCATTGAACTACTAACGCTCCTTAGTAATGTATGATTACCCTCACTGCTAAACTATGTGCTTGTCTAATGCCACTTTTGACCTCCGATCTGTTTGCTACATGTTTATCCATGCTCTAGCTGCGTGTCCACCGCATATATTGAGCTTTGATTGTATGTTGTTGATGAATAAAATTCAATAAAAATACAAAAATAAAGATCAGCGATCTGCTTGGGAAACCATGTAAAGAGCACAATAGGGATAAAGACATGCAAAAGCCAAGAAGTGACCCACATGTAGCATGGTAATACCAGGAATGTAGGAAATCCAAAGGCGATTTGGTACGAGCAGTAAAATCCAATATGCACACTGAGATAGTGCCTTGCAGAGCTGGATATAGGCGAGCAGTAGAGTTAGCCAAGAAAAACTAGGAAGACACCCTATAGTCCTCCTTGCATAGGGCATTAACAGTTAGAGACCCCAAGACATATTGGAAAATGGCGGCCCAATGGCTTGACGGTAAAAGGACTGTACTGGAGTTTACCATACAGACCGAAGAACAGGTGTCCCTCTTTGAATTCCTCTATGCAGTGGGCAACTCAGAGATAGAAGTCCCTATAGAAAGGGTGAGGGGAGCCTCACTAGGAGCGGAAGATGCTCTAGTTTTCTCGCTAGAAGAAACAAAAGTTGCAATTCACTCATGCGTCCCTGCCAAAGCTCGCGGCCCTGAGAGAGTCCCAAATGACCTGTACAGGGAGGATACAACAGTCTAGGGCTTGTATATTACAATGATAACGAATGCCATCACATCGGGTATGAGTATTCCACCATCATGGAAGCTAGCTGTAATAATACTGATTTATAAGAAGGGTGACAGAGCTGATCCTGCTAGCTATAGACCCAGAAGTCTTTTTGACTCTCTCCAGAAAGTCTTTTGTAAGCAGGTTTTGGTGAGAATCCAGGACTGGATTACAGAGTCCTGTATTCTAGGTGATTTCCAAGCTGGTTTCTGTGCTAACATTAGCACGGTGGACCAGGCTTTTTGCTTCCTTTGCATGTATTGGAAGGAAGTGACTATCAAAGGTGGAAAACTATATGTGGCCTTTGTTGATCTCCGGTCTGATTTGATTTAGTACCACGAGCCACTCTCTGGAAAGTGTTCAAAGAGATGGGCTTAGGCAACAATCTTTTTGAAATTCTAATTAGATTTCCCACATCAAATGCAGCCCAAGTGAGATGGGGTGCGAATAACCAACTAACAGAGCAATTCTCAATCAAACGTGGTATGAGGCAGGGGTTTGTGCTCACGCCCACCCTTTTCTAACTTTTCATTAATGGGGTGGTTGATTACTTGGACAGAGATGGGTGTGACACCCCTAAAATAGGTGAGAAAAGAGTACCAGAGCTCCTCTTTGCTGACAATACCCTATTAATTTCAAAATCCCCCCAAGGTCTCCAAATATTGTTGACTGATTTCATTAGGTTTTGTAATGAGCGGGGTTTGGTGTTAAACGAGGCCAAAGCTAAATGCATGGTGTTTGCGAACGAAATCCAAAATTCACCAAAAGATGTCTGTTTGTAGGAATTACCATTTGGGAGCAAGTATCGTCCTTTGATTATTTGGGAATCTGCCTTACATCTGATTTAAATTGGGCACCCCACTTTGATAAAGTAAAGTTGATGTTAATTCAGCAGACAGCCCACATTTCAAAAATATTAAAAAGAACAGTGTCTAGGAAAGTGGCTCCTGCATTAGAAATCTAGAACGTCAAATATCTAGGAGGGGCTCTTTATGGGGTGGAACTGTGGGGTAGTGGGAACACAAACTGTTTTACTGCTGTAGAAAATATTTTTTTTAGATCTCTTTTAAATCTACCTCCTAGCACTCCTCTGACCCCTTTATATTTGGATTTTGCACAGAGGAAACTGGCTCACAAAATTGATTACAAAGTATTAATGTTCTGGTATCACTTGTGGTCTGTTGAAGAGCTAGCTTTATATAGAGCTTTAATGACCAGCCTTTTGCATCATCCACAGGAAACTTTGATCCCCTGGTTCACTCCTTGAGAGGTTTACTTCGGCGACTAGGGTTGGAGGCTTATTGGTCAAATCCTGAAAGCCTATCCCTATTATCAAAGACAAGGGCCAACTGATCTGTTCTGAAAAAAATGTGGAGAAGGAAACACAGAATCTGGTGGATACCCTGACTAGGGATTTTATAGATGTTAAGCCTGCCGCCTGTAATGAAGAAATACTTGATAAAATCGTTCCTCCTCTGGCTCGTAAACGTTTTATACAATTTGCTACATGACAATTATCAACCAAATTGTTTTGCCGTAAATGGAGCCGTAATGTTTCCTTGGACATCCTCTGCCCATCTTGTAAGGATGTTCAGAATCTAATGTCCACCTGATATTTTTTTGCCCCTACTACAAAAATTTGAGGGGTAAGTGGATTATTCCCTTGTGCAGATTGGTTGGTCCCGGCCACTATCTTGAGAATTCTGTCTACTGATACTAGCAGGACAACAATATTTTGCCTCGCCAAATATTGGCATGCATTGCTTTTATATTTTTATTGTACATATTGTATTTTATGACTGATTTGTATTTTATTGTATCATTCTTCAGAGCTGCTACCTACTTTTTAAGATTTAAAAGACCGAAAATAATGTTTTTATGATGATAATGGTTCTTTGGTGCAGGAATTTGCTTTGGTGATGCACTCTAAAGTTTGAGAGAATTATAGAATTTTATATTCTCTATAAGATATTGTGTTTGTATGTTTGTAAAGCATATGGGGGAGGCACTAGAGCCTAGTTGGCTTTAGAAATAAATGCCTTTGTATACCCAGGAATCCCAGTATAGTGTTTGTCCTTCGCATTAAAATTTTGGGTTATGCCAAAGCAAGACTAAATTGGAGGATTTAATCAGTGTCCATGCTTAGTAAAGGGGTTGTGGTGTTCCTTAATATATATTTAGAAGCGGCATAGTATTTGATATTGATAGAAAGAATCATTATGGAGTCCAGATTGTCTGGTATTTCTTTTTCCACCATGGACCATGTGGGTTTATAATTATCATTAGCAAACCAATGGGAGTCTTATTTAGCTAAAATGATGTCAGGTCGTTCCTAAAATTGGTGAGGTTCACACCTCTCAGTTCGGTGGGGAGGCAGAGTTTCCTACGGCTGTTCTGGGCCTCTTATTTTTCCAGATAAAATGTGTATTTTGTTTGTCAACTTTGTGGTGAAAATCAACTGATAACAACAGTGGGAGTTGACTAGGTAGAATAGGATGTATGACGTTACAACGCATGCATTTACATCGCATGCCTTTACAACGTAAGTATTACAACGCAGTCCATTACAACGCATAGTGCTTTTGGGCGCTGGATAGTGAATAGTTTAATTTACTATTCCAACTCCAGTCCCCGTGGACACTAGGAAAGGTTATTGGATAGTAAATTAACCTATTCCCTATCCTAGAGCGCCCCCAGCGCAATGCGTTGTAATAGTTTACGTTGTAAAAGTTGCGTCGTAATGGTACTGCGTTGTAAAAGTTTGTTGTAAAGGCTGTTCACCGGTAGAATATTATGGATGTTACCATCATTTTGATACTTTCAATACATCCCCACCACACAATGAATTTGTATGCCGAGCTTTCGAGGAGGTGTGATTTTTTTAGGGTTCCTGTTGGAGGTAATGGATTTTACTGCAGTTGTTAGAGGTCAAGTAAGAGACTGTTTTATTTTTGATACCCTTGATGAGATTTGTAAATTCATGTTTGGGGTGTTTACAAAACATTTTCGTGAAGAAAGAAAAAAGTTTTTCCAGAATGATTTTACCGATTTTCAGTGAAAAAACTAAACGTGCAAGATCTCCGACTTCCTTGCAATTCCACCACATGGGGTTATCTAGTATATTCAGCTTGTGTAAGCGGGTTGGGATACAATAAGCTCTGTGGATTCGCCACAATTTAGTCTGTGATAGGACTGATGAGATTTTGTGTGAAATAACTGAATTCCATATTTTACTCCATGCCTGATCTTGTATGGGCTAAGATGTGTGTCCCAAATCTTCATTTTTTTTGCGGGTTGCATCTGACATTCTAGGTTGTGGTAGTTTATAGAATTTGGAACCTTGATGGCCAGATTTTTTACGTTTATTGATAAGTACAGGAAAGGATGATTCTTGCTGCCACCATTGCATTGTTTGGGGACTACTGGCCCCAGAAGTCACTACTCCCAGGAGAGAGAGACCGCCGACACGATGTTAGGCACACGGGCAGCACCCAGGCGAAGTTGGGCACCCCTTGGTTCTAGTCGGCTGGCCCAGCACGGCTCGCTTCTTCGGTGTCCCCGTGCACCTTAAGTTTGAAAGGTACTGATCCTTTTGACCCTACCAGTGTTCCTTCACGAGAGTGTCTCACACAGCACCCCTTGAGCCCCACAGGTACTTTAACATCAAGAAAGGAGACTTCCTCTCATTGTGTGGTTTAGATTTGGGGGGGAGGGGTGGGGGGATGTTGCATTTTTTTATTGTGGCCTTGTTTGATATCTGAATCTTGTCGTGAGTTGCTTTATTGCCCCCATTGTTATCACAAGTCTGTTCCCTGCTGAACTTAGTCCTCTTAACTGTGCCTATCTTGAGATGCCTGCTTGTAACCCTTCTAGGATACACTGAACAACTCCCAGCCCAGCACCGAAAATGTGTGTCCTTCTGTCTTGCTCTAGCTAAGCGGCGATTATCGCCTGCTGATGGGGTAGGGGATGAGAGCCAAAATTTAAAGATTGGTTGTCCGACATGATTCTATGGCAAGATCAACTATGCACTTATGCCAAACTTCTCCCTTGCTCCTCTCGTCCTCCAGACATTTGGGGCCAACTACAGACATATTTATTGGATCAACCCTGCACTGCTGCCGACATGTCCTAAAGCTTAATCTCACTTCCCGATGTATGTGCTACCCACTGCATGATATGGCCTTCAAAATGATACTCCTGTCGTTATAATATAATTTCATTACACAGCATTATATCCCCTGACACGCCACATCTGCTGCAGTTTGTAATGGCAAATATATGATGACTAGTTTGCTCATTGAACTACTAACGCTCCTTAGTAATGTATAATCACCCTCACTGCTAAACTATGTACTTGTCTAATGCCACTTTTGTCCTCCGATCTGTTTGCTACATGTTTATCCATGCTCTAGCTGCGTGTCCACCGCATATATTGAGCTTTGATTGTATGTTGTTGATGAATAAAACTCAATAAAAATACAAAAATAAAGATCAGAGATCTGCTTGGGAAACCATGTAAAGAGCACAATAGGGATAAAGACATGCAAAAGCCAAAAAGTTACCCACATGTAGCATGGTAAAACCAGGAATGTAGGAAATCCAAAGGCGATTTGGTACGAGCAGTAAAATCAAATATGCACACCGAGATAGTGGCTTGCAGATCTGGATATAGGCGAGCAATAGAGTTAGCCAAGAAAAACTAGGAAGACTCCCTATGGTCCTCTTTGCATAGGGCATTAACAGTTAGAGACCCCAAGACCTATTGGAAAAAGGCGGCCCAATGGCTTGACAGTAAAAGGACTGTACTGGAGTTTACCGTACAGACCGAAGAATGGGTGTCCCTCTTTGAATTCCTCTAGGCAGTGGGCAACTCAGATATAAAATACCCTATAGAAAGGGAGAGGGGAGCCTCACTAGGAGCGGAAGATGCTCTAGTTTTCTCGCTAGAAGAAACAAAAGTTGCAATTCACTCATGCGTCCCTGCCAAAGCTCGCGGCCCTGGGAGAGTCCCAAATGACCTGTACAGGGAGGATACAACAGTTTAGGGCTTGTATATTACAATGATAACGAATGCCATCACATCGAGTATGAGTATTCCACCATCATGGAAGCTAGCTGAAATAATACTGATTGATAAGAAGGGTGACAGAGCTGATCCTTCTAGCTATAGACCCATAAGTCTTTTTGACTCTCTCCAGAAAGTCTTTTGTAAGCAGGTTTTGGTGAGAATCCAGGACTGGATTACAGAGTCCTGTATTCTAGGTGATTTCCAAGCTGGTTTCTGTGCTAACATTAGCACGGTGGACCAGGCTTTTGCTTCCTTTGCATGTATTGAAAGGAAGTGACTATCAAAGGTGGAAAACTATATGTGGCCTTTGTTGATATCCGGTCTGATTTGATTTAGTACCACGGGCCACTCTCTGGAAAGTGTTCAAAGAGATGGGCTTAGGCAACAATCTTTTTGGAATTCTAATTAGATTGCCCACATCAAATGCAGCCCAAGTGAGATGGGGTGCGAATAACCAACTAACAGAGCAATTCCCAATCAAACGTGGTATGAGGCAGGGGTTTGTGCTCACGCCCACCCTTTTCTAACTTTTCATTAATGGGGTGGTTGATTACTTGGACAGAGATGGGTGTGACACCCCTAAAATAGGTGAGAAAAGAGTACCAGAGCTCCTCTTTGCTGACAATACCCTATTAATTTCAAAATCCCCCCAAGGTCTCCAAATATTGTTGACTGATTTCATTAGGCTTTGTAATGAGCGGGGTTTGGTGGTAAAAGAGGCCAAAGCTAAATGCATGGTGTTTGCGAACGAAATCCAAAATTCACCAAAAGATGTCCGTTTGTTAGAATTACCATTTGGGAGCAAGTATCGGCCTTTGATTTTTTGGGAGTCTGCCTTACATCTGATTTAAATTGGGCACCCCACTTTGATGAAGTAAAGTTGATGTTAATTCAGCAGACAGCCCACATTTCAAAAATATTAAAAAGAACAGTGTCTAGGAAAGTGGCTCCTGCATTACAAAATCTATAACGTCAAATATCTAGGAGGGGCTCTTTATGGGGTGGAACTATGGGGTAGTGGGAACACAAACTGTTTTACTGCTGTAGAAAATATTTTTTTTAGATCTCTTTTAAATCTACCTCCTAGCACTCTTCTGACCCCTTTATATTTGGATTTTGCACAGAGGAAACTGGCTCACAAAATTGATTACAAAGTATTAATGTTCTGGTATCATTTGTGGTCCGTTGAAGAGCTAGCTTTATATAGAGCTTTAATGACCAGCCTTTTGCATCTTCCGCAGGTAACTTTGATCCCCTGGTTCAGCTCCTTGAGAGGTTTACTTCGGCGACTAGGGTTGGAGGCTTAGTGGTCAAATCCTGAAAGCCTATCCCTATTATCAAAGGCAAGGGCCAAACTGATCTGTTCTGAAAATAATGTGGAGAAGGAAACACAGAATCTGGTGGATACCCTGACTAGGGATTTTATAGATGTTAAGCCTGCCGCCTGTAATGAAGAAATAATTGATACAATCGTTCCTCCTCTGGCTCGTAAACGTTTTATACAATTTGCTACATGACAATTATCAACCAAATTGTTTTGCAGTAAATGGAGCCGCAATGTTTCATTGGACATCCTCTGCCCATCTTGTAAGGATGTTCAGAATCTATAGTCCACCTGATTTTTTTTGCCCCTACTACAAAAACTTGAGGGGTAAGTGGATTATTCCCTTGTGCAGATTGGTTGGTCCCGGCCTCTATCTTGAGAATTCTGTCTACTGATACTAGCAGGACAACAATATTTTGCCTCGCCAAATATTGGGATGCATTGCTTTTATATTTTTATTGTACATATTGTATTTTATGACTGATTTGTATTTTATTGTATCATTCTTCAGAGCTGCTACCTACTTTTTAGATTTACAAGACCGAAAATAATGTTTTTATGATGATAATGGTTCTTTGGTGCAGGAATTTGCTTTGGTGATGCACTCTTTAAGTTTGAGAGAATTATAGAATTTTATATTCTCTATAAGATATTGTGTTTGTAGGTTTGTAAAGCATATGGGGGAGGCACTAGAGCCTAGTTGGCTTTAGAAATAAATGCCTTTGAATACCCAGGAATCCCAGTATAGTGTTTGACCTTCGCATTAAAACTTTGGGTTATGCCAAAGCAAGACTAAATTGGAGGATTTAATCGGCGTCCATGCTTAGTAAAGGGTTTGTGGTGTTCTTTAATATATATATTTAGAAGCGGCATAGTATTTGATATTGATAGAAAGAATCATTATGGAGTCCAGATTGTCTAGGATGTCTTTTTCCACCATGGACCATGTGGGTTTATAATTATCATTAGCAAACCAATGGGAGTATTATTTAGCTAAAAGGATGTCAGGTAGTTCCTAAAATTGGTGAGGTTCACACCTCTCAGTTCGGTGGGGAGGCAGTTTCCTACGGCTGTTCTGGGCCTCTTATTTTTGCAGATAAAATGTGTATTTTGTTTGTCAACTTTGTGGTGAAAATCAACTGATAACAACAGTGGGAGTTGACTAGGTAGAATATTATGGATGTTACCATCATTTTGATACTTGCAATACATCCCCACCACACAATGAATTTGTATGCCGAGCTTTTGAGGAGATGTGATTTTTTCTAGGGTACCAGTTTTAATATGTTTGATGGTATATATTAAGTCCGATTCCAAACTTGATTTCAATGTATTTGAGATAATGGGGCTGCCACACTAGACCTGTCTCCTATTATTTCTTTGTTGCTAAGTGATTTGTCTCTATTCAGTTTACTGACGTATATGATTTAATCATTTTCATGAAGGCATTGAAAGAAGTGCTGGCGATTTCAGTATCTATTAAGATATCATCTTTAAAAGCAGAAAGTTTTGGTACCTTACTATTGAAATTGACTCCGGATATGTTATAGTTGTTTTGTATAACTAGTAAGAGAGGCTTGAAAGCAAGTAAAAAAAGCACTTGCAATACAATAGGTCTCGCATTTGCGAGATTTTGAGCTATTGACATTGTAAATGACAATACCTTTTATTTAGGCGTTTTGAAAACCAACAAGAAGTACAAAGTGCACATGAATAGAAGGCATGTCATTTACAATGCCTTTAGGTGAAAGTTTAGAAAATGCGAGACCTATTACATTGCAAATGCTTGTACTGGAATTATGTGGAGTGGGATTGTGTGTTATGGAGTGTATTATGTGGAATGGTATTTTGTGTTGTTGAGTGGTATGTAGTGGAGTCCCTAGTCTTATATCTGAGCGATAAGTAAGAAATCGTGTTTTAACCTCCTCCTTACTTTTACTAGTAATTTGATGTGGGCTATCAAACAACTCTTTCAGTCTAATGGTCTAAAATGTTTGTTTCAGGCATGTAATCCATTGAATACGGCCCACACCATCTAGGGTGAGACAGTCCTGAATTAGTAATGGAAAAATTGATTAAGTAAAAACATTTTGTTAGGATACAGAGATAAAAGACCCTATAGAAAGGGAGAGGGGAGCCTCACTAGGAGCGGAAGATGCTCTAGTTTTCTCGCTAGAAGAAACAAAAGTTGCAATTCACTCATGCGTCCCTGCCAAAGCTCGCGGACCTGGGAGAGTCCCAAATGACCTGTACAGGGAGGATACAACAGTTTAGGGCTTGTATATTACAATGATAACGAATGCCATCACATCGAGTATGAGTATTCCACCATCATGGAAGCTAGCTGAAATAATACTGATTGATAAGAAGGGTGACAGAGCTGATCCTTCTAGCTATAGACCCATAAGTCTTTTTGACTCTCTCCAGAAAGTCTTTTGTAAGCAGGTTTTGGTGAGAATCCAGGACTGGATTACAGAGTCCTGTATTCTAGGTGATTTCCAAGCTGGTTTCTGTGCTAACATTAGCACGGTGGACCAGGCTTTTGCTTCCTTTGCATGTATTGAAAGGAAGTGACTATCAAAGGTGGAAAACTATATGTGGCCTTTGTTGATATCCGGTCTGATTTGATTTAGTACCACGGGCCACTCTCTGGAAAGTGTTCAAAGAGATGGGCTTAGGCAACAATCTTTTTGGAATTCTAATTAGATTGCCCACATCAAATGCAGCCCAAGTGAGATGGGGTGCGAATAACCAACTAACAGAGCAATTCCCAATCAAACGTGGTATGAGGCAGGGGTTTGTGCTCACGCCCACCCTTTTCTAACTTTTCATTAATGGGGTGGTTGATTACTTGGACAGAGATGGGTGTGACACCCCTAAAATAGGTGAGAAAAGAGTACCAGAGCTCCTCTTTGCTGACAATACCCTATTAATTTCAAAATCCCCCCAAGGTCTCCAAATATTGTTGACTGATTTCATTAGGCTTTGTAATGAGCGGGGTTTGGTGTTAAAAGAGGCCAAAGCTAAATGCATGGTGTTTGCGAACGAAATCCAAAATTCACCAAAAGATGTCCGTTTGTTAGAATTACCATTTGGGAGCAAGTATCGGCCTTTGATTTTTTGGGAATCTGCCTTACATCTGATTTAAATTGGGCACCCCACTTTGATGAAGTAAAGTTGATGTTAATTCAGCAGACAGCCCACATTTCAAAAATATTAAAAAGAACAGTGTCTAGGAAAGTGGCTCCTGCATTACAAAATCTATAACGTCAAATATCTAGGAGGGGCTCTTTATGGGGTGGAACTATGGGGTAGTGGGAACACAAACTGTTTTACTGCTGTAGAAAATATTTTTTTTAGATCTCTTTTAAATCTACCTCCTAGCACTCTTCTGACCCCTTTATATTTGGATTTTGCACAGAGGAAACTGGCTCACAAAATTGATTACAAAGTATTAATGTTCTGGTATCATTTGTGGTCCGTTGAAGAGCTAGCTTTATATAGAGCTTTAATGACCAGCCTTTTGCATCTTCCGCAGGTAACTTTGATCCCCTGGTTCAGCTCCTTGAGAGGTTTACTTCGGCGACTAGGGTTGGAGGCTTAGTGGTCAAATCCTGAAAGCCTATCCCTATTATCAAAGGCAAGGGCCAAACTGATCTGTTCTGAAAATAATGTGGAGAAGGAAACACAGAATCTGGTGGATACCCTGATTAGGGATTTTATAGATGTTAAGCCTGCCGCCTGTAATGAAGAAATAATTGATACAATCGTTCCTCCTCTGGCTCGTAAACGTTTTATACAATTTGCTACATGACAATTATCAACCAAATTGTTTTGCAGTAAATGGAGCCGCAATGTTTCCTTGGACATCCTCTGCCCATCTTGTAAGGATGTTCAGAATCTATAGTCCACCTGATTTTTTTTGCCCCTACTACAAAAACTTGAGGGGTAAGTGGATTATTCCCTTGTGCAGATTGGTTGGTCCCGGCCTCTATCTTGAGAATTCTGTCTACTGATACTAGCAGGACAACAATATTTTGCCTCGCCAAATATTGGCATGCATTGCTTTTATATTTTTATTGTACATATTGTATTTTATGACTGATTTGTATTTTATTGTATCATTCTTCAGAGCTGCTACCTACTTTTTAGATTTACAAGACCGAAAATAATGTTTTTATGATGATAATGGTTCTTTGGTGCAGGAATTTGCTTTGGTGATGCACTCTTTAAGTTTGAGAGAATTATAGAATTTTATATTCTCTATAAGATATTGTGTTTGTAGGTTTGTAGAGCATATGGGGGAGGCACTAGAGCCTAGTTGGCTTTAGAAATAAATGCCTTTGAATACCCAGGAATACCAGTATAGTGTTTGACCTTCGCATTAAAACTTTGGGTTATGACAAAGCAAGACTAAATTGGAGGATTTAATCGGCGTCCATGCTTAGTAAAGGGTTTGTGGTGTTCTTTAATATATATATTTAGAAGCGGCATAGTATTTGATATTGATAGAAAGAATCATTATGGAGTCCAGATTGTCTAGGATGTCTTTTTCCACCATGGACCATGTGGGTTTATAATTATCATTAGCAAACCAATGGGAGTATTATTTAGCTAAAAGGATGTCAGGTAGTTCCTAAAATTGGTGAGGTTCACACCTCTCAGTTCGGTGGGGAGGCAGAGTTTCCTACGGCTGTTCTGGGCCTCTTATTTTTCCAGATAAAATGTGTATTTTGTTTGTCAACTTTGTGGTGAAAATCAACTGATAACAACAGTGGGAGTTGACTAGGTAGAATATTACGGATGTTACCATCATTTTGATACTTGCAATACATCCCCACCACACAATGAATTTGTATGCCGAGCTTTTGAGGAGATGTGATTTTTTCTAGGGTACCAGTTTTAACATGTTTGATGGTATCTATTAAGTCCGATTCCAAACTTGATTTCAATGTATTTGAGATAATGGGGCTGCCACACTAGACCTGTCTCCTATTATTTCTTTGTTGCTAAGTGATTTGTCTCTATTCAGTTTACTGACGTATATGATTTAATCATTTTCATGAAGGCATTGAAAGAAGTGCTGGCGATTTCAGTAACTATTAAGATATCATCTTTAAAAGCAGAAAGTTTTGGTACCTTACTATTGAAATTGACTCCGGATATGTTATAGTTGTTTTGTATAACTAGTAAGAGAGGCTTGAAAGCAAGTAAAAAAAGCACTTGCAATACAATAGGTCTCGCATTTGCGAGATTTTGAGCTATTGACATTGTAAATGACAATACCTTTTATTTAGGCGTTTTGAAAACCAACAAGAAGTACAAAGTGCACATGAATAGAAGGCATGTCATTTACAATGCCTTTAGGTGAAAGTTTAGAAAATGCGAGACCTATTACATTGCAAATGCTTGTACTGGAATTATGTGGAGTGGGATTGTGTGTTATGGAGTGTATTATGTGGAATGGTATTTTGTGTTGTTGAGTGGTATGTAGTGGAGTCCCTAGTCTTATATCTGAGCGATAAGTAAGAAATCGTGTTTTAACCTCCTCCTTACTTTTACTAGTAATTTGATGTGGGCTATCAAACAACTCTTTCAGTCTAATGGTCTAAAATGTTTGTTTCAGGCATGTAATCCATTGAATACGGCCCACACCATCTAGGGTGAGACAGTCCTGAATTAGTAATGGAAAAATTGATTAAGTAAAAACATTTTCTTAGGATACATTTTGTCCCTCTTTGAATTCCTCTAGGCAGTGGGCAACTCAGAGATAAAAGACCCTATAGAAAGGGAGAGGGGAGCCTCACTAGGAGCGGAAGATGCTCTAGTTTTCTCGCTAGAAGAAACAAAAGTTGCAATTCACTCATGCGTCCCTGCCAAAGCTCGCGGCCCTGGGAGAGTCCCAAATGACCTGTACAGGGAGGATACAACAGTTTAGGGCTTGTATATTACAATGATAACGAATGCCATCACATCGATTATGAGTATTCCACCATCATGGAAGCTAGCTGAAATAATACTGATTGATAAGAAGGGTGACAGAGCTGATCCTTCTAGCTATAGACCCATAAGTCTTTTTGACTCTCTCCAGAAAGTCTTTTGTAAGCAGGTTTTGGTGAGAATCCAGGACTGGATTACAGAGTCCTGTATTCTAGGTGATTTCCAAGCTGGTTTCTGTGCTATAACGTCAAATATCTAGGAGGGGCTCTTTATGGGGTGGAACTATGGGGTAGTGGGAACACAAACTGTTTTACTGCTGTAGAAAATATTTTTTTTAGATCTCTTTTAAATCTACCTCCTAGCACTCTTCTGACCCCTTTATATTTGGATTTTGCACAGAGGAAACTGGCTCACAAAATTGATTACAAAGTATTAATGTTCTGGTATCATTTGTGGTCCGTTGAAGAGCTAGCTTTATATAGAGCTTTAATGACCAGCCTTTTGCATCTTCCGCAGGTAACTTTGATCCCCTGGTTCAGCTCCTTGAGAGGTTTACTTCGGCGACTAGGGTTGGAGGCTTAGTGGTCAAATCCTGAAAGCCTATCCCTATTATCAAAGGCAAGGGCCAAACTGATCTGTTCTGAAAATAATGTGGAGAAGGAAACACAGAATCTGGTGGATACCCTGACTAGGGATTTTATAGATGTTAAGCCTGCCGCCTGTAATGAAGAAATAATTGATACAATCGTTCCTTCTCTGGCTCGTAAACGTTTTATACAATTTGCTACATGACAATTATCAACCAAATTGTTTTGCAGTAAATGGAGCTGCAATGTTTCATTGGACATCCTCTGCCCATCTTGTAAGGATGTTCAGAATCTATAGTCCACCTGATTTTTTTTGCCCCTACTACAAAAACTTGAGGGGTAAGTGGATTATTCCCTTGTGCAGATTGGTTGGTCCCGGCCTCTATCTTGAGAATTCTGTCTACTGATACTAGCAGGACAACAATATTTTACCTCGCCAAATATTGGCATGCATTGCTTTTATATTTTTATTGTACATATTGTATTTTATGACTGATTTGTATTTTATTGTATCATTCTTCAGAGCTGCTACCTACTTTTTAGATTTACAAGACCGAAAATAATGTTTTTATGATGATAATGGTTCTTTGGTGCAGGAATTTGCTTTGGTGATGCACTCTTTAAGTTTGAGAGAATTATAGAATTTTATATTCTCTATAAGATATTGTGTTTGTAGGTTTGTAAAGCATATGGGGGAGGCACTAGAGCCTAGTTGGCTTTAGAAATAAATGCCTTTGAATACCCAGGAATCCCAGTATAGTGTTTGACCTTCGCATTAAAACTTTGGGTTATGCCAAAGCAAGACTAAATTGGAGGATTTAATCGGCGTCCATGCTTAGTAAAGGGTTTGTGGTGTTCTTTAATATATATATTTAGAAGCGGCATAGTATTTGATATTGATAGAAAGAATCATTATGGAGTCCAGATTGTCTAGGATGTCTTTTTCCACCATGGACCATGTGGGTTTATAATTATCATTAGCAAACCAATGGGAGTCTTATTTAGCTAAAAGGATGTCAGGTAGTTCCTAAAATTGGTGCGGTTCACACCTCTCAGTTCGGTGGGGAGGCAGAGTTTCCTACGGCTGTTCTGGGCCTCTTATTTTTCCAGATAAAATGTGTATTTTGTTTGTCAACTTTGTTGTGAAAATCAACTGATAACAACAGTGGGAGTTGACTAGGTAGAATATTATGGATGTTACCATCATTTTGATACTTGCAATACATCCCCACCACACAATGAATTTGTATGCCGAGCTTTTGAGGAGATGTGATTTTTTCTAGGGTACCAGTTTTAATATGTTTGATGGTATCTATTAAGTCCGATTCCAAACTTGATTTCAATGTATTTGAGATAATGGGGCTGCCACACTAGACCTGTCTCCTATTATTTCTTTGTTGCTAAGTGATTTGTCTCTATTCAGTTTACTGACGTATATGATTTAATCATTTTCATGAAGGCATTGAAAGAAGTGCTGGCGATTTCAGTAACTATTAAGATATCATCTTTAAAAGCAGAAAGTTTTGGTACCTTACTATTGAAATTGACTCCGGATATGTTATCGTTGTTTTGTATAACTAGTAAGAGAGGCTTGAAAGCAAGTAAAAAAAGCACTTGCAATACAATAGGTCTCGCATTTGCGAGATTTTGAGCTATTGACATTGTAAATGACAATACCTTTTATTTAGGCGTTTTGAAAACCAACAAGAAGTACAAAGTGCACATGAATACAAGGCATGTCATTTACAATGCCTTTAGGTGAAAGTTTAGAAAATGCGAGACCTATTACATTGCAAATGCTTGTACTGGAATTATGTGGAGTGGGATTGTGTGTTATGGAGTGTATTATGTGGAATGGTATTTTGTGTTGTTGAGTGGTATGTAGTGGAGTCCCTAGTCTTATATCTGAGCGATAAGTAAGAAATCGTGTTTTAACCTCCTCCTTACTTTTACTAGTAATTTGATGTGGGCTATCAAACAACTCTTTCAGTCTAATGGTCTAAAATGTTTGTTTCAGGCATGTAATCCATTGAATACGGCCCACACCATCTAGGGTGAGACAGTCCTGAATTAGTAATGGAAAAATTGATTAAGTAAAAACATTTTGTTAGGATAACACTGGCTTCAATGCTTGAAATAATTAATTAAAGTGAAAATGTATTCTTCTGCTTCCTTTAAGCTTGTTCAAGGCACAATAAATGCTTGCCCACTATCTCCCCTTTCAACATACCTCAAAACTATTTTCACACACTGTAGCGGGTTGTGTAGAAAAGGGCAGGATACGAGTTTTCGTTACCACAGGGTTTATTTTTGAAAACAAGAAGTCAGTACAGGTCTTTCGAAAGGGGGTCCTTCGGGGTGACCGGCTCCGTTCTCTTCGGCTTTTCCTTCTTGTGCTTTCTTCTTCTCTTTGGTTATGTCCGGGACTTCTCCGGGGCTTATTCTCATCTGGTTCCGTGATGACAACTGGTAGTCTCGAGCCGTGCAGGAGAAAGGCAAAAGAGGATATATATCAGTCCCTGCGTTTAACGGAAACAATAGTACCAGGAAAGGGAGTGAGGGATTTCCACATGTGCACAAGATATCACGGCGTGTGAGGGGTGGAGCTGTGCAGGAAAAAGGGTGAACTAGTAACAAACGGGGGTAGGAGGTCACGTCACGGACCCACCCTTTCTCCCAACCCAGCCCGCTATACGGCTCCATACCTCTGTGAGCCACACACCTCCTGTCGTGCGGCTGGGCGGCTCGTGTTGCCGATGGCCTCCTGGCTCACGCGCCGCCAACGGGTCTTCGCTTGTCCTTTTCTCTTCCATCGATGGTGTTTCGGGTCTGCTATGCTCTTCTGTCTCTCAGTACTCCGCTTCTTCCGCCAACTCCGCACTCGACTCCGCTCCGCTCTCTCCTTCCAAACCTCCGGTGAACAAGCACACCTGTTCGCCTACTACGTCAGTACTTGAGGGCGGTGTAGGCTCCGCCCATTCACCTAGAGCCTGCCGGTTAAAGGGACCGCCGTCGTCTTCCTCCTCGTCTTGTGGATACTGCTGTCCCTCGGTGCACCTCCAGCTGTCAGGCTGTGAAGATAAGAGCAGAGGGTCATGGCATGAATCCCCAGTAGGGGGTACTGAGTCACTGGATTGTAGGGAAGGTCGACCCCCCCGTTACACACACTTAACTAAAACAAATAATTTATCAGCACTTGCAAATGTGTGAACATTTCCATGAACTTCCATCTATGGAAAGCATCATTATTTTTGTCTCTTCTCGCTATGATATCTGATAATGAGGCAATCACGAGGTACACTTTAAAGAAGACTAAGGGGCAGATTAAGAGTACGGCGGTCTTGAGACCTCCATATTGTCGATGGTGGTCCGACTGCTGAGGGACCACCGCCTCCTCGGCTGTCCGAATGCCAGATAACAAGAAGGTAGGTTAGACCACCAGATCTTTGATCCCACCGCAGCGGGGTTATGGAAAGCGGCACTCTATGTTGGCGGTGCCGATTGTGGCACCGCCGTTCTGATCACGACCTGCCTGTCTGCCCATCTGTTTGCACTGTTGTGCATGCTCATTATGCCATGCAGGACATGGTGCATGGTACACAGTACACACATGTCAGTGCCACTGTACTGTGGCAACATGTGATTCAGGGTCTTTCTATGACTTAAAGCTTGTCGCTGCCATTGCACCACCGCCGCAACACCACCTGCCCAGCTCTGAGGTCGGAATGCGGTGGTGGGATGCCGCCGGCTTTGCGGTGTTATCCCCGACCGCCACAACGGCAGTCCGGATGTCAGACTGCCAATCTCCTAATCAGGCCCATAATCCCAATAACATTTGTCATTGGGATTCCGAATGTGGCGGTGCCTAGCTGATGCAATAAAATGTGTCATTTCATAACCGTTAACTACGTACACAAAAGCCTTGGGAGTGCTTAAACCTTTTTAAGGCTGTAGACACTTGAATCCCAAGGTTCTTATGCACTAAACTTAATCTGCCTGGTTAAACATGACACCTTGTAAAGAGTAGAAGAAAATAATTTGGATTACCAATCTGCTATCCTTGAAGCCCAGGTTTGACAATTAGATTTAGCTCCTAATCTAAAGGGATCTGACAGTGCTGCTAGATACATCAACCCTAAAACTAGTAGAGGTAAAATACTCCTAACCAATCCCCCTGACTCAGTCTGATACAGGCGAGATACTGGGTAGCTGGGAGCTAAATTTACCAATTAGTCTGGCATGCTTGCATGAAAAAAATACATTTTTCACCTGTAACTGGTTGATATCTTTCACACATTCACATGCTTAAATCAACTCTTGTCGTCTGGTTGGGAATTCTTTGTACTTTGAAAAGAGCAACAGTTTTAAAATAGCCCCAAGCCCCAAAACAGACTCCGTTTAGTAGCACATCTACCTCATTGGAAACACACTTCAGTCAATGAGGTAGATGTGTTAAGACCTCTAGTCCCCCTAGAGGCTTTCATAGCCCATATTTCAGGATTGCTTACACAATATTGCGGTAAACAATATAGTTGACAAAAAATATCATGTCAAAAATATTGTTTCCCACATTGTAATCCCATACTTATAACAGTAAGTACAAAAAAAGCAGAAACAAAATATCGTTGACAGTAATATCATTCAAAAATAGGAAATATCCCTATTTTAAAATAAATAGAGTTTAAAGTAGTAAATGTTAAATATTTTTATATAATGTACATTGAGGGCCTCATTAGGATATCGGATAAAAACGGTCGGAGGTTTTCCGACCAACATCCCTGGTTTGACATCCGGCCGCCTAATTACAATGTAGGCGGTCGGAAGTCAAACTGGCAGGTCATTCCGGCTGGTTTCCGACAGGCTCAACAAACCTGTTTGCGAGTTGGAAACCATCATAATCCCCTACCGAAGGCATTTCCGCCATCGGGATTATGATGTCAGTTTTCGACAGGCTTTTCATGCCAGGCTTTCCAACATGAAAAGCCTGTTGAAAAGGGACTTTGAGGGTCCCTAGCATGGCCCCCTTCTCTCTGCGTCCTCCGGTCGGGGGCCTGTAAATCCCTGCACTGTGTGGCAGGCATGCAGGGATTTACAAATCAGTGATGTCACTGATCATGTCATGACCGATGTAATATGTGAGGTCATAAGTAGTGCATTGCAGGGGCGCGATTTACAGTTACCTCAGCTAACTAGAACTGCTGAATTTCTCTTGTTTTGTACGAGTGAAATGTCAGTCTAACCAGCTTTGAAAGCAGCAGTGTGTGGCAAGTTGGAGATGGCGAGCTGGAGTGGAAAAATTGAATAAACTGACTTTGCACATAATTGGAGTCTGTACCCTTTTTTTGATCTAAATGTGGATTGTTTGGGGACACGTTCGTTGGATGATCAAGGCAGGGATCTGCCGAATACCGCCCGGTATTTGGTGTCCTACATCGGGCCCTCAGTTCTTAATCAAGGTGTACATTAAGTTCCTCGTCGTTGTTTATGCCTCTCGGGCTTTTTGTTCTGAGTCTTATGACACACTAAGCGCAATTGTCTTTCTGTTGTTTCGATTAAGTTTAGAATGTTTGTGTAAAACTACATATCCCAGAATGCCACTTAAAGGCTGATATGGGAGAGTATAAATATAGAAAGTAATGAAGGACTTACCGACCGTGACAAAAGCCTAGAGTGGCTGAAACACGTTGGTGGTGTGAAAACGCTTAATAAATAGGCTTAAAAACCATCCAGGAGTGCCGCATTCTTTGTGTGGAAAAAAAATAAAAATAAAAAATATATATATATGGCGGAACGACTGCAGGTACATTAACAGAACTGTGGCTGACCGGGGGAGGAGCGGGCATTTGAGAAAGGAAATGTCAGAAAAGGGTCATGCCCACGCTCTCTGAAATAAATCTCCTACCTGAAGAACCCCATGGTGTCCCTCCGGTTCTTTCTAGCAGATGGATCTCTCTAATATATATTACCTACTGGCGGTCGCCAGTAGGTATATATAGTTAGGATTTTTTCTCTATGGGTTTTTTGAAAATTCTATGTCTAATAACTTTGGCGTTTGTGGACGGAATTGGCTGAAATTTTCAGGAAAATGGCACATTTTGTTTCTGAGCAGCCCTTGAAAATTTGGGGGGGGTTCGTCAAGGGGGGGCCGAGAAAAAAGGGGGGTCCCAAAACGTGTTTTTAACATTGAGTTTTCCATAGGGCGGTTGGCCTCACTTTTAGCCCGAACGGCTGAATGGATTTGCACGAAACTTGGCAAAATTGTAGGGACTGGTAGCCCGATGTGCCTTTTGTAGGTCTCAATATATGTGCTCCAGTGGATTTTGAGAAATTAACGTTTAAAAAAAGATATATATCTGTAACAGCGGACCGGGCAGCGCTCTGGTTCGCGGACTTTTCGCGCAACGGAGCTTTGTGAAGCGAAGCTGATTGGTTCTCCGGCGTCTGTCAACATTCCAAACAGTCCGTAGCGGCCGCCATCTTGTCTCTCGGTAGGATCGAGAGACAAGAGGAGGTCAAAACAAAGGGGGAAATAACTATAAGGGGGCATAGTAGATCCTCGCTGACCCCCTAGGTTTGATGTGGAGGTTTTAAAAGGGCCCCGCGGGGCAAAAAAAAAACAAAATAATAATAATCGAACGGCTGAATGGATTTGCACGAAACTTGGCAAAATATTAGGGACTGGTAGCCCGATGTGCCTTTGCTAGGTCTCAATATATGTGCTCCAGTGGATTTTGAGAAATTAACGTTCAAAAAAAGATATATATCTGTAACAGCGCTCCGCTTCGCGTACTTTTCGCGTTACGGAGCTTTGCGAAGCTGATTGGTTCTCCGGCGTCTGTCAACATTCCAAACAGTCCGTAGCGGCCGCCATCTTGTCCCTCGGTAGGATTGAGAGACAAGAGGAGGCCAATGCGAAGGGGGAAATGACCATAAGGGGGCATAGTAGATCCTTCCTGACCTCTTAGGTTTGATGTACCATTTTGCCAAGTTTGGTGTAATTCCGTTCAGCCATTCAGGCTGTAGACGTATGTAAATGTCCTATGGAAAATTGCATGGGGAAAACACATTTGAAAGTGTTGAAATTTAGAACCAATTAAAATGTTACTTTGGTTTTGTATTTGTGTGTGATGAAAGTTAATTGGTTATGTATATATGTCAAATGAGAGGAAACCACAGCCATTTTGTGATACTACTGTCTGAGGTACATTTGTGAGGAATTTTTGGTGGTGAATTTCTGGTGTTTGATTTACACAGTACTAACACTTCTGCTACTTTTAAAAAGGTGAGTTGTTAATTTGTAAGGGGAACTATGTTGTACACTTGAAGATAATTTGAAAAATGTTTTCTGTTATTTATTTGCAGTCCTTCTGTTATAATAAATACTTGATAAAGTTAGTTTTATATTATGTATTACTAAAAACGATAAATGAAAGTGATTATTTTTTTCTGCAATTTACAGCAAGCAATTTCAAAATAAAATGGCTCACAATGAAGAGACCGTGGCAATTTCTTTTGAATTGTCCAACACATTGATTGAAATTGAGAGCACCAATAATGAAATATTGTCACAAGGAGGACATGACTTGTATGATTCCATTAGATTGATTGAAATGGACAGCACCAAGAATGAAATATTGTCACAAGGAGATGACTTGAATGATTCCACTACATTGATTGAAATTGAGAGCACCAATAATGAAATATTGTCACAAGGAGGAGATGGCTTGTATGATTCCATTAGATTGATTGAAATGGACAGCACCAATAATGAAATATTGTCACAAGGAGGAGATGACTTGAATGATGGCGAATTTATCGAGTGTTTGGAGACCATAGAGTTACAAGAATCATCATTGGAGACTTTTAATGAGGACATTGCTGATGAGGACATGTTACTAGTTCTTTCAAATTTAGAAAATTCTGAAGAATAAATTTATATTTAGAATTCAAAAATTGTTTGAGACATTATTCATTTTTATTTTTAATTTATGAGGTTGTAGCGAAGTGATTGTAGTATAAAATGAGACTTATAGTATAGAGTGCAACATTTTTATGTTACATGGTAAGTTTACTCATATTTACTTCCCTTCTGCCACTATATTATCTCCAATGTGTATTTGACATGTCTTCTTCATCTCCGGCCTCCTTTCTCTCACTGTGTGTCTCCGATGCATCTTATCGCTGCTATTTTGTGTAATTACAGAAGAGAGTAAAATAAAATAGTTCGGAACGTGAAAAGGGGGCAAAGTAGAGTACTCCTCACCCCCTAGGCCTTTTTAGGCGGTCCCAAAAGGATCAGTTTCTGCTTTCCTGAGAGATTATGGTATGAGTTCCATATACCACAATAACTTGCATTACAACATGCAAGATATCTATCTCCTATTACCAACTTTTGGAGATATTCGCGCTAAGCGCGAATATCTCCAAAAAGTAACACCTGCCCTGAGCAGTTCTTAGCCATGTTATCCAATGGGAGGTGGATAACATGGCTAAGAGCATTAGCTCGGTAATGCATGAATATCGCTGAGTTTTTAGCGATATTCATGCATTGCGGCCGTTTATTATCGCATTTGCGATAAACCTTGATAATAGTAAGGTTTATCTTCGATAATTTCTGACGATGCTTAGTGGTAAAAAATTGGTTGGTAAGCATCGTTAGCGATAAATATCGCTTAACTTTGGTAATATGCCCCAACGTCTGTTAACGTTCGATTCGAAGGAAATGAGGAAGTGTTGAAAAACATTGTCTGCGCCATCTTGCCTTTTTTGAAATGCCACACTTTTGTCGTGCACGGCAGCCATTTTAGATGTCTTGACCAGACCCACTCTCTGCACGCTGTCGATTCGTAGCATGGCTCCTCACCCACGCAAGCATCTTCCCTAGGCACTGGTCACCACCGCTCTCTGTCTTATGCATGGGCAATAAACCTCCCCCCATCTGCGCTGCTCTTCCCTGAGAATCACACTCTGTGCCCGCCCGACACCTCCCTTTCGCCCTATTCACTACCGCACCCTCTGACACTCCTCTTTCTCTGTGTCCGATTGTCCAGGCTATCAGCTAGCCCTGCAGATGTAGTTTATGGCCCCAGCTGTAAAGAATCACCCCTCTTCAAAGGAGTTATAGTAGATCAAGGCCCACACCCGATGAGATCCGTCACACCACACGTGTTCCTACTATCTGAAAACCAGCCTGTATTGTGATTGGGGAGGGGACCGAGCCTGAAGCGGAAGATTCCAGGAATGACTCTTTGTACATCAAAGTTTTTACAATTATGTGTCACATTAAAAATATATAGCACTCCAACAAAGTAGTAGGAATATAAAACTTTAATAACATATAAATATATACAACAAAACAAAAACAGTAAAAACATTTAAACAACGAAGAGACCGTGGCAATTTCTTTTTAATTATCCAATAGATTTATTGAAATTGACAGCACCAATAATGAAATATTCTTGTCAGTAGCGGTCTGTTGTGCGAATAGTTCCAAGGCAGCAGAACGCGCTGAAATCTAGATGGCACGAAAGTGATGTCTAGTAAGTTGCCGCCCAGCAAAAAACGGCGTGGGGCGCCGCGGGGGTGAGTGAGTCCAGTAGGCACCACAGCTATTCTTACCGGCATTGCAGAATTACTGCTGGGGACAATGCCTGTGCTGTAGCAGGGTCACAGCAGAAACAAAAAGGATTCTGATGAAGATGTTGTTGGTTTTCAATTTGAAAACAGTTCTGGTGTCAACTGCTATGCTAATGTAGTGGTTAATGTTTTGTTTTCTCTAGAAAATGTAAAAGAGGGGGAGGCAGTCCAAAGTTCCGTTAAAAGGGCAAAGGAAAGGATCGGTGGTTTGAACTATCAGTCAAAAAGGGGAGGGGGTGCAATAATTTTTCCTACCGGGTCACACTGTGCTTTCACCGGAAGTGAGGTCTGCAGGATGCTAGTAATTCAAAGTGAGGCTGGCGCCAGCATGGGAGCGCCGACGTCCCGCGGATACAGTTTCGTCACTCCACGGGCGATCATGGCAGTCATTCCCCATCGGGGGTCGGAGACTCCCGCGGCTCCTCTAGAATCTTCAAGGTCGTGGAGGACTACGGTGGTGGAGTCAACCAGTGACCGGGCCATTTCTTTATGCTGGGCCCGCTCTTGCCAGGTCGACCGCCATTTTGAGAGTTCGGCAGCTACCGGCGATTGCGGGGTCACATGAGCGGACGGGCTCCACCCTGCCGGGCGAGACGTTGCAGCATGGCCACAGTGGAAGAACCGTTTTCCGGGCGCCTGGAGCGCTGAGGGTGCAGCTGGGAAGTCTCCACCTGGGGAGGCGGGAGAGGCCTGTTCGCACCGTCTCTCCCTCCCAGTGCACCCCACGGCGTCTCGCTTGAGATTTGTTATGGCCGGACCAGGCGATGAGGACGAGGGGGGGGTCGGAGGCATGTGCAAGACATCCCCCCCCAGTGTTGTCGCAGCCATTATAAAAGAAAGAAGTGTCCCGTCCGTCTTCGGGCCGGGCTTCCGGTGGATGTCGGCCGGACGCCCCTGGCTCTGGCCCCATGAACGGGTTTCTTGGTTTATCGGCTGCAGCCGGATCCCGTCGGCCTCGGCCCCCCGACCGTTGGTGGTCGGACCGGAAGAGCATGTGGCGGGACTACCTGCAACTCTCAAGGGCCACCGCGGCCGGACTGGGAGAGAGAGGGGAGGGTCGAGGAGACATTCCCCCCCCCTGCAACTGTTCAGCGTTGTAAAGGCAATCCCCTGGCCGGGTCCCGCTGGCCTCGGCCTCTCCTTCGGCTACACCCTACGTTAGGATCTCCTGGCCGAGGCGTGGCAGCAGGACCTGCCTTATATGGGCTGCTCCCGGCTGGGCGTAGCCGGAACCCTGCCCCACCTTGGAAGTTTCCAGAGTGGGGGTGGATGTTCTACTGACTTGCATTTTCCCTAGTCTATCGATTTTTTTGGCGTGGCAGGCGGTGGGACAGCGAGGGGTGATTTGGTTTCTCTTACTGTTTTTCTGGTCTCTCACCACTGGCATATTTTAACGTTTTCTTGTTTCTAGGACATTAATAGGTTTTATCATTACGTTATGTTATCGTTTCTTTGTTCGTTGTTTAATAAAAGTTCATGTTCATCAGTGGCCTACTGATTTTCGTTTTCCTATTTTTTTCTTTCCAGGTTGTTTCATGGTAAAGTTTCTGTTAACAGGATACAGTGATCACTTCGTTATTATTGCATATGTCCTTTTCACTAGGGGTGCTCTCTGGTCGGGCCAGATGACGTATCTCTAGTAAATGGTCCGGGTGAAAAAGGTGCATCAATCAGTGGGGAGTAGATAGGCATGACAGATTACAACGGGGGAGAACGGTCCGCATTACGTACCCTTTCACTACTTGCAAAGATTTTCCTACGTTTATTTGCAAACAGGGAATACCTCCAAAAAGAACTAATTCCCAAACAGTCAATGTTCGGACAATCAATCAATCAATGAGGAATGAAATAGGTACGACGTGTTAAAGGCTTGCGTTACCTACCCTTCACTATCTGCAAAGGGAGATAGAATATTCCTATTCTTCCTCGTTTGCAGGTAGAGAAGATCCTTAAGAGAATTAACTTCGAACAATTCAATGCTCGATTGAAACAATCAACAAGGGGTACTGTGAACACAAATGAACGCCGCTTATATACATACGCATTGCTATTTTCAACAGGTTGTTCCTAATGTTTCTATTTTAGCGAGGTCAAAAGAGATCCCATTAGTGGCCTACTGATTTTGCTCGATTCCTTTTGTTTTTTTACACGATTTTTCGCTATCTGCAAAGACTAAACAGAGTATTGCGACTCTGTGCTTGTTTGTAAATAGAGAATGAACCAAAGAGAACAAACAATCAAATGGAGAGAGAAGCAGGCACGACGGATTACAAAGGGGGCAAAGGGCTGCGTTAACTACCCTTCACTATCTGCAAAGAGAGAGTACTCCTAATAGAAATGAGGGGTGGGGGGCAGCAATCAAAGCAGATCAGTGTGCATAAACACGAAAATGTTTTTACTTACCACGTACTTGACATTCGACAGCTTATGATATTTGCTATTAAAAAACCATTGAAATTCACTGAAAAAACCATAGGTTATAGACCATATATAGTTAGGAATTAGCATTTACAAAACCTTGAAAATTCACTGAAAAAACCATAGGTTATAGACCATATATAGTTAGGAATTAGCATTTACAAAACCTTGAAAATTCACTGAAAAAACCATAGGTTATAGACCATATATAGTTAGGAATTAGCATTTACAAAACCTTATTTTACTCACACAAAACCATTGAAATTCCATATATAGTTAGTTGCACTAACTATATATCGCGCACCCGCAATCCACTGCTGATGATGTCACATATTACATCATTCATGACATGGTCAGTGACATCACTGATGACATCACTGATGACATCTCAAATGACATCACTGATGACATCTCACTTGACATCAATGATCACATCACTGATGATATCATTCATGTGATAATACAATGCATCTCCTCACACTCTAATATAACCTCTATTACACCCAGTGTTAAATAGAGAGTATAATTTTTGAAACCATTGACACACCAATACTAGTTACTACATACGCACTCACTGATTCCTATGTCTACACACACATTCACTCATACAATCATTCATACATACAATCACTCATCTTTACAACACTATCATATGCACTCATACACCTATACAGACACTCACACTCTGCCACTCATCCATGGAGTTACTCACACACCTAGTCAGTCCTGAAAAGAATCAATCACACTTCCATTTTCTCATCTATACAGTTAAACACAGAACACCTTACATTTTTGAAACATATACTAACACATACTTACTCTCTTATAGAATCACTGATACAAGTACACATTGATCTGCACAGAGTCACACACCTCCCAGCCAGCCATACACACACTCAGTCTCCCATACAAATACTTGTGCAACCAATCAATAACCCATATAGCTACTTATATAGCTACTGATCAACACATGCAGCAGCTTGCACAACAACAGACATACTGATGCACACTTTCAGACAGTTTAGTCACTAACCCGTGCATTCAGTAAGACGCATTTAATCACTCACTCATACAGTCAATCACGCACCTACTAAAACCTTCATTCAGACACTTATACATCCACTCATTCTTCAATATGTAAAACATATTTAAACTTTACAGAAACACATAATCACTGGATGTTGTCATCAGTGATATCATCAGTGATGTCACTGACCATGTCATGAATGATGTAATATGTGACATCATCAGCAGTGGATTGCGGGTGCGCGATATATAGTTAGTGCAACTAACTATATATGGAATTTCAATGGTTTTGTGTGAGTAAAATAAGGTTTTGTAAATGCTAATTCCTAACTATATATGGTCTATAACCTATGGTTTTTTCATCTCTCTCTCTCTCTCTCTCTCTCTCTCTCTCTCCGGCTGCCAGTAGGTAGTTAAAGTTAGGACCTCTTTTCCATAGGAAATCCGCAACATTCTGTTTGGAAAAACTTTGGTGCCGGTTGACCAATCTTGGCGAAAGTTTCAAAACTGGTGGGGTGCTCCGGTCCGCTCCTATCCTTAAAGTCTTGGGGGGATTCGTGAAGTGGGGGCTGAGAAATAAGGGGGGTCCCAAAACGTGTTTTCCCCATGCAATTTTCCATAGGTACCGTTCATCGTGGCTACAGCCCGAACGGCTGAACGGAATTACACCAAATTTGGCAAGGTTGTAGTCCTTGGTTCAGACTCGTGCCTTTTGCTTATATGGTGTAAATCTGTTCAGTAGTTCCTTAGAAAATTACAATTAAAAGTACATATATATCTATGGCCTCGGTGGATCCGCGCATCTTGTGCGGATTATAAGCGCACCGTCCAGATCACGCGCAGAATGCTGATTGGCTGTGAAGTGGTTGTCAACATTCGAAACCAGGAAGTGTTGGCAGCCATTTTGTGCCTCGGTAGAAGCAAGGATCTAAAAATTGGTGGAACAAGTGTTTAACACGTATAAAGGGGGCAGGTAAGAAATATTTTGACCCTCTAGACCTGCTTAGTTGGTCCCACAAGGACCCCTATGGCACAAAAAATAAAAAAATTTCTTTTTAAAACAGAGAAATGTGCGCTGGTGCATGGATCCGCAGTAAAAAAAATAAAAACGAAGCAGGGGCTCCTGTGCTTGTTTAGAAATTGCTACCTGGGTGGGCAACATCTCGGGATCTAAAATATTCCATTTGATGGGGGTCCAGAGGGGCCCTGTAGCCCGGGGACCGCCATTGCTCAGTGCTACAAAATAAATGGGTGAGGGAGCTCATAGGTTCGTCTAAGCCCCGAGGATTACCACCCTCTTGGGCGTTTTATATTTTGAGAGGGGAGCCGTGTGGTCTCCATTCTGGAGCAGTCGAAATCCTTGGGGAACACCACTCCCCAGGAGCGGCTCCTGCTGTGCCTCGGGGTGTCTACCCCCGGGATCCTGCTGTTTGGTATGGCAGGGCGGGAGTCGAGGTTCCCGTTGTGTCATAGCAAACTTGAGGACATATTAACAAGTGCCATTCAGCTGCAATTGTTTTTAAAAAGTCAAAAATGTGGTGAAAATGATATTGCCCTAGTCGCTAAGATGCAATAATGCATGTTAACAGCTGGTTTGCTGAGGGATCGCCTTGTATCTCCAATGAGTTGCAATGTTGGTGTTCTCAGTGGCAAGGTAGGTGTTTCTATGAGAATATAAAAAGGAAGAGGGAGGTATGAAAATAGCGTTGTATTTACAAGGCGGCCCTGGATTTGAGGACCGATAGGAAAACTCCCGCTAATTGCGGTTTATGTCGGATCCTAACATCTGTTTTGAGGTAGACTTAAGCATGTTTAATATGCAAGGTGGATTGATAAGTTGAGTCCACAGTCTTATATTAATAAGCTTTTCACTTGTTAAAATTATCGTCGCTTTAGCGTTAGGAAAGTGTTGTTAACGCGGCCAATAATGGCTTAATAATAGGCTTTTGAGAATTTGTGAGAATTTCAATAGAAGCCCAGGTTTAAACCAGAACATGTTAACGCTGTCCTTGATAATATGCCTCTAAGTTTGCTATGGCAGGGCGAGACCCTCGGCTCTCACTCTTACATAGCAAACAGCAATTTTGAAAAAATCTTCCGGTAAGATAACAAAGGATTTTGAAGTCCATTATTGCCGTTTTAGTTGTAGTTTGCTGCTGTTAAAGCGGAGACAATTTTAACGCCGTCTTTGTAAATATGCCCCTAAGTTTTGTAATGTCGACAATCCTGTCTCCCATTTAAATAGGCACAAAGTATTTAGTGAAGTGCATTGTGAATTGTGAAGCAAAACTGTCTAATTGTGATCGATAAAGAATTCGAAGAGTTGTGTACTTCTTTTGCTCGTAATGTACATAGGGGCAGATTTACAAGTCCCTTGCGTCACTATTGCATCACTTTTAACATGGGAAAAGTGACGCAAAAGTGGCTCAAGGGGCTTGTAAATCTGCTACACAGTGTTCTGTCTTAGTTTGCTTTCCTGTTTGTCATGTAGAGGATCCTGGGTAAATATAACGGTTTCTGTACAGCCAGCACCTTTCAGCCCTAAACTGCTTACTGCCTGTTACCATAGTAACAGTTCATGGAACACTTAAGTGAGCACACAGGTTACAAGTTCACCACACAATGTTGCTAATCCAAACAGTTACTGTGCTGGAGTTTTTAACATTTTCCATAGGAACTGTTAATCGCAGCTACAGACTCTGGTAAAGAACAGGTAAAGAGTTAGCCTCAGTATTATACTTCTAGTTATAAACTGTAGTGTAGTTCCTATTATCCCAATAGGCTCTGCGCATTGGAATAATACCTTCAATAGTATAGGCCTAGACCAGACGTTAACTAGGTCTACTACTGTCGATATTAGACTTAAGTTTTGGGTTTGCCAGCTAGCTCAGAGTTCACTAGAAACATTCTCGAATGTTCAGGAAGGAATTAACTTCCCTGATTAGACAAGAAGGGATTTAGTTTCTGACAACCATAGAACATGACAACTTTGCTCTCCCCTAATCAAGAGTGTATCTCGAGAGTCGTGTGAACAAAAGGCAATTTATTTTACTCAGTCAGTACGTGCATTCTTAGTCTCATCAGATTGTAGAGAAAAGGAAGAGACGGGCGTGTTCAATAAAAGGTGTTATTTATTGATCAGTCTCTTTTCTCATACAAGAGAAATGGATCGATATTATTGCAATACTTATAGCTAAGTAAAGTGCATACATTAAAAGCAGAAGTATAAAATAATACTGTAAAAACATTGATATGGTTTCTAAGCCATAAGATGTTTTAAAATGAATAAAATATATTTATACACATATACATTTGACTAAACGTACTCAACTGGTGTTTCTAAATACGCCTACCCCGTGTACCTGACCTAAGCCTAATACGTGGGCGGGAATAGAAAGTTACAGTTTAAGTTAAGTTTGTTTTTGCCAAGTGACTGACTAAAGAATTCTCTGCGAGGGGTTATTCAGTTCTGTACCTGGAATCTAGGATGGATGAGGGATGGTATCTCTCGTCTCTGGTCTCGATATTCCAGGCTGCCTGCGAGGGCTACCCGGAAGCGCCGGAGCTGGATTTCTCGGCAGGAGAAATGGGCAGCTGCTCGTTCTCAGCGCGTCAGGAAGGCGGGGCTGCGCCAGCGGGGTCTGCTCTGCTCTGGGCTTCGGCAAGTCTGGCTGCTCCGTCCTCGTCACCACCGCGTGTGTTTGCATAAGGCAATATCAGTAATATTTATACCTTTAAGGTGCCGAGATTGACGTAAGGATGGACATAGATACGTCAATAAAGATGTCATACGACCAGGTCGTTAGCACATTCTTTTGCTGAAGTTCTCGGTGAAATCAAAACAATGGCCGCAGGGTTTTTCCAGGTTGACATAGGTTTGATTTGTTTTGAGAACTCCGTATGCCTTATCAGGGGCTGGAGGAATATCGCTTGTCTAATTAGATTGCAAGCGTTATGACCTAATCAGATAACACGTTCCTGTGCCGTAGTGTGGCTTTATCAGATAACGGTTCCTGCATCATGGGGGTTTTCTGCCTCATGTGCTGGCTGCTAGTTAACCTGTTAGTTTGTTAACCAGAATAGGGTCAGGAATAGGGGGATCGATTCAGAACCTATAGGAATACATCACACCCACTCCACGGTAACTACGGACATATTTACTAATCTATGCATAGTAAAACATACTATAGAGTATTGTGTATACCTTACCTCCCCAAAATACATAAATGCATTTTGAAATTATCAAATATACGGAAAAAAAAGCAGTTACATGTATTGTATGCACTCAAGCTGTGAATTAATGCTAAAGTAATCACGCATTTGTATACATTATTGCTATTTGGTATATGAGAATTACACATGAAATGGCTCTTAATACAGAAAAAAGGTTCGAGACCATTCCATCACAGAATAAAATATTTATGAACATACCAGCGGGCAGCTAATGTCTATAAGCTATCTAAAATTAGAAATTTTAGTTCTCTAAGAATAGTTCTTACTTTAAGCAGAAGATAAGTGTCCCGAAAAATATGCAAAAATATTTTGGGGCTTGCTGAAAAAATTGCTGTCCGTGAACTGGAGGGAAAATTGTTCATGTGACTTTATTATTAAAGTTGAAGGCCAAATTCAGGGAACGCCGTGTGCGAGCTTGCTCAAAAGTCTCTATTTCTGCTCTGGTGAGAACATCATATCATTTAGGCTTTCGAAAAAGCTGTCAACAGCTTCCTGGGATAGTTCCACTAACTCGGAAATAGGTGTAACCATGCATTCGTGCGCATGATTGTCTCCATTGACGTTCTGATTTGGATTGCTGACAGAAGGTCGTAACTGATCGATGCTGCTTTCATCTTGAACTTCACTACCCCTCAATCGTAGTGGTGAAGCTTCCACGAATGCCGTCATCAGGATTGGTAGCCTTTGAGGGCAGCACAAAGCGTGAACCTTGATTGGGCTCAACAATGTTTCTGCATCCATTGGCGCATCCGATTGTAGCGTCAGACAGGTGTCTAACACGCATTCTTCTCCGCATAGCAGGCACCTTAATACAGGTAAAACACATCGTTGCCACATTGGTCGAAATGATAGAAACCAAGTCATGTTCAGGTCTCTAAGCCGGGATAGTCCCAGGATTTTTGATATCCGGTCCCGGTATCCAATGGCTAGGATTGTTTCTTCCCTTGTCGCAGGTGTTCTGTCTGTGACATGGTTTGCCATAACGAAATATAAGGACTAGGAATAGGATTCCTGCAATCAGTCCCAAAATGAGGGGAAGTCCGCCAAAAATCGAATGGACGAAATCTGGAAAAATACCCAGTATGGCTTTGAATGGTGTTAATGCCATCGAAAATACTGTCTTAAATACCTTTGAGACTCCTCTGGTATCAGAAATATTTAAGATTTCATTCAGGATTTCTGCGAAATGTATGGGGGAATTAGTTGATAATAAGGAGTGTATCTCTGCAGTCGTCCTTGCGACTTGGAGATCATATGTTTCTTTTGATGACGTGAGCCTAGTAGGCGTCTGAAGAAGCACTGTTTTCATTCTGCTTAAAGTATCTATTCGAATAGAAGTAATTTTCAAGTTGGGCCATGCCCTTGCCTCCCTGTCTGGAAAGGAGCTGGGGAACAATGAGTGTCCACAGCACTTGACCTTCGCAGTCGTAGTTACGAGATAAGGAGTCCCGGGCATAAGACTACAACATCTGCGATCTACAAGTAGAATGTAACTCCCATTATAGAGTCTTTGAAAGAATGGTTCTATCTCTGTTGCAGGTGCGCCTTGCTGGTGACATGAAAGGTTATTTGAGTTCCCTTCACAGGCTCCATGCAAACTAATTCCGTTACACAGAAGTGTACCGCTTAGTGACATTGCACAATTATTGCCACTAAGAAACACTTTCTGTCCTTTATTACTGACACATGCATGTGAATAGGGCAGGTTCCATGTTGTTTTAATGTACCCTTTTCCCAATTTTTCGTACATGCCAGCCTGTATATATTTTTGGCAGTATTGAAACCTGAAGGTTGAAATTGGAATATTAATTATCCCATGTATTATCCATTCACTGACAGGTCGTTCTGACATTGTCACTGGTAATCTTTCGAGTTTCTCAATGCTCAGGATTGTATAATCAGCACCCTTTTGTGCCATACTGATTTGTCTATCAGTAAGGTTAAAGATATGGAATAGTGACGTTGTGTTGATTAAACGCCAAGGCACATAGCCTGAACGCAGATTTTGTAACGTCCAGCCAAGCTGTACAATAGAACGCAATTGAGACTGACCGTGTTGTAGCAACAGTAAGTCCTGCGATAATATGTTGATTGCTGAAGACACAATGCTGTCCAAAGAAAAAATTCTGGAGGACAGAGTCATTAACCCATTGTCCACTACAGAAAGTGATTTTTCCAAATTAATACGGTCAATTTCCCGTATACTCTCTGCTGTTTCAATTTGAGTAACCTTCCAGGCCTCATTGTATGCTGCATATACAGAGGCTGCTATGAAACGTTTTTGACGCTGTTTGCGTGGTCCCATAATGAAATCACGCAAGTCAGCACCATCAGTAAGTAAAGTTAGGTGTTGCTTAATTTCTGCCAGTGTGGAAGTTTGTAGCCATTGAAGGCATAATTTGCCCACACTGTAGGTGGTTATTATCCCTGGGTGATGTCTTTGGGGATATCTAGGGTCTGGCCTGGTCATTTTGAACCCCTGTGTTTTGTTCAGGAATCTGTCTTGACAGTTATTAGTATCTGTGGGCCAGATCAACCACTGTTTCCATTCAGGATGTGTTCTGTTTTGGTTTAATACATAGTTTACCTTTATCTCTTCATCTGTAGAGCTATTGCTGAATATTGTTGGCTTTGGAATAGACGGTTTATTTAAGTCTTTGATTTTGGCTAGGCCAAGACAGGTAGTTTGTTGGACAGTGTCATTTAAAAATATAATTTGTTCTGGGATCATGCAGGCTCTAAACAAAGATTCTATACCTTGTACTTGCCATTCTTTCGTACCCCAAACACTTTTCAATTCAACATTTTTGTCCCAATAATCAAAACCAAAAGTATTCATTTGTTCAAAGAATGAGTCTGAATATATCAATTTCGTGTTTGTTATCATGGTCTTTGTCCCTGTCTTATTTGACAATTTGAAATAAAATGTTTCAGCATTACTTGTGTTAAAACCTGAAAAGTATGAATATTTGTCATAAAAGGTTCTTGAGCTTCCTTTTGGAGGGGTTGCACAATGTTCCCATTGATTATAATTTAAAACATTTCTAGGTTGTGCAGATCTATGTATAAAATGGTTGCCATAGTGGTTATAACAGTACATACTATCATAATTTGTAGAACCCTGCAAATAATCATGTTTGGTAAATTTAGCAGACATTACTAAGTCAGACATCATATTATTAATGCTTTCGAAGTCCCAATCATCAGCAAATGAGCTTGGTTTTACAAAGTCACCCAATGCGATCTTAAATTGGTGTGGATATTTCAGGATTTCAACCGGACCATAAATTTCGTAGTCAGTGTTGTCCCATGCTACCCCACCCGGTATAGGATTGGCTGTGAAGTTGACTGAAGAAAGTTCTCTTTTCTCGACGTGTGAAGATGTGTGTGGTTTGAGGATCAAGTTGATTTTCTGACTTGCTGTGTCCATTTTAGCATATTTTCCCTCAATGAAGTGTCCCAAAGTAAGTACCATGATGAGCCAAAGTATGAGGATAAATGCACCAAAACCCACCCAAAATTCGATCCATGGGGAAATCAGATATGTTTCTTTCAGTTGTTTCAAAAGTTCTTTAGCTTTATCTTTAAAGGTTTTTGATGATGGCTGTGTCTTTGATTCACTGAAGCCTTCAGAGGAATCATCGAAGTTTATGAAGTAGCCGGATGCAGTTCTGTCAATTGTTCCAATTGCTTCAGGATTACTGTTTCTTGCATTTTCACTTGGTACTTCATTATAGATTGGTGTGTCTCTGCTAAATGTTTTTATTTGGGTTTTCAGAGGTCTAAGTTCCATTGCATTGTTGCATAGTCCTTGTTGTTCTTCTGTAGGCGTTTCGAATGTGATGAGCCTCTTTGTTAGGACCTCTGTACTGGTAGCAAACCTTGGTGTTCTGCTACTTATTGGGAGTCCACTTGGCCTACTATTTGTTATCGGCCACATGATTGTGGTTTTACCAGGTCGATGGATACAACTCGGTTCTCCTTTTTACCAGCAAGCGGCGGTAATACAACTGATCTTGTCCCGTTGACAGACAAGACAGGAACTGCTTTTCTGTAAGAAGGCCCAAATTCCTTCTTTACCGCGATCTTTTCTCTGACTAGATCCCCGACTTTTGGAATCCAGACAGGTCTTGCTGGGACAGGTGGTGGTTCTTCAGTGGTTGTTGGCTGTTGTTTCAACTTTATGTTGCTCAGGTCTTTTCTTGTTTCGTTTAAGTCCTGTAAAATAGCCAAACGGTCTTTGATATCAAAGCTTTTTTCCTTCACCACTGAAGTCTGACTATCAAGGTCAGAGATTAACATCCTAGTTCCAAATAATAATTCGTACGGACTGAATCCCTTCAGAGAATTTCTTGGCAAGTTATTTAGACTACGTTGGACACTTATTAGATGTTTGACCCACCCAGCTCCTGAACCTAATACCTTTGCCGTTATAGATTGCTTTATGTCACGGTTTTTTCTTTCAACAATTCCGTTCCCCTCAGGGTGAAATGGACAAGAGTACCGCAATGTAATGCCCATGCTGACCATGGCCTCCTTATAAGCTCTAGAGCTAAAAGCAGGACCGTGGTCCGAATGCAGCATGCCAATTGCGTATGTGCTGATAAAGACTCGCAAATCTTTTATAACAGTTCTGGCGTCAGCCGTTCGCTGGGGCCACATCCATATGAATCTCGTGCATGAATCCACTGCGACCAAGATATATTTATAGTTACCATCCCTTTGTAAGGGACCACAGTGGTCTAGGTAAACACAGGCTAATGGTTTATCCGAGATTAGAAGGGGCGTCTGAGCTGGACGTCTCACCGTTGATACTTTCATTCTTTGACATATTTCACATTCTAGAACATAGTTCCTTGTTTGTCTTCTCATTTGTGGCCACCAGTATCTCTGTTTTAATAACGATACTGTGGCTGAGACGCCAGCATGTATAGAAGCAAGCCCTTCGTGTGCCGCTATTATCAGTCCTAACCTGTGTTCCATGTTTGGAATTGCCCTATCCCCCACTCCAGGGATTCGAGCAAAAGGAACATTGTTTGCATCAGTTATGTATGAGTATTTTACTGGAAAGCCTTTCGGGAGTGTTTCTATCGAATCCTTTTCTGAAGCGCTGACAGCTTGTAATATTTCGCTGTCTATTTTTGTTTTTGACCGGGTGATGGCAGCTACGGAAGCCGTTTGCACAGCTGCCTTCGCGGCCTCATCAGCCAATGAATTCCCTGCAACGTGACCGCCATCACGTTGATGACTCAGTGTATGTATCACGTGAGTCTTTGGTAGTTCTTTTTGTAAAAGAACTACTTGTTCCCAGAGCATTTTATGCTTGATTGTGCCTCCTTTTGCATCCTTAAAACCATTTTGAAGCCAGATCTGCAAGTATTCATTATAAGACGGAACGCAATAATACGAATCACACACTATGAGTGTGGGGAATTCTCGATCGGTATTTTCAAGCGCCATCTTGAATGCCAGTAGTTCAGCTCGCTGAGCTGTACAATCTCCTAGAGATTGTGTTTTAGTGAGGGTTGGTTTAAATTTCCCTTCATGCCAGCGACCTTTAACAATCGCGCACGCAGCACTGTAGGCTTGTTTACCCCCCACTGCGGGTTGTGCTGATCCGTCTGTATATATTATACAGCCGTAATGTTCTAGAGGCAGAATTTCGGTCGGCGGAGGACATTCAAATTCATATTGGAGAAATTCTTGTGTTTTTAAGTTAGGATCAAATTCGTATGCCACGTCTGTTGCAGCAAGAGAATTAGCCCATTGTATCCATCTCGGATGGAGCGCTTTAGCATTCGGAATGCTTGCTTTTGTTACAGCCTCTAGGGCTGGTATCGGTGTCACGATTATTATTCGTTTACCTTGTGCCAGGGCTCGTTCTCTTGCTATAGCTGTCTGTGTTGCAGTTAGAATTTTTTCCGTTGGGCTACATTTCATTTCAGCCTTAGTATACAAGTGTGATTTGAATGCAATTGGTACCTTTTCTCCCTCATTAGAGGTCAGGTATGTGAATCCGCATCTTCCTGGGATGACTCGAATCACAAGATTGCGTGTGTTATCACGTGTTTCTAATTTTGTTTTAATTAGCATGTCTGTTTGTAAGGATCTCAAAATTTCTGTGTGTATTTGAGTCCAATTGGATCTTTTAAAATCTGGTTTTATCAGATCATAAAGGGGTTTGACCCTTTCTGCTTAATTTGCAATGTATGTTCTTCCGAAATTTAGGAAGCCTAGAATTGACTGTAGATTTTTTAGTGTTCTAGGTGCTTGGATTACGGCACATTTCTCTAGAAAATTGTCAGCCAGGCTTTTGCCTTCACTTGATAATTCATATCCTAAGAACAGGACTGTCAGATGGGCAATTCTGGATTTTTTAAAGTTGAATTTGTAACCCTCTGCTGCGAACCCAAGTATTATGGTGTTCACTCTTTTCAAGTGAGTATCCAAGTCATCATCTGTTAAGTATATGTCGTCGACATAAGATAATGCTTCGTCATCATATATTTGTAGTAATTCTGTTACTCTCGCTGAGAATACTCCCGGGCTGTTTTTGTACCCCTGGGCTAACCGACAGAATTGTTTTTGAGTGCCATTTATTGAGAACGCAGACAAATATCTGCTCTCTGGTGCTATGTTTTGACAAAAGAATCCATTAGAGATGTCTAAGGTTGTTTTGTATTTTTTACTCACTATGTTATTCATTAGTGCAGCACTATGCGAGTTTTGCACTGCAAAAGTTTTGCAACATGTGTTAAGGTGTCGGTAATCCAAAACTAGACGATATGAATTGTCTGGTTTGGAGACCGGAAACAAAGGGTTGTTCATTTGTGAGGTGCAAGTTTCAATCACCCCCTGGTATTCTAGCTGATCTAGTATTTCTTTTACCTGTTTTTTAGCTTCTTGCTTAATTGGGTACTGCCTTTGTGCAGTAGGTTGTGATTTTAACTGGATTTTGTGAGGAGGAGAGTCCTCATCCCATCCTACGTGATTTTTATATAAAGCAGGAGCTAGAGCTACTGCCCACTTTCTAGCAAGTGTATATTTTTTATGAATTGGGATGTGATTTGAGAAGGCAGGCATAATTATTTCTTCGCCATGAGGGCAATCCCTGACAAACTCTGGTGGCCAGTCTTTTTCAGCTAGAAGGATGTCATAGCCCTTGGAGAGATTATCCCAAAATAGTCCCCTTATTTTTCTAGTCTTATCCCCCTCTATACGTAATGTTATTTCATATATTTTGTGAGGTTTGCTAACTCTGGTGTCTGCAGTTTCCACTTGAAGATATTCATTCGTGTCCACTGTCTCCAGATGATTCATAAGGACTTTGCGAGCTATGCTCACTTCTGCTGCGCTGTCTAGCATTGTCTGAGCCCATTCTCCGTTTTTCAGTTGTGTCCTCAGTATTCTCGGCATTGTTAACTATTTTAATGCTGGCTACCTTCTTTTTTGGAGATTGTAATTTCTTTTTTAGCTGAGCAGGTTCCTTGTCTTTGGACTTGGCGTGCTCTTCTCTTTGTTCTGATCGTCCTCTTCTTTCCGATTTCTGCGAGGAAGTCTGAAAAGATTGAGAGGGACGTGTATCAATGTCTTGATATCTATCATGTTTTTTTATATTATCCCTATTTCTAAGGTTATATCTTTTCCCAGAGGGGTCACTCTGGGGTGACCTGTGTCTTTGGTTCGGAGATTTTTCTCTTCGCCTAGGAGACCTTCCTCGGGACTGGAATTTCTTTTCTTTAGGATTGGATTGTTTGTTTCCATTCCAGCTTTTTTTCTGTGATGTTGAATTATTATTAAAAAATATTTTTTCAGGACTTTCAATCAGTTGTGGTTTTACTGGTATTCCACCTAAACTATCTCTACCTAGTTCCTCATAGGATTTTTCTATGATTCTGGCAATTTCAGCTGGATGGTCTGCTATATCTGTCTCTTTTAACCTCTGGCGGATCGCCACGTTTGCTGCTTCTCCCTTTATGTTAGCTAATAATATAGCCGAGACCTGCTTGAAGTCTTTTAGTAATTTCATACCAAGAGTTAAAGCAGGTTCCGGACCATATTCATCTTGAATTTGTTTTAGCACATCTGGTATTACCGAAATGGATGGAACACCGTGCGTTTTTGTGTAGATGGAAGCAAAGACTGTACCCCAAGTGTCACAGTCCTCAATGTGTGGTGCGATTCCCATTGGAAGGCAGATAGTCAGAATCCTGTGTTTTTCTAGCGGGGTGGTGTCTGGAAACACCGCCTCTATTTGGGTGATTTTCTGTGCTAGCCAGAATGGTATTTGTTCCCGTTTAGCCGGTACTTTACCTAGGCAGGACTGTATGTTCTATGGTGTAATTTTATTTGTGTTCCCCTGGTGAGGGGTCAGCTGTGGAATTTTAATTGCTGGCTGAATTGTTGAAGTCCGCATCACATACTGGACTAATTGTCTATGTATTTTTATTAATTGTTTTAGCTGTGTTAAGAGCTGTGGTACAGACATCCCGTCGATGTCTGGATGTGGTGTGTATCCGGCTAGGACCGGCCACGTTGCTCCTGGTCTACCTAAAGGACCGAGCCTGGTGATGTGATTATTGTGTATTAGGGCGCCATTAAATAAGAGCAAATGCTCTTGAAATTTAAGTGGTACTTCCACCTCCTCGAAAGGAGTGTACATTTCAGGAGGTTCCTCTATTTTGTAATAGTGGAAGTACTTTGTTACAGGATTTGCTGCTGGAAAGTTTATCCATGAATAGTATACCTCTGTCTGCCGATATTCGTGTGCCTCAATTACGAATATGACTGTGCCACCTCTAGGTGTCAGTCCATTTTCTATAAGTTTTAAGGTTATAGATTTCCTTTTGATGACCGGGATGAGTATTATACCCGGGTCTGCTTCCTGCATAGTAGCATCAGCTTCTGCGAGTTCAGTTGCTAATCTAACTGCCTCTCTTTCATCATCACTGTCTACCATTTTACCGACAGGAAGGTTATTTCTTTTGTTTGCAGATCAGGTTTCTTATGGAAACAAAGATTAGATGCACAATATTTTGGAACAGTGTATCCTTCAACGTTGACTATACCAAGAACCATACATAGGAGTTCCCTCCTGCGAGGTCTGGCGGATATAACCTTTCACCCACTCCAGACGTCTTTGTAGTATTATGGGGAAAAGGGGTCTGAGTGAGAAAGCACGACTGAGTTACTCTAAATGTCTTACGTTAGTTTTATCGCCCTTCCAAACGCGTTGGGCGCCATGTAGTGTAGTTCCTATTATCCCAATAGGCTCTGCGCATTGGAATAATACCTTCAATAGTATAGGCCTAGACCAGACGTTAACTAGGTCTACTACTGTCGATATTAGACTTAAGTTTTGGGTTTGCCAGCTAGCTCAGAGTTCACTAGAAACTTTCTCGAATGTTCAGGAAGGAATTAACTTCCCTGATTAGACAAGAAGGGATTTAGTTTCTGACAACCATAGAACATGACAACTTTGCTCTCCCCTAATCAAGAGTGTATCTCGAGAGTCGTGTGAACAAAAGGCAATTTATTTTACTCAGTCAGTACGTGCATTCTTAGTCTCATCAGATTGTAGAGAAAAGGAAGAGACGGGCGTGTTCAATAAAAGGTGTTATTTATTGATCAGTCTCTTTTCTCATACAAGAGAAATGGATCGATATTATTGCAATACTTATAGCTAAGTAAAGTGCATACATTAAAAGCAGAAGTATAAAATAATACTGTAAAAACATTGATATGGTTTCTAAGCCATAAGATGTTTTAAAATGAATAAAATATATTTATACACATATACATTTGACTAAACGTACTCAACTGGTGTTTCTAAATACGCCTACCCCGTGTACCTGACCTAAGCCTAATACGTGGGCGGGAATAGAAAGTTACAGTTTAAGTTAAGTTTGTTTTTGCCAAGTGACTGACTAAAGAATTCTCTGCGAGGGGTTATTCAGTTCTGTACCTGGAATCTAGGATGGATGAGGGATGGTATCTCTCGTCTCTGGTCTCGATATTCCAGGCTGCCTGCGAGGGCTACCCGGAAGCGCCGGAGCTGGATTTCTCGGCAGGAGAAATGAGCAGCTGCTCGTTCTCAGCGCGTCAGGAAGGCGGGGCTGCGCCAGCGGGGTCTGCTCTGCTCTGGGCTTCGGCAAGTCTGGCTGCTCCGTCCTCGTCACCACCGCGTGTGTTTGCATAGGGCAATATCTGTAATATTTATACCTTTAAGGTGCCGAGATTGACGTAAGGATGGACATAGATACGTCAATAAAGATGTCATACGACCAGGTCGTTAGCACATTCTTTTGCTGAAGTTCTCGGTGAAATCAAAACAATGGCCGCAGGGTTTTTCCAGGTTGACATAGGTTTGATTTGTTTTGAGAACTCCGTATGCCTTATCAGGGGCTGGAGGAATATCGCTTGTCTAATTAGATTGCAAGCGTTATGACCTAATCAGATAACACGTTCCTGTGCCGTAGTGTGGCTTTATCAGATAACGGTTCCTGCATCATGGGGGTTTTCTGCCTCATGGGCTGGCTGCTAGTTAACTTGTTAGTTTTTTAACCAGAATAGGGTCAGGAATAGGGGGATCGATTCAGAACCTATAGGAATACATCACAAAACATCATTTCTATTTTTAATTGTTTAATGTTTTCTAAGCATATGATTATCACACTAAATATTAGGGAAATGTTGTCAGAAAAAGAAGACGTATATACTTTTTTTATTAACTTTTATTAAAACAACAATAAATAATTAGAAACGTAACTTTAAGATAACAATATAATAAATAACTAGAAACATAAATTTAACATAACAATATAATGAATAAAATGTGAAATAGACTACAATAGAAGGAGGGTAGGTAATCTGCAAAACAAAAAAGTGTTTAAAATTAGATCGATGTGACTGAATTAAGGTAACCGTTGGCAATTTTTGGTTATTTGCACGTCTGCAATGTGCCTGATACATTCCACCTCTCTTATAGGCCCGCGTTGAAGAGGTGTCTGTAGGGGAGTGCCTACTGAGTCATATTTACAGTATGGACCAACAGGTCTTTAAAATGATTCAGAGAAGAGACAGAATTAGGTGAGAGGTCATGTCAATATGCAGGACAATATTGTTTATTTCGAACGCATTTAATTGGAAGCATTGTGTATCTAGGTTGCTCTGCTTACCTTGTGTAAACACTGTGGCGAACAGGGTTCACAACTTGAGTTTTGCTTTGGTACTACACTGCAGACTGTATTAAATTCAGCCTTGATTTTTTTATCTGCAGAATGGACAGCAGCGTCCATAACTTTAAAAGAGAAAGAGAAACAACGTGAGAGAGAATGAGAGCGAGAAAGAGAGAAAAAACGACATTAAAAGTGTGAGAGAGAGAAAGTAATAGATGGAGCAGGATAGGTAGTGTTAATACTGGAGAAAATGTTCGTGGATCACCTTTTTGCCTCTGTTGTGTGCCCAAGAACGTGCCGGTTCATAGTGCACCCTCAAGTTTAGTGATCTGAAAGATAGTATAGAGTTAGTAATAGCAGAGTACATACAACTGCACAAGTATATTTCTGCTTTATGTCTTTGTATACTCAGGATACTGTATTACATCAACTTCCACTGCAAGGAGGTGTCTGTGCGCTCTTTTTCTCCCAAAGTACTATACCCTATGCACACCCACTGCATAGCGGTGAGTTCTCATTACTGCGTAACCAGACTGTTGCACCCCATTGACTCCCAGAGACCGGAGGTGAGTGCCTTTTCTTGCGCACTCAGGGGCAGATTTACAAGCTCCTTGCACCAGTTTTGCGTCACTTTTCCCATGTTAAAAGTGACGCAAAAGAGGCGCAAGGGCTTGTAAATCTGCAATTCAGACTGTTGCAACCTATCCATTCTCACTGCCCGGAGGTAATTGTACATTCCTACGCAGTCAAGCTGCTGCACACTACCCACTCTCTCCACCCACAGGTGACTTCTCGTTGCTTCGGAAACAAGCTTCTTTGCTCACTTTGTGCCATTGGCGTGATTCAAAGAGGGTGCAACATGTGTCGAAGCAGCCTTCTCAGACGTTGTTACGATGGCCACGCATCATTGCAGAATCCTCGAACGTTGAGCTTTGGAGGTGTTGGGGGAGGAGGACGCCAATTTGTGAAACACAACCTGTTAGATAAAAAGGAAGATAACATTGTGCGTCATTTCTTTATCAAAGGAGTGAGGAAGTGAAAGAGTGACTGAAAAGAATATTCGCAGCTCACCTTTCTGTCACCGTTGTGTCTTTCACCACGCGCCGGGTCATAATGCACCCTGAAGCTCTACATCTAAAAGATAGTAAAAGAAAGATGTTATGATTGGTAAATGTTACTTGACCCTTTTGTGCCCAGGAGACGCTGTTTGGAACTGTTCGCTGTTGTGTCGTCTCTCCCTACCTGCCACTGCTCGCCGCTCCCGCTCCGCGGGAGCCGCTTCGAGGGAGGTCCCACCATCATCGCTTGCTGCCTGGCTACCGCGTCTTGTGGCACCAACACCTGTGGGGCTGAGAGAGGCTGCAGGGGAGTAGCGCGGCAGGGACTCACTATCCCAGGAGTCCCTGCTTGACCACGCAACATCCGGTCAGCGCCCCCTGCGTGCCCCGCCACCATCAACAAGCCGGTAAAAAGGGGAATTGGAGTACGGCCAGGCGTGACCCTTTTGTGCCCAGGAGACGCTGTTTGGAACTGTTCGATGTTGTGTCGTCTCTCCCTACCTGCCACTGCTCGCTGCTCCCGCTCCGCGGGAGCCGCTTCGAGGGAGGTCCCACCATCATCGCTTGCTGCCTGGCTACCGCGTCTTGTGGCACCAACACCTGGGGCTGAGAGAGGCTGCAGGGGAGTAGCGCGGAAGGGACTCACTATCCCAGGAGTCCCTGCTTGACCACGCAACATCCGGTCAGCGCCCCCCTGCGTGCCCCGCCCCCATCAACAAGCCGGTAAAAAGGGGAATTGGAGTACGGCCAGGCGTGACCCTTTTGTGCCCAGGAGACGCTGTTTGGAACTGTTCGCTGTTGTGTCGTCTCTCCCTACCTGCCACTGCTCGCCGCTCCCGCTCCGCGGGAGCCGCTTCGAGGGAGGTCCCACCATCATCGCTTGCTGCCTGGCTACCGCGTCTTGTGGCACCAACACATGTGGGGCTGAGAGAGGCTGCAGGGGAGTAGCGCGGCAGGGACTCACTATCCCAGGAGTCCCTGCTTGACCACGCAACATCCGGTCAGCGCCCCCCTGCTTGCCCCGCCCCCATCGCCCTATACGTATATTATCAGACACAGCTCGCCTAGCGGGACGCGAGCGGGACGCCCGGGACGAAGCCCGGGCAAAGGGCGGGCCGTCTGTGGCCGTCCGGGGCCAGCAGGGGCCGGGACGGGCCACTCCCCTAATACATACTGTATGACATATTAAGTTATCATTGTACTGGGTTTAGTAGCACCGATACTTATTTACTTATCCACTATTTCACAAGCCCTATATGTCTGCCTATTCCCCAATGGCTACTCGCTCAGGCAGAAGTACAAAGCGAGGAGAACACTCCATGATAGGTACCATGGACAATTTTATAACTCGTGCTGTTTCTGTCGTTGAAAAGGAAATCATCATGGCAGAACGTAGATTATCACGGGAATACCTCGCTAACAAGCGTTCTTCTTTAGGATCACTAGCAAAGGCCAAATCCCCTACGAACACTAAAATGGCAGAATCTTTGGTCTCAGCAACTCCCAGCCAAGTGCAGCCTTGCGTGATCGACTCGGAAACGGTCAATGGCTTATCTGAAATATCTCCTGGCCAGACAACAACATGTGGAGCCCCAGATGAGGTTAACACAAGAACTCGACCAGCAACCTCAGTAACTGATCAATCATCTTTGCCAGTTATATTGATACATGAGGCTCCAGTGGGACAAGCTCCATTATCCCCCCTGTCCAAGGCACATTGTGCCACAGGAAAAAGGAAGAGACCAGTTACTCCTCGAAAGGCCTATAGACTGAAGGCCCTTAAGAGAATACGAAGGAATTATATGTACAGGGGTTATATTTGTAAATCTGCAGAGCCGGAGTCTATGCTCACAGAGATAGAAGCAAGCGAGAAAGAAGAGGGCGATCTTGTAAACGGTCCAGCCAGCCAAAAACATGGAAACGGTCTGGTAAATTGTCCAAAAGTCCTTCCTGTAGCTCTTCCTTTGATTGAACAAATTCAGTTGCTTATGACAACATTGCTACTACCTGTAACTGAAAGATTAAAAGGGCTTTCGGAACGCTTGGACAAATTTGAGCAAAGCTCATTGGACAATTTCTTTGCCTTAAAAACACTGGTAAAACTTCACTCTAAGATTGGAGCTGATACCATAAGGGGTGAACCCTGCCCAGTGGTTTCTAAACCACCACAACAAATACAACCACCTAACAAAGACAAGGCGACAGATCAGAATAGGGCCAATGTTGTACCCCAAGAAGTACCACCGAAGGTGCAACCAATTAATGGGGGCACTCAATTGGCTGTTCCACCAAAACCGGCACCTCGTAAAGGAAAATCGGCACCTACCTTGGAGCCATCAAAGCCAAATGATGGGATAGTCACCCCTGTTTGTACAACCAGCAATGGCCCTAATAATAATGTTTCACTTACTAACCATAATATAGGTAACTTAGCCCCTAAAAAAGTCCCAAACGCTGATCTTCCTCCGGGGTGCCAACCGTATGTGGTAGTGCTTACTGGCGTCCCCCCACTAAAACCCAACAAGAGGGAGTCTTACGATGAACTGAAAAATAAGACACTTTATTGGCTGAGGGAAAATAGACCTCTCCCACATACCACCAACTGCCAGGTTATACAAGTACGAAGAGTTAGCTGGTTGGGAACTAGACCAAAAGACATAATAGGGGACTGCATATTGGTTAACTTTAAAGACCCCGCAGTAGCACATCTTGTGTACAGTCAGAACCAACGTAGAGGCCAATTGGGAATTGGTACTTGTGATCTTAGTTATTTCTATCCAAATCAATGTACACATGTTAACAGAGATTTGCCTCGGTTGGGGTCGATGAACAATAGATATTCATTTCTTGATCCCGTAACTCCTGTAAATAGAATGTATCCACTGAACTTGGACACGGATACAAATTGGTCATGGTGGGGGCAATGACAAGAAGAAGAGTGTACAAACCGTGGAATCCCCTCCCCCAAGCTCAGAGACCACTCAAAGGATCCGTGTGTAGGTCTAAGTCTAGGCACCAGTGAAATGTCCCCTGTGATAGATCTATTAAAAACTTCACGGACTGAAAAGTTGCCTGAAAGTGTTCCCAGAGTCCATCAAGTGAAGGATTTCGACGTTACTTGTACTACACAGGATCAAAACACGACATTATTGGTATATGACGAGCTCCAAGAAATGGTTCCTGGTGGCGAGTTGTTGGATGGTCCGAATGAGGAGGAAATAACAAATGTATATAATATGCCCCCCGGTGACCTAGAGCAACGCCCTATAAAACAAGATATAAAAATCCTGTCTTGGAACATTACAGGACTGGCTAGGAACCTTTGTGATAGGAACTGGAGCTCTTTCCTGGAGGAGCATGATATCATACTCCTGCAGGGAACATGGGCAATCAATGCGGTTCACAGACTTGGATACAAAACATTTTATTGTGGGGCAACTGCATCTGTAAGAGGCAGACCCTCAGGGGGTTTACTGATTTGGATAAGAATATCTCTGAATGTTGTTGTCTCACCCTTGTTCATTGATTCTAATGATTTGCTAGGAGTAAAAATAACTACATCTAATACGGGGGATATTTACTTGATAAATATCTGCAATAGACCTTACCCCCAAAATAAGGAATCAATGCTTATAGGACAATTGAGCTCGTATTTGTGCAAACTAGAGGGAAACCCCAAAATTATTATAGGTGGGGATTTCAATTGCCAATTCGAGCCTGTGCAGGGGCTTGTTAATTTAATGGATAATGAAGATAGGGCTAATAACATCCCTTCCCTAGATAATCCCAAACTAGCCAAATGCACGGTGGCAGCTATGCAGATCTTTGAATTGACTATATCAAATGATCTAAGGGCATGTAATGGTCGACTAGACCCTGACAAACCTGCAAACTATACGTACAGTAAGGGGACCTGTAAATCTTTAATTGATTTTATTTTGATTACATCAAACTTGTGGCATCTGTTGTTAGCCTTTAATATCGTGGAAAGACCAGAAAGCGACCACCTGCCCTTGCAATTGGGGTTACTTTCTGACCCATTCTTAATACTTGATGGCGTAACCAAATGTACCAGAGAGGTGGGAGAGGTTGAGGTATCTAATAACAGAAGAGCGGTAAAGTGGCCACATATATTAGCAAAAAAAGATACACTTATGGGTATTTACAACATATTTGCGGATATTATTCCTTTATACGACAATTTGAGCTTAGGTTCTTACGAAGTCCTTAATATGCACCAACATTTAGTTGAGGCACTAACTCCCCTCCTGAGCAAAACATGTTGTAACAAGAAAGCTAGCATAAGACGGCAGTTAGAACTAGAGACACCGTGGTATAACAAGCAGTGTAGTCTAGCAAAAAGCAACCTAATTTATGCCGTGAAATCCAAAGATCAGGAAAGGATAAGAGAGTGTAGATACAATTATAAAAGACTACTCTCTAGCGCTAAAAAGGACTGGGATGACTCGATCTGGGAAGATCTTTTAAATGCTGCTAGGAAACATGACCAAACTACCTTTTGGAGCTTGATAACAAAAAACAATAAAACGGGAAGCTCCAATAGAGATTTCTTCCTGGATGAAAAAACTTGGTATGATCATTTTGTTAAACTATATGACTTGGCAGGGGGATTTCCAGATCTAAATAACCAAGAACTTCCCTCACTATGCCGCAGCCCTACCAAATTTAGTATTGAAGAGACCTTGAACGCTATAAAGGCAATCAAGGCGGGCAAAGCCCCAGGCCCAGATAAATTACCAGGGGACCTATTCACGCATAACACTGAAGTATGGTGCCCCTATATAAACTTTTTGTGCAATTCTATTTTCTTGGGAACCCCGATCCCTGAGACATGGAAGGGTGCGGAAATAGTCACCATATATAAAAAAGGGGACCGCTACAATCCAGGTAATTACAGACCGATAAGTTTAATCGACATTTTACAAAAAAATTTTGCCAGGCATATTTTAAACAGACTTTTAGATTGGATAGAGGAAGCCAAAATCCTCTCAAAATATCAAGCAGGCTTTAGAATCAAGACAAGCACCATAGACCAAGTGTACAGGTTCATGTGTATTTGCTGGAAATATGTTCAAATTAAGAAATGTAGCCTATATGTTGCTTTTATGGATTTACGCTCAGCGTTTGACCTTGTCCCCCGTTCCCTATTATGGGAAACCCTAAGGAAAATAGGTGTCCCGGTTGAATTGCTGTCTAATCTCATAAAACTTCACACTGATAATTTTGCAAAAGTAAGGTGGGGAAGAAATGGTGAACTCACTCAAGCAATACCGGTCAAAAGGGGGGTGCGACAAGGGTGTGTGCTGGCCCCGACCCTTTTCTCTTTATTTGTAAATGATATCCCCCCGTATCTGGCACAATGTAACCACGATTCCCCGAAATTATGCAATGAGGCAATTACAGCATTGTTATTTGCAGATGACACCATTTTAATATCACAAACACCTAAGGGATTACAAAACTTAATAAATCAATTCAATAGTTATTGTGTGTTAAAGGGGTTAGAAATCAACTCCCTCAAAACTAAGTATATGGCCATTAACCCACCAAAAACTTTTAAGAAGAATTTGGCATTAAATAATACTAAGCTAGAGTATGTGGAATTTTTTGATTATCTTGGTATCAGGCTTGACCATAAATTATCTTGGAAAAAAACAACTAGAAAAAAGTAGGCTGACGCTTAAACACAACTCTCTACCAATTTTAAAAATTCATGGAGGGAGTACTTCAAAAGCAATAACACCTGCGATTGAAGTGTTCAAAGCAAAAGCACAATCTGCAGCCCTGTATGGGGCAGAGATTTGGGGGCCATATTCAAATAAGCTATTTGATATTGATGAGAACGCGTTCTTCAGGCGCCTACTAAGACTACCACAAAGAACGCCTTTAGTGCCTGTTTACCTAGTTATCAACTTAAAACGTACAGATCTCTTATGTTGGTTGAGGCCACTACTCTACTGGGTGAGATTGTGGTCTACCCCTGAACTCGCTGACTATAGAGCTGGACTATTGGAAATCAGGGAACTGGATACGTTTAACTCAATCAAGTGGTTAAGACATATATCCACTTGGCTTACAAAAATAGGTCTTTCACATTTCTGGAAAAATCCTATTGCACTCCAAACTAATTCTAAAGAACAGGTAAAAACTGCTTATTGGTACTATATGACCAGCAGAGTTTATGAATTTGCCACTGGTTCGCTGACACAAAAGTTTCTGCAATTCAAGGATACTCCCATATTTGAACAATTTATGGATGAAGTTGAACCACCATTGGCTAAAACCGCATATCTTCAATATAGATATGGAGTCTTAAAGATAAATGCAAATACCGGTCGGTGGGGTAACTCTAAGGGGACTGACTCATATTGCAAGCTGTGTGAATTGATGCAAAGGGAGGATGAGGCCCACATTCTTTTCTTTTGTCCTCTCTACAATATACAACGTAGGAAATGGATTAAGCCTCTCTGTAAAAACCTGGGCATAAGATAATTTAGTGAGGCTGAAAGACTACTCAGATCCTCAACTTCTCAGCTAATAACCTTTGGAGTCAGTAGGTATCTCTATAGTGTCTGCTTGATTAGGAAGAAACATGGACTAAAAATATAGTATTTTAACCTTTTACACTGGCATTTTTTATCTATTTATATCATGTTTATAATTCTTTTTAATACTCGGCCTTGTAATCAATCTTATCTGGAAGATTATTATAAATTGTATGCTAAACCACAAATTTAAATCAACGTACCCTCGTCCAAATTATAAATGGATTGTGATGTTGTCTGGGACTTGATCTATGTACCAACTGTATTCCTTTTCTTTCTTCTTATTTTTTGAAACTAATATTTGTTTTTAAGAAATTATGTATATGGAAGTATTTTTAAATTGTTGGCTTTATGACAAAAATGTCGAAATAAAAGCTTTCAAACAAAATGTTACTATCTTAATGTGGAGTAGAATTACATCGCCCTTTCACACACCTTCCTTCCCGCATTTAAAAAACAACTATTTGTACAGTTTCAACTTGTTTAATAGGCTTCGATTTTTGAAAAACTTAGTATAGTAGTAATGTTTTTTATCCGGCTGTGAAAGCAAGTGGTGCGCAGAAATACACGTGGTTTCGATCATCACGAGCGACGGACATTTGACCGATTATAAAAACTTTCCTGCTATTGGAAAAAAAATACAAATGCAATAAGATACGGTATATAGGACTGCATACGCCTAAATCGCTGCGTTGCCTTTTTGTATCCAGTCTGCTGCACCCCATCTACTCCCTCCGCTGCACATCCAGGCCTCACTGCTCACCTTTTCGTGGACATGGCACCTTCTACATCATGCAGTCCTGCTCTGCCACCAAGAAGTCTCACATATGGTGCTGAGTCTTGATATCGCTATGGCTAAGGAAATACTCGTGCTCCCATCATCATCGCAGGTTGCTCACCCGCGGAGTCCTTGCGGTACCACTAACTCAGTGACCAAAGAGGCCATGCACGTAGTGGTGGGCCCCCCTGCTCGGTGGTTTAGGCCTACATGAGGCGTCCAAACCACTAGGAGGGGCCATCATAGCGCGTGCGATGGAAGCAACTCTAAAATGGCGTAGAGCACGTGCGCCCCATTTTTTTTATTGGTAGGGTCACGTGTGTAGTGACGTATGTGCTGGATGGGTGTGGTGTGGGTGTATACCAGCCATGAGGGAGTGTGTGTGTGCCGTTCTGACAACTAGCGATACAAAAGGGGGTGGTAATGGACGGAGCATCTGAACCAATCAAACACTCAAACCCAGTCAAAAGATCTGGGTTTAATCCATCACCGTTCTTTAGCCCACTCTGCCACCCCAGTTCAGACATGGCTATATGCAAATCAGTCTGACCCTGTGCCTCATGGGAACAGTCCAGCCCGAACTGCCAAGCCATGCCTTCCCTGGACCGGAAACAAGCTTTCGAGGACCGGTTTCTGGCATTACAGCCGTCTTCAGCCCGGCTTGCTTGAATCCAGTGGCAAAGTGAGCAAGGGACTCACGTCTGAGCATACCCTGCCACACTTATGGCGGCCAAAAGCGGTACAAAAGGGGGTGGTAATGGACGGAGCATCTGAACCAATCCAACACTCACACCTAGTCAAAAGATCTGGGTTTAATCCATCACCGGTCTTTAGCCCACTCTGCCACCCCAGTTCAGACATGGCTATATGCAAATAGTCTGACCCTGTGCCTCATGGGAACAGTCCAGCCCGAACTGCCAAGCCATGCCTTCCCTGGACCGGAAACAAGCTTCCGAGGACCGGTTTCTGGCATTACAGCCGTCTTCAGCCCGGCTTGCTTGAATCCAGTGGCAAAGTGAGCAAGGGACTCACGTCTGAGCATACCCTCCCACACTTATGGCGGCCAAAAGCGGTACAAAAGGGGGTGGTAATGGACGGAGCATCTGAACCAATCAAACACTCACAACCAGTCAAAAGATCTGGGTTTAATCCATCACCGTTCTTTAGCCCACTCTCCCATCCCAGTTCAGACATGGCTATATGCAAATCAGTCTGACCCTGTGCCTCATGGGAACAGTCCAGCCCGAACTGCCAAGCCATGCCTTCCCTGGACCGGAAACAAGCTTCCGAGGACCGGTTTCTGGCATTACAGCCGTACAAAAGGGGGTGGTAATGGACGGAGCATCTGAACCAATCAAACACTCACACCAGTCAAAAGATCTGGGTTTAATACATCACCGTTCTTTAGCCCACTCTGCCACCCAATCACCACCCCCTTTTGTACCGCTTTTGGCCGCCATAAGTGTGGCAGGGTATGCTCAGACGTGAGTCCCTTGCTCACTTTGCCACTGGATTCAAGCAAAATCAGAACACATACAGTAGAATTGTCTCTGCATTCAATTAATCAAGGTTGAATTCCCTACCGTCCGTAGTGTACATAAAAAGCTGAATTCAAGTTGTGAACCCTGCTGCCTGGACTGTAGGTGGAAAGCAGTAGTCAGCACAGATATCGACGAATGATTATTGTCACTTATCTTAACAACATTTAAATACATACAGTATAATTGTCTCTGCCTTAAAGAAATCAAGGCTGAATTTCTTACTGTCCGTAGTGTAGATGCAAAGCTGAATTCAACTTGTGAACCCTGCTGTCCGCAGAGTAGATCTAAGGCAGTAGTTGACACAAACATCGAGTGTTTTTTGTTACATACTTTAACAAAATCTGAGGACACAGAACAATTGTCTCTGCCTTAAATAAATTGAGACTGAATTAAATGTTGTCCGTAGTGCTGATACGCCACTGGCATCAAGTGGTAAGCTCTGTTGATCGCAGTGTACAACTGAAGGCAGTAGTCAGTATAGCTATTGAGGAATGTTTTTTGTGGCATCCTTTAACAAAATTGTCTCTGCCTTACATAAATCAAGGCTAACTTGAATGCTGTCCGTAGTGTAGATGGAAAGCTGAATTCAAGTTGTGAACCCTGCTGTCCACAGTGTAGATCGAAGGCAGTAGTTGACACAGACATCGAGGAATGCTTTTTGTCACATCCTTTAACAAAATCTGAAGACATATAGTACAATTGTCTCAGCATTAAATAAAGAAAGGCTTAATTCAATGTTGTCCGTAGTGTAGATGCAAAGCTGAATTCAAGTTGTGAACCCTGCTGTCCGCAGTATAGATGGAAGGCAGTAGTCAGCACAGTTATAGACAAATGCTTTTTGTCACATCCTTTTACAAAATCGGAAGACAGAGTACAATTGTCTCTACCTTAAATAAAGCAAGGCTTGATTCAATGCTGTCCGTAGTGTAGATTCAAAGCTGAATTCAAGTTGTGAACCCTGCTGTCCACAGTGTAGATGGAAGGCAGTAGTTGACACAGACATCGAGGAATGCTTTTTTGTGACATACTTTAACAAAATCTGAGGACATAGTAAAATTGTCTCTACCTTAAATAAATCAGGACTGAATTCAATGTTGTCTGTAGTGCTGATACGCCACTTGTATCAAGTTGTAAACTCTATTGACCGCACTGTAGATCGAAGGCAGTAGTCAGCACAGATATCGACGAAGAATTTGTATAACTTATTTTAACAAAGTCTGAGGACATAGAGTAGAATTGTCTCTGCCTTACATAAATCAAGGCTAACTTCAATGCTGTCCGTAGTGTAGATCCAAATCTGAATTCAAGTTGTGAACCCTGCTGTCCACAGTGTAGATCGAAGGTAGTAGTCGATACAGACGTAAGTCTGCAGTGCTGTGGCGCTGAGTTCGCAATGGGCCTGTATCGCAGAGGCACTTGGTCATAGTGGCAGCGACATCACAGGGGAAGGACCTTCGCTGTGGCGGAGTGTCTTTTCTTTCCAGAAGTGAACCACGCCCAAGGCGTAGGCTAATTATTTATAGTCTTACGCTGATGTTGCGTACGCTGGACCAGCCTACTTCGCTTCTGCTTCGGGATGTGGGGGGGGGCGGGAGACAAGACTGTTACATGACCAAAATATTCCCCAGTGTCTCAGATAATATGGTTGCATCCACTATGCAGTACACTACACATATCAATAGTATATCTACACACGGAAAAGTTTTTGGTTTGTGTAGTGAGTTGTGTATAGCATATCACCGGTAGTGTTAGCATTGTGTACACTATTGTTGATGTGCGAGTTCCTTCCCTTATACATAGTTGGTTGCCACATCTCTGAACATTGAGCTAGTCTGCTGTTGAGGGGATATATTATTTGGGAAGCTCCGTTGTCCTGTTTTGCGCTGCCTCTGAGGTAGTAGAGGGAGAGGGTTCAGGAGGGGTGGTTGTAATGGTGATGGCGCTGAGTATTGTGATTTTGTTGGGTGTCGGAAGTGTATAATTAGTACCTCTATCACATATTCCTCTTTAAATATGGGTGTGAGTTGGATGTAATTGACGCAGTACATAGTCAACGTCCTTACACTAGTTAAATGTTGATGTTAATTAGTTAGCTGTAAGTGGAACTATTGCCTTTTTTTTAGGTAGCATTGCAGATTTGGCATCTTGTTGAAAATATGGGGAAGTGGTGAACATTATAATTAGGAATTGTCATTTAAAAATCCTTTGAAATTCACCGAAAAAAACATAGGCTTCAGGCAGGTTATAGTTAGGAATTATCATTTAAAAAACCTTTGAAATTCACTGAAAAAACCATAGGTTTCAAGCAGGTTATAGTTAGGAATTATCCTTTAAAAAACCTTAGAAATTCATTGAAAAAACCATAGGTTTCAGGGGTGTTATAGTTAGCTGGACATTTCACTCATACAAAACCATTGAAATTCCTCCGTTATAGTTAGTTTTACTAACTGTAACTCTCGCACTCGCAATCCACTGGTGATGATGTCACATATTACATCATTGATGACATCGTCAGTGACATTTATAGTTAGTTTTACTAACTGTAACTGTCGCGCTCGCAATCCACTGGTGATGATGTCACATATTACATCATTCATGACATGGTCAGTGACATCACTGATGACATCACTGATTACATCTCAAATGACATCACTGATGACATCATCCACGTGACAATCAGATACACCTCATCATACAGTACTATAACCTTTTATCACTCACTGTAAAATACAGAGTATCATATTTGAATCCATTGACACAGCAATACAAGATTCTAAAACCCCACTCAGTGATTCCTAGATCTACACACACATCTAATCAATTAACTATAGATTTACTCATACATGTTGTCAATGATCAATAGAACACTATCAAATATACTTATACACCTATATTGTCATGACACACCAGCACACATCCTATTCACCTATGCAGTCATCCTACTCACTTTTGCAAACAATGTATCATATTTACATTTACTCAGCTACACACTTATACAAATAGCACTTTATTTATTCATATAGATAGTAACTCATACTTAGTGTGTTATGAAATCACTATTACAAGTATACAGTTATCTATATAGTTACTCGTGCAATCAATGAGTTTTATGTATACTTATTTATATACAACTGTCACATACACTGCTTTTAATTTTTTCTACTTTGTTGGACATGTACGATGGAGAAATATATTTGCTCATCACAACACCCATAAAGATATTCACTCACCCAAACAACTATTATGTAGTATTAACATCATATACCTACTGAATTAACTATTCACATACCTTTGAGCAGTCACAGATCCCCGACCAAACCACACACACATTCACTCTCCCATATAAATAGTCAGTTAACTAATCAATAACTAATATTGACTTTCATGTAGCCAGTAAGCAACTGATGCAGCAGTTTACACAACAACTGACAAAGTAATACAGATATTCACACAGTTTAGTCACTATCCAATATATTTAATGAGACACTATAAATTAGTCAAGTAAACTATCAATCACACTGCTACTAAATCCTCCATCCAGATATTTATATATACACTGATTCTTCAATGCAGATTGGTATATATATAATACATATTTAAATAACAAACCAAACCACATTCACTGGATGATGTCATCAGTGATGTCATCCGTGGTCATTTGAGATGTCATCAGTGATGTCATCAGTGATGTCACTGACCATGTCATGAATGATGTAATATGTAACATCATCACCAGTGGATTGCAGGCACGAGAGTTACAGTTAGTACAACTAACTATAACGGAGGAATTTCAATGGTTTTGTATGAGTGAAAGGTCCAGCTAACTAGAACACCCCTGAAACCTATGGTTTTTTCAATGATTTTCTAAAGATTTTTAAAGGATAATTCCTAACTATTACCTGCTTGAAACCTATGGTTTTTTCAGTGAAAAAAAAAATATATATACGTGTGTGTGTGTGTATATATATATACATCAATGTGCAATAAAAAAATGTAAAAAACAATCATTTTACATGATTAATATTCGTTAAAAATAATGAGTTAATGATAAATAACTGTTATCCAGTACTTAATTAGCATTCCCATCTATATGCCTACAAACCTAGTGGACGCACCTAAAATATAACTTATACAAATAGGTATTTCAAAATTGACATATTTAAAATCAATTAATTATTAACAATTAATTAATTGTGAATTATTTAATTAACTTCCCAGCCTAGACCCCTACAAGCCTAGCATCCCACAACTAAAATATAATTTAAAACATTTAGATTCCATAATTGAAATATTTAAAATTCAATCAAATAATAAATTTACTAATAATAATTAATATATTATTTAAATAACTTCTCATCATAACAATTAATTAATTAATTAAAAAGTATGAGGATATTATCATTACTTAACTTTGTAACCCAGACCCTTACAAACCGATTAATTAGATAATTAATAATTGATTGTTAATCGCTTAATTAACTTCCCACCCTATCCGCCTACAAACGTAACAGCCCGCAAATAACACAGAACTAAAAGAAAGATTAAATAATTTACATAATAAATAAAAATCGTATTATTAAATAAAATGCATTAACTAATTCATAATTGTCATTAACTAGTGAACTTTCCACTGTATCCCCCTATAACCCAACAACCTGCTACAACACTATAAATTACTATAACAAATAAAATAAAAAGTTCGAAATCACTTAAAATAACATATTATAGTTTAAAAAACGAAATAACCTTTATATAAAAAATAGTAACACATCAAATTAATCTATCAACTAAAACACATTCAAATAATTAGAAAACAATATTTTTACCACTCCATATTGAAAACGATATTAAAAACATCAATATTATTTCAAACAATTATAAGTACCTACAAATCAATATTCTTTTCAACAATATTTGTGCATCAATATATTGTTTTCCCGGTATTTCTGACTCTCAATATTTTTGTTAAATATTTTGTCCTAAGACCCATATTTCAAAGCACAGTGTTGCTTCTCCTCATTATCTGGGTGAGGCAAAGATAATTAGGACAGCGACCATGAATACAAACCAGAAGAAGAGCAAAAAGGAGAAAGTCATTGTGACGGGGCGAGTATGCTTGGAGAAGAACTACACACTGACTGGTGGTCCACCACTTCCCTGTTACCCGCTTCCTTTGCTTCCCAACAGCCGCCTGACCCCCCTTTGAACGAGGAGCCGGAGTCATGCTGGCCGAACGAGACTGTGTGCAGCGGCCCCTTTAACTATGAGGCATGGGAAGACATAGCCCCGCCCATCTACAGACAGGAGGGAACTTCAAAAGGGAGACCAGTCCCGGAAGCGGCGGACGGCGTTTCCCTGGCGGAGAAAGGTGAATCGAGTGCGGAGTACGGAGAGGAGTCTGGAGAAGGAGAAAGGAAAAGAGAGACGGAGAGCGGAGAAGGAGAAGCGGACCCGAAGCCAGGAGGCCACCGGTTTCACGCTTCGCCCCGCCACGCTCCCATGGGAGGGGCGTGGCTCCAACAGGTACGGGGCCGAGTGGCGGGTTGGGTGGGACGCCGAGTCCAGCCTCCGGAGTGATTGTATAGACCCTTTGTAAAGCTCCCTACCGTAACCACCTCCCTACAAGCGCACCTCCTTCACTGCGTGTAATAGTGCACCACTTCACCGGTTTCCCTCACCCCCGGTCCCACCGACTTGTATGGTCTCATTCGGCGATCTGACACCGTCTCTCTCTCTTCCTCTTTTACACACCCGTGAGACGGAGCGACCCGAGCCAAACCCTGTGAAGTAATCTTCCCTGAAGCAAGCTGGATCCATCGCGGAGGACGCCCTTTGATCCCACAGCGTTTGCCAGAGAGCGAATCACCAGTCGGCAAAGACGTTGTTACATAAAAATAAAGCCTTCGTTAAAATCACTCATTAAAGAGTCAGCCTCTCACTTACCTTCCGCACCCTTAACAAGCCCGGTGAAAACCGACCCCAGTCTAGCCAACCCCCCTACCCTGGGACACGTGGTGTCAGAAGTGGGATCAGTAACACCTCCCCTCTGTAACAAGATGGACACCCTCATTGAGCACCTCATTAAAGGCCAACAAAAACTAGAGTGGGCGGTGGAACGCCAGATGTCCTCAGCTCAAGCGGACAGAGAACTGTTTAAAACTTCGATAACTGCACAAATAGAAGGCCTGAAGAATGTGCCGCCTCCCATCCCGATCTCAGCCGGCGAAGCCCGGGTGCATACCCCCCATCCTACAGGTATTGCTCTACAAAAATACATACAGGGGGACGACCCGGATGCCTTCTTACTGAATTTTGAGAGGGCCGCCCGGGCCTTTGGGTGGCCCGAGGATAAGTGGCCGTTCTTTCTCGCCCCCCTCCTGACAGGGGAGGCTCAATCCGCCTACGAGGCTGCGAACTCGCTGGGAAACACCCCACATGGCGTAGTGAAAGAAGTCATATTGGATCACCTGGGCTTGGATCAGGAAGCCTACAGAGTAAGGTTTAGAAAAGAAAGAGGCCTGCCTGGAGAGAATCCCAAGACCCTATTCTTTAGATTGCGAATGGCCGCCAATAAATGGTTAAAACCGGAGGTATGTGGTAAAGAGGAAATTCTCAATAAGATTTATTTGGAACAGTTTATGGACGCTCTGCCGTATGCCACATAAAGGTGGCTGCGCCAACACGCCGGATTGGACGTAGAACAGGTTATCCAAATGGCTGCACACTATGCCCGGGCCCAGCCTAGACTCAGCGGTGGGGAAAACGAGAAGACCAGCAAGAATCTTCCCCCTCTTAAGGTCGAGAAAAACCCCTGATCAGCGACAGAAAGACCCCGACCATCAGGAATGATGTCCCCGATGTTCAAAGGGCCCCAATACTATGACTGTGGGGAGTGGGGCCACATCGCGAGGATGTGCCCCCGCAAGAGACCCCCTGAGGAGCCGATGGAGGTTGGATACCTCCCCAAGACGGTGATGTATTCGGCCGAACTGGGCAGTTCCTTCTACGTGAGTATGAGGATGAATGGTTTTAGAGGGAGGGCCCTCCTAGACTCGGGGTGCAAACAGTCTGTGATACAGGAGCGCTTTGTCCTTCCCGAACAGTATATACAGGAGGCACAGGTATATATACGCTGTGTGCACGGAGACGTGAAGCCTTACCCTTTGGCCTCCATATCAATAGTGATCCCGCCGAGAGCCCCGTGTACCATCAGGGTAGGAGTGGTAGATACCCTTCCTGAAGATATGATTTTAGGAATGGACAACCCCGAGTTCTTGTCCCTTTTTAGGGAAAAGCTCACAGTAACCCCCTATGGGAAGGGGGGATCCTCCCCAGCGTTCATAACCCCCGAGCCATGGGAGATAGATAGAAGCTTCTGTTTTGCACAGGCAGAAGACAGAACACTGTACAACGCCTGGGAAAGTGCGCACCACAGTCAAGGAACCTCTCCCCTGACGTACCCCTGATTCCTGACCAAAAATGACCTGCTGTATAGACAGGCCACAGAGAGCAGTAGTTGCCAGTTGTTAGTACCAGCCTCCTCCAGAGAACAAGTGCTCTTCTTTGCACACACCCATCTAACGGCCGGCCATGTTGGAAAAGAAAAGACCACCGAAAGCATCATCAGACATTTCTTCTGGCCGGGTATTTACCGGGATGTCGAGGATTATTGTGCCAAGTGCGATGTATGCCAGAGGAGGAATACCCATCGCCCCAGCGCCGCGCCGTTGCAGCCCATGCCTATCATAGGTGTTCCCTTCAAAAGAGTGGGCATGGTCCTCATCGGGCCGTTGCCCCGATCCACAAAAGGCCATATATACGCACTGGTTATCGTAGATTATGCCACTAGGTTCTTGGAGGCCTTCCCCTTGAGGACCACCACCACGTCAGCGATTGCGGAGAAGTTCGTGGAGCTGTTCGCCCGCGTGGGTTTTCCTAAAGAGGTGTTGACAGATCAGGGCACCCCCTTCACATCCAAACTCATGAAGGAAGTGTGTAAGTCCCTCGGAATAAAACATCTGAGAACCTCGGTGTACCATCCGCAAACCGATGGCCTCGTCGAAAGGTATAACCAATCCCTCAAGTCCACCTTAAAGAAGATGTTATCCTCAGAGGGCACGAACTGGGACCGGCTTCTACCTTTGGCCCTATACGTCTTAAGAGCCCAGAAACAAAGCAGCCTGCGCTGCTAGTCTTTTGAGTTGTTGTACGGGCGCCTCCCCCGGTCCCTCCTCGAAATGACCAAGAACCTGTGGGAAACCGAGGAGGCTCAAGAACAAAAGAACATGATGGAATATACCACCCAACTCCGATCCCGGTTGGGCAAATTACGGAACTTGGCCCACGCCAGTCTGGAGCACCACCAGGACCGATATAAAAGGAACTACGACAAAGGCAAGAAGTTAAGAAAAATAGACGTAGTAAAATGGGCCCTGGTATTGTTACCCTCCTTAAGCAGCAAGTCCAAAAATGAGTGGCAGGGGCCCTTTCAGGTCATCGAAACAATCGGACAGACAACATATCGCCTACGTCTCACGTCCAAAAAGACCCAGACCTATCACATAAATCTGTTGAAGGAATGGCTGGGACCTGTACCCCAGGGGACCCATTGGATTGATGCGTCCTCCCAACCGGCCTCCTCCACAGTGGATCAACTGGTGGTAAACCCGAAGCTAACAGTGGCAATGAAGACAAGTTTGCACGATGTCCTGAGGCCGTTTTCAGACGTCTTTTCGGACCTGCCTGGAAGAACAGACCGCATAGAACACTGTATCGAAACCCTACCCGGGAAAACAGTAAAACAAAGGCCCTACAGGATCCCCGCGGCCCGACGGGAGGCCGTACAGAAAGAAGTACATGAAATGCTCAAATTGGGAGTGATACGCCCCTCCACGAGTCACTGGTCATCACCCATCGTGACGATACCAAAACCGGACGGATCCAAACGTTTTTGTATGGATTTTAGGGCCTTAAACGCCATCTCTAATTTCGACACGTACCCCATTCCGAGGGTGGACGAATTCATTGAAAAAAATCGGTGATGCTCAGTATATCACGACCATTGACCTCACGAAGGGGTACTGGCAGGTACCTCTTCGTGAGGAGGACCGCAAGAAAACAGCCTTAGTCACCGAGAACGGACTATATGAATTCACAGTCCTCCCCTTTGGCCTGCATGGGGCTCCGGCGACATTCCAGAGACTCATGAGCAATGTCCTGCAGCCCTACTCTGCTTTCAGCTCGGCATATTTGGACGACATAGTAATCTACAGCAGGGATTGGGAGGAACACCTGAGTCATCTTCGAACTATTCTGGCTGCACTCCGTCAAGCAGGGCTGCACATTAACTCAAAAAAATCCAGAGTAGCTTTTACCAGCGTCAATTATCTGGGGTGATGGAACCCAAAGCGAGAAGCTGAAAGCCATCGCCAATGTTCCCTTCCCAAGCACTAAAAGGGACATGAGAGCCTTCCTAGGCCTAATAGGCTACTACCGCCGATTTATTGACAGGTTCGCAGAGTTGGCAGCCCCCTTGACCGACCTCTTACGCAAAGAGACCAAAACCTGAGATATAACACACCCCTCCCCGGAGGCCCTTAGGGCTTTTCACCTCCTGAAAGAGACCATGACCTCTGCCCCAGTGCTAATGACCCCGGACTTCGACAAACCCTTTATACTCGCCACCGATGCCTCCAACGTAGGCATAGGCGCGGTATTGTCCCAGACTGGTACTGACGGGCAAGAGCATCCAGTGTTATACATCAGCAGGAAGCTTTTTCCCAGGGAAGGCAGGTATTCCACCATTGAGAGGGAGGGTCTAGCAATTAAATGAGCCGTAGAGAAGTTGCGATATTACTTAGAGGGGAAATGGATGCACCAAAACAGCAGCAACAACCCTAGGGTTCTAAGGTGGATCCTCTCATTGCAACCGTACTCCTTTACGGTAATGCACTGCAAGGGAAGTGAGAATGAGAATGCAGACTTTCTCTCCCGAGTGTTTCCTCTCCCCGATCGGGAGAAGCCAGGGGGGGAGGTATGTGACGGGGCGAGTATGCTTGTAGAAGAACTACACACTGACTGGTGGTCCACCACTCCCCTGTTACCCGCTTCCTTTGCTTCCCAACAGCCGCCTGACCCCCCTTTGAACGAGGAGCCGGAGTCATGCTGGCCGAACGAGACTGTGTGCAGCGGCCCCTTTAACTATGAGGCATGGGAAGACATAGCCCCGCCCATCTACAGACAGGAGGGAACTTCAAAAGGGAGACCATCCCCGGAAGCGGCGGACGGTGTTTCCCTGGCGGAGAAAGGTGAATCGAGTGCGGAGTACGGAGAGGAGACTGGAGAAGGAGAAAGGAAAAGAGAGACGGAGAGCGGAGAAGGAGAAGCGGACCCGAAGCCAGGAGGCCACCGGTTTCACGCTTCGCCCCGCCATGCTCCCATGGGAGGGGCGTGGCTCCAACAGGTACGGGGCCGAGTGGCGGGTTGGGTGGGACGCCGAGTCCAGCCTCCGGAGTGATTGTATAGCCCCTTTGTAAAGCTCCCTACCTTAACCACCTCTCTACACGCGCACCTCCTTCACTGCGTGTAATAGTGCACCACTTCACCGGTTTCCCTCACCCCCGGTCCCACCGACTTGTATGGTCTCATTCAGCGATCTGACACGGTCTCTCTCTCGTCCTCTTTTACACGCCCGTGAGACGGAGAGGACCCGAGCCAAACCCTGTGAAGTAATCTTCCCTGAAGCAAGCTGGATCCATCGCGGAAGATGCCTTTTGATCCCGCAGCATTTGCCAGAGAGCGAATCACCAGTCGGCAAAGACGTTGTTACATAAAAATAAAGCCTTCGTTAAAATCACTCATTAAAGAGTCAGCCTCTCACTTACCTTCCGCACCCTTAACAAGCCCGGTGGAAACCGACCCCAGTCTAGCCAACCCCCCTACTCTGGGGCAGTCATCCTGGTTATCCAATTGATGGTGACGATCATCAAAAGGATGACAAATGAGGAGATTTCTTCTTTTTGAAGAAGAAGACAAACACCCCTGCACTCGGAGTCACCTAGAGGTGATATTTAATCTATTCTCTATTTGAGAGAACAGCATAGAGGTTTGATCTACCAAAGGTGAAAGGGAAATCCAGTTCTTCTTCTAAAACTTCAAAGAACAGCATAGGAAGCTAGTGAGGATGACCCTGATTCTGCATTTCATTTTGAAATAGGGGTTACAACTGATGATGATGCCTACTATGGTTCAGGATGACTTTCCACACCTTGAGAAAAATATAAAGCGAGAGATTCAGCAAAAGCATGCCTCACTAGTCATACAAAGTCAGATTCCATCATTACTTCAGCAGAGCAAACGAGCTACAAAAAAGCTGTCAAACCTGCATCGGTACCCCTGTACAAAGATGGAAGCTCCTAGGTAACCAAGGATTCAGGGTCAGCTCAATAGCTGTAACCTTCATCAAAGAGGCCAGATATGGCACGACATTCTCCTGTGGTCTATCTTATCCCAGTCGACAGATGGAAGAAGAAGGGGTCAAAAGTGATGCAGCTATAAACGATGGACCTTGAACGTTGTAAATTCAAGCTTCATCCTATTGGCAAAAGCAGCATTACTTGGCAACTCCTGGCTCGTTAACATCCACCACTTTCTACACTGAGATGCAAGCTAAGATGCTCTACATGCCATCTGGCTGGGGACTCTCTTTGGGAAATATATCATTAATGTCCTGCAGATGATGAAGGTGGTCACAGATCAGTCCCTGGGCACTCTCCAGTGCCCTAATTTTCTCAGCACCAGATGTTCGCAGGCGATAGAGACAGACACTTCAGGCCAGGATGGCAGTCAAGGAAGACAATACTATTAGTAGGCGGTGAGCAGTGTCAACCCGATCAGCGGCCTTCAGACAAAAAACAGAGGAGTGTCCCAGATGCACTCCAGAACACCACCAAATGCACCAGACATCCTAATGCTGCCATGCTACCACGTTCCACTCAAGCCCATGTGAGGGAGAATCTCACACTTGGCATCTGAATGGAGAAATATTAGGGCCAACCTCTGGGCGCTAAAGATTATGGACTCAAGACACACCTCCAAAAACCACCATGTCATGCTTTAGCAAAGGAACATAGTTATATCTTCAGGCACTACAAAGAAAGACCCTACTTCTCCTCAAACAAGTGATCAAAAGGTTTCTCAAGGCCCAAAGAAACACAAGCGTCTAGTCCACATTATTTATGGTGGAATGAAGACAGGGGATGGATACCAGTTCTGGACCACCAGTAACTCAAAAAGTTCCTGCAAAAAAGTCCTTTCAGGAAGTCATTCTGCATGAAAGTGGGTTCCTCACCTGCCTGTATATACAGGATTCTTACTTTTACGTCCCTAAACACCCCAACCACTGACAGTTTTTGAGATTCTTGGTAGCAGAGCAACAATCTTTATTCAGAGCCATCTCTTTCAGCAAGGAATCTGCCCCCCCCCCAGACATTTACCTTTCAGCATGAAATCTGCACCCCCCCCCCTGTTCCGCCCCCAGCCTTTTTTCAGAGATAGGGCCACCAAATATTTTATTTTCTTACTTGGATGAGAGCACCTCCAGCAGAGAAACTTTGTGCCAACACAAAAGCTTGGAAAACCTATCTATCAGCTGGGCATGATGCGCAATATTGACAAATCTTTTACCCGTCCAGCTATATGGCTTAACTTTCTAGGAGCAACCCTTAACACACAGCTTGACAAGGCTTTTTATTAGCATTGCAAAACTACAGACAATGACTGCAGATTTCTGCTATTAAAATACAATCACAGTCGGAAATTACCAGTCACTGCTGGGTTTCATGTCATCCTGCATAGGGCTAATTCAATTCTCCCACCTACAGATGAGACTGAGCCAACATAAACTGGACCTCCAGTGACTGCAAGCAACATGGTCGAGAGATGATGTCCGGAGAGTTCTTATCGTCCTCAAATATGCACTGTTGTGGTGATTATTTCAAGGAAACCTCAACACAGGCCTCCCATTTAAACATATAACCAGAATCATCATCATGACAGATGCCTGCAAGGAAGGTTGTGGAGCTTACACGAGAGCTTTTCACAAGAGGCTTTTTGCTGGAGAAACAGAAACTCCACACCATAAACATCTTGGAACTGAAGGTCATCTGATTGGGTAGGCAGGAGTTCATGCCACAGCTGGCAAATCAAGCCATTCTGACAGCACAACCTCCGTGTATTAAATTGTCAAACAAGGAGGCAAAGGGTCCTGGACCCTATTCGAAGAGGCACAAATATTATAACAGCGAAATGAGTAGATGGCTCTGCGCAGCACCTGGCAGGGCTTCAAACAATAATACAATGCCCTTATCAACTCTGTTTGACTAACTTGAGTGGGAAAGTCGCTCACAACAACTTCAAGAGATCTTTAATAAGTGGGGTCATCCTATCCTAGACCTGTTGACCAACCTGCAGAACATAAAATGCCAAGCTCGTGCAAGCAAGCAGGTACTAACAGCCAGTCCTTTCCTCTGTATCCCATCTTCCATGGGGATCTGCGGAAGTCCAAGACAGATCCATGCTTGCTAATACTAACAGCGTAGCAAAGCAATGCTAATTGTCATACAATGACCTGATATGGCTGTCCCAGTACGCACCAGTCACGCTGAAGACACATTTGAAACTCCTCTTCAGACATAACATGACTCGTGACCTTAAGTCACTGAATCTGATAGCTTGATTCCTGACCACATAAAGATCAAACACTTAGACATCTTGACAGATTGCAGGGCAATATTGATGCAAGCATTTGCCCCTGCTATAACTACAAAACCAAGTGGAAGCATATCTGCTTGTGGTGCAAGAGTCAAGAGGCTGTGCCAGCAACAAAGGTGGCTGAGGAGGCATTGTCACTGATAGCAGGATAGTGGCTGAGGAGGCTGTTGCTTTGGAATAGGAGGCAAATACACCTGCTGGGAAACTACATAGTGAGGTTGACGCCGGGGAGCCAATGTGTGTAAGGTCTCCATCCTGTGTTGCAGGATATTAAGGAAGGTTAAAGGCATCTGCATCAGAAGGTAGTTTCAGAAGTGACAGACATCCTCCTGCTGCTCCTTGTAAGATCCTCTAGTTTCTTCATGGAAGGGTTATTGTCCATATGGCTCTCCCGTGGGTTAACAGCCTGGAATATATTGGGGATACATTTGGGTTGGACTACAGGTTGTATGCGACTGCTACTGATCAGTAATGTCCCATTCTAGTTCAGAATCTACAATGTGTAGAGGCAGTTGCGTTGACACCTTTAACAGTGGTGTTAACCTGTAAAAAGTTATCCAAGCACCCAGTGAAGGTAGAATACTGATTTTATGAGTCATGCTTGTCAATGAGGTCATCAATTAAGCTTTCAACAGAATCATCATTGACAGGCCTCTCATTGACAAGGTCTTCATCTTCCTCACTGGGATGGTCATAAGCAGGCGTTTCTAAATCTTTCCTATTTTGTGATCTCTGCATGGAATCATCCTATGGCTCCTGGTCATAGAATTTAAAGGAGAAACTTTCCTCCCCAAAGTTATACAACCATTCTCCATTCAGAGTCCTTGAGGGTTTTTTCAGGGAAAGTCTGGCAAGTTCAACAACAAGAGGTTTTCTTATTGGGTTACAAGTAATAGAGATTATTGACAGGAAAGTCATCATTGTAGATCTTTGAAGAAAGATGTATTCTCCTTTTCTGTCACAAACAAAACTTGACCTAATTCCCTGGGCCTGAAAAAATTAATAATAACCCCAAAAATAAATCACTGTACAGTTATAGGAAACTATGGCTAGCAGAATCTCACAGGACTCTAAGAACAGGCTGAAATCCTGTGAAATGTATTTAATATGTCAAGATAGAGACACTGCTATTTAGGGGACTCCCTACAATGTATGGTAGAAATCTGAGTTACGGTAGCCTCAAGTTGAGTACAGCCTCAGCACATCCACATCATCAGCTGAAGTTTGTGCTGTTTTACATAAGGTGGATGTGCTACTAAATATACACTGTTCTTGGGCGTATGGCCATTCTAACACAGTTTATTGCTATTTTAAAAGTAATTGGGAGCTATCTACCTCCCTGAACGGAGCCGGTGGGAAGTCAGTGCCTGCTACGCTGGGATCACAGCCAATTACTCCCTCCCTAATGTTTCCATTTCGACAATTAAGAATCCCTCTATCCAGGAGGAATCCCTGAAGTTCATAGAGATTACTAGAAGCAGTACACTGGAACTCCATGACACCAATGGGATTAATTTTGAATTGTGCACACATAGCGCTTCAGCAAAATTCCTCTGCTTGAAAAATATTTCTATTTAAAACTCCATGGAACATCAATGAGCAGCATCTCCATGTTAGATCTGGGGGTCTCTAGTTGGCAATGGTTATCACCTTTGTCAAATTAGGGACCCTTACTTCTAAATCAGGATAAGGGGATTACACTCCTTAATAACCCTTGCTCACCCCCTTGGTAGCTTGGCACGAGCAGACAGGCTTATCTCAGAGGCAGTGTGTGTTAAGCATTTGTGAATATACACAGTAATACAGTGATAACACTACAGATGGACACAAAGCAGGTTTTATAAAAATAAGTATTCTTTATATAGACTTAAACACAAGACCACAAACGACAAAAATCCACAATACTACACTTAAGGTTGCTTAAAAGATGATTAAAGTCTCTTAGTTCAAGTTGGTGGTAATGCGAAAGTTCTCAGCAAAATACCTGGATGCGTAACGCAAAGTGAACAAAAGGCTCGCAAAAGAGAGATGCGTCGGTTCCGTGACCCGGGGGAATGGTTGCGTCCTTCCTCAATGCTTGCACAGAGTAGGCGAATCGTCGTGAACCTTACCGGTGTGGAGGTGATGCGTAGATTGTTGGCCTGCGAGCCCGTTGCGGTGCGCACGATGGCGCCTTGATGCGATGCGATGATCCGGTTGCGATGCGAGAAGATGGCGCCCTTGATGGGGCGATGCGATGACGCCCTGGCAGCCTCTGTACTCTGTAGCCGCGACAGGCCCTGCGACACGCTTCTCCAGTGATGCGATGGGGACTCTCTCGATGGCATCACGCTTCTCCTGTGATGCGACAGCAGGCAGCTTCAATGAACACACGCTTCCAGGGAGATGCGACAAAGGCTCACTTCTCCAGCGTTGGGATGATCTCCGCTGCGGCGGCGACACGCTTCTTTTCGATGCGTCGCGCTTCCAGCTCCCAGCGGCACGCAAGTGACTGGAGTCAGAATTCCCAGCAAGGAAATTCAGGAGGGAGCTGGAGTTGAAGTCTTTTGTCCATGAGACTTCAGCAGGAGGCAAGCACAGTTCAAGCCTTTGGAGAATATTCTGTAGATGAAAGTCCTTACAAAGTTCCTTCTCCTTTCCCTTGGCAATGAATCAACCACTGCAGGCCAACCCAGCAAACAGCACACAGGCAGAGGGGTAGTCCAAACTCCTGCAGCTTCCTTGGTTCTTCTCCTTGGCAGAAAGGTTTCTTGTTCCAGAAGTGATCTAATTTCTTGGGATCAGGGTCCCAATATTTATATCCCAAAATCCTTTGGTCTCTGAAGGCAGAGAGGCCTCTGCCTGGTCCAAACCAGTTCCTGAGCACTTTGTTTATATGAATCTCTTCTTCCTTTCACTGTGCAGGGCAGAGACATCAGCCGCCCCACAGGAGGTAGAGCCAGCACAGGGGAGGGATGATACAGCTCTGGAGCACCTTGTTGACATGTTTCCTCTTCTCCTTTCACAGTGCAGGGCAAAGACATCAGACAAGCCACAGGAGGTGGAGCCAGCATTGTAGAGGGAAGGCTCAGCCTTATTCAGGTCCCAGGTGCAACTCCTCCCTCCCATTTAGATGCAGATCTCTCTATTCACCACTGTGCTGTCCCAGCCTGTCTCCTGAAATTCCCCAGCCCTGTCACACACAAACCCAGACAAGGAATACACAACCCAGCAAAGGCAGGCTCAAATGGTTAGGCAAGCAAATACATGCTTTCTAAAAGTGGTATTTGCAAACACAGGATATTAAAATAAACTTTATTAAAAGATGTATTTTATTATTCTGAGTTCAGGCATACTAAAGTCGAATTTCTACCATGTTCCCTGAGTCAGTTAGGATTATAAGGATGTAATAATCTTAACTGCCCATGTTGGCCTATGAGAACAGGTAGCCTTCAATAGTGAAAAACGAAAATAGCTGTAATTCAATATTAGAACATGCTACACATATCAGGGCATGTCCTACCTTATACTTACAATGCACCCTGCCCTTGGGCCTACCATAGGGGTGTCTAATATGAAACAAAGGGAAGGTTTAGGGACTGGCAAGTGGGTGCACTTGGCCAAGTCGACATGGCAGTGCTAGATTGCCCATAGGCCTTGCATGGCAGGCCTGAGACACACTTTACAAGCTGCTTCTGTGGGTGGCACAAACAGTGCTGCAAGCTCACTAGCAGCATTTGATTTACAAGCCCCGGGCACACATGGTGCCCTGTACTAGGGGCTGACAGATAAATCAAAGAACCCAATCATGGAATCCAATCAGTATATCAATTTAACATAGGAAGCACTTGCACTGTGGCACTGATTAGCAGTGGCACAGTGCCCAAAGCATAAATCCAGCAAAAACATATCAAAACAGAGGAGGCAATCCGTCGAAAATGGAAGGGAGACTCACGCCAATGATGTCAGGTCTAACACGTGTCCCCTCCAGCTGAAATGTGGGGAGAACTACCCTTCCCCTAGGGAGTTATCTTCCCTAAGGCGGAAAAATCTGGACAGACCATCAGCATTGGTGTGTTCTGTACCAGTGCGGTGCTCCACCGTAAAGTCCATACCCTGTAGGGAAATGGACCACCTCAACAACTTTGGGTTCTCACCCCTCATCTGCATCAGCCATCTGAGGGGCCTGTGGTCGGTCTGAACTCGGAAGTGAGTCCCAAACAAGTATGGTCTCAACCTCTTCAGTGACATGACCACACCAAACACCTCAGGCTCAATTGCACTCCACCTCTGTGGAAGTAACCTCCTACTGATGATGGCTACAGGTTGGTCTAGGCCTTCTTCATTAATCTGTGATAGAACAGACCCACACCATGCTCTGAAGCGTCTGTCTGTACAATGAATTATTTTGAGAAGTTGGGTGCCTGAAGCACGGGTCCTGTGCACATGGCAGTCTTCAGGGCGTCAAAAGCCTTCTGACAGGTGTCAGTCCAGTTCACTTTCTTGGGCTGCTTCCTGGAAGTCAGCTCAGTCAAGGGTGCAACAATGCTGCCATACCCCTTGACAAACCTCCTGTAGTACCCTGTGAGTCCTAAAAAGGCCCTCACCTGTGTCTGAGTCTTTGGGGGTTCCCATGCCAGGATGGTATAAATCTTGGGTTGTAGGGGTGCCACCTGGCCGCTTCCTACCTGGTGACCCAAGTACACAACGGAGCCCTGCCCGATCTGACACTTACTTGTCTTAATCGTGAGGCCTGCCTAGCGCAGTGCCATCAACACTTCCCAGAGGTGCTGAAAGTGTTCTTCCCAACTGGCACTGAACACTGCAATGTCATCCAGGTAGGCGGCACGGAAATCCTCCAGTCCAGCCAACACCTGGTTGACCAACCTCTGAAAGGTGGCAGGTGCATTCTTCATCCCAAAGGGTATAACCGGGAATTGGTATTGCCCATCTGGTGTGGAGAATGCTGACCTCTCCTTAGCCCCATCAGTTAAGGCGATCTGCCAGTACCCAGATGTCAAATCAAACATGCTGAGGTACCTGGCAGCCCCTAACCGATCAATGAGCTCATCAGCTCTGGGAATGGGGTGTTCATCAGTCCTGGTGACTGAATTGAGCCCTCTGTAGTCCACACAGAACCAGAGTTTGGGTGTGGCAGCCGGCGAGGCAGCCTTTGGGACCAAGACCACTGGGCTGGCCCAAGGACTGTTTGAGGACTCAATGACCCCTAAAGCAAACATCTTGGAGATTTCCTCCTTAATGTAAGTCCTAACCTTGTCAGTCACTCTGTAAGCCTTGTGCTTCACAGGAGGACGGTCGCCAGTGTCCACATCATGGACGCACCACTCTGTGACACCAGGAACCAAGGAAAATAGATCAGAGAATAGCCCCAGCAGTTGGCGACAATCTTGCTGCTGCTCAGGGGTCAGTGTGGCAGAGAGGCTGACACCATACACTGACCCATCTTGCTCTTTTGCAGACAGGAGGTCAGGAAGAGGCTCGGTCTCCTCCTCCATTCGATCATCTGTCGCTAGGAGCATGCCCATTTCGGACCTCTCTAAGTGGGGCTTTAGGCGGTTAACATGCAGGACCCGCAAGGGGTCCCTGGGTACGGAAGAGGTGTGGCGCCGCGGCCAGGGCGACTGACGCTGGAATCTGGGGACCACGGTTCGATCCCCGGCTCCGGCGGCAGGTTAGCCCAGCACCATGTGACTCTGGGCAATAGCTCGCTTAATCTTCCCGACGGCCCCCCAGCGCCTAGAGACCCTTACGGGTGATTGTGCGCTTTACAAATGTGGACTTTACTTTACTGGGAGACCACAAGTTCACCAGATAAGTGACATCACTCTTGCGCTTCACCACCTCATATGGACCAGTCCACCTGTCCTTGAGCGCACAAGGCTCCACAGGGGACATGACCCAAACTTTCTGTCCAGGCCGAAGCTCAATCAGAGTGGTATTCTGATCGTACCACCGCTTCATTTCCTCCTGGCTGGCTTCCAGATTTGCCTGAGCGAGATCCCTGAAACGCCAAGTCTGGTTCCTGAAGGCCAGCATGTAACTATACACATCCTGGGGAGGCTTCCTGGGAGATTGCTCCCAGCCTTCCTTGACCAGACTCAAAGGTCCTCTTACCGGGTGACCATACTAAAGCTCAAAGGGGCTGAACCCTAGAGACTTTTGTGGCACCTCATGGTAGGCAAACAGAAGGCATGGCAAGAGGACGTCCGACCTACGCCGCATTGGTTCTTCAAGACCCATGATCATGCCTTTAATGGTCCGGTTGAATCTTTCAACCAGGTGAACTTGTAGGTAACACCACACTCCTTCCACAGAGACTTCATGTAATTGGAAATGAAGTTTGTACCTCGGTCAGACACAACCTCTCTGGGGAACCCCACACGGGAGAAGATCCCCATCAGTGCATGTCCCACCACGGGGGCCGTCACTGTCCTTAGCGGAATGGCTTCCGGGTACCGGGTAGCATGGTCCACCAAGACCAGGATAAACCTGTTGCCCATGGCTGTCTTGGGGTCCGCTGGCCCCACAATATCAAGTCCCACCCGTTCAAAGGGGGTACTGACTACAGGGAAAGGTTGGAGAGGGGCCTTGTGCCTCATTCCACTTTTCCCGCTTGCTTGGCAAGTTTGACAGGTCCTACAATGAGTATCTGAACTCTTCCGCATCTGGGGCCAATAAAAGTGGGAGACAAGCCTTTCAAAGGTCTTGTTCTGCCCAAGATGACCAGCTAAAGGAACATCATAAGCCAAACCCAGTAGGAAGGCTCTGAAGCACTGGGATACACCAGCACACAGGCAACCCAGGCTCAGCAACCTTAGGCTCGCTATATAGGAGACCATTCTCCCAGTAGATCCAATGTGATCGAGACTGATAACCTGCTGCCTGGTTTGTGGCCTGTTACCTCAAACCCACAAGAGAAGGGCACTTCTTCTGCTCTTCACAAAATTCCTCCCTGGAGGGACCCCCTTCTTGCTGCCAATGCGTCAGCTCAGGTAGGTTCCCCGGTTCAGAAACGTGCTCCCCTGTAGGTTCCAGGGCATCGCCCTCAAGGTCTGCCTCCTCCTGGACCGGGGGAACAATGGGGGCTGGTTTCCCGTGCCCCCCTACCTCTTCTCTTTAAGGCAGGTCCCTGGGCAATACTTTCAGGCTCCAGGGTCTCTTGAACACCCTTAGCTGCCATAGACCGAGTGGTCACGCATGCCCACTGAGGCAGACCCAACATCTCCAAATGCGCCTTCCTCTCCACCTTAGCCCAAGGGGAGCTTTCTAAATCATTGCCTAACAGACAATCAACAGAAATGGATGGCCTCACAGCTACTTGAAGAGTACCAGAGACCCCACCACTCAAAGGGAACTTGAGCCACTTTGCAATGGCTCTCTGTGTTGTCAGCGGCAACAACTGGGAAGAATGCATTGGGGACTACCTGCTCTTCAGAGACCAAGTGACACTTGACAGCTGTCACACTTGCTCCTGTGTCTCTTAGAGCCTCCACTCTATGGCCATTGATGGTCACCCACTGCCTGTATTTTTTAGTGTTCTCTGGCAGCTGAGTTTTAGGGACCATCTCAAAGTCTCCTAATGAGACAAGGGACATTTCTGCGGGACCCCACCCACCTTGGGCACCCATCTCCTCCCCACCCAGGGCTAGACTGGCCATCTGATGGGGTGGTGCACGGGGTGGCACACACTGTCCTTTCTGAGGACACAGGGGCTCATACCAATGGTGTCCCACCTGCTTACACTGAAAGCAGGTAACAGGCGCCCTATGAACAGGTTTACCTGTCGGGGGTCCTGACTTCTTTTCAGGGGGAGGCTGGGAACCCTTACCTTGGTTCCCTTGGGAATTACTTTGGGGACCTTTTTGGAACTCCCTCTGTTTACCCTTGTTCCCCCCACTCTTCTTCTGGGGACCCTGCCCACCTTTGGCGGAGTCTCCACAAGACCCTTGTGGACCCTGGTACTGACCCAGCGGTCCGCCTCTTCAGCAAGCTTTCTAGGATTAGTCAACTTGCAATCAATAAGGTGCTGGAGTAGCTCTGGAAGAGAATTAGCAGACAAGTGCTCCCTAGCAATCAAATCATAGAGCGCTTGAAAATTATCAACATTGCTACCCCTCACCCAACCATCCATAGCTCTGCAAAAGAAAGACACATATTCTACCCAAGTGGTTCTCTCCAGTTTCTTACAATTTCTGAACCTCTATCTATAGAGCTCTGGAGTTAACCCATACCTTGTCATCAATGCTTCCTTCATGTGGTGATAAGACATCCTATGTTCAATGGGTAGGTCTAACAAAGTATTCCTCCCCTCAGTCAGAAAGAGGCCCCTACAACCCCGCTCCCCAATCCTTTTCAGGGACCCGGTGGGCCAACATTGCTATCTCATAGACTGTAAACCACTGACCGATATCTTCACCTTTGTGAAAATCTTTGATGACATCCTTGGGAATATGTACCCTGCCTTCTGAACGCACAGATGGTACGCTGCCACCAGAGGGATTGATTTCTAAGCCCTTGGCCTTGATTTCTAACTCCCTCAACATTCTCTCATGCTCCATTCTCATTCTCTCTCTTTCCAAAGGCAACCTGTTATTCTCTGTTTCCCTCTGACTCTCCATTTTAAGCTTAGCCATCTCCAGCTTGTGTGCCCTACTTCTCTCCCTGTCTTCCAACTCTCTGGGGGACCGGTCTTTGGAAGAGATGCTGCTGCCAGGCGGGGACGGCACTCCACCCCTGGCTGGAAACTCTGGCCCATCGATTTGCCCATTTGCATCCCCAACAGGCTCCACCACAAGATATGGGGTATTTCTTGCTTCTATCCATGCCCTCTGCGCGTTTTGGTAGTCTTCCTTTTTAGAAATGCCTGGTGTAGCAACTTTCAATTTCCTGTAGAGATACTTGAGCTGTTTCACAGTGTAGGTTTCCAACCTCTCTTCCTCAAAATCAAGATCCATAGATGCAACAGATGCTGGTTTACTCATGGTAGTAAGAATTGGGAGTTTTCAGGAAAAACTAACAGTCCAAGGAAAGAAAAAATATGTGGTCGCGTTTGGTCTGCACTCACTAGTAGTGTACACCAATCACTGTATATGAAACACAAATGCAAAGTCCAAATCATCACTGCTGACCACCAATGTTAGATCTGGGGATCTCTAGTTGGCAATGGTTATCACCTTTGCCCAAATAGGGGCCCTTACTACTAAGTCAGGATAAGGGGATTACACTCCTTAATAACCCCTGCTCACCCCCTTGGTAGCTTGGCACGAGCAGACAGGCTTATCTCAGAGGCAGTATGTTAAGCATTTTGAATATACACAGTAATACAGTCATAACACTACAGATGGACACAACACATGTTTTATAAAAATAAGTATTCTTTATATAGACTTAAACACAAGACCACAAACAACAAAAATCCACAATACTACGCTTAAGGTTACTTAAAAGATGATTAAAGTCTCTTAGTTGAAGTTGTTGGTAAATGCAACAAAGTTCTCAACAAAGTACCTGGATGCGTAACGCAAAGTGAACAAAAGGCTCGCAAAAGGGGAGATGCGTCAGTTCCGTGACCCGGCGGAACGGTTGCGTCCTTCCTCAAAGCTTGCACAGAGTAGGGGACTCGTCGTGAGCCTTACCAGAGCGGAGGTGAGGCGTAGATTCTCTGCCTGCGGGCCCGTTGCGGTGCGCAAGATGGCGCCTTGATGCGTTGCGACGATCCGGTTGCGATGCGAGAAGATGGCGCCCTTGATGCGGCGATCCGATGACGATGCGTTCACGCACTAGCAGCCTTGCGACGACTCTGTACTCTGAAGCCGCGACAGGCCCTGCGACGTGCTTCTCCGGTGATGCGATGGCGACTCTCTCGATGGCGTCACACTTCTCCGGTGCTGCGACAGCAGGCAGCTTCGATAAACACACGCTTCCAGGGAGATGCGACAAAGGCTCGCTTCTCCAGCGTTGCGATGATCTCAGCTGCGGCGGCGACATGCTTCTTCTTAATGCGTCGCGCTTCCAGCTCCCAGCGGCACACAAGTGACTGGAGTCAGAATTTCCAGCAAGGAAATTCAGGAGGGAGCTGGAGGTGAAGTCTTTTGTCCCTGAGACTTCTGCAGGAGGCAAGCACAGTTCAAGCCCTTGGAGAATATTCTGTAGATGAAAGTCCTTACAAAGTTCCTTCTCCTTTCCCTTGGCAATGAAGCAACCACTGCAGGCCATCCCAGCAAACAGCACACTGGCAGAGGGGTAGTCCAAACTCCTGCAGCTTCCTTGGTTCTTCTCCTTGGCAGAAAGGTTTCTCGTTCCAGAAGTGATCTAATTTCTTGGGATCAGGGTCCCAATATTTATACCCCAAAATCCTTCGTTCTCTAAAGGCAGAGAGGCCTCTGCCTAGTCCAAACCAGTTCCTGAGCACTTTGTTTACATGACTCTCTTCTTCCTTTCACTGTGCAGGGCAGAGTCATCAGCCGCCCCACAGGAGGTAGAGCCAGCACAGGGGAGGGAAGATATAGCTCTGGAGCACTCTGTTGACATGATTCCTCTTCTCCTTTCACAGTGCAGGGCAGAGACATCAGACAAGCCACAGGGGGTGGAGCCAGCATTGTAGAGGGAAGGCCCAGCCCTATTCAGGTCCAAGGTGCAACTCCTCCTTCCCATCTAGATGCAGATCTCTCGATTCACCACTGGGCTGCCCCAGCCTGTCTCCTGGAATTCCTCAGCCCTGTCACACACAAACCCAGACAAGGAATACACAACCCAGCAAAGGCAGGCTCAAATGGTTAGGAAAGCAAATACCTGTTTTCTACAAGTGGTATTTGCAAACACAGGATAATAAAATAAACTTTACTAAAAGATGTATTTTATTATTCTGAGTTCAGGCATACTAAATTCGAATTTTTACCATGTTCCCTGAGTCAGTTAGGATTATAAGGATGTAATAATCTTAACTGCCCATTCTGGCCTATGAGAACAGGTAGACTTCAATAGTGAAAAACGAAAATAGCTGTAATTCACTATTAGAACATGCTACACACATCAGGGCATGTCCTACCTTATACTTACAATGCACCCTGCCCTTGGGCCTACCATAGGGGTGTCTAATATGAAGCAAAGGGAAGGTTTAGGGACTGGCAAGTGGGTGCACTTTGCCAAGTCGACATGGCAATGCTAGACTGCCCATAGGCCTTGCAATGGCAGGCCTGAGATACACTTTACAAGCTGCTTCTGTGGGAGGCACAACCAGTGCTGAAGGCCCACCAGCAGCATTTGATTTACAAGCCCTGGGCACACATGGTGCATTGTACTAGGGGCGGATAGACAAATCAAATAACCCAATCATGGAATCCAATCAGTATACCAATTTAACATAGGAAGCACTTGCACTGTGGCACTGATTCGCAGTGGCACCGTGCCCAAAGCATAAATCCAGCAAAAATATATCAAAACAGAGGAGGCAATCCATCAAAAATGGAAAGGAGACTCACACCAATGATGTCGGGTCTAAAACTCCACAACACATTTAGCTTGTCTCTATGTCCATCACTTGAAGCCGAACCACATAAACGACTCCTTCCATTCACAGATTGTGGCCTGGAACAGATATATTGATTACATTTTTTTCACCTGGAGAGGCTTGAATGAACATCTAAAAGTATTAACACAAAGGATCAATAACACCAGTCCTTACTTTAAATTTACCATCGGTGCAAACAAGAATGAAATAGCCTATTTAGACCTCCTGATAAAAGCACAAGAAATAAATCTCATCTGTGAAGTCTAACACGAAGTAACTATGACGAACAACAGTTTTATTCCTGGATCACTAGGAGACGGTCTTCAAATTGGACAGCTCCTTAGAGTCTGAGGAAACTACACTATGAAAGCAGACTACCAAAGACATGCAACTACATTTACAGAGAAACATCTTGAAAAAACAATATTGAATTAAGTATCGGCTGGTACGTGTCTCTAATATGGTATCCACTTTAATAAATTAAAGACCATTAGCGAAAAGGATTGAAGGATTCTTACACAGTGTAACTGACATTTTAAAAAAATCTGCGTTTTCCTTTAGGTGCGGCCAATCCCTTAAAGACTGCCTTGTACAAACACGTCCAAGAAAAGGTATTCTTGATGCATCCTCCTCCACAGGAATTTTCCACCTGTAACAGGCCACTGTAATGTGTGTCATCTTACGAAAAGAAGAAAGACTCTGGATCTAGGCTTACAAAAGCCATGGATTATTAAGCAGCACAAGAATTGCAATACAACAAATGTCTGTAATTTAAAATATATAGCAATGATGACCAAGAAGGTAAAAATAAGGATAATTGAACGCCGTAGCACCTTCCGATGCAAATCCTACAATACTGAGGAAAAAAAACTGTGTATTTAAGGTTGCTTTTTTTTCTCTTACAACATATTCAAAATTATTTTTTATGCACGGAGCACAATCAATCAATCAATCAAAGACATTTATATAGCGCACTACTTACCCGTGGGGTCTCAAGGCGCTTGGGGGGGGGGGGGTGCCGTTACTGCTCGAACAGCCAGGTCTTGAGCTTCTTCCTGAAGCACACACGTTAGGATACGGCTGTTAGAAGAACTACAACTCCCAGAATCCTCAGTTTGAGTTGCTCAGATGAAGTCACGCGCCCAAAATTCGGAGGGGGCGGTAGCTATATATAAAGTTGCCTTACCGGCGTATGCTGTCATCATTGGTGGCCTGATGTGGTCTGTTAGTTAAGCAGGTGAGCATCCTTCCCTTGAAAGGTAAGACCCAACCGATGGAGTCATCCCAGACTAGTATGCACGTTTATTGACACAACTCCACTCGTTCAGAAACCAGACATTGTTTTTATCATAACAGGATCAACTCCCAGCAGCTGCACTCTGGTATCTCATGAGTTCAAGTACCAGCAGCCATCACAAAATAGTAATCCGCGGAATACCGCAGCACTGGTACCCAGGAATCCGATCTGACTCTCGGTAAGACCATAGTGTAACTCAATTATTGCATTTATTTGCCACCATCAAATAATAATTTGCCGCAGTACGCTCCACTGGCACTTGAGAAATCAAACTGATTTTAGCCATACGAATCTTCCTTCCTTTTGGCACGAGCGTGCCGTAACATAGTGTATGCACTTACTCGTAAACCATATTATCAAGCCGCCATATAGGCTTGCGTGGTTGTTTTCCACAAACAGTATATAAGAAAGATTTGGGTAACTGGAACAAAATACAGTACTTTCATACTCAAACACATTTGTGACAAAGCTCAGTGGTAAAAAAAATCAGCAGTTAGTTTGGCTGTAAAAGATGGAAGTGCCACAATAGTCACCTCATAATTAGCAGTGACGACGACATCCTCCTTCTTGGCCTATAGGCTGGGACAACAGGGAGGTGCTGCCTTGCCATTGGCAAGGCACCTCGTTACCCCAAACTAGGAATACGTTAGATGAGAGAACGAGTGATATTTACACATGCATGAATACCTGTTTGGATTTGCAGTGTGTTATGCTCACATGTACAGCATATATGGCACTTTTTTATTGTTTTGGTTTGAAAATTGAAGGGTCTATAAGTAAATGGGTTGCTGTCACTGTATACATGTACTTTGCAATGATCACAGTTATTCATTTTACAGGTTTCAAATCATGAAAGAAGATTAAAGTATGATAGCTTATGCCTCATCTAGCAGCATGGTCTGAATGTGTTAAACAGGAGGCATACATCAAAGCCCTGATAAAGGCAGTTTGACCTATAGGGGCAGAGACAAGCCCAAAAAATATTGGATATACACATACAATATAAACATAGGTAAAGAGTGGATAGATGATAGATTGCATATCATCTAGTATCCATATTTATATTTTTATTCATACCTGCGTTACTCAACTAATAAAGGAAAAATGATGTGGGATTATCTGAGATATTTTTAGATCTGAACACTTGTCTTTATCCTGTAAAAACTCCAAGAATACTGGCTGAGTCCACTGGGTGGTATTATTCCTACCACACCATGGATAGGTCACCTATGAAGAAGCATGCCACAAAACAAGTGGGAGAGGTGAACTTTCCAATTATCTTTAATACCTGTAGACCTTTGGAAGGGGCCTAATACTAGTTGCCCACTCCATTCCCAAGCATTTATGGTGTTATAGCCATACGTTGTAATGGAGCTCTTGCTAGGGTGATACCTCTATCTCCACATTGGTGTATTGATGTTAAACCAGGATTGGCTTTTACTACTGGATACGAGACTTGGGCATTCCATAGAAGATGTCCATCAACTCCCTCAGACTCTTTCTGACCATGGCCTAGTATCAGTCATAATGCTTTGGGAGGGAGACGTTGGGAATCGTCATCAGGGTTCCTGGCACCTGAATGATTCTCTCCTTTGAGATTCAGGGATCCCAGCTGAAATCCGTGGAAAGCTCACGGAATACACATCTCTCAATGGCATAGAAGAGATGGGCAAAAGGATGATCTAAGACGCTCTTAAAGCAGTCGGCTTAAACAGATGCCCAAATTAACCAGGGCCCATTTACATGCAGAACTAATCGAATTCTAACAGCAACAGAAAAGGGCACCCATTATTAGAACTTAGCAAATGGTCCTGCCAATCAATGGCCAACTTCGCACCCTTTAATTGAACAGAGCCAACTACATTCTTACTCGATTGGGGCGTGTTTTCACATAGGAGGGAACAAACCAGGTACTAGGCTAACACATAAACTGTGAGCATTCAAACACAGAGACACATCAGTGAGATTATAGATTCCCTTGGCACTACTCTCTCAGCATCACTGAGGGCAAACTCCAGAGCTTCTGCCAAACTTTGTATTCAGCTAGTGATAACCCCCCAGGAGTTGCGGACCACATATATGGACTCCGTTACACTCCCTATTCACTGACCCGAATCCTTCGCCATGCTAGATGAGCCAATCTCAGTGGCAGAGGAACTGAGGGTCATTAGGCACCATAAGCACTAGAAAGACCAAGACCCAGAGGAAGCTTCAAAGGCCTGCCGCCTTTGTAATGCGTCACCCCCCAGCTTCGGCTGCTAACAGCTGTTGGCAGCCCACGGTTTACACCCTCACTTTGGGTGGGAAAACCGGCGGGAAAACTTGGAAAGGCTAGGAGGTGTGCCCAGCTTTGCCAATTCCACCCCCCAGCTGGAGGGGGCAAAGTTAAGCACACTTTTCATTCCCCTCCATCTTGAAGATGAGGGGACGCCTCCAATTGGGGCTAGGTCTATGCTCCGTCCCAGAGAAGGGTGGCTTAAGAGTGGGTGTAGTCACTCCAGATAAGGTGTCCATTGGCCATACCTACTACTCCCCTGAAACACCCCCTAATTTAGGTATTTAGGGGGTTGCCTCAGACCTAAGAGTCAGTTACCTGCGAAACCTGAAGATGATTACTGATTTGGGCCCAATCCTACCAGAATGGCTGCAGCTTCCAAGACCCTGCAAGAAGACGACCCCTGGCCTGCAGCCATCAACATCCAGAAATGCGAGGAAGACTGCCTGAACTTTAAAAAAGGCCAGAACTCCTGAGGACAGCGGTTCTGTCCCCAATAATCCAACACATAGGACTCTGGTGCCCAGCGGATCAGCGAGTCATGTCTACTCTGCACCTGATGCCTATGGCCCGTGACCAGGTTGCCCAAGGACCCAGAACCAGTTCCCCATTGATCCTGACCTCAAGCCCAGCAATGGCTGAACCCTTCTGGAGTCCACTACGATGCCTGCAGCTTGAATCCAGAGGCTCTCCCTGACCGCAACCGGCTCCAGTAAGAAGACTCCAACGTCTAAAGGCACCCCTGCACCCAAAGCCCCTGCGCCTTGGTAAGCTGAATCGGCGGTGCCCCTACATCTATGCTAACCTCTGCTGTCATTGGTCTCCCTCATGCAACCTCTGGTGCGACTCCTGCGGCTTGTTTATCAAGAGCAAAGTCTCCATTGAAACACATTGGTCGGCCAACGCTTAAATTGCACCCTGCACGGGCTTCAAGAAAATTTGGCACTGGACCTATGGTTTTCAGTTGGAATATGGCCCTCTACTGCAACCACCGGGTATGAGTTAAGGTCAATGGCCATATCTCGGCCCCCACATGTCTACATAGAGGTACCTGCTTGGGCCGCTACTTCTCCCCACTCCGCTTGAATCTTTTCCTAGAGCCTCTGCTACATATAATTAGAGACGATCACTGGATAGAAGACAGTATATTTTGCCAAGATGCATTTAAATTGTTTGCCGTTGAGGTTCGTTGAGGAGAATGCGTTCTGGCATACTCCTCAACAAACCTCAACAGTCACGTAAAGCTCTCATCCCTCCTCTTGAGAAGTTTTGAGTGGTAGGGGGCCTCCAGATTAACATTATCACGTCTGGTCATTTGGTCTCGGGCTTCTTGGCTGGCTCGCTGTAGCACGAGTCTCTACTCCGATGGTTGGTTAACAGCATTAAATATTTGGGGATCCTGCTTATATACTATTTCCTAATTTATGCCAGAACTTATTTCAAACTGTTTTGCACAAGACTAAATTAACCCTGTCTGCATGACAAAAAGCATACACTCTCCTTGCTGAGTAATTGGACCGACGAGCTCTGGGATGCGCCTGTGCTCTGGGAGTGGTACTAAACCTGAGAAGATTGTGAGCAGCATTGCCAGCACCCCTAAATTTCACTTGTTACTCTCTACTACAATAAACATCTGTTATTCAGTGGCAACACGCCTACGGGTGAATGTGCGCTTTACAAATACAGATGTTATGGTACTGAAGCAGGACATAAATCGTGAAACTTGTGTCTGTCTATAGATGTACAGCACTGGTCACACTACCACTGGTGAATATTGAAGACTTTCTACTGAAGTGACTGTTACCATGCGCTGGGTTTACCACAATGCATCTGGGCTAACCACGTCCTCCTTTTGTGATTGGCTCCTTACTGAGTTATTATGCTGAAGAGATCTTGGATGCACCTCTGCTCTAGGAGTGGTACTACACCTGAGAAGATCTCTTGGATTCACCAGTGATCTAGGAGTGGTATTTACCCTGAGAAGGCTGCGAGCAGCATTGACAGCCCCCCAAATTTCACTTGTTACTCTCTACTGAAGGTCAACAATCCTGAAACATGTGCCTAGAGATACACCACACTGGCTGCACCAGCAATGGTGAATACTAAAGACTTTCAACTGAAGTGAGTGTTATCATGCAGTGCATTTACCACAATGCATCAACGTTAACAATATGCTGGTATGCCAGGCAGTGTGCTCGCTCCTCCTTTTAGTCTAGAAATACCCTGATGTTTTTTGAGGAAATAGAACATGAATAAGAGATCCCCAAGACTTAATGCTTCTAATTTCTACAGATTCAACAAATGATAATTCAAAGTGGTGTTAAAGAAAATGCCAATAGTAACCTTAAACCTTTTCAAAAAAATTCCGCGAACTTCTTACATCCAATAGACACCTAGCCTATAAGATCTACAATTTTCTTAACTCCATAGCAAACATGTGCAAATCTCCCTTTCAGGTCAAGTGGGAAACGGTTCTCATCGCCAAAATAACTTTATTCGGTCTAAGTTAGACCATAAAAGTGCTTAATAACATTGGTACGCACATCAATCAATCAATAAAAACAGAATTCTTCAGCATTTTAAAAATAAGATCAATAAAAAGACAAGTGAATAAAATCAACTAAAAGATCATCAGTTCAATCCAGAGCTATACATAATTTTAAAAATAGAATATCATGGAAATTAAATAAAAATATGAACCATTCAGGCAATTCAGGCCAAAACAGTACATACTTATTAGTGCCCAAAATCCTAATAACAAATCACAATTAAGTGCATTACATTCAGAGTCAACTGGCCCAGAGGCATAAGGTGGCCATAAAAAGTGTCATGCAACAATAAAGTGTATCCTGCATAACAGATCAGACCGGGCCTAGACCCATATCATGCATCTTCCACAGCCTCAATGATGCGGCCAGGAAGCAAGCAACAACATAAGTTGTATAAAAATCCAGTAGTAACTGAAGGTACATAAGAGCAGGCTTAACCTGGACAAAATTCAAAGATTTCAGCAGCGGTAATAAAATAGTCCTAAGAGGAACATCATAAAAACCACAAAAAAACATAAAATGCATAAGGTTCAGGGCAGACAAATTAGCACATGTGCAAGGCCTCAACATTACGTTCCAGGTACTAGGCATAGGAAAAGTCAGCAATAAAGGAAATTGATTAAACCAGAATCTAGTAAGAAGAAACTGATGGTGACCAGTGGACACGTTAATCAAATAGAATTTAACAGTTGATCTTTTAGGATCTGTGCGTGTCCTCGCACCGAGGGCTTCTCGTGGTCTACATTCTCTCTCTCTGCTCTCCTCCATGATAGGAAATGATCCTGTGTCCAGAGGATGTCTGCATTCACAATATTGTGTGGCGAATCAAACAGGACTGCTCTGCCTAGCTTAACAAAGGTGTCCTGCATGTATGCCAACCATTTGATTGAACTACACCCATGAATCTGCATACAAACATTAGAATCTCCTGTTTAAAGTGATTCTAAGGTCTCACCCATATGGTGAGCCACCTAATCAGGGGACGCAGAGCAATAAGGTCCGACAAGTAGTGGAGCCCCAGCTCCTCATGAACCATGAGAGCAGGAGTCCTGGGACTGCCAGAAGACGTCTGCGGAATTCATTCTCCTCCACTTGGAGCTCCCTTGGATGTATATAGCCCCACAATTCACTGCCAATTTGGCTTGGCAGGTTTTAATCAAAGCACCCAGTGTCTTGCTGCTGATTATGGAGGAAAAGGAAAAAAAATGCCCCTATAGAGCAGGACAGGGATAATCTTTCGAATCGTATCAGCAGGGCCCAGGTGGATCTGCCATCAAAAACCACACCTAAGTATGCATAAGTCTGAATCCGGGCCAGCTTGTGGCCCTGAACATGAAAGGATCTTGACTTGGTCCCCCCAGTGCCTACAACCATCACCTTAGATTTACCTTAATTGGTTGAAAGGTCACGACTATTCATGTACGTGACAAAATCACGTGTCTGAGGCCCAGGGTAGTTCTCACCAACAATAATAATAATACAAGAATCTGTCGAGCACCTGCTTGATAACAGTCCACCTACCTGTCTAAAAACATGTTCCCCAGGTCATTCACATAGCAGGTGAACAAAACATGGGCTAATTGTTTTACCCTGTTTTACCCCACTCTTTAAAGGAAAGGAGCTAGTACAGGACCCAACTGAAGTATATCAGACGATTGCCGTCATGTCCCTATACAGTTCACTGGGAAAATAGACTATGTCTATGTCCATTCCCATATCCAGCAAAACGCACCACAACTTGGATCTGGTCACTCTGTCAAAGGCAGAGGACATACCCATAAAAGCAATAAACAGTGACCCCGGTGTTGCCACAGTATACTTGTTAATGAACAGAAAAGGATTTAGGCATTGAACGCATGTGCCTAAACCCGGGCAAGATCCAAACTGTAGAGAATGGAACGGTCCTCTGCCCATGACACCGCCCTCTCCAAAAACACCCTCCCCTTCACCCTGACTACAGAATCTATCAAAGAGTTGGGTCGATAACAACTCAGCAGGTCAATGGAACCTTTTTGTATACTAGAATAATGATGGACTGGGACCAAGAGTTTGGGAGACCTGTATGTCCTGCCAAGTTGAACATACAAGTTAAGATTGGGGCGCATAGTTCAGGTGACATCTTAAACAAATCGGCAGGGATACCCTTTGGACCAGGAATACATCCTAAGGCTAGTATAGATGGCAAAGTTTTGAAACTATTAGTTGATTCAGGAGCAAAAATGACAATCATCACAGAGGTTTTATTCAAGAATACATGAGCAGACAAAAAATTACTAGTGCGAGATAGATGTCTTGTTTCATATGATGGAAAAGGGATGGAGTTGTTAAGGTGTTTTGAGACTACATTGCAGTTTGAGGAGAATGTTATTTGTGACTAAGTCTTTGTCGCAAAGAAAGTTGTCAACATATTGGGCTGGTATCACTAGGGAATATTTGGTATGACATTAAGACCAGGTAAGGAAGTACAAGTTTATTTATTAAGAGAGAATGATACAGACATAAACAACATGGATTGATACATTTCCGAAAGTTTTTTAAGGGAGTTTGGGGAGGATCAGGGGTTTTCAGCACAAATGAAAAGTTTAGAAGAATGCGGTACCAGTCAAACATAAGTTGATAAATGTGCCTTTTAGCATGTGGGAAGATTTAGCGAATATTCTTGAAAAGATGTTTATTGAAGGGGTCATTGAACCTGTAGAATCTTCAGTATGGTTATCTCCGTTGGTTATTGCCAGGACAAAAACAGGTGACTTTAGAGATTGTATTCATCTACGCAGTCCAGGAGGAGGACAGAGACGAGGAGGAGGCACTAAAGTAGGAGCCAGACAGTGTTAAGTAAAATTAAGTGGGAGCAAGCTAATGGTAAGTACGGTAAGGAATGGTAGGGCTCTAAGCTTCATTTACATTTTTTTTTAATACAAGAGATTTCGCAAGAAAGCACTGTTTGAGCGAAACCTAAAAATGCATTCACTATTACCAACAGGAAAAGGGTGAGAGAAACTGCACAAAATAGAACTACATAAAATGTCATGGTAACGTTTTCATGCTGCATTTGTACCCCAGACCTCTAAACAGGGCAGTAACATCCGAATTTGTGCAGAATTTTAAAGGACCCTGAAGGGTGTTAAAAAAAAAAAGGCTGGCTTCACCTTTATTGTGTAGCTGATAAGTTTTATATTGAGAAAGCTTACATTCTCCATTACACTGATATAACATGAATAATGTTGCATAGATTCTTGCTGTTGGAAATGGGTGTCTTTAGTTGGCAGGATGTTACTATGTCCATATAGGGACCCTTCTTCCTAGTCAGGATAAGGGAGATACACTTCTAAAATAACCCCTGCTCCTCCCCTTGGTAGCTTGGCACAAGCACTTAAGCTTATCTCAGAGGCAGTGTGTGAAGCATTTGTACATAACCAAAAGTAATAAAGTAAAAACACTACAAAAGGACACCACACCAGTTTTAGAAAGATATCCAATATTTTATCAGTACAAAACAAGACCAAAAACGAGAAAAAATCCACCATACAGTTCTTAGAAATATCAATAGGCAAAAATAGACTCAAAATGCAGTTCCTTGAAATCGATAGCTCTGTTAGGGGCTATCACAGCATCGTGAACAACAAATCAAAATAGGTCTGGCTGGCCGTGGCACCACAGTACAGCTACGGTGTTAGGAAGACCTGCAAAACAGTACCTTTAAAAATGCAGGGTGTCGATGACCTCTTGTTGAGCTCTGAAGAGCGTCAGCTCCGGAGGTCGGCCAGGGTCATCGGGCCCTTGAAATCACATGCGTTGCAGATCAAACTCCTCGCAGTTGAAGTCGGGAGCGCCGATGTCAATGGATGACGGTGCGGTGTGTGGTGCCCTCAGGTCACAGTGCAGGCAGTGGCTCAGTGATGCATCCAGTGACAAAGGTGAGACCAGAGCTGCAGTGCAAAGTGAGGCGCTGCTTGTTGCGTTGCTAGCAGGAAGCGGTGCAAGCAGTGGCGTCTTCACTGCTAAAGTGCTGTCTGCGGCTGACAAACTGGAGTTGATGGCGCTGGCGTCGGTAGGCCAAGGCTGCGGTGCATCGTGTAACTTACGAGCGGTGCCCTCGAACCACGGTGCAGGCAGCGGTGTCAAAGTCAGCATACAGTGGCATCATCGGGGATACTAGGACGGTGGTGAGAAGCGAGGCGGTGCGAAGTGCGCTGCCCACAGGACGCAGTGACAGCAGCAGTTTGGCGGCGTCGGTGAGACCAGGGGTGTGGTGCGAAGTACGGCATTGCCCTCTGTGGTGCCTTCATGACACGAAGCAAGCAGTGGCATTGGTGACGGGTTGCTTTCTCTTCTGTTGCATCACACATCACACAGTTCCCAGTGCTCGTAACAGATGAACTTGAAGTCTTTGCTGTTCCTGAGACTTCTTGAACAGGGGACAAGCTCTACCTCGAGCCCTTGTGGAGATTCAAACAAAGAAGTTGCAGAAAGTTCAGTCCAGTCCTTTGTCTGCCCAAGACAGAAGCAGCCTCTGAGGGTCAACACAGAAAAGCACATAGCAAAGTGGTAGTTCCTCCTCACAGCTTTTCTAGGTAGTTCCTCCTCACAGCTTCTCTAGCTCTTACTCTTGGCAGGTTCCTGATTCCGCACAAGAGTTCTAAAGATCTGGGGTCTGAGCCCTAATATTTATACCGCATTTTCCTTTGTTCTTCTGTGGTAGAAAGTCTCCGTGCTTAGTCCAATCCAGTTCTGCCCTCTCTGGTTCAGCTTCCTGGCAGGAGGTGGAGACAGCATTGTGAAAGGCAGACATGGCCTATTATGAAGAAGGTAATCTCCTCCCACTACTCTAAATCCAGCCCAGGTCTATTCAGTCCAGCCCTGTCTCATCCAGGAAAGGCAGGACACATCTCAACCCCCCCCCCCGTGGCCATCTGCAGTGAAAGCACATCCCCAGCCCCTATCACACCAAAACCAGACAGTCAATACACAACACAGCAGAGGTACACAGGATGGTTTAGCAAGTAAATGCCCACTTTCTAAAAGTAAAAAGAGCAAATGATGGAGAGAATGCAGAACGATGTCATACATTCACCCCAACACAGAGATCTGGGCCTAAATCTATCATTTTTTGTTCGCCATTCCAGTTTGGACCCAGCCATATGCAAATCAGTCTTGACCCTGCACCCAATAGGAACAGTTCAGCCTGAACTGCCAGGCCAGGTCCTCCCTGGACTGGAAACAAGCATTCTAGGACCGGTTTCAGGGTTTCACCCCATATCAGCCAGGATAGCTTGACTCCAGTGGTGTGGAGAGCACAGGACCCACGTCTGGGCATGCCAGTCCCACTCGGGGTGGCAAATGAAAAAAGAACAATTGATGGACAGAATGCAGAACAATGTCATACATTCACCCGAGTACAGAGACCGAGGCCTAAATCCATTGGTGAGCGAAAGAATGATGGATTTAACCCAGATATATTGACTGGGGGTGAATGTTTTGATTTGTTCTGCATTCCGTTCATAAATTGTGTGTCTTTCACTTTAAAAAAATGGCATTTTCAAGCCCATAATTTCAAAACCATCTTTACTAAAAGATGTGTTATTAAATTCTGGAGTCAGGGATCCAAATTCCATTTCTCGATCTTGCCACAATGGGAAGTTATACTTGTAAGGTGTTACAAAGTATCTCCCATTCTATCCTATGGGACAGATAGCCTTTCAATAGTGAAAAATGAAATACACTGTATTTCACTGTCAGGGCATGTTAAACACACCAGTACATGTCCTACGTTTCACATACACTGCACCCTGCCCATGGGGGTACCTTGGGCCTACCCGAGGGGTGCCTTACATGCAAGAAAAGAGAAGGTTTGGCGCCTGGCAAGTGGGTACACTTGCCAGGTCGACATGGCAGTCACAAGCTGCACACAGACACTGCAGTGGCAGGTCTGAGATACACTTACATGGCTACTTCTGTGGGTGGCATAGCCAGTGCTGCAGGCCCACTAATTGCATTTGTCTTACAGGCCCTGGGAACACCTAGTGCACTGTAATAGAGGCATAGCAATAAATCAAATAGCCAGTCACAGAAAGATCAATCCATAACACAATTTACCTTAGGAGCACTTGCACTTTAACACTGATCAGCAGTGAGAAAGTGCGCAGAGACACTAAACCAGCAAAAACACAGTCAAGATCATGAGGTCAGAAAGCAAAAAGACGGGAAACACGCCAAAAGGTGCCAGGTCTAACACTTGTCATCATCTTTTTCTGCTGAACTGTTTTTTCTCTATAAATTGATTCGCTTTCAAAATACAGACTGCCAAAAGTCACAGATGCCGTTTTGACGCTGCCAAGAAATCATTTACACATCAAAGGGATTAAAAACGTGCAGCCTCTTTGATGCCTGAGACATGTGGATTCTTTTAAATTGCTTTATTCATTTTGTAAATTGCAACTCATGATGACTTTTTTTTTTACTTCTGAACAAAAGCTCATCTCTCCTCAACGCTTTCTTTGTAAGCGATATGAACAAGAATTGAATGGTACAATATATATGTTAGAGCCCTTACGATGAAACAATAAAAGGATTATATAAAACCTTTGGTGGTTAGATGTAAATTTCGATGGATGAACGTACAGCATCAAAGTGAACCTTATGCCAAACTTAAGGATGAATGGACTTTTCTTGTCAACAAATATGTCTCTTGCCGCAGTGTTGGTGAAGTTTCAATGTGCGTATTGTCGTTTTCAGTATTTTTTATTTTATTTTATTCCGTTTTTAATATTTTCTCTAAAGTACATAATAACATGGACATTTTAAATACGCCCAAGTATATTAGAATGCCAGTACATATCAATGACTATGGGTCCAGTTCTAATACATCCTTGTTGAAGTCATAAATCTACTTCATAACATTTTTCTAATTGACTCATTTTCTGAGATTTGCATAGATGGCAAAGAAGACCCACTGAATTCTTCGAACATTCTCTTGATTAACGGCTCTTGTTGCACTGTATTAAACTTCAGAGGAGCATGAGCTTCCAATCTGAGATCCGAGGTGTTGTGGGAGGGGGGGGGCGGCAGGCAGAAGGAACCATACAAGAGCCAGGTCTGTTTGCTCGCTTCAGCTGGATAGTAACTGCCCTCGCAGTGTCCGCATGCTGCCTTTTATTTCAACGCCCACTCTGTGTGGACTAAACCACCAACTATACGCTTGCCGGGCGTCCTTACAGTTTCCGCCTGTTCGCATGATGCCACTCCCTGCTACATTGCAGTCGGGGGCGACATTGCAAGGATTGTCTACTAGACAAGCTCTGTCGGATTGCCCATTATAAGGACTACCTACTGTGAACAACCACAAAAAATGTTCCAAGTTGAAGTTCTTCGCTATTGATTGACTAGTTTGTGTTAGTCTGTTTTTGGGTGTCCGTGTTACTAGGTGAATGTACGAATGAGCGAAATGTTTTGGTGAATACGTGATTACATAAATGAATGGATGAGATGGCACATGGAACAAGAATTGTCTTAGCCAATCGGTCTCGCCTTTGGGACCTTAAAAGGTCCTAACCATGCAGAACATTATCCCCCACTGGCATTCCCACACATTCTTAACAGCCTTGAATAATCGTATACATTTTATTCGTTTTTTAAAGTCGATATGAAACGAGAAACGTTAAAAGGTTTAACTATTGCTTATAGCTAGTTGTAATTTTTTGTTCAATTCTCACCTTCGTACCCCTCCGTTACCTCACAATATTTGTTTATCCATCTATTTTCTGACAGAGTGCCAAATGAGTGCAGTGTCCCTGCCAGCTCTCCCCGGGCTGGGTGTCAAATCCAATGCTGACCTGAGAAAAAGGCAGTTCACCGAACCTATGTTTGTTTGAATAGCTTTATTTCGATATAAAAGCATATCATAAAAGCATTACATTACAGCAATAGATAAAAACAGTTTAACAACACAATATAAAAATCTACAAAATCAACAGAAATATCAAGGAAGTGGATTGTTAGCCCAGACATAGGGACAGATTCAAGCAAAAGACACTTCACTAGAGCAGCAGTTTCTTTGCAGATCTTATCCGCCAAGCCCAGTCCAAAAATGTTGCCATGCAACAGGCGAAGAAGGGACGAGCATCTGAACGTAATATGCGTAATGCTTCCAGGTGTGAACTGGTGCCCAAGCTCCTACATAGTGGCTTCAGCCATCTCGACCTGGGCGCTGCATATGCACAACACTCAAACAACAGATGGGCAATGGACTCAACCCTTGAATCACAGAACGGGCAATATGGAATGGTTTGTAGTGGTGGCTTCCAAGTAGAAGTTAACAGCCCTAAGGGAAGTACTCCTACCCTAAATTTGAAGTACAGTGATCTGTCGCCCGGGTTATGAATTAGATCCAGGTATGGTTCTCTATAGGGAACCTATGTACAAAAGCGGGCGGCAACTGAATGGAATAGTGAAATGAAGGAATAAACCTGTACTTTGCAAACTGAATCATCCCCAGAGGTATACATTCTTTGAAAGAGTGAAATGAATGCCGCTGACCGCGCGACACGCAGGGAAGCATGGGCGGCTGATCTCTCCCGGGTCGCTAGACCTGGGGCCCGCCTGCCACGATAGGGTACGACTCACCGCCATTGAAAACACACGCCGACCGCAGGAAACAGCACCCCTACGCCAGACCAGGCCTCTGGGCAAATTAACCGGAGGGCAACCAACGCTGCAGTGCTCAGACAGGAAACAACAGCGCTTGAATAGCTGGAGGACGACCCGGTGGAGAGATCAGCGCAGAGCCTAGGGAACCAGGCGCGGGAAAAAGAGGCCGAGCAAAGTTGCTGGGCCTGTTTTATACTCCAAGGAACGCCCCCTTCCCCAGGTGAGCCCTCCCTATTGGCTGTTGGCGAGGAGGGCGGCTCAAAGAGAAGTGGAGAAGTGTGGCTCAGGGGTTAGAGGCAGCAGACCCGGAAGCTGAGATCGGTCCTGGACCAGGGTTCAATTCCCCGCCTCGGCGGGTCTTGGGCTAAAAATTCCACGGACTCGATAATTCTCGCCCCGGTACCTCCTCGACTCACGGGTTCACACTCTGTGACTCTGGGCAATAGCTTGCTTAATCTCCACAACGGCCCCTCGTGGCGGGATGCCTGGCTTTCACCCTGTGGACACCCTGCCGGGGTTTCTCACAGGGGAATACCAGGACGGGTTCCCTAAGCAAGCGCCAGGATGCCCATTGGGTGACAGGTCTGCGCTATATAAGTACACCTACATTTACAAAGGGGTTGACGCGCTACAAGCTCTGCTCGCCCGTCGTGTGGGACTAGGGCGCTGTCCCGCCCATGCTCCCCTGCGTGTCGCGCGGTCAGCGGCATTTCACTAATAATTTCAGCAGATCCTCTCTAATAATACCCTTTGCCTAGTGTGATGTATGCAAGCAAAAGATGTAACAAGCCAGTGAACTAGGTAAGCCTCAAGGTAAGCAAGCAGTGGTCCAGGGGCCCACTGCCTCATCTAACTGAAGTTTTCAAAAACTGTAAACTTTTTTTTCAAGCAGCCCTGGTTATTTTTGAGGAACAGCTCCGATTGCTGTTCAACCTGCTTCAAAAAATAGTTTTCTATTTCGGAATGGAGTCACGAGAATAGTGGACTGCTGTCCCTTGAATAAGCCAATCGCCAGGCAACTTGCCTAATTATTTAATATAAATCACGCAGGACGTTCTGTTCCCTCAGTGATTCCGTATTTTAAGAACATACATATTTGTATATACGCAGCTTTGCAAACTAACACTGGTTGCAGAAAGTTGGCGTGCAATTTGTGACTATTTTTTGTGATCAGTATTTTAATACATCTGGCCCTTTACACCTTGTAGCGTGTGGACCTTGTGAGCAAACTGGGAGCAATAGATGAACAAAATGACCTCGAACAACAGAGGTAAAAAGCAGGTTTAATTGAGGGCTCTGGGCTCATACCTGGCTGCTGTGACTCAAATCATCAAGCTTCTCTTGAAGAAAATGTGTTTAAAGTACTTTAGCAGGCCCAAAGCAATTTTAAAGCCAGGAAATTAAACAAATACAAATTTCAAACATAATATTGTTAAAGTGAATACAATCCAATTAATAATTTCACACCAAAATGACAAGAATTGACAGGGATCAGGAGCTATGAATACTTAAGAAAAAAACGCATGAAAGAATCCACCGAAAACGATTTGGATATCCCCATTCAGTTTTAATATAAGGGGCTCCATGGCCAGGTCCTATGCACCTTCTCAAGCCAACCACAATGGAGTGTGAGTCAGGTGGAGCCAAGGGATTACCCAAGCCAACAGTTTTACCTTTAGACTCGGTTTCCAAGTGGTAACTCACAGCTCTGAGCCTGCTTCTTTATGGCTATGACCAAAATTCCGGTTCCAGCTGCACTTGCTGATTCCTTCTTCCAATTTGCCCTCTTGTCCTTGATGTCTCATTGGATTTCTGGCTTCTCTGACCATTCTAGAACAACTACCAGAGCTTTGGTTCAACAGAAAGCAGGATCTAAGCCCCAGTCTTTATTTCAGGCAAAGAAGCAGTATCTTTCTCTTCAGCGTCGCCAGATTCAGGTAAAGTTCTGTGGGGCATATTATCAATAACAGGCGATACAATTATCGCCGCTTTATCGGCAGGAAACTGCCGCTAAAGCGGCGATAATGGGCTTGATAATATGCCCTTGTGAATTCCCATAGCAGCCCAGGTTAACACCATAACCTGGGCTGATATGGGAATTCACAAGGACATATTATCAAGCCCATTAGCGCCGCTTTAGCGGTAATTTCCTGCCGATAAAGCGGCGATAATTTTATCGCCTGTTCTTGATAATATGCCCTAAATGCCTTGTGGTGTGACATGATATAGTGGTTCACTAGCATTGGTGGGGGAAGGGCCCTCAACACCTTCTCAGGATTCCATGTTTAGCCCCTCCGAACGTTAAAACATCTTTCCACAGTGTTGACTACATCTATCTCAGGAAGCACCAGTCTACGTGTTTTCTCAGATGGTGGAAGGATGCCTCATATTCTGGAGTCCAGTCACAAGTAGGCAACTTTGCTCGGCCTCTTTTTCCCGCGCCTGGTTCCCTAGGCTCTGCGCTGATCTCTCCACCCGGGTCGTCCTCCAGCGGTTCAAGCGCTGTTGTTTCCTGTCTGAGCACTGCAGCGTTGGTTGCCCTCCGGTTAATTTGCCCAGAGGCCTGGTCTGGCGTAGGGGGGCTGTTTCCTGCGGTCGGCGTGTGTTTTCAATGGCGGTGAGTCGTACCCTATCGTGGCAGGCGGGCCCCAGGTCTAGCGATGGTTTCAGGGCACTGTGACCCTTTAGCGTGCAAGGCGGTCGAGGGATTGCGTTGGTTTTAGTAAGGGGGCATTACGGGGCATGAGGTCTTTGTTCAGTGTTCCGATTTATGGGGCACAGTGTCTGGGGAGGTGGCGGCTCGGGTTTATTTGCCCAGAGACCTGGTCTGGCTTAGGGGTGCTGTTTCCTGTGGGTGCTGTTTCCTGCGGTCGGCGTGTGTTTTCAAAGGCGGTGAGTCGCACCCCCTGGTGGCAGGCGGGCCCCAGGTCTAGCGATGGTTTCAGGGCACCGATACATGTTGAGAAACGGCGCATACAGAAAACAATAACCCCTTTTGCTAAAGCTTTTGCAGTCAGGGCCAAATGCAAGGTATCTACACAGGGTCGCAACAGTCGCAGGGAAAAGGCTATAGACACACTGTTTTGTTTTAAATGATTTTTAGACACGTTTCTCTATTGTCGCTCTGTGGTTACTGCAACCTCAGTCACAGGATTTATATATAGCAATAGTAATTCTATAGTCTTTCCTACCACTTGCGAGGACCTCTCAGATAGCTGGGCAATCACGGCAGCGTCACATCAGTTACCCACGGGTCCGGAGTGCACTGTTACCCTTTAGCGTGCGATGCGGTCGAGGGATTGCGTTGGTTTAGTAAAGGGGCACTGCGGGGCATGAGGTCTTTGTTCATGTTCCTATTTATGGGGGCACAGTGTCTGGGGAGGCGGCGGCGTGGTACAAAGGGATTTCCGCTGCTCGAGGTCTGCGCAGATTTCACGGGATGGACCTGGGTGGGCGGCGCATTAAGGCGTTGATGGCACCATCGGCGCTGCATCCCCTCAGGACAGTATCCTTGTTTAAGGTAGGCCTGAGGTGTAGAGTTGCCGGCGGGAGCGACGAGTTCAGGCTAAGGACTCGGGTGTGAGTAGGCATAACGCTGCGGTTCCTTTCTCCTATTTATTTTAAAAATGTTCCTCTGTATCTATGGATGCAATCAGCGTTTATTGTATGGTACGAGCATGATTCATGGGCAGGGTCAGGTCAGCTTAATAAGGGCAAGAGCAGGAAGAAGTATGACCGCTGACTGCTCCCTGTGGTGCGTGCGTTCCGGCGCGTGGGCCTTGCCTTGGCTTCGCATTGGGGGGAGGGGTCGTACCAGGTGATTGACTTCAATTATCGTACATGTGTATTTAATGCATTTAATTCCTGCATCTTTGAATGACTGCGGCATTATGCAGCTGCCAATGATTTCGTTCAGGTCATTTATGTTTAGCCTCCGCCTCGTTTGCCCGGTGCAATTTTCACCAGCTTGGAGAGCCGCGGAGCCACGTGGCATGTACCGGAGTGTGGCCGAGCTCTGTCCGTAGCAGAGGACCGGAAGTCAGTTCCGCATTTTATTAGAATTTTCACATTCTGATACATTTGGTTGGAGAGGCGACTCGAATTGTAAGTCTTGTGTGAGTTGGTGTGGAAGGAACTGATCACATTTTATGCTCTTCAAGGTAAAACAGTAATATGTGTCAGCTTTCATGCTTGGTACTCATCCTTTGGAGAATCTGTGTGTTCCTGGGAGGTGTCGCTACTCCTCCGTTAAATGTATTGTGGAAGTCCTGGGAAGTGAAGCTACCGTGCGTCGCAGAGTAAATAAGTGCATGCACTCAAAACGAGACAGTACATGCCCATTTAAAGAGCTGTTCTTGACTGGATAACTTATTGGAATGGGAAATCATCACACCCCCCCCCCCCAAAAGTCTATTAGTCAGATTAAATAGGTCCGTGCTTTGAGGACTTAAATAAAGACTTCGTAATCAAAGGCTAATGTCTAGGCCTGAGCGCATACAACCACTCGTATCATCCTAGGATGATAAATAAAGCTACTTTTTAGTGATTGCATAGTTAATTGTATAAGTAAAATGCATAGTTAATTGTATAAGTAAAATGCATAGTTAATTGTATAAGTAAAATGAATCATCACCGAGCCAGTTCATTATCGCGCTTTAAGAATTGGGATTTGTGAATCCTGAGCTGACATGATGCCATTGGTATCGGTTTGTTTCAGAGGTAACGTCGGCACCAGGGTTTCGGCTTGTACTACCGGCTGATTCGTGGACAAAAGTGCGTCCGACGGACACTTGACTGCGGGCAGCACATCACTGTCGTTCCAGAAGATACCTCATACCCACATGAGATTACAAACGAAACTCCCTCCTTTGCCAAAGACAAACTCTGCCCTCCATTGGAAAGCCTTCTGACCGCTAATGGATTCACCCGTTCACCATTTTACATGAGGATTTAATTCCAGGGCTCGTGTTTCACAAATGACTTCCTGGGTCATCCCACAGAAAATAATAGTTATGGGGAGCTTTCGATGCCATACTTGCGCGTTTCTCATCGGATTTCATAGCTAGCTCCAAATCCTGCAACTTCATTCTTGTGAAATAATTCATTCAGTTTTGGGGTATGACGTCACCACGATTTTATACCCAGATCAATCCAAAGTCACTGAAATTACCTGACCTTTTCCCAGAGCTCGTTATAACTTCATTCTGGTGGGCTAACAATTTAGTCTCCATGGGCATGACGTCACGCATGAGGTCCTGAGGCAGTTACTCATTGGCCGCTATCCAGCACTGTTCAATCAGAATCTGGGCAGAGAGTCGAAGGCTCCGAGATTCATGACCGCCCAGCAACATTCGGCAGCGCCTCACCATGCAATGTCCTGGCAAAGACGTCAGACAGCGCCGTGAACTATGCTGACCCGGGCAGCATCCAGCAGCTGCGGGCTACCGCCTGCTGCTGAGGAGGGCCGGGCTTGTCTTTATCTGGAATGGAAAGTACAGCTATCTGCTAGAGATGGGCTGATTTGACCACTACCTGGTGCGCAGCATCTCCAAGACAGTGCACTGCAGAGGGACAGCAGTGACTTGTATCTGTGCAGGGGCCTCTCGGATGAAGAGACAGGAATGGTGTCTAGCCTGTTGTCACCACTTCTATCCTCGTGTAACGTACCAGCGCTATGGCCCCCTTCACTTGGGTTGAACCAGGATGAGTCACAGGCAAAAGGCTTTTAGGAATAATGGCGCACAAACACAGTTGGTGTAAAATCTCTGGAGTTACTCTCAACTTCAGCACAGAGGAACTGGTCGACCTATTACAACTGCCTTGCATTCCACTGCAGCCTCGACATTGACAAAGTACCGCCATCACAGTGCATCATTCATCCAGTATATGTAAATGACCGTCACCACCTTGCAGTGGCAACCACAGCACTGGAGGGAATGCAGCTGTCCGCGTCCCCCACAGGGGGACATCAGCAGGGCAGCCATTTAGTGCAGGAAAGCTTAGTCAGTTATAATTGTACAGTGAAGGGAAATTGATTTTGAAAACAGCTACTGAACTTGTTCCATTAATAAAGCAATGCACGCGCTACTAGGCTTAGATGGGACCACCTAAAATTAGCTCAAGGTCGGCATCTTCTGGCTATCTGCCAGATGGTACACAACCAAAGCCTGGAAAAAGGGAGTTTTGGGCAAACTAGAGAAATTAGTCGAATGGCGCACAGAGGGTTGAACGCGAGTGGGGAGCACGGGTGATGCATGACGCTGTTCCCCGTGCCTGTTGTATGCTGATCTATTTTCAGCGTGAGCCACTGCCCCCCCCCCCCCCCCCCCCCCGGAAAATGTAAGCAGTGTCTAGGTGCACATCTTTCTCGCAGGCTTTACCCGAAGGTGTTAGAACACTTCACGATAGGAACATAACTGATAAATGATGCACAATGAGGAACACTGGACAAAAGCAAACGCTAAGTTACTTGAAGCAAAATGACAAACTTGCAAACAATGCAAAGATAGCAAACAGCGCATTGCAGGGGAATAAAGTGACGGCTGTACAAGTTACAAAAGGATACAAAGTACAATTAGAGGTACAATTCTGCAATACATGACAGACAGTCAAACACACAAACATACGTTACGTAGGCAAGGGTGGCGCTGGTGCAAGTACCAGAAGCAAAGACTGTGTGGGAGGTAGCTAACAGTGAGTTACAAGAGAAAGGTGACGTGTGCGTGTTACAGAAGAGCGCCAAACACCGATAGAAGGATAATACTGCAATAAATGGTAGACACTAACCACAGGAGGTACAAGTGAGGAATAATGCGATATGTAGCGCACAGTCAAACATAAGATCGAACGTTATGTAGATAAGGGTGCCACTTGTGCAAGTAACGAAACAAACACAATGTGAGAGGCAGCAGTTTATTACCAGAGAAAAGGGACAGGTGTACATCACAATGAGTACCAACCTCAGTTTGAGGGATAGCACTGCAACGAAGGGCAAGCTCTCAAACCACAGGTACACACTGGAAGGACACTCCCAGAGTCAAGGAGAGTATAATGTCTAGTCGAAAGGTCGTTCTTCAGATAATAAGAGGGGACTCATGTTAAATTTGGGAGTGTGAAGGTAATGGAGACAAACGAGTTATCAAACTCCAAACAGGCTTGCCTGGGCAGCGTGTGGGGCATTGTTGGCCCCTGTCGCATTGCAGACAAAAATGGATTGGCACATGAGGGGTGGGCAGGGCTTCTAATATATGTTTTTTGTCCCTAATGCAGGAACCGTGCTGGAGAACCGCCCTACTCACATGGGGGGCCACCTGAACTGTCAACAGGTAAAAGGGTCATAGCACAATGGTGGCAATGTGCTATGGTCGGAGAGACCCAGATTCTCCCCAGTTGTCATGACTGTCCCTGGTGTGGGGTGCGCAGGTTACACTCATTAAAGCGATACATTAGTAGTTACTGATGAGTCGGGACATATTAGGTAGCCCCGTGGTAATATTGTGATGTTCTCTCTTCAAAAAACATCTGTTGAGCCTGGCCAATGGGTTGTTTTACTGGGCAATAATTGGGGTGTTTTCTCTGGAGGCAGTGGCAAACCAAGTTTGATTCATGCATTCCTCCATAGTAATTTGAAATGCATTTTCTTTGAAACAACTGGTGGATCTGGGCATATTATGCATCCCATGTGCATTATAAAATGTGTTGTGTGGGACAGCAGCTGGTGTGCAAATAAGGGGCTCTGATCCTGGCGATCGAGGGAGCGATAGGCGTACCTGTCATCACGGGTTGGGGATGTTTCATGGATTTGTCTTTCTTCCAGAAACGCATAACATGCATCGGTAAAAGTGATAGGCATAAGACATTTATATGTCACACGTAAAAAGACCGAATATATGGCTATGTCACACATACCTAGTCTCAAACTCCGACAGCTATGTATAGGTCACCACAATTACTCCAGTTAGTTTAAACAGGAGGTATGCTATTCTTTGAAAATACCAGGGGTTAACTTGTTTCGCAGTTAAAATGTATATTATGTATGTGTGTGAATGATATGTGGTGATTTCCAGCTGCAAAGGAGTCCAATAAATCCAAGCTGTCAGTAAACCCAGAAATATGATATTGTGCTGCTCAATTTTAATGCAATCGCTGGTGCCTAACCAGATAGAAACATAATACAGTACTGGTCTGGCGTAATGGTAAACAGTGGCACCTGTATTATAGTGCTGTGAGGCCCCAGTCTGCTTCAGAGTGCACTGTGAATATGCAAGCCTACAAACGTTGTATACGCTGTGGCACAGTCATAATGATCAAATACACACGATCCCCTTCTGAGCAGCTGCTGTTTCCCTCGTCTTCATTGCTTGAATTTGCGTACGAGAAAGTGTCACGCATAGCTATTAAACTGTCACTCATATATACACTCAAATTATAAAAATATCACACATAGCAACCTGAAACATGGCAGCTATGCCGCCTGGCGTAGACGCCCCTGCATAGGAGTCAATGAAATGCACATTGCTCATGGTCGGACGGGAAGTTAGGGAATCCCGAAATAATGCGGACGCGAAGTACATTCCCACCCTCTATAATATAGATCTAACAGAAGGTACATTATGCAGTCATTGTTTAGTCGGCACCGTCCAATTTATATAGTCTGTGACTGACCGAGTGCCTAATGCAACCAAAACCATATGGCGAAGGCAAGTGACTTCCTAAAATGTTCCCCTCCCCCTCGATAATCTGGACTATGATAGAGGTGCACGAAACAGCGTCAGAAAGTAGCTAGGTGGGTGGGGGGCTCTGTCATCGACGGGGGCCTCCTCCAGAGCTGTGGCGGAGTACAGGGCGATCTGGAAGCAGATGGACAGTAGGGGTACCTCTGCGGCAGAAGGATACAGTCTAAATACCTCTGCCTGGCACAGTAAGGGTGCCTGAGCCAAGAACCTGGAGCCGAGGGGGTTCCAGGAAACAGCGTCGGCGCCCCGTTAGTCCTTCGGGCGGTCGGGGGGCCTGAACCGACCGGGGGTGTGCCTCATCGCTCCGCCCTGACAGGGGGGGGCGGGAGTATAACGAAATAAAATGGTAATTTACTGCACCGTCAGAGCATCGACTCGCCGTGCAAGATGGCTCCTTAGGCATGCGGGTCAGCGAGGGGCTGCCGCATTGTATCGACTGTAAGATGACCCATCTTATCAGCTACCTGTTGTACGAAATAAACCTGCAACAGTGCTTTCCCACAAATATGTCTCGTGAGTTTTCCTTGGTATATAAGTGTTAATGTACGCAGAGCGGAGCGAGCGCTGGCGGTGTGGGCACTATGCCGCTGACCGCGCGACACGCAGGGGAGCATGGGAGGGACAGCGCCCTAGTCCCACACGACGGGCGAGCAGAGCTTGTAGCGCGTCAACCCCTTTGAGCCGCCCTCCTCGCCAACAGCCAATAGGGAGGGCTCACCTGGGGAAGGGGGCGTTCCTTGGAGTATAAAACAGGCCCAGCAACTTTGCTCGGCCTCTTTTTCCCGCGCCTGGTTCCCTAGGCTCTGCGCTGATCCCACCCTGAACCCTGACCCAGCTGCAGAGCGGCGGGCGAAAGTTGTGAATTTGTTAATGGTCATGTTTTGTGTTGCAGGCGGAGTCACAGGGCGATCTGGAAGCAGATGGACAGTAGGGGTACCTCTGCGGCAGAAGGATACAGTCTAAATACCTCTGCCTGGCACAGTAAGGGTGCATGAGCCAAGAACCTGGAGCCGAGGGGGTTCCAAGAAACAGCGTTGGCGCCCCGTTAGTCCTTCGGGCGGTGGGGGGCCTGAACCGACCGGGGGTGTGCCTCATCGCTCCGCCCTGACAGGGGGGGTGGGAGTATAACGAAATAAAATGGTAATTTACTGCACCGTCAGAGCATCGACTCGCCGTGCAAGATGGCTCCTTAGGCATGCGGGTCAGCGAGGGGCTGCCGCATTGGATCGCCTGTAAGATGACCCACCTTATCAGCTACCTGTTGTACGAAATAAACCTGCAACAGTGCTTTCCCACAAATATGTCTCGTGAGTTTTCCTTGGTATATAAGTGTTAATGTGCGCAGAGCGGAGCGAGCGCTGGCGGTGTGGGCACTATGAATTATGTATTGTGTAACTCTTCAAATCGACTCACCTACAAGCATGCGGTCTATGAAGTAGTGAACTGATGAATGAATGAACCTGTAATGTGTAACTGCAAACTGAATCACCTGGAGGCATACATTGTTTGAAAGAGTGATATGAATGAATGAATGTGTCCACTGACTCAATCACTTAGAAGCATGTGCTCTTTATAACGAGTGGGTGCACAGACTGCTCTAAAAAGTTGTGCTTTGAGTATTTTCTCCAGAGAAGAACATTTGGTAGTCTGCGCGCAATGAGCACACAGGTATGCTATGTATTCTTTGGCTGCTAGCGTGTTTTAGGACTTGCCTCAGTGCGTGTAATTTGTGGGAGCTGCTAAAGGTAATTCTAAAGACGGACTACTGCGGTCTCTTTCCCATTAATAAATGGAACCGGGGGAGAAGGAATGACAGTTTCAGAAAAATACGTTCCAAACTCTGTTAAAGACTAACTTGGCTTCAAAAGGGTTGATAATTCACCCCTTCAAAAATTGGCCATTTGGCCATATAGTTCCTCATTTAAACTGGCCTCATAAGCTCGCCACGGAGGGGAGGGTGTCTCCAATAGTAAACAATGACCTGAGATACGTCCTCTCCTTCCCACTGGCCTCCGTGCTGCTCCGATGGCCAATCTTTGAAGGGGTGAATTATCAACCCGTTTTCAAAACAGATTAGTCTATTTTTGCAATCTGTTTTTAGGACAATAGGCATATTACATATATTTAGATTTTTCTGAGTGTAGTAAGGATCACATATGGTCCTGATGAGTAAAGCAGGGGGGACTGCTTACGAAACATGTCGACCAGGGAGGGCAGATTAAAGACACCCTACCTAACCCCATTTTAATATTTCCAGCTGGAGAAGCGAATAAAATATATATTTTCTACTAGCCAGGAAATGTTAAAAGTTTATTTCACTAGTCACCACACTCCCTACCACTCCCATTACCCACACCACACATAGCCTATCACATAATATAGTGCTCCCACGCAGTCGTCGGTCGCAGCACGCCCCGCCCCGTAGAGGGACGGGAAGACCCCCATGATGAAGCATGACACTATGGGATTCATAGTGTGTGAGGGGTATTTTAAAAACACATAGTGTTCCTCCTGGACATCTCCTGGAGTAACAGCCCCCACCTCTGTGCACATAACGTGAGCAATTATAAAATATATAAATATATCTAAGGATAGAATCTCTGTGTTTATGAACTTTGTACTGGAGGCGGATTCTATCCACTACCTCTATACTCCCTCTTTTGTTGTTTTGGCATAGCATTGCTACCCCTAGCCCTTTGAGGGTGTGAGGACCCTTACAATTACAACAATGCAACACAGGCGCCGTAATAAAGACATTGGCATTCTTTGTGGATAAAATATGTCACAAGTTTATTGATTACACAGGTTGGGTTATCTTTCAGGCAATCCAGGTATGGACGGTGAATTCCTTGAACGCCCAACACCCAACCAAAGAAAGCTTGAGCTGTCCTGTGGTGTTTTCAGCACCAACACACTTAGATTATTTATAGCTCATACGTTTACACTGGGTTGCCAACACACTATTTAGTTTTGTGGCATGCTCCTGACAAGTAAGAGCGATATTGAAAAAGGCAGTTGCCGAAACACGTCTTGTGTGCACTTAAACCCTATTAAATCAGGGTAAAATGCTCCCGTGAGTGCTGGTATTTCTTATACTCTGAAGCTGTGAAATCCCTGCATTCTCCACCTCACAAGTTGTGGATTTTCCACAAAGACTGGAGCACGGACCATCAAATAGGTGCTTGCAAAGTTTTTTATTTTCCCATTTAGCAGCAGTCAGCCATGACGTATTTAAGCCCTGGAGGGCCTTGATCACATGACGCGCTCCAAAGCTTCACTTTGCCTTTTTCTGCCATTTGTTAATTTTAAAGTGACAGGTGCAGAATATTTAACAGTCGTAGACATAAACAAAAGACTGCATGTTTACGTATCTCATAGCTCATTTGGTACAAAAGTTAAAACCATGGATGCTCATATTTAAACATTAACACCATGCTTAAAATTCCTCTAAATTCATGGATAAAATCTGTATAAAAAATGCATACAAATTTGATCGACCTGGATTCAAATTTAGATAGAACCTCGGTACAGATTACATAGTACTGTTTCAATATCTCTGTACAGTAATTCATAATAAATGCATTTTGCAAAACCATCTGATATTATTGTGAAATACAACTTTCTCAGATAATGTGTCAGTTATCTCAACCTGTAAATAAACTTTGTTCTGAATGTAAACAAAGCAACTTTTGAAAGTGCTCAGTGCAAAAATTTGAAAGTGCTTGTGAATATCTCAGAAGTGAAAAAAGGCTAAAAATAGTTTAAAACTGTAGATTTCGACTGGGAGGGCAGCTTGAGTTGATGATTTCATTCGTTATTCGTCTAGCATGTATAAATACATAATCTCTGTTGGTCAATACCACCCAATGTTGGTGCATTGCCTTATCTGCTCTGTGTTTTGTGGAAAAGTGAATTTTGCCTTGCCATGTGTGCCTACGTGTTCCCCATCCTATGTTATATGTGCATGATCGATATGCATGTATCCCCCTATGATCGATTAAAGACGCAATTATAGTTGTGTCCAACTCTAGTATGCCAGTATCCAGGTCTCGTGAAAGCAACGAGTATTAGGCCTATGTTGCCACGTTTTACAGTGTGCACGTTAATTCATTGAATTGTCCCCGTTTCTAGGCCTCAATAGGGCCCGGACACCAGATTCAAGCTCCAGTCTCCTGAACTCATTCCGAGGAGCGATGCAGCCCCCATCTGCATCCCTGACCCTTCACTTACTCCCTTTCGCGCAGCGCGGGGCCCGGCCTGGCTCTGCCTGCCTGTCTGCCAAGAGTATGTTATGCTTCTAGTTATCAGTCCAGCCTCTCGTCTCCGCATTCCTAAGCTACTGAACCGCATAAACAGTTTCAGTTATGGTCTAGTCTTTCTGTCTCCATGTAAGAGAAATACTGTATTAATATTCATAGAATATTCCTAGCACACGCAATACATGTAGAATAAATGCATGCACCAGCCTTAGTGTCAAGTAGCCTTTGCCCTGATAACTTTTAGATTCTATCAACATGTACTCCAAACACCAGATACCAGATATGCTATAAGTACATGTCGTCCTGACACTGCAGACTTTAGTCTCCTCTTCTAGTGCAGAAGTCATAGCCCCCAGTTCTCCCTGGTAACACGTCATTGCCCGTTTGCGCGCACCACTAGGTTAAAGGTCCCAGCTGCTCAGGTAGCCCCCTTCATGTTTCCGCCCCATTTCATGACACTTCTGTGACGTTCACATCACATGTTTACGTGCACGCCCTGTGCACGCCTTCTTTTCACGCCCATGTCTTCTTATCTTACGCTTGTCACTAGTTACGCCTACTGTATGTAATGTAATTGAAATGTCTTACTATATATATGTATGTTAAACTGTAATGAGGCGCGCTGCAGTTGCCTTCCTTCCTATTTTATTTCAGGCTGTCCCGTTCCAGTCCCTTCCCTTTTGCCTGAATAAAATCTGTTCAACTCGGACACATCGGATCCTGCCTCTTATTTATTGAGCTATCTGTTATTGTTAATATAGTCAAAAATAGTCCCGGTATTATTTATTTATATACCACATAATGGCGCCCGAATAGGGACGAGCCCCTTCCTCACGCGCTGGCGATGCAACGCCGGTCCCCTGACCCTCTGCAGCCGTGACGGAACAATACCGTGCACGTGCAGATATTTCTGCTTCAAGTCTCCCTCAGGCCCACGGAGGAGACGGAGACTGCGGTCCGACATCCAGACGAAGCGGTGTGGAATGCGGTTCGTCCCGACCAGAGCCCAAGCCGAGAGAGCAAGGTCCGAAGTATCTGGAGGCCCACCTGTAACCGAAGTTTCCGAAGTTCGTAGTCCGACGTCGTAGCAGTCCAGTCCAGTCCGAGGCCTTCCAGTTTCTGCTTCCCGGTGAGTACCGTCGCGGGGGAAGTATCTAGACAGGATCATTAGTTTGTTCCTGGTCCGTTGGGTTTGGGTACGCAGATCCATTACGAAGTATTCACCTAGGTGGATACGGGTCCGACGTGTCTCTTTATGGGACCGGTATGTTCTGTACTGTTTTAGCAGTGCATCCAGTAATTCTAGTAAGTTTCGTTCTCGAGAAATTCATGTGTTCTGTTTTCAGTGTATCAGGTAGTATTCTGTTCGAACTGTTATTTATGTATTTTTATGTCGTGGTATGAGTGATTTGTATGCTATTTTATTACTGTGATTATTGTGTATTGTGTTTCAAGTGTACTACCGAAATGCCTCTGTTCTCGAAATTACGTCAGTTAAAGACCAGAAAAGGGTTACTCGAAGAAGCAGTTCCTGTCCCTCCTAGGGACAGTCCAGGACATTTTATGTATCACAAGCATGGCTTAGATGCCATAATATATCTAGACTTATGGGCGGATTATACTAAGGAAGTAGAAGAGAAATATAGATGGCCCGTATCAGGTACATGGGATGCCGAGTGCATCATGCGAGTAGAAGAAGCATTATGGAAAAAGAAAGCCAGACAGTCCCAGAAAGATGCCATCGAGTTATGGCGCAAAGAATCTCATAAAAGAACCGAAAAAGAATTCAGAAAAACAGAATTAAATAGGGAATCCTCAGAGAAAGCCCAAGAAAGGGAATTAATTGAAGAAGGTGAACGAGTTAGAGCAGAACAGTCAGACAGACAGAGAAATGCCCTTATTAAAGGTATGTATCCTCTTCTTGCCGAGGGCTTGCCAAAAGCAACCCCGGAAGCACCCTGTAATTTTCCGCCGCCATTGGTCCCGACTAAGCTACGTCATAAACCGACCGCAGCTGATATTTTTCTTTCGTCCTATTTGGACGACACAGTACCAGCCTATGCAAATCCTGTTCCGCCTGCTCCCGTTAATAATGTAATTCCTGTTCCTCCAGCCGCTGGTCCCGTGGGTCCAGTTAATGTTACAGTACCTGTTACAGCACCCCCGGCCCAGCCCACAGCACATGCACCCGTTATGCCAGTCACTCTACCAGCCCGTACAGTATTCACCGACGACTCTAGTTTAGGAGCCGCGGGGGGAGGTTCTCCTCGCACCACACCTCAACCGAAACGTCTGACGCTGCATGAACTAGCGTTACAGCGTACGCCAAAAGTGTCTACATACGCAGATCTCAAGCGACTTCTTACTGATTGTATATATGATCCAGTTCCAGGCGAAGATCACATGATCTTATATTCAGTACGTTTAAGACGGGTGGCCAGCTTTTTGATCACCCTGCCCGATATGAAGGAACATCTAGACAGAATATATCGTTTCATCCGTACAGGAGAGAATCCAGGAAGTATTCACGAAGCCATGGTTCAAAGAAAAGTCGAGACTCAGCTCATGATTTTAAAGTTCCTGATTAACTGTTTAGTAAGAGAGCAAGATTATCCAGAAAAAGATCAAGAAGAACTGAAAGTCCTGACTAGGTGGAGTGACAATATAGCCGATGGAAAACACAAGACACAAGGTTGTATAGAGAGTATGTACAAGAAAATTCGTAAGGAAATAATACGTATACACCAGAAAGAGGAAGAAAAACGAGCAACCGAGAAAGAGAATGACTCTTCTAGTGAAGAGGTAGATAACGAGAATCCTTCCAGAATAGCGTATGTAGGTAGAACTAGACTTTCCGACCAACATTCACGTCTAGATTACAAGAAATCTTTTCCTCCTCCAGTACCGGAACAGTGTTCTCTTGAACAAGTATTCCAAGCTACCGATCACATTCTGAAATCACGAATAGGGTATAGCGAGCTTAGTACAAGGCATGAACAAGAACTAGCCCGATCAGCAGTCCGGTGGACTACTGATTCTACCACTTTTCCAGATGAAATAGTGGCACAAACGTTTCTGAAACTGCCCCCAGCCGAGCAACGTCTGGTGGGCACATATATGATTCAGCACCTCATTACGCTGTATAAGGAACAACATTCTGATCCAGGTCCGCTACATGATGTATTGAACGAGTTACTCCAGTACAGATGGAAAGGTCTAGGTACCGATTTAATTAGTGTCATTCTAGAACAGCGCCACAAATACCGAACGTTTCTGAATCCACATTTTGTTCACGTCTCACCCCCAGAAAGTAAATCATTCTACATAGACAGACAGAATCCGTTACGAGAAGTACATCCAGTCAAGAAAGAGGGTGGTGGTCTAGAACGAGTATTTGTTTACACCCCTATCACGAAAATAGAACTTTTAGAGATGAAAAAGTTAGTTCCCTGTCATGATAAAGATCCAGCAGGGTTTCACCGTGAATTAAAGGACATGCTCCGTATGGGAGAATACACGTATCCTGATATCATTAAAATGCTAAAGGTCTTGTTGCCTGCGGGCATATATGAAAAACTCAAAGAAAAAGAATGGGAGGTGGGAGAGAAAAAGATAGATTGGACAGCTCTAGAAACTGAAGATAATACACGAGTACCAGGTACCGGTCTTGGGGATAAAGCTAAAGCTTTGCCCGAATTGTTAATACAAGTTTTGCCAAGATTACTAGCCACGAAAAAGGAAGATTGGGATGCCATCTCAGCCTGTAAACAGAAACAAGACGAAGATACTAGTGATTTTTATTCTAGATTTGAGAAATGCTTTATTATTAATAGTGGTCTGAAAACGAGTAGTGAGTCGTATCCTCATCTTTTTGTCACCAAACTAGTCGAGAATTCAAGTCCACAAGTTAAAAATCGAGTATTGAAAGTCGAAAGTACCTGGCAAGCTAATACTCCGTCACAGATGCTCCAGATGCTCCAGTATCACCAGAATAGAATCAGGGAAGAGCAGGAACACGAGAGAAGACGTATGAAAGACACGAAAATGAAAGTACTAGTTGCACAGTCTGTTCCGCAAGACAGTCAGAAGAGGGGTCCGAATCAAGCCAGTCATCCTGCAGCTCCCGTTAAAGGGACATGCAATTACTGTAAACAGCCAGGTCATTTTATAAACGAATGTGCAGTTCTGAAACACAACATAGCTACTGGTAAGACTAAAGAAAGACCACGTCCGCCTAGACAAGAACAAGTTTCACAGACTTCCCAGCCACCACAGAATGCACAACAGTCAGTTACAGCACCGCAGCCTATAGCTGCAACACAACACGTTACACAGCAGATGTACCAGTATGCACAGTCCGAGTATCCAGATTATCAGCCATATTCATGAAACAGCCTAGAGAGGGAGGTAGGCTTGCCTCTCATCGAGATACCTGTAGATCAAGAGGGTCCCTATGTACACAGTCAAGTATTAGGGAAAGACAGAAAGTTTCTGATTGATACAGGGGCAAGTAGGACTACCATCAGTCATGACGAGGTTCCAGGGGCTCCGCTCTCAGGCTCTAGAAATGTTTCCCTTGGATTTTCAGGAAAGCCTATTGTTAATGAAATATCGAAACCAGTTACTCTAGAAGTTGGTCCATTGTCCCGAACTACAGATTTGTTACTCACTAAATCTTGCCCGGAAAATTTGTTAGGCATTAAGACACTGAAAGAATTGGGAGCAGTAATATGCTGCTCCCCAGAAGGGGTCCGTCTGTTCCTCCGTGATTTTAAAGGTCATTATGTATTACGTGATTTTGATCCAAGATTATTGAATGTACCACAGCATTTATGGGCGCAAGGTCCAACTGATGTAGGTTGTATGCATATCACACCCCATCGTGTGACTCTAAAGAAAGGTGTTGTATTACCACGAATCAGACAGTACAGATTGCCACCTGAGGCTGTAGCAGCCTTATCCAAAATTATTGACGAACTCATTGCCCAAGGAGTGGTTGTAGAAACTGACTCCAATGTATGTAATTCTCCTATCATTCCAGTCCTGAAACGTACTGATCCAAATGCACCTCCAGTTTATCGATTAGTGATTGACCTTCGAGAACTTAATAAATGTATTATACCACAGTACCCAGTGGTCCCAGATATTTCTTCCCTATTGACAGCCATTGATTCTGAAGCCACGTTCTTTACAGTTATCGATCTCAAGAACGCATTTTTCAGTGTCCCCATTCATCCAGACAGCCAGTTCCTTTTCGGATTCTGTTTAAATGGAAGAAGCTATAAATTCACACGAGCACCTCAAGGTTTCACAGAAAGTCCTAGCATTTATAGTCAAGCACTTAAGAGACAACTAGACAACTAGACAATATTCACATGCCAACTGACACTGCCCTGCTCCAGTATGTCGATGATCTACTGATCACAGCCCGTTCTGAACGTGACTGCGAGCGTGCGTCACTTACAGTTCTGTATTTTCTGGCCGAAATGGGGCACAAGGTGTCCCCTTCCAAATTGCAATTCTGTGTCCAGCAAGTGGTCTACTTAGGACACTTACTGTCCAAGAGGGGTAGGCAGTTGACACCTGACCGTATCCAGTTAATAGCACGTCTTCCACAGCCCAAGACACAGAAGGAGGTACGAGCTTTTATCGGCCTCACTTCTTACTGCAGACAATGGATTCCTCAGTATGCATTTCTAGCCAAGCCACTGATACAGTTAACGACACAGGAGGCAGCCGTATCGACTGTCCTCCCTTGGACCCAACACAAGATGTCATAGACATACAGTTACATGCTACTCCCGATGAAATCAAGAAATGGTCCGAAAAAGGAGGGGTCCAGACAGATCAAGGATGGTTGACGAAGGAAAAAGCCACATGGTTTCTCCCCGACTCTATGGTTCAAGTCATTATTAACACCGCACATAGTCCAGCACATCTAGGAGAAAAAGCCATGTTAGACAGTATCCAGAACCTTTGGTTCAACAAGCATTTACGAGCAGCAGCCAAGCAGAAAGTACGTACCTGTATGATATGTTGTCAGTTCAATCCAGGTAAAGGTGTCCCGGTGGAACAAGGTGGATTCCATCCTCCTGACCACCCTTTTGAAGTCCTCCAGATGGATTATATTCAGATGGAGCGATGTCGAGGTTTCAAGTATGTCCTCGTAGTTGTATGCGCTTTGTCCAGGTGGACAGAAGCATATCCAGTTCCAGATTACACAGCTGCGACCACTGCCAGGCAGTTGGTTCGTGAGTTCTTTCCCCGCTATGGATTACCTAGGGTCGTGTATTCAGATAACGGCCAGCCATTCTCATCCGAGCTCATGAAACAAGTATCCCTTCTGTTAGGGTACCAGTGGAAGTTCCATTGTGTACGCCATCCTGAAGCAGCCGGTCTCCTAGAGAGACATAACCAGACTCTGAAAATCCGCATCGCCAAAGTATGTGCAGAAAAAGGTGTAGATTGGATAATAGCACTGCCAGTTATATGAGAATGGTCGCCCACTCCCGTTCAGGTCTGTCTCCCTATGAGATAGTGTTTGGTCGTCCCCCCAACATGTGGGGTACACCTAGACCCCGTACCATAACTGATGTTGACAGTAATATGCTGACAGATTACCTTGCCTCCTTGATGTCTGCACTACAATCTTGTCGTTCACAGGTTGCCGCTGCATTTCCAGACAACACCGACGTGAAACCACACGAGATCGTTCCGGGGGATCTCGTGCTGGTCCGCAATTTTGATCGTTCAAGTCCGCTGGAGCCCCGCTGGAAGGAGCCCCGTCTCGTCCTTCTCACCACCCGGACTGCGGTGAAGGTCGAGAACCGAAAAGGGTGGCTACACGCGAGCCACGTCAAGAAATTCCATGGACTTAAAACTAAAACATTTCTCAAGGACTGCCCCGTTCTCAAGGACTGCCCAGAAACGGAATTTAAAATTCCCCTGTTAGAGAAAACTCCGCAGCAGGAGTATAAATCCAAGTTGAGGTACAGTAAGTCAGCCAGTTTAATTGTCTAAGTCCCTCTCGGGTGAAACGGTTAGACAGGTTCCTGACATGTATAAGACAGACCCACACAGTGAGAGAGTTAGTCAAAACTCTAAGAGATGTATCATCATTCTGTTCTTTTTATTGTTCCTAAGTCTTATGGTTACATGCATAAGTTATGCGTTGCATTTATGTTTTCCTATTTCACATGTAAATATGTTTTCTAAAGTTACAGTAGAACACACATTTAGTGACCTGCCTCCTCACGAGTTATCCTATCGTCTTGCTATGCGTAATAATACTTTCATCCGAATGCTGCATTATTCACACCAGACCAGCAATGCCACTAATTGTTGGGTGTGTGGTCGACTCCCCCCTTTCCAGACACCGAAGGGAGTTCTGCCACTCTTTCCTTATCCATTTTCACATAATGGTTCGTGTGGAGCATGGTCCACGTTAACGTCATCCTCAACTGATATGTCCCTTCTGAATCGAACATGTTTCCCAGACAAGCAAGGTCTCTCCCACAGAACAGGATTAGATCTAGAAAATGAAGTATATGATTTAGGTAATTATTCCTCGAATTTCATGGTTCTGAATGTTTATTTATTTATTTATTTGCGAGTTTTTATAGCGCTATGAATAGACTCCCGAAGGAGTATCTCCGCGCTGTTGGCAACCAGTAACGCAACTGACAAAAGAGCATTTCAATTAAAAGAGAGTACTGTGAGGTTCCGAGTCCAGCAAATGAACAACTAAACTGAGCTAAACAGAAAGGTTTTCAGACATTTTCTGAATTGAAGGTGGTTATGACACTGTCTTAGTGAGAGTGGGAGGGAGTTCCAAAGATTGGGACCTACTACAGACAAGGCCCTACCACCTAGTCTGGATTTGGTTATCCTAGGAACATTCAGTAACAGCTGGTCACTGGATCTAAGGGATCGAATAGGGGCATAAGGAACAAACTTGCTGGCTAGATACTCTGGTCCCAATTGATTAAGTCCCTTATGGATAACGCAGCAGGTCTTAAACTTCACACGTTGGCGTATTGGTAGCCAGTGTAATTTTTGAAGTAATGGTTTTGAGGGGGATCTAGGGGGTACATTTAACACCAGCCTAGCTGCGGTATTTTGCACCACCTGTAAACGGTCTAGAACCTCCTCATTTGCACCTGCCAGAAGACCGTTACAATAATCAAGTCTGCTTATGACCAGAGCTTGAACTAAGGTTTTCCTATGAGAGTCAGGGAGAAAAGGAAAAATCCTACGGAGCAGACCAATCGCATGGAAACAGGATCCCACAGTGATATTAACATTATGCTTCATGGTCATCTCCGGCTCCAATCTGACTCCCAAATTCTTGATTACTGTTTTGGGCTCAGGAACTGGGCCCAAATCTGAAGGCCACCAATCGGGGGACCATTGAATCCTGGCTTCCCCGAAGAGCATCACCTCCGTCTTTCCAACGTTACATTGAAGGAGGTTGGAGGACATCCACCTAGCAACTGCCTTCATCCCATCGGAAAAAGATTGTATTATTTCCGGGGAGAGATGTTTAAAAGGGAAGAGCAGCTGCGTGTCGTCAGCGTAGGACACTGGATAGAATTCAAAAGCTCTAGTAACATCTGCCAGGGGAGCCACATAGGTATTAAATAAAGTCGGGCTCAAACAAGAGCCCTGTGGTACTCCCTTGGTGATGTTAACCTCTTCCGACCTAAACTCACCCATGCTGACAGATTGGGTGCGGTTGGAGAGGAAGCTCTTGATCCAGTCCAGTGCCCTGCCGCCGATTCCACTCCTGGACAGTCGTTCGATCAGAATGGTGTGGGAAATCGTATCGAACGCTGCCGATAAATCTAGCAGCACCAGGACAACAGAGTAGCCCCTGTCCTGGTACAGCCGCAGATCGTCCGTTATCGACAGCAAGGCCGTTTCTGTGCTGAATTTTGGCCTAAAGCCTGACTGAGATCGATCGAGGCTGCCAGACTGTTCCAGGTAGGTGGATAGGTGCTTATTGGTGTGCTTTTCAATAATTTTCCCTAAGAATGGTAGGAGGGAGATAGGCCTCAGGTTAGACATGTTGGTCCAAGGAACAGATGAATTCTTCCTAATAGGTCTAACTAGGGCTTTTTTCCAGCTCTGTGGGACAACTCCAGATGTAAGTGAGAGGTTCACCAGTTTCTGAACATCAGGGCCTAGTGTACTCCCTAGTGGGCCCATAAGTCTGGCTGGAAGCAAGTCCGCGGGACTTCCACTTTTAATATCCGTAAACAGTCTCTGAACCTCTGCTAACGATATCTCAGGGAAATTATTGAAAGAATAGATGTTAGTGGATGCAATCTGTACCAGAGTAGGGTTATCCTGGCTACTTATGCCAGAACTATATGCCTCTATTTTATTGTAGATGGCATCGATTTTTTCAGTGAAGAAGCAGGAGATACTGTCACAAAGATGTTGTGAGGCCATGTCTGCACTTTCACACGCTTTAGGTTTCAGAAATGTTGTAACAATCTGATAAAGAGTTTTTGAGTCATTGCCGGCTGCTTCTAACTGGGCAGTGACATGGGTTTTCCGTGCAGATCTTATGGCTTTATGATAGGTACTAAGATTTGTTTTGTATTTGATTTTGTCTTCCTCCAAGGAGGTTTTTCTCCAAATTTTCTCCGCCTTTCTAGCTAAGCGTTTGAAATTACGCAGTTCCTCTGAGTACCAGACCTCTTGCTTCCTGGCTAGACTAATTTTAAAAGTCTTCATCGGGGCAATTTGTTGTACCACGGCAGTGACTGCAGAATCCCAAGTAGAGAGAGCAGTATTAATGTCATCTGTACAGAGAATAGGGGGAGAGAGATATTTCTGCGCAAAATCAGTGTTGGTTATTTTGTGCCACTGTCTGCGTTTAGGAGGAATTTGTATGTGGGAAATAGATCGGTAGTCATTTATCGGCATGGAGAACTCAAGTACAAAGTGGTCTGTCCAAGGATATTGTTTGGGTGCACAACATTTAATACCAGGGAAGTTAGATATTATCAGGTCCAGGGTGTGTCCTGCCAGATGTGTAGGTCCATGGTTACATTGCTTTAATCCTAGAAGAGACATGTCAGTTAGAAAAGATTGTGCATCACTGTTGGCCTCTTCTTCACTATGAATATTAAAATCCCCGAGCAACAGGAAATCTTTATCTTGACACACATGGGGGGCTAGTGCTTCCATTAGCTGTCTGGACACATTTTTTAAGGGGCCCGGTGGGCGATAAACCAAGGCTCCTTTCCTGCTATGTTTAGTGGAAGAGCCAATCCTAAAAATCATCATTTCTAAGTCTGAATTACAACACTGATCAATGACCGAAACAAAAATCTCATTTTTAAAAACAATTGCTATTCCCCCACCGATTTTTTGGGGTCGATCTAATCTGATAATCTTGTAACCCTCGGGTATTCCAAGGGTAATAGCGGGGGTGGTATGGGGTTTCAGCCATGTTTCTGTTAAAAAGCAGAGATCTGCTTGTTGGGAAGAAATTAGGTCCCAAACCTCAAAGGAATGTTTAACCAAGGATCTAACATTACACAACAGAATCCTTCCCTCCTGTATCGATACTTTAGGAGTATTACAGGGACGATGTTCGAAGGAATGTTTAACTGTCTGAAATTGTGTATAGCACGATCTGCATGAGAAAGGTCCTTCGGGAAAACAGAAAAATGGTAACTTACAGTCAGGAGTTAACACAGTAGGGCGTAGGCGCAGTAAGGCCTGCGAAGAGTAAGACCGTCTAAATACCTTAGTAGACTTATATGGAACGTCCATAGCCCCTAGCCACGTATGTTCAGTCCGATACTACTCCAGATTTGCCTGCTATTTCAGTACTACCAGTTAAAGGCGAATTATGTGTCAGAAAGAATGGTTCCGCACATGTAGGACAGAGTGATTGTACTACTATGGTCGAGTATAGTGACAGTGGGAAATCTATTTTCAAAGCCTCACGTCATTCTTATTTTGTTTGTGGTCAGACCGCTTATGTTCGTCTGCCCCTAGATTGGGATGGAACATGTTATATTGCCTTCCTACTGCCACCAGTTTTTCTAGCCCCATCTGATTATCACAGAAACACACATCTAGTACACGTTAGACATAGAAGGGAGACCGAGTCCCCAATTGTCGATCAAACTGAAACTGCTCTAGAACAATATCAAGACTTCAATAAAGGATTCTTTTTCTTTATAGGTCCTGTCCAGAATAGTAAGTTAATACGTAGGTTAACCAGAACCCTTGAAGCAGTAGTGAATGAGACTACTTCCGCTCTAGGTAACTTAACCGAAGAGCAATCTGCTATGCGTTTTGTTGTGCTCCAAAATCGTCTCGTTCTTGACGTCATACTGGCCGATAGAGGAGGAGCTTGTAGAGTCATCGGATCTAGTTGCTGCATTTTCATTCCTAATAACGCGCCGTCTGTTTATTCAGCTATAACCAGACTTCATAAAATTGCCCATCAGTTACACCAGAATCCAGGCACCTGGACATGGTCCGGTTGGCTCTGGAGTATAATATCTGCCTGGGGATGGAAAGTATTGTCATTCCTAGGTATAGCAGTAATGATCATATTCAGTTGCTGCCTCTGTTTACAATGTGGCCCTGCGATTTGCGGCATGTGTGCTACCTCTTGTATTCCTAGTCCTAAGTCCCGTTCCAAGACAATTCGAGACGAGCAAATGATTCTATATGAACAGATAGATGGTATCATGAATATTGATGTTTCCTGATGGAAACGTAGGGCACAAGGAGGGAATGTGGAAAAGTGAATTTTGCCTTGCCATGTGTGCCTACGTGTTCCCCATCCTATGTTATATGTGCAAGATCGATATGCATGTATCCACCTATGATCGATTAAAGACGCAATTATAGTTGTGTCCAACTCTAGTATGCCAGTATCCAGGTCTCGTGAAAGCAACGAGTATTAGGCCTATGTTGCCACGTTTTACAGTGTGCACGTTAATTCATTGAATTGTCCCCGTTTCTAGGCCTCAAAAGGGCCCGGACACCAGATTCAAGCTCCAGTCTCCTGAACTCATTCCGAGGAGCGATGCAGCCCCCACCTGCATCCCTGACCCTTCACTTACTCCCTTTCGCGCAGCGCGGGGCCCGGCCTGGCTCTGCCTGCCTGTCTGCCAAGAGTATGTTATGCTTCTAGTTATCAGTCCAGCCTCTCGTCTCCGCATTCCTAAGCTACTGAACCGCATAAACAGTTTCAGTTATGGTCTAGTCTTTCTGTCTCCATGTAAGAGAAATACTGTATTAATATTCATAGAATATTCCTAGCACACGCAATACATGTAGAATAAATGCATGCACCAGCCTTAGTGTCAAGTAGCCTTTGCCCTGATAACTTTTAGATTCTATCAACATGTACTCCAAACACCAGATACCAGATATGCTATAAGTACATGTCGTCCTGACACTGCATACTTTAGTCTCCTCTTCTAGTGCAGAAGTCATAGCCCCCAGTTCTCCCTGGTAACACGTCATTGCCCGTTTGCGCGCACCACTAGGTTAAAGGTCCCAGCTGCTCAGGTAGCCCCCTTCATGTTTCCGCCCCATTTCATGACACTTCTGTGACGTTCACATCACATGTTTACGTGCACGCCCTGTGCACGCCTTCTTTTCACGCCCATGTCTTCTTATCTTACGCGTGTCACTAGTTACGCCTACTGTATGTAATGTAATTGAAATGTCTTACTATATATATGTATGTTAAACTGTAATGAGGCGCGCTGCAGTTGCCTTCCTTCCTATTTTATTTCAGGCTGTCCCGTTCCAGTCCCTTCCCTTTTGCCTGAATAAAATCTGTTCAACTCGGACACATCGGATCCTGCCTCTTATTTATTGAGCTATCTGTTATTGTTAATATAGTCAAAAATAGTCCCGGTATTATTTATTTATATACCACAGTTTACAGACAAGTATAGAGGTCTTCCGTGGAGTTTAGTCCGCCCGGATGTTTAGAGTCTAACCCAAGGATGTATCCGGTTTTCAATTTACGTAGCATCCTTTCACGGTTTCCTCCTCTTTTGCTTGGTGGTACGAATCAATCAGGTAGTACTTTAAATCATTAGGATCAGATTTGTGACATTCACCAAAATGTCCAGCTACCTGGTAGGAATGATCCAGATCATTGATGGCACGTATATGCTGGAGTATCCTTTTGTGGCCCTGAAGTATAGTACTTCCTACATATCATAGGCCACATGTGCACTCCAGCACATAGATGACAAGGTCAGTCCTGCATGTTAACGGTTTAGTGATGTGATGTTCCTGGTTTCCAAAGGGGATCATTTATGTTGTTTTATTGTTGCCATAGTGGCAGACTTTACACATGTTGCACTTAAAAAATCCTTTGCGTTCTGTAAGCCATGTTGTTGCAGTTTGGTTCTCGAGATTACTTTTGACCAAACTGTCCCTCATTGCGGGTGCCCTGCTGTATGTGATGGCTAAATTTGTCGGCAACAGATGGCCTATAATAGGGTCATTAAGAACTATAGGCTAATTTCTTTTAATGATGTGCCTGATTGCCCTTTCTTGGTTGCTACACTTTAAAATCATACTGAAAGTAAGATAACTTTCCCCTGTGTTCATCTTGGTGGTGGACTGACTAGATACATCTGATATTAAATTGGCACGTAAATCCGATCTCACTAATGCATTACTCTTGGCGATAGCCGTATTGATGCATTTCTTGGAGTAGCTTCCAGCCAAAAATCTGGCTTTGCTTGCCAATTGTGCTGTCCTAAGGTCATCTTGATTGCTCCAAATCCTTTTTAATCTTAGCATCTCCCCGTAGAGGTAAACAGTCAAAATATCGAGTAAAAAATATTGAATGGACATAATATCGAGTTTAAAATATAGAAAGCTTTCCCTACTGTTGCACTCTTTGGAGTGGGAATAGTGATTTGTACCCCTACGCTAGCCAACGCTTTCCCTACTGTTGCACTCTTTGGAGTTGGAATAGTAATTTTTACCCCTACGCTATCCAACACTTTCCCTACTGTTGCACCCACTGGAGTGGGAATAGTAATTTTTACCCCTACGCTATCCTACGCTTTCTCTACTGTTGCACTCACTGGAGTGTGAATAGTAATTTTAACCCCTACGCTATCCAACGCTTTCCCTACTTTTGCACTCATTGGAGTGGGAATAGTAATTTTAACACTCTTGCTATGCTACGGTAATAATATTGTATATTTTTTAATAATATTATGTTAATATATATATATGTTTTAACAAATAAAATTGTATTTTTTTATAACTTAAATTAATTATTTAATAATTTTAAGGTTAAGTATTTTTAAGTATATTTTAGTTATTTATTTTTTATATTTTTTTAATTTTACATGAATTTTAATAAATTCGATATTTTTACAAAGTACATATTTTTAAACAATATTTTTGATTCGATTTTTTTGTACTTACCTGTTTGTAGATAGGACTTCGATATTTTTGTAGTCGATATTTTGGAGTCGATATTTTAAATGCCTATATTTTTATAGTCGATATTATGTCAGTGATCCCCCCGTAGGGGATGCTGTGTATGAGATGTCGGGGATGGGAGCTTTTTCATGCAGCACTGAGTTGTCAGCATTCTGCTTCCTATATGATTTGGTTTTGATCTTATTGTTTTTAACATACACTTGGACATCTAAAAAGCTCACCATTTCTGCACTATTGGTTGCCGCGAAGTTGAGATTGAGGTCATTGATGTTCAACTTTTTGATAAACTCCTTGCACTTGACAAGGTCCCTTGCCAAATTACAAAAAGATCAGCAATATAATGCAGCCACAGTTTGACATTATCTTAAAAATACATTTAATGAGTGTTCCTGAGTACAAGCTCCTCCCACCAGCCCATGTGAAGACAGGCATAGCTGGGGGAGAAGGTGGCTCCCATTGCAACCCCTCGTAGTTGTTGAAAAAGTGCATTCTGAAACATAAACACATTATTGTACAAACAGAATTCCTTAATATTGACAAGCATTTTGTTATGTTGTATCATTTCCGTTGGTCTAATGTTAAGATAGTGTTGGAGGGCCCTCAGTCCATCTTGATGATTAATGCTTGTGTATAGACCAGTTACGTCAAGAGCTATAAGTAGGGAGTCGTCTTGCCAAGCAAAATCCTGAATTTTAGCCAAAAAGTCACCAGTGTCTCTGATATATGACGGAAGTTGCCGAACATGCTCTTGTAAAAAGAAGTTGACATACTGTTATGATGCCTCCAATAGACTGTTACGCGCTGATATTATTGGCCTTCCTGGTGGCTTTAAAGGTTTTTGTGGATTTTGGGTATAACATAAATGATGGGAACTGTCGATTATTCATTTAAAAAATATATATATATTCCTGTGATGTTATGAGGCCAGCGCTCTTCCATGCCAATAGTTTGCTGTAATTTTTATTGTAAATGGACTTTAAAGACAGTATATCTGTTTTCCTGTAACAGTTTCTATCCGACAATTGTCCCATAGCTTCCTCCACATAGTCCTCTTTTCCCCAAACTACAAGGTTTCCTCCCTTGCCTGAGTTATGTATGATAATTTGGGTATTATTCCGTAGCTTGGTTATACGTTGATGGTATTGGTATACCTGTTTTTTGTGTTTTTCTTTTCTTGTTCCTTGTACTTTATGGTTTAGATGTTTAATTCATGTTACAATTTTTTCATGAAAAATGTCAATTGCATATCTGGGAGTTATTGGATTGAAAGTTGACTTGGGTTTAAAAAGGCATAATTATTGGGCTGAGCTTGGTTGTATTGGTGATGGTCACGTCATCCTGGTCACCCTGATTGAGATTTTCTGAGTTAGACGTTTCACTTTCTTTAGCTAATACTCTTAAGTCTCGAAATACTGGTAAATCTGATACAGTTAGGTTTAGGAGGGGCGATTGAGCTGTTGATACTTCACTGCGCTGTGTGTTCTCCACTGTCTTGTTTTGAAGCAAATGGAACTTTTTCAATGTAAGTTTGCGCACACTTTTGAAGATGTCTAGTAATTGCATAATTGAACAAACTGTCTGGGCAGTATATATATATATATATAAACAACTGTCATTATGGCGCAGGGAAAGTTTGATCTCCAATGATGAGTTCAAGTTCATGAACAATGAATTTCCTGTCCTCTCTGTGCTATATTTAATACCAAAGATTCACAAGAAAACCATGCCAGTTCCTGGCAGGCCAATTATATCTGCCATCAAGAGTGCCAGGGAACAAGTGAGTCGGTATATTGACTTTTTCTTGCAGGATCTAGTTAAGGAATTACCAAGTTATGTAAAAAACACAAGTGATTTTCTAACTAAAATTGATGATTTATGTTGGAGTGATGACATGTTGTTGATAACACTCGACGTTGAGTCATTATATACAAGTATTAATCATACACAGGGAATGTTGGCTATTGAATACTTTTTGTCAACAAGACCATGTGAATTATATGAACACAACAAGGCGCTCATCAAACTCATTGAGTGGTGCTTAAACAACAACTTCTTCCTATTTGGAAAGGAGTTGTACAAACAATTGAGAGGTGTGGCAATGGGTTCTTGTTTTTCCCCCAGATACGCGTGTTTACACGTGGGATGGTGGGAGGAACAAGTCCTAAAAAAGCAGCATAAGACATGGTATCAAGAAAAAATTATTTGTTATCTCCGGTATATTGATGACATTTTTATTTTATGGCAAGGAGATGAATCAGAAGCCCATGTCTTTGTAGATTAAATCAATCAAAATGTTCTCAATTTAAAATTTACTTCCCACATTGATAAGACCAGTGCGGAATTTTTAGATGTTAAAATCTATATTAAAAATGAGAAAATTGAGACCACATTACATAGGAAATCCACTGCTGGAAATGACACTCTCCATGCCACGAGTTTGCACCCCAAACATTTTATTGCCAGCATCCCTTATGGAGAGATTTTAAGATTGAAGCGCATATGTAGTACTGAGAGAGATTTTGAAGGCTGCCTCAATGATATGATGGTACAATTAAGAGCACAGGGTTATTCTGATGGGCTTTTGCAAAAAGCAATCAAGAAGGCGGAATTAAGACCCAGAGAGAGCCTTTTTGATATCAAAGACCCTATCAGAATGGTCTCTGAATCAGAGGATGCCACAGGAGAAGAGGTTGTTAAAATGAATTATCCAAGACTAATACCATCTTTCAGTAATGAGGATAACAAGATTCGGGCCATTGTTAAGAAAAATTGGCCGATTCTGTTAACTGATAATGTGCTTGGTTCCAGACTATCTAGTAGCCCCACTGTAACTTTTAGAAGAGCAAGCAATATGGGGAGTGAGCTAGATAAGAATAGTCCTGAAACAATCTCTAAAAATATGTGGCTCAAGCCAGCCAAAGGGTTCCGTAAATGTTCCAGTTGCAGAGCTTGCAAGTTTGGGATTAACACTACTCATTTTCGGACTCCATTCAGTACTTAAGATGTGGCAATTTCCGGGAGCTACGATTGCAGAACGGAGTATGCTGTGTATGTCCTGACGTGCACCTGTGGATTGAACTACATTGGGAGTACCAAGCTGCAGGTGCACGTCAGGATTTTGCAGCATCTTCGTGCAATTCTACATACTGACCTAGCCTACCCCATGGCACGCCATTTTAAGAGATGTCACAATAATGATGTGGCGTGCCTGAAGTATTTTGTTGTAGGGGCTATCCCCAAACTACGTAGGGGAGGTAATCGTGAGCGGCAGTTGCGTCAACTAGAAACTAAGAAGGAACTAGAATTTGACAGCAAATGGCCGAATGGGTTAAATAACACTGAAGAATTGCACAATTTTCTGTAATTATGTAAGTCCCCAGACATTTAGGTATGAATTAAGGTTTTAGTTTCTGATATCTGAAAGAGTAAGGCAGTTTATTGAATTGCTGGCATTGGTGGATTGGTTGTATTTCTCCGCATGAAACATAGGTTCCCTAATTTCATGAGAAATTAATAGTAACGAAATGAAGAATACACATGTGAGATTAAGATGAATTCTTTTTGGCAACAGTTTCCATATATTTCTGAAAGTATAAAATATGTAAATAATCAAATCAGAAGTTTATTGTTACATATTTTACCTCCTTTTTGTATTAATTTTACAGAAATGATAACATTTTAAAACACTATTTATATATTTTTAACAATGTTTTATCTTGTATATGAGGATTCATTGTTGTTGAATATATGATTAATAGATGTTATTTATCATACGGTTTGCACTTTACAATAGCTATTTGCACAGATATTTTGCACAGTTTTTTGCACAGTAATTTAATATTTTTTGCTACAATTTGCACATGGTTTAGACATATACGTAACATTGTCGATTTCATGAATTAATACATGTTATTGGATCCATGGTTCTGATACAGCTGTAGGCAGTTTCTCGAGCTCTGTATTTATACAGAGTATAGTGACAATATTTATGTTTGATTTATACATTTTGTCATGTGCTATGCCTTGTGGGGAGGATTCAAGTTATTACATTTATTTATGCAGTAATTCCGGAGATTGTAAATAGTGCTGCTTTATTTATTCATGTATTCAAATATTTGTATTTATACAGTAATGTTAAAAGATTTAAAAAGTGGCTGCTTGATGAAATTTCGCGTACTTTTAAGTACATCGATAAATGTCAGTATATGCCGAATGAAGGTAATATTTCCTCACTGCTGATGGTCATATGACTGAGGCACATGGTGTTGGTGGGAGTGCACAAACTAGCATTTAAAAAAGAGAAATGTTTGCTGTGGCCGTTAGGTGATCAAGGGCTTTTCACGCCCGAAACGAGGCATCTGTTATAAACTTGGCAACAAAGAAATAAACGGAACAACTTGCCGAATTCGAGTGGTCTGTTCTCCTTCTTCGCCGGCGTTTTCAGGCTGGAGGTGGTTTGGAGAGTTGTTAACTGATATATATATATATATATATACCTGCCAATATGTAAGTTCAGCATATTTGTTTGATTTATTTGACTAAATGTGTGCTATGTTGTGCGAAGTTGGCCTAGTACTGTGGTTCCCAAACTGTGCGCCGCGGCGCCCTGGTGCGCCGTTATCAGGAGCCAGGGGCGCCGCGCACATCTGGGAAAGGAAGTGTGAAAGTCACCCTAAGAATGTGTCACTTTCGCCTCCGTGATGAATAGGTTGCTTTGCCCCTAGTCTCTGACTTTCTGAAGCAGAGCATCACGGCGGCCGGCGGGGTGGGTGGGGGGACGGCAATGAACTCTTTCAGCTGCTGATGAGCTGTGAAAGAGATGCTGGTCAGTGGCAGAAAGAAGTTATAATTTCACTTATTATTTCTCATAGGCACTTTACCGCAGAAAACTTCTCTCTCAAGGAAAGTTAAGTGAAGTTGGTAAACTCAGTAAACTGTCAGTAGGGTGAAGACTGTAAACGCAACCAAGACATGGGCTGATAGGTCCGAAAAATGTGGCAGTAATGTAGGGACTCACTACAGCACAGGAATGTGTTACAGGGTAAGAGAGGGTGTGGAAGAACACAAGTGAAACAGCTCAGCAAGAGAGCTGCCAATATTACATCTCCAATGAGCGAATAGATGTTGGGGTGTAACAGCAAATCAGGGAGCGATGTCATGGAGGAGCCTTATCCAGTGGGAGTAGAGTGGTCCAGGGAGGAAGACGCAACTGAGGAAGAGCGTGGTGGCCAGCTGAGTGAAGACTCTTGGTCAGGGACTCAGGCTTGCAAACAGTTGGGACAGAAGGAACAATCAGGTGCCAAATACAACCCAAATTTCGACTCACCAAGGCCAGTAAAGGAAGACAGATGAAGCAGATCTCAGGGGCCAGTCCCAGCAGAGAGGATTCTGCCGAGTGAAGTGGAACAAATGCAAAAAAGATGATGATGGACGGAATGCTGAATTAATCAAACATTCACCCACAGATCTGGATGAAATCCAGAGTTTTTTTTGCATGCCACACCATTCTAGTTTAGACCCAGCCAAATGCAAATCAGTCTTGGCCCTGTTCCCCATGGAAACAGTCCAGCCCAAACTGCCAGACCAGGTCGTCTCTGGACTGGAAAAAGGCATCCCAGGACCGGTTTTGGGGTAACACCCCTCATCAGCCAGGCTAGCATGAATCTGGTGGCATTGACAGTACGGACCCACGTCTAGGCATACCCTTCCCACTTTAGGGTGACAAATACAAAAAAAGAACAGATGATGGACGGAAGTGGAACAAGCATGACACTCAGCCTTTCGGACCCCACCAGAATGCAATAGAGATGTAACCTATAACGTACCAAACTCACTCATGTTTTTGTCGAGAGTAAGCAAAAACCACCCAACACCCTCTAAACTACAGAACTCACTCTACTTCAAGCTCAGGGACAGCTGAATGACACCCCATCCCTCACCTCCATGGAGATCCTCCAGAGGAAACCTCAAAAAACGCATTAGCCTACCAATTAAGTCCCAAGAAGCCAAGTAATGGGGGAAAGTTGCGGTATACCAAAACTGGGTAACCTAATCCATTCTCAGTAATGATCTGAACTCTGGCAGATGCGCCATTCACACACAATGTGACACACACTAGAATGCATAGCGGATTGGTACTACGAAATGCAAAATAGCAACAGGTATGTCTTTTGTGGAAAAGGAAAGCAATCCTCAAATATTATAAAGGACATGTTCCTTTTTTAGATATGGAGAGATTAAGTGATTTGCCCAGGATCACAGGATGTTGAGCCAAAACCAGAATCAAACCTTATTCCTCAGTTCCAAAGTGGGTAGCTCTGACCTCAAGCTCCATCTTCTCCCCTCGCCTACCCATGCTCAGGACCTGTCCAGGGAGTACACTCTTAATATCTATGTCATACATCTGTGGTTCCCAAAGTGTGCGCTGCGGTACCCTGGTGCGCCATGAAGGGAAGCCAGGGGCGCCGCGCCGCTGTGCAGGATGTGGATCTGAAAGAAATATATAATTATCCTCAAAATGTAGTGAAACTGCGAGGTGCCAATTTTGGAGCTGGGGAACTGGGTTCGACCCTCAACGTCAGCTCAGAATCCGGTGTCATTCTGGGCAAATCACAATCTCGCAGCGCCTACAAAAACAGAATACATGAATGTATCCTTGTGTAATGTGACTGGTGCTCTTCGGGTCGGGTGCAGGGTCAGGGGTCTGGTGGAGAGCGTTGGGTGGGTGGGTGCGGGGTCAGGGGCCTGGTGGAGAACGTTGGGTGGGTGGGTGCAGGGTCAGGGTCCTGGTGGAGAGCGTTGGGTGGGTGGGTGCAGGGTTAGGAGCCTGGTGGAGAGCGTAGGGTGGGTGCAGGGTCAGGGGTCTGGTGGAGAGCATTGGGTGGGTAGGTGCGGGGTCAGGGGCCTGGTGGAGAGCGTTGGGTGGGTGGGTGCAGGGTAGGGGGCCTGGTGGAGAGCGTTGGGTGGGTGCAGGTTCAGGGGCCTGGTGGAGAGCGTTGGGTGGGTGGGTGCGGGGTCAGGGGCCTGGTGGAGAACGTTGGGTGGGTGGGTGCAGGGTCAGGGTCCTGGTGGAGAGCGTTGGGTGGGTGGGTGCAGGGTTAGGAGCCTGGTGGAGAGCGTAGGGTGGGTGCAGGGTCAGGGGTCTGGTGGAGAGCATTGGGTGGGTGGGTGCGGGGTCAGGGGCCTGGTGGAGAGCGTTGGGTGGGTGGGTGCAGGGTGGGGGGCCTGGTGGAGAGCGTTGGGTGGGTGCAGGTTCAGGGGCCTGGTGGAGAGCATTGGGTGCGTGCAGGGTGAGAGGCCTGTTGGAGGGCGTTGGGTGGGCGCATTATGACCTGATGCAGCCGCACTCTGCCAGCTTCTGTCTTTGCCTCACTCCTCGTTGAGTCACTCGTGACGGCTGCATGTTGGAGAGTGTGAGGGGAGAAGGGTGCAAGGCAGAGGGAGAAAGGGTGCTAGGCAAAGGGGAGAAGGGTGCAAGGCAGAGGGGAGAAGGGTGCAAGGCAGAGGGGAGAAGGGTTCAAGGCAGTGGGGAGAAGGGTTCAAGGCAGAGGGGAGAAGGGTGCACGGCAGAGGGGAGAAGGGTGCAAGGCAGAGGGGAGAATGGTGCAAGGCAGAGGGCAGAAGGGTGCAAGGCAGAGGGGAGAAGGGTGCAAGGCAGAGGGGAGAATGGTGCAAGGCAGAGGGGAGAAGGGTGCAAGGCAGAGAGGAGAAGGGTGCAAGGCAGAGGGGAGAAGGCTGCAAGGCAGAGGGGAGAAGGGTGCAAGGTAGAAAAGGGTGCAAGGCTGAGGTGAAGTAGGGTACAAGGGGAAGGGGGAGAAGGGTGCAAGGTGGAGGGGGAGAAGGGTGTAAGGCAGAGGGGGAAAGGGTGCACGGCAGAGGGGAGAAGGGTGCAAGGCAGAGGGGAGAAGGGTGCAAGGGGGATGGTGATGAAGTTAAAAATGTGCCCCCCCCCCCCCGAAAACATTTCTGCGGATACCCATGATCAGAGCCCACCTCACGTAAACTTCTTGTAACGCCACAGAGCTCCTTGAGCCTTTCTCTAGCCTGGTTACTTTTAGTGCGAGTGCTTTATACTACTCTATGTATGCATTGAGATGTACTTTATAAGATCTTTGTGATTGCAAATAAAGTTTTATGACAGTGATGGCTACTCTCTGAATCCTTCATCACGTCTAGACTTGATTCTTCATGTAGACCAGTGGTTCCCAAAGGGTGCGCCGCGGAACCCCGGTGTGCGGGTAAAAAAAGTGGTGGGGAGCCACGGCCAACTGCCAATTAGGTCAAGGGAGCCACGGCTCAAAAAAGTTTGGGAACCACTGGCCTAGTATATGCTGTCCACTAATTAAAGTGGGCACATTGTACCCGGTCAAACAACCCTTATGGTGATTTAAGAGGTCAAAGATAACCTTAGAAAGCTATCCAAGTGGTAGTGGCGGAGAGCAGCCTTCAGGCTTAGTCCTTAAGGAACGTTAAGCAGCTTGTTTTTACCAGAATGCAATCTTATAGTATTAGTTAAATGAAAGGAGAACCACACAGTAGTTACAAAAATATGTATTTATAATTATAACACTATCTAGTACAACACAGTATCTCCTACACGGAGATAATCACAAAGCACACACTACTGTAGCCCAGAAATTACAGTGAATAGCACTAATACACAGTTGCCCCCAGAGGGGAACCAAACCATATACTAAGAAAGTGGTATAAGAAACATGACTTAAGTCAAGACAATGTCGAAAGGAAGTAGAATTGCTGGGACCCCAAGGAACCACCCAAGGTGAGTTGATAGGGACATCACAGAGTGCCTGTGCAGTGTGAGAACATGACTGCTTGCTCCGTACAAGTCTATGGGGAAGTCGTGGTTGAAGTTTTAGAGTTTAAAGACCCTTCCCAGTGGACTGCGAAGAAACCCAGTGGAAGGCAGAAGGTTGAAGAGCCACCCCACCCCATCCGTGGATACTGAGGTACCCAAGTTACCTGTCCCAGGGAAGCCGGGTGCATAGGTCTGAAGTGGCATCAGAAACTGCCATCAAACCCAATGGAGGACTTTGAAGAAGAACCGCTACTGGAAGTAAGAAAAATGTCAGTTGGAATTCAAAGGTGGATTCTTGTCGAGGAGTACCGGAAAGCAGAGGGGACAGAGTATGGGTCACTTGGGAGTGACCAGGGGCTCGGTAGACGAATGCCCACCGATGTCGCGTGCTTCAGGTTGGTTTACGGAGTCCTTGACTCTACAGTCCAAGGAGCACTCAGTGCGAGGAGGTCAAAGTTCTTGGTAGGAAATGATGCCAAAGGTTGGGGCTACTGGGAGCCCAATGTACTTGTTTGGGAAATGCCAACAAGCATATGCACTTGCAAATACAAGCGGTGCACAAGGGTTCTGGTATTGCAGTCCCCATGAGGGATACTGGCCAGAAACTTGGTAAGAGGGCAGCTCACTCCGCGAGGGATATAGAAACCCACCTCCTGTGTTGCTGGACCCTTCGGAGTCCGTAGGAGCTCGGGTTCAGCAGACTGGTCAGCAGTGTTGAGGTGACTCCTTCACTCCAAGGGAGATTATCTTTGGATGTCCTTGATGCTCCACAGGTTCTACACGGATCCTGTATGGTGCACAAGCCCAAATGATGCTACAGACTGAGAGGGAGACGAAGTCGGGCCCAAACGAAGTCCAGAGTGTTCAGACAGGCGAAGTGCAGTGGTTTCTTTTTCAGAATCTTGTCCACGTCGAAGCTAAGGTCCTACACCCAGGTAAGCCCTTAAGTACCCATGGAAGAGGGTTGGCAAGATTCAGGGGACCCTCCCAGGGGAGAGTCTGGACAGTGGACAGGTTACTCTCATGTCCTTTGTCCAGTTGTGCGCCAGAGCAGAAGTCAACGGCTCACAGGACTGTGTTAAACTAGACTATGCACAGGGACACCAAATGTGCCCCTCATGCAGAATTTCAGCCGATGGCAAGCACATCCACCCAGCCCTAATACACCTAATCCTGTCTGGGAGGTGGTCACACCTCTCTGTGACAGGATGCCTATTGTTCTGCCTTCCCCTGCTCAAGCATGGCTCAGCAGGAGGAGGGCAGAAATGTGTCTCTAGTCAGTAGCAATTTTTTTTGCTGTCTGGGACTAGAAGGCTGGTACTGGGAACACCAGGGACACCAAGAAGCTCACTTCTGAGGGGTGGATTCATACTTCATACCTCCCATACCGGTACCCAATGTGGGGGTATGATTCCAACATGTTTGCTACCAAACACGATAGGGTTTGTTTCAGCTGTATTAGAGTTGGTCATCACGCAGTTGTGTAATGCCCCTCTATATGTCGTAAATGGCTGCTGCACTGACAACCTGGGCGAATGGACTCCGTAGGCTGCAGGGGTGTCCTGCTCATGCAGTAGCACCCTCTCACTTAGAACCAAGCACACTGCCTTCAGGATTGTAAAGGCCTGCTATAGGGGTGACTCATAGGTTTTAAGTGCAGTGACCCTTGGATATAGTAAACCTATATCTAAAGTATGTGGTGAATGCACCGACTTACACAGGCTGCAGTGGCAGACCTGTAGTTCCATTTTGCATGGCCTCTCATGGGTGGCACAATACATGCTTCAGCCCATGGTAGGCCTCTGGGGTACCAATGCCCTGGGGACATGGGTACCATATACTACGGACTGACAAGGGTACCCCAGTATTCAATCTGGAGTAAAGTACATGGCATAACAGTCTAAGGAGAAAGCGGATAGACGGTGTTCCTGATTAGCAGGATCCCAGTCAGACTAGACAAAAACAGTATTACATTTAGCAAAAAGTGGGTGTGAGCATAAGAAGCAGATGCTACTTTTCTACATATGTGAATAATAAGAATCTAGCTAAGATAATTATTAATATTTTATTAAAGCATTATGTGGTAGCGCACTGTTTACTGACAGCACATTTTCCATTAAAATAGCCACAAACGATCCCAGTTTGTTTACCGCTAAAACTATGTAGTGTACAAATAATAATCGGTGTAAATTGGGTTTCAGCAAAATTATTTATGATTTGCACAGGACCAAATAAAGTGTTCCAAATGTGTTCATCCTATTAAACTCTTTGTTCCCATCACACAGAATTACAGAATGTGCTTTTCTAACAACTGGAATATTGTTTGAAATATTTGTACAGTTAATTTCTGAGCTATTTAGAAGTTTTGTTAGACAAATACCTGCCATCCTGTAGCCTTTCATTTCGCACTCTTTGTACAGCAGGGTTGTCAGATAGCTCACTTTACAAAATACTCCAACTTTGCTGTCAGAAATAGAAATGTAAACACCAACCTCCAAGATAAAATAGGCAGCAATTTGTAAGAAAACATAATCTGACATTTGTCCTCAGTCCTTGAATGCAGATCACATACAACAAGATAAAAAGAGGATTTAAGGCATCTTTATTGCTTATTCACTTTCCGAGTGAACAGAACAACTGTTCTTTGTCAGCCAGTAGATCCTAAAAATAGCTCACCCTGATACAATCCGACTCCCCAAAGAAAGCAAGTGAGATGATTTCTCAAGGCCTGTAAATATAATCCAGCCACATGGGTACCATCTGATCACACTCGGGGATGGAACTGCAACTCTTCTTTAACCGCATGCGCGCTAGCGGTTTTCCCGCTGCACGCTGCGTTTTTCAAAATACCGCGTTACGTGACGAGCAGAGCTCGTCATCAGCGTAGCGCAGGTTACGCTCATGACGAGCTCAGCTCGTCATCAGTCCCGAAGGGGTTAATATTCAGTAAGAGCATTCCATGTATAAAAAGGTTAAATTTGAACACTCTTGTAATTACTACATCCACATCTTTACCCTTTCGGCAAAAGAGCATTATCCGATTCCCCCAGAGGATGTGAGGGCAACCCTCCCTCGAGAGTCAGGATCACACATCCCCTGGCCACACTGTCACCTCTCTTTTTCAAAACAGCCCATCCCCAAGGGACAGGCCTTTGGAAAGGCTGTTGTTGCAAGTGCAACCACTATGCCCTCATAAAGTGTGGATCCATTTCTCCCCTGAGACCAGGTCTTTGTTGGAGTCCTTTCACCTAAAGCTGAGTTGGTCCTTGAGATATGACTTTGCTTCACATGGACAGGCAGATATGAACGGGGAGGTGGGTAATGCTGCCCTGCAACATGAATTAAGCAAGTTAAGGCTGTCTAAATAGGTATAATTTCCCTTTTCTGAAACATGAGCTGTTAACGTAGCCCCTCAGCTTGTCATTTTTTAACCTCTCAAATGTAAACATCAGATCACCACAAACTGATGTACTATAAACTGAGCTCCAGAACAACCAACGCATGCCAGAGGAGAGGGGGATTCCATGATCCTTATCATGACAGGCATGAATAGCAGGACCCTTCAAGAGATCCTTTTCTCCAGAAGACCATGGTTTACTTACAGTTCATACTGTTAAAGGCTTGCACAGGAACATGCATCATGGCCTATGAGGGACATGCTGTTTCAGACATCCCCTTACTGTGATTGAACCCTGTAAAGAATGCTCACTGGCAAAATCATGTCGGCCCCTTGGAACTGGTTATCAATGACACTGTCACATTAAAGAGATAGCAACCGTCTCTGTTTCTTTGAACCTGAAGGAACCTCGGACCTTAACACTTATGCCTCTACCAGTGCCAGGCACCTTAAGCCATCCTCAAAGAAGGGTGCTGACCCAGTTGTTGAACAGTTTCCTAACGTCTAGAAACTTCCCTTTTAACAAAAAAAAATTATTGGTCAGCTTGACAACTTGAACAATGACGTAATAGCAAACAACTTAATCATGGCAATCAATTCAAGAAACAAAATGGTGTAAATTATTTACAATAGATATGGAAGAGTTACAGAAATATTAAGGAAAGCAAAAACATGGGTCAGGTAAAACGTACCTGTCTGGAGAAAACATGTACCATAACAAAGAAGCACTGTAGCCCGACAATCCTACATTCAATTATTCAACCATTGTGCAAATGGGGCCCATATTTTCATGCCCTTCTCACGCCTCCTCCTGCCCCCTCTTAGAAATACGGCTGATTCCAAATTGTGGAGAGCTAAGATCCTTGCTCTCCAATTTACAAAGGTAGGGGGAACCGAGCTGAGCCATTCAGAGGTTATACATAAACGAATTAGCGACATAGCAATGCACAAAAAGGCAGATTCATGAGCTGATCTATCAAACAGTCAGTTTCACACCCAGTTATTACTAATTCGGAAGATAGAGCAACCGGAATTTTAAGGGAAATATTGATAAATGATTGAACATCTAGAAACTTCCAAACAGCTTCTACTTTGTACCATGTGCTCACTTCGCAAGATACTCAACTGACTAGTAAACCTGCACCTGTTGGCCACAAGATGTTGATCCCAGGTACCTAACGTCTCTAATTCTGCGCATAACGTAATTTATGCAATTCAGTGAACGATGTGTTGCCTGGGCCAAGGCAAAGCTTCACACATAAGATGAATACATCTGAAATACCCCTTTAGAATCTTTTGTTACCTAAACCCTATTGTTTTTGTTTATTGAGTACATATCGTACAGTGACTATGTTGACCAACCCTGGATCACAAATTGTTGGACTGTACCATGATGTAAAATTAAATGGCATGAGATCCACTGTCCCCACTGATGGTTGTTACATCTTACCAAAATGCTCCCCTCCCTCTGACCTTGCAACCTAAGCACGTCACTGGGTGAACATGTAGTATGGCCTGACCTCACTGCTTAGTTTGAGCCAGTGTTAGGATTCTGCACATATGACAGTCTACCATATGGTCCCAACGTTTATCATGTTTGAGATGAGCACATCAAGAGTGTTTAAAATTCAATACATGTCAACATAAATAATACCGAGCGTTGATACAGCTTTGGGAGTCCTGGGACAGTCCTAAATGCCACACTAGTAGGGGTGGGATTTCAAGTATCTGTGTTGGTACTGGCATTTGGCTGTACTGGCAGGAGCAATAAGTGGTGCGAGCTGCAGTGGCCTCCTGAGACACACCTTGGGCCCTAGCACACACTTTGCTACAAATTAAAATGAAGAACTGTCTGAACTGCTAAGATAGTTTAGCAATAAGAAACAAAACATGCAGTACGAAAATGTTTTTCTTTGTGTAGCACACTGTGGGAGAATTCCATAACCCTTTTATCATATAAATACTGTATGGGTAAGAGTTTTAGCCGATTAGTACCAATTTAACACATGAATATCGGAATTAGACAGAAAGAGGTGCTTAACCGACCTCAACATCATGGAGGAAGGAGGAGGTAAACGGGTTTGCCCCGGGATGTCACAAGTGTTTTTTCTTTAGTAACTTGTCTTGTTTCTGACACCCTTTGATCGTGTCATGGCTGTCTAATGGCAGTACTTCCATCTTAGATGAGAGTTGTTGCTCAGTCAGCCTTTTCAACTCAAGGGAATGTGCTTGAGGACCTGTGTCCCTAAACTTAAACAAAGATACACCCAACGGTATTTTCTCACATCTGGGTGCAGCATGCCATTGTGCAAATGTGAGTACTGCGCTGTTTGCCACCTGTGCAGATACTGAGAATACGGCATATAGGTCTTTCTCTGGTTGAAGGGGAGGGGGAGGCCTTCCCTGCTACTAAATATCTCAAGAAATGGCCAGTTTTTTTTTTATATATGGTGGCCACCCTCTACATTGTATCACTATAGTGCGCTAAATTGCTGAGATAACGTGCAGCACATATGATCAACTAAATACTAATCCCTACGGCTTTCTCTTGTTACAACAGACCATGGCAGTGCTCATTCCACCTTACCCTCTTGCAATTAGTCCTCGGTATAGCCATCGACACGTCATATGATCAGGGCCGGACAGGGAACCCAAAGCAGCCCTAGCAATTTTGTCAGAGCAGAGTCAAGGGGCAAGTACGAAGCTCTGCTGCTTTTGCTACTGGGTCCTATATTGCAGCACCGCTGCAAAATCGTCCCCAGTAAAAAAAAAAAAAAAGCATTTGCAATGCAATAGGCCTCACATTAACGCGAGTTTAAGCTATTGGCATTATAAATGATAATGCCTATTATTTTTGTTTTTTAAAAGGCATTGTCATTTACAATTCCAATAGCTTTACCTCACGTAAATGCGAGACCTATTGCATTGCAAATGCTTGTTTAAGCTTAAAACTGAGAGCGGTGCTGCTTCAAGAACACCGCGCTCGGTTTCTTTTTTCTTTTTACTTTAACACTGAGCACGGTGTCCGTGAAGCGGGCGCCACGCTCAACTTAAAAGTTTAATATAATTAAATAAATAGTACACTGAGCGCTGTGTCTCTAATGCGGGCTTTGCGCTCAGGATGCAAATACAAAAAAATAGCTACCGCCATCATCCCTATGAACAAAACAGTGCTGACCACCTAGATAAATCTGACCCTATCAGGAAGCCAAGAAAAAGGTCCGGTCGTCATGGGCGGTATCAAATGGTGACAAGGAGGTAACAAGGAGGGACTAACAAGCCTCATAATGAATCAGAAGCCAGCATTTACCAAGGACAATGACACCAACCAATGAAAAGAATGGGCAGAGAGAAGGCGAGGCTTATACAGCATACTCAACTACTGCATGCCTTGCAGAGTGAGCAGCGCATGCGCGCTGCCGCTAGGCACAACCTAAAAACGTCCCCAACCACTCCAAAATCAACCCCCATCCTTTCAGCCTCCCGGGGAAACGCCGATGCCCGCAACACTCAGTTCGGCCCTTGATGCAGCCCATATTATTTGAAAGAAAACAGGCTGTCCATCTCAGCAAGTGACTTTGCTCTTGTGCACATGCTTACTGCCGAGATACTGTTACTGAATGCATTCTCAGTAACCCAAGAGACCCATTTACTTGGTCTTAATTTTGAGGGAGAAAGAGAGGGGCACATATAATTTAGCCATTTGCAGTGGGCAAGAGGAAAACCCTGGACAAAGAGGTTTCTACTTTTGACAAATGCATAAAAACTCAAATCTCTTTTCCAATGCCTCGTATTTATATCAGGCTGCAATGCTGGATTACCTCAATCCAATTTTGCATTTCCCTCGTGTCATAAAACCATCCTGATCCTCTGTGCTTCTTCACAGAAGGACACTCCGCCTTCTGTTAGTTCTACATTACAGACTGTAAAACAAGAAGCTCATATTTATTTTGTGCTATCTGGACCAAGGTAGTGAGAGACCGGTTTCAGACAGAGCCTCCTTTAACACGCATGAAGCTTTTTATGTTGGGCCCAGAGACAGTTTTAGCTGTCTCACCAACCTCATGTTTTCTTAAATAGTAAGAATGAGGGGCTTTTGGTCTGTCCTCTTCATCCACTGGTCTCTTCAAGTGGCATTCACAGTTTGCTTCCTGCAGCAACAGCCTACAGCATAGGCAGCCCACTTGAGCCACTGGCTCTCTTTTCTGTGAGTGATGGCATTTTGCTCTTGCATATGTGTATATCCACAAGAAAATGTTCCATTCAGCGTTAGGGCTAGCTAGCTAATCTATTTCGTAAGGGCTTTCATGTTTTTCAATTTATTTTGTGATCAGTCATATTTATTAACTTTTTTGTCTGAAAACAGGCACACCACCATTAGCAGCATCTTTATCTTTACTTGCTCTTACACTTCGAAGGTCTTTTGCATCTATTGCATATTGAGGCCAGATGGACTCATCTATAGTTGTCTTTTATGTTCCGTTAGGTGCATGTGGGATGAACTGTCTGTCCAGCAGTGGTCCACATATAAATGCTATGGCATTTTCTCCCTGTTCTTTAAGCACACCCCTCATGTGACTGGCAGAGGTAAATAGTTCCCTCTTCGGGATAATTAACTCCTTGAGTTCTCATGACGGCTCCCGGCCGTCATGAGTCACAGTAGGCGTGTGCTCAAGACGGCCGGGAGCCATCCGAAAGTTGCCGCTCCGCCCACGCGGTATTAATTCCCCGCCTGTGCAAGAGAATTAATCAGTTGGTGGAGTTCGGACGGCTCCCGGCCGTCATGAGCACACGCCCACTGTGATTTATGACGGCCGGGAGCCGTCCTGAGTACGGGAGCGCCACGCCCAACCCCGACCCCCCTGGCACCGCAGCAGAATTTTCCCAGCGGCGAAGGGGTTAATACAGGGACTCCAAGCAATCCTTTTTGGGACTGGGAACCTAAACCGGCCCTGGCAAAGTGCTCGGCCGCCCCCCCCCTCCTCCGGTGGAGGGGGTTGGGGGTGCGACCGTGCTCTTTACCAGGGCGGGTTTTCGGCGATTTTGTTACAGGGCCGTTTTTGCAGCAATGGCCCCCAGAGGCCCAAAACCGGCCCCCACCCTTGCGGCGCACCGGGGGATTGCCCGGTGCCCGCAACGGCCAGTCCAGGCCTGCCTGCATTCAGGACCCCTCTTTCCAAGTCTGTAGCATAAAAAAATTGACTCATCAGAAAGCCACGAAAGGGGAGGGATCTGGCCTTTAAACACAGACAGGGCTTGCCCATGCTAAGGATCAATCGGAAATGGATGTCTACATCATTACAGGGATGTGTCCAACCCTCCTTTACCCAATAAGGTGTCGTCTGAAGGATCAATCAGAAATAGATGTCCACATCATTGCAGGGATGTGTCCAACCCTCCTTGGACAAATTCAAAGGCAGTGCACCACCATAATCCTAAGTTTCAACCCTCCTTCACCCAATAAGGTGTCGTCTGAAGTCCAGCCAGGGAGGAGCTGGGCTACCTGTACCCTACTTAAGGCTAAAAGTCCTACACTAGGAGGGGTTGCAGGAGATATTCAGGGCACCAACCTTACTCGACTTCTTTTTTCCCACAGGTATCTGGGCACTGGAGGAAAAGGAGAAAACTGCAGAACTGGAGCTTCAGAGGAGGGAAAAGAGGCTGCTGAAGGTATTCAGAATGGCAGTCTTATTCTGCTCCAATTTCCGCACAGTCCACCAGTGTGTGAAGTAATACTAGTTAAAACCAGGCACCAAGAACCTACAAATCAGATGAGTGATGCCTTCTCTTAATATCTAAGGAGAATATCCCGTACACAAATACTGAGGTACTCTATCATAAGAGGATTAGGGCATTTCTCTCACTACACCTATGAGGTAATATGGAGTTTTGGCTATGTTTTACAGATTGTACATATATAGATTTCTTATGACTTGGGATACACCCTATTGACAGCTTTCCTCACCTCGTGTAGTTTCTGGCACATATCTTTTCAAATAAATGACAAACATATACATACAAACGCTGCATACTTACCAAGGCCATAGTTCCTGTCTTTGCAAATGCACATTTGCGTAACTGCAGCTCAAATATATATATATATATTTTGACTGTGGTCAAGGGCATCTGCCCGAAATGCGTCAGTTCGCTTTGCTGCTAAGTTTGCCTCAATAAAATCTTCTTTGCCTTATATTGGATTCATTTGGTCGTCTGTTCCGCTCTTGGGAACTGGAGTTGCAGTCTGGCTATTTTGTGTATGTATGTATGTATATATATATATATATATATATACATATATATATATATATATATATATATATATATATATATTCAACAGAAGGGTGTCCCCAGGTAAGGACGCACATGAGACAACAGGCGGAGGCTGCAATTTCAAACAGCATCCTTTATTTTTATGTATTTTCGGACTTCTCAGCGCTTGTGCATAATCCAGCCCTACGCGTTTCAGAGCTCCTGCTCCTTGTTCACGGGCACTGGGCGATGTCAGCTGATGTGGGAAGGAGGTGCAAACCGGGTCTCTCCGCTTTTTCAAACTTGACAACCACAGGTGGGACACGCCCTCCGGTGGGCTTGTTCACGTCGACAGGTTTCTGGGACCTGTAGTTCGCCTCTCATGCTGCTTGCATTTAATATCCTTTGGTGGATTTCCCGTCAGTTTTGACATCTGTGATGCCCCATTAATAACTCTCTGGTGAGGGACAAGTGCCGATTTTCCTTATTTCTTTGAGACTGTTGGCAGCCTGCAGTGCGCTTCAGATAGTCTGTGCGCGCAGCCCACCATGTAATTAAGTGGGAGTGCAGTCCTCTCGGCCGGGACGGGCCGAAAATAAGTTCAACAGAAGGGTGTCCCCAGGTAAGGACGCACATGAGACAACAGGCGGAGGCTGCAATTTCAAACAGCATCCTTTATTTTCATTTATTTTCGGACTTCTCAGCGCTTGTGCATAATCCAGCCCTACGCGTTTCAGAGCTCCTGCTCCTTGTTCACGGGCACTGGGCGATGTCAGCTGATGTGGGAAGGAGGTGCAAACCGGGTCTCTCCGCTTTTTCAAACTTGACAACCACAGGTGGGACACGCCCTCCGGTGGGCTTGTTCACGTCGACAGGTTTCTGGGACCTGTAGTTCGCCTCTCATGCTGCTTGCATTTAATATCCTTTGGTGGATTTCCCGTCAGTTTTGACATCTGTGATGCCCCATTAATAACTCTCTGGTGAGGGACAAGTGCCGATTTTCCTTATTTCTTTGAGACTGTTGGCAGCCTGCAGTGCGCTTCAGATAGTCTGTGCGCGCAGCCCACCATGTAATTAAGTGGGAGTGCAGTCCTCTCGGCCGGGACGGGCCGAAAATAAGTTCAACAGAAGGGTGTCCCCAGGTAAGGACGCACATGAGACAACAGGCGGAGGCTGCAATTTCAAACAGCATCCTTTACTTTCATTTATTTTCGGACTTCTCAGCGCTTGTGCATAATCCAGCCCTACGCGTTTCAGAGCTCCTGCTCCTTGTTCACGGGCACTGGGCGATGTCAGCTGATGTGGGAAGGAGGTGCAAACCGGGTCTCTCCGCTTTTTCAAACTTGACAACCACAGGTGGGACACGCCCTCCGGTGGGCTTGTTCACGTCGACAGGTTTCTGGGACCTGTAGTTCGCCTCTCATGCTGCTTACATTTAATATCCTTTGGTGGATTTCCCGTCAGTTTTGACATCTGTGATGCCCCATTAATAACTCTCTGGTGAGGGACAAGTGCCGATTTTCTTTATTTCTTTGAGACTGTTGGCAGCCTGCAGTGCGCTTCAGATAGTCTGTGCGCGCAGCCCACCATGTAATTAAGTGGGAGTGCAGTCCTCTCGGCCGGGACGGGCCGAAAATAAGTTCAACAGAAGGGTGTCCCCAGGTAAGGACGCACATGAGACAACAGGCGGAGGCTGCAATTTCAAACAGCATCCTTTATTTTCATTTATTTTCGGACTTCTCAGCGCTTGTGCATAATCCAGCCCTACGCGTTTCAGAGCTCCTGCTCCTTGTTCACGGGCACTGGGCGATGTCAGCTGATGTGGGAAGGAGGTGCAAACCGGGTCTCTCCGCTTTTTCAAACTTGACAACCACAGGTGGGACACGCCCTCCGGTGGGCTTGTTCACGTCGACAGGTTTCTGGGACCTGTAGTTCGCCTCTCATGCTGCTTGCATTTAATATCCTTTGGTGGATTTCCCGTCAGTTTTGACATCTGTGATGCCCCATTAATAACTCTCTGGTGAGGGACAAGTGCCGATTTTCCTTATTTCTTTGAGACTGTTGGCAGCCTGCAGTGCGCTTCAGATAGTCTGTGCGCGCAGCCCACCATGTAATTAAGTGGGAGTGCAGTCCTCTCGGCCGGGACGGGCCGAAAATAAGTTCAACAGAAGGGTGTCCCCAGGTAAGGACGCACATGAGACAACAGGCGGAGGCTGCAATTTCAAACAGCATCCTTTATTTTCATTTATTTTCGGACTTCTCAGCGCTTGTGCATAATCCAGCCCTACGCGTTTCAGAGCTCCTGCTCCTTGTTCACGGGCACTGGGCGATGTCAGCTGATGTGGGAAGGAGGTGCAAACCGGGTCTCTCCGCTTTTTCAAACTTGACAACCACAGGTGGGACACGCCCTCCGGTGGGCTTGTTCACGTCGACAGGTTTCTGGGACCTGTAGTTCGCCTCTCATGCTGCTTGCATTTAATATCCTTTGGTGGATTTCCCGTCAGTTTTGACATCTGTGATGCCCCATTAATAACTCTCTGGTGAGGGACAAGTGCCGATTTTCCTTATTTCTTTGAGACTGTTGGCAGCCTGCAGTGCGCTTCAGATAGTCTGTGCGCGCAGCCCACCAAGTAATTAAGTGGGAGTGCAGTCCTCTCGGCCGGGACGGGCCGAAAATAAGTTCAACAGAGGGTGTCCCCAGGTAAGGACGCACATGAGACAACAGGCGGAGGCTGCAATTTCAAACAGCATCCTTTATTTTCATTTATTTTCGGACTTCTCAGCGCTTGTGCATAATCCAGCCCTACGCGTTTCAGAGCTCCTGCTCCTTGTTCACGGGCACTGGGCGATGTCAGCTGATGTGGGAAGGAGGTGCAAACCGGGTCTCTCCGCTTTTTCAAACTTGACAACCACAGGTGGGACACGCCCTCCGGTGGGCTTGTTCACGTCGACAGGTTTCTGGGACCTGTAGTTCGCCTCTCATGCTGCTTGCATTTAATATCCTTTGGTGGATTTCCCATCAGTTTTGACATCTGTGATGCCCCATTAATAACTCTCTGGTGAGGGACAAGTGCCGATTTTCCTTATTTCTTTGAGACTGTTGGCAGCCTGCAGTGCGCTTCAGATAGTCTGTGCGCGCAGCCCACCATGTAATTAAGTGGGAGTGCAGTCCTCTCGGCCGGGACGGGCCGAAAATAAGTTCAACAGAAGGGTGTCCCCAGGTAAGGACGCACATGAGACAACAGGCGGAGGCTGCAATTTCAAACAGCATCCTTTATTTTCATTTATTTTCGGACTTCTCAGCGCTTGTGCATAATCCAGCCCTACGCGTTTCAGAGCTCCTGCGTGTCCCACCTGTGGTTGTCAAGTTTGAAAAAGCGGAGAGACCCGGTTTGCACCTCCTTCCCACATCAGCTGACATCGCCCAGTGCCCGTGAACAAGGAGCAGGAGCTCTGAAACGCGTAGGGCTGGATTATGCACAAGCGCTGAGAAGTCCGAAAATAAATGAAAATAAAGGATGCTGTTTGAAACCGTGAAGCGTTCTGGGCAGCGTACTATAATGAAAAATGAATGATAGACTTTTCAAATACTGTATGTTAATTGATTGTTGGTTTTGTTGATTATTTTTAATTTTTTTTATTTTTTAAGCAATTATTTATTATTGTGATTGTGTTTCAAAATTTAATAACATTTCTAACATTTAACTAGTTTATGAATTACATATAAAAATGATTAAAGACTCAAATTTTTTTTTATTTTACATACAATTTTATTTTTCAGATTGTTTTTCAAAATTTAATAGAACGTCTAGCATTTGACTGTCCGATATGTCCTCTTGTTGAGTGAACATAAGTTCCCACATTTGACCGTCATCATAATGGAGTAAATGATCGACAGATTCTACACATTGAAGTAATTCATAGTCCCGTGACTCATCCATGAATTCTAAGTCATCAATGGGTTCCATAACTTGTTCATTGTTGCTGTCCAGAACAATTTCGAAGGAAACATTCTGCTCACCTTCCATTTTATTGCTGTAATTTGCATAAAAAATAAATATATCAGTAGTGATAGGACACTGTTGGGTTTAAGTTCAGACAGGTACTTGTGAGTTTATAACAGAGAAGTAATCTATGGGCACTGTATGGTTTCAGGCGTGAAGTAGTACTATTAAAAAGTGCCTGTGAAGAAGCCTAAGTAAATTCATAATTATACCACAGAAACCTAAATCAATCCATAATTATAATAAAGAAGCCTTTCTCAATGTCTAACTCTTACATAGGGATAGTATATAACTATCTGAAAATGTTTTCAAATTTATAAAATAATATCTCACCTTCTAAAAACAAGTTTAAGTTGTGAGTGAAAATGATCTTGCAATGTAATTCAGGAAGTAGTAGTCAAAATGGCTGTGTTTCTCTCTTTCTTTATATATATTCAGGTACATAACCAATCAAATGTCAGGTAAAAAAAGTAGAAAATGAAAGTAACATTTTCATTGGTTGTCAATTCCAACACTTCAGATGTGTTTTGAGAAGTAATTTACCTCAGGGTATTTAGAGAGGTCTACAGGCTAAATGGTTAAATGGAATTCCAATCAAATTTGTGAAAATGGTAAGGATTGGTATGTAGTATGAGCTAATCTATATTTGGTGAAATTGTCTCCAGTGGCTTTTCTGTAAACTACTTTCCCACCTTTTTTGATGGTGCGCTTCCCAGGGAGCGACCCGGTACGCGAACTGTTGAGCGCCCCGGTTCGCGAACCTTAAGCATTACGGGAGTCCACCATTTTGTGTTTCGGTCGAATTAAGATACAAGATGGAGGGCAAATAATGTTCAGAATGGGTAGAAGGGGGCACGGTAGACTTATCTTGACCCCCTAGGTTTTCTGAGGGTGGCTGAGGAGGCCCATATGTGCGGAAAAAAAAACATTTTTTTAAAAATTTAGCGAGGTTAGCTCCCGGTTCGCGTACCGGGTAGCGCCCCAGGGAGCGTACTTTTTTGAAAATTAGTGAAAAATGTTAGAGTAAAATAATAATTGTGAGTGATCAGATGTAGGGTAGCTCTGAGAAGAGCTTTTGGGTTTATGGTACATTTAGGTACTTATAAGTAGGTACCAATGCACAGTCTTAAATTCAGAATGAAAATTCTGTTGCCCTCATCTGAGAAGTGAACTCCAGCTCCTCTGTAGATATCTTGCATGTAGTAACGCAAGTTATTGTTGTACATGGAGCCCATTCCATGGTCTCTCATGTAAGCTGAAACAGATTTGTTTACATGCTTCCTCGACTTCTCAATTTGTGGACAAAATTGGTTTGACCACCTCCATTTCTGTCTTTGGCATATATTTGAATATACCAAGGCAGTTTGAGGAAAAAGTGCCATCAATTGCTCAAAGGTGTCCTTTAAAAGCATTTCCAGACCTACCCCAGTCAAAGTGCCCAAATCATTACCTCCACAGTGCACAATTAACAGGTCAGGTTTTGGCAAATGCATAAAGGTTTTCACCAATGGTATCAATTGGTGACATTTTAATCCTCTGTGGCCAAACCACTTAATTTCCACATCTTGTAAATTGAGGTTAGGTAAATTTCTGTTCTTAGCATACCTGTGAGCCCAGTGGATATAACTATGTCCAACAATCCAGACAGAAAACATGGTGAGAGAAGGTTCTGCTGCAGTCAGATGAAGTGTGGCAATGAAATGGCAGTTGAAAAAATAAGAGTTTAAAATGAAAAAAACTGTGGAGTTTCTATGTTAAGGAAGCAGTAGCAGTGATTGGTGGATTTTGATTGCTGAAAACAGAAAGTTAGGGTGCATGGATGAGTTCTTTGAAAGATGTAATTTGAATGGTCAAGAAAAAATCATTTTATGAAAGATTGCACTGGATATGCAGGTGCACTGAGAGTTCAGAGTTCAGTTGAAACATTGTTGTGTGAACTTGCAAACATCAGAGGTCTTTCACCTCGGGCCGCCGTCGGGTGGCCCTCAAGACCCTGATGAGGCCGAAGGATGAGGGGGGGCTTGCGGTGCCGGACTTCGAAAAGTATTATCTGGCGGCGCAGCTCCAGACCTTCACCCAGGCGATCGCCCGGGAATTTCGAGGCCCGGAAGACAGACGGGGGACGGGCATGGCCAGGCATGTTCTCTCCTTCATAGTGCTGCGGCAACGTTTGGCCCTGCGGGATTTGTCGTTGGAGGAGCGGACCGTCCGCCTATGTTGGAATCGGGCTCACGCCCGAGGCCATCTGAGAACACCATATGCGCCCGAAATACCTTTGGGGATGCTGACGGCCCTCCCCCATGGAGGCGATTGGTCGTGATTGGCGGCCTGGGAGGACGCTGGCTTACAGCTGGTTGGGGATCTGTATGAGGACGGGGCGCTCTTGCACTTCCAGGATCTTATCGACCGCTTCGAGATCCCCCGTGGTGACTTTCTGTTGCACTCGGCCATTGTTCGAGCGATCCAGGCGCACTGGAAGAGCGGGCAGGAGGAACCCACCTTATCTCCGGTGTGCCAATACGTGATGATGTCTGCGGGCACGGTGAAGGCGGTCACTTGCCTTTACGGCAGATTGATCAACGAGGGGTTGGCTCCTCTCACTACTTTGAGAAACCGCTGGGAGGAGGACATTGGCAGGGAGATCCCGGAGACGACCTGGTCCCAGTTGGTGCGGCGAGCCTGGAAGGGCACACGCCACGCCCGTTTTCAGCTGGTCCACTATTACGTTCTCCATAGAGCATATCTGACCCCAGTGAAAATTAAACGATATTTTGCCACGAATTCGGCGGATTGCCCTAGGTGCCCGGCTCAGGAGGCGGACCTCCTCCACATGTTATGGGCCTGCCCGGGATTATCATCCTACTGGGTGGAAGTGGGGAAGACCCTGGAGGAGGTGACGGGGAGATCCTTATCATTTGATGCGGCGGTGGGACTCCTACACTGGTTCCCTCATACCCCTAAGAATAAAATCTCCAGCAAATTTATCGACCTCGGGCTCCTTCTTGCTAAGCGAGAGGTGACCAGGAACTGGAAGGCACGAGTGGGTCCGACAGGAAGTCGATGGCACAGCGAGCTCTTGAAGTGGGCGGCGGGGGAGAGCACCCTGAGATACCAACTGGCTGGGAGGCAGCGTAATGAGAAGGCGCAGGAGGCAGCGTTGGAGTGGGAAATGTTAGTGCAGGCCCTCAGGGATTATTGCGCCCCCAGCGACTCTGAAGGTGAAGAAGCGACTCGCCCTGAGTCCCATTAAAACGTTTGCACTATTATTCCTGTTGCTTTCCCCGTGGGTCCCATAGTAGATCCTGTTGCGGTTGTTCTCAGGCGCTGATGGCGGGGTTGGGTGGGATTTACTTTGGTTAGTAGTATTTTGAGGGTGGGGGGTTTTTCTTTTGGGTTTATAGGCTTGTTTGGAAAAGCAGATGACGGACAGTGGATCATCCGGACCAGCTCTGACATCCTTCTGAGCCCCCATTGAATTTCGCCGCCCGACCCCAGGGTTGTGGGCCGGAAGGCTGTGTACGGAACTTACGGTGCGGGGACAGAGGGTTGTATTTCGCTGATATTGCTTGTGTTATTATGCTGGTCGATTTTGTACCGATTTACTAATTCCTGCAATAAAAATATATTTAAAAAAAAAAAAAAATCAGAGGTCTTTCAGGAGGTGGTTGCTATGCAAAAAAGGCAGAAAGGGCAGAGGGGGGAAGGGTGTTGATTTGAAAAAAGTGAGGGAAGAGTTTTGATTGGGTGACATGAGAGATATGTGTGATGAATTACAGCATTTCTGTGCTTTTCATGGCTGCAGACTCTGGAGTGCATACCTTTTGCTCTGCTAAAGACAAATTGGTGTGTTTCTGAGACTGTTTTGAAACTCATAACGTATTTGGTAAGGTGAGAAAAGATTCATTTAATTTAGATAGAGAATAGTATGCTTTAGGGAGAAAATTATGAAGAAAGTTGTGTATTTAAAATGTTGCTTTGTGTCAAGTGTTTTACAAATAGATTTTGTTTCTTTCTGTTACATAGCCATGTTAAAAGTGACGCAAAAATAGTGCAAGGGTCTTACAAAAATGCTTTCATGTGTCTTAGGGTATTTTAACTCACTTCCCCATGAATGTATGATTATAATTTGTTTACAAGATGTGTTTAAAAACGTTTTTTGAAATCAATTAGGTTTCTTGATATGTACTGCTAGAGTTTCATAGGTTGATTGGGGCATATTTATAAGGCCTTTGAGTCTCTCTGATGTTATTTTTACCATTTTAATTTAAGACCTTTCCCTATGGTGCAAGGTCCTTGTAAATACGCCCCAATCTGTGCTTGGCAAATTTAGATCTTGATTATTTGACTAACATAGCCATGTTAAAAGTGACCCAAAAATGTTGCAAGGGCCTTAAAAAAAACGCTTTCATGTGTCTTAGGCCATTTTAAGTCATTTCCCCTTGAATGTAGGTATATAATTGAATAAGATGATGTGTTTAAAAACGATTTATGAAAACAATTAGGTTTCTTGATATGTACTGCTAGAGCTTCATAGGTTGCTTGGGGCATATTTATAAGGCCTTTGAGTTTCTCTGATGTTATTTTTACCATTTTAATTTAAGACCTTTCCCTGTGGTGCAAGGTCCTTGTAAATACGCCCCCATCTGTGCTTGGCAAATTTAGATCTTGATTATTTGACTTACATAGCCATGTTAAAAGTGATCTAAAAATGGAGCAAGGGTTTAAAAAAAACGATTTCATGTGACTTAGGGCATTTTAAGTCACTTCCTGATGAATGTAGGTATATAATTGATTTAGATGATGTGTTTTAAAACGTTTTTGGACATCAATTAGGTTTCTGGATATGTAGTGCTAGAGTTTCATAGGTTGCTTGGGGCATATTTATAAGGCATTTGAGTCTCTCTGAAGTTATTTTTCCCATTTTACTTTAAGACCTTTCCCCGTGGTGCAAGGTCCTTGTAAATATGCCCCCATCTGTGCTTGGCAAATTTAGATTTTAATTCTTTGACTAACATAGCCATGTTAAAAACGACCCAAAAATGGTGCAAGGGCCTTAAAAAAACGCTTTCATGTATCTTAGGCCATTTTAAGTCATTTCCCCTTGAATGTAGGTATATAATTGATTTAGATGATGTGTTTTAAAACGTTTTTGGACATCAATTAGGTTTCTTGATATGTAGTGCTACAGTTTCATAGGTTGCTTGGGGTATATTTAAAAGACATTTGAGTCCCTTTGATGTTATTTTTCTCATTTTAGTTAAAGACATTTCCTCGTGGTGGAATGTCCTTGTAAATACACCCCCATGTGTGCTTGGCAAATTTAGATTTTGATTATTTGACTTACATAGACATGTTCCATACAGTTCTCACCTTCTGCGTAGTCTTTGATATGCTAGACTCCATCTGCACTATGAGATACCTAAGCAAAGGAAACACAGGTGATGTGATTGTGAAATGAGGAAAAGAAACCCTAAATTTCATCTGCAACCCTGAGTAGGCCTCATCTCAAACAAACCTCTGGATAGGCTACACCTTATCGTCATCCTGAATCAATCATTTAAAATGTTAGGGAAAGATTTATGATAGGTGTGTGCCTCTTTTGCGTCTCTGTGCGTCACTTTTGTGACGCAGCGGCGGTGGAAAAGATTTGCTATGTGGCGACATATTTACAACTTGATGCATCTAAGCAGATGTGTCATGCTGTAAAGTCCCGTGCCACATGAAACCGATGCAGCAGTGATGCAAAAGATGCACCATGTTGCAAGACAGGCCTCACTTCATCTCCAACAAGATAAGAAGCTGAATTTTCTGTAAATGTCAAAATTGTTGTATACACTGCTGAACTTCTGTGTACTCTTTGATATGCTAGACTCCATCTGCACTACGAGATACCTAAGCAAAGGAAACACAGGTGATGTGATTGTGAAATGAGGAAAAGAAACTCCACATTTTTCAATTACATCACCTGTGTTTCCTAAGTTTATGAATGACATTGTGCAGATGAGGTTTAGGTCTGTCCACGGACACAGAAGAGGTCTGGCCTTTGTTCAAGAGTGAAGTGGATATGACTCACTTCATTGGTAGGCCTGCACATGTATTATCTCCTCTGTATTCTTCAACAACCCTAAATTTCATCTGCAACCCTGAGTAGGCCTCACCTCAAACAAACCTCTGGATAGGCTACACCTTATCGTCATCCTGAATCAATCATTTAAAATGTTAGGGACAGATTTATGATAGGTGTGTGCCTCTTTTGCGTCTCTGTGCGTCACTTTTGTGACGCAGCGGCGGTGGAAAAGATTTGCTATGTGGCGACATATTTACAACTTGATGCATCTAAGCAGATGTGTCATGCTGTAAAGTCCCGTGCCACATGAAACCGATGCAGCAGTGATGCAAAAGATGCACCATGTTGCAAGACAGGCCTCACTTTATCTCCAACAAGATAAGAAGCTGAATCTTCTGTAAATGTCAAAATTGTTGTATACACTGCTGAACTTCTGTGTACTCTTTGATATGCTAGACTTCATCTGCACTACGAGATACCTAAGCAAAGGAAACACAGGTGATGTGATTGTGAAATGAGGAAAAGAAACTCCACATTTTTCAATTACATCACCTGTGTTTCCTAAGTTTACGAATGACATTGTGCAGATGAGGTTTAGGTCTGTCCACGGACACAGGAGAGGTCTGGCCTTTGTTCAAGAGTGAAGTGGATATGACTCACTTCATTGGTAGGCCTGCACATGTATTATCTCCTCTGTATTCTTCAACAACCCTAAATTTCATCTGCAACCCTGAGTAGGCCTCACCTCAAACAAACCTCTGGATAGGCTACACCTTATCGTCATCCTGAATCAATCATTTAAAATGTTAGGGACAGATTTATGATAGGTGTGTGCCTCTTTTGTGCCGATGTGCGTCATTTTTGTGACGCAGCGGCGGTGCAAAAGATTTGCTATGTGGCGACATATTTACAACTTGATGCAACTAGGTAGATGTGTCATGCTGTAAAGTCCTGTGCCACATGAAACCGATGCAGCAGTGATGGAAAAGATGCACCATGTTGAAGACAGGCCTCACTTCATCTCCAACAAGATAAGAAGCTGAATCTTCTGTAAATGTCAAAATTGTTGTATACACTGCTGAACTTCTGTGTACTCTTTGATATGCTAGACTCCATCTGCACTATGAGATACCTAAGCAAAGGTAACACAGGTGATGTGATTGTGAAATGAGGAAAAGAAACTCCACATTTTTCAATTACATCACCTGTGTTTCCTAAGTTTACGAATGACATTGTGCAGATGAGGTTAGGTCTGTCCACGGACACAGAAGAGGTCTGGCCTTTGTTCAAGAGTGAAGTGGATATGACTCACTTCATTGGTAGGCCTGCACATGTATTATCTCTTCTGTATTCTTCAACAACCCTAAATTTCATCTGCAACCCTGAGTAGGCCTCACCTCAAACAAACCTCTGGATAGGCTACACCTTAACGTCATCCTGAATCAATCATTTAAAATGTTAGGGACAGATTTATGATAGGTGTGTGCCTCTTTTGTGCCGCTGTGCGTCACTTTTGTGATGCAGCGGCGGTACAAAACATTTGCTATGTTCTGACATATTTACAACTTAATGCATCTAGGCAGATGTGTTATGCTGTAAAGTCCTGTGCCACATGAAACCTGCGTCAGGTTTCATATAGGTGTTTTGTGGCAGGGTGGGCATTCATTTGCATGAAAGCCCTGTAAAACTAACACAGTGAAATTTAGAAGATTTCACTGAGTCAGCTTTATAGCATTGCTGAATCAAATCCTTATGCCTGTTTGAAATAGCATAAGGAGTGATGCACCATGCAATGTGTGGCTTCCTCCTGTGCATTGCAGTAGACATGTCGTGCTTATGACGTGATTCCTGCAATGTGCTGCTTTTGCGGCACAGATGCGTGACGCTTCTGTGCTGTTTTTACTCAATGGTGCTCCACATTGTAAATGCGGCACACCATGGGTGGCAGAGCAGCGGTGCACGTTAACTGGTGCATCCCTGGGGATGTGCCAGTTAACATAAATCTGCCCCTTTACATTTAAGTATGTGCAGGGGACACAGAGTCGGTGAGGCTTATCCAAGGTTAAGAAGAGATGAGTCCTGTTCACTGAAAACTTGGACATAGGCCTCACCTCCTCAGCATCGCTGGACATGGCTAAATAATAGCTGCAAAATGTTACTCTTGTTAAACAAATTTACTATTATAGTCTCTGAGATTTTTGTCTTACTCTGCAACATCTCATTGTTGTTCTCTTTTTTTAAAGATAACAACAACATCAAGCATGAGTGATAATGAGCAATCAGTTGATCTCGATCTTATCGTTGAACTTGTGATTGAAACATCAGTGGAAGTAGATCCCTTTGATGATTTAAATCCTGAGGATGATGAAGAACATGATGAGGATGCCGATTTGTCAGAATTGTATGACATAGGGTGGGAAGCTGACCTGCTTGAGCCTATGGAACTATAAACATTTATTTATAAAATTTAACGGAAATAAAAAGTAAAAATGTAAACCGTTTCATTTAAAATTAAACACAACTTCAAAAACAGGTTATGTGTAGTGTCTTTAATAAAATAGTATAATATGCTCATAAAATTAGATCAGATTCACATATAAAACAGCACAGGTAAAATGTAGAAGCATTCCATTTCTTTGGTACTATTTATGAATACTGAATTTGCCTATGCACTAAAAATTATTCTAAGTGAAAATGACAAGTAGTGTGTTAAGTTTTTGACGACTGTTATTGATTTACTGTTTGGTAATAGTGGTTAATAACATTTTTTATTATATTTTACCACAGATTCAACTGCAGATCATTTCAAAAGTAGAGAATGCCAAGTAAGGATAGAATCAGAAAGGCTACAAAACGTCAAAGACAGCAGGTTCACAGATGTTTGCAGCAGTCCTCTACAAAAAAAAATCGTCAAGTCACCAAGAAAGCACCGGGTAAGACAACTAAATCATTCATAAGAAACATTTGTAGAACAAAAAGTATTACTACAGAAAATGTTTCAGTCCAGAAAAAGAGAAGCATTTTAAACGGAAAGGAAAGGCCAATCAAAAATGTTACTGCTAGAGCAAGAGATAACTCTGTGCATGATAGTAGAAGGAAACAACAGTTTAGGGACATTCGTAAACGAATGTTCCGCAACAGGATAATTGGCAATTTGTTAAAAAATATTAAGAAAGGTCAACAGAAAGTGGTTTTTTATAAGAGAAAAAAAAAGTTGAGAAAGTTATTGATCAGGCATTTGAAATTAAACTAAAATATTTATTTTGATAATCAATAGAATTAGAAAGCTAAACAAGGCAATTTATGATTTCAAAAGAAATAGTAGATGGAAGAGAATAGTTAATCGTAGTAATTTTTGTGAAGTTTTTTCCGGAGAATGGATGCATAGTTCAAGTTGTGAGGCATTTTTTAATGAGGAGAGTTATTTCCAGGATAATGATTTGGTGCATGCAGTTGACACCAGTGGTCGAGCTTATGAGGTGAAAGATGGTTGTCCAGTTGAAAAAAAAAACTTCTGACAACAGAGACAGAAGAGGTGTTAGGTAATGAGGTTTTAGGAAGACGTCCAAAGGGTCCTGTGTATACCTGGAAGTGTAGTAGTATTTGCAGTGTACGACAGGATTCCATCAATTTGCTTTGTGATTTTGTACGGACATTTAATAAGAAAAGTTTGAAGCAGAAAATGATGTTGTTGCAAGAATTAGATCCTTGCAGAGTGAGAGAAGTGACAGGTTTGCATGGTCATTCACTGGCTTGTCTTTCCAGGAGAGTATGCCAGAGTGTTTTTCATCATTTCAGGATGCTAGCAGTGCATCATAATAAAGTGAGGAAATTAGTTAGAATGTTGTATTATGCTAAGAGTCCAGCAATTATGCTTAAACAATTATGCGCTGCTCTTTTGCATGGTTCTGAAATAGATGTGAAGAATATTTGTGAAGAAATTGAGTTTTGTTACTTTGGAAGTAAAGAGGAGAATGTTGAAATTGACCCAGAAGAAGAGGGTAATGTGGAAGACAGTGTACAGGTTTCCAGTACAGATAATTTTCAGAAGGAAATTGCCACGTTTCAGGTTAGATCAAGTGAGAGGCCTAATTTCACTTGTGTGTGTTGTCGACGCACTTATTATAAGAATCAGACTAAGTTAGTGGATTTATATGGAAAAAGTGAAAGGGAAAATAATAGTGAATGGAAGGATTTCGCAACATACTTGATGGTAGAAAATTGTTTTGATTTGGGATCGGATCAACGTGTGTGTACTTATTGTTGTAACAAATTAAATCAAAACCAGATGCCTGCTAGAGCGGTTCATAATAATCTGGAATTGGTTGAGATTCCTTCTGAATTGAAGGATTTAAATACTTATGAATCTATTTTGATTCAAAGTATCCATCCCTTTCAGGCTATTGTAAGAATGGAGCCAAAGACAGGGAAATTGCCTCCATCAGATTTACAGAGAGGATTAAAGGGAAGAGTTGTTTATTTGCCTCTAGATTTGAAGAAAAATATTAACACAATTGGAGTAGAAAAAGTGGAAGAGGAACCTCTGGTTATCTTAGTTAATGGGGTTCCGACAAAGAATAAGAAAATATGGCAAGATTTAGTGGATGTTAGGAAAGTCAAAAAGGCAACATTGTATTTGAAAAAAAATAATAAGTACTATAAGAATGTATATGTTGCAGAAGAGGAAGTAAGTGAGGAAGAGGATAGCGATTTGTGTGCTGGTCAAATTGAGAAAGTAGAACTCTCTAAAAGTGAAGAAATATATGAACATTATAGTGTTCATCCTTTGCATTCCAAGGAAGTCATGGGGAATGCTATTGAGTTGTTTCAGATGAAACAAGCCAAAGGGAGTCCCATTAGTGTTTGGGAGGAAAGTTTGGAAGCTCGGTGTTTCCCACAGCTATTTCCAACAGGTCAAGGAGGAAGATATGATGAGCGACCTCATCAAATTCCTGCTTCTGAATACCGGACTTTACGATTGTATGCAGAAGATGCTAGGTTTCGACAATGCATTCCCTATTTGTTTCATCTCCTGTTTGAAAGCGATCTGTCTGGACTGTCATATGCAGTGAACCACATCTTGAAAAGTGGTATACAGATGCAAAACATCTCGGCAAGTGACTTTATGGATAAAGTCAATGTCCAAGACAGTATTTTGGATTGTCACCTGATTAATCTCATGGCGTGTCAGCGTGGTACTAATGAGTACTGGTACCGTCGTCATGGTGATTTAAAATGTATGCTGAGGAACTTAGGAACTCCCACATGGTTCCTCACTCTGAGCTGTGCCGAGTATGGCTGGGAAGACTTACTTGAATTTCTACGAGAGGCAAATGGAAACATTGAAAACATCGAATTCAAGACACCCGGAGAACTGTGCTCTTTGGATCCAGTCAATGTATGCAGGTACTTCAATCATAGATTTGAAGCTATGGTGTCTTTCATCATGAATAAGAAGAATCCACCTCTTGGAGAGGTGTTGGATTTCTTCTGGAGAAAGGAGTACCAAGCAAGAGGTGCTCCTCATATACATATGCTGCTGTGGATCAAGGATGCACCTAAATTTGGAACAGATCCAGAAGACTTAGTGATGAGTTTCATACAACAGTATTCTACGTGTGCTGTTCCAAACGCAAAGGAGAAGAAAAGCCTAAGAGAACAAGTTCTACGTTTCCAAAGCCATCGTTGTGGAAAGTACTGTCGTCGTAAATTCAGAAACAAGGACAAGTTCTACACCAAATGTCGTTTCGGCTTTCCACGACCGGTGATTTCTAAAGGAAGAGTAAACAGTTTGATGTCTTCGCTGCGACATAATGTGATGAAGAAATCACCTAAAAACACATACAATTTGAAGAGGAACGAAGAGTCCAAGTACATCAACGACTACAACCCAGTGATTTTGTCCATGTGGAATGCTAACATGGATATACAGTTTGTGGCTGATAACTGTATGGCTGTGGCTCGGTATGTGACATCTTACATCACCAAAAAAGAAAAGACAGAATTGAAGGATATGTGGGAGGACATTTCCCATGAAAAGAGCCTCAGTAAGAAGTTGTACAGTTTCAGTCTGAAGATGTTGTCACATCGAGAAATCGGAGCTTACGAATGTTCTGACCGGTTGTCTTCAGCAAGTCTCTATGCCAAATCCAGGAGTATCATTTGGGCGAGTCTTGGTCTTGCTGCAACGTGTAATCGAGTTCTGAAACCTGTGCGGGAAATTGAGTATTTGGCGGAAAAGGAGCCAAACAGTACCGATATTTTGAAGACCAACATGTTGGATACATATTATCCAAATCGAAGCAGTCACCTCGAGAATGTTTGTCTGTATGAGGTTCTACAAAATTACATATTCAAGAGGAACATCAAAGAAGATATTGAGAAAGGAGTGTATGCTGTAATTGGAAGTGAGGGATGTCTGGTCAAGCAAAGAAAATGCCACTTGGTAAACCATCGAAAATTGAGTGGCGAATCTCCTGAAAAAAAGGAGTTTTTCTATTTAGCACTTTTGCAACTTTTCAAGCCTTGGCGTGCAGAAGAGGAACTGCTTGGAGATTTCCTCTGTTACGAAGACTCTTTCAGTGCCGCCAAGGAGACCATAGAATGTCCTGCTTTTCCCAAATATCTAGAAATGTTGAATGCGGAAATCGAGCAGGAAGCAACGATTGCAGCCGAGATTGCCAGAGACAGTTCTCAGGACAGTCAGAGTTCTGTTTCATTGAGTCAGGATCCACTAGGAGGACCTGTTATCGAAAATGAAGCTGCCACTGCCATGAATGAAGTGGAAAGAGCCATGGCACATGCTCAGGAGGATGCGGTTAACTTAGAAGACTTGGAAAGACAACTCAACGTTGAGCAGAGGAAAATATATGACGAAGTTACCAAGCAAATTGAACATGGATTAAGTCATGAGAAGAAAGAGTGCTCATGTACGTCGTTGAAGCCTGTCCGACTGTACGTGAGTGGAGAAGCGGGAACTGGAAAAAGTTTCCTCATTAAAGCAATTTCATGTTATTTGCAGGAAAGGACTGAGTCATCGCTGTCTTGTGTTGTCACCGCTCCAACTGGACTGGCAGCACATAATATTAAAGGTATTACTTTGCATCGTCTACTGATGCTGCCAGTGGAGCATGATAACAAATTACAATACCACAAGTTATCTGGAGATGCTTGTTGTGAAGTTTCAAGAGTCTTGAGGAAAATGAAACTTCTTATCATTGACGAAGTAAGCATGGTTTCTAATGTCATGCTTGCCTTTGTGCATTTGAGAATGCAAGAAGTTCTTAAAACAGAATATGATGTGTTATTTGGTGGCAAACACATCTTTGTTTTCGGAGATCTTCTGCAGCTGACACCAGTGAAAGGACAACCTGTGTTCAAAATGCTCACGCATGAAGATACCAGGAAGTGCCTAGGGAGCATTGGCAACGTCAATATATGGTTAAACTTCAATTATGCTGAACTGCATGAAAATATGCGTCAGGCGAAGGATGAAGATTACAAGAATATTCTACAAGATGTTAGAATTGGAAAAGTGACCGAGCATGGGAAAGAAGTTTTACATGCACGATTACTGTCAAATTTATATCCAGAACAAGACGTTGTGCCTGAGAATATTTTTCAGAAAATTACTGAGAAGAAATCTGGAATATGTTTGATGCCAACTCTTGCAGAATGTGCCATCTTCAACAACAAAATGTTGCAATTAGAAAACCAAGAGATTGTGAAACTGGAAGCTATTGACAGAGTAGAGCATATGGGATCAACAATTATTTTGTCTGAGAATTTGAAAACAAAATTGGATTCATTAGAGAAGACTATATCTAAAACTGCAGGTTTTGAAAAGACTCTGAATGTGTGCTTAAACTGCCGTATAATTTTAAGAAGGAATTTACATGTTGAAAGAGGTCTGGTAAATGGATCAATGGGTAATGTTGTTGATTTTGTGAAATACAGAAATAGAGATGGAATTGAATTTTTAAAAATTAAATTTGATGGCATTGAGGAAGTACAGCTAATTGGTCGTTGTTCTGCTAGATTTTTGCTTGTAAAAGACTTATATGTTCGCCGTAAGCAGTTTCCTGTTTGCTTGGCATATGCGGTGACAATCCATAAATCGCAAGGTTTCAGTGTAGACAGTGCATTGGTGAATATTGGCAGTTCTGTGTTCAAGGAGGGTATGGCATATGTGGCATTGTCACGAGTTAGAACTTTATCGGGATTGTACTTGATTGAGTGTGATGTCACAAACATTTGTGCGGATCTAGATTGTGTTAAGGAATACAATAGGTTAAGAAGAGAGTATGCGCCACATTTGCCTCAATATCCTTTGTTTGAGAAACGTGTGGTAGGCCGGAAACGAAGAAATGTGACCAATACTAGGGAGGTTGTAGCAAAAAGACGAAAAGTCGATGAACCTGAAATTATAAGCAGAAACAAAAAGGATTCTGTTGAAGATGTTGTTGGTTTTCAATTTGAAAACAGTTCTGGTGTCAACTGCTATGCTAATGTAGTGGTTAATGTTTTGTTTTCTCTAGAAAATGTAAAAGAAGAGATTGTGGTCAATTCTGATCAAAGATTTTGCAGTTTGTTAAATTCTGTGTTCGAGAAATGTAGCACTGATAGAACAAAAATTGAAAGTGTGTCTGAAATTCGAAATCTGTTAGACAGATGTTCAGGTCAAACACAATTCTCTCAAAATATTCAGCAAGATTGTCAGGAGTTTTTAATGTATATGCTTGATGTATTGCATGCTGAAGGTGTAGATGTAGATCACCTGTTTGGGCTTTCTTATCAATGGCAGCATGACTGCGAGAACTGTAGGGTATCAAGTACTACTAGTGTAGACTCAGAAAGATTTATATATTTAACTTTGCCAGACAGTAAATCAGTCTCCTTTAATAAGCTAGTAAAAGCAGCTGATCACAACATGGAGTGTAGCCAATGTAAATCTGAAATGATGTCAACATTATTTATACGAACATATGGCCAGTATGTCATTTTAATGTTCCAACGATGTAGGCCTGATGGAACAAAATTGACAACTTTAATTAAAAATGTTGTTGCTTCGCAGTTGTCAATATCAGGAAGGACTTTTGTAACTGCAGCAATTATATAACATGATGGTCCTTCAATAACATCAGGACATTACACAGCTTATTTGAAGTCTAGAAATGGCTGGTCATTCTGCAACGATTCTGTTTTAATTTTCAAAAAGAAATTACCTTTTGACCTTAAAAATTCTTACCTGGTGTTTTTAAAACCAACATTTTAGAGAAGGAATCTCGGGATTTGCTCTGAGGAATTTCAAGAGGTTCTAATGGCTCCTACACGATTTGGCCTTGAGGATAAGTGTAGTACAGAGTCAAAAGTTATTTTTGAGTTTTAAATAGTTCCTGGAAAAAAAAGAGGATTTTCTTATAGAAAGTGGTGGGCAGAGATTAGTTGAAGGACAACAGAGTATTTCCCAAAGCAAACGGTGTTCTTACCATAACACTTGACGTCATGGAAAAATAACTGCACTTTGAATGAGTTCAGAAAAACTGTTTCTTTTTATAAGCTAATTCAAGCAGCCAATCAAAACATGGAGTTGAGGGAATGTAAGTCTGCAATGCTGTCTAGATTATTTGTCCAAACTTTTGATTATAATATCATTTTAAAAATCCAACTATATAAACCTGATGAAAGTAAGTCTTCAACTTTAATTACAAATGTTGTGGCTACACAGTCGTTGATTTTAGGAAGAACATTTGTAACTGCAGGTATTATATGGCATGATGGTCATTTGACAAGATCCGCTTATTACACAGCTTATTGAAAATGTAAAAAAATTTGCTGTTTCGGAAATTATTCCCATTTGACTACGATACAATGTTGCCTTTTTACTTAAAAATATTCTTATTTTCTGTTTTCAGAAAAGAGAATTTAGGGTAGGTAACTGGCGTATAATGATTCTAGGGGTTGATATAATTTTATCTACTGTTTTATATTGCTTTGTGAATAAAAGTGATGTAGAGAATTAAATAATTGTAGTAGTCATAGAGGTAGTGTAAGTCTGCTTCATAGTAAGCAGTATCAGTGTCATAGGAAATGTAGAACATGAGTGAGCAAGAAGGGTAAGATATTACTAGTCCAGGATTGTGAAAGTGATCTTGAACGTTTTCTTTCTGAAAGTTGCGGAAATAGAAAATGACGGGATTTGCTTACAAGAATTCCAAGAGTTATAAATGGCTCTTACATGATTTGGCCTTGTGGAAACGTGTGGTAGAGAGCGAGAAGTCATTTATTGTATGTAACATATTTTTCAAAACGATGGAGGTTTTCTTTCAGAAAGTGGCGGGCTGAAAATAAAAACAGCACAACCGAGTGTAAGCTGTTCATAGGACATCCTTCGATGTCATGGAAAGTAAGTTACTTTTGAGGAGTTCTGATTTCTGATTGGTTATGTTATATGGGTTTTTTAAACACAATCATTTTGATTGTGTTTTTTTTTCCCCGCTGTTATATGATGAATACCTTCAAGTCACTGTTTTTAGTGAAATTTGATACATTCTGAGAACAGCAAAAATAAACCATTTAACATGTATAATTAATTCTGTACTGTTTGTATTTATGATGTACATTTAGAACTGTGTAGGAGGCATGGAGAAGGTGAGGCTTCTGTAAGTGTCAAAGTTGTTGCATACAGTGCTCACATTCTACGTAGTCTTTCATATGATAGACTACATTTCCACAATGAGATACCTAAGCAAAGGAAACACAGATGATGTGATTGTGGAATGAGCGAAAAAAATTGCACGTTTTTCAATTATATTACCTGGGTTTCCTAACATTACACATCACATTGTGTAGATGAGGTTTAGGCCTGTTCCAGGAGACAGAGGAGGTCTGACATTTGTTCAAGAGTGCAGTGGACATGACTCACTTCGTTAGTAGGCCTGCACATGTATTATCTCCTCTATACTCTTCAACAAGCCTAAATTTCATCTGCAACCCTGAGTAGGACTTACCTGAAACAAATCTGTGGATAGGTTACACCTTATCAGCATTTAGAAACAATTATTTAAAATGTTAAGGGCAGTTTTATGAAGGCTGTGTGCCTCTTTTACGCCGCTGTTCCGTCACTTTTGTGTAAAAGATGCACCATGTTGCAAGATAGGCCTCAGTTCATTTCCAGCAAGATACCGTCAGTTTAAAATGTATATAATTAGGACTGTGTAGGGGGTATGGAGAAGCTGAGGCTTCAGTAAGTGTCAAAGTTGTTGCATGCAGTGCGTACTCTTTCATATGCTGGACTACATCTGCACAATGAGTTACCTAACCAAAGGAAACACAAGTGATGTGATTGTGAAATGAGCAAAAGAAATTGCACGTTTTTCAAATACATTACCTGTGTTTCCAAACATTACGAAACACATTGTGCAGATGAAGTTTAGGCCTGTCCAGGGAAACAGAGGAAGTCTGAACTTTATTGGTTGGCCTGCACATGTATTATCTCCTCTGTACTCTTCAACAAGCCTAAATTTGATCTGCAACCCTGAGTAGGCCTCACTTGAAACAAACGTCTGGATAGGACTCACCTTATTGCCATCCTGAAACAATCATTTAAAATGTTAGGAACAGTTTTATGATGATTGTGCACCTCTTTTGCGCTGCCATTGCGTCACTTTTGTGAGACAACAGCAGTGCAAAAGATGCACCATGTTCCAAGATAGGCCTTACTTCATCTGCATCAAGATACTGTTAGTTTAAAATGTATATCTTTAGGACTGTGTAGGGGGCCTGGAGAAGCAGAAGCTTCTGTAAGTGTCAAAGTTGTTGAAAAACTGTTTGTCCTTCAATCTTTTCCCTTGTCTTTTCTAATTTTTAAATACATGTTTTAATATTTTTCAAATGTTTGTTATCTCTTTCACAGATTGAAAGTATAAAAATAACAAGTGACTAAGTTAACGACAATTATAAGTTAAATGTTTTGTACTCTTTTCGTTTCATTTCTATCACATTTAACTACTATTAGTTCCACTGCTTCGTTTCTTTAACCCTCACTTTCCTGCCTTTGCTACCTCCCTCATTCCTTTCTCTATTACTTACTTACTCTACTCCTTCCACTCCTTTTCTCAGTCTTTCTCTTCTCATAGTTCCTCACTCTTGTTCACTCACTCCGTCTCTATTACTCTTAGTGTCTCTGACTGATCACTGTTTCACTACTTGTTCATTATGCTTTCTCTGTGTAGTTGAAGCACACTAAGGGGCATATTACGAACACAGCCAATAAAATTATTGCTGTTTTTATCGGCAGAAAACTGCTGCAAAAGCGGTTTTAGCGGCAGTTTTCTGCCGCAAAAGCAGCTTTAGCGACACATTTCTGCCGATAAAAGCTGCAAAACTTTTATTGCCTATGTTGATAATATGCCCCTATGTTATTTAGATTTCTTTGCTGTTTCAATTATTCTTTTTCTGTTACTTCTTCTTTTCTGCTTTCTGTTTTTTCTCTCTGTTATTCCACATGTTTTAATCTTATTTTGAACATTCACTCACATTCTCTAAGAAACTCTTCTTTGTTATTCTTCTACTGTCCTTTTTTTCTTTCACTTCCTTATCTATTTTGTTTTTCACAATTATATCCTCTTCCATCTTTTCTTCGGTAAATAAATCTATTAAACAGTATCTCTGGTTTAGTCCCTATAGCTGTCTTTCTTTTAACATTACTCTCTGTTTACTTCCCTTATACTTACTCTTCTTTTTTTTTTTTTTTTTTTTTTTTTGGTTCGCGTACCGGCGAGCGAACCGGGAAACGAACCAAAAGAAATAGAGCTTGCCAGAGTGCTAAACATTCTAGCAATTTTTTTATAAAGGGGAGGTAGTTCTGAAAAGAACTTTTTTTTAATGTTTTTGTTGTTTTATATATTTTTTTATTTTTCTGAACATTTTTTGGGTTTTTTGTATTTTTTGAACAATTTTATGTTTTTTTTGTTTTTTTGGGGGGGGGAAACAACAAAAAACAGGCATTGGAAAGGGCTCAACAGGAGGACATTTTTTTTTTATTTTTTGGGGCGTTTAGAGCACTTGTGGTTTTCATATGCTCTGTTTATTAAATTAACACTCATATTGCCACATGAGAGTAAGGTACCGCAATATATACAGACTATCTTCATGTGGACAAAGTTTTCCTGAATGTTTGGCACTGTTTCCCGTGCCTCTGGCCCCAACAGAGATACCTGTGCCAATGTCCTGGCCACAGGAGTTGGTGGGTTGTCCTGGAGGTCACGCATCTCTGCCCGGCTGTAATTTAGTAGATGCCACCTCTGCATGTGACGGTGCATAGTATAGTTGCCGTAACTATACTTCTTATCTGTGCCTCTAGATAAGTCCTCTTTGCATATGAGGCACGTCACATACCGAGCATTAACTTTTTTCTGTCCTTACGGAAAAGAAAAAAACTGCCAAATGAAACTATTTTTATGATGAGATACCCGGGGCTCCTCTTGTAAAAAATGTGTTGCCTGTATTTCCTCTTCCTCTTCTTGATCCTCTTCCTCCTCTGTGTTGGGAAGGAACTGTGGAGGTGGTCCTCTCTTCCTATGAGGAGGTGGTGGTGGTGGTGGGGGGGGTGCACCAGCTGCAGCTACTAGTGAAGCCATTTTCCACTCAGCAAAATAGGTCTTCCTTTCACAAAGTTGAAAGTCAGAGTGAGAAAAAAGGTGGGGGCTTTCATCATTTTAGAAAAAAAATAGTTCTAAACCAATGAAAAGTGTTATTTTTAGGTCACCTGACCTAGCCTTACATCATTAGGAAACCAAAAGTGAAATGAACCAATGAAAAGTTTTATTAACAAGTCACATGACCTGTTACGCTTATGTTACGCGCTGCGGAACGCGCCCCGGATCGCTTCCGGTTCGCGCTCCGGAGCACTTCCGGGTGCGCTAACGCGGCGCGTCATAAGACACATTACGCGGCAACGCGATACGTCGCGCTTTCGCAACGCGCCCCGGATCGCTTCCGGGGAGCTGCGCTTCGCGTCTCAGTTCGCGTACCGGAGCACTTCCGGGTGCGCTAACGCGGCGCGTCATAAGACGCATTACGCGACAACGTGATATGTCGCGCTTCCGCGACGCATCACGATGTTGATTTTTAACGCGGCAGTTGCGCAAACGGAACGTTTACCGGTTCGCGGACCGGGTCGCGGCACCAAATTGAGCTAACGGGAAGCTTCCCGGTTCGCGAACCGGGAGCGAACAAAAAAAAATAATAATAAAAAAAATTATTAATAAACATATAAAATATATTTTTTGATTTAAAGAAGAATACATTTTACAGCTTTTGATATTTGCTATTAAAAACCCATTGAAATTCACTGAAAAAACCATAGGTTATAGACCATATATAGTTAGGAATTAGCATTTACAAAACCTTGAAAATTCACTGAAAAAACCATAGGTTATAGACCATATATAGTTAGGAATTAGCATTTAAAAAAACTTTTTTTACTCACACAAAACAATTGAAATTCCATATACAGTTAGTTGTACTAACTATATATCGCGCACCCGCAATCCACTGCTGATCATGTCACATATTACATCATTCATGACATGGTCAGTGACATCACTGACAGCCGCGGTGCGTCCATTGGGGCGTAGGGGCGTAGCCCCACTAAGCCTGGTGGACGCACCTGCGGCTGCAACAGAGAGAGCACGGAGCACCTAAATAAAATGCAGCGCTTCGGGGGTTCCGACCGGGACAGCCCCGATGGAATAGGGAGTGCGCAGGGGGTGGGGCTGGGTTAGGTTACAAGTCGACTGACTGCTGCGCAATTTAATTACGGGCGGAAACTTGCCCGCGCATGCGCCTTAGCGTCAACTTAGTCAAGTTGACTGAGAGGGACCAGGGGGTGTGTCTGCCAGGCCCCGTCCTTTGAAATGGCGCCAGGGCGAGTAGTCTTTGTGCCCCCCTCCGTCGGGGACGTGCGCGCCGTGACGTTTCCAGTAGTTGCGCACAAGAGTCTGACACTGAGTTTGGCGTTGTCAGACAGACCGTCACTCGAGCTGGTGGTAAGTTAATAATAATTAATAAGCAGTGGCTGGCGCGCGGTGCTTGTATTTAAATGTCATATATAAAGGCTGAGGCAACAAGCTTGACTGTTTTTTTTCCTATTACGCTTCCCGTTCCTGCCTTTATTACAGGTACTCTTGAAGTATCCCCAGGGTGACACCGTCTGGAAGAATGCGGTATAAACCGATATTTACACCCACAGCTTCCTTTGCAAGTAGCCCTTTGCGTTCTGTGTGTAGCAGAGAATAATAATACATACCATGGTAGACGGAGTCAGTGCAATGATTTTTAGATATGATTCGCGCATTAATATCTTGGTTTTTATGTAGCACTTTATATCGCATTCCTGCTGTTTCTAAGCATTGTAAAAGACAGGCGCTACTATTAGTCAATGTAAAGGTACACGATTTAGCCACCTCTGAGTGTAGAAAGACTGGGCCGTCTATGACGGTACTGGAACTTGTGACATGCAGACCACGGCACGTCTCGGCGGCGATCGTGCAAATCATGGCGCTGTCCTACCGGCATAAATTAGCTTGAATGAGTGCAGCAGCGTAAACAAGGCAGCGACAGGGTGGCGTGACAGCACACCACAGAGATGGACATTAGGCGGCCTCTGCTATAAATAAAAGGGAATATGACTCCGTGCTACCATTACCCAGTTTAACAGTATGTAGTTTGTTTATCTCAGAATGATGGAAGAGAGTCAGCTTACCAGGATTTAAAACCAGTTACATGCGGAACGCAGCATATCTCAGTGACAAGCATTTAACTCACAGAGCCATTCTGCCAGCGATGGGTTTGCTGCCTAAGCAAAAATGAGAACACAGAGAGCTTCAGCTATGTGTTCAAACCAGGATGTGGAAACCGAGAAACTCCATTTATCTTGTTTCGTGACATGTTGTGTGCACCCATCAGTCATACCTTTTAGTGCTATAACAACCAGCCAAAGCCAAAGTTTTAGTAGGCCCAGTTAACTATTTCTAGTCAAACTTATCGATGTATTTAAGTAAACGTTAATTCACGACTTGCACACAAATCAGGTGCCACATCAGTTTTCATTATTGAACAAAATACTTATCTTGTGATCTTCATCCTTCTACTCTTCCTGTATATCGAGTAGAAGTCAAGGCTGATGTAGAATTGAGCAATTAAAAACAAGAGAAAAACCCTGGCATCAAAGAATAATAAAAAAAATGGAAAATCCATGTGAATGACATGCTGAACTCTGACACATGAAGCGGAATCTGAGAGGGTTGGGCGAGAAGCTTGCAGCAGCTGCCGCAGAGCAGGAGCCAGGGCCAAGGAGGGCCATGGAGAGCATTAGTGTGTTAAACGCTGCAAATAGGTGCCTTTAAGTGGTGGCTGCTGTTTAGGGTTGGTGGGTTTCAGCGCAGCCTCAACGCTGGCGCTTCACAGCCCGGAGGTGTGATTAATGTCTGGAGCCGATGGGTTTTTGAAACGCTGTTAAAAAGTCTGAGCTGTCTTCACAGCCTGTACTAGCCTCACAGGTTCGCTCAGGCAGTCGGATGTCCTCATCTGCCGTGTTTGATATGGCCATCTGTTGGTCCAGGGCATGCCTCGACATCAGGGGGTACACTGAAGCTGTGGCCGCATCCTCGAGGAACTGTGGTTTAACAGGCGTGCAAGGCGAGAACCCGGTCTTAAAGACACTTTTGTGTAAGGCGCAGGCATGCTCTAATATTCTACACAATTCTGGCTTTCACTCCTTAGAAGTCAAACTCCTAAATCATTTTAAGGTCAAATGAAAGCGGTATTTTCAGCCCACTGACACTCCCCTTGGGGTGCAAGTTAGTAAGGGTTAGTTCAGAATAGTTTTGGACAAGTCAGCTTTGAAATCTCCAGCTGACACCAAGGGCTGCTTCTCTTAGTCGCTGCTGATTTACAGATATGTGTCAACTATAACTGGAAAGTGTGTGAAGGAGGTACTCCAGTGTCGAAATATATTGACTCTGCCATGCCTAAGGAAAATAAAATGCAATGTGGGGGGTGGGGGTGGATGTGTGTTTGGGAGGGGGGGTGGATGTATGTGGGGGGTGGATGTGTGTTTGGGGGGTGGATGTATGTTTGGATGGGGGTGGAGGGGTGGATGTGTGTTTGGGTGGGGGGGTTGATGTGTGTTTGGGTGGGGGGGTGGATGTGTGTTCCACATCCAGCAGCATGGCCACCGAGTTTGCCCCCAAGATCAGCCCCACGCTGATGACCCCAGACCCGCACTACATCCCAGGGTAAGTGCAGACACTCCGGGAAGTACTCACTTTCTGCCTACTTAACTTTATTTTACCGTGTTGTTTGTGTGTTTTGTAAAAAAAAAAGCCGCTCTGCTCGGTGAGTTTCAACGGCGGCGGGGACGTGTTTCCTTCCGGGTCAGATTCACTCGGTAAATCCCGGCAGAATCTGTCAAACGGATACGATGTCACTTTTATGTAATTAATTGTAAGGTTTGTGAAGTTCAAGCAGTGAATGTTACATTAATAGTACGGCTAGGTACTACGTGGGAATTTCGCTAGGTCCGTGCATTTTAATTAATGTTTTAGGCCAATGTAATTGTTGCACGCAGAAGTATTTAGAATTTTTGGAACGCGCTATGTAGATGAACCCATTATTTAGTTTCTGTGTTTTTCAGGTGTGTAGTTGATTGAGCTTGTGGGGCGTTAGCGATACTTTTGTCATGTTTCTCGTTTTTTGAAAAAATTGTCATTGCTTTCGCCAAATTCCGCCACGAAACATAAAAGTATATCATGGGCAATTAATGATTCAACGTGTTCTAGCCTGATAATGTGGAGTCAATGTCATTTTGATATATTTATATAGTATTTTATCTATGCATAATTTCTATTTTGCAACTGTTTTATAACCACGTCGATATGCTGGTTGCGCGCTATTTAAAACTATAGATACATGAATACCTTTCTGTATTAAAATACACACATTTGAGTGTGACAAAACATCCCTTTACTTTACAAGGGGCTCAGGCTTTATAGTTAACTTATTTTTATTATCCTCCAGATTGTAAATCACAAATCAGATATAATGCAGTTAAAATACCTTAATTTAGTTAGGTGTCATAAAAGGCATGAGAGAAAAGACGCCTCTTAAACGCACCCCATCGTGATTTTCTGTGTAATCTGTAATCACTTCTATTCAAAATCGAGACAGCTGTGTGGGCTGAGAGAGCTGTGTGGGCTGAGAGAGCTGTGTGGGCTGAGAGAGCTGTGTGGGCTGAGAGAGCAGTGTGGGCTGTGAGAGCAGTGTGGGCTGTGAGAGCTGTGAGAGCTGTGAGAGCTGTGAGGGCTGTGTGGGCTGTGAGGGCTGTGTGGGCTGTGAGAGCTGTGTGGGCTGTGAGAGCTGTGTGGGCTGTGAGAGCTGTGTGGGCTGTGTGGGCTGTGAGAGCTGTGTGGGCTGTGAGAGCAGTGTGGGCTGTGAGAGCAGTGTGGGCTGTGAGAGCAGTGTGGGCTGTGAGAGCAGTGTGGGCTGTGAGAGCAGTGGGCTGTGTGGGCTGTGTGGGCTGAGAGCTGTGTGGGCTGAGAGAGCTCTGTGGGCTGAGAGAGCTGTGTGGGCTGAGAGAGCTGTGTGGGCTGAGAGAGCTGTGTAGGCTGTGAGAGCTGTGTGGGCTGTGAGAGCAGTGTGGGCTGTGAGAGCAGTAGGCTGTGAGAGCTGGGTGGGCTGTGAGAGCTGTGTGGGCTGTGTGAGCTGTGTGGGCTGTGTGGGCTGTGTGGGCTGTGTGGGCTGTGTGGGCTATGTGGGCTGTGTGGGCTGTGAGAGCTGTGTGGGCTGTGAGAGCTGTGGGCTGTGAGAGCAGTGTGGGCTGTGAGAGCAGTGGGCTGTGAGAGCTGTGTGGGCTGTGAGAGCTGTGTGGGCTGAGAGCTGTGTGGGCTGAGAGAGCTGTGTGGGCTGAGAGAGCTGTGTGGGCTGAGAGAGCTGTGTGGGCTGTGAGAGCAGTGTGGGCTGTGAGAGCAGTGTGGGCTGTGAGAGCAGTGTGGGCTGTGAGAGCAGTGTGGGCTGAGAGAGCTGTGTGGGCTGAGAGAGATGTGTGGGCTGAGAGAGCTGTGTGGGCTGAGAGAGCTGTGTGGGCTGAGAGAGCTGTGTGGGCTGAGAGAGCTGTGTGGGCTGAGAGAGCTGTGTGGGCTGAGAGGGCTGTGTGGGCTGTGAGAGCAGTGTGGGCTGTGAGAGCAGTGTGGGCTGTGAGAGCAGTGTGGGCTGTGAGAGCAGTGTGGGCTGTGAGAGCTGTGAGGGCTGTGAGAGCTGTGTGGGCTGTGAGAGCTGTGTGGGCTGTGAGAGCTGTGAGAGCTGTGAGAGCTGTGTGGGCTGTGTGGGCTGAGAGAGCTGTGTGGGCTGAGAGAGCTGTGTGGGCTGAGAGAGCTGTGTGGGCTGTGTGGGCTGTGTGGGCTGTGAGGGCTGTGAGAGCTGTGAGGGCTGTGTGGGCTGTGTGGGCTGTGAGAGCTGTGTGGGCTGTGAGAGCTGTGGGCTGTGAGAGCAGTGTGGGCTGTGAGAGCAGTGTGGGCTGTGAGAGCAGTGTGGGCTGTGAGAGCAGTGTGGGCTGAGAGCTGTGTGGGCTGTGAGAGCTGTGTGGGCTGTGAGAGCTGTGTGGGCTGTGAGAGCTGTGAGAGCTGTGAGAGCTGTGTGGGCTGTGTGGGCTGAGAGAGCTGTGTGGGCTGAGAGAGCTGTGTGGGCTGAGAGAGCTGTGTGGGCTGTGTGGGCTGTGTGGGCTGTGAGGGCTGTGAGAGCTGTGAGAGCTGTGAGGGCAGTGTGGGCTGTGAGGGCTGTGTGGGCTGTGAGGGCTGTGTGGGCTGTGAGAGCAGTGTGGGCTGTGAGGGCAGTGTGGGCTGTGAGGGCAGTGTGGGCTGTGAGGGCTGTGAGGGCTGTGTGGGCTGTGGGCTATGTGGGCTGTGTGGGCTGTGAGAGCTGTGGGCTGTGAGAGCTGTGCGGGCTGTGAGTGCTGTGCGGGCTGTGAGAGCTGTGCGGGCTGTGAGAGCTGTGCGGGCTGTGAGAGCTGTGCGGGCTGAGAGAGCAGTGCGGGCTGAGAGAGCAGTGCGGGCTGAGAGAGCAGTGTGGGCTGAGAGAGCAGTGTGGGCTGAGAGAGCAGTGTGGGCTGAGAGAGCTGTGTGGGCTGAGAGAGCTGTGTGGGCTGAGAGAGCTGTGTGGGCTGAGAGAGCTGTGTGGGCTGAGAGAGCTGTGTGGGCTGTGAGAGCTGTGTGGGCTGTGGTTCCCAATGCTTTGTGAAGGCTGTTTCCCAACTGCTGTGCAACTTCTTCTACTCTTAGAGCTGAGATTTCCATGAAAGTCTTATAGTCTGAATGTCGGAATGTATGAAGCTCTGTGGTTATACTGAATAAGCAGCTACCTATGTTATGCCATCTATTAATGTAATAACTGCACTTTCACAATTCCTTTATTAACCTTCCTGCTTTCTCAAATTTGCTTGAAAATGCACGATTTTTCTTCTTTTTTTTCAAAATTTTCTTGGGGGGGGTTATCCCCCCAAACCCCCCTTTTGGGGTTCGGGCTCGCTCGCTGCGCACGCTCGCTACGGTGCTGTATGCAAATCACTTGCGCCCCACCACTTTCAAATGTCACCCACCGCCCCTGATCACTGATGACATCTCAAATGACATCACTGATGACATCACTGATGACAACATCCAGTGACTGTATGTTTCTGTAAAGTTAAAATATGTCTTACATATTGAAGAATGAGTGGATGTATAAGTGTCTGGATGAAGGATTTATTAGGTGCATGATTGACTGTATGAGTGAGTGAATAAATGTGTGTCACTGAGTGCATGAGTTAGTGACTAAACTGTCTTAATTTGTGCATCATTATGTCGGTTGTTCTGTAAACTGCTGCATGTGTTGATCAGTAGCTATATGAGTAAGTATATGGGTTATTGATTGGTTGCCCAAGTATTTGTATGGGAGACTGAGTGTGTGTGTGTGTGGGTGGCTGGGAGGTGTATGGCTCTGTGCATAGATGTGTGAGCAGTTGATTCACTAGATGTATGGGTTCAAAAGTGCATGTGGAAACACCTGTATGGGCGGTTGACTGAGTGCATTGGTGAGTGAATGGATATCTCAGTGCTACATGTCAAAGTAAGTACATATGTAAAACACAGTACATGTGACAGTTGACATATATAAATAACTGTGCATAAGAGCCAGTGAATGTGTGAGTGGCTGTATGGATCATTGTGTACTTGTATCAGGCATTGTAAAAGAGAGTAAATATGTGTTAGTATATGTTTGAATAAGTAAGGTGTGTATAACTGTATAGTTGAGGAAATGGAGGTGTGATTGATTCTTTGCATGACTGACTAAGTGTCTGAGTAACTCCATGGATGAGTGACAGTCTGTGAGTGTCTGTTTACACTGAGTGTATCTAAGGTTATATCAGAGTCTGAAGAGGTTCATCGTATTATCACATGAATGATGTCATCAGTGATGTGATCAGTAATGTCAAATGAGATGTCATCAGTGATGTCATCAGCGATGTCATTTGAGATGTCATCAGTGATGTCATCAGTGATGTCATTTGAGATGTCATCAGTGATGTCATCAGTGATGTCATCAGTGATGTCATTTGAGATGTCATCAGTGATGTCATCAGTGATGTCATTTGAGATGTCATCAGTGATGTCATCAGTGATGTCACTGACCATGTCATGAATGATGTAATATGTGACATGATCAGCAGTGGATTGCGGGTGCGCGATATATAGTTAGTACAACTAACTATATATGGAATTTCAATGGTTTTGTGTGAGTTAAAAAAGGTTTTTTAAATGCTAATTCCTAACTATATATGGTCTATAACCTATCGTTTTTTCAGTGAATTTTCAAGGTTTTGTAAATGCTAATTCCTAACTATATATGGTCTATAACCTATGGTTTTTTCAGTGAATATATATATATATATATGTATATATATATATATTGCGCTCGTCGATTCCCAGCTGGTCCCCAGGAATGAAAAACAGCACTCGGGAGGTTCCTCGTCACAGAGTTAGTTTATTTATGAAAAGCTTCACCACAGACGCGTTTCGGCGATCTGCCTTCTTCAGTGTGTGTGTTCACACGCACAACCCAGGTACATTTATATAAACATCTGATTCGTATAAGGGAGACATCCTATTCATGAGCGTAGAAAGAGGACTCAATCCCTCCCATCAACTGCGTGCTCTATTTTGTAGTGGTAGTATAAACCATATGTACCAAGCTTACAACACTATACAGTGTTAACATTATACAACCCAAAGATGGGTACAGACGCTATAGTGGAAGGTATAATTAATCACCGTGCAAGAAATGCACATAACATACAGCCGTGGATCGGCGTTTCTCCTCTAATATTTTACAGCCCACAAGAGTCAAATATGACTACACATTTTTAAAGATTAATAATTAGTGGATCCAACCCATACACGAAACGGGATATATGCCCGAAGTTTAAAGAAAAGAATATCTGTATAAGCATAGACAAACTAAGAAGAGAACCAACAGAAAATCAGTGCATATCTTTTTGGTATTTGAACAGAGTCACATGTGCTATAATTCATAGTATTCTCCTATTAGGAAACAAAGAGCCCTTTGAGCCTAAAATTCATCATGGAGAGATACACTAGACAATCAATGATCACTAATGTACACAGTGTCCTGTGGGGCTTCAAAAACAAAATCGAATACCATCAGACAATGTGTCCCAATAGTTAGTCATAGCACACAAAATTATACAGATGATACATAATGATGATACAACCTGCCCCAACCATTCAAGAGCATTGTGTCTATACTTCAGCCACAAGGTGCTGAATCTCATTACATGCAGGTGCAGACTTCAAATTCCAGGAAGTTAATCACACAAGATGGGATCTACAGATAACCTAATACCTCATTTACCTAGATGGAAAACCATTTCTTCCCCACTATTCATTCCCCTAGGCCATTTGGTGGACAGATCAATAATATATCGTGACTCGAGTCTACGTAATCGTCGTAGACGATCTCCCCCTCTGGCACTGTTTTTGATGGTATCTAGGCCAATGTACTGTAGCTGGCTACGGTCTTTATTATGCTTCTCGGCAAAATGCCGGGCGACTGGGTAAGATGGATCAGCCTTATCAATCGCTCTAAGATGTTCCAGGATCCGTAGTTTCAGCATGTTAATGGTACTCCCTATATAGCGGAGACCACATGGGCAGGTCAGACAATAGACCGCTAGGGGCGTGCTACATGTGATGAATTTCTTAATCTGCATTCTTTTGCCTGTGTCAGGAACCACAACGGACAGCACCCTTTTGCTGCCTGCACAGGCCTTGCACTTGCCACATGGGTAAAACCCGCCCATAGTTTTTAAAGTATTGCTTTTGGGTTGAGGTTTATATATATATATATATATGTATATATATATATATATATATATATATATATATATATATATATTCACTGAAAAAACCATAGGTTATAGACCATATATAGTTAGGAATTAGCATTTACAAAACCTTGAAAATTCACTGAAAAAACCATAGGTTATACACCATATATAGTTAGGAATTAGCATTTAAAAAACCTTATTTTACTCACACAAAACCATTGAAATTCCATATATAGTTAGTTGTACTAACTATATATCGCGCACCCGCAATCCACTGCTGATCATGTCACATATTACATCATTCATGACATGGTCAGTGACATCACTGATGACATCACTGATGACATCTCAAATGACATCACTGATGACATCACTGATGACATCTCAAATGACATCACTGATGACATCACTGATGACAACATCCAGTGACTGTATTTTTCTATAAAGTTAAAATATGTCTTACATATTTAAGAATGAGTGGATGTATAAATGTCTGGATGAAGGATTTAGTAGGTGCATGACTGACTGTATGAGTGAGTGATTAAATGTGTCTCACTGAGTGCATGGGTTAGTGACTAAACTGTCTCAATTTGTGCATCATTATGTCTGTTGTTCTATAAAATGCTGCATGTGTTGATCATTAGCTATATGATTAACTATATGGGTTATTGATTGGTTGCCCAAGTATTTGTATGGGAGACTGAGAGTGTGTATGGGTGGCTGGGAGGTGTATGACTCTGTGCATAGATGTGTGAGCAGTTGATTCACTAGATGTATGGGTTCAAAAGTGCATGTGGAAACAGCTGTATGGGCGGTTGACTGTGTGCATGAGTGTATTGGTGAGTGAATGGATATCTCAGTGCTACATGTCAAAGTAAGTACATATGTAAAACACAGTACATGTGAGAGTTGACATATATAAATAACTGTGCAAAATAGCCAGTGAATGTGTGAGTGGCTGTATGGATCATTGTGAACTTGTATCAGGGATTGTATAAGAGAGTAAATATGTGTTAGTATATGTTTGAATAAGTAAGGTGTGTATAACTGTATAGTTGAGGAAATGGAGGTGTGATTGATTCTTTGCATGACTGACTAGGTGTGTGAGTAACTCCATGGATGAGTGACAGTCTGTGAGTGTCTGTTTACACTGAGTGTATCTAAGGTTATATTAGAGTCTGAAGAGCTTCATCGTATTATCACATGAATGATGTCATCAGTGATGTGATCAGTAATGTCAAATGAGATGTCATCAGTGATGTCATCAGTGATGTCATTTGAGATGTCATCAGTGATGTCATCAGTGATGTCATTTGAGATGTCATCAGTGATGTCATCAGTGATGTCACTGACCATGTCATGAATGATGTAATATGTGACATGATCAGCAGTGGATTGCGGGTGCGCGATATATAGTTAGTACAACTAACTATATATGGAATTTCAATGGTTTTGTGTGAGTAAAATAAGGTTTTTTAAATGCTAATTCCTAACTATATATGGTGTATAACCTATGGTTTTTTCAGTGAATTTTCAAGGTTTTGTAAATGCTAATTCCTAACTATATATGGTCTATAACCTATGGTTTTTTCAGTGAATTTCATTGGTTTTTTAAAAGCTAATATCTATAGCTGTAAAATGTATTCTTCTTTAAATCCAAAAATATATTTTATATGTTTATTAATAATTTTTTTTAAATATTTTTTTTGTTTCGCTCCCGGTCCGCGAACCGGAAAGCTTTCCGTTAGCTCAAATTGATGCCGCGACCCGGTCCGCGAACCGGTAAGAAATCAACATCGTGACGCGTCGCGAAAGCGCGACGTATCGCGTTGCCGCGTAATGCGTCTTATGACGTACCGCGTTAGCGCACCCGGAAGTGCCCCGGGGCGCGGACCGAGGCGCGAAACGCAGCTCCCCGGAAGCGATCCGCGGCGCGTCGCGAAAGCACGACGTATCGCGTTGCCGCGTAATGCATCTTGTGACGTACCGCGTTAGCGCACCCGGAAGTGCTCCGGGGCGCGGACCGAGGCGCGAAGCGCAGCGACCCGGAAGCTAACCGGGGCGCGTTCCACAGCGCGTAACATGAGCGTGAGAGGTCATGTGACTTGTTAATAAAACTTTTCATTGGTTCATTTCACTTTTGGTTTCATAATCATGTAAGGCTAGGTCAGGTGACCTAAAAATAACACTTTTCATTGGTTGAGAACTATTGTTTTTCCCAAATGATGAAAACCCCTCCTTCTTTCCTCACTCTGACTTTCATCATTGTGAGAGGAAGACCTTTATTAATACTTCAGAAATGGCTTCAGTAGTTGCTTCAGCTGGTGCACCCCCACCACCACCTCCACCTCCTCATGGGAAGAGAGGACCACCTCCCCAGGTCATGACCAACACAGAGGAGGAAGAGGAAGAAATGGAGGAAGAGGAGGGAGAAGAACCACAGTTCTTGGAAGAGCTGCCCCGGGTTTCCCATAAGAAAGCCAGTTTCATCTGGCAGTTTTATTCAATCCCTCCTGGCCAAAAAAAAGTGAATGCGAGGTATGTCACCTGCCTCATCTGCAAAGATAAATTATCAAGGGGGACGGATAAGAAGTATAGTTATGGGAACTATACTATGCACAGGCACATGACCAGGAAGCATCCACTTAATTACAGCCGGGCGGAAATACGGGATTTGGAGGAAAATCCAACATCAACTCCTGTGGCCAGATCAAGATCGTCAATTTCATTGACACCAGCAGAGGCACGGGAAACTGTGCCAAACATACAAGAGAATTTTGGCCACATGAAACATACTTGTATGCACTGTGGTGCGTTGATAGCATGTGGCAATATGAGTATAAATGCTATCAACCTGGCTTATGAACATCATAATTGCCCTAACCGCCCCCAGTAATTTTTTTTTTTGCTCCTGTTGAGCCCTTTTCAATGCCTGTTTTTTGTTGTTTCCCCCCCCAAAAAAACCAAAAAAAATATAAAATCGTTCAAAAAATACAAAAAAACAAAAAAAATTCAAAAAAATATAAAACAACAAAAATATTTTTAAAAAAAGTTCTTTTCAGAACTACCTCCCCTTTCAAAAAAAATTGCTAGAATGTTTAGCACTCTGGCAAGCTCTATTTCTTTTGGTTCGCTTCCCGGTTAGCTTCCCGGTACGCGGACCGGGAGCTAACCAAAAAAAAAAAAAAAGAGTAAGTATAAGGAAAGTAAACAGAGAGTGATGTTAAAAGAAAGACAGCTATAGGGAGTAAAGAAGAGATACTGTTTAATAGATCTATTTACCGAAGAAAAGACGGAAGAGGGTATAATTGTGAAAAACAAAATAGATAAGGAAGTGAAAGAAAAAATAAGAGAGTATAACATTAACAAAGAAGAGTTTCTTGGAGAATGTGAGTGAATGTTCAAAATAAGATTAAAACATGGGGAACAACAGAGAGAAAAAATAGAAAACAGAAAACAAAAAATAACAGAAAAAGATTAATTGAAACAGCAAAGAAATGTAAGTAACATAGGGCCAGATGTAGGTAGGGTTTTACCGGTCGGTAACGGCCGAATTCGGCCGTTACCGACCGGTAAAAGGAATTTGAGATGTAGGGGGCAGAATCGGTAAATTTACCGTTCTGTAAATTTACCGATCTGTAATTTTACAGATTCTGTAAATATACCGGTCGGTAAATTTACAGAACGGTATATTTACAGATTCTGTAAAATCGATATGTAGGTGGGACTCTGATGAGTCCCACAAGGCCTAAGAAATCGGTATTTTACCATCAAATTCAATTTGATGGTGAAATACCGATTCAGGTGAGCATGCAAATGTGTGCATGCACACCTGTGCCATATGACAGGCAGACCTGCCCTTAGGGCAGGTATGCCTGCCATATGGCCCCCGAACCTTTTTTGGGGGTGCTAGAGGGTGTCAAAGTGACACTCCCTGCACCCTTGCCAAAAATCTGTATTTACCGATCGGTAAATACCGACCTGTAATGCCCCATTCATTCCTATGGGCTTCAAAGCCCATAGGAATGAATGGAGCATTACAGGTCGGTATTTACCGAATCGGTAAATACCGACTTTTAAAGAATCGGTAAATCCACATCTGGATTTACCTACATCTCGGTACATCTATTTTACCGACTCTTAAATACCGAATCGGTAAAATTCGGTATTTAAGTGTCGGTAAAATAGATTTACCTACATCTGGCCCATAGAGCCATATCATCAACATAGGCAATAAAAGTTTTGCAGCTTTTATTGGCAGAAATGTGTCGCTAAAGCCGCTTTTGCGGCAGAAAACTGCCGCTAAAACCACTTTTGCACCAGTTTTCTGCCAATAAAAACAGCAATAATTTTATTGGCTGTGTTCATAATATGCCCCTTAGTGTGCTTCAACTACACAGAGAAAGCATTATGAACAAATAGTGATAGAGTGATCAGTCAAAGACACTAAGAGTAATACAGACGGAGTGAGTGAACAAGAGTGAGGAACTATGAGAAGAGAGGGACTGAGAAAAAGAGTGGAAGGAGTTGAGTAAGTAGGTAATAGAGAAAGGAATGAGGGAAGTAGCAAAGGCAGGAAACTGAGGGTTAAAGAAATGAAGCAGTGGAACTAATAGAAGTTAAATGTGATAGAAATGTAACGAAAAGAGTACAAAACATTTACCTTATAATTGTCGTTAAATTACTCACTTTTTGTTTTTATACTTTCAATCTGTGAAAGAGAGAACAAACATTTGAAAAATATTAAAACATGTATTTAACAATTACAAAAGACAAGGGAAAAGATTGAAGGACAAACAGTTTTTCAACAACTTTGACACTTACAGAAGCTTCTGCTTTTCCAGGCCCCCTACACAGTCCTAAAGATATACATTTTAAACTAACAGTATCTTGATGCAGATGAAGTGAGGCCTATCTTAAAACATGGTGCATCTTTTGCATTGCTGTTGTCTCAGAAAAGTGTCGCAAGACACTAAAATTTTAAATGATTGCTTCAGGATGCCAATAAGATGTGTCCTATCCAGAGGTTTGTTTGAGGTGAGGCCTACTCAGGGTTGCAGATGAAATTTCGAGTTGTTGAAGAGAATAGAGGACATAATACATGTGAAGGTCTACCAATGAAGTGAGTCATGTCCACTGCACTCTTGAACAAAGTCCAAACCTCCTATGTTTCCCTGGACAGACCTAAACTTGATCTGCACAATGTGATTCGTAATGATAGGAAACACAGGTGATGTAATTGAAATACGTGCAATTTCTTTTGCTCATTTCACAATCACATCACTTGTGTTTCCTTTGCTTAGGTATCTCATTGTGCAGATGTAGTCCAGCATATGAAAGAGTACGCAGAAGTGCAGCACTGCATGCAACAACTTTGACACTTACAGAAGCCTCACCTTCTCCATGCCTCCTACACAGTTCTACATATACATCATAAATGCAAACAGTACAGAATTAATTATACATGTTAAATGGTTTATTTTTGCTGTTCTCAGAATGTATCAAAATTCACTAAAAACAGTGACTTGAAGGTATTCATCATATAACAGCGGGGAAAAAACCACAATCAAAATGATTGTGTTTAAAAAACCCATACAACATAACAAATCAGAATTCAGAACTCCTTAAAGTTAACTTACTTTCCATGACGTCAAAGGATGTCCTATGAACAGCTTACACTCTGTTGTGCTGTTATTACTTTCAGCCCGCCACTTTCTGAAAGAAAACCTCCATCGTTTTTAAAAACATGTTACATGCAATAAATGACTTCTTGCTCTCTACCACAAGTTTCCACAAAGCCAAATCTTGTCAGAGCCATTTATAACTCTTGGATTTCTTGTAAGCCAATCCCGTCATTTGGCATTTCTGCAACTTTCAGAATTAAAATGTTGAAGATCATTTTCACAATCCTGGAATAGTAATATCTTCCCCTTCTTGCTCAGTCATGTTCTACATTTCCTATGACACTGATACTGCTTACTATGAAGCAGACTTACACTACCTCTATGACTACTACAATTATTTAATTCTCTACATCACTTTTAATCACAAAGCAATGTAAAACAGTAGACAGCATTGCATACTTACATTCCCTCTACTCTATGTTTTGATTGGCTGCTTCAATTAGCTTATAAAAAGAAATAGTTTTGCTGAACTCATTCAAAGTGCACTTATTTCTCCATGACGTCCAGTCTTATGGTTAGAAGTTATGTCTCTGAACTACACTTATCCTCAAGGCCAAATCGTGTAGGAGCCATTAGAACTTCTTGAAATTCCACAGAGCACATCCCGAGATTCTTTCCCTAAAATTTTGGTTTTAAAAACACCAGGTAAGAGTTTTTAAGCTCATACGGCAATTTTTTTTTGAAAATTAAAACAGAATCATTGCAAAATGACCAGCCATTTCTAGACTTTAAATAAGCTGTGTAATGTCCTGATGTTATTGAAGGACCGTCATGATATATAATTGCTGCAGTTACAAAAGTCCTTCCTGATATTGACAACTGCGAAGCCACAAAACTTTTAATTAAAGTTGTCAATTTTGTTCCATCAGGCCTACATCGTTGGAACATTAAAATGACATACTGGCCATATGTTCGTATAAATAATGTGGACATCATTTCAGATTTACATTGGCTACACTCCGTGTTGTGATCAGCTGCTTTTACTAGCTTATTAAAGGAGACTGATTTACTGTCTGGCAAAGTTAAATATATAAATCTTTCTGAGTCTACACTAGTAGTACTTGATACCATACAGTTCTCGCAGTCATGCTGCCATTGATAAGAAAGCCCAAACAGCTGATCTACATCTACACCTTCAGCATGCAATACATCAAGCATATACATTAAAAACTCCTGACAATCTTGCTGAATATTTTGAGAGAATTGTGTTTGGCCTGAACATCTGTCTAACAGATTTCGAATTTCAGACACACTTTCTATGTTTGTTCTATCAGTGCTACATTTCTCTAACACAGAATTTAACAAACTGCAAAATCTTTGATCAGAATTGACCACAATCTCTTCTTTTACATTTTCTAGAGAAAACAAAACATTAACCACTACATTAGCATAGCAGTTGACACCAGAACTGTTTTCAAATTGAAAACCAACAACATCTTCAACAGAATTCTTTTTGTTTCTGCTTATAATTTCAGGTTCATCGACTTTTCGTCTTTTTGCTACAACCTCCCCAGTATTGGTTACATTTCTTCGTTTCCGGCCTACCACACGTTTCTCAAACAAAGGATATTGAGGCAAATGTGGCGCATACTCTCTTCTTAACCTATTGTATTCCTTAACACAATCTAGATCCGCACAAATGCTTGTGACATCACACTCAATCAAGTACAATCCCGATAAAGTTCTAACTCGTGACAATGCCACATATGCCATACCCTCCTTGAACACAGAACTGCCAATATTCACCAATGCACTGTCTACACTTAAACCTTGCGATTTATGGTTTGTCACCGCATATGCCAAGCAAACAGGAAACTGCTTACGGCGAACATATAAGTCTTTTACAAGCAAAAATCTAGCAGAGCAACGACCAATTAGCTGTACTTCCTCAATGCCATCAAATTTAATTTTTAAAAATTCAATTCAATCTCTATTTCTGTATTTTACAAAATCAACAACATTACCCATTGATCCATTTACCAGACCTCTTTCAACATGTAAATTCCTTCTTAAAATTATACGGCAGTTCAAGCACACATTCAGAGTCTTTTCAAAACCTGCAGTTTTAGATATACTCTTCTCTAATTAATCCAATTTTGTTTTCAGATTCTCAGACAAAATAATTGTTGATCCCATATGCTCTACTCTGTCAATAGCTTCCAGTTTCACAATCTCTTGCTTTTCTAAATGCAACATTTTGTTGTTGAATTTGGCACATTCTGCAAGAGTTGGCATCAAACATATTCCAGATTTCTTCTCAGTAATTTTCTGAAAAATATTCTCAGGCACAACATCTTGTTCTGGATATAAATTTGACAGTAATCGTGCATGTAAAGCTTCTTTCCCATGCTCGGTCACTTTTCCAATTCTAACATCTTGTAGAATAGTCTTGTAAACTTCATCCTTCGCCTGACGCATATTTTCATGCAGTTCAGCATAATTGAAGTTTAACCATATATTGACGTTGCCAATGCTGCCTAGGCACTTCCTGGTATCTTCATGCGTGAGCATTTTGAACACAGGTTGCCCTTTCACTGGTGTCAGCTGCAGAAGATCTCCGAAAACAATGATGTGTTTGCCACCAAATAACACATCATACTCTGTTTTGAGAACTTCTTGCATTCTCAAATGCACAAAGGCAAGCATGACATTGGAAACCATGCTTACTTCGTCAATGATAAGAAGTTTCATTTTCCTCAAGATTCTTGAAACTTCAAAACAAGCATCTCCAGATAGCTTGTGATATTGTAATTTGTTGTCATGCTCCACTGGCAGCATCAGTAAACGATGTAAAGTAATCCCTTTAATGTTATGTGCTGCCAGTCCAGTTGGAGCGGTGACAACACAAGACAGCGATGACTCTGTCCTTTCCTGCAAATAGCATGAAATTGCTTTAATGAGGAAACTTTTTCCAGTTCCGCTTCTCCACTCACGTACAGTCGGACAGGCTTCAACGACGTACATGAGCACTCTTTCTTGTCATGACTTAATCCATGATCAATTTGCATGGTAACTTCGTCATATATTTTCCTCTGCTCAACGTTGAGTTGTCTTTCCAACTCTTCTAAGTTAACCGCATCCTCCTGAGCATGTGCCATGGCTCTTTCCACTTCATTCATAGCAGTGGCAGCTTCATTTTCGATAACAGGTCCTCCTAGTGGATCCTGACTCAATGAAGCAGAACTCTGACTGTCCTGAGAACTGTCTCTGGCAATCTCGGCTGCAATCATTGCTTCCTGCTCAATTTCCGCATTCAACATTTCTACATATTTGGGAAAAGCAGGACATTCTATGGTCTCCTTGGCGGCATTGAAAGAGTCTTCGTAACAGAGAAAATCTCCAAGCAGTTCCTCTTCTGCACGCCAAGGCTTGAAAAGTTGCAAAAGTGCTAAATAGAAAAACTCCTTTTTTTCAGGAGATTCGCCACTCAATTTTCGATGGTTTACCAAGTGGCATTTTCTTTGCTTGACCAGACATCCCTCACTTCCTATTACAGCATACACTCCTTTCTCAGTATCTTCTTTGATGTTTCTCTTGAATATGTAATTTTGCAGAACCTCATACAGACATTCTCAAGGTGACTGCTTCGATTTGGATAATATGTATCCAACATGTTGGTCTTCAAAATGTCTGTACTGTTTGGCTCCTTTTCCGCCAAATACTCAATTTCCCGCACAGGTTTGAGAACTCGATTACGCGTTGCAGCAAGACCAAGACTCGCCCAAATGATACTCCTGGACTTGGCATAGAGACTTGCTGAAGACAACCGGTCAGAACATTCGTACGCTCCGATTTCTCGATGCGACAACATCTTCAGACTGAAACTGTACAACTTCTTGCTGAGGCTCTTTTCATGGGAAATGTCCTCCCACATATCCTTCAATTCTGTCTTCTCTTTTTTGGTGATGTAAGACGTCACATACCGAGCCACAGCCATACAGTTATCAGCCACAAACTGTATATCCATGTTAGCATTCCACATGGACAAAATCACCGGGTTGTAGTCGTTGATGTACTTGGACTCTTCGTTCGTCTTCAAATTGTATGTGTTTTTAGGTGATTTCTTCATCACATTATGTCGCAGCGAAGACATCAAACTGTTTACTCTTCCTTTAGAAATCACCGGTCGTGGAAAACCGAAACGACATTTGGTGTAGAACTTGTCCTTGTTTCGGAATTTACGACAACAGTACTTTCCACATCGATGGCTTTGGAAACGCAGAACTTTTTCTCTTAGGCTTTTCTTCTCCTTTGCGTTTGGAACAGCACACGTAGAATACTGTTGTATAAAACTCATCACTGAGTCTTCTGGATCCGTTCCAAATTTAGGTGCATCCTTGATCCACAGCAACATATGTATATGAGGAGCACCTCTTGCTTGGTACTCCTTTCTCCAGAAGAAATCCAACACCTCTCCAAGAGGTGGATTCTTCTTATTCATGATGAAAGACATCATAGCTTCAAATCTATGATTGAAGTACCTACATACATTGACTGGATCCAAAGAGCACAGTTCTCCGGGTGTCTTGAATTCGATGTTTTCTACGTTAGCATTTGCCTCTCGTAGAAATTCAAGTAAGTCTTCCCAGCCATACTCGGCACAGCTCAGAGTGAGGAACCATGTGGGAGTACCTAAGTTCCTCAGCATACATTTTAAATCACCATGACGACGGTACCAGTACTCATTAGTACCACGCTGACACGCCATGAGATTAATCAGGTGAGAATCCAAAATACTGTCTTGGACATTGACTTTATCCATAAAGTCACTTGCCGAGATGTTTTGCATGTGTATACCACTTTTCAAGATGTGGTTCACTGCATATGACAGTCCAGACAGATCGCTTTCAAACAGGAGATGAAACAAATAAGGAATGCATTGTCGAAACCTAGCATCTCCTGCATACAATCGCAAAGTCCGGTATTCAGAAGCAGGAATTTGATGAGGTCGCTCATCATATCTTCCTCCCTGACCTGTTGGAAAAAGCTGTGGGAAACACCGAGCTTCCAAACTTTCCTCCCAAACACTAATGGGACTCCCTTTGGCTTGTTTCATTTGAAACAACTCAATAGCATTCCCCATGACTTCCTTGGAATGCAAAGGATGAACACTATAATGTTCATATATTTCTTCACTAGTAGAAGTTTCTACTTTCTCAATTTGACCAGCACACAAATCGCTATCCTCTTCCTCACTTACTTCCTCTTCTGCAACATATACATTCTTATAGTATTTATTATTTTTTTTCAAATACAATGTTGCCTTTTTAACTTTCCTAACATCTACTAAATCTTGCCATATTTTCTTATTCTTTGTCGGAACCCCATTAACTAAGATAACCAGAGGTTCCTCGTCCACTTTTTCTACTCCAATTGTGTTAACAACTCTTCCCTTTAATCCTCTCTGTAAATCTGATGGAGGCAATTTCCCTGTCTTTGGCTCCATTCTTACAATAGCCTGAAAGGGATGGATACTTTGAATCAAAATAGATTCATAAGTATTTAAATCCTTCAATTCAGAAGGAATCTCAACCAATTCCAGATTATTATGAACTGCTCTAGCAGGCATCTGGTTTTGATTTAATTTGCAACAACAATAAGTACACACACGTTGATCCAATCCCAAATCAAAACAATTTTCTACCATCAAGTATGTTGCGAAATCCTTCCATTCACTATTATTTTCCCTTTCACTTTTTGCATATAAATCCACTAACTTAGTCTGATTCTTATAATAAGTGCGTCGACAACACACACAAGGGAAATTGGGCCTCTCACTTGATTTGACCTGAAACGTGGCAATTTCCCTCTGGAAATTATCTGTACTGGAAACCTGTACACTATCTTCCACATTACCCGCTTCTTCTTGGTCAATTTCAACATTCTCCTCTTTACTTCCAAAGTAACAAAACTCAATTTCTTCACATATATTCTTCACATCTATTTCAGAACCATGCAAAAGAGCAGCACATACTTTTTTAAGCATAATTGCTGGACTCTTAGCATAATACAACATTCTAACTAATTTCCTCACTTTATTATGATGCACTGCTAGCATCCTGAAATGATGAAAAACACTCTGGCATACTCTCCTGGAAAGACAAGCCAGTGAATGACCATGCAAACCTGTCACTTCTCTCACTCTGCAAGGATCTAATTCTTGCAACAACCTTATTTTCTGCTTCAAACTTTTCTTATTAAATGACCGTACAAAATCACAAAGCAAATTGATGGAATCCTGTCGCACACTGCAAATACTACTACACTTCCAGGTGTACACAGGACCCTTAGCACGTCTTCCTAAAACCTCATTACCTAACACCTCTTCTGCCTCTGTTGTCACAAGTTTTTCTTTTTCAACTGGACAACCATCTTTCACTTCATAAGCACGACCACTGGTGTCAACTGCATGCACCAAATCATTATCCTGGAAATAACTCTCCTCATTAAAAAATGCCTCACAGCTTGAACTATGCATCCATTCTCCAGAAAAAACTTCACAAAAATTACTACGATTAACTATTCTCTTCCATCTACTATTTCTTTTGAAATCATAAATTGCCTTGTTTAGCTTCCTAATTCTATTGATTATCAAAATAAATAACTTACGTTTAATTTCAAATGCCTGATCAATAACTTTCTCAACTTTTTTTTTTCTCTTATAAAAAACCACTTTCTGTTGACCTTTCTTAATATTTTTTAACAAATTGCCAATTATCCTGTTGCGGAACATTCGTTTACGAATGTCCCTAAACTGTTGTTTCCTTCTACTATCATGCACAGAGTTATCTCTTGCTCTAGCAGTAACATTTTTGATTGGCCTTTCCTTTCCATTTGAATTGCTTTTCTTTTTCTGGACTGAAACATTTTCTGTAGTAATATTTTTTTTACTGCAAATATTTCTTATGAATGTTTTTGTACTCTTACCCGGTGCTTTCTTGTTGACTTGACAAATCTTTTTGTTAGAGGACTGCTGCTTTTTTTCAATCACCTGCTGTCTTTGACGTTTTGCAGCCTTTCTCAGTCTTTCTTTCGTTGGCATGGTGAAATGTTGAAATGATCTGCAGTTGAATCTGTGGTAAAATATATTAAAAAATGTTATTAACCACTATTACCCAACAGTACATCAATAACAGTAATCAAAAACTTAAAACACTACTTTACATTTTTACATATAAGATTTTTTAGTGCATGGCAATTTTAGAATACAGAAATAGCAGAAAAGAAATGGAATTTATAATCATGTTACCTGTGCTATCTTATATGTGAATCTGATCTAATTTTATGAGCATATTTTAATATTTTATTGAAGACACTACACATAACCTGATTTTGAAGGTGTCTTTATTTTTAAATTAAACGGTTTACATTTTTACTTTTTTTTTATTATAAATTTTTAAAATAAATGTTTATAGTTCCATAGGCTCAAGCAGGTCAGCTTCCCACCCTATGTCATATAATTCGGACAAATCTGCATCCTCATCACGTTCTTCTTCATCCTCAGGATTTAAATCATCCAAGGGATCAACATCCACTGATGTTTCAATTACAAGTTCAATGATGAGGTCAAAATCAACTGATTGCAGATTATCGCTCATGTTGATGTTGTCTTTATCTTTAAAGAAAGATAACAACAATGAGATGTTGCAGAGTAAGAGACAAATCTCAGAGATTATAATAGTAAAATTGTTTAACAAGAGTAACATTTTGCAGCTATTATTTAGCCATGTCCAGCGATGCTGAGCAGGTGAAGCCTATGTCTAATTTTTCAGTGAACAGGACTCATCTCTTCTTAACCTTGGATAAGCCTCACCGACTCTGTGTCCCCTGCACATACTTAAATGTAAAGGGGCAGATTTATGTTAAATGGCACATCCCCAGGCATGCACCAGTTAACGTGCACCGCTGCTCTGCCACCCATGGTGTGCCGCATTTACAATCAGATAGGAGAGAGCTGCGTCAAAACCCTGCGCCTGCTTTAAGCAGGCATAGGTCTTGACGCAACATTGTGGAGATGGGGCACCTCTGAGCCTTGCTGGAGCTGCATCACACTTGCAATACAACTCCAGCAATGCGCCACCTTTACAGCACAGATACGTCACGCATCTGTGCCATTGTTGCCCCATGCTGCGCCGCATTGTAAATGCAGCACACCATGGGTGGCGGAACAGCGGCGCAGGATGACTGGCACATCCCTGGTGATGCGCCAGTCATCATAAATCTATCCCTAAGCTTCTTATCTTGTTACAGATGAACCGCCATATGTATCATCAAACTATTTTGCATTTCCTAAATAGCAAATTTTAAGGAATAAATAGCAATTCTTTACCATTCCTAATTTGCAATGAGCAAATTGCTAATTGCAAATTACCCATTCATTTCCATGGGCTAGGAGGCTCATAGGAATGAAGGTGCAATTTGTGATTAGCAATTAGCTCATCGCAAATTAGGAATTTTTTCAAGGGTGCAGGGGTGTCTCAAGAACACCCTGCTGCACCCCTGAAAAAGAAATTTGGGGGCATATGGCGCACATACATGCCCTAAGGGCATGTATTGGCGTCATATGGCACCTTTTGTTTTTTGGAAAAAAAGCTTTTTGAAAAGAATTCGCAAATTACCACAAACTAGAAGTTGGTGGTAGTTTCCAAATCCTTAATGTCATTTTTTACATATTTTTTGTTTGATACATTGCATTTAAGGAATCGCAAAATTTGCAAATCCTTCAGTGCAATCGCAAAATAAGGAATAGCAAATATTGCTATTCCTTATTTTGCATCAAACTTGTTTGATACATACCATTTGTCTAATTAGCATTCGCAAAGGCCGAAATTTGCAGAATTTTGATCTTTGCGAATGCTAATTAGCTTGATACATATGGCCCCAAGTGAGGCCTGTCTTGCAACATGGTGCATCTTTTGCATCACTGCTGCATCGGTTTCATGTGGCACGTTTTTTTTACACCATGACACATCTGCCTAAATGCATCAATTTGTAATTTTGTCGCCTCATAGCAAATCTTTTGCACCGCCGCTGCATCATAAAAGTGACGCACAGTGGCGCAAAAGAGGCATACACCTATCATAAATCTGTCCCTAGCATTTTAAATGATTAATCCAGGATGACGATAAGGTGTGGCCTATCCAGAGGTTTGTTTAAGGTGAGGCCTACTCAGGATTGCAGATTAAAGTTACACTTGATGAAGAATACAGAGGAGATAATACATGTAAAGGCCTACCAATGAAGTAAGTAATGTGCACTTTATTGCGCCAGTCATCATAAATGTATCCCTAAGCTTCTTATCTTGTTACAGATGAACCGCCATATGTATCATCAAACTATTTTGCATTTCCTAAATAGCGAATTTTAAGGAATAAATAGCAATTCTTTACCATTCCTAATTTGCAATGAGCAAATTGCTAATTGCAAATTACCCATTCATTTCCATGGGCTAGGAGGCTCATAGGAATGAAGGTGCAATTTGCGATTAGCAATTAGCTCATAGCAAATTAGGAATTTTTTCAAGGGTGCAGGGGTGTCTCAAGAACACCCTGCTGCACCCCTGAAAAAGAAATTTGGGGGCATATGGCGCACATACATGCCCTAAGGGCATGTATTGGCGTCATATGGCACCTTTTGTTTTTTGGAAAAAAAGCTTTTTGAAAAGAATTCGCAAATTACCACAAACTAGAAGTTGGTGGTAGTTTCCAAATCCTTAATGTCATTTTTTACATATTTTTTGTTTGATACATTGCATTTAAGGAATCGCAAAATTTGCAAATCCTTCAGTGCAATCGCAAAATAAGGAATAGCAAATATTGCTATTCCTTATTTTGCATCAAACTTGTTTGATACATACCATTTGTCTAATTAGCATTCGCAAAGGCCGAAATTTGCAGAATTTTGATCTTTGCGAATGCTAATTAGCTTGATACATATGTCCCAAGTGAGGCCTGTCTTGCAACATGGTGCATCTTTTGCATCACTGCTGCATCGGTTTCATGTGGCACGTTTTTTTTACACCATGACACATCTGCCTAAATGCATCAATTTGTAATTTTGTCGCCTCATAGCAAATCTTTTGCACCGCCGCTGAATCAAAAAAGTGACGCACAGTGGCGCAAAAGAGGCATACACCTATCATAAATCTGTCCCTAGCATTTTAAATGATTAATCCAGGATGACGATAAGGTGTGGCCTATCCAGAGGTTTGTTTAAGGTGAGGCCTACTCAGGATTGCAGATTAAAGTTACGCTTGATGAAGAATACAGAGGAGATAATACATGTAAAGGCCTACCAATGAAGTAAGTAATGTCCACTTTCTTGCGCCAGTCATCATAAATGTATCCCTAAGCTTCTTATCTTGTTACAGATGAACCGCCATATGTATCATCAAACTATTTTGCATTTCCTAAATAGCGAATTTTAAGGAATAAATAGCAATTCTTTACCATTCCTAATTTGCAATGAGCAAATTGCTAATTGCAAATTACCCATTCATTTCCATGGGCTAGGAGGCTCATAGGAATGAAGGTGCAATTTGTGATTAGCAATTAGCTCATCGCAAATTAGGAATTTTTTCAAGGGTGCAGGGGTGTCTCAAGAACACCCTGCTGCACCCCTGAAAAAGAAATTTGGGGGCATATGGCGCACATACATGCCCTAAGGGCATGTATTGGCGTCATATGGCACCTTTTGTTTTTTGGAAAAAAAGCTTTTTGAAAAGAATTCGCAAATTACCACAAACTAGAAGTTGGTGGTAGTTTCCAAATCCTTAATGTCATTTTTTACATATTTTTTGTTTGATACATTGCATTTAAGGAATCGCAAAATTTGCAAATCCTTCAGTGCAATCGCAAAATAAGGAATAGCAAATTTTGAATTAAGGACATTTTAAGTCATTTCCACATGTGCAGTGTTTTCAAATTTTGATTTGAAAATCGTTTTTAGGGAAAAAGAATGGTTTGTAAATTTATGACAAGGACATAATGGTGTATGCTTCTTTATAAGGCATTTCACTGTCTCTGATGTCATTTTTCCCATATTACATTATAAGACCTTTCCCCATGGAGCACATTCCTTGTAAATATGCTCCCACCTGCGCATGGTGAATTTAGATTTTGACTGTTTGAGTCACATAGCCATGTTAAAAGTGACCCAAAAAAATTGCAAAGGCTTTAAAAAAACACTTTCATGTGTCTTAAGGACATTTTAAGTCATTTCCCCATGGGCAGTGTTTTGTAAGTGGCGCAAAAGAGGCATACACCTATCATAAATCTGTCCCTAGCATTTTAAATGATTAATTAATGATGACGATAAGGTGTGGCCTATCCAGAGGTTTGTTTAAGGTGAGGCCTACTCAGGATTGCAGATTAAAGTTACGCTTGATGAAGAATACAGAGGAGATAATACATGTAAAGCTCTACCAATGAAGTAAGTGATGTCCACTTCATTGCGCCAGTCATCATAAATGTTTCCCTAAGCTTCTTATCTTGTTAGAGATCAACCGCCATATGTATCATCAAACTATTTTGCATTTCCAAAATAGCGAATTTTAAAGAATAAATAGCGATTCTTTACCATTCCTAATTTGCGATGAGCAAATTGCTAATTGCAAATTACCCATTCATTTCCATGGGCCAGGATGCCCATAGGAATGAAGGTGCAATTTGCGATTAGCAATTAGCTCATCGCAAATTAGGAATTTTTCCAAAGGTGCAGGGGTGTCTCAAGAACACCCTGCTGCACCCCTGAAAAAGAAATTTGGGGGCATATGGCGCACATAAAAATTAACAATATTCCTTTACCTCAAAAACGATTTTCAAGTCATAATTTGAAAACACTGCCCACAGGGAAATGACTTAAAATGTCCTTAAGACACATGAAAGTGTTTTTTGAAAGCCTTTGCAATTTTTTTGGGTCACTTTTAACATGGTTATGTAACTCAAACAGTCAAAATCTAAATTTACCATGCACACGTGTAACCATATTTACAAGGAATGTGCCCCACGGAGAAAGGTCTTTTAATGTAATATGGGAAAAATGACATCAAATGTCCTTAAGACACATAAAAGCGTTTTTTGATTGCCTTTGCAGCATGTTTGTATCACTTTTAACATGGCTATGTAACACAAACATTCAAAATCTAAATTTGCCATGCACAGGTGGGAGCATATTTACAAGCAATTTGCGCCACAGAGAAAGGTCTTACATTGAAATGGGAAAAATAACATCAGAGACAGTCAATTGCCTTATAAAGAAGCATACACCATTATGTCCTTGTCATAAATTTAAAAACAATTCCTTTTCCCCAAAAACGATTTTCAAATCATAATTTCAAAACACTGCACATGGGAAAATTACTTAAAATGTCCTTAAGACACATAAAAGCGTTTTTTGATTGCCTTTGCAGCATGTTTGTATCACTTTTAACATGGCTATGTAACACAAACATTCAAAATCTAAATTTGCCATGCACAGTTGGGAGCATATTTACAAGCAATTTGCGCCACAGAGAAAGGTCTTACATTAAAATGGGAAAAATAACATCAGAGACAGTCAATTGCATTATAAAGAAGCATACACCATTATGTCCTTGTCAGAAATATTATAACCATTAATTTTCCTCAAAAACGATTTTCTAGTCATAATTTGAAAAGACTCCACAGCTCCTATGCAGAAAAACACCCTGTCAGTACTAATACTTCACATTTTCTCCAATTACATTTTCTCAAAGAAACAAAATCTATTTGTAAAACACTTGAGACAAAGCAACATTTGAAAAACACAACTTTCTTCATAATTTTCTCCTTAAAGCACACTATTCTCTATCTAAATTAAAGAAATATTTTCTCACCTTAGCAAATACTTTGAGTTTGAAAACAGTCTCAGAAACACACCAATTTGTCTTCAGCAGAGCAAAAGGTATGCACTCCAGAGTCTGCAGCTATCAAAAGCACAGAAATGCTGTAATTCTTCACACATATCTCTCATGTCACCCAATCAAAACTCTTCCCTCACTTTTTTTCAAATGAAAACCCTTCCCCCCTCTGCCATTTCATGCCTTTTCTGCATGGCAACCACCTCTTGGAAGACCTCTGGTGTTTGCAAGTTCACACAACAATGTTGCAATTGAACTCTGAACTCTCAGTGCACCTGCGTATCCACTGCAATCTTTCATTTAATGATTTTTATTGACCATTCAAAATACATCTTTCAAAGAACTCATCCATGCACCCTAACTTTCTGTTTTCAGCAATCAAAATCCACCAATCACTGTTACTGCTTCATTAACACAGAAACTCCACAGTTTTTTTCATTTTAAACTCTCATTTTTTCAACTGCCATTTCATTGCCACACTTCATCTGACTGCAGCAGAACCTTCTCTCACCATGTTTTCTGTCTGGATTGTTGGACATAGTTATATCCACTGGGCTCACAGGTATGCTAAGAACAGAAATTTACCTAACCTCAATTTACAAGATGTGGAAATTAAGTGGTTTGGCCACAGAGGATTAAAATGTCACCAATTGATACCATTGGTGAAAACCTTTATGCATTTGCCAAAACCTGACCTGTTAATTGTGCACTGTGGAGGTAATGATTTGGGCACTTTGACTGGGGTAGGTCTGGAAATGCTTTTAAAGGACACCTTTGAGCAATTGATGGCACTTTTTCCTCAAACTGCCTTGGTATATTCAAATATATGCCAAAGACAGAAATGGAGGTGGTCAAACCAATTTTGTCCACAAATTGAGAAGTCGAGGAAGCATGTAAACAAATCTGTTTCAGCTTACATGAGAGACCATGGAATGGGCTCCATGTACAACAATAACTTGCGTTACTACATGCAAGATATCTACAGAGGAGCTGGAGTTCACTTCTCAGATGAGGGCAACAGAATTTTCATTCTGAATTTAAGACTGTGCATTGGTACCTACTTATAAGTACCTAAATGTACCATAAACCCAAAAGCTCTTCTCAGAGCTACCCTACATCTGATCACTCACAATTATTATTTTACTCTAACATTTTTCACTAATTTTCAAAAAAGTACGCTCCCTGGGGCGCTACCCGGTACGCGAACCGGGAGCTAACCTCGCTAAATTTTTAAAAAAATGTTTTTTTTTCGCACATATGGGCCTCCTCAGCCACCCTCAGAAAACCTAGGGGGTCAAGATAAGTCTACCGTGCCCCCTTCTACCCATTCTGAACATTATTTGCCCTCCATCTTGTATCTTAATTCGACCGAAACACAAAATGGTGGACTCCCGTAACGCTTAAGGTTCGCGAACCGGGGCGCTCAACAGTTCGCGTACCGGGTCGCTCCCTGGGAAGCGCACCATCAAAAAAGGTGGGAAAGTAGTTTACAGAAAAGCCACTGGAGACAATTTCACCAAATATAGATTAGCTCATACTACATACCAATCCTTACCATTTTCACAAATTTGATTGGAATTCCATTTAACCATTTAGCCTGTAGACCTCTCTAAATACCCTGAGGTAAATTACTTCTCAAAACACATCTGAAGTGTTGGAATTGACAACCAATGAAAATGTTACTTTCATTTTCTACTTTTTTTACCTGACATTTGATTGGTTATGTACCTGAATATATATAAAGAAAGAAAGAGAAACACAGCCATTTTGACTACTACTTCCTGAATTACATTGCAAGATCATTTTCACTCACAACTTAAACTTGTTTTTAGAAGGTGAGATATTATTTTATAAATTTGAAAACATTTTCAGATAGTTATATACTATCCCTATGTAAGAGTTAGACATTGAGAAAGGCTTCTTTATTATAATTATGGATTGATTTAGGTTTCTGTGGTATAATTATGAATTTACTTAGGCTTCTTCACAGGCACTTTTTAATAGTACTACTTCACGCCTGAAACCATACAGTGCCCATAGATTACTTCTCTGTTATAAACTCACAAGTACCTGTCTGAACTTAAACCCAACAGTGTCCTATCACTACTGATATATTTATTTTTTATGCAAATTACAGCAATAAAATGGAAGGTGAGCAGAATGTTTCCTTCGAAATTGTTCTGGACAGCAACAATGAACAAGTTATGGAACCCATTGATGACTTAGAATTCATGGATGAGTCACGGGACTATGAATTACTTCAATGTGTAGAATCTGTCGATCATTTACTCCATTATGATGACGGTCAAATGTGGGAACTTATGTTCACTCAACAAGAGGACATATCGGACAGTCAAATGCTAGACGTTCTATTAAATTTTGAAAAACAATCTGAAAAATAAAATTGTATGTAAAATAAAAAAAAATTTGAGTCTTTAATCATTTTTATATGTAATTCATAAACTAGTTAAATGTTAGAAATGTTATTAAATTTTGAAACACAATCACAATAATAAATAATTGCTTAAAAAATAAAAAAATTTAAAAATAATCAACAAAACCAACAATCAATTAACATACAGTATTTGAAAAGTCTATCATTCATTTTTCATTATAGTACGCTGCCCAGAACGCTTCCCGGTTCGCGGACCGGGCGCTACCCACGCAAAAAAACAAACATTTTTTTTTATTTTTTTTGCCCCGCGGGGCCCTTTTAAAGCCTCCACATTAAACCTAGGGGGTCAGGGAGGATATACTATGCCCCCTTATGGTCATTTCCCCCTTTGTTTTGGCCTCCTCTTGTCTCTCAATCCTACCGAGAGACAAGATGGCGGCCGCTCCGGACTGTTTAGAATGTTGACAGACACCGGAGAGCCAATCAGCTTCGCTACGCGAAGTTCCGGTACGCGTAAAGTCCGCGAACCGGAGCGCTGCCCGGTCCGCTGTTACAGATATATATCTTTTTTTTAACATTAATTTCTCAAAATCCACTGAAGCACATATATTGAGACCTAGCAAAGGCACATCGGGCTACCAGTCCCTACAATTTTGCCAAGTTTCGTGCAAATCCATTCAGCCGTTCGGGCTAAAAGTGAGGCCAACCGCCCTATGGAAAACTCAATGTTAAAAACACGTTTTGGGACCCCCCTTTTTTCTCGGCCCCCCCTTGATGAAACCCCCCAATTTTTAGGGGCTGCTCAGAAACAAAATGTTCCATTTTCCTGAAAATTTCAGCCAATTCCGTCCACAAACGCCAAAGTTATTAGACATAGAATTTTCAAAAATCCCATAGAGAAAAAATCCTAACTATATATACCTACTGGCGACCGCCAGTAGGTAATATATATATATATATTCACTGAAAAAACCATAGGTTATAGACCATATATAGTTAGGAATTAGCATTTACAAAACCTTGAAAATTCACTGAAAAAACCATAGGTTATAGACCATATATAGTTAGGAATTAGCATTTAAAAAACCTTATTTTACTCACACAAAACCATTGAAATTCCATATATAGTTAGTTGCACTAACTATATATTGCGCACCCGCAATCCACTGCTGATGATGTCACATATTACATCATTCATGACATGGTCAGTGACATCACTGATGACATCACTGATGACATCTCAAATGACATCACTGATGACATCTCACTTGACATCAATGATCACATCACTGATGATATCATTCATGTGACAATACAATGCATCTCCTCACATTTTAATATAACCTCTGTTTCACCCAGTGTTAAAAACAGAGTATAATTTTTGAAACCATTGACACACCAATACTAGTTACTACATACGTACTCACTGATTCCTACGTCTACACACACATTCACTCATTCACCCATACAATCATTCATACATACAATCACTCATCTTTACAACACTATCATATGCACTCATACACCTATACAGACACTCACACTCTGCCACTCATCCATGGAGTTACTCACACACCTAGTCAGTCCTGTAAAGAATCAATCACACTTCCATTTTCTACTCTATACAGTTAAACATAGAGCACCTTACGTTTTCAACCATATACTAACACATACTTACTCTCTTATACAATCATTGATACAAGTACACATTGATCTGTACAGAGTCACACACCTCCCATCCAGCCACACACACACTCAGTCTCCCATGCAAATACTTGGGCAATCAATCAATAACCCATATAGTTACTCATATAGCTACTGATCAACACATGCAGCAGTTTACAGAACAACAGACATAATGATGCACAAATTAAGACAGTTTAGTCACTAACCCATGCACTCAGTGAGACACATTTAATCACTCACTCATACATTCAGTCATGCACCTACTAAATCCTTCGTCCAGACACTTATACATCCACTCATTCTTCAATATGTAAGACATATTTTAACTTTACAGAAACATAGTCACTGGATGTTGTCATCAGTGATGTCATCAGTGATGTCATTTGAGATGTCATCAGTGATGTCATCAGTGATGTCACTGACCATGTCATGAATGATGTAATATGTGACATCATCAGCAGTGGATTGCGGGTGCGCAATATATAGTTAGTGCAACTAACTATATATGGAATTTCAATGGTTTTGTGTGAGTAAAATAAGGTTTTTTAAATGCTAATTCCTAACTATATATGGTCTATAACCTATGGTTTTTTCAGTGAATTTTCAAGGTTTTGTAAATGCTAATTCCTAACTATATATGGTCTATAACCTATGGTTTTTTCAGTGAATTTCAATGGTTTTTTAATAGCAAATATCATAAGCTGTCGAATGTCAAGTACGTGGTAAGAATTTTTTTTTTCGTGTTTATGCACACTGATCTGCTTTGATTGCTGCCCCCCACCCCTCATTTCTATTAGGAGTACTCTCTCTTTGCAGATAGTGAAGGGTAGTTAACGCAGCCCTTTCCCCCTTTGTAATCCGTCGTGCCTGCTTCTCTCTCCATTTGATTGATTGTTCTCTTTGGTTCATTCTCTATTTACAAACAAGCACAGAGTCGCAATACTCTGTTTAGTCTTTGCAGATAGCGAAAAATCGTGTAAAAAAACAAAAGGAATCGAGCAAAATCAGTAGGCCACTAATGGGATCTCTTTTGACCTCGCTAAAATAGAAACATTAGGAACAACCTGTTGAAAATAGCAATGCGTATGTATATAAGCGGCGTTCATTTGTGTTCACAGTACCCCTTGTTGATTGTTTCAATCGAGCATTGAATTGTTCGAAGTTAATTCTCTTAACGATCTTCTCTACCTGCAAACGAGGAAGAATAGGAATATTCTATCTCCCTTTGCAGATAGTGAAGGGTAGGTAACGCAAGCCTTTAACACGTCGTACCTATTTCATTCCTCATTGATTGATTGATTGTCCGAACATTGACTGTTTGGGAATTAGTTCTTTTTGGAGGTATTCCCTGTTTGCAAATAAACGTAGGAAAATCTTTGCAAGTAGTGAAAGGGTACGTAATGCGGACCGTTCTCCCCCGTTGTAATCTGTCATGCCTATCTACTCCCCACTGATTGATGCACCTTTTTCACCCGGACCATTTACTAGAGATACGTCATCTGGCCCGACCAGAGAGCACCCCTAGTGAAAAGGACATATGCAATAATAACGAAGTGATCACTGTATCCTGTTAACAGAAACTTTACCATGAAACAACCTGGAAAGAAAAAAATAGGAAAACGAAAATCAGTAGGCCACTGATGAACATGAACTTTTATTAAACAACGAACAAAGAAACGATAACATAACGTAATGATAAAACCTATTAATGTCCTAGAAACAAGAAAACGTTAAAATATGCCAGTGGTGAGAGACCAGAAAAACAGTAAGAGAAACCAAATCACCCCTCGCTGTCCCACCGCCTGCCACGCCAAAAAAATCGATAGACTAGGGAAAATGCAAGTCAGTAGAACATCCACCCCCACTCTGGAAACTTCCAAGGTGGGGCAGGGTTCCGGCTACGCCCAGCCGGGAGCAGCCCATATAAGGCAGGTCCTGCTGCCACGCCTCGGCCAGGAGATCCTAACGTAGGGTGTAGCCGGAGGAGAGGCCGAGACCAGCGGGACCCGGCCAGGGGATTGCCTTTACAACGCTGAACAGTTGCAGGGGGGGGGAATGTCTCCTCGACCCTCCCCTCTCTCTCCCAGTCCGGCCGCGGTGGCCCTTGAGAGTTGCAGGTAGTCCCGCCACATGCTCTTCCGGTCCGACCACCAACGGTCGGGGGGCCGAGGCCGACGGGATCCGGCTGCAGCCGATAAACCAAGAAACCCGTTCATGGGGCCAGAGCCAGGGGCGTCCGGCCGACATCCACCGGAAGCCCGGCCCGAAGACGGACGGGACACTTCTTTCTTTTATAATGGCTGCGACAACACTGGAGGGGGATGTCTTGCACATGCCTCCGACCCCCCCCTCGTCCTCATCGCCTGGTCCGGCCATAACAAATCTCAAGCGAGACGCCGTGGGGTGCACTGGGAGGGAGAGACGGTGCGAACAGGCCTCTCCCGCCTCCCCAGGTGGAGGCTTCCCAGCTGCACCCTCAGCGCTCCAGGCGGTGGCATCCTAACAACTACAGTGCTGCACAGTTTCGGAACGACCTAGATAACGGTTCTTCCACTGTGGCCATGCTGCAACGTCTCGCCCGGCAGGGTGGAGCCCGTCCGCTCATGTGACCCCGCGATCGCCGGTAGCTGCCGAACTCTCAAAATGGCGGTCGACCTGGCAAGAGCGGGCCCAACATAAAGAAATGGCCCGGTCACTGGTTGACTCCACCACCGTAGTCCTCCACGACCTTGAAGATTCTAGAGGAGCCGCGGGAGTCTCCGACCCCCGATGGGGAATGACTGCCATGATCGCCCGTGGAGTGACGAAACTGTATCCGCGGGACGTCGGCGCTCCCATGCTGGCGCCAGCCTCACTTTGAATTACTACAATCCTGCAGACCTTACTTCCGGTGAAAGCACAGTGTGACCCGGTAGGAAAAATTATTGCACCCCCTCCCCTTTTTGACTGATAGTTCAAACCACCGATCCTTTCCTTTGCCCTTTTAACGGAACTTTGGACTGCCTCCCCCTCTTTTACATTTTCTAGAGAAAACAAAACATTAACCACTACATTAGCATAGCAGTTGACACCAGAACTGTTTTCAAATTGAAAACCAACAACATCTTCAACAGAATCCTTTTTGTTTCTGCTGTGACCCTGCTACAGCACAGGCATTGTCCCCAGCAGTAATTCTGCAATGCCGGTAAGAATAGCTGTGGTGCCTACTGGACTCACTCACCCCCGCGGCGCCCCACGCCGTTTTTTGCTGGGCGGCAACTTACTAGACATCACTTTCGTGCCATCTAGATTTCAGCGCGTTCTGCTGCCTTGGAACTATTCGCACAACAGACCGCTACTGACAAGAATATTTCATTATTAGTGCTGTCAATTTCAATAAATCTATTGGATAATTAAAAAGAAATTGCCACGGTCTCTTCGTTGTTTAAATGTTTTTACTGTTTTTGTTTTGTTGTATATATTTATATGTTATTAAAGTTTTATATTCCTACTACTTTGTTGGAGTGCTATATATTTTTAATGTGACACATAATTGTAAAAACTTTGATGTACAAAGAGTCATTCCTGGAATCTTCCGCTTCAGGCTCGGTCCCCTCCCCAATCACAATACAGGATGGTTTTCAGATAGTAGGAACGCGTGTGCTGTGACGGATCACATCGGGTGTGGGCCTTGATCTACTATAACTCCTTTGAAGAGGGGTGATTCTTTACAGCTGGGGCCATAAACTACATCTGCAGGGCTAGCTGATAGCCTAGGACCGGCCTGGACATTCGGACACAGAGGAAGAGGAGTGTCAGAGGGTGCGGTAGTGAATAGGGCGAAAGGGAGGTGTCGGGCGGGCACAGAGTGTGATTCTCAGGGAAGAGCAGCGCAGATGGGGGAAGGTTTATTGCCCATGCATAAGACAGAGAGCGGTGGTGACCAGTGCCTGGGGGAGATGCTTACGAGGGTGAGGAGCCATGCTACGAATCGACAGCGTGCAGAGAGTGGGTCTGGTCAAGACATCTAAAATGGCTGCCGTGCACGACAAAAGTGTGGCATTTCAAAAAAGGCAAGATGGCGCAGACAATGTTTTTCAACACTTCCTCATTTCCTTCGAATCGAACGTTAACAGACGTTGGGGCATATTACCAAAGTTAAGCGATATTTATCGCTAACGATGCTTACCAACCAATTTTTTACCACTAAGCATCGTCAGAAATTATCGAAGATAAACCTTACTATTATCAAGGTTTATCGCAAATGCGATAATAAACGGCCGCAATGCATGAATATCGCTAAAAAGTCAGCGATATTCATGCATTACCGAGCTAATACTCTTAGCCATGTTATCCACCTCCCATTGGATAACATGGCTAAGAACTGCTCAGGGCAGGTGTTACTTTTTGGAGATATTCGCGCTTAGCGCGAATATCTCCAAAAGTTGGTAATAGGAGATAGATATCTTGCATGTTGTAATGCAAGTTATTGTGGTATATGGAACTCATACCATAATCTCTCAGGAAAGCAGAAACTGATCCTTTTGGGACCGCCTAAAAAGGCCTAGGGGGTGAGGAGTACTCTACTTTGCCCCCTTTTCACGTTCCGAACTATTTTATTTTACTCTCTTCTGTAATTACACAAAATACCAGCGATAAGATGCATCGGAGACACACAGTGAGAGAAAGGAGGCCGGAGATGAAGAAGACATGTCAAATACACATTGGAGATAATATAGTGGCAGAAGGGAAGTAAATATGAGTAAACTTACCATGTAACATAAAAATGTTGCACTCTATACTATAAGTCTCATTTTATACTACAATCACTTCGCTACAACCTCATAAATTAAAAATAAAAATAAATAATGTCTCAAACAATTTTTGATTTCTAAATATAAATTTATTCTTCAGAATTTTCTAAATTTGAAACAACAAGTAACATGTCCTCATCAGTAATTTCCTCTTCAATCATCTCATCTGGAATCTCCTCATTAAAAGTCTGCAATGATGATTCTTGTAACTCTATGGTCTCCAAACACTCGATAAATTCGCCATCAAGAGATTGATCAAAAAAATCATTCAAGTCATCTCCTCCTTCTGACAATATTTCATTATTGGTGCTGTCCATTTCAATCAATGTAGTGGAATCATTCAAGTCATCTCCTCGTGACAATATTTCATTATTGGTGCTCTCAATTTCAATCAATGTAGTGGAATCATTCAAGTCATCTCCTCCTTGTGACAATATTTCATTATTGGTGCTGTCCATTTCAATCAATCTAATGGAATCATACAAGCCATCTCCTCCTTGTGACAATATTTCATTATTGGTGCTCTCAATTTCAATCAATGTAGTGGAATCATTCAAGTCATCTCCTTGTGACAATATTTCATTCTTGGTGCTGTCCATTTCAATCAATCTAATGGAATCATACAAGTCATGTCCTCCTTGTGACAATATTTCATTATTGGTGCTCTCAATTTCAATCAATGTAGTGGACAATTCAAAAGAAATTGCCACGGTCTCTTCATTGTGAGCCATTTTATTTTGAAATTGCTTGCTGTAAATTGCAGAAAAAAATAATCACTTTCATTTATCGTTTTTAGTAATACATAATATAAAACTAACTTCATCAAGTATTTAGTATAACAGAAGGACTGCAAATAAATAACAGAAAACATTTTTCAAATTATCTTCAAGTGTACAACATAGTTCCCCTTACAAATTAACAACTCACCTTTTTAAAAGTAGCAGAAGTGTTAGTACTGTGTAAATCAAACACCAGAAATTCACCACCAAAAATTCCTCACAAATGTACCTCAGACAGTAGTATCACAAAATGGCTGTGGTTTCCTCTCATTTGACATATATACATAACCAATTAACTTTCATCACACACAAATACAAAACCAAAGTAACATTTTAATTGGTTCTAAATTTCAACACTTTCAAATGTGTTTTCCCCATGCAATTTTCCATAGGACATTTACATACGTCTACAGCCTGAATGGCTGAACGGAATTACACCAAACTTGGCAAAATGGTACATCAAACCTAAGAGGTCAGGAATGATCTACTATGCCCCCTTATGGTCATTTCCCCCTTCGCTTTGGCCTCCTCTTGTCTCTCAATCCTACCGAGGGACAAGATGGCGGCCGCTACGGACTGTTTGGAATGTTGACAGACGCCGGAGAACCAATCAGCTTCGCAAAGCTCCGTAACGCGAAAAGTACGCGAAGCGGAGCGCTGTTACAGATATATATCTTTTTTTCAACGTTAATTTCTCAAAATCCACTGGAGCACATATATTGAGACCTAGCAAAGGCACATCGGGCTACCAGTCCCTAATATTTTGCCAAGTTTCGTGCAAATCCATTCAGCCGTTCGATTATTATTATTTTGTTTTTTTTTTGCCCCGCGGGGCCCTTTTAAAACCTCCACATCAAACCTAGGGGGTCAGCGAGGATCTACTATGCCCCCTTATAGTTATTTCCCCCTTTGTTTTGACCTCCTCTTGTCTCTCGATCCTACCGAGAGACAAGATGGCGGCCGCTACGGACTGTTTGGAATGTTGACAGACGCCGGAGAACCAATCAGCTTCGCTTCACAAAGCTCCGTTGCGCGAAAAGTCCGCGAACCAGAGCGCTAACCGGTCCGCTGTTACAGATATATATCTTTTTTTAAACGTTAATTTCTCAAAATCCACTGGAGCACATATATTGAGACCTACAAAAGGCACATCGGGCTACCAGTCCCTACAATTTTGCCAAGTTTCGTGCAAATCCATTCAGCCGTTCGGGCTAAAAGTGAGGCCAACCGCCCTATGGAAAACTCAATGTTAAAAACACGTTTTGGGACCCCCCTTTTTTCTCGGCCCCCACTGGACGAACCCCCCCCAAATTTTCAAGGGCTGCTCAGAAACAAAATGTGCCATTTTCCTGAAAATTTCAGCCGATTCCGTCCACAAACGCCAAAGTTATTAGACATAGAATTTTCAAAAAACCCATAGAGAAAAAATCCTAACTATATATACCTACTGGCGACCGCCAGTAGGTAATATATATATATATATATATATCTCCACACACTGGTTCCCTTTTCCCGATTCAGGAGCGCTCTTCGTGGGTGCGTTCACCTACGGCGGAACCACGCCGTTTCAACTCCTCTCACTCCCTTCTGTTACAAAGGATATGGGCGCACTCCTTTTCATTTTCCACAAGCTTTTTATTATTTTAAGGCACAAGAAAGCACTCGATCTACGCGTTTCGATGCACCTGGCATCTTGCTCGCGACGATCGTGTAGCCGAAACGCATCTGTCGGTGTTATTTTGTTTGTGGCTACAATAAATTAACATAATATAAATCCTCGGTGTGCGCCTCATATGCGGCCCGTGGAGAAGGGCCATCGAAGGGGAATATATATATATATATATATATATATATATATACATACATATATATATATACACATGTATATATATATATATATACATGTATATATATATATACATGTATATATATATACATATATATATATATATATATATATATATATATATATATATATATATCCCCTCTCACTCCCTTCTGTTACAAAGGATATGGGCGCACTCCTTTTCATTTTCCACAAGCTTTTTATTATTTTAAGGCACAAGAAAGCACTCGATCTACGCGTTTCGATGCACCTGGCATCTTGCTCACGATCGTGAGCAAGATGCCAGGTGCATCGAAACGCGTAGATCGAGTGCTTTCTTGTGCCTTAAAATAATAAAAAGCTTGTGGAAAATGAAAAGGAGTGCGCCCATATCCTTTGTAACAGAAGGGAGTGAGAGGGGATATATATATATATATATATATATATATATATATATATATATATATATATATATATATATATATATATATATATATATATATATATATATATATATATATATATATATGTATATATATATACTTGTATTACCTACTGGCGGTCGCCAGTAGGTATATATAGTTAGGATTTTTTCTCTATGGGTTTTTTGAAAATTCTATGTCTAATAACTTTGGCGTTTGTGGACGGAATCGGCTGAAATTTTCAGGAAAATGGCACATTTTGTTTCTGAGCAGCCCTTGAAAATTTGGGGGGGGTTCGTCCAGTGGGGGCCGAGAAAAAAGGGGGGTCCCAAAACGTGTTTTTAACATTGAGTTTTCCATAGGGCGGTTGGCCTCACTTTTAGCCCGAACGGCTGAATGGATTTGCACGAAACTTGGCAAAATTGTAGGGACTGGTAGCCCGATGTGCCTTTTGTAGGTCTCAATATATGTGCTCCAGTGGATTTTGAGAAATTAACGTTTAAAAAAAGATATATATCTGTAACAGCGGACCGGTTAGCGCTCTGGTTCGCGGACTTTTCGCGCAACGGAGCTTTGTGAAGCGAAGCTGATTGGTTCTCCGGCGTCTGTCAACATTCCAAACAGTCCGTAGCGGCCGCCATCTTGTCTCTCGGTAGGATCGAGAGACAAGAGGAGGTCAAAACAAAGGGGGAAATAACTATAAGGGGGCATAGTAGATCCTCGCTGACCCCCTAGGTTTGATGTGGAGGTTTTAAAAGGGCCCCGCGGGGCAAAAAAAAAAAATAATAATAATAATCGAACGGCTGAATGGATTTGCACGAAACTTGGCAAAATTGTAGGGACTGGTAGCCCGATGTGCCTTTGCTAGGTCTCAATATATGTGCTTCAGTGGATTTTGAGAAATTAACGTTCAAAAAAAGATATATATCTGTAACAGCGCACCGCTTCGCGTACTTTTCGCGTTACGGAGCTTTGCGAAGCGAAGCTGATTGGCTCTCCGGTGTCTGTAAACATTCCAAACAGTACGTAGCGGCCGCCATCTTGTCTCTCGGTAGGATCGAGAGACAAGAGGAGGCCAAAGCGAAGGGGCAAATGACCATAAGGGGGCATAGTAGATCCTCGCTGACCCCCTAGGTTTGATGTGGAGGTTTTAAAAGGGCCCCGCGGGGCAAAAAAAAAAAATAATAATAATAATCGAACGGCTGATGACCATAAGGGGGCATAGTAGATCCTCGCTGACCCCCTAGGTTTGATGTGGAGGTTTTAAAAGGGCCCCGCGGGGCAAAAAAAAAAAATAATAATAATAATCGAACGGCTGAATGGATTTGCACGAAACTTGGTAAAATATTAGGGACTGGTAGCCCGATGTGCCTTTGCTATGTCTCAATATATGTGCTTCAGTGCATTTTGAGAAATTAACGTTCAAAAACAAGATATATATCTGTAACAGCGCTCCGCTTCGCGGAGATAAAATTATATGTGTATTACCTAGCTGTTGCTAACACCAGTTAGCGACGGCTAGTAGGAGATAGCGACCATCTTGGGTCCCACTTTGCATGTGAGTGATATTTATCACTAATGACATGCAAAGTGGGCATGCCAAGATGTTAGCGACTGGAAACAGTCGCTAACATCGCTATCTCCTATTATCAACTTTTGGAAATATTCGAGATAAGCGCGAATATCTCCAAAAAGTAACAGCTGCCCTGAGCAGTTCTTAGCCATGTTATCCAATGGGAGGTGGATAACATGGCTAAGAGCATTAGCTCGGTAATGCATGAATATCGCGGAGTTTTCAGCGATATTAATGCATTGCGCTCGTTTTTTATCGTATTTGCGATAAACCTTGATAATAGCAAGGTTTATCTGCGATAATTTCTGACGGTAAAAAAATCTTTGCAATGCATCGTTAGGGATAAATATCGCTTAACTTTGGTAATATGCCCCAACGTCTGTTAACGTTCGATTCGAAGGAAATCAGGAATTGTTGAAAAACATTGTGTGCGCCATCTTGTCTTTTTTCAAATGCCACACTTTTGTCGTGCACGGCAGCCATTTTAGATGCCTTGACCAGATCCACTCTGTGCACGCTGTCGATCCTTAGCATGGCTCCCCACCCTCGCAAGCATCTCCCCCAGGCAGTGGTCACCCCCGCTCTCTGTTTTATGCATGGGTAATAAACCTCCCCCCATCTGCGCTGTTCTTCCCTGAGAATCACACCCTGTGCCCGCCCGACACCTCCCTTTCGCCCTATTCACTACCGCACCCTCTGACACTCCTTTTCCTCTGTGTCCGATTGTCCAGGCCGGTCCTAGGCTATCAGCTAGCCCTGCAGATGTAGTTTATGGCCACAGCTGTAAAGAATCACCCGTCTTCAAAGGAGTTATAGTAGATCAAGGCCCACACTCGATGAGATCCGTCACAGCAGAAGCGTTGCTATTATCTGAAAACCATCCTGTATTGTGATTGGGGAGGGGACCGAGCGTGAAGCGGAAGATTCCAGGGATGACTCTTTGTACATCAAAGTTTTTACAATTATGTGTCACATTAAAAATATATAGCACTCCGACAAAGTAGTAAGATTATAAAACTTTAATAATTTATAAATATATACAAGAAAACAAAAATAGTAATAACATATAAACATTTTTAGAGAAAAACAACGAAGTAGCGGTCGGCTGTGCGAATAGTCCCAACGCAGCACAACGTCCAGATTTCCGGCGTGGGGCGTCGCGGGGGGTGGGTGATCAGTAGCAAACTGTTGTGCGAATAGTTCCAAGGCAGCAGAACGCGCCGAAATCTAGATGACACGAAAGTGATGTCTAGTAAGTTGCCACCCAGCAAATAACGGCGTGGGGCGTCGCGGGGGGGGGGTCATCAGTAGCAAACTGTTGTGCGAATAGTTCCAAGGCAGCAGAACGATGGCACCAAGGTGATGTCCAGTAAGTTGCCGCACTGGTTTTGGTATCCTACAATGCTGCTCCGAATAACGGCGTGGAGCGCCCCGGGGGAGGCGGCGTGAACGGGCCTCTCCAGGTGGAGTCTCATCTGTTTTAGTGGGGCGCCCCTTTACCGTTTCAGTTGCCATTCCGTCCGCTTTTGGTCCACTGTGTCAAAATCCGCCATTCAGCTGAGTTGCGCCCACTCTTGCGGTGCAGCGATAGGCGGCTGTCACAGGACTCTCAAAATGGCGGCAGGCTGTTTCCTTTTTGGGCCTGGTCCACTGAAATGGCCCTGGGACACCTTGGAAATCGGACGCTTGTCTGCTAGGTCTTGGACCCCATTCTCGAAAGCGTCCCCTCCGCCTTGAGAATTCATCAAAAGTTTTGGGGGCTCCGACTCCTGCAGGCTTCTGGTGGGGAGCGGCTGCCATGATTGCTCGCGGAATGACCACGACTGAGCTACGAGATGGTGGTGCTTTCATGCTGACGCCAGCTTCAGTCTGAAACATCCAGAAACAAGGTGGGGCTTTCATCGTTTGGGGGAAAAAAAAGTTTTCATCCAATGAAAAGTGTTGTTTTTAGGTCATATGATCAAGCCTCTCATCATTAGGAAACCAAAAGTAAAATGAACCAATGAAAAGTTTTATAAACAAGTCACATGACCTGTTATGCGGCATAGGGTATAAAATGCGGAGAAAATACGTTGGCACGTGAGGCGGCGTCAGTAGCGGACCGATGTGCGAATAGGCCGAAGGCAATACAACGCGCCAAGATCCGGATGGCACCGAGGTGGTGTCATAGTTGAGAGTTCTGAGCAGCGGTTGTAACACTGTCTGAAGCTTATTTGCAGCTGCTGCAGCTTCACTACGCGCCAAGATCCGGATGGCACCGAGGTGGTGTGTAGGAAGTTGCCGCACTGGTGTGGCCATCCTACAATGCTGAAAGTCGGCGTGGGGCGCCCCGTTGGCCTGTGAGTTTGCGTCAGTAGCGGACCGATGTGCGAATAGGCCGAAGGCAGCACAACGCGCCAAGATCCGGATGGCACCGAGGTGGTGTCTAGTAAGTTGTCGCACTTCTGTGGCCATCCTACAATGTTGAAAGTCGGCGTGGGGCGCCCCGTTGGCCTGTGAGATGGTGTCAGTAGCGGACTGATGTGTGAATGGGGCCAAAGGCAGCGCAACAATATTTTCTACTATATTTCCGGTGTAGAAGACACCACAAGGCGCTGAGATGCCAAGATCCGGATGGCACCGAGGTGGTGTGTAGCAAGTTGCCGCACTGGTGTGGCCATCCTACAATGCTGAAAGTCGGCGTGGGGCGCCCCGTTGGCCTGTGACATGGCGTCAGTAGCGGACCGATGTGCGAATAGGCCGAAGGCAGCACAACAATATTTTCTGACTGACACCACAAGGCGCTGAGATGCCAAGATCCGGATGGCACCGAGGTGATGTCTAAGTTGCGGACTGATGTGCGAATGGGGCCAAAGGCAGCGTAACAATATTTTTTGTATGGAAGATACCACTAGGCGTTGAGATGCCAAGATTCGGATGGCACTGAGGTGATGTCTAGCAAGTTGGTGTGGTCATCCTACAATGCTGAAACTCGGCGTGGGTCACCCCATTAGCCTGTGAGATGGCGTCAGTAGCGGACCGATGTGCGAATAGGCCGAAGGCAGCACAACGCGCCAAGATCCGGATGTCACCGTGGTGGTTTCATAGTTGAGAGGCACTTCATCTGCAGTGGGGCGCCGAGATCCGGATGGCACCGAGGTGATGTCTAGCAAGTTGCTGTACTGGTGTGGTCATCCTACAATGCTGAAACTCGGCGTGGGTCGCCCCATTAGCCTGTGAGATGGCGTCAGTAGCGGACCGATGTGCGAATAGGCCGAAGGCAGCACAACGCGCCAAGATCCGGATGTCACCGTGGTGGTTTCATAGTTGAGAGGCACTTCATCTGCAGTGGGGCGCCGAGATCCGGATGGCACCGAGGTGATGTCTAGCAAGTTGCTGTACTGGTGTGGTCATCCTACAATGCTGAAACTCGGCGTGGGTCGCCCCATTAGCCTGTGAGATGGCGTCAGTAGCGGACCGATGTGCGAATAGGCCGAAGGCAGCACAACGCGCCAAGATCTGGATGTCACCGTGGTGGTTTCATAGTTGAGAGGCACTTCATCTGCAGTGGGGCGCCGAGATCCGGATGGCACCGAGGTGATGTCTAGCAAGTTGCTGTACTTGTGTGGTCATCCTACAATGCTGAAACTCGGCGTGGGTCGCCCCATTAGCCTGTGAGATAGCTGTTCTTTGGATTTGGGCCTGGCTCGTCTGCTGTAGTGGGGCGCCCCTTTACCGTTTCAGTTGCCATTCAGCTGAGTTTCGGCTGCTCTTGATGCTACAGCGACAGGCGGCTGCAACAGGACTCTCAAAATGGCGGCCTGTTCTTTGGATTTGGGCCTGGTCCACTAAAATGGCCCTGGGACACCTTAGAACTCGGACGCTCGATTTTTTTTTCCTTTCCTGTACATGCAAAAAAAGGTAAATGCCCGGTACGTTACACGCTTCATCTGCCACGATGAACTCTCCAGAGGAACCGAAAAAAAATATAGTTGTGGTAACTATACCATGCATCGTCATATGGAGAGGTGGCACCAATTAATTATAGTGCTGCATAAAAGAGAGATTTGGAGGAGAACCCGTGACCTGCTAGTACATTCATCAAAGAAGTGGCACTGAGAGCTTCAGAGGCAAGGGAAACGGTCCCAAATATTTAGAAGAACTTTGGAAAGATTAAAATGACATGTTTAGATTGTGGCAAATTAATTTCATGTGGACAGATGAGTGTTACTCTAATAAATACAGCATATGAACATCATCATAGTCGATGGTTGGTAGAGACATTTTGACTATATCCTGGACCTGCCCGTCCTCGCCCAAAATGGCGCCAGAATAAATGGGACTCGTAACTCCTTGTTGTGTACTGGTTGCAGAACCTTGAAATCACGAGATACGTATGCAGTTTTGAAGCACATGGCGGGCGGGGACGAGAATTGATTGAATATTTCGACATCCCTATTGATATTAAGTTCTGATGTGTTATTGATTACTGTACTGTTGAAAGTTCGAATTAACGTCACCCATGGTACTTGCCCGCAAATGTATATCTAGATAATTTTATTGTAACTGGCCCTGTCGTATTTTAATTATAAAATGTACGTCCACCGATTCCGTAACTGTTAGACACCTTAGTTCTTGCAACCTAATGGCCCGCCCGTTACGTTCCTCTACAGTGTAAATGTCTATTCATCATATACGATTACAGTTTGCTCCGTGGCCGGCCCACGTGGTTATAGGCTCGTATTTGTATAATGAAATTTTCACAATAAAGGTTTTTAAAAGAAAACATGGTAGTAGTATATACATTGGTAAAGTTGTTAATAATAGTCACTGTTTTAGAATCATTAAAAGGCAAGTGAAATAAAGCAGACCAATTACATGAAGGGTAAAAGGTATAATACGAAGGAACGCAGTAAAGATAAATGGTCAAGGGCTGTTGTGTTTTCTATTCCTGCAACATAAAGTGATCGATAAGAATCTCATATTCAGGCGTATCGGCGACTAAGACAGCAGGTCGACCCTCTTTTGCTCAACGGCTCCGTCATGGGACGAAGAAACGCTCTTTTTCTCGAAAAAAGAATATATTTTACTTGCAGGACAGTTGTAAAATTTCCGGGAAAGTACATTAGCCTGGAACATTATAACATATATTTAAGAAAAAATAATGTTCGGAAGTAATGAAAAGCGTAATTTTTAGGTCATATGACCAAGCCTTTCATCATTACAATAAGAAAAGTAAAATGAACCAATGAAAAGTTTTATTAACAAGTCACATGACTTGTTATGCTTACGTTACGCGCTGCGCGCCCCGGATGACTTCCGGATGCGCTAACGCGGCGCGTCATATGACGCATTACGCGACAACGCAGGTACAGAATATAGTCAAAATGTCTCCACCAACCAGCGGTCGGAACACAACCCCTTTCAGCAGGCTAAATAGTTCTGTTAAATGACAACAGAAGGGACAGGCAACAAGAACCATCAGTCAAAGAGGGGAGGGCTAGTTCTTCTCTACCGGGTTACATTGGGGCGCTACCGGAACTGATCGAATTGGTAGTCTACAGTGTTTCTGGATGTTTCAGACTGAAGCTGGGGTTAGCATGAGAGCAGCACCATTTCGTAGCTCCGTCGTGGTCATTCCGCAACCAATCATGGCAGCCGTTCTTTATCGTTATTTTGGGCGGGGTGGGTGGCGGAGCCGAGCTGTTTTGCAGCCATCATTGTGTGGAGTTCAGTTCATCTCACTAGTTTTGTATTTGTCATGAGGGGTTGTTCCTAATGTTTCTATTTTAGCGAGGTCAAAAAGAGATCCTATTAGTGGCCTACTGATTTTGCTCGATTCCTTTTCTTTTTTTTTACACGATTTTTCGTTATCTGCAAAGACTAAACAGAGTATTGCGACTCTGTGTTTGTTTGTAAATAGAGAATGAACCAAAGAGAACTAATTCTAAAACAGTAAATACTTGGATAACAATGAATCAAATGGAGAGAGAAGCAGGCACGACGGATTACAATGGGGGCAAAGACCTGCGTTAACTACCTTTCACTATCTGCAAAGAGAGAGTACTCCTAATAGAAATGAGGGGGGGGGGGCACCATTCAAAGCAGATCAGTGTGCATAAACACGAAAATGTTTTCACTTACCACGTACTTGACATTCGACAGCTTATGATATTTGCTATTAAAAAACCATTGAAATTCACTGAAAAAACCATAGGTTATAGACCATATATAGTTAGGAATTAGCATTTACAAAACCTTGAAAATTCACTGAAAAAACCATAGGTTATAGACCATATATAGTTAGGAATTAGCATTTAAAAAACCTTATTTTACTCACACAAAACCATTGAAATTCCATATATAGTTAGTTGCACTAACTATATATCGCGCACCTGCAATCCACTGCTGATGATGTCACATATTACATCATTCATGACATGGTCAGTGACATCACTGATGACATCACTGATGACATCTCAAATGACATCACTGATGACATCACTGATGACAACATCCAGTGACTGTATGTTTCTGTAAAGTTAAAATGTGTCTTACATATTGAAGAATGAGTGGAAGTATAAGTGTCTGGACAAAGGATTTAGTAGGTGCATGACTGAATGCATGAGTGAGTGATTAAATGTGTCTCACTGAGTGCATGGGTTAGTGACTAAAGTGTCTTAATTTGTGCATCATTATGTCTGTTGTTCTGTAAACTGCTGCATGTTTTGATCAGTAGCTATATAATTAACTATATGGGTTACTGATTGATTGTCCAAGTATTTGTATGGGAGACTGAGTGTGTGTGTGGCTGGCTGGGAGGTGTGTGACTCTGTGCAGATCAATGTGTACTTGTATCAATGATTGTATAACAAGGTAAGTATGTGTTAGTATATGTTTGAAAATGTAAGGTGCTCTATGTTTAACTGTATAGACAAGAAAATGGAAGTGTCATTGATTCTTTACAGGACTGACTAGGTGTGTGAGTAACTCCATGGATGAGTGGCAGACTGTGAGTGTCTGTATAGGTGTATGAGTGCATATGATAGTGTTGTAAAGATGAGTGATTGTATGTATGAATGATAGTATGGGTGAATGAGTGAAGGTGTGTGTAGACGTAGGAATCAGTGAGTGCGTATGTAGTAACTAGTATTGGTGTGTCAATGGTTTCAAAAATTATATTCTGTATTTAACACTGGGTGAAACAGAGGTTATATTAAAATGTGAGGAGATGCATTGTATTGTCACATGAATGATATCATCAGTGATGTGGTCATTGATGTCAAATGAGATGTCATCAGTGATGTCATCAGTGATGTCATTTGAGATGTCATCAGTGATGTCATCAGTGATGTCACTGACCATGTCATGAATGATGTAATATGTGACATCATCAGCAGTGGATTGCAGGTGCGCGATATATAGTTAGTGCAACTAACTATATATGGAATTTCAATGGTTTTGTGTGAGTAAAATAAGGTTTTTTAAATGCTAATTCCTAACTATATATGGTCTATAACCTATGGTTTTTTCAGTGAATATATATATATATACATGTATATATATATATATATACATGTGTATATATATATATGTATGTATATATATATATATATATATATATATATATATATATATATATATTCCCCTTCGATGGCCCTTCTCCACGGGCCGCATATGAGGCGCACACCGAGGATTTATATTATGTTAATTTATTGTAGCCACAAACAAAATAACACCGACAGATGCGTTTCGGCTACACGCCTTCGTCAATATCACCCCCCCAAAAAAAAAAAATATATATAAGTTGGACACTGGGTGTTCAGTGTTCAGTGGGTCCATTCACTGCATGGGTCCCTGCGGCAAACTACGATGTCCAGCATACAGTGGAGGAGCAGGCACAGCACATGGAGCTTCGCACCTGTGAGGCAGAGGAGGGGCATGATCAAGTGACTGGGAGTGATCACAGCTGTTATAACACCACAGCAACGGACCCCTCACAAGGATACAACTGAAAAGGGCACTGAGGAATCTATTTGAAGGAAGAAATGCGTCTGCAGAGCGTTTCAGGGACCCTTTGTATGCTTGTGCACTGACAACAAATAAAGCCACTTTTAAGACCCCCGGAGCAGTATCACACTCTTTTCCAGGAGGTGGGAGAGAGACTGACAGAGATGTTATGCCAGCTAGCGGGTGCTGGCTTTGTGACCGCCCTCTCGGTCTGGTACTATGCGACCTTCCTGCTAACTCTTTGGTAATTTGCTGCAAACGGCATTCGCGTCGCCCCCCCTGTGCTTGATTCTGTGCATGGGGAGAGAGGAGGCAGTATTTGTCTGCCTGACAAAGGGGACCTAAGAGGACTTTGTTACCTGATTCCACACTGCAGCGGTGTGGAACGCCGACCACCGACAAGTTGGAAGCATCACTGGGTGTTCAGTGGGTCCTTTCACTGCATGGGTCCCTGTGGCGAACTACGATGTCCAGCATGTAGTGGAGGAACATGCACAGCACAAGGAGCTTTGCACCTGTGAGGCAGAGGAGGGGCGTGATCACGTGACTGGGAGTGGTCACAGCTGTTATAACACCACAGCAGCGGACCCCTCACAAGGATACAACTGAAACGGGCACTGAGGAATCCATTTGAAGGAAGAAACGCGTCTGCTGACCGTTTCAGGGACCCTTTTTATGCTTGTACAATGTCAACAAATAAAGCCGCTTTTAAGTCCCCCTGAGCAGTGTCACACTCTTTTCCAGGAGGTGGGAGAGAGACTGGTAGCGTTGTTATGTCAGCTAGAGGGTGCTGGCTTTGTGACCGCCCTCTCGGTCCCTGTAATCTTAGTTTTTTCAGTGAAAAAAATAATATATATATTTATTTATTGTCACTGAAAAAACAAAGGTTACAGGGATGTTTCAGTTAGGCTCAGATTTTACTCGTACAAAACCACCAGTGAAATTCAGCAGTTATAGTTGCCTGAGTGGACTATAACTAACTCCCCGCAATGCACTGCTTATGACCTAACATATTACATCACACATGATATGGTCAGTAGCATTACTGATGACATCTCAAATGGCATCACAGATGATATCATCACATAAGTGTAAGTGCTTTTAAGAGTTTATGGTTGTTAAACATGTATAATAACCTCCTACAAAAGAAAAACTAGTACACTAGGTGCATTACTGCTGAGAGAAACTACTTCTGACATATATGTGAGTGGCTTTGTGCCTGTATCCTGGTGTGTAAGTGGCTGTGTGAGTAGCCGTGTGGGTGAGTGAGATGTTGTGTGGGTGGCTGTATTGGTGAGTGAGTGGGTGAGTCAGTGGCTGCATGGGTGAGTGAGTGGCAGTATGAGTGGCTCAATGGGTAGATACATGGGTGTGTAGTGACTATGGGTGAGTGAGTGGTTGTTTGAATGGCTGTATGAGTGAGTGACTCGCTGCATAAGTGAATGTGTGGGTGAGTGAGTTGCTGTGTGAGTGCTGTATTGGAGAGTAACTCTCTGTGTGAATGGCGATTTGGTTGAGTGAGCGGATGTGTGAGTGCCTAAAAGAATGTGAGTGAGTGTGAGTTCTGTGTTCAGAGGCTGTATGGGTGAGTAAGTGGACGACTGTATAGGTAAATAATTAGGAGTGTGAGTAGCTGTATGGGTGAGTGTGTGACTATGTGAGTGGCTGTATGGATGAGTGACTGGTTGTATGAGTGGCTGTATGGATGAGTGAATTTTTGTGTGATTGGCTGTACAAGTAAGTCAGTGGGTGCGTGAGTACCTTTATGGAGAAGTGAGTTGGTATGTGAGTACTGGTATGGGTCTGTGAATGGGTATGTGAGTGGTTGTGTGAATGGTTGTGGGGAGCCCATATTTGTTTGTTCCTTGCTGCCAGCAGCCTCCAGCTTGCCACCGCCATCTGGGGACTTCATCCCCCATAGTCCCTAGCGCCAGGGGAGGCGCCTACGGAATCTTTCATGCCAGGATGCGGTGAAAAGGGGACTTGGGCACCCGCAGCGCAGAGGGCCCGTGTTTGTTTGTTTCTTGCTGCCAGCAGCCTCCAGCTTGCCACCGCCATCAGGGGACTTTATCCCCCATAGTCCCAAGTGCTGGGGGAGGTGCCTACGCGTTTCTTTCACGCCAGGAGGCGCTGAAAAGGGTGCTTTGGCTCCCACAGCGCGGGAGCCCGTGTTTGTTTGTTTCTTGCTGCCAGCGGCCTCGAGCTTGCCATGGCCAACTGGGGACTTCATCCCACATAGTCCCAAGCACTGGGGGATGTGCCCAAGTGTTTCTTTTGCACCAGGAGGCACTGAAAATGGGGCTTGGGCTTCCACAGCGCGGGACCCGCGAGGCCGTGTCCGGGCAGAGCCCGGGCAAAGGGAAAGCCCATCAATGCAAGGAGGAGGCTGGGCTGGGCTACCCCCCTGTGAAGTTCTAAGCAGAACCTGGGATTCAGCAAGAATATGGGGTGAGTGTTGCTGTATTCACCTTTTGGAAAGCCCACAGGCTAGCTCGGTATCCCCTCATTCTTTGAAATTGATTTTTTAATTGCCTGAATGGGAAAGCATACTACGATGCCACCTACTCGCCCGGTAACTAACAGTATCAATAGCATGCTCGAGAGGGTGGTTAATATTGTCTCGGGTGAAATTGAAATTTCGGAACAAAACATGTCCTTAGGCATTGCGGGGGGAGCAGACATTGTCGAATTTAGAGGCACATCTAATATTTATGAGCAAGACTTACCATCGTCACAACCTCAGGGATCTGGCTCCCGCAAATGTTATAAATCTCCTTCCGCAAACGGGAGTGTAAGTGGGCCCGAGACTTGGCATGTGCACAGTCTGACTTAGATATTGTTACACCTGTGTTAATCCCAGCTGTTAAAAGAAAGAGGAAGAGCCCATCTGCACTAAAAGGAAACAGCCCCCTCGCACTGGTCCCTCTCAAACCTGCCTTTCTGTCTGGATACAGCCACCCCCTAATACTGGCACCTCTGGAATCCCTGAACCCCTTGTGACAGCTCTTAATGCAAATTTGAGCTGCTCAATCAGCACACAGACTGATTTGACATTGAATCTTGAGAACCTTGGCGACGCTATTATTAATGCTACTGTTGAGAGGGTGACTAAACAAATTAATGAACTCTTAGACATAACATTTGCCTTACTACAGGACCGCTTAGAGAATTTGGTTGCACTTATAGGGGGTTCTGGTCAATCTTGTCAATCAACAGGGAAGATTGTTGTAGATGAAGGGGGTGGGAGAAGGGCGAGGTCTCTTGCCACCATAAGTATTTCAACTAGTGACACCAGGTCCCCTACCCCTAGAGTTCCTGTAAGTAATTTGAGCACCAACTGTGTGCAAACCAGGAGATCTTCCCAACTGCCCCTCAACGGTCCTGGTAATATATCTAATGCAGGCCTGGTCACCACCTCACAGCCCATTTCTATCACGGGCAGTGCTAACAGACCCAATGGCTCAGACCAGAACTTATTGCCTGGTAATTTGAGCTGCACTGCTTTAGCCACTCAGAGTAGAAGTCCCCGGAAAGAAAATAGGGATGTCCTGAGCTTGCCACCTGCTGCCTGTCTCTATGTGTTGATCTTAGCCGGTGTACCAATCCTATAAAGATATCAAAATGAGTCATGGGACCAATCACGCAATAAATGTGTGGATTGGCTATCAAGGAATAAGTGGTGCGATATGAATGACATCATTATGGCACGCAGAGTTGGGTGGGTTGATTCTTCCCCAAAGAATATTGAAGAGGACTGTATCGTGATTAACTACGTAGACCTTCTTTGGTGAGTCATTTATTACGAGCATGTGAGTCTACAACTTTTCACATCACTAATATTTGTTTATTACCTTTAGGCTATTTCTACAAGCCAAATCACGCCCCCCCCCAACGAGATCCCCCCACTCACCACTGCAAATAGGTTCTTGGCTTTGTCCGGGTTGGATGCCCAGGATTGACTACCGCCACCTGCGAAACCTCCCAGCCTAGATACCGGTCAAACATCTATTTTATCAGTAGCTGAGCCCACTAGCCCAGTTTTATTACATAAGTTTGTAGCCAACTCAGATCTTTGTATCTTAAGTAGGAATGTTGCGGGACTGCATTCAAAGTTGCACCAACCGGATTGGTTAAAATGTATAAGAGAGCAGGATATTCTTCTGTTTCAAGAAACTTGGGTTACTCAAAATGTATTCGTTGATGGGTTTGAATGTCATAACATTTTAGCTACATCATCTAAACATGGTCAACCCTCTGGGGGATTATCAATTTGGATTAAGATTGCCGCAAGTGGCTGCATTAAAACTATATGAACTAACAACAATAACTTCCAAGATATATTGTTTAAAAGGGTTCTTTTTTCTTAATTCATTTTTACAACAAGGATTTTCATTCTGTACTTAATGGGAATTTATAAATAAAACGAATTTCGTTGCGTGCACTGCATCCCCAAATGCGAGGCAGTGTGCGCAATGAAATTCATTTTATTTATTTATATGTTTACTTACCTGTAAAGCTCCATAATCCATACATTGCTACCCCCCACCCTGCCCCTCCCCCTCCCCACGTCACCACCCAGCAGGTACTCCCACTACCGGCCGCGGCTGCCCTGTTGTCTATACCTATTACTACGGTGCACCGTGAACCTAGATGGTTCAATCACGAGTGCTCAGAGGCAAATACGCAACTACGTAAGGCCCTGCTACAGAGTCCAAGGAGTCATTCTTTGATTAAGTTGTCAAGGTAGAAGTATAAGTCTGCCATTGAAAAAAGGAAGGAAGCATTATTAAATGAGCATTGGGGTACGCTTATTAATGCTGCTAGTTTAAAAAATGGGAATATATTTTGGTCTGCTGTTAAAAATCTAAGAACAATGGGGCAGCCATTAACTCCCATAAGCTGCAACATAAGCAGTGCAACTTGGGAAAGCCACTTTTCCACAATCTATTCAGCTCCTGTTCAGGAGCTTTATCCCTTTAAGAACAATATTCCATCCAGGGTTCCAATATCGATAACAGAGGTTGAGGAGGCCATATCTCCGAGTTTGGGCAATAAAGCCCCTGACCCGATGGGTTACCCATCGACCTCATTAAATTCAAACCAGATTTTTGGGCCCCTTTGTTGTTAAACATTTTTAATAACATAACCAATGCTCTATTGCCAAAATCATGGTCCACTAGTATTATTGTCCCAATTTTTAAAAAGGGAGACCGTACACAACCTTGCTGCTATAGGCCGATCTCCCTAATGGACAACACTCGTAAAACTTTAGGAAGAGTGTTATATAATAACATTATAACGTGGGCTAAGGACAATTTAATTTTAGAGTACTGTCAATTAGGTTATAGAAGTAAATTAGGCACAAATGAGCAGTGTTTGAATCTTAATCTGATCATCGGTAAATATAATAAAGCACAATACACGCCACTTTATCTAGCTTTCATGTACCTGACCTCTGCCTTCGATTTTGTTAATAGATTCCGCCTATGGTCCATCCTCCTAGCATACGGTTTGGATGAGGCCTTTGTAGACTTTTTGGCCTATTGGCACACGGACTTACAGGCAAGGGTCGGTATTGGCGGCGGGGTGAGTCCAATGACATCAATGTTGGTCGAGGGGTCAGGCAAGGGAGCGGTTTAGCCCCTCTTCTCTTTATCATTTACATTACCGATCTGTTTAAATCATTGATTGCACTTACCGATGATGTTCCCAGAATTAAAGGCAAAACCCTTCTGGTGCTTTTATACGCTGACGATGAGGTTTTAATTGGACGCACCCCAAATGCACTACGCACTTTAGTAAAGAGTTTTACGGATTTTATGACTGGCATTGACCTATGCACACATTTCAGGAAATCTTTTATAATGTCCTGTGGGCCAAAGAAATACCGCCTTAGTTCCATTTCCGTTGGTGATCAAAAACTAGTTTGCACTTCCACTTTCCCTTATTTGGGGATGATCTTTGCTACAAACAGCACTTGGTCTGAACATATGGGGTTTTGCAAGAACAAGTTTGTAAAGACCACCAATTCTATTCTCAACCTCCTCCACGCAAAAAGATATGGGGCAATCCCGGCAATCCTGAAGATTTTTAAATCACAGTGCGTACCTATAGCAACCTATGGGGCATAGGTTTGGGGTATCGCTAAAAGCACCAGTATCCAATTGGAAGAAAATAGATTTTGCAGGAAGCTTCTATGAGCACCAATTTTCACTGCTCAGTATATATGCCACAGTAAATTAAAATTAAGTTATATTGAAGATTTTATAAGGACACGCCCGCATTGTTTTGGCTAGCTGTTATGAAAAACCCAGCAGCATTACTTACTAGGGAGATAATAGATGATTGTCTTGGCTGTGAGAAAGGGATGGATATCCCAAGGGTCGCAGGAGTTAGTAGGAGCCTGGAAAGTGTTAACTTTGGAGGACTGTTTTCAAACCCGGCTACTGCAGAGACTGTAGATAATAAAGTCCTCGGGTCAGCATTATATGCACTTTACAGCGTGGAAAGATCTGAGAGGGAATAAAAAAAACTATTGCTAACTTTATACTCATAGAACGAACTGAGCACTCCCTGCCCAGCCTTATCAAACTACCAATGTCACATTGGGAGAGAGGACTTCTTTTTCACTTAGGGGCTGGGACTGTAAAATATTTGCTCTGCTTTTCCCTTGGGTACAATGCTAAACTTGATTCCCTATCATGTCCATGTGATGGCCAGAGTGGACAAACACTCCTACACTTTTCATTTTTCTGTAAGTATTATACTAAATATTCAGAGATGCTGGTCCTTTTGGATTGATCTGCACCATTCAACATGGTTGTGCACCCAAACAGTTGGGTTTGCGGGGGTGGCACTCTCCTGGTTCCCATCCTATCTTAAAGACCGCTGCCAAAGGGTCTTTCTTCAACCTTTTCAATCTGAACCCAAGCCACTTAGGTGAGGAGTGCCTCAGGGATCTGCCTTGAGTCCACTGCTATTTAATACCTATTTTGTGCCACTCTTCAGTCTCATTGCATCTTGGGAAGTGATGGCAATCTCTTATGCAGATGACACCCAGTTAAGTGTTCTCATTTAAGGACCATTCTGTTAATACCTTTGCTAGATTCAAGGACTGTCTGAAGGACATCTCGAGCTGGATGAATAGCAAATGTCTAAAATTGAATACTGATAAGACAGAGGTTCTGTTCTTCGGTCAGGCTTCTCCCCCCTCCACAAGGCTATGGTGACCTGTAGAAATGGGCTCATCGCTGATACCGGCAAATGCTGCAAGCAATTTGGGCATCAAACGGGAACCTGGTCTATCCTTTGCAGCCCAAGTTCACAAAATGTTCTCACTGTGTTCCGGAAAGCTGAGAAGCATAAGGAAATTCTTGTACATGCTGCCGGAGGAAAGCCGTGGATTTATAGTCCATGCTACGGTGACATCTCAACTGGACTATGCCTGTACCTAGGGCTACCTTCTTACCTGATTAATACACTACAGATGGTACCAAATGCAGCAGCAAGAATAATACGATGGATTCCTTTCCGCCATCATATTTCTCCTCACATCAGACAACTTCACTGACTCCCGGTAGCTAAAAGGATAGAGTTCAAGGCTCTGACCATGGCCTTTTAGGCCATCCACGACAGGAGCCCTGGCTACCTCAGACGCACGCTCTGTCCATCTCAACAAAAACACACCTTGAGATCCAACTTCCAGCACCTGCTTTGTGTTCCTTGCTATGCAAAGATCAGAATGGGAAGGAGGTCATTCACGGTCAGGACTGCCAGGCTTTGGAACTTGCTGCACTCCACATGCGCCCGATTGAGTCAGAACATTTGTTCAGGAAGACCTTAAAGACCTGGCTCTTTAGTCAAAGTTAGCTCTATTGTTGGGCTAGATCATCGCTTGCAATAATCACTAAGCGCAAAGACACCTCTGTGTGAGGTAGCTATCGCACTTTATAAATGTTATTATAATCATTATTAGCTGTCACTGCGAGTGGTAGAAGGTAGGTACAGCTATATATTGATTATATCTAAAACTTAAGTTGTTGCAAACACTGAGTCACGCAACTTTAAAGACTGTCACATACCCTCAGTGCTATGCTACAAATGAGGCACCACACATTTGCTCTCTTATTTCTGTATAACCCAATATTAAAAATGGATGGGAAAGTCCTTCTCACTCATATAATCAAGTAATTCATATACAAAATCATTAGACAACATGGATTTTTATGTTATGCATTGCTACGGTGACTTTTGTAAGGCAATCTTTAAGTCCTTAAGAAACAATTTTGGCCTGGTGACATTAATCCCATTCCTGTAAAGGACGAGACATGTAGATCAAATTTTATGTGTTTCATTCATAGGTCATCATTTCGAGAAATACCCAATTCCCACTGACCATGGCTTTACTTATACAAAAGGCTGCCTTTCTGTTACTGCCTTCTGTTTTGGCAGCTATACATCAAAGGCAGTTTAAATCTGATCATCTTATACAGCAGGGCAAGTAGGTCTTTATAGAACCAATGTGAAACAGCATGTTTTGAGTTGTCTCCACAGAAGGCTAAAACTGGCATGTTTAAAAAGAAACTAATGTTGGTATGTCTAAAAGGGTACACCAGTCTAAATATTAGTCATGTCTTTTGTTATAGATATAGTGGAGCCTGGCCGTGCAAGCTTAAATGCGCTACCTAAATGTGAAATAGCAAATGACAAAAAGTAGACTTTTAGACATACCAACATTAGTTTCTTTTTAAACATGCCAGTTTTAGCCTTTTGTGGAGACAACTCAAAACATGCTTTTTCACATTGGGTCTTATAAAGAACTACTTGCCCTGCTGTATAAGATGATCAGATTTCAAGTGTCTTTGATGTATAGCTGCCAAAACAGAAGGCAGGGTTCACAAACATCCTATGTTGTTTTCAGGAAGAGCTTGCTCATCTAAATAAGACAGCTGCTGGGGGGGGGAAGCTCTTTATAATGGATCTGGGGATGTACCATTCTGAAAGATCAACAAAACAGGGATTTATGTGATAGTTTACCAGACAACAGAAGGAAAACCTTGAAAAATGTAGACTAGTTTCAGTCTGGGGTTTTTCTTAGGACTAGACACAGAGTGGTCACCAATTACTCACTAGGATGACCTGTAAGAAATGAGTCCCCAACACAAGTTCATCTAAACACTATCACCATCAAAAAACCTTTATTCAATTTTAAATCAAATCAAACAAAGTGCAATTGCAAAAATACATCTGTTAGAAATTGGGCAGAGGTATGCGGTTTGTACAAGTAGGGACCATAATCCTAGTCAGGATAAGCTAGATACACACTAAAAGATAACCTTTGCTCATTCTCTGGTAGCGTGGCACAGAGCAGTCAGTCCTATCTAAAGAGGCAATGTGTAAAGTATTTATGCAACACACACACACACACAGTAACACAATGAAAATACCAGAAAAATACTCCACACACGTTTAGAACACTAAAGAATAATTTTATGAATAAAACAAGACCAAAACAACAAAAATCCAATAGGTAGAACCAGAGTTTTACATTTTTAAAGAAAAAAACAAAAAGTAGTGCTTAGGAGTCAATAATGTTTAGGGGTTACTTGATGTCGTGCTGAATCGGGGCAAACCCAAAGTTCAGGCCAACCGCAATGGAGAGCAGGCTGGCTAAAGGACTCATGAAGGTCCGGCTGAGGAAGTACTAGATGTGAGGAGTCAAGGAGGCACCATGTCGATTCCGTAGATGGAGATTAATCGTTGGCACCGATCTGCGCTGTCGATGAAGGCTTCGGTGTCAAACCCCTTTATGATGCAGGCGCAGTCGGCGAGCTGCGCGGTACGTAGATTGGCTCCTGAGTCGGCATCAAAGGGCAGTCGTCAGTTCCGATCATTGCAAAGTCCTCACTGCATAGATTTTTATGGTTTGGGACACCACCAATCACCTTTCAATGGCCCAGGACTGGTTGGGCACCACTTGGCAGGGCAGGATTCACAGACTGCAGAGCCCAGGTGATGTTGCAGAGTTGCATGACGTCTGTGATGGCTCAGACACTTTAGAACAGCAAGCAAGCCATCAAGCCCTTGGAGTTTCTCAGGGTTCAAGTGAGATGGTCCAGTCCTTGTCCTCAGCAGGGCAGCTGAGCAAAGCAGAAAGCAGACCTTCAAAGCAGAAGTCAGGCAAAGTGGCAATCCTTGTAGCACAGCAGTCCTTATTCCTTTCACAGGTCCAGTAGTTGCTGTCTTGGTGGGGTCAGAGCCCCAGTACTTATACCCAACTGTGCCTTTGAAGTGGAGGTGACTTCAATGCAAGCCCTTGAAATGTACAGGTCCCCTTTTATCCCAACCCTGTGAGGGATAATCAGCCCTTTGTGTGGTAAACACGATGGTGTAAGAGTCAGCTCCCCCTCCTGCTTCCTGCCAGGAAGAGCTATCAGAATGTAGATACATGAAGATGAGTTCTAGGTCACACCCACACTTCCTGTGTTTGTGATTGTCTAGAGGGAATGCACAAAGTGTTGCTGCCACCTATCCCAGATGTATACTGGAGACAGGCTGCAATGCCCACAGAGCAGTAAGAGCAAAGATATATCCAGGCATTTCTAAAACAGTATTGTCAAATACCACTTTACCATTAAAGAGGGTTTATCATTACCATTCCAAAGATATGAAATATGATGTAGCTACACTTTTTCAATCAGGAATTACAACTTAAAAGCTTTTAAAGGAATTTTCAATGCTAGTCTATGAGAGGAGTAGGCCTCACAGTAGGACATGTAAAACGACCAAGTACTTGTCCTACCTTTTACTTACACAGCACCTGGCCTTTAGGGCTACTATGTGGATGGCACAACCAGTGCGCAGGTCCACTACTAGCATTTAGCTTACAGGCCCTGGGTATATGGTATATCATTTTAAAAGGGACTTAAAAGTAAACCAAATATATCAATCATGTATACAGCAATGTCACCATTTTTAGGGGAGAAGCACGTGCACTTTAGCGCTAGTCAGCAGTGGTAAAGTACTCAGAGTCCTTAGGCCAATAAACATATACAGCAAAAAGAGGAGATTAGTATACAAAAAGTTTAGGGGAAAGACCACCCTAAGGGTGACGGGCCTAACAACATCATACATAAAAGCGTTTCTGCAGTAATAGTAACATTTATACAAAATATGCCATAGAAGAATTCCTTTCGACAAATCCTAAAGTGCTAGATACATAGAAAAAAATAGCGGCAAGAAAGTATGATAAGGCAGGATATCCCACCAACTTTGAGACAATTCTGTTGAGAAAAACCTCTATGGGCCAGCTATGCTACAGAATTTGATAGTGATCCTATGCGGGGGAAATGTTTACAAAAGCAAGCATGGGTATATATGCCTTCATGCAAGGGAAATCTGCTACTGATGTGCCAAGAAAAAAAGGTAGAAACGGATTTAGAAACAAGAATAGTGAGTACTATTGTTAGGTTGATCTTGCTTATGTTTCACATATTATTCTAAATCCGGACAATCAGCTACCATGAAGAACAGGATACCACTAAATCACACAGAAATGTATAAAAATAATAATTCAGATACATTATCGTACAAAATTATAAAACTGTATAGCAGGGTCGTGACACACAGACATAAAAACAAATTTCATGGGACAACCATACGGCATAAACGTATAGCCCTCTGTATAAAAACTGCAATATAGAAGCATATTCTCACAGTTGATAACGTTTGCAAAACCTCCATGGCAGCTCTGCACTGTATAAAATTTGCCTGCTTCAGAAGTGGTAAGGTGAACACAGTCCTTAGCAAACAATAGTATTTGCAGAAAAGAATAAAGTACAGGGTTCTCTGTGTAGACCGTCCATCACAGGGACAGGCAGGCAGGTTGGCAACAAACATACCTTAATCAACAACAAAACGGATTCAGGGAGGGTCCAAGGGATATAAGGTTTTAAAGACCCGTACCTGGTTATTATCCCCAGCAACTTCTATATGTATAACACAGAAAACACAGAGGGTCTATCAGCTTAATTATATAGCTGGACTGTCAGTCCGAGTCACCAGGATCTCGGGGTGTATAAATCACATGAAGACAGCATAATTCAATATACGGTGAACACCATGTGTATAGGAAAAGCCAACACAGCGCAGATCATTCATACATGGCTGACAAATCCAGAACAATTAGTGAAGGGTTTCCATCAATTAGACTCAGTGATCAGTCCTATCATTTGGCCAAACCCAAGTGCATGTCAGTCTGGTCCCCTGATCATTGGGACAGCAAACACCGCACCATCTATTGCTGGTTAAGGATTTGGTCCACCAACATACGCGGACCGTCAGTGATGGCTGATCCTTGATGGTCAAGTGAATAGCAGTGCAACAAAGAAATAGTGACTTTAAAATAGGATGGAGTGTCCTCCTACTAGTAACTTTATTCTGCGGACAAACCACACCTCCTAGTTAAAAACCAAGAACAGTACAAGAGAGACAGTCAAACAAATATCTGTCTGATAACGGGCCAACATGTTTCTGCCTATCGTGTATAAAATCCCATGGCATTCGCCAGGGCCTCTGTTCTTTCAATAGTTGCACAAGTAGTAGTGAAACAAAAGAAACACCACCACCACCAAAGAGAGAGAAATAAAAAATTAGAAAGGTTGAATACGGTACAACCTGTAACAACCGCAGACATTCGCCCTCCATGTCAATAAGGAAATACAAATTCTATGGAGGAAAATGTATAGTCGTTAATTATGGACTGACTGTGTCAGTTACCCACACACCTGGTATCACCAAAAATAAATGAAAAAACTATATAATATATTCATGCTCACCCTCCATGGTAGGGAGAAGGACCTCACCTCACCTGGACCTTGCTCAGGTTGTACGAGGCCCCGCGCTACATAGATACAAGAAGGGAAACAGAAATGGAGCACCATAAAGCGTGGATTACACAGCCTATTGATATGCCCAATGTGATTCCTGTATAAAAAATCCCCTTATATCTAGGGACCAACATGTAATGAGACTCTAGCACTCAAACTTAGTGCGCCCTGCCTCAAAGCCTCCCAGGTCTATCATCTAACACAAAATTGTACTCATACAGATATATTACGTGTTGCTAGTGTCACTAGTCAAAAGCTACAAACTAAATCAACAACATTCTCTATAACTGTATTTACATACTGGGATTAAAAAGACTCCTTATTAGTCTGATCTGTTGTGGACTCACCTATCCGTCGGTACCTCAAGCTTCCATCTGAGACTTGGGGGAGGCACCGACTTGTAGATGGTCTCTTCTTTAATAGTGTCTCCGGGGGTTGATTGTATGGTAACACTCAGCCTCAGTTATTAATGAAGGTCTTGAATTGTATATGTTATGTGATCCCAGAGTGGTTTGATTAGTCCCCATTGGCATCTCCCTGCTTCTTCAGTAACTTGAAAAAAGGAGCATTGTTTATTCACCCTGTTTTTGATGGATTTAGGGGCGCACTACTTTGTGCTCGAAATCGCGCGAGAACTCGCGCTTAGAACTACTGGATGACATCATGAACTCCATCTTTGTAGTTCGTTACAATGCAGTTGCTATGGGTAATCACCTCGGGCCCAGAACTACTAAATGAGGTAATCTCCTCCATCTTTGTAGTTCGTTTAGTATCGGTTTTTATGGGTGATAGAAAGCACAAGGACGCTTCCGATCAGAACCCTATCATGCTCAGTGTTATTATGCTCAGTGTTATTAATTGTGCCAATGATCAAAGGCACAAAAGTAGAGCGCTCGACATTGCGCTAAATACAAACGCATTAGAAATACGGCGCTCTACATTACAGGACATTCTATGTTATATTGCAAGTCTCACAGGACCTTGAAAGATATGAATTGAACGATGATATCGACTTGCCGTTTGTGGTAGTATGTTTACTATACCGATGACCGCAGCAATACTGGATATTATCCAGTCAATTATCTAAAAATGCTCTAACTTTGTTTTGAAGGATAGAGTTATATAATCAATACTCTAAGACGTGTCAGCCAGACTATAAGTATGGCTACATAGAATCATTGTGTCTACAGTAAAGGTTCTCGCCAGCAGTGTATTTCCAAGAACCACCGGCTAACAGTAATTGAAGAAATATTTGTGGTACATAGTCTGCTCCACCTACGAGACACAGACACTTCTTCTGGAGGTCATATTTAAGGTGTGTGTTAGTTGTATTAATGCAAGCTGCAGCAATACTAAGCCTCGGCCCTCTTTGTGTTAATGAAACTTATGCCGCCGCCGCTTATATAGTTGTATTTGTTAAAGTATAACACCTCTATACAACCCAAAAGTGTATATCTCAGTTCATATTGAAATATCTACGTTCATACAAAACGGGGGGCTCTGCTGAGGTAAGCTAAACCCGTGGTTGGAACCCTATAACAGGGGCCATGGAATATCATCGTTTAATCCACATTTATCTGTCTGGAGCTTGTAAATCCATTTTTGTTCCTTTGAGAAAAGGTAACTCGACACATCACTTATGTGCCCAGGTATGTAGGGCTTCTCAAGGACAGTCCATTGGAAATCAGTTTCATTGAGCTGTTTCTCCAAGAAATGTCGTGTGAGTTTCGTGTGGGACTACTTGCAGCGCAAAGAGCTCTTATGCTCTAACATTCTTCTGCGGACTTTTCGAGTTGTCATGCCCACATATCGAATGGAACATATACATGTCAGCATGTAGATTAAATTATTGCTGTTGCAATTGCTGAAATTGCACTGCACCCAAGGTCTATTCGTACCTATGTCTATCTCTCTGGTATGATTCGTCTGGGGACAGACAGAGCAAATGCCACACGGGTGGTGACCCATCACAGGAGGGAGATTCCATTGGGTTTCGCCAATTTTCTTTCTGGTTTCTTTGGGGCGTGTGTGTAAAGCCGGTCCCGAAAGTTACTGGCCCGTTTAAACGCAAATAGGGGCTGCGCTATCTTTTCTTTGCTATGATTGAGAAGGCGCCAATGTCTTCTCACAATTTTCTGGATACTGTTACTCCTAGTATTGAAAGTACTCACAAATGTGAGTCTTTCAAGTGGTGGTTTAGCAATGGGAGGTTCAAGAAGGGCATCTCTATTGTTATTCATTGCTCTTTTCCTTGACCTCTTGATCAGCGAGCTAGGATAATGTCTCTCTTTCAATTGTGTGCAAAGGTTCCGTGCATGTGCATCAAAGTCCTCCTTACTCGAGCAGTTTCTGCGTACTCGAAGGAACTGCCCGTAAGGTAAGTTTTGGCGTAGGGACTTAGGGTGGTAGCTCTCATACAGGAGCAAGGAGTTACGCGCCATAGGTTTCCTGTAAAGCTCACTCTGCAGGCCTGCAGGTGTAGCATAGGTGGACAAATACAAGAAAGCAATCCTTTCTTTATGTGCCTCCATCGTAAATTTAAGGTACTGGTTTCTGCTGTTCAACCACAGATGGAATTCTTTGACAGAATCCAAAGAGCCTCTCCACACCACCAACACGTCGTCGATATAACGCTTCCACCACCTAATCGAGGTGTGGAAGGGGTTGGTGGGAGTCAGTACGTGTTGTTGCTCGAACTGATGTACATATAAATTCGCCAGGCTTGGCGCAAAAACGCTGCCCATGCTAGTGCCAGATACCTGGAGAAAAACTTTGTCCTCATATTTAAAATAGTTCATTTTCATGGCCAAGGTAGCTAGAGCCATAATGAACGGTACTGGTGTGATTGTCCCACTGATGTTCTCCCTCAGGATGGATGTTACAACTTCTAAAGTCTCATCCTGAGGGATAGAGGTGTACAATGATTCTACATCGAAAGAGACCAAGAGGTCTCTTTCCGTATCAAAGTCTATTTCAGGCAGGATACGTAACACGTCTTTGGTGTCCTGCAAGTAGGTGGGCATTTGTTGTACAATGGGCCGCAGGAAAACATCTACGAAGGTGGAAAGCGGCTCCAGTGCAGACCCTATTCCTGAAATAATGGGCCTGCCAGGCGGCGGCCTCTGTGGTTTGTGCACCTTAGGTAAAAGGTAAAAATACGGTGTTACAGGATGTTTAGCAACTAGGAAGGTAGCTTCATTCTGGGTGATCCACCCCTCCGAGAGGGCCTCTTCAACAATGTCCCTTAGTTGTTTAATAACTTCCTCAGTGGGGTCTTTGGGCAGAGGAGAGTATGCCTGTCTATTGTTCAGCTGTCTGAGGCACTCTGCCTGATAATCAGTAGTATTGAGAATAACTATAGAGCCGCCCTTGTCCGAGGGCTTTATAGTTATTGACTGTTCCTCCGAAAGTGATTTGGGTGTTGCCTGTTCCAATTAGGTCAAATTGTTTAACGACCTCACTTTTGTGCTCCAAAGCGTAGCAACATCGTCCACAACCGCTTTCTCGAAGGCCAAAACCTGTGGTGTGTTACAGGTTTTGGCCTTCGAGGCCAAATTGGAACTGGCAACACTCAAATCACTTGCCTCAGATTAGGTGGTGGAAGCGTTATATCGACGACGTGTTGGAGGTGTGGAGAGGCTCTTTGGATTCTGTCAAAGAATTCCATCTGTGGTTGAACAGCAGAAACCAGTACCTTAAATTTACGATGGAGGCACATAAAGAAAGGATTGCTTTCTTGGATTTGTCCATCTATGCTACACCTGCAGGCCTGCAGAGTGAGCTTTACAGGAAACCTATGGCGCGTAACTCCTTGCTCCTGTATGAGAGCTACCACCCTAAGTCCCTACGCCAAAACTTACCTTACGGGCAGTTCCTTCGAGTACGCAGAAACTGCTCGAGTAAGGAGGACTTTGATGCACATGCACGGAACCTTTGCACACAATTGAAAGAGAGACATTATCCTAGCTCGCTGATCAAGTGGTCAAGGAAAAGAGCAATGAATAACAATAGAGATGCCCTTCTTGAACCTCCCATTGCTAAACCACAACTTGAAAGACTCACATTTGTGAGTACTTTCAATACTAGGAGTAACAGTATCCAGAAAATTGGGAGAAGACATTGGCGCCTTCTCAATCATAGCAAAGAAAAGTTAGCGCAGCCCCTATTTGCGTTTAAACGGCCCAGTAACATTCGGGACCGGCTTGTACACACACGCCCCAAAGAAACCAGAAAGAAAATTGGCGAAACCCTATGGAATCTCCCTCCTGTGGTGGGTCACCACCCGTGTGGCATTTGCTCTGTCTGTCCCCAGACGAATCATACCAGAGAGATAGACATAGGTACGAATAGACCTTGGGTGCAGTGCAATTTCAGCAATTGCAACAGCAATAATTTAATCTACATGCTGACATGTATATGTTCCATTCGATATGTGGGCATGACAACTCGAAAAGTCCGCACAAGAATGTTAGAGCATAAGAGCTCTTTTCGCTGCAAGAAGTCCCACACAAAACTCACACGACATTTCTTGGAAAAACAGCACAATGAAACTGATTTCCAATGGACTGTCCATGAGAAGCCCTACATACCTGGACACATAAGTGATGTGTCGAGTTACCTTTTCTCTAAGGAACAAAAATGGATTTACAAGCTCCAGACAGATAAATGTGGATTAAACGATGATATTCCATGGACCCTATTATAGGGTTCCAACCACGGGTTTAGCTTACCTCAGCAGAGGCCCCCCGTTTTGTATGAACGTAGATATTTCAATATGAACTGAGATATACACTTTTGGGTTGTATAGAGGTGTTATACTTTAACAAATACAACTATATAAGCGGCGGCGGCATAAGTTTCATTAACACAAAGAGGGCCGAGGCTTAGTATTGCTGCAGCTTGCATTATTACAACTAACACACACCTTAAATATGACCTCCAGAAGAAGTGTCTGTGTCTCGTAGGTGGAGCAGACTATGTACCACTAATATTTCTTCATTTACTGTTAGCCGGTGGTTCTTGGAAATACACTGTTGTCGAGAACCTTTACTGTAGACACAATGTTTCTATATAGCCATACTTATAGTCTGGCTGACACGTCTTAGAGTATTGATTATATAACTCTATCCTTCAAAACAAAGTTAGAGCATTTTTAGATAATTGACTGGATAATATCCAGTATTGCTGCGGTCATTGGTATAGTAAACATACTACCACAAACGGGCAAGTCGATATCATCGTTCAGTTCATATCTTTCAAGGTCCTGTGAGACTTGCAATATAACATAGAATGTCCTGTAATGTAGAGCGCCGTATTTCTAATGCGTTTGTATTTAGCGCAATGTCGAGCGCTCTACTTTTGTGCCTTTGATCATTGGCACAATTAATAACACTGAGCATAATAACACTGAGCATGATAGGGTTCTGATCGGAAGCGTCCTTGTGCTTTCTATCACCCATAAAAACCGATACTAAACGAACTACAAAGATGGAGGAGATGACCTCATTTAGTAGTTCTGGGCCCGAGGCGATTACCCATAGCAACTGCATTGTAACGAACTACAAAGATGTAGTTCATGATGTCATCCAGTAGTTCTAAGCGCGAGTTCTCGCGCGATTTCGAGCACAAAGTAGTACGCCCCTAAATCCATCAAAAACAGGGTGAATAAACAATGCTCCTGTTTTCAAGTTACTGAAGAAGCAGGGAGATGCCACTGGGGACTAATCAAACCACTCTGGGATCACATAACATATACAATTCAAGACCTTCATTAATAACTGAGGGGGAGGGTTACCATACAATCAACCCCCGGAGACACTATTAAAGAAGAGACCATCTACAAGTCGGTGCCTCCCCCAAGACTCAGATGGAAGCTTGAGGTACCGACGGATAGGTGGGTCCACAACAGATCAGACTAATAAGGAGTCTTTTTAATCCCAGTATGTAAATACAGTAATAGAGAATGTTGTTGATTTAGTTTGTAGCTTTTGACTAGTGACACTAGCAACACGTAATATATCTGTATGAGTACAATTTTGTGTTAGATGATAGACCTGGGAGGCTTTGAGGCATGGCGCACTAAGTTTGAGTGCTAGAGTCTCATTACATGTTGGTCCCTAGATATAAGGGGATTTTTTATACAGGAATCACATTGGGCATATCAATAGGCTGTGTAATCCACGCTTTAGGGTGCTCCATTTCTGTTTCCCTTCTTGTATCTATGTAGCACGGGGCCTCGTACAACCTGAGTAAGGTCCAGGTGAGGTGAGGTCCTTCTCCCTACCATCGAGGGTGAGCATGAATATATTATATAGTTTTTTCATTTATTTTTGGTGATACCAGGTGTGTGGGTAACTGACACAGTCAGTCCATAATTAACGACTATACATTTTCCTCCATAGAATTTGTATTTCCTTATTGACATGGAGGGCGAATGTCTGTGGTTGTTACAGGTTGTACCGTATTCAACCTTTCTAATTTTTTATTTCTCTCACTTTGGTGGTGGTGGTGTGTCTTTTGTTTCACTACTACTTGTGCAACTATTGAAAGAACAGAGGCCCTGACGAATGCCATGGGATTTTATACCCGATAGGCAGAAACATGTTGGCTCGTTATCAGACAAATATTTGTTTGACTGTCTCTCTTTCACTGTTCTTGGTTTTTAACTAGGAGGTGTGGTTCGTCCGCAGAATAAAGTTACTAGTAGGAGGACACTCCATCCTATTTTAAAGTCACTATTTCTGTGTTGCACTGCTATTCACTTGACCATCAAGGATCAGCCATCACTGACGGTCCGCGTATGTTGGTGGACCAAATCCTTAACCAGCAATAGATGGTGCGGTGTTTGCTGTCCCAATGATCAAGGGACCAGACTGACATGCACTTGGGTTTGGCCAAATGATAGGACTGATCACTGAGTCTATTTGATGGAAACCCTTCACTAATTTTTCTGGATTTGTCAGCCATGTATGAATGATCTGCGCTGTGTTGGCTTTTCCTATACACATGGTGTTCACTGTATATTGAATTATGCTGTCTTCATGTGATTTATACACCCCGAGATCCTGGTGACTCGGACTGACAGTCCAGCTATATAATTAAGCTGATAGACCCTCTGTGTTTTCTGTGTTATACAACAAACATACCTTATCTGGGATATATAATTAAGCTGATAGACCCTCTGTGTTTTCTGTGTTATACAACAAACATACCTTATCTGGGATAGGCAACAAGAAAATGAACAGTGTTTAAGCTTAGTCTGAATAACAAAAATCTGTAGCGGAGATTGTTGACCGATAAAAGGTAAGCTTCAATACCAAGATGGTTACAAATTTGACCATGGATATGGATGCAACCCAGAGAATGTTTTAGCTCTCTCTCAGGTTCAAGCAATCTGCTAGAATTTTACGGTAAAGTGTGGTTCTTTTTGGTCCATATTTTCAACCGGAAAAGGTGGCAGCCTCACAGCACCACTTATATACCCTAGCCTAATTTCCGTGTGACATGTGTAATTGCTAGTGGACTTGGGTACAGCAAGTAGCTGTTTTATGAAACCGTTCTCTACCTTCTCTAGTCCCGCGGCCCCATCAAAACACAATTTTACTTGGGAAGTATAGAAGAAGAAGATATTAATTTCTTGTCTGCCTGGGTTAGGATTGTGGGAAGCTTGCTTCTCCTTGTTCTTTTTAGAAATACTTCAAGGATATGACTGGCTGGCCACCTATAGCCTGAGGTACCGAAAAGGCCAAAGAATCCTCTGTGGAAGAACCAGCGGACCAGAGGGGAATGGATTTATTTGCCATCTTAAGGTTTGTATTGCCCTGGGCATAGACACATTTTATGATTCCCTATTTGAACATTTACACTAATCAATATCAGCTCAGGTGCTGCCCCCTTTCTGGCCAAATTAACTTTCGCCATTTTTCCTTCCCATCAGGTGGGCAATCAGATCAAGGTCCTACCCTATTGCTCCCTTCCCCAGGGAAAGGCACACAACAGCAGCCATTTTAATTTGCTTTGTTTGCACCCATGGGACTTGCAGCAAGGGTAAATCCATACTAATATTATAAAGAGAGAGCCCAAACCTTTGAGGCGGGTAATCTCAGTAACCACAGCACCAATCACAACACCCAATACAGCGTTGGAAAGGGCAGTTGCAGCAGAAGGACATAGGCTATGCAGACGGCCAACCTTATACATTTTTTTATTGTTTTTATTAACTTTTCAAGAAACAGTGGTATTCATCACAATCATACAGTGCAAGACATACAATTGTACCATAGGACACCATATACATTTAAAAGGTAAAAGAACCGTGCCAGCAAAGTAGTCCCTTGTGGGCGTGTCTGCGTTGTGCTGTGGGTGTGGGCTGGGGGCGTGACTAAAGCTGGGGGCGTGTGGTACGGCCATCACATCGTGGGCTGTGGGCGTGTGCTGGAGGCGTAACAAACGCTGGGGGCGTGACAAACGCTGGGGGCGTGTGTCCGCCCTTCATGCCATGTGAGTCGTACATACAAGCGCCAATTACGTTGCTGCACAGCATCAAGGGGCACGCTGGGGGCGTGACACGCTGGGGGCGTGACACGCTGGGGGCGTGAGAAACGCTGGGGGTGTGTGTCTGGCCTTCATGCCATGTGAACACAATTGCGCCGCATCAAGGGGCACGCTGGGGGCGTGAGAAACGCTGGGAGCGGGTGCTACGCTCCGCCCTTCATGCCATGTGGGTCGTACAATAATCAGAAGATCGTCTGCTGTGGCCGTGTGCTGGGGGCATGACAAACTCGTTCAGCTGGAGGCCTGGTAAGTAACATTACAGCAGCCTCTCCTGCGCGCTGTTACTGAACTCTCTCATTCAACGAAATTAGACGCGTCTGCTACCATCAACCAGGGCTCTAGCCGGGCTCAGGCGGCGGATCAGTACACTAATTACACACGCCTGATAACATCAACCTGGGCTGCAGCTGGGCCTCAAGCGGGGGAACACGTGCCTGCTAACATCAAACAGGCCTGCAGCTGGGCCTCAAGTGGGGGAACACGCAAATGAGCGTGTCTGCGGGGACAATTACTGCAGCCTCTCCTACTCGCTATCACTGAACTCTCTCATTAAACGGATTTACCCGCGGCTGATAACTCTCTCATTCAACGACATTACACGCGCCTGCTAACATCAACCAGGGCTGTAGCCGGGCTCCGGCGCCAGATAACTACACCAATTACACGCGCCTGCTAACATCAATCAGGGCTGCAGCAGACCCGTCTCTGTCCCTATTATAATGAAACAAACAATGTTGTGTACCGCGAGATTTTAAAATAAATTGCCCTTGCCAAATACACACATTACACACATTCTATTTCATACCCGGACAATGTCGGGACGGGCTGCTAGTATAAAGTATAAACCAACTCCTCTGTCAAGTGAAACTTGTTTATGAATTGTAATCCAATTATGAAATCACAAGGGAGTTAGTGTCCTAATTGTTTTTTTCTCATCCAATCACAATCATCATCTGTAAGGTTCTGCTTTGGTGCTGCTTTGAGTATTGTTATTGTGACTGTATTTCAGTTTATCTTATTAATGTATGTGTTGCAAGAGTTTGTTTTCTTTATCTTCAGCTTTTTCCTCTGTCTGCAAAGGCTGCCTGCTTCACCTGCACTTCCGAACCTCCCGTGCACTGCATTGCATCCTCATTTTCTGCTCATATGACATACACTTATCGGCATTATCAGTTCATAAATATTTCTACATGTACTTCTGTATCCTACCTAGCACACAGTATTTGAAGGAAAACGTTTGAGAGAAGAAACTGACATAGTATCTCTTTGACTTAAAGGTTGCACAGGCCATAAGTAAAATAATCAACAACTTTGAAGATATACTGAGAACTGTACAAGAGGCATAGAATCTTTGGATGAGAATCTGGAAGTAATATTTAGCTGGTGGCGTTCTATAATATGATGAGACCGCTTCCAGTGATTCTGAAGAACTTGGTCATGCAGCACAGCAAGGCACATACGATGTCCCTTCACAAATTAATCATGAGCCACAGAAAGACAGTTAGCATATATATCAGAATTCGGAGCACAAGCAGCAACTGCAAAGGGCATAGCAAGAGAGCTCATCTGGAAGCTCCATAACAGAGTTCCATAAAAACAAGAGCAACCCATTATGCAAACGGAACCTGGGCAAATACTATAGTGTAAAACAATAGTTCACTGATAGTTCATTCAATAAAGAAGTTCTGAGTGAATAGTAAACCAATTACTTTAGACCAGGTGTCTCCAACCTTTCCTGTAGTGAGAGCTACTTCGTCAATGAAACCCTAATGAGCTACCACCTAATGTATAGATGTAAATAAGAGTACATAACGTCCACATACCTTAAACACTGATCCTAGGGTACCCCGGACCTACTCCAGCTAATACAGCATTAGTGCCACATGAGCTATATAGCAAATGTTAACTTGTGGGGGTCCCCAAGGATCAGTTTTATCCCTTGTTTACGAATCACACTGAGAAGTGAGAATCTAATTGAGACTTGTGTTCTCAGTATCATGCAATACTTAAGTTGACACTACTCATTTTGAGAGTCAGGGCACAAACAACCATTATCAATAATATTTTTTGAAGTCTATACAAACCTCATAGCTATCTACGAGTAAGCATGTCTTGGCACACACCGGCACACTGTACAGTAGTCAGATAATAATGAAATAAAAAAAAATGTACGAAGAGATTGCTTTAAGAAGCTAGGCAGTCTTTAAACAAAGGACGAAAGAACAGAACATAGACTGAAATTAAGCAATTTAGAGTGGAAGAGAAAGGACGGAGACGAAAAAATAAAAAGGAAGTAGTGAGAGATAAAGTAAATATGAGCAAGAGAAATGGAGTGTAAAGAAGCAAGAGACAAGAGGAAAGAGAAATACAAGGAAAGGAAGTGACAAAACCAGCAAAACAGAGAGAGAAAAGATACAAAAGGAGAAAAGTAGCAAAATAGAGCATTTAATGAGAAAGAAAAAGAGGTGGGGTGAAAGCATAATCGAGAGAGGGAAGGAGAAAAAAGAGCATAAAAGAGAAAAGGAGAGGAAGAAAGAAATGAAACAAATAAAAAGGAGAGGAGAGAAAAACACGAAAGATGGCAGAAAAACAAAAAGAAAGAACGAGAAGAAAAAAGGGAAAAGAGGAAAGGAAGAAAAAACAGAAGGTAAATAGAGCACCAATAAAGGAGAAAAGCAAAAAGGAATAAAATAAAGAAACAAAGTGAAAGGAGAGGAAGAAAGAAAGACGTTGCAAAAAGTAACACTGAAACCATTAAAGAACAAGTCAGAAAGAAAAAAGATCGAATGGCAGAGGAAAGGGGAGCAAATAGAGTCCACGTCGAGAAAGAAAGGTAGTAAAAGCAGTGCGAGAAAGAAAAAAACAAAGTGAAAGAGAAAATCAGAAATTGAGTTTAAAGCATTACTGCAGTAGGAATTGATAGACGAGATGAAAAAAGAAAGTACAGTGAGAGAAAAGGAAAATAAATAGAAGGAAGGAGAAAATGAAAGAAAATATGAAGCAAAGATAACAAGAAATTGAAAAGGAAAGGCAGGAAGAAAAAAGAAAGGAAAAGGAAGTTGAGAATGAAAGAAAATAAAAAGGAGAGAAAGTGGGGTGAAAAAAATGTGAGAAAAGAGTGAAAGAAAGCAGAAGAAAAAAGTAGTAACTAACAAAACATAAAAAGATTGACAGAAGAAAAGTAGAAAACGCAGAAAACAAAGAGGTTAGTGAAAGAAAGAAACAAATAAATAGTTTTTCAGAACAGCATGGGCTACATGGTCCTGCATTTTCAGCTTCCCAGCCCCCACAGAATGTGGTGCACTATTTCACACTGCTGCAGTACATTTTGGCAGCTGCATAATGTCAAACCAATTGACAGGTAATTATCATGTGCAAGCTACTCAGAAGTAGCCTGAGAGCTATTGGTAGCTTGTGATCGAGCTGTTGCAGACCCCTGCTTTCGGCAAACAACGTTAGAGGATACATAAACAAATTGTTGGCCTAGCTACTGAATATGCAAAGAGCAATTACATTAAAGACATATACAATTGTACAAATCATCAAAGAGAGCAATATCGACAACGAGAACGTGCTCACTGTATGTGGCCTGAACACTAGAGCTGGATGACATCGAAGGTAACAATTCAACACCAGTATCAATAAATGGCAAATGCAAACGAAGCCTGAGTGTTGCAGTGTTAATGACGTTAAGATCTCTAGAATTACTTAACGTGGCTTCATCAGGATAAGAATGATTGGGGACACCTCTCTATAATAGAAAACAAGGCAGAGGTGCAATCAAAGCAAATAGTAGTATTTTATAAGGAAAATTCACAATTTTTCAGATATCAGTCAGAAACAGGGAAGGCCAGAGTTGAGTGCAACCCAATTGCTTTGAGATGGCTGATTCACACCAACTAGATCTGTGGAAACAACTTGACATCCCGTGACGTGGCAAAAACGGAGAGCTCAGCATTGGCAGAGGGTGCAATGCTTATCATCACTGTCTGCCTGGACGAACTACTGTTTTAAGTTAGAATAATGGATTTAAGCCTCTCATTCCTCCTCTCATGAGAGATGCTGAATGTAAAGTTACTTCTCACAACTATTTGTGGATAATGTGTTCCTTGCGGCAATTGTGCAGCACACAAACATGCGTATCGAACAGCTTTTGATATAACATAGAGGCACACGGAGGCCTCATTCTAGGGCACAACTGTGGACTCCCACTTCACTTGGCAGTTGAAAACTTGTTGGGGCCTTGCATTGCTCAAAGAGATATTGTGCAACCCATCAGTATAGGCGTAATGGTCTTCTCTTTAGGGTTGGGAAACATCCAGACTGTATCAAACTGTTTAAAATCCAGCCTGTCATTGAGTATTTATCTTCCAAGTTTTCTGAGATTTACACTTCAAGGAAGAATAAAGCAGTTGACAAGTCTTTGATATTTTATACAGTGGCGGCTCCTCTATACGGGCGTTTGGGCGCCGCCCCCCTGCTTTCTCGCCGGGCGAGAAGGCAGAAACATAAATGGTAATAACTACCATTTGTTTCTACCTTCTCGCATGGCGAGAAAGCTGAAGTTCCTGGTTGGGTGTGGGCGGTGTTTCTCAAGGGCAGGGGGAAGTGGCTTGGCCACTGTTGTTCATACTGCCTGTTTGGGCAGCCTGAAACACCGCCCACTCTCCCTGTTCTCTCTGTATGCTGCAGCATACAGAGAGAAAATGACGCGTGTGGGGCAGCGGCCTCACCAATCACAACACTGTCATTGCAGCGTTGTGATTGGTGGATGGGAGGGAGGCTGCCTGCAGCCTTCCTGGTGACGAGCTGCAGAATTCAAAAAAGCAGATCGGCGGGAGTCGGGTGTTTCGGGAAAAGTGGGACGGTAAGTTTAACTATTTTATATAAATTTTTCCCTTCAACCACTCCCACCTCCCCCCCACCCCTCCGCGGTGACCCCATTTTCACCCCCCCACGCAATGCCAGCCGCAATAATTGTGGTGCAGAGCGAAGCTCTCACCCCTGCGTCTTTTACACCGATGATAGCTGCGCCCTTGTAAGCTCCCGTGAGAATGCTGTCCCCGGTGTTATGTTCTCTTGCTGGGTATTTGTTTGGAATAGCGTTCATCTATTGCTTGACTTCTGATCTCTTTCTGTAGTCTACAGGGCTTCAGAGTCTGGCAGGTAATCGATCAGCTAGGAAATATGACAGGCAGTGCCAAGGTCTGATTCGCCGCATACCTCTCATCTCAAAATAATTCACTTAGCCTTGTGGCACACAGAAGGTATTACAAAGAGAGTACAACATATCTTGACAGCGACATGCAGCACCCATGCTCTCTTGTGGTGGACTGAGGAGACCTTTGACCTGAAAAGTGCTGGTTATTTGCCCCTGAAATCAATAGTGGGGGGTCCTTAATCAGAGGCTCGGTAATCACATTCCTGACTCATGACGCCCCTTAAATCATGACCTTTATCCGTGCCCCAGTCCATTTCAGCCTTTCCACCCAACAGACATATTGGTTCACGGAAGGCTGCAGGCTTTCAAAAACAGATCAGGTCGCCAAGAGTCAAAAGATCACAGGAGTGGGCAGTGGCGGCTCGTAATGTCCGCCCCACTACTCGTCGACATTACGAGCCGCCACTGATTTTATAAAGCAAAGCTGCTGTTTAGGCAGTATATACATCAAGCAAGAGAGTTTAGTATGGCATCCAGTTTCATATGTTGTGCAAGATATCTAATGGTCTGGCATACAGTGCATGTATACTTATGTATACTTATGAAGGACATGAGTAGACACCCTTCTGGTTACTTTTCTACATTAGTAATTAGTGAAAAGTCTATATGGGATCTTGCTCAATCACTCTTTCTTAAAAGGTTATGACTTGTATGTAGAAAACCTCTATGCAAGAGTACCACTGTTCAGCACGCTGTACAACAGTGGCACTGTAACTTGTTGGACAATTCAAAGTTACAGCAAAGTAGTCCCTCACGAGTTTAAACTCAATAGAGTGCAGTGAATTACAATTAACTGCTAGCTGTAAACGTTCTCAGGCAGATGAGAAGTACATGTGCTAACTACAATTCATGATGACATTTTTTCGCAATTAATGGTTTGGGGTCAGGTGACAGAAGCTGATAAGCCCAACTGTACAGTTTATTATAAAATGTAGATAGGTGGAAATGATAAAATTGAGCAGCTACGTCAACCACATGATGCAACACGTAAAACTTGCACATGGCACAAGAAGATAGTTATATGTTGTCTATCAACAAACTACCATGGTAAGACTGATGTCCTTCCTTGACTTTCACAGTCGAAAATAAATTCCAAGGCAAATTTCTACCGATCAAACATAACAATCTAACGATTGTAAAAAAAAACTCTGTGTAAAGACCAAAAGGAGAGATATATTTCAATATAAATTTTTAATCTCAAATTAATGAATTTAATGTTAATATAAAAACAATTCTTAATTAAAAAGACATGGAATTAGTGACATATAAAATACAATTATTGAATCATTCAATCTTTTAATTATTCAATACATAATTGAAATTTATAAAAATTACAGTTAAAACCACAGGTGGCAGAAAAATATATCTTCAACGCGCATTTCAGTGCAATGTGCGCCTTCGTCAGGAAATACCACAAAATTACCTGAAAGTAATAATTGAAAAATACACTGAGAAAAACATTTCTTATTAAAAAATACAATCAATAACTTTTTTCTCTTCACTATTTGGAATTTACACTGAGATAAACTTACTTCCTAATAAAAATACAGCGATACATTTTATGCCTTCACTGTGATAAAACAATTTTAGGAAACAGAATAGATAGAGAAAATCAATACGTTGGATGTAAGATAGGGTGTAAAAGAGATGGAGTCAGATAGTCCCACTTACACCTATATACCACCTAAGTGTTTAAATTCCTACTGGCTACAGGCAGATATCTCCGCTTTGATATATTTTATAAATGTCAATTATGTATTGAATAATTAAAAGATTAAATGATTCAATTATTGTATTTTATATGTCACTCATTCTATGTCTATTTAATTAAGAATTGTTTTTATATTAACATTGAATTAATTGATTTGAGATTTAAAATGTATATTGAAACATATCTCTCCTAATGGTCTTTCCACTGAGTTTTTTACAATCTTATGTTAGATTGTTATGTTTGATCGGTTGCAATTTGCCTAGGAATTTATTTTCGACTGCATATTACCCTGTCCTGTGAATTGTATTATCAATTTTACAGGGGGTCCATGATACTCACATGTTCTTCCTTGACTTTCAGTCATACATACCTTCCATGGCCCATTACCTGATTCCCTAAGAACCTTTTTAAAATTGTTGCACCTGAATTATAAAATCTAGTACTTCCCACCTAAAGAATTACAACAATCCATTCCTGTTTTTCTTCCTAAATTACATTTGAGCCACTCTGTCTTCACTGAATTTCGTAAATAGGTACACATTGGTCCTACTTGTTGCATGCTTGCTACCTTCATTCTCTATCAAAACGTGGCAGATGTTCTAAACGCCATAATACCGGTGCATTATAGTCAATGACACTGCCTATAATGGCAGACTGGAAATCGTTCATGTTTTGTAGGGAAGGGAAATACCTTTTAGGGAACTTAGGAGAATATGCCCTAGGATGTGTACATCAGTTTTCAAATGTAGATATACTTCCACTTTCTGATGAATTGGCACAAGATATCCTCAGACACCCCCCAACCAGCCACCATGCAGTGGAAGTAGTTGGATTTGGAGGTTGTCAACTGTATTTTTGACTGTCACCTTGCACGTCACAAGCCATATTCCGCCCAGTTGACGGCTCCTCATAAAAGCACTAAAAACATGTCTTTCTAACACTAAGAAAGATTCAATGAGGGGGTGGCAGTGAAGGTTCACAGGACAAGGTGCGCTATACTTAGTTTAGTGTACACTTGTTTTCATATGGATTTCATGTAGATAGAAGGCAGATATTAAGGTAGGGGTGACATAAAGCTCACTACACCCACTGCTACTCACGCAGGTCAAACTACAAATACACACCTCTCCAACCACAGATAGAGGTCATGCTTGTGGACCTTGTAATGACAATGACAGACAATACAAAAAGAAGTTCCTCAATTCTAGATGAGAGAATCCGATGATGAAACAAGCCGCTTTCGATCAATCAATCAATCAATCAAGAGTTTTTTTAAGTGTGACTACTCACTCACTCAATGGGGGGGCAGGATCCATTCCCTCAAGGAAGGAGTCTGTCGAAGATCCAGGTTTTGACGTTTCTTGCGAAGATGGGGAGCGATGTCTGTCTGAGGTGGAGCGGAAGGGCGTTCCAGGCTTTGGCCGCAAGGAAGGAGAAGGAGCGTCCTCCCAATCTGGTCTTTCTGGTGCGGGAGACCATGGCGTAGGAGAGATGGGCTGATCGTAGGGTCCTTTGGGGTGCAAGGAATTTGAGTCGGCTGTTTAGGAATGCTGGTCCAGTGCCGTGGAGCGCCTTGTGTGCATGGGTGAGCATCTTGTAGGTGATTCTTGCCTTGACAGGTAACCAGTGGAGTGTGCGCAGGTGCTGGGAGATGTGGCAGTGATTTGGCAGGTTGAGGATCAGTCTTGCAGCGGTGTTCTCGATGTTCTGTAGCTTGCGGGTGAGGTTTTTGTTTATTCCGGCATAGAGTGGGTTGCCGTAGTCGAGTCTGCTGGTGACCAGGGCATGAGTGACAGTCTTTCTGTGTTCAAGGGGGATCCATTTGAAGGTCTTACGAAGGAGGCGGAGGGTGTGGAAGCAGGAGGACGAGACCGAGTTGATCTGGCGTCCATTTTGAGCTCGGAGTCAAGGATGATTCCCAGGTTGCGTGTGTGGTCTGTGGAGATTTGGCGGGTTTCTGAGGGCGGGGGGCCACCAGGTGTCGCTCCAGGCATCGGGGTTTGGGCTCATGATGAGTACTTCTGTGTTGTTGGTGTTTAGCTGTAGGCAGCTGTATTTCATCCATTTGCGACGTCTTCCATGCCTTCTTGAAAGTTGTGTCTGGCGGTGTTGGGTTCGTTGGATAGGGAGAGGATGAGTTGGTGTTGTCTGCATACGATACAATGTTGAGTCCATAGGTTCTGACGATGGGGCGAGCGGAGCCATGTAGATGTTGAAGTGCGTCGAGCTGAGGGAGGAGACCTGGGGGAGTCCACAGGTGGTAGGTGTAGGGTCTGAGAGGACAGGGGGGAGACTGACCCGCTGCGTTCTGCCGGAGAGGAAGGAGCAGATCCAGTTGAGGGCCTTGTCCTGGATTCCTGCGTCCTGGAGTCTGCGTATAAGGGTGCAGTGAGAGACTGTCTTGAATGCCGCTGAGAGGTCGAGGAGGAGGAGGGCTACTGTTTCTCCTTTGTCCAGTATGGTGCAGATGTCGTCTGTTGCGGCGAAGAGGGCAGTTTCCGTACTGTGTTTTTTTCTGAAGACGGATTGGGAGGAGTCGAGAATGTTGTGTTAATCAATGAATGTGGTGAGTTGGCTGTTGATGGCTTTCTCAATTACTTCGGCTGGGAACGGGAGCAGGGAGATGGGTCCGTAGTTTTTGAGGTCAGTGGGGTCGCTGAGGGATTCTTCAGGAGGGGGTTGACCTCGGCCTGTATCCAGTCATCAAGGAACAAGGCAGTTGCCAGGGAGCGGTTGATGGTGTGGCGGAGCATGGGTGCAATGTAGTTGGGCAGGGGTCCGTGGGGAGGCCCCTGAGTGGATTGACTGCATTGTCTTTATTGTGTCTTCGGTGGTGAGGGCTGTCCAGTTGTCAATCGCTGGTTTCTGGGTGTGGGGGGTGGTTGGTGAGGATTCAGTGTGTTGGTCGTCTTCGTCGAAGTTCTCGTAGATGCTCTTGATTTTGTGGTGGAAAAGGTGCTGAGTTTGTCGCAGAGGTCTTGTGAGGGAGGAATGTCAGTAGACTCGCTGGTGGGTTGGGCGAACTTCTTGATGATGTTGAAGAGTTCCTTGCTGTTGTACGCGTGGGTGGAGATTCTGTCTTCAATTGCTTTTTTCCTAATTTCTCTGATGAGTTAGTGGTGGGCGTTGATGGCTGCTCTGAAGTTGTTATGGGCTTCTGTGGATTTGGTGTTCCTCCAGGCCTTTTCGAGGCAGCGGAAAGTGCCTCTGGACTCTCGAAGTTCAGGGGTAAACCATCTGGCTTTCTTGGTGCAGGTATAATTGTTTTTCTTGAGGAGGGCTATGGTGTTGGCGCTGTCCAAGATCCATCTATGCAGGGTTCAGGCTAAGGCGGTGGGGTTGTCGTTTTCGGCGATGGTTGGGGTGGAGTTGTTGAGTGAGGAGGTGAGCTAGTTGTCGTGATTTTGGTCCAGTTTCTTTGTGAGAGCAGGTGCTGGTGTCTGTGGATGGTGGATGTTCTGAAGGTGAAGTGGACACAACAATGGTCGGTCCATGCAAGTTCGGTGGTGTGGCTGAAGGTGATGGGGTTTCCTGTAGTGAAGAGGCGGTCGAGTGTGTGCCCTGTTGAGTGCATGGGCTCTGTCACAATCTGGTGGAGTCTAATGCTGTGGAGGTTGTCCAGGAGGGATGCAGTGTTGGGGTCCAGTTGGCTGTCAAGGTGGAAGTTGAGGTCTTCCAGCAGGGTGTAGTTGGTGGATACAATGGCCTGCGGGGAGATGATGTCCGTGATGGAGTTGGCGAAGGGTCCATGGGGTCCAGGGGGTTGGTAGATGAGGGTTCCTCAGAGGGTGGCAGTGGGCCAGTATCTTGAAGTGAAGATGTTTCATCAGGTCTGTATGCTCGTCTGGGAGTGTGCTCAGGTGGAGGGTGGATTTGTGGAGGATGGCGATTCCTCCTCCCGGGCGGGTGGGGTCGTCCTTCCTGGAGATCTTATATCCTTGGGGGTTGGCGATGGCGATGTCCGGTACCGATGTGGTGTTGGTCCAGGTTTCGGTGAAGAATGCTATGTCCGGGATGGTGCTGTCGAGGAGGTTCCAGATTTCGGTGGCGTGTTTGTGGAGTGATCGGACATTGGGGAGGATGCAGTGCAGGGTCTTCGGCTCGGTTGTGTTCTTGTGGGCGGGTTGTGCTGGATCCATGTTCTTGGCGGTGCTGCAGGTGTGCCTGTAGTGGTGACAGCTGAAGGGTCCATTGGTGTCGGCTGATGATGCTAGCCTGCAGGTGTTGTTGCGGCCTGGGTTGAATGCGTGGAGTGCTGCTGAGTCGTAGCGTTGGTGGGTCGGAGGTACAGGGTTCCTGGTGCTAGTCGCGGTCGGGCCGCGGACGGGTGCAGACGGGCTTGCCTTTAGTGCACCATAGGCGTACCAGCGGCACGCCCGCTGCGCGCGGCCGCACATTAAGTAAATATAGATTTAGAAAAGAGGGTGAAAAACAAGTGAAATCTAGTGGAAAACCAGAGCGGAAAGCGGGAGACAGAGATCCCCTGGACCACCAGGGATGAGGCGCAGGTGAACCTGCGGGTGGAGGAAGGCCTCAAACACTCACACTAGAGAGTGAAGGGGCTGGAGGAGGCCTCATTCAATGGTGGAGCTGCAAGGGTGGGAATGCAATTTCACTGCTACTGCTAAAACCCGTTATCCTAGGCCAATTCACTTCCTGCATACCCGTTTTTCACACGTTGGACTTTACTATATGAATTGATGTATGGTTGGTACACAATGAAGGATCATTATAATTAGCAGCTCTGCTGATGGACCTGTGCATCATGTAATTTTGGGCAACCTACAAACAGCATAAATCTCTGCGGCCAGAAGAGTCCGACAGACATAACGGGATATTACTTCTGTAGAATGCCTATCAGGACAAAACTTTACAAATCAAAACATTGTCACCTATTTCTAGTTATTCTTATTGGGTCAGCTGGGTCTCTTATATCGACATATAATCTGCAAGGACTGATAGCTGCTTGAAGTTTGCTTTTCATTGCTGTCGAATATCTCTGGTATTTATTTTTGCTACTGCCAAAGAAGGTGTCACACTCACACACCTTCATACTCCACACATGCAAATTCACAGCACAGTACCTGCACCACAGTCATCTTTAGGGCCTCGTTTAGTAGAGTTCTTCATTAGTCGATGCATGGAGGGCACTGCTTGGTACTAATCACCGTTAGTCACTCCACCGAACTCACTGTAGATGCATTTGCTTTCTAAGAATCACCGGTCTGTATCTTACAAACTCTGCGAAGGCGGTTGCAGTCATCTTGAGAAACACAAGAGGTGCTGCTACCATTCATGCTTTTCTAACTCCCCTGAGACAACGACATACATTCCAATCACTGCACCATTTTTTAATGTGTCTGTAGTTTACAGTCTCCTAATTATTGTCCATAGATAAATGTGATCATGTTTGATATGTGACAGATACTTATGGCCCCTAAGGGAGTCAAAAATATATCATGGCGTCCTCCCGAACCATTCTCCCCCTAACAGAGGAATTTAATGTTAGATAGTTGTGGTAAACACCAGCATATGGCAACAAGCATATCACCCAAGTCAGAGGATACTTCAGCTTCTGGAATCTTACAACAAAAAGACCGCACAGATTTGAAAGATTCCAGCCTATTATATCAGGTCTATCACTAAGGTTGCAAAGATCTTATGCGTTCAAGCATCTGTCAGTAAAGCTGTCCCTCAGGTTGGAGAGGTCTCTATGCCAGCAGAGCTATTATTCAGGAAACATAGCTCTTACAGGCTCAAGCTTCTCACAACAGAGAGCGCTTGTACATACTCAGGCATCTGATAAGTAGATCCAACAGGATAATGTCTCCGACAGAAGGCCTATTCAGAAAGTCATAAAGATCTTGCACACATTCTTTTGACATCAAACCTTTGACTAGTATCTCATGTATCTCAAAGGATGAGGTATGCCACAAACCACAAAATCTGACCTGGATGTAACATGGGTTACAGAAAGGATGCCCTCTGGAAATAAGGGGGGCACAGTTGGAATAAGACCTCACCAGGGGTAGAGCTGAGATGGAAGTATTGGAGAAAACTGAAGAAGATTTGGCAGGCTTGAAGCAGAACTGGAGTAGGACTGAAGCTGGCAGGCCTGGAGCAGAGTTAGAGTAAGATCAAGACTGGAGCAGAGCTGGGAGGCCTGGAGCTGAGCTGGAGTAAGACCAGGAATAAATCAGAGCTCGGAAAGAAAATGGAGTAGGCATAACAAATTCAACAGGAGTAATCCTGAAGCGTTGTAACACATTGGTGCACTGATCGGAAACTATTTATATACTAGTAGAACAAGAAGGGGCTGGTCTACGAATAGGGACCAACTGGCCGGAAGTGCAGGAGGCATCTTAGATTTGGAACGAGCCATATGCACTTGATGGAGCAAGTTGGCAAAACAAAATTTTGTGTACCCCTTGTGAAATCAATGTTCCATAACGTTAACATTTACTAATGGTGTGTTGGTGTGTGTGTTGCGAATTAAACAACAATAGTATAAGATGCACATACATGAACACGTGGGAATACTAATTTTTGCTTGCATGAAGCAATATAATTTAACTAATTTGTATTGTTATTGTGATGTGAACTAATGCACAGCTTAAATATTAAAACTTAAAGCTTAAAACTCTGTGCAGTATTTAATATTTTATTTGCGCCGTAGTTTTGGGTTTGTTTTTTAGTGAGACCACTTACCTGCATTTAAAAAGGAATTTCACCGCTGTTTGGCGGGTCCCGGGTCCTGGGAGACAAATCTGGGTGGGTGACATCTTGGGGGAGGAAGGGTCGTGTTTGGCCGCCATCTTGGTCAGCACTCTAGCTCTAGCGGGTCTCGCCGGACGCTTCACCGCTACATAAGATGGATTAGAAGAGGGCTCTTCCCTCCAAGGTAACTTTGGCATCTTTCACAGCTAATTTTAACTTTTGCCTGCCTGAGTAAGAGCGCGCTGCGCGGTAGCGCATTTGATTCTCTGTGCAGTATTTAATATTTTATTTGCGCCGTAGTTTTGGGTTTGTTTTTTAGTGAGACCACTTACCTGCATTTAAAAAGGAATTTCACCGCTGTTTGGCGGGTCCCGGGTCCTGGGAGGCAAATCTGGGTGGGTGACATCTTGGGGGAGGAAGGGTCGTGTTTGGCCGCCATCTTGGTCAGCACTCTAGCTCTAGCGGGTCTCGCCGGACGCTTCACCGCTACATAAGATGGATTAGAAGAGGGCTCTTCCCTCCAAGGTAACTTTGCCATCTTTCACAGCTAATTTTAACTTTTGCCTGCCTGAGTAAGAGCGCGCTGCGCGGTAGCGCATTTGATTCTCTGTGCAGTATTTAATATTTTATTTGCGCCGTAGTTTTGGGTTTGTTTTTTAGTGAGACCACTTACCTGCATTTAAAAAGGAATTTCACCGCTGTTTGGCGGGTCCCGGGTCCTGGGAGACAAATCTGGGTGGGTGACATCTTGGGGGAGGAAGGGTCGTGTTTGGCCGCCATCTTGGTCAGCACTCTAGCTCTAGCGGGTCTCGCCGGACGCTTCACCGCTACATAAGATGGATTAGAAGAGGGCTCTTCCCTCCAAGGTAACTTTGCCATCTTTCACAGCTAATTTTAACTTTTGCCTGCCTGAGTAAGAGCGCGCTGCGCGGTAGCGCATTTGATTCTCGGTGCAGTATTTAATATTTTATTTGCGCCGTAGTTTTGGGTTTGTTTTTTAGTGAGACCACTTACCTGCATTTAAAAAGGAATTTCACCGCTGTTTGGCGGGTCCCGGGTCCTGGGAGACAAATCTGGGTGGGTGACATCTTGGGGGAGGAAGGGTCGTGTTTGGCCACCATCTTGGTCAGCACTCTAGCTCTAGCGGGTCTCGCCGGACGCTTCACCGCTACATAAGATGGATTAGAAGAGGGCTCTTCCCTCCAAGGTAACTTTGCCATCTTTCACAGCTAATTTTAACTTTTGCCTGCCTGAGTAAGAGCGCGCTGCGCGGTAGCGCATTTGATTCTCTGTGCAGTATTTAATATTTTATTTGCGCCGTAGTTTTGGGTTTGTTTTTTAGTGAGACCACTTACCTGCATTTAAAAAGGAATTTCACCGCTGTTTGGCGGGTCCCGGGTCCTGGGAGACAAATCTGGGTGGGTGACATCTTGGGGGAGGAAGGGTCGTGTTTGGCCGCCATCTTGGTCAGCACTCTAGCTCTAGCGGGTCTCGCCGGACGCTTCACCGCTACATAAGATGGATTAGAAGAGGGCTCTTCCCTCCAAGGTAACTTTGCCATCTTTCACAGCTAATTTTAACTTTTGCCTGCCTGAGTAAGAGCGCGCTGCGCGGTAGCGCATTTGATTCTCTGTGCAGTATTTAATATTTTATTTGCGCCGTAGTTTTGGGTTTGTTTTTTAGTGAGACCACTTACCTGCATTTAAAAAGGAATTTCACCGCTGTTTGGCGGGTCCCGGGTCCTGGGAGACAAATCTGGGTGGGTGACATCTTGGGGGAGGAAGGGTCGTGTTTGGCCGCCATCTTGGTCAGCACTCTAGCTCTAGCGGGTCTCGCCGGACGCTTCACCGCTACATAAGATGGATTAGAAGAGGGCTCTTCCCTCCAAGGTAACTTTGCCATCTTTCACAGCTAATTTTAACTTTTGCCTGCCTGAGTAAGAGCGCGCTGCGCGGTAGCGCATTTGATTCTCTGTGCAGTATTTAATATTTTATTTGCGCCGTAGTTTTGGGTTTGTTTTTTAGTGAGACCACTTACCTGCATTTAAAAAGGAATTTCACCGCTGTTTGGCGGGTCCCGGGTCCTGGGAGACAAATCTGGGTGGGTGACATCTTGGGGGAGGAAGGGTCGTGTTTGGCCGCCATCTTGGTCAGCACTCTAGCTCTAGCGGGTCTTGCCGGACGCTTCACCGCTACATAAAGCTGCCAATGCTTACGCGCAGTGTTTGCGCGCAGCGTGCGCGCCATAGGTGCGCCGGAGGCGAGCCCATCTGCGCCCATCCGCGACCAGCCGGGGCCTGGGGCCAGGACCCCTGGATCCCGCAAGCTGTACACTAGAGGTGAGCTGCTGGACATAAATCAGGGGTATTTATATCCTAGCCAGATATGTATAGACGTACTTAGCCAGGAAGGTCTGTTGAAACGGCATGGTGTTAACATAGATCCTAACACAGATTGCCCGGCACAAGACTTACGTTATGGGCTCCTAAATACGCGTTCTCTACAGAAGCATAATCTGGAAGTGTTCTCCCTACTACAGGAGGGAGAGTTAGACTTCCTAGGTATCACGGAAACGTGGCTAGAGGACTCGTCAGGGCCCGATTTGGTAGCCTCCATGCCGTCGAATTTTGCATCATTCTGCCTTAACCGAGCAGACACTAAGAGAGGGGGCGGAGTAGCCCTGCTCTACAGTACACGTCTGAGGGGCGAAAGACTGTTTGCAGAGAACATGGGAGGGGCAGAGGTCTTGGGCGTAAAGCTCAGGCTAGGGATGATCTGCTGGATAGTCATACTAGTTTACCGACCCCCCTGGGCGTCGCCGGTTTTCCCAGATCTTTTCCTGGAACTGGCCCAGGATGTTTGATCCCGATATAACAACATAATCATTATGGGCGATCTAAACTTTCATTGGGATAAGTCCCCAATGGAAGGACAAGCGACCCAGATAGATGTAGCGCTCAGGTCCTTTGGATTGGCCCAGAAGGTAATGGGCCCTACGCACGAGAAGGGCCACACCTTGGATCTTGTCTGGATTACAATCCCAGAACATGGTCGGGATCATGGACTAGCGGAGGCACAACCTTGTGCCTGGTCAGACCATTATTTGGTAAAAGGCAGGATATCGGTTGTTGAACAGAAGGGGAAGCCCGGAGTAGGATGGAAGGTCGTGAGGAAATGGAAGCAGATAGATGGGGATGATATGGTAGCTCATCTCCTTGCCTGTCCTCTATCTAACAAGACGGATCAGAATCCAGATACTATCTATAAAGATCTAACAGACAAACTAAACAGGGTTGTGGACCTTGTGGCACCGGCTCGACGTATGAAGCTGGTAGATAGAGGAGCAGGGGCCCCGTGGTACACTGAATCCCTTAGGGGAAAAAAGAGGGCACTGCGTAAAGCGGAGAGAGCATGGCGGAAGGGCCACAGCCTCAACGCACGGAGCATGTACGTGCAGGAGCTTGCCTCGTACAAGCAGGCGATCCTGATAAGAAAAGCTGAGTTTTACGAGGATAGGATCTCTACGGCCTCAGACCCACAGAGAGAAATTTTTAAGGTCCTTAACGAACTTAGGAAAAACAAGGAGCAGAGTCCGGATTTTAAGCAAGAAGATTGCCAAAAATTCCAGGACTATTTCTCCAAAAAGATTGAAGATCTCCTATCGGAAATTGCCATCACGCCGATTTTAGACTGCCCCTTACAGACAGTCCCAGTCATCCATCGGGTTGATGACCCTTTGGTTATCCTGCCCTTGATTACAAAGGACAGACTGACTAATCTGGCGGGGCGGGTTAAATCTGGCTCTCGGGCCGACCCTTGTCCCCCGGAGGTCTTCAAATTAGCCATGCCAGGCATTGAGGAAGAGGTCCTAACTCTTCTTAATATGTTATGTTATGTTAAATTAAATTTATTAAGCGCACGTACGCCCATAGGCTTCATGGCGCTGTTGGAGGATTTGCAAAGACATAACATATAACAGAGAGAGCTCAAATTAACTATGGGTAGGCTTGCCTAAAAAGCCAAGTTTTGAAAGCCTGTCTGAAAGCCAACAAGTCTTCATGAAGTCTCAATGACAGAGGCAGAGAGTTCCAAAGGGAGGAGGCCAAGAAGTGAAAAGAACCGCCTCCCTGGCGTTGTTTCCTAATGCGAGGCACCACCAACAAGTTCTTTTGACCTGAGCGTAGAGTACGAGAGGGGGTGTAACTCACAAGCAGGCAGCTAATAAATCCAGCGCCCTTACCTTGTAGAGCCCTAAAGATAATGCATCCAGCTTTAAAAGTTGCTCTCTGCGCTACTGGCAACCAGTGGAGACTGGCCAGACCCGGCCTGATGGACTGCCATTTGGGACTCTTACAGATCAGCCTGACCGCTTGGTTCTGAACCAGTTGAAGTCTTTTGAGCTGCCCAACTGGAAGACCCAGATACAAACTGTTGGAATAGTCCAGACGGGACAGCACGAGAGCGATGATAACTTGGATCAGAGCAGGGTGAGTTAGTAGGTGGGCAATCTTCTTGATCTTACGGAGTTGGAAGAAACTTGAAGATACCACAGTCCCTACCTGACTTTTAAGCGAAAGATCTTCGTTAAAAGTAACCCCTAGGCTTTTTACTGTTTGAGACTTGGTTGGAGGATTTCCCATTTCTGGAGGCCAAAAATGTGGCCCCCAGTACAGTTCACTCTTCCCAGGCAAAATCAATTCAGTTTTGCCTGGGTTGAGTTTCAGGTGATTTAGGCTCATCCATCTCTGGATGTGGACCATGGCCTCCCGAAATTCGGTGGCAGCACCAGGGGAGTCCAGACGGAAGATCAATTGCAGATCATCTGCATAGTTGAAAATTTAAGCTCTAAACTTTCTTAATGAAAACAACAAAGGGCGTAAATACAAATTAAATAAAAGTGGGGACAGGGACGATCCCTGAGGGACTCCACATTCATTTTTAATTTTAGGGGCTGTAAAGGTTCCTAATCTCACTGCCTGGGTGCGATCCGAGATAAATGACTTCAACCATCTCAAGGCCGAGCCTCTAAGGCCCGCCTGTTCGACACGGTCGACCAAGATGGTGTGGTCGACCGTGTCGAACGCGGCCGATAGGTCCAGAAGTACTAGTGCTTGATGGATGTCCTTGTCCGCGTTGCATCTAAGTACAATAATAGTAATTAATAGCTCCCTGCAATCAGGTCAGGTCCCCCCCTCCTTTAAGGAGGCCCGGTTGATCCCCCTGCTGAAGAAGCCAGGGGCAGACGTAAAGAACCTAAAGAATTTTAGGCCGATTTCTCAGCTTCCATTCTTGGCCAAGGTCTTGGAGCAGCACGTCCTTACGACTCTTACTGACCATATGGAGAAAAACGGCCTTCTTGAGCAAAATCAGGCTGGGTTCCGTGCACATCACAGCACAGAGTTAGTGATGTTATCCATCTTAGACGAGCTACGGAACAGAGCTGACAAGAAACTCCCTGGGGCCCTGGTGCTGTTGGACCTCTCCGCGGCTTTTGATACCGTATGCCACAGCCAACTGCTGTTGCGGTTGAGGGACTCTGGTATCCAGGGCTCAGTACTTGTCTGGCTATCCTCCTTTCTCGAGGGGAGAACTCAGAGAGTTCAATTGGCAGACTTGTCTTCTACCATATTGCCAATTACCTGTGGTGTTCCACAGGGCTCAGCCCTTTCCCCCATTATATTTAATGTTTATTTGCAACCTTTGATATCGGCCCTCAATCAGATGGACTGCCAAGTCTATAACTATGCCGACGATACCCAGATCATTATACAAATGGAGGACTGTCCAGACGCACATGCAAGAATGCAGAACATCCTAAGATACACCACGAATTGGATGTCTCAGAATTCTTTAAAAATTAATCCGGACAAGACAGAGGTGTTGCCAATTACAACTGCTGGCAACCCATGGAGCGACCGGTTCTGGCCAGAAGATCTTGGTACACCTCCAGAACCCGCAGTAGTTGTAAAAAGTCTGGGTATCTCCCTCGACGGCAGTTTGTCGCTGCAAAAACAAGTGTCTGGGGTGGTGGGCACCTGTGTAGGCCTGCTGCGATGAGGGCGTTAGTTAGGGATGTTAGGAGAGAATGAATTTGGAATTATCTATTCTTTGCTAAACTTTTATCTGATCTTTAAATAAATGACTGTTTTCTGAGCTCTGTATAAAATGATCATTTTCAATTAAAGTTTAACATTTTACTGAATAAAGAATTAATTAAAGCCTATGTGTCAGACATATTAAAGTTTTGCTTTTAATAAAATTAGGAAAATGGAATATTAAAAGCTGGTCTTGTAATCTTTCCTACGCCTGATTTTCTTTCTAGCAGACCCATTGCCACTATGGTGGTGTGTCTGAATAAAATTCATGTTTGTTAAAACCATGGTAAATTGTATAAAACTATAGGTGTAAATAATAGCTGGTTAAATAGGTTAGACACTCCGCCAAATGTTACAGCATTACTCCTTTGCGTTTCACCGAACCTTGAAGCCGAGTTTAGTGAACAGAGTAAATGTGCAGTGTTATGGGCCCCACTGACGAATGAATGTGTGTTCTGAGGTTTCAGGGAAATGGTAAGTGCTGATTAGAAATGATTTTTGGAGTTCCGCTGTAGCACACTCACCATCTTGTGTTGGGAATGATGATCTAGTCCAGCTCCGTTTTCCATTTAAGAACTATAGTGCAGGAATGGCAGCATGGCGGATTCGAGAAGGTAAATAAATTACATTCAGAATTAAATAAGCGTTTCCAAACATATTTTCTTCCTCCTAAGATGTTTCTAGCAGGGGTTTAGGCTTGCACCCGAGGCCTCTCACCACAGAGCTTTCTTCCTGCTGAAATTCCAAAAACTACGCAATTTTGCCACTTCGAGTGATGAAGTGCCATTTGCAGTAAAAAGTTAGAGGGAAATATGCGATTTTGGGTAAACATTTACCACAAACAAACAGGAACAAAATGTACACAAGCAGTTGTTGTTTGTGGAGCTTTGGTTAAATGCTTAAACGCCCAACCCTTTTATAACAGAGGTATTACGTTACACACGTCTTAGGAGGCCAGGTTCTAAAAACAAAGCTACCTCTCATAATGTGTTTTTATAAAGGTTCCACCATACGGCAGTAAAGGTATCATCAATGTTACACAGCTCGTCCAGGCTCAAACATCTCACAACAATCCTGCCATACGTTACACAGATTGTACAGAATTAAGTCTACAACTGCGCACAGTCCTTCTGGTTACAGAGCTTTTGCAAACTCAACAAAATGACAGGAAAGTAATCCAAAGGGTTACACTGATTTCATCAGCAAAGCATAAGGATAACAGAGCTATGTGTAAATATAGATAACTTACAGAATACAACAAATGTTTACTAACCAATTGATAGAGGTTTTCCTAGGAAACTAAAAATCTCGCGAATATCAACAAAAGCACATTACAGTATTAACTTTAAAATAACAAAAATTTAAATTAATCAAACATTACAATCATTTATTCGGAATAAGTGTCTTGTGTACACTGTAATGCAACTCAAGAGCTTACAAACAGCATAATAGGTTTCTTTGGTTTCTGCCAATAGAAGTAGATGTCCTTACAGCATAGCTGCCAAGTTTTTAGATTACGTGTGCATGACATTTCAATGGTTTTGGTGCACCTATGAGTGACATTCTACCGCCAAATGCGTGGCCCTTAGAGTGATACTTTCGTCAGAGTAAAACCAAGCAATGGCGTCCATTTAAATAAATAAATAAATATCAGACATTACTACTGAATATATAACGAGAAGTTCCAAAAGGGTCTGGATACTGCTGCAAAACCCTGAAAACAGAAGGTCGCTAACCTATTTGGTAGTTAATGCATTTGCTGGAGAAATCTGTGCGGAGTCAAGGCACAAAGTGTGACACTCGAGTCACAGACTCGAGTGGGGTTACTGCGTCAGCTGCAGAGATCATTTTGTTATCTGCAGGTCACAGTTATAATCCTTGTAAAATTGCTCAGTCAGCTAGGAACCATCATAAAGGAGAGCGCAAAGGAGAGCACAAAGCATAGGTATAGAACATTACTGTTTTTCACTATTCTAAGGTTGCTAAAATAGCTTCCTTATGGTAGTAAGAAAGAGTTCCTTCAATCGTGTCAGTTCTCCACCTTTTCTGATCTACATCCCACCTTGCATAAGTATGCGCTGCCTTTTTCACTCGTCCCTAATAGCTCTCTTTTTCTCTGGCGTGAGTCGCACGCTACCAGGCGTTAAGCGCTTCAAATTGCGTTGGTTAGTGCACCTTCTTTCTCAGTGATCCTATGCCATTGTTCAAGCAAAATGCTTGAGTGTAACTCTACTTTTATCGCCACGTAATGAAAAAGAGTCTTTTTTGGGCACAGCTTCTTTCCCCCCCTCTAAGAGGTATCTGAACATCTCTCTAAAAAAATCTTGTCAAACTTTAAAACATTTCATTTTCAGTCAAAATTAGTTTGTTTCCACACAAAAAATCTATATTTTACTTAAAAATCTCATTCCAAATCACCAACCAATAACAGCGCGGCACATCGTGACGTGGACAGCTAATGACAGCGTGGCTTCACACCAACTGACCTATCCCAGTGGAAAAAGCTGTGACAGTCTCACTCCTCGCAGCAGCTCACCCTCTTTTACAACTTTCACTAACACACTCTTTTCAGCAATATACTTGCAACTAAATACAATGCAATAGCAACAAATAACAATTGTCTGCTTTACTAAATAATCACCAGAAATCAATCATACAAAAATAACACAAACACACACTCAAATGAAACCTCGTCATGTGGGAAATCACTCTGTTCAGTGCTGCTTACTTCTGTGCAAAAGGTCTGCCACACTAATCATACCTCATTTTTACACAAAAGATAAACGTCCCTATCTCAATTAGACTGTTGACAACGTCTCACCATAACCCTCACAAAGCTTCAGCAAACAATTACAATAAAGTGTCTTCTACACTTTCTAATATCATCTCGGGATCTTAGGCCATGTCAGACCAGATATCACGCAATCTCCGGGAGACACCACACAATTGCCACAAACACTGCAAACTAAGCATAAACCGTTTATACACTTCCCTATTGATACTCACCCTTCCACTGTTACAACTCAATCACTGACAGTGATTCTCCAAGTCAAAATGTGGGCACTAGGGACCGAGATTTGATCTGTACTAATCTAAAGTAACCCCTCTACTTCAGGTACTAACCATTCTCGGTATGCTACCATCTCAGATTGCTCTGGGCCGTTTCTTCCAATTCAATTCTGATCAATAGACCTTTTTAGTAGCCTGAGAGGAAAAGGGATTTAAATCTTACCGTATAGTGTGATCATTAGGACCACACAATACAAGTATGAGTCAGTAACTTGAAGTTAGAAGGTTTATTACAAACTCAAAGCCAGAATAATAAAAATCAATCTAAAAAACATACTGTAAATATAAAAGATTATCAATAGAAAACAAGGCGGCGTACAATATTGGTCCTCAACAGCAAAGAGCAAATAAGAATTTCTGTTAAAGCTATGCAAAAGGAAAAGGATTTGATGACTAGGCGAATAATTTTGATCCTTCTCCCCATACATGGAAAAAGATTCTAATGAACCCTACACTAAACTAAGGATAGGGAAAACCCTATTAAACCCTATTAAATTAAGGAAGCAGGAAAGATGTCAGCATCAGAACCTTCGTAGAAGTTCTATAGGTAAGGAGTCATATATAGCATAATCTATACAATCAGAGATGTCAGGAGAGGACTGTACCTCTCCCAGTCTAAATGGAATCTAACCAAACCTAAGGTAATTAAAATACACAAAGAACATTCAAGAAATATGACCTCATATGTATCATAATACTTTTCCAGTTCCCAAGAATGAATTTGGTGTCTCCTATTTCCCAGCCTCTACTTTCAAAGCGTCCTTGTATTCCTCCCTTCATCTGATAGTAGCAACTGGTAACCCTCCCTTTGTTCTTCATTAAAATTATTTGACCTTGCCAGCTCTTTCTCGCCTCACTATCTCAAATTACAATGTGCTTTTCACTAACTAATGAATGGCTTTGGTCTGCACCAACAGAGGAGAAACATTAAGAAAAACAAATTTTACATTAGTATTAAGTAAGCAAGTTATCCATATTTGTAAAGCGTGAACATATCACCCCTTAAGCTTTCAAGACACTGGGGGCCGTCTGTAAGATTAGGTGAGGTATTGCCCAGAGTCACTTGATGCTGAGGGGAGCTTCCACCGGGGTTCGAACCGTGTACCCCCTGCTCTAGAGTCAGCTGCTGTTGCTGCTGCACCACATCTCTCTCTACTTAACACTTTTCTTTACATGAATATTAATTCTACAAGCTACATATAATTCAATAAATTAAATATGTAATAAAGGAATCAAGCTCTTTTTTTTGTACTGTATGGTCACAAATTTATCAAGAAAGCATTACACAAATATGATTCATCCCCACTAATCTCTGGTGAATGCACTGCATTAAATGCATTTTAGCGCACCACCTTACAATCTAAACCTATAAAAGATTAGTATCAGCAATCCAGATGTTTCTGAAAAGGAAAACATTAAAATGCACACACATAAAAACACACAATAAATGCAATTTAGATACCTCTGGTGCATCATTTCTCCTTAGTATTACTGCATCACATGAGTACACGAGACCAAATGTAAAAATATATGTAGCCTAACCAAATGTAAACGGATGGAGCCAAAACTATGCCTCTCCAATTGCAATTCCAACTTCTCCAATGCCTCTGATCGACTGAAACAGTTCACCAGAACACCAATGTAGCAGGCCGAGAACATGGAACACTATTATAACAATAACATGTAAGTATGAAGATAAGCAATTCATCCTGCAGCAGGGCACATGCATAAAATAAGCTTGTGACACTACAATCAAATATCAACATACAGTACAACAAGCAGTCACACGTTTAAGAGGTCGAGTGGGGCTGCCAGAGGGAGACAGAGAGCACAATTTGTTTTTGCTGCTCAGCAAAGTGGGAATAGAAACAATGTATTCAACTAAGGCAGCAACGGTGGGTCACAATAACTACGAGTTCCTGGGCCAGCAGGCATCTTTGCAGGCTAAGGCAGACCAATAGTGCACTATAAACACTGTGTGCAGGCTGCTTAGTGACTCATGATCATTTCCACAGTGTGTCAGTGTATGCTTGACTTCAGCATTTTAATTTGGGTGAGTGTTGTATCGTGTGAATTAGAAATGATTGAACCCTTTTGGCTCCAGATGTATCCTGTAGAACTGTAACGTAATTGTTAGAGCAGAATGCACTGAAGGCTGGTTTAGAATGTGGAGTTTGCGGTTACAAGCAGAAGAATAAAGACGTGATTATTAAGGTCCATGTGTGGCTTAGTCCTATGTGGTTACCCGGGCTGGGAAGGACGTTACAACAGGCAAAGAGTTAGGGCATAAGTAACCCGAATATCAACAGTGATCTCCCAGAGAGTTTGCCTTGGTCGAAACAAACTGCTTGTGTGTGCCATGTGTGTTGGGGTGGAAGTAAGGAACTGATGCTTAACGCATGTGGAGTCAAAGCGCAACTCCAGCCGCTGTAAAGAAGTTAAAAATTATGAAAGCATTGGAAATAAACCTTCGGAACGATCACAGAGAACCTGTTGGTCATATCATACGTAAAGGTACTACTCTGCTACGTAAATGTACAGTCATAAGTAATCCGGAGCATTAATGCTAAAGAAACATACAACCAGGTTTTCAAAGAGCAGTTATTAATAATCACAAAGTGCAAGATAACGTTACAATTAAAAAGTGGTGAAGACAAAGAGCACACAGAGAGACGCCTAAGGACCAAGCAATTATTTACTCAGCAGAACCTGAGTAAAGTGATCCAGTAGGACCTCAGCGCCAGGCTCCACAACAGAGGTCAAGCATAGGCGTTGTGTTTGACAGGGGTGCTACCATCACCACAGCCTCTGAATATCATAAGAATAGTGAAATGTTTCAGCTGGCAGAGAAGAAAGTCGCATTTCCAGCTATCATTAAGGATGTAACCGTGGCAAGCACGTCGCAAGGCCTCGCTGCTGAGTCACATAAACCAAGCCACAGAGATTCACATACAGTGTCAATAAGTACCACACTATCTACTGCCGCATTCCTGAAACCACCACCACCAATAAATACCGCCCCAAAAAAATATTCTTGGTGATAGATGGACTGCTTGGATAGAGACCTTTGATGATTTCATTAGCACACTTGAAGAGACTGATAACCAAAAACCAAAAAATTATCAAGTATCTCAAAAATCCTACTGGTGATGGTGTAAAAGAAGTCATATAGAAAATGCTGAAGGATCTATGCATCTGAGTTATTGATGGATGTTTGTGAGATTCATTCAGACGACAAATGCTGAGAGAAACTCTTAGTCTAGAGCGAGTGTTAATGGCTGCTAGAGCTGAAGAGCATGCCGATAGACAAACTCCCGACATGGAGGTGCCCAGAATGAATCAGTCATAGTATGAAAACTAAGCTGTAGCCAAGGACTGAAGGACACAAGGTGATGTTTACCTGTAAAAAGAAGTGTTTTAGATGAAGATTTCCATTACCACACGAAGGTAAATGTCCTGCTCTCTGAAAGATTTTTGAAGACTGTGGGAAGGAGAAACCATTTTTGGCAGTTTGCAAAGCCAAGAAAAATGAAAGTGCATCACGGCATGGAAACAAGGCGGCCGCCAACATTTTCCAGAAGCAACATTGGTTTTTGGAGCTGCACAAAAAGAACACGATACACAAGTATGTAGTTTACTTGCCATAGTAGGTTTGACGTTGAATGCAAACAAGTATGAGTTCCAAAGGATAAAGCTAAAATGTGCTGCCCATATCTTTTCTGATGGGTTATGACACCATATCCTGCTTAATGGGAAATAGTGAAATACCCCCTGTATTGTTTCTTTTTAACTCGACGCTTAAGAAGCACAAACTAGTTTAATGTAGTTTATGCGGTATTATTTATTTATACCTTTTTTTTTAATTTGCTTTGTCAAAATTTTTTTAAAGTTCATTAATATCTGAGAACACATACTATCACAAACAATTACATCACAATTAACATCACAATTCAACGTACATATTTACAATTACAAATTACATTTATATACAATCAATAAATCGAATCAAATTGTCTTTTCAACAGACATTCATTAAGGTTAGAGTTATTTGATAACACTAGTGACAATGCCATGCAGCATTAACCTGAACAGTCCATTACTTGTGAACCAATATCAGTAAATCAAAAATACATGAAAACAAAATCTATTTAAATTTTCAGAAAAAAATGCAATAACAAGAATTGTTTGCTGAAGACCACAAGTTAATTTCTTGGTCAACTGGACACTCAAGGTATATTTTTCGAAATGCCGACGCGTTTCAAACCCTGTCACTTCAGTTATTGGGTTCTCATCAGGGCTCTTTCCTTTTTAGTTGTCTGTGGGATATATGGAAAAGAGCTTCGTTTTAATGTTTAGTTATCCCAATAGGTTCCTCATTTGCTTTTACCTTTAAACTACTGAAATTTACCTGACTTCCAGCTTTTGCCGGTCCGAGGGCTCTCTCAGTTAAAAAATCGTTCAGCTTTCGTGCTTCCTAGAATACAAGTGTTTAGGGTAAGCCTTCACTATTAGGGCGAATAGGTCGATCATCCAAATGTTTTAAGCTCTTTTATTTTTAGAAAAAACGTACCTGCCTGTGTCTTCTAATTAGTATGCACACTTTTGGGTACTTGTCTTTTACTTTTCTTGCTTATCGGCGGTTTATAGCGATTTTATGCAACCACCTGCAATTCACAATACGAAAAATATTTTCAGTCACTTTATCGTATTTATAAACTTGCCGCGCTCGCGGGCGGAAAGACATACCTTCTTTCTAGAAGAGTGAACACCTCGTTTATCGTCTTTGAATTTTTAGACTGATTCATGCTTGGAGCCCATTGCGAAGTATGTGGACTTCTTTTTAAAACCATTTATTGGTACAGTTAAATCGTACTTAAGAGATACCACGGACTTTCTGTTGAAAGTCGAGAAAACCGATTTTGACCCTGATTCTGAACTTATGGTAACAATGGACGTAACATTTGGATGATCGACCTATTCGCCCTAATAGTGAAGGCTTACCCTAAACACTTGTATTCTAGGAAGCACGAAAGCTGAACGATTTTTTAACTGAGAGAGCCCTCGGACCGGCAAAAGCTGGAAGTCAGGTAAATTTCAGTAGTTTAAAGGTAAAAGCAAATGAGGAACCTATTGGGATAACTAAACATTAAAACGAAGCTCTTTTCCATATATCCCACAGACAACTAAAAAGGAAAGAGCCCTGATGAGAACCCAATAACTGAAGTGACAGGGTTTGAAACGCGTCGGCATTTCGAAAAATATACCTTGAGTGTCCAGTTGACCAAGAAATTAACTTGTGGTCTTCAGCAAACAATTCTTGTTATTGCATTTTTTTCTGAAAATTTAAATAGATTTTGTTTTCATGTATTTTTGATTTACTGATATTGGTTCACAAGTAATGGACTGTTCAGGTTAATGCTGCATGGCATTGTCACTAGTGTTATCAAATAACTCTAACCTTAATGAATGTCTGTTGAAAAGACAATTTGATTCGATTTATTGATTGTATATAAATGTAATTTGTAATTGTAAATATGTATGTTGAATTGTGATGTTAATTGTGATGTAATTGTTTGTGATAGTATGTGTTCTCAGATATTAATGAACTTTAAAAAAAATTTGACAAAGCAAATTTAAAAAAAAGGTATAAATAAATAATACCGCATAAACTACATTAAACTAGTTTGTGCTTCTTAAGCGTCGAGTTAAAAAGAAACAATACAGGGGGTATTTCACTATTTCCCATTATTCTAAAGGTCCAACCCACTGTATGTCCCAGGACCTAACTCCATTGTTTAAAAAAAACCATATCCTGCTTAAGCACTAGCTCTGTCAAATTCTGGTCCCCGCAAGATGTTTCCACGGTGTGTTCATTCCTTGGCATAACTAGTAACTATTCCAAAGACATATGAGACTTTGCCACTATAAGTGCTCTGTTACGAGACTTGATGAGAAAGAAAGCTCCGTTTCATTGGTCACATGAATGTGAGAGAAGCTTCAAGAAAATTAAATAAGCCCTTGAGAATGGTACTGAAATGAGATATTTCAATCTGAAGCTTCATACAGAGGTTGTTGTTGACGCTAGCCCAGTCGGTCCTTTAACAGCAGAGTGGACACCCGAATGCTCAAAGGCATATTGTGGCCTATGCAAGTAGAAGTTTGTCCAAAACAGAGAGTGCTTACTCATAACCTGATAAAGAAAGCTTAGCTGGGGTATAGGCTTGTGAAAATCTACATGTATTCCTGTACGGTAAACATTTCACAATGGTACCTGATCATCAAGCTCTAGCGACTATATTTTGAGAATCGAATTGCCAAAATGCCTCCTCACATTGAACGATGGGTACTGTGGTTATAAGAATATGATTATACCATTGCGTATCATCCAGGTAAGGATCAGAACCCTGCAGACTACTTTGCCAGAGTGTCCATCCAAGACGGACGAGGCTTATATCAACTTGACTGTATAATCAAACCCACCGGCTACCATTTCATTAGCTCAGATTATCACTGTCACGAGCCATGATAGTGACATTTGAAAGCTGGAGGATATAATTACCCATCAGTCATGGAACCAACACACTCGATCACTCACCAGTGATGCTGAATATCAAAAGTACAAGAATGTTAAGGATGAACTATACATAATTTGGAAATAAGTTATATATCAAGGGTTGAGAATCCTGATTCTGGGGCGTCTGAGACAGAAAATAATTGAGGTAGCTGAAAAGTTGGTCATAAATCAGGACACGGGAGACAGGTATAGCTTGAATAAGAGCCTTTTTTAATCTCTTAAGGTCACCAGGAACAAGACCCCAGCCACAGCTGGCCGCAGTCAGTATCGTTTTTCTCAAAGGGCGCTCTGCTTCGAACCTTCACCACTGTGGCATTCTAAATGATGTCACAGTGGTGTCAACCAAGGTGTCAGCCTAACAGGGGGTGGGGAAGAGGGTAAAGGTTCTCCCGCGGGCGGAAGATACTACACATCCCCCTCCCTTCAAAAATTGAGAACTAAGTCATACAGAGCATAACCAACAAAGTGTAATGCACTTGGTGACAGGATAAAGTTACACAAAACATAAACAACAAAGAGAGCTTCACTTGGTGACATATTGCTCCAAATACTTAGGGCGGATAACCTTCCTGCAGTTCGACCTACGAGTAAGGTTGGCCCGTCCCAAACTGCTTGGCTTGGATGGGTCTCCCTTTGAGTATGATTCCCGCTCACTCCTTGGTCTGTCGTCATCATGTGTTGTGGGAGTGATGTATCTCACCACCCTCCCCAAATTCCAAATCTTTCCTTCTTGTGTCTTCACAGCATTATTAAATATTTTCACAATCTTTGTGGGTCTAGAAAACTCTGACCAATTAGCTCTGCCTGTGGGCGCTTTAATCTTGACCACTTTAAACTTAACTTCTTTAACTGAGTGCAGTTTATCAAACCTGGTTTTCCTGTCCCTCACAGCTTTGCATTCTCTGTCATGCCCCTTGGACTCCCTACAGTGACCCGTCCAACCTTTGTGCCACCCCATCCACCCTGGTACCAGCCTTGAGTTCGGTCTTCTCGCTCTCAATAGTTCGAAAGGGGTGACCCCTGTGGTTTGGTGAGGGGTAAGTCTGTAGGCCTCCAGACGTTTCACTACCTCATCTTTCCACCCCAACCCACTAGCCCTTGCTAGTTGGATCCCTTCCTTGATGGTTTTATTAAATCGTTAAACCATCCCATTGGTCTCAGGGTGATATAGCGCACACTTCTTGTGTGTTATCCCACTGCTTTTTAGGAACTCTTGCATTTCTTTGGAGCAGAGTTGCACACCATTGTCAGTTAATAAGGTACTGGGTAACCCTTCCCTGAGGAACACTTCTTGTAAGAAATCAATTACCATCCTAGTTTTGATTTCTGACACAAATTTTATCTCCGGCCACCTTGAGTACAATTCTACGAGCACCAGGATGTAAGGTGTCCGATGTTCACCTGTTAGTGGGCCCACTATGTCTAACGCCACATCCACCCATGGACCTACAGGGAGTTCCCTGCACTGCATTGGAGGTGTGTGGTGTTTTAGAATCTTGTCACTGGTGGAGCACGGTATGCAGTCTCTCACTTCCCTTTTAATCTCAATGTCCATGCTGGGCCACCAGTAGTCTGCACGCAACCGTTGCTTTGTTTTGGTTATCCCCAAGTGACCTTCGTGTGCCAGGTTGACTAGGCGGTTTCTTAAGGTCTCAGGTGGAACCAAGCTCGTGCCCCTGAACAGACAGTCGTCGGTGACTGTTAATTTATTCCTGACCATCCAAAACAGTCTTAGTGCCTCATCTTGTTTGTCTCTGTCTTTCCAACCTCCCTTAGTTTTCATACACACACTTAGTAGTACATCGTTTCTTAGAGTCTCTTTCCAGCTTTCTTCTTCAATGGCTCCATGTGTAACAATACACACATTTTCTGACTGCATCTCCCTCTCATCCTCATTTTCCTTCTCTGTGCGGATTAGATCTTCGTTTGACTCCTTCACCAGGCTTGAAAGACAGTCGGCTGCTAGGTTTCTCGCCCCCGGCACGTATTCAACATCGAACGTGTATTCTTGGAGGTTCACCACCCAATGTCTTATCCTGCTTGAAATCGAGTCCAGCCCTTTCCTACTGAATACTTCGACCAGTGGCTTGTGATCTGTCCTCAAGTGAAACCTCATTCCCCACACAAAGTCTCTGAATTTGCCCATGGCCCAATGTGCCGCCAGTGCTTCCTTCTCGATCACCGAATAGTTTACCTCGGCCTTGCGGAGCGATCTCGACGCAAAAGCTATAGTCTCCCCACCTTTTTCACCCATCTGCGTGAGGACTGCTCCCAGTCCTTTCGAACTTGCGTCGGTGGTCACCACAGTCTTCCTCCTTGGTATAAAAGATTTGAGACTCGGAGCTTCTGTCAGTGCCCTTTTTGTGTCTTCAAATTCCTTCTGACACTCCTCGCTCCAATCGAAGACTGCTCCTTTCTTAAGTAGGTTGCGTATGGCAAATGTGCGTCTAGCAAAGTTTTGTACGAACTTGCTATAAAACTCTAACATCCCCATGAATGATTTTATCTCCTCCTTGTTCTTAGGTGGAGAGAGGTTGATGATAGTGTTTTCTAGCTCTGTCTTCGGACGAATTCCCTCTGCCGTTACTTTATGACCCAGGAAATCTATTTCGGCACAGCCAATCCTGCATTTCTCTTTCTTTACGGTGAGCCCCTGTTCTTTGAATCTCTCCAGTACTTTTCTTAACCTACAAACATGTTGTGCCTCATTCTCCGCGAAAATCAGCACGTCATCCTGGTAGCACATGACCCCAGGAATGCCTCTGAGCAAGTTACTTATTATCCTTTGGAACCAACGGCATCCTCTTAAATTTGAACGTGTGATGAAAGCCGTGATTTCTTGGGAGTCAGGGTGAAGTCTAACCTGGTGATAGGCTGAGGCCAGGTTTAGTGTGGTAAACATCTTTGCTCCCTCCAGCGTGCACATAATTTGTGAGATATTTGGAAGTGGGACAAATGACCTTTTTGCTCAGCGCTCTGAGATCAATGCATAGCCGAACAGACCCATCTGTCTTCTTGGCTGCGACTATTGGTTCCAACCACTCTGTGGCTTCAATTGGTTCTATCACCTTCAATCTGCATAGTCTCTCCAATTCTTCCTTCACCGCTTCCTGTATGGCAATGGGGAGGTTTCTGACCTTGGCTGCAACGGTCTTGGCATTCTCTTTGAGCTTTATTTTATGGTAATAGTTTCTTAGGCAACTCAGGTCCTCAGCAAAGACCTCTTTGAACTCCTCCTCTATCCCCACTCTTGCTCTCCCCACTTCCTGTACTAGTATCTGGGGATCCTTGTTGGGATTAAGATATATGCACAACTCCTTTTGTGCTTGCCACACCAGAATGTTATCCCCTTTTCTAGACACGTAGACCTGTGTAGCCGTTACCCTGTCTTTGTAGCATACAGTACCCCAAAAGTAACCTTTCATGCCTATGGGCTGCCCCCATACCCTCCTGGTCTTACATCCGTTTTCTTTAGACTAATTTTGTTCTTAGACACTCTCTCAAATTCCACTGCAGATATGAGTGTGATCTTTGAACAAGAATCAAACATTGCTTACATTCCAGTTCCTTCCACGGTTATCTCATCCTTGGGACTGCAAACTGATTCTCCCTGTACTTGCAACACAATTTCATCACAAGCCCACGTGGAGCTTTCCTTACCCTGTTTTTTATAATTACTAATTCTTCTGCAGCATTGTCTGAAATGTCCTCTCTTACCACACTTATTGCACAATGACTTCAGGGCAGGACAATCCCTGTCACTCGCCATGTGCCCTTGCTTGCCACACCAGTAAAAGTTTCCTTTAAAACTCCAACTCCCTCTCGCCTCCATCTGCTCTTTCTTTTGTTCCTTTACTGTGAGTATCTTCTCCCCTTCTACTGACACTTCATTCACTTTGACTTTACTCTCACCATCTTGCTTTATTTCATTTACACACTGCATCATGTGTTCCACCTGTTTTGCTACTATGAGCACCTCCCCCAAGGATGGGTCGTCTTTTAACCATAGCTCCTCCCTTATGCATTCAATCTTACACGTTAAAACAAACTGGTCACGGATTCTCTCTTCACAAGCTCCCCCAAACTTGCATGTAGCTGCTAGTTTACGCAAATCAGAGACAAACTCTTCAATCGTCTCACCTTCTTTCTGCCCTCTCTTCCCAAAATGATAACGCTCCATAATGGTGCTTATCTTCGGGAGGTAATGTATATCTAGTTTTTTCAGGCTTATCTCAAATTGATTCAACCCCCTCGCATCATTCACATTCAAATCTGGAAGATACTCCAACACCTCTTGTCTTTCTGCGCCTAGGTAATGCATTAAAAGGGCAACTTTCCTTTCAAGCCCTAAGTTTGGTCTACACACCACCGCATAGTTTTGGAAGACTTTCTTTCATTTGTTCCATTTGAGGGTGGGTTCCCCAGGGGTTGGCAAAAAGAACGGGGGAGGGGTTACATTCAACATGGCTATTCAAAATTCCAGGTGGGAAGGGTGTGAAGGCTATAGGTCAACTGCTAGTGAATGGCACATACACCAAAACTCACCACAGTTTTTTCTCTTATAGCATTTCCACCTTCCTAGACATACGTTGAGATGAGGGATGGTGGCAAACAACAGTATTCAATGTTTCAAAAGCAGCTTCTCTCTCGTCCCCAGTAGGTGGCGCTGCAGCACTTTGGTATCTACTCAGGAAAGGCAAAATCTCTATAACGTTCTGTGTGTGTGAGTTCCCCTTCCTCTTTCTCTTTTCCTCAGGTGAGTTCACTCGCGCCTGTAGGGGAGGCCCTGGCCTTCGAGTCTAAAATGGCCAACACTGCGACGTGCTCAGAGGCCACAGGGCTTATACATGTCATAACTTGCTCTGTCCCAATACAGCCCGTCTTCCGATCGCCGAAGAGTAAAATTCACAACCTGTGAGGACACCAACAGACTCTGTAACCCTGTTGGTCTGGCCAGTATTTTCTTCTCCGTGCCTCCTCCGCGCTCTCCCTGCTGCGCTGTCGACAATATCCTGACTGGACCGCCAATGCTTGGATTAGTGCGGCGCTTCTCCTCCGCTCGCACTGTCAGTCCTCGTACGGAAATGCTCAGAGGTTCCTCACACCGCTGTTAGCACCGCCGATAAACATGCGCCCCAACCTCCGATAAGCCTCTCAGCCCCACCGCTCCTCACCATGGCAGTCTGTCACTTAGTTTTATCTCCGCACGAACTTCCGAAGTGGAACCGCGTTCCCTCCGCCGTTCCACTCCGCACTGCACAGCGTCGTACCTCAGTGTGTCTCTTCCACGTGAAAATGCTCCTCACACCTCTCACTGTTATCGATGGCGCTCCCTGAATTGGCGGTGGCTGTTCTGTTCAGTGCACTGCGACAGCGATCAATCACCCAGTGGCAGGTGGGTCCCGGTAGTTCCTACCCGAGATCTTCTCTCAGCGCGCTGTGACGAGTGTGCCTCTCAAGGTCTCCGTAGCACTCTCACCCACTGCAAAGCTTCATTTATCTTCCTGCAATTCCTTCAGCTCGCAGTTTGACAACAGGGTTTTCTTTCACAAATTCAGCGCGTTGGGGTCCTAATTCCGCTATACATCCCATCCTCGTCGCCAGTGAAAAGTCGGTCATAAATCAGGACACAGGAGACAGGTATAGCTTGAACAAGAGTCTTTTTTAATCTCTTAAGGTCACCAGGAACAAGACCCCAGCCACAGCTGGCCGCAGTCGGTATCGTTTTTCTCAAAGGGCGTTCTTCTTCGAACATTCACCACTGTGGCATTCTAAATGATGTCACAGTGGTGTCAACCAAGGTGTCAGCCTAACAGGGGGTGGGGAAGAGGGTAAAGGTTCTCCCACGGGCGGAAGATACCACAGTAGCCTATGGAGGCCATTGTGGAATTGTTGCCACAAAATGAACTCTCTAGACTGAGTTTGGTTTCTGTACCTTGATGACAAAATTAAAAAGGAATTAAAGGCCTGTCATTTATGCAATTGCCTCTCTACAAAAAATATTCACCGCCCTTGAAACTGTAAGAATTCCTTAAGCATGAATGGTGGAGAATAATAATTGACTTTTTCTGGTCACTTGACAATGGACATCATCTATTGTTGATTATGGATAAATATCCATAATTTCCACTCATTGAAGATCTTTCATCAACAATTCAAGAACGAATCATTGAAAAACTAGATGGCATCTTTGCGACATGGAGTGTTCCAGCCATAGTGAAGTCTGACAATGGTCCACCTTTCCATAGTCGAGGGTTCAGAGATTTCTTTGGGCATTTGAAAATAAAGAATCAAAAGAGCATACTTCTGTGGCCACCAGCCAACTGACTCGAGCGTTTTATGAGAATGCTAAAAAAAAGCAGTGCAGCGTGCCACTCTTGTGAAGCTCAATTCTAAAACGGTATTGAATTCTACCTTGAGAGCTTATTGTTCAACACCCTACTCGACCACTAGTGAAAGTCCTGTGACTTTGATGTTCGGGAAAGCAATGAATACCATGTTTCCTCAATGGACCAATCAGAGAAAGAAAGATGTTGCGACAACTCATGAGAAGGACTTGGTTAAAAAACAAAAGATGAAAGTGTATGCTGAGAAAAGAAGTCATGCAAAGAACATTGTCTTCAAGAGGAGATCCAGTGCTCGTACGACAAATGCAGAAAATAACATTTGTTACTCCTTTTGAAGGAGAACCTTTCCAAGTGGTGTGTACTAAGGGACACATGGTGACTGCCCACCCCCCTGGGAAGTCTATTACTCAAGACCCTTCTCATTTTATGCATTTGACCATTAGTTCCTTAGATCTAATAGTAGAGAGACTGAATATGAAAAATCAGTTGCTTCTACACCGTTGAAGGAGATCCTAGACATCGGTAATGACACCTCCCAGTTTCCCAAAACAAGATCAGGTCAATAAATTAAACTGTTAAGAAGACTGATTGTAGAGGTATGAATGTATATGTCTATATATATAAATATTTTGTATACGATTGCAATTTTCTGCTTAACAGAGGGGTAGATGCAGTGTCTTGTGAATTAGAAATGATGGAACCTTTTGGCTCCAGATGCACTCCCTAGAACGGTGACATAATTGTTAGAGTGGAATACATGGAAGGCTTGTTTCGAATGTGAAGTTTGCAGTTACACGCAGAAGAAAAAGACGTGTATTACTAAGCTCCGTGTTGCGTATTTATTTACTGGTATCCAGGCTGGGGAGGACGATACAGTGGGGAGGACACCAGCACTAAAATGCTTTCAGGAGGCGTGGTACTTATCTAAGACCTTAAAAATAACTATCAAGTTACACATTGCTTTCAAGCCCAGTTTTCGGATCATTGAGCTGTTAGTTTGCAAGTGTCTCATGGAGTCAGGCATTTGCCAGTGAAGCAGTTCGCAGTTTGTAGAGATCATAAAGGTCTCTGGTGACTGGGCTACCCTTGAAGTTGGTAATCTGAGAAAAATGAAAACTGATGAGGTAGGTGCTCTAGATGTAGATGCCTACACCAAAACATGTTACACCATTTTCTCATATGCATACAAAAAGAGACTCCTCCTAACGGACACATCTTTTGTTATGAACGTGACTATCGGAAAACCAATTTTTCTTATTTCCCTTTTTATAGGAATTTCATTTATTCATATATGTCACTGTGTCAAATTCATAGAAAAACCACACATCAGCTACCACCTTCAAACCCCACATTCCATACAGTGAAAAAATGTGAGGAGAGAGAGAGAGCACCTCACGGAAGATCCGCCACAAGGGGTTACTGGCTGATGATTACCAGTTTTACCCACTTATCATCATCGGTAACTCTCTCTCACTCGTGAAAGTATCATTACTTTTAGGCATGTTGACTTTTTGGGTCCCTTATGCTATGCAAGAGTATTGTTTCCTAGCAAAACTCGGGTGAGAGAACGCTCACTGGCGTGGGGCACAGTTTTCTAGTGTTCTACAGTTAATGTAATCGTGTTAGTATTATCTATGCAACAGTTTTGTTTGTAGTGATGGCACAGTCTTGGTTTATTTATGTATGGAGTAGTCTCCTTGTGGACATCACAGTTGATCCCTTATGTGAGGGATAGGTTTTGGCCACAGTACATCCTTATGTGTGGGATGTGTTTGGGTATTAGTTCCTTCACAGTTGATACCTTTTTTGTTTCAGGGATTGGGTTGGGTTTTTATTCCCAGGTAGTGACCTGTGGGCTGGTGGGGGAAGCAAACCGGAATGACAAGCGTGGAGGCCGAATGTAGTGGGCTATTTCGTAGCCGGTTTTTATTAATGTACAAGGGTGCAATGGTATGGCACAGGACAATAGAGAGTTCCAAAGGATTGAGGGTTCCGGCACCGAGGTAAGGAGCCCTCCGGGGTTGGTCTTCCAGGGACAGCTGTCGGTCTTGACTGTAGGCGGGCCGGTCCTTGGGGTTCAACAGGCTCGTCTCCCGGACGGTGGATCCTCGGAGGGGGGGAAAAGGAGAGAGAAAACAGGGCCGTTAGCTCTGTCGGCGGAACCCAAGATAAGGTCCTTGTCCTTCACCCGTGTGTTGGGGTTTAGAACGACTGTGAGAAAAGGGAGGGGAAGGGAAGGGAAGAGAGGTAAAGATATAGCGTGGACAGGGAATAGGGTGACGTTGGTGTCAGGACGTGAGGGGGTATTTATCTACATTCGTGATAGTGCCGCTCTCACACGTATCTACAGTCTACTCACAGTGCACGGTGATTCGTGAGGAGGGGACTATATCTTACACGGAGGTATTTATAAGTTACTTATGTACAGACACACGGAACGCCTAAATTCTACACGCACTCGGAACTGGTACTCACTTGGCCCGCCGCAACTCCGTCCATGAGTTGCGGCCGCTCTCCAGCGTCCTCCTCTGGACTCCACCAGTCCTCCGTCCAGACCTCGTCTCCTGGTTCCGGTTCGTCTCTCTTCTCCGGGGGTTCTTCGCACGCCGTCTCCTGCCACGAGTCTTCCTGCTTGAACGCTGTGTTGTGGGTTCTTCCGGCTTTTCTTTGGTCCGCCTCCGGAAAGGGGGAGGGACTTCCGGGGTCGCGGGGTTGTACTTCCGCTGCGTCCCGCGTTGGTACTGGTTCCTGTAGGGAAAGAGAAAGGGGTGGAGTCCGGGTTGTTTTGGTAGTCCGGGTGACAAGGGATTGTGGTGGTGATCGGGAGGGGAGACGTGATATCCGTGTTGACGGGGCCGTGCTCCTATCACATGACCTCTACATGAGGTTTGGGTCATTGGTTAGTTCCCATACATATTTGTTATATAGTATATAGTATAACCCTTACACAGGGTTAGGTTATGGGTTTAGACCCCATTTACATGTTGCACGCTGTACTAAGGTACAACCCTTCATAGGGTGTGTGTTATGGGTGCTTGTCGCTTGCACAGTTACCATGGGTCGCTGTCCCATATATTTTTGTTAGTTCCCTTGTAGTTGGGATTGGTGTTGCGGGGTGTTTTACCCTTTGCGTCACTCCACATATCTTTATTGAGATTGGATGCGGGGTGTATTACCCTTTGCTCCATTCTATTCTATGTTTATTGAAATTTTTGTTGTGGGGTGCTTTACTCTTTGCCTTACAGTACATAATTTTACAGTTTACATTGCAAAGTATTACAATTTGAACTTGTATCTTTGCAAGCTTACGCTTCAAAATGTATTGATAATTTTCATGGGGGAGGATGGGGGATATTGATGCTCATATTTTTGATGTTGTATTTTGCCCATCTTTTCTTTATTTGTACTGTTCACTCTCTTGTGATGTTTTGCTTTAAGTTGCATCCCTGAGTTCCGAACATTACCACTTTCTTGTGCATAGTTTTCTTTTTTAGTATTGTTATTTTTTTTGTTTTTATTTAAAGGAAAGGGATAATGTTATATCCTCAGTACTACATTTACATGTAATCAGCCTAGGTCATCCTAGCTGCTCAGCCAGAGTGAGAGATGGTTACGGAATGTTGGTGTGACTGTGAAGAATTGAATGCCTGGGTGTCTGAGTGGATGAGTGGTGACAGTTAGAGATGGGCTGAGCAGCTAGGCAGGCTGCTCCTGGTGGGACTGGTACATGGCTAGTACCTGACCAGAGCTGGCTGGACTATGATTGATGCTACCTTGACATGGGAGCAATAAAGAAGACTTGAAATATATTACATGGCTACCAGTGTCTCTATGTACAGGGTACAACCCTTTCCTTCTCTTTTTTCTCTCTTTCTCTATTTTTCTTACCCTCTTTATTTCTTTTTTCTTTCTTTCTTTCCTGCTCTCTTTCACTTCCGTTCTTTCATTCTTCCCTCCTTTTATTCCTTTTTTCTTTATTGTTCCTTCTCTTGCTTTAATTATCTTGCCTTTCCCCTTTCCTTTTTTTCTTTCTCTTTTACCTTCTTTCCTTCTCTTGCTTTCCTTTCTTATTTCCGTATTTCTTACTTTCTTTCTTTTTTTTTGTTCTCTTCACTTCTACCTTGCCTTCCTTCTTTCTTTCTATCCTTATTTCTTCCTCAAAGGTAAGAGCCTTACAGCCAATGGCAGCCTGGTTGAATTTTTAGGTAGTTCCCTTCAGTGCAAGGGAGTACCAAGGGGTCACCGAGTGCTGTGTGCAAAGGACTACGAGTCCCAGGAAGCTGCTGATCACCTGTAGGGGGCGGAAGGAGAAGCCGTGAAGCTGGAGTGCTTTAATGTGCATTGTGAGCCCCTGCGGCATGGGATGCCAAGTGCTGTGTGCAAGGGACTTCATGTCCCAAGAAGCTTGCTGACCTTTTGTAGGGGTGGGAGGAGAAGCCATTTGTCACCAGAATGCTACAAAGCACATTGCAAGCTCCTGCGGTGCAGGACGCAGAGTTTTTTTTTTTTTTTTTTTTATATAGCGCGAACTAGAACCGAACCGAATCAGTTATCAGAGCGCTTTACATAGCACCAGTTACGTTATATGAGGACACACTTTCATTTTAGGCACAGGGAGATTAAGTGATTTGACCAGAATCACAGGGGGTTTTTGGCGTCGTTACCGAGACTCGAACCAGAGATCCCCAGGTCCGAGGTCGTGCGCCTTAGCACAACAAACTGGGATACAACACCCTAAACAGAAGTGATATACCAATTGAAATAAAAGGACACACAAATGATGAACGGAAATCAAAAATTCACCCCCAGTCAAGAGATCTGGGTTACATTTTATCGTTCTTTTGCTCACCATGCAACCCCCGTTTAGACACAGCCATATGCAAATCTGTCTTGCCCTTGCTCCTCATGGGAACAGTCCAGCCAAAACTGCCAAGCAAGGTCCTCCCTGGACCAGAAACAAGCATCCTGGGACCGGTTTCAGGTTATTGACCCTCATCAGGCAGGCTAGCACTTGAATCCAGTGGCACAGTGAACAAAAGACAAACAAATGATCGACAGAATGAGGAACAAATCAAACATTCACCACCAGTCAGGAGATCTGGGTGAAGTCCATTGTTCTTTGCTCACAATGCCACCCCAGTTTTCTAAACATGGAAGGGTATGCCCAGACATGGGCCCCGTAATCGCTACGGCACCAGATTCAAGCTAGCCTGGCTGATGAGGAGTGATACCTTGAAACCATTCCCAGGATGCTCGTTTTTGGTCCAGGAGGACCTGGCCTGGCAGTTTGGGCTGGACTGTTTCCATGTGGAGCAGGATCAAGACTGATTTACATATGGCTAGGTCTAAACTGGAATGGCATGGCAATCACAAAAATCAAAGTATTCAACCCTGATCTCTCACTGGCGGTGAATGTTTGATTTGTTCAGCATTCCATCCACGATCTGATCTTCTTGCATTTGTAACAACTGAAATAAATGCCTCTGAGTTACATCACATCCACAACAAAGAAGGCACGAAACAATCTGTTAAAGACAAAACAGAAATATGTTCAAAATAAAGTGAATGACAAAGGACAATCCCCATAAACAAAATTGTTTTAACTCTGACTCGATTGAGCATACAAAGTTGTAAACAAAAATCTAAGAGGGCTCACGAACCAAACCACAGACAGCCTGAAAACAGAAAATAACACAATGTCAGAATACACTCTGGAGATTTAATGTACTAATAAAGAGAAATACACTACCTGAAAACATTTTATGAAATTGAAAAATCTCTCAAAACAAGCAGTTTCTGTGACGATCAAATATTTCTTACAACTAAAAACAACAAAAATAACCTGCGCTTTACGAACCTATTAATTAACCTACTGTTAACACTATCTGACTACATCATTAGGTCAATTCTATTGTATAGTAATTTCTAGTCTATCGGCATAGTCTCATCCAGGATATTCTTAACTCATCATGACAACAGAAAAGATGCAGCTCCTATTTTGTGAAGAATCTTAAAGTCCACAGAGAAGCTCGCAGTGTACCAATCACAACTAGGACGAATTCGCTTAGTGTGAAAAGTAAAAAGAATTATACAGTAATTTCAGGATTCCCCAAATTCAATGTAGGAACAAGCTCTTTAAAATGACAAAAGCACAACAGTAGTGTAAAAGCCTAATAATGTGTCTGAACATCTCATCTGGCACAAATACGCTCAGCTGATAGACAGTGTCCCTGTAGAAATTAATACCAAAACAAGATGAAATGCTACAGATCATTAAACACAGCGACGGTCTTATAGGAATACGATTTAAAGGGGCAGCACACAGATCGTGCTGGTCCCCTGCACGACTATATAAACATGGCCTATCAGAGGCCTGTTGGCATTGATCAGCTACTCTTTTACTGTAAACTTGTTAGAACCTTATGGAGAGAGATCGAAGAGACCCTCAATAATATTTTTACTTCACACTTCTATTTACTACGGGTGTCTTTTTTCTGACAGTTTTCACCGTGCAGTGATTGAACATATGATGGTCGTGCTATTATTTCTGTATTGTTATATATTAGACCCACACCATACTGCTTATGAGTACTTGCAACATCATAAATCACGTCTTAAGTTACATTACATGTAGCATCCTGAACCCCACCATGCAAGACATCCCAATAGCATCTTAAATAAGAGCAAGCAATAACTCAAAGCAGGTTATGTTGCTATTTTGGTATCGTATAAGCACATTTGCAATACTTCAGGGAGTTGAACAAGTGGCACTTTTTCAACCAACTAAACATTTAGCAATCCAAAGTTTACCGAATTTGGCTTGAAAGGTCAATAAAGACGAGGTCATTCAGTGAGTAAAAAAAAAAAATACAAAACTAGAGGAGAATGACTCCAGCTATAACATTAGTTTCATGAGCATTCAGCCAAAGAGGCGGTGGCCGAGTTGTACAGAACTGTGGTGGAGCAAATGCAAAGGGCAGACTGGTTGATACAGAGCACCATCCTGTGCTGCTGTCCAAGTACAGGAACATACAGTAACTTCCAACCCCCTTCCCCCTTAAATGGGTTGGAATAACATTTTGATTCATTCATTTAATGCAAGAAATTATTGGGGAAAACATGGTAATGTGACAAGTGAAGTGCGCTGCACAGTTCCTTGCGGGCACTGAGCTAGATGCTAAGTTTACATACCGCACACTATGGAGTGCATGGTCTCTTGGTTCTGGCCGGACAGGGGCAGGAAGAGAAGCCCCGAGTGCTAGAGCATTGGAAAGCGCATTGTGAGACCCAGCAGATGGGGCCAGCTGGAAAATAAGCTTGAACAACGTTTGATAGTACAGGCCGGTCCTTCCAATATTCTCATTATACACTTAGGAGGGAACGACCTGGTCCCTGATTCGGGCCATGCAGAAGGGCGTGGCCGCATAACGAAAAGGTTAGGAGCTACTGAGCTATTAGAACAGTCCCGCAGGAGGGTCAACAGGTCCATGCAGAAGTTCATGGAGAAAAGGGGACTTATTAGGCACGCACTCATGCAAGAAAGAACTGATGGTTATTACGAGAGTGACGGGGTGCCTGGTCTGGGTTGGGTATGGATTTTTTTTCCTCCTAGACGTACAAGAAGCTTTGTCAGCGGCAGGTTGTAAGTAGCATGTTTGGTAGGGCCATGCAGAAATTCATGGAAAGGAAAGGCCTGGGGTTCATCAGGCATGCATTGATTCAGGAAAGGACGGGGTGCACTTGTCTGGGCTGGGTATGGATGTCTTTCTCTTAGACTTGGAAGAGTACCTAACAGCAGCAGGGTGCCAGTGACCTGCCTGACAGGTACCAATGCGGCGGAGACGGGAAGATACAAGTGATGAAAACAGTAACGGAAAGTAAGAGGTGGTGGGGGGGGGCTCTGTCATCGACGGGGGCCTCCTCCAGAGCTGTGGCGGAGTACAGGGCGATCTGGAAGCAGATGGACAGTAGGGGTACCTCTGCGGCAGAAGGACACAGTCAATACCTCTGCCTGGCACAGTAGGGGTGCCTGAGCCAAGAACCTGGAGCCGAGGGGGTTCCAGCGAACAGCGTCGGCGCCCCGTTAGTCCTTCGGGCGGTCGGGGGGCCTGAACCGACCGGGGGTGTGCCTCATCGCTCCGCCCTGACAGGGGGGGCGGGAGTGAACGAAAGAAAGTGATAAGGGACTGCACCGTCAGAGCATCGACTCGCCGTGCAAGAATGGCTCATTAGGCATGCGGGACAGCGAGGGGCTGCCGCATTGGATCGCCCGTAAGATGACCCACCTTATTTCCACTTGTTGTGCAAAATAAACCTGCACCACTGCTTTCCCACTAATTTGTCTCATGAGTTTCCTTGGTATGTGAGTGTTATGGGGCGCAGAGTGGTGTAAGCGCTGGGAGTGTGGGCACTATTGGTTCTGGCCGGACAGGGGCAGGAAGAGAAGCCCCGGGTGCTAGAGCATTGGAAAGCGCATTGTGAGACCCAGCAACGCATTCCGCCGAGTGCTGCGTACAAGGGACTATATGTCCCAAGAAGCTTGCTGAATATCTGTAGGGGCGGGAGGAGAAGCCCTGTGACGCCAGGGTGCTACAAAGTGCATTGTGAACCAGCGCGGCACCGAGGATGCGCCCATCCTGCACTCGCCAGTGCCTGGAGGAGGCTGGGCCACCCTCTTGGTCCTTTTATGCTGTGGGTGGTGAGTCTGTTTGTGCTGTGCTGAGGGTTCTAGACATTTTTCTTGTGCTCACTATTGTGCAAACCCAGCAGAGTCATGGTTAAGCGCAAGCTCCCCAGGGTCAGAGAGAGGGCAGATGCCACCGCCACTGCCAAACAAGTCAGAGGTACTGTCACCACCATTGATGCCTTACTTGTGCAGGCAGCGGGCATCCTCGTAAAAGAAATCGACTTAGCAGAGAGACATCTATCTCTCAACTTGGGAGAAGGCCTTAGTTCTCCCCCGCACCACCTTTGCCACAATTGAACCAATACTCAGCAGTGGGTTGTGAGGGCTGCCCTGTTTTATGTGACCACTAGTCTAACATGTTGGCTCATCATGTACCTGCTTCAGTGACTGTTACATCAACCAGCGTTGAATCATTGAGTAATAGCTCTACTGGCCCATTCGCTTACGGCCCTTCAGCCGAAAGGATATGTGATTTCAAAAGTTGATTTTGCCCAGGCTGCCATTTGAACGGGGAAGGGCACCCATCAGGCGAGTTGACAGCATGGGTGAAAAATACAATGCCTTGCTTTGTCATTTAGATTTAGGTGGGATCTCCCGATATTCTATGTGTTAGCCTGCGGTTTACTGCTAATGTGCTCTATCATGCTTATAATATGTATTGCAGGTCTGGGAGTAGAAGCTCGGAGTCATCTACTATTGACATTATGGACACTCATATGGCAGTCCTTCCGGCTGACACTTACAAAATTGTTGCTGGTGATCTTAACAGTAGATTCGAGCAGTTGAGTACTCATATTGAGGACTTTGCAAGTGATGAAGAGCAGGCCAGGTCAGTCCCCGGGTTAATTCTTTCCACCATTGACCTTATAGTCAGCTCTGAGGTCATGACTGCTCTGGATTGGATCATTCCAAATAAAACCCTAGAGTTGGATGAGATCCCACATGATCTTTTCAGGGCTGAAAAGGACATCTGGTGCCCATATTTAATGTTGTTATTTAATGGTATCATAAAAAGTTGCACCTATGCCACTCATTTGGGCAGGGGCTGAGATTATAGTGATTTTTAAGAAGGGCTTTAGGTCCCTTACTTCCAACTACAGGCCCATTTGCCTTCCAGATAGCACACAGAAAATCTTCAGTAGGATTATTTTGGGCATGCTGTGAGAATGGCTTCTTGACACTGCAATTTTGACATCTCTGAAAGCTGGTTTAAGGAATGGCATAAGCACAATCGACTATGTGTTTCTTCTCCAACTAGTGTACTGGAAATACGTCACACCTGGGGGTAGCAGCTTACATGGGATCTTTCTTGACCTGCAGTTCAACTTCACCCTAGTCTCCAGGGAAATTCTGTGGAGGGTGATGGTGGACCTGGGGGTCCCGAAGTATCTGCTGGATGTCCTTATTAGATTACATACCAGCAATTTTGCCCAGGTTCGTTAAGGGACCCATGGCGAACTGACAGACCCAATACCTGTTAACCGGAAAGTTTGGCAAGGCTGTGTCCTCATCCAACCTTATTCCTCTTATTTATCGATGATTTGGTAACCTATCTCGAAAACTGTGAGAATGATGCCCTATGTCTTGCTGATGTTAGGGTCCCGGACCTCCAGTTTGCGGATTATACCCTCCTGATCTTTAAAACCCCTATGGGGCTACAAAAGCTCTTGGATCAGTTTGGGCTCTTCTGCAAACAGGGCCTAATCCCACACTCTGCGGAGTGTCATTGGAGCAAGTTCATGTTTTCGACTACCTGAGGGTTAGAATGACTGAATACTTTGACATCCGGAAGTGCAGGCTAAAGCTCAAACAATATTCTGAGGGAATCACAAAGTCTCAGAGGGGTTACCTATTTTGCCCCATTTCCCCAGCTCTCCAAATGTAGAATATACAAGCCGGGGGGCAGCAATGTATGGCACAGAACTATGGGGCTATAAAGACATTAGTTAACTAGATAAACTATGAAATCACTTCATGCATTCACTGACCAACCACCCTGTCAGCACCCCACTCATTCCCCTTCGCCTAGACATGGGTCTGACACTGATTGTTGACAAAACAGGCCCGAGACTCTTCTTGTACTGGTGCAGACTCTGAGCAACCCCTTAGCTTCTCGCTTTTTGGGAAGGACTTGGAGGACGTCCTTTAGTTCCTTGGGTCAGGTTCATCAAGCACTCAGTCACCCATATACGGTGTGCACATTTTTGGTCTACTGCCACAGACCTCACTGGGGTTTCCAAGGCGGTTTTAAAGGTCCAATTTTGGCAGCACAAGATTGATCTCACTACAAAGCAATAACGAGCAGGCTCCCTTGTAACAGTGTTGCTTGATTTTAAAGATGGTTACAAATTGAAATCACTTCCTTGACGAGATAGAGCCTCCTCAAGCAAAGACACTTTTATCTAAAATGTTGCCTTGGGTCCCTGCAACTCTATCCTTATACTACCAAATGGCAGCGGGCATCCAGGGAGTCCGATGGGTTTGTCCCTTTTGCACTCAGTGCATTGAATCAATTGAACATGTTTTATTCTTCAGTTCTGTATATATGGGTTACAGAAGGAAATGAATCCTCCCGGTTTGCCGGCTTTTGGGCATACGTGATTACAGAGTAGCTATCAGGATCCTAAGAATCGATTTAAGACAACCTCACGTATGTGGAGACTTAGGATCAAAAAGCTAGCAGTATAGTGAGCCATTCTTTGTAGCCTGCCAGAATTGCACTTTCTATTACTCATTTAATCCTATTAATTAAATGTTGTACATCGTACTGTTGAAGTGGGACTTAATACCCTTTTTATCCTATTCATGTACTGTACTTATTGATTTTATGTAATTCAAACTGCAATGGCTTTTATGGGCTTTTATAGCTTGTAGCCGAATAAAGATATGATGACGATTTTATTAAAATAAGTATTATATACTTACATATCTAGGCTTTCAGCCACCTCTCTACATCCATAGGTCTGTTGTTGTGTCATTTATATTTTGCTTCCGCCCAATACAGCATAGAGCATGAGGCGGTGAGTCAGCCTACTTAAGCCACTAATTAACTTTACTTTGAGTGACAGTGTTTTGCTCTCTCACAAGCTAGTTCCCCTCAGTGCCAGTGTTTTCGTCTTTACTTTAGAATTACTTTAGTGTTGCCTTTGTGTTACCAGCCTGATGTGCAGGACGCTTCTGATGCACATTCCATCTCTATCAGATCTCATCTACTGCCAATGCTGTTGTAAATTCCTTCTTTCATTCTTACCGTCTTTCATTCCTTCTTTCTTTATCATTCCTTCTCTTGCTTTCTTTATCTTGCCTTCTCTTTTTCCATTTTCCTTCCCTTGCTTTCCTTCTATATTTCTTTCTTTCTTACAGTCCTTCCATTTATCTCTTTCTCTTTCCTTTTGCCTTCCTTCTTTCTCTCTTTCTCAAAGGCGAGAGGGTTACTGCCAATGCCAGCCTGGATGATTTTTTAAGTAGTTCCCTTCAGCGCCCGGGAGTACTAAAGAAATGTGTTTTTTTTTAGAACTAAAAAACCTTTTTGCCTGTAGCAAATTATTTTTTTGATTTTAGATTGGTGAATGCCGGGCATATTCTCAAACAATACAATTTACCAAAAACCATGATAAAACAAAAACAAGAATTGCCAGAGAGCTGGACGCCAAAGCCAGGCCTATTGGCTTTGCAACTGCTGGTTTAGAACTGCCCCAGGTTGTTACATTGGCTTCTTTTATGATTATCACACGGATAAGGTGGATATCATAGAACATGCTGAGTTCTCGCGCATTTACACCAGCTCAGTATTTCCCTTGAACCAAGAGCAGTATTCTTCCTGGTCATATGCTCCCCATGTCTCACAGCGAGAGCTCATTAACCCTCTCCTTGTGTCCCTATAGCTTGGCAGGAGCATTTGGTGAAACGTCTGAGATGTGCTCATTCGCACCTTTTTAAGAATTTCTGCAGCTGCTCTGAGTGAAGAGTGATTCAGCAATCCTCTTCACTAGACATTGCCCGGTGGGTTTCTTTACAGATGAAATAGTAGTTAATAAAATGAATGAAATAATGCATAAAATGGACTTGCCGTTGCTTCTGCTCCATGGATCCTACAGCTCCTGCCTGGTATGCCACTCTCCTGCATTTTAGGTCAGTATCTTCTACTTTCGCCAGTGAGTAAGTGACTGACTGAGCGACTGCATGAATTAGGGCTTATGTTTATCTAGCACCAACCACACATGAAGGGATGTATGACGTTACAACGCATGCTTTTACCACGCATGCTGTTACGACGCAGTTTTAACAACGCAAACCTTTACAACGCATAGCGCTTTGGGGCGCTGGATAGTGAATAGTTTCATTTACTATTCCAACTCCAGTCCCCGTGGACACTAGGGAAGGTGTTGGATAGTAAATTAAATCTATTCCCTATCCTAGAGCGCCCCCCAGCGCAATGCGTTGTAATGGTTTTCGTTGTAAAACCTGCGTTTTAAAAGCGCTGCGTTGTAAAAGTTTCGTTGTAAAGGATGTTTCCCCACATGAAGTGGTGCTGCCTCAATAAGAGAGCATAGTTGTCACCCCGCTTTTAATGCTGAGCTTGAAATCTTGGTAGCTCAGTAAGTCCCTGTGTTATGTTGTACTCACACCCACCTCCAATATGACGGTGTGCAAATCGCCACACAATGAAGCGCCAGAGATCACACACAAAAGTAACTGGTGTAAGGCCCTTCATAAGCAAAGCACATCTATGTGCTCGGGAGGAGCGGCCACGGCGTCCTGCAACTAATTAAGCATCTCCAGCTTGTTCCCCAAAATTCCGCTTAGAAGTGAGTCGTGGGGAGGCTTTAAGAAATGAAACCCTGTGGCCATGTGGGAGGGTAAACAGCCATAACAACGCGGGCATTACCCCGCGCTGCTATTACAACGCTGCTTTTACAACGCAAGTCGTTACAACGACTTGCGCTGGAGGGCGCTGTTGGATAGGGAATAGTTTAATTTTCTATTCCAACACCTTCCCTACTGTAACGTGGGCTGGAGTTGGAATAGAAAATTAAACTATTCCACTATCCAGCGCTTACAGCGCAAGTCGTTGTAACGACTTGCGCTGTAATGGCACGCGGGGTAAAACCCCGCGTTGTAATGCCATACAACCATGTGGGAGGTGTGCTGGAGGCTGAGCGCCCGACGCATGATGACCTGGGCCCAGTTGGATCCGACCAAACTGAATAACCCTTGCAACGATCTCCTTTGCCTGCATAAAACAGATTAAAATAAAACACTTTCTGGTATTGCATGACATGGTTATTTACGGCGGGAGTCAAAACAGCCCCACCCATTGAAACAGGGGCCCGCCCTATGTCATGTGGGGTCCTAGGCAGTTGCTCACTTTGTCCATGCCTTGAAATGCCCCAGAGAGGAAAGGGGGGGCCGCTCGGGCCCCACACACACATGGCTGGGCCCGCCCCCCCCCCCCCTTCCCAGTCCTGGTTGGACCGCGCGTCCCGCCAGTTGACCCGGAAGCAGTTTTGCGCTTCCGGGTCGAGGGGGCGGGATCGCGGTGTAGGGGGGGTTTAAGAGCCTGGGGAGCGCGGGAAGCGGCCTCTTTGTGCCCGCGCTCCCCAGGCTCGCTCCTCGCCCCGCTGTGGGGCCTTTAATTTTGCTTTTGTTTATTTTGCAGGTTATCTGGCGGATCGGGGAACTTAAGGGCGACGTTGGAACACTGGGATGTCCGGCGGATCGTGGATCTTCCTGAAGTACTTCGCCGCTGCCAGTCTCTCCATGGACTGAGGCGGCGCGCTTCGAGGAGCTTTAAGGAGCTGTCTGTGTGCGGCGCCATGATGTACGTTGCGGATGCCCGTGGGCGCTCGGATGCCTCGAGGGTGCTGGGCAGTGGAGAGCACGGAGAGTTGATCAGCGGTGGGTACACGCGCGCTTGTGTTGTTTGGGCAGGGGATTGGCTCTGACATGTTGAGGTATCGAAGTTTGGCGTGGTGAGTCTTGTGAGGGGAGGATGTAGCTCAGTGGTAGGGCGCTGCCTTTGATGCTTTGTTTCCCAAAGCAGCGAGAGACGGGGTGAGGATGGGTTGATGCAGTGGTTTGGTCGAAGCTGAGCAGCAGGCCAGGCATGCCTTCTTTGTTGTACTCTGGCGTTATCAACTAAGTGGAGAGGAGGTGGCCTAACGGCTAGGGTGCTCGACCTCGGACCAGGAGGAGCCGGGTTCGAGTCTCGGTAATGTCGCTTAAACATCGTGTCATTCTGGGCAAATCACTACACCTCCCGAGCCGACCAAAGGGAATGAGATGTAAAGCGCTAGCAATGTGGTGCTGCGTCTGCCTTGTGCCCGGCATTTGTGGGGGCTATGAGGAGTGCACATGAGACCAGATGGGGGAAAGGGTAAAGGAGTATCACTCGGTGTGTATATGTTTCCCTGTTAAGGGCAGTAGGAGGGTGGTGGTGTTTTCCAACACTCCAACCGAGAAGGGTCGGTAATTTTGGTGGTATACTGCTGTCCGCCATAACTGGCTTTCCTCACTGACCGGGAAATGTGTCTTTGGGAACTGTTTTCTCATAGGTTAGGGATTACAGTGATCAGCACGGAGCTGATATCAGATATTGGATGTTTAGGTGTAGACAGGTTGGAAAAAACTTGGAAGTGGTGACCTAAAGCCTGCGCTAGCCCTCAACTCACGAGGTCTTGTGAAATAATCATTGGGTTTTCGTGAGGGGGAATTGGGATTGGAGAAGCATCTCCTAATTGTGTTCTCCTTCCTTGCTTTTATGTGACTGAAGTGCTCATGCATTAATTTGTAAAACCTGTTTTCTTCGGTTTCACCAATGGCAGTTAGCGGTAATGCCATGAAAACTTGCATCCCGTGAGGAGATTTTGTGGCAAGTTTGTAACATTCGACAACCTCTGGTCGAGATAGCTAAGTTTTATGAACACCAACCGTATCTTACCACTACCAGTACGTGCTGGGTGATAAATCAGATTATGAATTCGAAGTAATACCGATGCATTCTATGTTAGTTACAAGAGGTTTCTGTTTGGGTTCCCATGGCCAATGCGGTCAGGTTCGTAAGTATGGGGTCCGGGGTTCAAGCCTCGCTCAGGTTAGAGGACAAGAACTTATGATGAACATGCACTTCGTTTTCCAAGCTGTTAATTTAAAAAGCAATAGGACTGCCTTGTTGGATTCTGGGCAAATCACTTAATCTCCCGTGCCTGAAGGTGTAATGTAAATATGGTGCCCGTGTGAAGCGCTCCAACACCTTCTGGTCGATTCTGCGCGATATAAAGATGCAAAAAATAAATAAATAAATGAATTAAAATAAAAAAATAAAAAATCATCTCTGAGATGTAGGTGACCGAGTGGGACCGTGGTGCTGCCATACCAAAATAACCAACTAAGAGGCGCCTGTTGCTCTCTTGCTCAAAAGGTGTCCTCATAGCTGCCAAAGTTTTAAAAGTGAAATATCGAATGCATGCATTAATGCAGAGGGAGGGGATGTGGTCCGTCGGCATAAACGCCCGACGCTGGTGCTGGAGACCAGGGTACGATCCTCGGGGTCGCGTATACATCCTGTGATTCTAGGGCAATTCACTTAATCTCTCGGTGCCTGAATTTGTAATGTAAATACGGGCCAAAAAATTGCAGGGAAAGGATAAGTCAACTTATTTAACGTTGCAACCACAAGTAACGGTGTATGCTTTTAATCCCCGCAGTTGGTAATTCAACCACAAGGTCGCAGCAGGGAAATACTAGAATCACATTTGGCTGTTCGTTTCATTTTGAACTATTGGGTCTGCGTGACAAATATGCTCTGTCCTGATTCACTGACACAGTAGCAAATGGTGCTACTTAATGGGGCAAATGTTATGATGGCATTGTTTACTTATTGTCATAGTTGATATTGCTACAAGGGGCCATTGGTCGCTTCTCTTGTCTGCTAGTTACGATCAAATATAGCATTAAGCAACAATAACCAGCCAAGCTTGGGAGAAGGGCCTGTACTATGTGGCTAGATGTATTGCAGCGCCAGATGTCACTTAGGGGACAAATAGGGGAGGTAGTAGTGCTCCAACCTCCTCTAGCTACCAATTTGTGTCTTGCACCCACATTTACATTTACATTGATGCTTTCTGCAAGATGAAACCAATGTTGGGCTAGGTGAAATTTGCCAGTCTTTTCACCTGTAACAGTAAGAATAGGTCAGCGTTGTCCTTATCCTGGATGTACTGGTGGCATCGACCATTGATGCTCCCAGAAGCCTGTCTTCACAATCATTGCAGGGAATTACGAGCAGCACTGATTTGGGAAAACTGAATGTTTAATGATGCTGCTTGCACAAACTAAAGTGAAAGGTTTCCTTTTGTGGGCTTGTGAGTTACCTCATTCTATGTTTCCACTGTGTGGTATTAGTGGAATACCAGACGTAGCTAGCTACCTCTTTATTCTATAGACTATTCAATGAGTGGGTCTTTTCGGATTGTGGCGGGCCCACGTAAGTTCTCCATGCTGATGCCCTCTTTCTTGGGTTCCTCCTTGCGAGTAACGTGTGTTTAAGTGTAGGGCTTGACAATGGTGTGAAAGCCAGTTTCCTAGGTTGTGCGGCACACAGTGCTCTATACGGGAGCTGTTTTTTTCACCTAAATTTGAGAACTACCCAGGGTTCCCTGCTTCGTTATTGAATAATTCATGCACTTTATTTCTGAAGGGGTTTAGATTAGAGTTTAACTGGGTGCTCCCTTGGGTAATGGCAGAGCTATACCTCTCTGAGGGCTTTAATGAGAGAGGAACACATGTCAGGGGTTGCTTTTGATCATGTCAGGTTTTTTTTAGCAATGATAGGATTAGTTCCCTCACTGTGATGTTTGGATTTCTAATCTCTGGGACGATGTTGGGAGGAGAAATAGGGACATAGGTTCACCAGTAGATTGCTAATTAATTGACGTGTATTGCAGTTATCGTCAGGAAGCCAGAAACACTAATCGTTTGTGTTGTCTTTTCCATTTATGTATGGCCGGGTCCATGGCGGATATCGGAAGTGCTCCACACTGCAAAAACTGCAACTGGGTTGGCACCACCGGTAGGGGCCACCTGCACGGGTGTACCTGTGAAATGTGTTTTTAGACCTATCACTGTAGGGTCAGCTCACGTAGTTAGTGGATTGCCAAATGTGGCCCAAATCTTCTTTTAGTAACCATGAATGCGCGATTTCACTGCACTTCACACTGTGTACTGTCCTGAAGTATGCATGGAGGGGCTATTGCATTCACTACAGATTCCGTGTCTATTCTTTTATGAAGGTCATATTACCAGCCACTCTCACTCTAACACTAATTTAAACGTTCCGCATGTAAGCAAACTGGTGCTATGCTAAAACACTTGCAGTTGCAATTGTGATGGAAATGCGTCTAGCGCTAATCTTAGCTAAAGGCTTAGCAAGTGACAGCAATGTAATACAGGCATTTGTACTGGATCTTTCAGGTAGCCAGAAACACTAATCGTTTGTGTTTGTGTTTGTTTCCATTTATGTATGGCCGGGTCCATGGTGGATATCTGGTGGACCAGATCCGAGTTTGCTGGGGTTCTAGTTGAAGCGAGTGGCTGAGCTTCCCTCGATTTTCTGATCTTTGTCTCTAGCAGAAAGCCTGCGTTGCTGTATGGGAGCTGCAGGAGCCACAATGAAGGAGTTTTCCAGAATATTCAAAAGTTGGAATCAAGTCATATTTTTGATCTCCATAAAAATAAGGACAATGAACCAAGGCTCCCCAGAAGAATTGTGACGTAAGGGATTAAGAACTACTAGTTAGTTTCACTCTGAGGTTTTGGCAGAATGTTCAAGTATCTCACACAACACAAAGGGGATATAGGTACCTCTCCTAATCCATCCTCCCAAAATCGCTGAACACACACACTGAAAGGAAAAAACGGAAACGAAAATATCTGGTCGGAGTATCACAAAGAAAACCACAAAGGGCTATGATGAAGCAAGCCACTATTAGTGGGCGAGGGCAACTTTTAACAAACCTTGTGTTTTTCCTTTCTGATACTCTGACAGGATGTTATAAGTATACTATGGGACCGCTGACATCAAGCATCCACCCTCTGTGCGTTTCAAACGTGTCCTCCTTTGAAGTTTAGATGCCAAAATGCTTCACCGGACCCTGAAGAAAAAGTATCTCTTTCCAGTGACTTCGACAGTTACAGTATCATGTCTAGTCCCTGGGCCTCCATTAAAAAAGAAAATAAATCCCATGGTAGAACTCGCACCTGTCTCTCAGGACACCCCCACTGACGGCACTTGTTATTTTGTTTGTGCTTTTTAATTTAACATCTTTTAAAATTAAAATCTCTATTTCGCTTAATCTGATTGTGACTATTTGTGTCATTTTGTTTATTGAGATGCTCTCCCCTTTGCTGAATTGGTTTCGGGTTTTTTGGGGTTTGTTTCTTGACGTTAATAATGTTTGTTTTTGCGTAAATATTTGAAAAGCATTACACTGGGGAAACGCTTGCAGCCGTGTGCCATACCCAGTGGCAGCTGCCACCTACGGGAGCAGTGGGGCGGGCAAATGGGAGGTGGGTGCCGGTGTATGCGGTGCAACATTACATCAACAAAATTGCCGACATGCACTACATTATCGTAGCTTTATTATGGTAATGTAATGCAATTTGGATGATTTGGTGCACATACAATATATACATTTAAAACATTAAAAAAAGAAAACTCACTTACCTTGTGGCACGTCCGCACTCCCTTATGATGTCCTTCACTTCTCTAGCGTGGGCCCCAGGAAATTCTGCGAACCAATCCTGGCGCTGCTTCAGCACGAGAGCAGCGCCAGGATTGGATGGAGCAAGCTCTCTCTGCTCCAAAGAGCATTGGAGGCCTTTGCTCAGTCTCGACCCAGCTGTCCAAGACAGCTGGGTTTAGAGGCTGGAAGTGCGCATGTCTGACTGGCCGTCACAAGACGGCCAGCCAAAGGGACATGTGCACACTGTATACATAAGTGCCCTGCCATAACTTCTTTCTGTGGCTGCCAGCCAGCAGCTGTCCCCACCCCGTCCTGACACTTGGCCCAGGAAGAGATTATTGAAAAATATAATGGTAATACATTAGCTGAATTACCATGTTATTTTTCATCTCTGGTGCATGGGTCGCATTTCAATCAGTAGGGTGATGCTCCTCCTCCTTAATGGAGAAGCCACCCCTAGCTGTACCTATCAGGAGTTAATTAATCCCAGATTTCCTTTCTGAAACTGCACATTTGTGAAGTGAGATACTAGATTACTAATTTGCCAAGGGGTCCTGCACATGCCTTGCCGCACACAGGACTACAAGTCCCAGGACTCCCTTGGGCCTGGAGGCAGCCCCAGCCAGGGCCGGCTTTAGCGCTGGTGGCACCCTGTGCAACAACCATTTCTGGCACCCCCACACCTCACAACTGCCTCTTCCCCACAGGTCAGTGCCCAGTGCGGCCGCACCAGTCGCACTGTCCAACAACCTTTTGCACCTGTGGGAGTACCAACAGTGCTATATAGCGCATTGAACGGACCGCTGGGTCTTGCACACGCCTTGCCAACCAAGCTGCTAGAAACCAATTCTCTTCCTGCATGGCGGAAAAGCAGGTGGAGGCACCTGCCTCAGGGCCGTAGGAGCACTCTAGGAGGCCCCACCCGTTTAGCCTGAGCATGCAGAGAGCTATGCTGAATTAGTTCAGTGACTTTCCCCTGCACATTACACCTCTTTTATGAACGAGCATCTTCTCATCTTGTGCTGGCATATTTTCACTGGGCACTGGATGCGCCTGGGTCTGGTGGCTGGGGACACGCACGGTGGAGCACAAGACTTGCTCCTTTCACTGCATCCCACCCTGGCTATTTAAGAGGCAGGCTGTAGCTGCAAGGGTATCTTAAGAACAGGGGGCTAAGCCACCAGTCTGGGCTACTGGAGACTGAGCCTCTCCTGGATGTACCTTAGAGGTAAGCAGGGAAGCTCAAGTCGAGCAGACCGAGGATCCGTCATTGGCTGTGTTGCTTTTGTCTTTGAAAGCAGAGATAACAAATACATTTGAGACATCAGAGCAAAAACTAAAAAGAAATACGCCGGGTCGGTCAGGCGTTGGATGTTAAGTTAGATGCCCTGTCCCATCGCACTGACAAGTTAGAAAATCTGATAACCCAAATTAAAATCCACCTATTCAAAAAAAATCGGAACGAAATCGAAACCTTACACCAGAAATATAAACAGTTAAGAGAAGATACGTAGAGGCTTGAAATTCACTCCATAAGGAACCATCTAGACTGCTGAGCATCCTGGCGGAGGTGAAAGGTGCGCACATCTAGTCATTTGTGGTGAACTTGTTACAAGAAGGTTTCGTTAAAGAAAGGGAAGATGTCAACTTAGAGCAGGATACTCAAAGGGTACACTGCGATCAATTTAGGCGAAATTTAAAGCGCACACCCTGAAACATTCTGGCTAACTTCCAAACGTAGGCCCTTAAGGAATCTATCCTCTCAGGTGCCTTGAAACACAAATCTGTGGTTTCTGGTTCTATTACACACCTGATCAGATCTGATGTGGGTCGTCTCACAGTGCAACAGCAGTGGGAACTAGCGAGGAGGCGAAAGAGCTAAGAGACCTAGGTGCCACATCCCAGTTGAAGTTCCCAGCATCACTAAACATTTTGTGGAGGAATGAAGTGTTCAAAGTAGGGGAAAGCGAGGAGGTGGGTAGACTAATCAGAATATTCAGAGCATCATCAAATCCAAGCAGTGAGGACTGACAGCCCTGCAAGCCTATAGCCTTGCAAATAGCCTGTCAATATAAGCAACATATATGTAGGATTTATATGCAGGAATGAGCAGTATGTATTGAACTAGAAGTAGAATGGGGGATATAGTGGGATTATAAAATCAGTTGAGGCTAGGAATTAGTTACTAAAAGAGAGAGAAGCACTAAATAGTCATGAAATGGGGTGTTAGGCACCATCTTTTTTTTTTGTTTTGTTTGTTTTTTCATATTTTCTGAGCAAGGGCTGGCAAGAGTGGGGCCCTGGGGTCAAGGCCCTAAAGACCTAATGTCAATGCCAGAGATATAAGGGAGGGTTCCTACGGGAAGGATCACAAGGGTGGGGAGCATGTGGGATAAAATAATACCACCTGTCCTTAGTACACCAAAAGAATTCCTAGAGAAGTTTTTGTGAGTCAATAAGTGATTTTAGGACAATGGCGATACTGTACTAAGGCAGGGGGTAGATGTCGATATTATGTGAATGGCCTACGGGCCAGAAAGAAACTATGGTTTGTGCAAGAAGTCTTAAAGGAAGTAAAGGCCTATTACAAGAAAAGCACTTGAGGAAATCAGAGTGTTTGCGTGTCTTCCAGAGATGTTCTTGGGTTGAGGATATAGTGTGTTTAGAACAATCTTGTAACAGTAAAAGGGGGGCTATATTAACTAAGAATCACAATAATAACCGATAAGGGTGAATGTTCAGGAAGGTGGGTACTGGACACGCTATGAAAGGAGGGTTTGTGTAGACATGCACAGGGTATTATGGGCCTAATTATGATGGTCCCAGCCAGTTGAATATTTTAGAACAACTTTTGGTATTGTCGGCCTCCCTATGCGTGGTGGGTATTGACTTCAATGTGGCTTTGGATAACTAATTGGATAGGACATCCAAGGCCAATGATACCAGTATGGTGTAAATGAGAACCAGGATTAAAGTTGTGAGCTGTGATTTGTGGTTGGTAGGCATTTGACTGGAACAGGCAGGGAAACAGAGGGGTTACACCTTTTATAGCAAGAAGCATGGGTATTGTTCCCATATAGACTACTTTCTTCTTGATAGATCATTGGCCCATTTTACCAAGTCAATATCGCACAAAATCTCGATTCAATAAAATCTATTTAGAGAACAAGGAGGTCCCATTTTCCTGGTATGAGGCAATGGTGGACTTGATATTAAAACCGGTTAAAGACCCTAGTAAGGCAGCGTCATATAGACCGATTTTGCAACTAAACTGCAACTATAAAATCTTTGCAGGCATTGTTGCACAGAAGCTATCGAAGGCCGTAAGAACATTGGTCAGCACGGACCAGAAAGGCTTTATCCCCGGCAGACACCTGCATGAGATAACACACTTGCTTATAGGTGCCATTGATATAGCTGAAACATTTAATTTCCCTTTGACAATAGCTACAGTGTACATGGCAAAAGCTTTCGATTGAGTTAACTGGGCTTACATTTGGGAAGTTCTAGATACATTTGGGGCACCCTGTACCTTAGTGAAGGCTATAGAGTTGCTATATAAGCCCCCCACAGCTAGGATCATGGTAAATTGGGAGCTATGTCACCGTTCCCACAGTTGCGTGGTACTAGACAAGGGTGCAAGCTCTCACCACTACTTTTCAATCTGTAAATAGAGCCCCTGGTTCAGGCAACAAGGCAGGATCAATCTGTGAGATGTTGGCCTGGTATATGATGTCCACTATTCTAGTGGGCACCTTGCACCAGTCCAAACTACCCTTATTGATGGTAGGTTATAAAGTCAACCTTATAGAAAGCTATCCTAATGGTAGCTGTGGAGAGCAGCCTTGAGGCTCAGACTTGGAGACGAGTTAAGCAAGTTGTTTTACCAATTATAATCTCTTGAATGATCAAATGAAAGCACACCACACAAGGTATATATCAAATATATATGTATTTATTCTAAACACAACCCCGCTGCACTCTTTATGAGGTCAGAGGTAAAAGTACAATACAAGGAACTTAATTAGCATACGATAAGTTGCACAGTATACGTTATGCCCTAGGGGCCTCACAAACCATATACTAAAATAGTGGTATAAGAACCACGTGAGAGTTAGAAAGCAGGCCTAGGGCCTGTGGAATCGCTGGGGCTGCCTAGAACCACCAAAGGTTAGGATGTAGGAGGCCCACGGGAGACGCGTGCAGTGTCTAAACACAGTCGCGGGTTACCATTGACTTTCTATGGAGAGCAGACAAGTTACAAAGGTACAGTTTAAGGGTACTTCTGAATGAACTATGATGGAACCCTTTTAGACTAGGACACTTCGAGAGTCAAGAGCCACGGAGCACGGGAGTACTCGTGTTACCTCACCCAGGGAAGCCGGGTGCATAGGTGCCTTTTGGTGTCGGGTTTCGTCGTCGATTCCAATGGAGAGCTGTGAAGAAGTGCTGCAGACGACCAGAGGAAAAGTGTCCGGGTGGATCCAAGGGTGGATCGGAGATGTAAAGAACCTGAAAGCAGAGGAGACAGAGTCTGGGTCACTAGCCAGTGACCAGGATGGCCATAGGAAGATGCCAGCCGATGTCGGGTGATTTCAGGAGAGATGGTGACGCTTGTCTCTTCAGCCATGAGGTTTTTCAAACACACAGGAGCTTAGAGGGTAAAGCTACTCATAGGTCGCCCGCCACTCATGGTACAACATACAAAAACAAGACCTAGACTTGTTGGGCACTTATAGACCTATGGGTGTGGGAATCTAAAAATAGTAAGTGAGGTCACTAACTATCCAACCACCACTACTATACTTGCCGACATGTTTCATTGCCATACAAAGATTTGGGCAATTTCTTCAGGGCATTATATATATTAAAGCCACTGCATATGGACAATTTAGTCTGCACAACCTCTCGCGGCCATTTCCACTCGTACCGGCCGGGGGATATATTTCTCATGGAACTGTAACTGCAGCACTCATAAAAGGACCTTCCCCATCAATTTACGCATAGGTGGAAAGCCTCTGGCATGTACTCAGCCCGTGATGGGCTGAGTATTTTTAGATTCCCACACCCAACACAAGAGAGAGAATAAAGTTACATATCTGTGTTGCTGTGTGATGTGTTTTTACATGTTGTTGGACTCTTTGTAGATCACTGTTGATCTTTTCTTTTTTCACTGCATATTTCTTGACACAATTTCTTTGTGTGTTCTGGACACTTTACTTTATTCTTTTCTGAGCTTGAAAGCATCAATGATGACAACAGGGCAATCCTGGTGAGTACCTGCCAGGTTCCCGTTGGTGGTGCGCCCGTGAGGTGCTTTCTCGCTCTCACTCACATTTTTTTGTCATTTATGTATCATTGGTTGACACTAAGGTGTGTAAGTGTATGTCGTCTCACAACTGAACTGATTCTCTTGGAACGGGCGATTGTTAAATAAGGCACCATCCAGGGCTATACCTACTACCCCAACAAACTAATGATAGGGGAGTGGCTTCTTGCAATATTATTGCGAAAATTGGTATGCCCACAATAGAAGGATAGGTCTATAAGTGCCCAACAAGTCTAGGTCTTGTTTTTGTATGTTGTCTTCAGCCATGAGGACCAGGAGGCGTCGCCGACGACCAGGAGCTGGATTTGAGCTGTCCCACGAAGGATCTAGTAGACTGTGGTGTCGGTATCCGGATTGGACCCAACCAGCCTTGGAAAACGCAATCCACGCAGGATGTCGAGATGGGCCTCGGTGCAGACCAGCAAGGTCTGAGGAACTCCCTCTTTGGAGAGGAGTTGGAGCAAGCCTGGAGCACCCAGGAAAGCTGAAGAAAGTGAAGATTGGTCTTCGTGGGGGCTCACTAGCCACCGGACTAGGAACCGTGAAGACGCGTCGAGCTGAAATGCACAAATCGGGCCCACAGGACACTCGTGGAGTGTGGGCCTCTGAGCTTCGGTGCAAAAGGTGCTCGGGGCTGGGGCTTCAAGCACCCCAATGCACAACTTCGAGATACCTCGGGAAGTAGGTGCAGGTTGCAAAATGCAAGATGTCCAGGAGTTCCAGTTCCATGTCTCTCGTGTTCTCTACAGGTCTCAGCTTTGCTGGGAGCGCTGGTCAGTGTCAGAGATGTCTGGAAGCCCATGTCATGTGTCGCAGATTCTTCGGGATCTGGCAGGAGCCTCGAAAATGCAGACTGGCAAAGATGCAGTTGTTGCCTGTTTGAACAGGGTGGTCACTGCTTGACCACAAGGGAGATTTCTTCTGTCTTCCAGTCGATATGGAATGTCGAAGGACCAAGATATATGTTGCAGAGTTTCGTCCAGGGTAATCTAAAGTCCTAGGGACTGGGGTTCTACACTTATAATAAGTTTAGGGGTTGGAATAACTCTAAGGTCCCTCCTATAGGTGGGCCTGGGGAGGGGATGGTTACATCCCTTCCCCTTTGTCCAGCTTTGCGCCAGAGCTGGAGCTGAGTGCCCCAGCAACCGGTTTGAACTGGGAAATGCATGGAGCACCTTGTGTGCCCAAGGCAGTGTCTGAAAAGCATTCACTGAATGCAACCCTCCCTGCCCCAATACACTAAAGCCTGTCTGGGGAGGTGCTAGCACCTCCCTGGACAGGAAACCTATTGTCCAGGCCTCCCCTGCCAGAGTTTCGTCCAGCAGCAGGAGGGCAGACTCGTGTCTGTGGCAGCAGCATCCATTTTGTGATGTTGGGGCTCTGTTTAACTTTAACCGGGTTTAACAGTAACAGTAACTGTCTTTTCCCTCTAGAAGGGTGGAATGCTACCCCCGCCCCCAGAACTGGCGGGGGGGGGGGGGTAGTATTCCAAAGTGTTTGACACCTTGCACGACATGTTTTGATAACGCCAAGCCAAAGTTAGCATTAACCGCGAGGATTGTAATGCATGCACTTAAGAGTATATGGTATGGCAATATCATAGAACAGCTGTAAGGAGATGGTTCCGAAAGCTGCAGAGGGGCTCAGCTCATGCTAGGGCACCCTCTCACACAAGACCAAGCACTCTGCCTCCAAGATTGTCAAGGCCTGCCATAGGAGTGACTTATAGATTACTATGTGTCCATATATAAGGCAGATATAGATATACTATATCTAAGTAAGGGGTGAATACACCACCTTACCCAGGCTGTAAGTACAGACCTGTGGTGTCCATTTGGAAGGCTAACCAGGGGTGGCACAATACATGCTGCAGCCCCTGGTAGGCCTAGGGTGCACCTATGCCCTGGGTACCTAAGATACCATATAGAGGGGCTCACAAAGGTGACCCAGTAACCAATCTGGTATGTACTTAAAGTACATGGAGTCCATTTTTATAGAGAAAGCAGATAGACTGGGCCCCTGAATAGCAGGATCCCAGTCCAACTAAGTCAAAAACCAGCAAAACACCAGGCAAAAAGTGGGGGTAACCATATAGTCAGATTTCCACCTTCCTACATAATCCATGCTTCCTTTTAAACATCAAAGCTTTACATCAAGGTTGGCCTGTATGCAGACAATTTAATCATATATACGACCAACCTATTCCATCCAATCCATAAATTTGAACAACATGCAGCAATATTTGGGGAGTTATCCGGCTATCTAATAAATAAGGATAAATCAGAGGTGATGCCCTGGCCAAATGTGAGCCCCAGTTTCCATTTTAAAGCTCAGATTAGATATCTAGGGGTGCAAATCACACATAGCTTAGAAGATCACTCTGGTAAAAAAAAGCTAAAGTCTGTAAGGAGATAGTTATGGAAGGGTCAATATCTTCAAGATGATGGTACTGCAGAAAGTGACCTAGTTTAATACAATTCATTTCATGTTCTTGACTAAGCAGATTGGAAGCTTACAGGGCTAGATATCTGAGATTATATGGCCATCTAAGGGCACTAGGATCACCTGGAAAAAGCCAAGGAGACAGTTGAAATGGGGGTCTGGCCTACCAAACTTAAAAAAAATACTGTTATGCCTTTCAAGTTAAAAGTTTTTGAGCCTTGGCAAACTCCCCAGATGCTACCCAATAGGGATTGTTGTACACTGCCATGCTTATGGATCTAAGATTAGAAACGTATCTATAGAAATACGGTGACCCCCAAATTCATCAAGCAAGTTCACCTGAAGGTCCTTCAAATTGCACTCACAATCTGGGTCTCTGCCAGGAAGTTAATGGGGCTACAATACTATTCAGACCTGGCCCCAATTTGGCATTGACCAGGGACCCCAGAATGGGTAAACAAAGTTGTCGTCCATGGAGGAGGGCAGATTTTAAAACCTGGAGGGAATTCATAGGTGGTGAAGCCCCAATTTCCTGGCTAGAGCTCTCTGCGAGAGCAGGTGGGGATGTGGCAAAGTTTAAGTTCTTCCAGCTGTGCTCAGAGTGGTCAGCAAAGGGCATGACCAATGGGGGAAACTGGGCGCACTGAGCCCTTTTTGTGAACAACAAAGAGATAACAAAAAGTATCCCTATGGTATTGGGATATGTTCACAGCAGATGACAAAACAAAAAATGGAGCCACACCAGATCTCAAAGAAAGACTTGCCGGAGCTCACATTCAAGACTTATGGCAAGTCTCTTTTAACCGTCTTTTTAGAAGACAGTGAAGCTGGCATCTTTAAACTGAAATCATCTCTTCATGCTCCACAGGGCCTACCAGACCCCTCTAATGATGGCTAGAATTACAAGATGATCCTCAAGGTGTAAGAGATGCAACACGCTGGAAGCAGATGACAAACATACGTTTGTGATGTGCAAAGAACTAGCACTCTTTTATTATGAGGACAGTGGGGTACTTAGGGAAATTCTGGATGCAGAAGTGAACGCAAGTCACTCCTTAATTTTACAAGGAATAGACTCAGCACGAAACACATGGAATAAATGGCAAAAGGGCCTACTTTTTCTCCGTATATTAATAGCGAGAAGAGAAATCTGTAATAAATTGATCTTGCCTAAACCACCTGTGAGTCGAGATTGGGATAACGCAGCTAGGTATATTAGTGTGTCCGACATTCTGCACGGTAAAATAGAGACATAATAGTCCAATGATTATGGCACTGCACTACAGAGAGAATCATAGGATCCGATAGACAAAACATATTCAGCAATAAAATACAGCCAGTACCCGCTCACCGGAAACAGCACTGAGATCTCCTCCTAAGAGTAGTGTGGAAAAACTGGCGGAGCACGTACTAGCTGTAGCACGTTCGCTTAGGCCTGCAGGGTCATCCTTCATCCAGGTACTCCCTTTGAGGTTTTTCTATAAACCCGAAACAGTTTGTTTTACACTCTGGACCTTGGTTGGTCCCCAAAGGCTTGGTTGTCTCTTTAAGCAAATGTCTTCTCCTCAAGTGGTGACCACCAAGAGATTTGTCCCCTTGAGTCATCAGGACTCATGCGATTGACGGGAATCTTCAGCTGCTTTACCCATCCCAGCATTAGTTCCTCTTAGTTCAGAAAGTGGCCATACCCGCATGCCAAGTGAGCGTTAGTGATGACTTTCAGGTGAGAAGCTGGAATATTGCAGGGCTTACCTCTAAAAAATCTGATCCAAATTAGTTAATATATATTAAGGGTTTCCAGTTGATATGTTTACAAGAAACTTGGGAGATCACTAACACTCTTTTTTTAGAGGGTTTCAAAACATTTCTTATCTCAGCTATCCGTTCATCCTCAGGTAGGGAAAAAGGTTGCATGATCATTTTTATGTTGTTGGAGATCACGGGCAAAATACTGAAATACATGCGGGCCCCCACAGTACAAGCCCCCAGATAACACTCTGTAGGTCATTTTCTTTTTACTTGTTAAACTTTTATCATGCAAAAACATGGCCATAGGTCACATATAGTATTTATACTCTGGGCTCATATATTCAACTGCTAGCTAAGCACTGGTAAGGGCAGGATAATTTAATCAATGCTGGGGATTTTAACATTCATGGATGTAAAAGCCCCAATGAAGTTTTGAATAATTCCCAGAGGTGTTTGTTAACAACAGTGCTATTTAGCGCCCTGAACCTGTTAATTTTAACTCTGAGTGGGCTATGTACACATCCTGGGAGATCTGCAAGGACCCTTGCTGCACCTCAGCCACACTGCCAGGGGAGATGATTACGATGGTATGGTAAAACCTGAGCACTTCAATGATGCTTTATTCCACAGCTATACAAAAGGGGGTGGTGATGGACGGAGCATCTGAACCAATCAAACACTCACACCCAGTCAACAGATCCATCACCGTTCTTTAGCCCAATCTGCCACACCAGTTCAGACATGGCCATATGCAAATCAGTCTGACCCTGTGCCTCATGGGAACAGTCCAGCCCGAACTGCCAAGCCATGCCTTCCCTGGACCGGAATCCAGCTTCCTAGGACCGGTTTCTGGCATTTCAGCCGTCTTCAGCCAGGCTTGCTTGAATCCAGTGGCAAAGTGAGCAAGGGACTCACGTCTGAGCATACCCTGCCAACGTATGGCGAACAAAGCGGTACAAAAGGGGGTGGTGATGGACGGAGCATCTGAACCAATCAAACACTCACACCCAGTCAACAGATCTGGGTTTAATCCATCACCGTTCTTTAGCCCACTCTGCCACCCCAGTTCAGACATGGCCATATGCAAATCAGTCTGACCCTGTGCCTCATGGGAACAGTCCAGCTGAATTGGAAGCAGGAGTGTGATGGTCCGGCGTTGAGCACATGGAGGGTGCTGGCGTTGTAGTGGCAGAGGTCGTTGAGGCATTCACAGGGGCCAAGGGGTCTGGCGCTGGACGCGGTCAAGGCGCGGTCGGGAGAAGACGGGCTTCCCTTAGGCGCGCAGCAGCCGCCATAAGAAGGGGAGGCGGGAGGGAGGAGCAGCTGAGAGGCGGGAGCAGATGAACGGGCGAGCGGGGGGCGGGAAGGGGAGAGAAGGGCACAGGGTACAGTACAGCAGGGGAGACACCAGCGGAGATACAGTAAAATAAGTAAAAGGGCATAGAATCTAGCAGGAAACGGGCGGAATACAACACAGGGCACAGAATAGTACAGTAAAAGGGCATAAAGTCTAGCAGGAAAACGGGCGGAATACAACTCAGGGCACAGAAGACAGCGAGAAGTACGGGCGGGAAATAGAACAAGGGCACAGAATACAGAACAGAAAGCGGGCTGAAATGAACTAAGGGCAAGAATACAGTACAGAAAAAGGAAAAAAAACAATTTAAACCGCTGAGCAGGGATAAATAACACAGAAGGCAAAAGGGGCAGAGCGAGCAGACAGATACTTACCGCTAACCACTGGGCCACCAGGGATGAGGCGCAGGTGGCAGCCTATGGGTGGAGGAGGGCCTCGAACTCACGGCAGCAGTGGTCAGCAGCAGGGACATGGGCACATAGGTGGAGCTGCGTGGCGTGGGGGAGCGACCTGCCTGAAAACAGGGTCAAGTGTCGCAAAATGGTTTGATTCTAGATGCTCAAGGGCTTTACATAATTTAAAAAGCTCCCTTAAAGCATCCCCTAGAGATAGCGCGCAAGTAGCAATCTGCCGGCACAATCATAAGGAGGAACTGAAGAGAAGGAAAGGCACCCTGAGGGCTATGGCGCAGAAGGACCTGGTTCAGGAGTACTCAAAGAAAAATAGCTCAGCCTTTTGCCGCATTATTAATCGGACCAGTTTTTTCCAGGAGAAAGCCCCTACTTTGTGTCATCATATAGCAGTGTGTGACTGGGTTACTCACTTTCAGGGCATTTATAACAGCACAAATTTCTTATTTACGATGGTGCAGGGTGGTATTGTGCCGGGGAGATTAAACTTTGTCTTCACCCTGGAAGAAACAATACAGGGCATTAAGGGTCTTACAAGGCAAAATGCCCCTGGACCCAACGATAGCCCACCCGATCAATATGTTAGCAATCATAGATTTGTGGGCCCTGATGCAGAGCATGATCTTGAATGCCATGGTAAGGGAGGGACCGCCCCCTTCTTGGTCATCAGCCTTCGTGGTTTTCATTCTTAAAAAGAGTAATAAAGACAATCTGCAGTGCTAGGCCCATTTTGCTTTTAGATTCGATCGTTCAGGTTTTGTGGCGGGTGATATTAGATAGACTTAAAAGTTGGGTAGAGGAAAATAACATCATCCCAGACTCCCAATATGGTTTCCAGTCGAGTAAATCTACTATTGATCAATATAGGAACCTTTATATGGTGATTAATAAATACACTATTGCCCATTCTGAATAATTTCACCCAGCCTTCATGGACCTCACAGCAGCATTTGATTGGGTTAACCATGATAAGCTGTGGAAAATTCTTTTTGGGGTGGAGATGGACCCTAATATAATTTATTTTTTGCAAGACCTTCATGCATATACCACCGCAACAGTTAGGTATTCAAACAGCTCTGCCTGCACTAACAGCTCTAAAACAAGCCGTATTGTTCGACAAGGGTGTATCTGTGCCCAATTTGTACTCTCCCTTTATATAAATGGGTTGGAACAAGCAGACTGTTCCCTTATAGGCTCACGCTCCCTTCCTGTACTCCTCAATATGGGCGAGGCTGTTTTAATGGCGAGGAGGGCTAATTTGACTCTTTCATAGGGGAATTAGATCTGTCTGTCAACTTTCCCAAATCATAGATTATGGTGGTGGGGTTCAGTCAACTAGAACTGAGACCTTCACCATCAATCATCACATATTAGCAAAAGTCAGGAATTTTCCCTACACATATTACACATTATCACTGTTTGCGCCCGGCTCACCTTTCAAAAGGTGCACCGGGAGCAAATAGTGATAACGGGCCCCATTATGGTGTATGCGTTACCCCCAGGCCAGCTGCGAACTCGCGCGCATTCATGTGAAAACACAGAGCAGCCGCTCCATGTTTTCACAGTGCAGGCGACAACCACCTGCACTTTCAAAGGGGTTTAGAGATACTTTTGCAGGCGGTCGCAGTCAGTGACTGCAACCGCCTGCGAGGGGATGTCTGTGGGGGGGTCCATGGGATCCCCTATACCCCTTGCAGAGGGCTGCTGTCAGGAGGCACACTGACAGTGCGCCACCTTTTAAATGGCGCACTCTCAGTGCGCCTCCTGAGGGCTTCTTTGACTCTGCGCCCACATCAGTGATATGGCGCTGGCGCATAGTCAAAGGAATTCCGTCATTTGCATAAGGCACGTCCCTATGCAAATGAGGGATCGCCCTTTGTTGATAGCGCTGGCGCTTTAAGTTCGCCAGCGCTATGGATATTGTAGAAGGGGATGCAGAAGCGTCTGCGTCCCCATGCAAAGCAGGCACAAACACCCGTTGCGGCCACGGGGCACCATCTGTAATCCGGCCCCTGGGGGTGTTATTTGATACCAAATTGAACTGGAAACCAATGTCGCTGCCAAGAAACAGGAGCTTAGGAATAGGAAGACCATTGGAGCTGTCTTTAGCTTCATATCCAGGCTAGGTAGCAGACCACTAAAGGCCTTAGATAAGATCCACCAGGCCAAGTGTGTCTCAATAGCCTTGTATAGTGATATCTCAGGTATCCAGGCCTCTAATGAGCTCCAGACTGAGGAAAATGATTTCCTCAGGCGCATTCTGTGTGTCTCCCAAAGTATGTTGGCCTTCTGTGTGCATCAGGAGCCAGGTGTTTAGTATCTTAGTGACCAGATAGTCCTCTGTCCATTATTGAGTTGGATCAGGATTTGGTCCAAGGAGGAGCTTAATCTTAATCGCCTATTAATGAGGGATTGCATGACACCTGATGGTGCCACAAAAATACCCTGACTCAGGTACATATGGGGAGCATTCTCTAAGTTGGGGAGGGCAGAGTTATTCACTATCCCAGAGTGTCAGGAAGCAGAAGCATTGCGCCTCAATTAACCGAGTGAGGACGCTCAACAGGGCTGTGGTGTTTGGAGGGCGCTAGGCCCATATACTCGTATAAGAACCACGCAGACACAGTTGGTATGGTTGGATAACTGGCCCAGAGCACGTGCGCTCGGCCCTTTTTATTGTCAGGGTCATCTGACTGATGACATCTGTAGTGGGTGGGTGTTCAGTGTGTGTTACAACATGCTGAACCACTAGAACCTATCCAGCCGGATACTACAAGGGCCATACACACTTGCGCAGTTCTGGTCTATTTCGTGTTGTCGCTGGAAATACTATATCTCCCATGAGGCAATGGAAGTTTCTGTAGGTTTTGACACGGCCTATCCGAGACCCTTAAATATGGACGAAGCACGTTGGTGGGCGTGCGTAATTCTGTATTGCTAGTTTGTTTTCCTCGAGGTCTCCGGTAATGGTTCCCTACCCATAGGAGATTTCGCTGTCAGCTTGCTTTGTTGGCAGGTTGCGGAGGGCTGAGTAGAGGGGTTTGTTTAATTTCTCCTGCGGATGGCTCCGTCTGTGTTCTGGAGGAGGCTCGGAGAAAATCACAGCGCATCGCAACACCGGAGGTGAGCTCGAAGTTACGAGCGGCGGCTTCAGAGTGCAGCCGTACTTTAACTGAGCCAAAGGCTGGATTATCCAAGTTGGATGCTGTGAGGTAACCACATCCGTTTTCTTTGTCCGTGTCAAGTATTCAGGAGGCAAAGGAGTATTGTTAAGAGGCTTCCATATCTGCGAGCTAGGTTATGTGGTAATAACTTGTATTGAGGAAACACTTTTCTTTTCGTTTTGGCTCATTAACGAACTTGACATTTCAGTACTTTACTCATTGCTTGTTTGTGCTTATAAGGAAAAGGAAGTGACATTGGATCTGGTTCAGTGCTTTAAATGGGCCGGTACTCACCGGTACTGAGTACCAGCACTTTTTCATTTTCACCGCTTGAGTACCGGCACTTTTCCTAAAACAAAGAGAGTACCTGTACTCATGGGACCTGACTTCTACATAGGCAGCGCTCCTTTTATCCCTCAACCTTTAACGAGCACTGCAGGGAATTAATCAGGGGAGCACTAGTCACCCAGCGTGAGCTGCTTTGGAATTCATCAGAGCGGGTTTGTGTCTGCAGAGTGGTTATCTTATCCATTGATCTTTCACAGTGGAACTAAGAGGGGGCTGTACAATCAAATGGGTGGCGGTGGGACGCACTGTTCTGGATAGAATATTCCGTGGACAGGACAGAACCAAAAGAGCATTTGCTAATGCTTTCACTATTGCCACACATCTGAATTGCCTACCACGCATGTGAATTGCCTACTTGCCTGCTGCCACTGTCTTTGTTTTTCTGTTGTTGAAAATGTTAGTTATCACTGACCAGCAGTGTCTCATTTAAAAGTGGGTTTATGCTCCAACGGACCCACATGTTAAAGCACCGCACACCGAGCTCACTACCTGGTGCTCACGTTAAAAGAGGTAACTGTCGCTTTCTATGTGGACAAACAAAGTGACGCTCTTCACAAACACATGAATGGATTGGGTGAGGTGAGAGCACTGATGGAAGAGCAGCATAGAAGAGTATTAAATAGGCTTTCATCTCGAGTTTGTTTTCAGCAGCAGCCATTACCTCCTCGTCCAGTCTCCCCGTCCCATTCCTTCACAGTGAGCAGCTAGTCTGCACCACAGAAACCGAAAACCTAGCTGAGCTTTTGCACTTCCCCCAATATGGCGTCACTATCACGTGACAATAAAGGGGGAAGTGCCTGAAAGAAACATCCTGTTCTTTTTTTTCTGAAGGCCGTCGCCTTGCTGCCTAGCTGAGCTCGGGGTAAGTTCCCTGTTTTTGTCATTTGTTTTACTGTGTTGTTGGGCGGCCTGCCTTAGCGGCCGCCTTTGTTCTTTGTGTTTCTTGCCCCCGCGCTGCCTCGCTGGGTTTGTCGGCGGATCGCGTCAGCGGCCGTCTCTGCCTCGCGCTCTCACCTGTGATACACGGCCTGCTTAAGCGGCCGTTTTTCATGTATATTAACGGTCCCGCGGCGCCCTGCTTTAGCGATCGGGGACTGCTGGGTTGGTGCTGCAGCGCGCTTCCTGGGGGCGATTTCTGGCGGCCGGCTGTGCTTTTATGCCGGCCCCCTTTCCCTGGTCCCACGGGAGCTCGGGTCCTCGGGACTTCGTGGCTGCTTTAAATGGGGTCCTTGTGTTCTGGTTTTTGTCCTTGGTTTTTGCTTGTGTTTGGTACTTGGGACATTGCTGGTTTTCTGGACATAGATTCTGAGTCCTCTTCCTCTGCTGCTCCTCTTGATGCCCTGCGCCTGATGATTAATGAGGCGGTGGCTGCTGTTTTCCTGGCTAGGGACACAGCTGGCCCTCCTCCCAAGGTGCCTCGTGGTTCGGTGGATCCACAGGCTGTTCCTGATGAGGAGAAGGGTCCTGATGAGGGTGTTCTTGGGCGCTTTGTTCAGGGTGCTGAGCTCGCTGAACTGTTCTCCCATGTCCGGGACAATTTGGGATTTTCTCCTCCCGTTGCTGATGTTCTGGAGGATGATTTCTTTACGCAGTATGTCCAGCCTGCTGCTGACTCTTTTCCTTTGCACGGGGCTGTGGCAATGTGCTGGCTCACGAGTGGCAGGAGGTGGATAAGTCCGCCTTCCCTCGTTTTTTGTCCAGGTGTTACCCTCTGGAGTGTTTTTCTGATGAGTTTCCTCAGGCTGTGAAGATCGACAATTTGATGGCTGGTCTTTCATCTCAGGGTTTGGTCCTCTTGGATGACGCCCTTCCTGCGGACGCTGTGGATAAGCGTGTTGAGGGGGCAGTGAAGTGTTCTTATGCTGCTTCTAATTTTTCTGTCCGGGCGACTGCCTATTCTTACTACATGGTCCAGTCCCTCCTCAAGGATTTTCAGTCCCTGTCCCTTCTGTTGCAGGACGGTGAGGATGCCACACCTCTTTTGTCTATGATGGAGTTGCAGGTGCGGTACTTGTCGGATATTTCCTTAGACAATTTGGGGGCGGCAGCTGCTTCTGGTGCTTCCATCACTGCACGACGTCATATCTGGATGCGTTCCTGGAAGGCTGATTCTTCCCAGAAGTTGGTCCTCCTTAAGCTCCCCTTTGGGGGTTCCAAGGTGTTTGATCATATGCTGGAGGGGATGGCCAAGCAGTCGGCGGAGAACCGCAAGCTTGTGGCTCCGGTCCGCCCTCCTTCTAGGGGGCGAGGTTTTGGCTACCGTCGCGCTTTTGGGCCTCCTGCTCGTGGCACTTCGCAGCCCTTTCGTGGCAGGGGTCGTGACCGGGTGGCCCCTGGTTTTGCCAAGTCCCGGGCCCCTGCCAGTGTTGCTGCCGCCGCTTCCTCCTCTTCCCAATGACTGTCTGCCTTTGCCAGTTGGTGGTCGTCTCCAATCCTTCCTTTCCCAGTGGTTGTCGGTTCCGAATGCTGTAGTGTAGTTCCTATATTCCCAATAGGCTCTGCGCATTGGAATAACATAAACAGCAGTTTAGACGTAGGACTGAGGTCATCTAGGTCTCTACTGACTATGTTAGACTTAATTAGTTTTGCCAGCTAGCTCTGAGGTCACTAGAAACTTTCTCGAATGTTCAGGAAGGAGTTAACTTTCCTGATTAGACAAGAAGGGATTAGTTTCTGACAACCGCATAAACATGACAACTTTGCTCCCTCAGAATAAAGAGTATATCTCTAGTGTCGTGTGAAAACAATAGACAGATATTTCATTCAGTCAATCGTGCATGCTTAATTTCACCAGGAGTGCAGAGAATTAGAGAGACGGGCGTTTTCAATAAAAGGTGTTATTTATTGAGCAATCTTCTTTCTCATGCAAGAGAAATGAATTGCCACAAATGCAATACTTATCATGAAGTAAAGTGAGTACAGTAAAAGGAGTATTATGAAATAATACAGTAAAAGCATTTATATGGTTTCTGAGCCATATGATACTTTAAACGGATAAAATATATACATACATAAAATCATTGACTAAACGTACTCAACTGGTGCTTCTAAGATACGCCTACCCCGGTGTACCTGACCTAAGCCTAATACGTGGGAAGGAGTAAGTAAGTTGCAGTTTAAGTTAAGTTGGTTTTTGCCAAGAATCTGAATCAAGAATTCTCTCAAGGTTTTAATCAGCTCCGTACCTTGGTTCTAGAATGAAGGAGGTCTTGTATCTCTCTCTCGGGACTCGATCTCCCAGCAACCCGCAAGGGTGACTGGAAACACCGGAGTTGGAATTTCTCGGCTGGAGAAAAGACAGCGTCTCTCTCAGTGCATCAAATGGGAGGGTCGGCTTCCTTCGGCACTCGCATCAGCTGGGCGTCGGGCAAGTAGATAGTCCCTCTGCTCCAAACCACCGTGTGTTTGCTTAAGGCAACGTTGGTATATTTATACCTGAAAGGTGCCGAGTTTGACGTAAGGTTGGACATAAGACGTCACTAAGAACTAACAGTTCTTTCTGGACTCCAGGAGTTCTTGTTCAAATCAAAACAAAAGCAGGGGGATTTCCCGGGCTGCTGGAGGCTGGGTTTGTTTCAAGAACGTGTTGTACTTTCTAGGAGTCTATGGGAGTTGCCTTGCCGTATTTGGACTGCATTGGCTATTACTAAATATGGACATGATTCCTATGCCTTTATAAGGATATGTTTTATTATAACCACATAAGGGCATGAATCGGGGATATCTAATTAGGGTCCTAGATAGATTCACAACACCCACTCCACGTATTAATGTCCATCATTACTAAATACTAAGCAATACTAAACATATAACGATGCATGTGTTTTCCAACCCACCCCAAAATACATAAATTGCATTTGAAATGGTGTATGGTATATACACGAAAATGAGTATTTATACTGTACGTTTTTTAAGCAGTGTTATCATTCATGAAATGCATATATAAATATTGGCTGAATGAATTGCGAAAATTACATTTGTGAAATGGCTCTTAATACAGAAAAAAAGGTCGAGACCATTTCATCACATATTTATACAATACTGTATATGTGCTAGAGGCTGAGGTAAAATATTGTCTCTAGTGTCTCTAAAAATAGAAGCTCTGTTCTCTAAGAATAGTTCTACTTTAAGCAGAGTACCATGTGCCAGAAAAAGGTAAATATTTTGGAAGTGGAAAAAATAATTTCGCTTTCAGGGGAAAAAATAGTTCCAAATGTTTTCAGTAGTTTTGTTTATCACGACTGAAGGCCGAATTCAGAGTTCAGGGAACGCTGTGTGCTTGTTGTTTTAAAAGTTATTCTCGTTGTTAGGAGAGAACATCATATCAGACAGGGTTGCAAAAAATTGGTCTACAATATCATGTGAAAGTTCGACCAAGTTCGAAAAAGCTGAAATTGTGCATATGTGAGAATGATTGCTATCATCGATGTCTGGATCAGCAATGCTCACAGAAGGTTGTACCTGTGTGGTGCTGCTTTCATCTCGTACTTCACCGCCACCTACTCGTAATGGTGAAGTCTCAACGAATGCCTTCATCAGAATAGGTAGCCGCTGGGGACAACACGTTGCATGAGCCGTTACCGAACCAAGCAAAGTATCGTTATCCATAGGTACTGCTGATGGTAGTGTAAGACAGATGTCCAACACGCATTCTTCTCCGCATAGCAGACATCCAAGCACAGGTAAAATGCAATATTGCCAGATTGGTCGGAATGAAAGAAACCAGGTTGTATTCAGATCTCTTAGCCGGCTAATCCGAGGACTTTAGTGATTCGGTCTCGGTAGCGTATTGCTAGGGTCGTTTCTTCCATCGTAGCTGGAGTTTTGTCTGTGGCTTGGCTTGCCATATCGGAGCAGAAGGATCAAAAATAAAATTCCTGCTACGAGTCCCAAAAGAAGAGGCAGGCCGCCGAATAAAGAATGCACAAAATTCGGGAAAATGCCCAGAACTGTTTCAAAGGGTGCTAACAGTCCCGAAAAAATTGTCTTAAATACATGTGCGATGCCACTGGTATCAGACATGTTTAAAATTTGACCTAACATTGCTACGAAATGCATGGGCCATTTGTTGATAATAGGGTATGTATCTCTGCCGCTGTCCTTGCAACTTGCAGATCATACGTCTCTTTGGTCGAGGTTAAAGGCACAGTTGTCTGTAAAAGAATAGACTTCATACTGCTTAAAGTATCAATTCGAATAGAAGAGATATTCAAAGAAGGCCATATTGCTGCCTCCATGTCTGGATTGCTGTTTGGATACAATACTTGCATACAGCAAGTGACCATGGAAGTAACGCTCACGAGATAGGCTTTTCCTGGCACCATGCCACAACAGCTGTGGTCACTTATTAGAACGTAGCTGCCGTTGGTAAGCTGTCTGAAAAATGGCTCTATCTGTGTTGCAGGAGTGCCATGCAGGTGACATGAAAGGTTATTTGATGAACCTTCGCAGGCTCCATGGCAAGTTAATACTTTGACACAGAAGTGTACCGCTTAGTGATTTTTTACCATTGTTACCACTAAGAAATACCTCCTTTTTCCCTTCACTATAACATTTGTGTGTATAAGGTAAATTCCAAGTTGACTTGATGTATCCTTTACCCAACCTTTCATACAGGCCTGCTGGTATATATTTTTGGCAATACTTAAACTGGAAAGTTGTTATCGGAATTGTAATTGTTCCGAGTATTATCCATTCAATGACAGGTCTCTCTGACATTATCAATGATAATCTCTCAAGTTTTTCAATGCTCAGAATCGTATAGTCTGCTCCTTTTTGTGCCAAACTGATTTGTTTATCAGTAAGGTTAAAGATAGAAAATAATGACGTTATGTTGATTAGACGCCATGGCACGTAGCCTGAACGCAGATTTTGTAACGTCCAGCCTAGCTGTACAATAGAACGCAATTGGGACTGACCATGTTGTAACATTAGTAAGTCCTGCTCTATTATATCAATAGCAGATGATACAATGCTGTCTAGTGAATAAATTCTGGAGGACAGAGTCGTTAACCCATTGTCCACTACAGAAAGTGATTTTTCCAAATTAATACGATCAATTTCTCGTATTTTATCTGCAGTTTCAATTTGCGTCACTTTCCAAGCTTCGTTGTAAGCTGCGTATATACCGGCGTATATGAAACGCTTTTGACGCTGTTTGCGAGGTCCCATTATGAAATCTCGCAAGTCAGCACCTTCTTTAAGTAAAGTCAAGTGTTGCTTAATTTCAGCCAGTGTGGATTTCTGTAGCCATTCGAGGCATAGTTTCCCTACACTGTATGTTGTAACTATCCCTGGATGTTGTCTCTGGGAATATCTTGGGTCTGGCCTGGTCTGTTTGAACCCCTGTATTTTGTTCAGGAATCTATCTTGACAGTTATTTGTGTCTGTGGGCCAGATCAACCCTTTTTTCCAATCAGGATTTGTTCTGTTTTGGTGTAAAATATGGGATACGTCTATTTCCACATCTGTAGTGCTATTACTATCAGGTATGGGCTTTGGAATAGATGGTTTGTTCAAGTCTTTTATCTTGGCTAAACCAAGACAGGTTGTTTGCTGAATGGTGTCATTCAAGAATATTATCAGTTCTGGGATCATGCAGGCTCTAAATAATGCTTCTAGACCTTGTACCTGCCAGTCTTTTGTACCCCAGATGGTTTTTGTTTCAATGTTGTTTTTCCAAAATTCAAAACCAAATGTAGACATTTTATCATAAAATTCTTCAGAGTAAATCAATTTAGTATTTGTCAATTTTTTTTTAATTCCTGTCTTATTTAACATTTTAAAATAAAACGTTTCTGGATCAGTGTTGTTAAACCCTGAGAAGTATGGGAATTTCTCATAAAATGTTTTTGAGCTGCCTTTTGGCGGTGTTGGACAATGTTCCCATTGGTTATAAGTGAAAACATTTCTAGGATTAGCAGATGTATGCAAATAGTGATGACCATAATGATTACAACAGTACATTTCTTCATATTTTGTTGAACCCTGCAAATAATCTTGTTCTGTAAATTTTGCTGACATTACTAAATCTGACATCATATTATTAATATTTTGAAAGTCCCAATCATCAGAGAAAGTACTTGGTTTTACAAAGTCACTTAATGAAACCTTGAACTGATGTGGATATTTCAAGAGCTCAATCGGGCCATAGATTTCATAATCCGTTTTGTCCCATGCTACCCCACCGGGTATTGGATTGGCTGTGATGTTCACTGATGACAGTTCTCTTTTCTCGATGTGTGAGGATTTGTGAGGCTTTAGGACCAAGTTGATGTTCTGACTTGCTGTGTCCATTGTACTATATTTTCCATCAATGAATTTTCCCAAACATAAGACCATGATGACCCAAAGCAGGAGGAAAAGTACACCTAACACAATCCAAAATTCAATCCATGGTGAAATCAGATATGTTTCTTTGAGCTGATGAAAGAGTTCAGTCATTTTTTGTTTAAAAGTCTTTGTTGCTGGCGTTTCTTCATGTTCACTTGGATCATCAGAAAAGTCATCGAAATTGATGAAGTAGCCAGATGCAGTTCTGTCAATTGTTGGAATTGCTTCCGGATTTTCTTTAGTCTTTGAATCTTCTTTTGTCACATTAGTATAGTCTGAAGCTACATCATTGTAGACAGGTGTTTCTTGACGAACTGTTGCAATTTGGGTTTTAAGAGACACAAGTTCCATGGCTTTGTTGCATAGTCCTTTTTTATTCACTGCAGATTTATCAAAAGTGATTAGTCTTTCAGTTTGAACCTCTTGGATTGTAGCAAGGTTTGGTCTTCTGCTACTTCTTGGGAGTCCACTGGGCCTACTACTTATTATTGGCCACATGATTGTGGTTTTACCAGGTCGATTGATACAACTCTGTTCTCCTTTTTACCAGCAAGGGGCGGTAGTACTACTGATCTTGTTCCGCTGACAGCTAAGACAGGTACTGCTTTTCTGTAAGAAGGCCCAAATTCCTTCTTCACCGCGATCTTCTCTCTGACTAGATCCCCAATCTTTGGAATCCAGACAGGTCTTGCTGGGACAGGTGGTTTTTCTTCAGTGGCCGTTGGCTTTAACTTTATGTTACTTAGACTTCTTCTTGTTTCATTTAAGTCCTGTAAAACAGCCAAACGATCTTTGATATCAAAGGCTTTTTCTTTCACCACTGAAGTCTGACACTCTAAGTCCTGGATTTTCATTCTATTGCCGAACAATAGTTCGTATGGAGTGATACCTTTTAGAGAATTTCTTGGCAGATTGTTAAGACTGCGTTGGACACTTGTTAAATGTTTGACCCACCCATCACCCGAACCTATAGATTGCTGGTATAGATTGCTTTATGTCACGTTTTTTTCTTTCCACTACCGCATTTCCCTCAGGATGGAAGGGATAAGAGTACCGCAATGCAATGCCCATGCTGGCCATGGCCTCTTTGTAAGCTCGAGAGCTAAACGCAGGACCCTGGTCAGAATGTAGCATGCCAATTGCGTATGTGCTGATAAAGACTCGCACATCTTTTTTAACAGTTCTGGCATCAGCCGAGCGCTGGGGCCACATCCAAATGAATCTCCTGCAGGAATCCACTCCGACCATGATATATTTATAGTTGCCGTCCCTTTGTAAGGGACCACAGCGGTCCAGGTAAACACATGCTAATGGTTTATCTGAGATTAGAAGGGGCGTCGGTGCTGGTCGTTTCACTGTTGATACTTTCATTCTTTGGTATATTTCACATTCTAGAACATAGTTCCTAGTTTGTTTTCTCATCCGTGGCCACCAATATCTCTGTTTTAATAATGATACTGTGGCGGAAACACCAGCATGTGCAGAAGCGAGCCCTTCGCGTGCCGCTAAAATTAGTCCTAACCTGTGTTCCATGTTTGGAATTGCCCTATCCCCCACTCCAGGGATTGGAGCAAAAGGAACATTATTCGCATCAGGTATGTATGAGTACTTTACTGGAAAGCCTTTCTGGAGTGTTTTTCTATCATTTTTTATTGAAGCACTGACAGCTTGCATTATATCGTTGTCTATTTTTGTTTTTGACCGGGTGATAGCAGCTACGGAAGCCGTTTGCACAGCTGCCTTCGCGGCTTCATCAGCCAATGAAAGCAACGTGAACGCCATCACGTTCATTACTCAGTGTATGTATCACGTGAGTCTTTTGTAGTTCTTTCTGTAAAAGAACTACTTGTTCCCAAAGCGTTTTATGCTTGATTGTGCCACCTTTTGCATCTTTGAAGCCGTTTTGAACCCAGTTCTGCAAGTATTCATTGTAAGACTGAACGCAGTAATATGAATCGCACACTATTAGTGTGGGGAATTCGCGATCGGTAGTTTCAAGCGCCATTTTAAAAGCCAGTAGTTCAGCTCGCTGAGCTGTACAATCTCCTAGAGATTGAGTTTTAGTGACCAGTGGTCTAAATTTTCCTTCGTGCCAACGACCTTTAACAATCGCGCACGCAGCACTGTATGCTTGTTTACCCCCAACTGCGGGTTGTGCTGAACCGTCTGTATATATTATACAGCCGTAATGTTCGAGAGGCAGGATTTCGGTCGGCAGAGGACATTCATAGTCATATTGGAGAAATTCTTGTGTTTTTAAATTAGGATCAAATTCGTATACTACGTCTGATGCAGCAAGAGAATTAACCCATTATATCCATCTCAGATGTAGAGCTTTAGTATTTGGAATGCTTGCTCTTGGTAATGCTTCTAGGGCAGGTACTGGTGTAACGATTATTATTCGTTTACCTTGTGCGAGGGCTCTTTCTTTTGCTACAGCAGTTTGAACCGCTGTTAGAATTTTTTCAGTAGAACTGAATTTCATTTCAGCTTGTGTATACAAGTGTGATTTGTAAGCTATTGGTACCGTTTCTCCCTCATTAGAGGTCAGGTACGTGAATCCGCATCTTCCTGGGATGACTCCGATTACAAGGTTGCGTTCGTTTGCGCGTGTTTGCAGCTTTGTTTTAGTTAACATGTCTGTTTGTAATGATCTTAAAATTTCTGTGTGTTTCTGTGTCAAATTAATTGGTTTGAAATCAGGTTTTATTAATTCGTAGAGAGGTTTAACCCTCTCTGCATAATTTGGAATGTAAGTTCTTCCGAAATTCAGGAAACCTAGTATTGATTGTAAATTCTTCAGCGTTTTTGGTGCTTGGAGTACAGCACACTTCTCTAAGAAGTTGTCTGCTAGGCTTTTGCCTTCACTTGATAATTCATATCGTAAAAACAGGACAATTAGATGAGCAATTCGTGACTTTTTAAAGTTGAATTTGTACCCTTCAGCTGCGAACCCAAGTTTTATGGTGTTCACGCTTTTCAAGTGTGTCTCCAGGTCATCATCTGTGAGATAGATTTCACCGACATAAGATAATGCCTCATCATCATATATTTGTAGTAACTCTGTTACCCTCGCTGAGAATAATCCTTGGCTGTTCTTGAATCCCTATGGGAGTCGACAGAATTGTTTTTGCGACCCCATTGTTGAGAAAGCGGTCAAGTACCTGCTATCAGGTGCTATGTTTTGACAAAAGAAGCCATTTGATATATCTAATGTCGTTTTATATTTTTTGCGCACGATGTTATTCATTAGTGCTGCACTGTGTGAGTTTCGTACTGCAAATGTTTTGCAACAGGAGTTTAAGTGTCTATGGTCCAAAACTAGACGATATGAATAGTCTGGCTTGGAGACAGGAAACAAAGGATTGTTCATTTGTGAGGTGTATGTTTCAATGACCCCCTGATATTCAAGTTGATCTAAGATCTCCCTGACTTGTTTTTTAGCATCTTGCTTAACAGGACACTGCCTTTGTGCAGTCGGTTGATTTTTTAACTGGATTTTGCGAGGAGAATCCTTATCCCATCCCACATGATTTTAATAAAATGCAGGAGCTTGGGCCACTGCCCATTTTCAAGCAAATGTGTATTTTTTATGAATTGGAATATGATTTGAGAAGGCAGGCATAATCATTTCTTCGCCATGACGGCACTCCCTGACAGACTCTGGTGGCCAGTCTTTCTCAGCTAACAGGATATCATAGCCTTTCGAAAGGTTATCACAAAAGAGACCCTTTATTTTCCTAGTTTTGTCCCCCTCTATACGTAATGGTATTTCATATAATTTATGGGGTTTGCTAACTCTGGTGTCTGCAGTTTCCATCTGAATGTATTCATTCATGTCCACTGTCTCCAGAAGACTCATCAGGATCTTGCGAGCTATGGTTACTTCTGCTGCGCTGTCTAGCATTGTCTGGGCCAACTCTCCGTTTTTCAGTTGTGTCCTCAGAATCCTCGGCATGTTTTATTTTAATACTGGCTACCTTCTTTTTTGGAAATTGTAATTTTTTACTTTGATGAGCAGGTTCCTTGTCTTTGGACTTGACGTGCTCTTCCTTGTGTTCTGACCGTCCTCTTCTTTCCGATTTCTGTGAGGAATTCTGAAAAGATCGAGAGGGACGTGTATCAATATCTTGATATCTGTCAGGTTTTCTCAATTTAACCCTATCTCTAAGGTTGTATCTTTTCTCAGAGGGCTCCCTTTGGGGAGACTTGCTTCCTCGTTCTGGAGATCTATCTCTCCGCTGAGGAGACCTTCCTCTGGACTGAAAACGTTTTTCTCTGGGAGTGGATTGTTTATTACCCTCCCAACTCTTTTTTTGGAGTATTCAGATTATTTTTAATAAAAAAATTTTCAGGACTTTCAATTAGTTGTAGTTTAGTGGTTTCCCACCCAAACTATCTCCACCTAGTTCTTCATAGGATTTTTCTATGATTCTGGCAAGTTCAAAAGGTTGTTCTGTTATATCTTTTTCTTTCAATTTCTGGCGGATCGCCACAGATGCTGCTTCTCCTTTTATGTTGGCTAATAATATAGCCGAGACCTGCTTAAAGTCTTTCAGTAATTTCATACCCAGAGTTAAAGCAGGTTCTGGACCGTATTCATTTTGAATCTGTCTTAGTACGTCTGGTATAACCGCCATGGACGGAACACCATGTGTTTTTGTGTAAATCGAAGCAAAGACTGTGCCCCAAGTGTCACAGTCCTCCACATGTGGTGCGATCCCCATTGGAAGGCAGACAGTCAGAATTCTGTATTTCTCATTTGGTGTAGTATCAGGAAATACTGCCTCTATTTGAGTGATTTTTTGAGCTAACCAGAATGGAATTTGTTCCCGTATTGCGGGTATTTTGCCAATAGCTGATTGTATATGCTGTGGTGTGATTTTATTTGTGGCCCCCTGGTGAGGGGTGTGTTGTGGAATTTTTATTGCTGGTTGGACTGTTGAAGTCCTCATGACATATTGGACCAATAGTCTATGTATTTTAATTAGTAGTTTTAGCTGAGCTAAAAGTTCCCGGTCTGACATTTTTTCAATGTCGGGATGTGGTGTGTAGCTGGCTAGAACCGGCCATGTGGCTCCTGGTCTACCTAGTGGACCAAGCCTGGTGATGTGATTTTGAGGTTTTAGGGAGCCATTAAACCAGAGCAGGTGCTCTTGGTATGTTAGTGGAATTTCAACGTCCTCGAAAGGAGCGTATTCATCCGTTGGTTCCTCTATTTTGTAATAGTGGAATTTGTGTGTCACAGCATGTGCTGCTGGAAAATGTATCCAGGAATAGAATACCTCTGTCTGCCGATATTCATGGGCCTCTACCACAAATATGACTGTACCACCTCTCGATGATAGTCCATTTCCTATAAGTTTACTAGTTATAGTTTTTCTTACATTTACTGGAATGATTATAGCATTCGGGTCATCATTTTGGAGACTTGTGTCTTCCGTTAAAAGTTGAGTTGCCAAAGCATCTCTTTCTTCGTCACCTTCCGGCATTTTACTGACAGAAAGTTTTTGTTGCAGAGCAAGTTTCAAGGAAACAAAGATTAGGTGCACAATATTTTGGAACAATGTATCCTTCAACGTTGACTAAACCAAAACCTAATACATAGGAATCTCTTCCTACTAAGTTCCGGCGGATATTAACCTTTTACCCACTCCAGACGTCTTTTGGAGTTTTTACGGGAAAAAGGGGTCTGTGTGAAAAGCACGACTGAGTTACTCTAATGTCTTGCGTTTGATTATCGCCTTACCAAACGTTGGGCGCCATGTAGTGTAGTTCCTATATTCCCAATAGGCTCTGCGCATTGGAATAACATAAACAGCAGTTTAGACGTAGTACTGAGGTCATCTAGGTCTCTACTGACTATGTTAGACTTAATTAGTTTTGCCAACTAGCTCAGAGGTCACTAGAAACGTTCTCGAATGTTCAGGAAGGAGTTAACTTTCCTGATTAGACAAGAAGGGATTAGTTTCTGACAACCGCATAAACATGACAACTTTGCTCCCTCAGAATAAAGAGTATATCTCTAGAGTCGTGTGAAAACAATAGACAGATATTTCACTCAGTCAATCGTGCATTCTTAATTTCACCAGGAGTGCAGAGAAATAGAGAGACGGGCGTTTTCAATAAAAGGTGTTATTTATTGAGCAGTCTTCTTTCTCATGCAAGAGAAATGAATTGCCACAGTTGCAATACTTATCATGAAGTAAAGTGCGTACAGTAAAAGGAGTATTATGAAATAATACTGTAAAAGCATTTATATGGTTTCTGAGCCATATGATACTTTAAAACAGATAAAATATATACATACATAAAATCATTTACTAAACGTACTCAACTGGTGCTTCTAAGATACGCCTACCCCGGTGTACCTGACCTAAGCCTAATACGTGGGAAGGAGTAAGTAAGTTGCAGTTTAAGTTAAGTTGGTTTTTGCCAAGAATCTGAATCAAGAATTCTCTCAAGGTTTTAATCAGCTCCGTACCTTGGTTCTAGAATGAAGGAGGTCTTGTATCTCTCTCTCGGGACTCGATCTCCCAGTAACCCGCAAGGGTGACTGGAAACACCGGAGCTGGAATTTCTCGGCTGCAGAAAAGACAGTGTCTCTCTCAGTGCGTCAAATGGGAGGGTCGGCTTCCTTCGGCACTCGCATCAGCTGGGCGTCGGGCAAGTAGATAGCCGTTCTGCTCCAAACCACCGTGTGTTTGCTTAAGGCAACGTTGGTATATTTATACCAGAAAGGTGCCGAGTTTGACGTAAGGTTGGACATAAGACGTCACTAAGACCTAACAGTTCTTTCTGGACTCCAGGAGTTCTTGTTCAATTTAAAACAAAAGCAGGGGGATTTCCCGGGCTGCTGGAGGCTTGGTTTGTTTAAAGAACGCGTTGTACTTTCTAGGAGTCTATGGGTCTAGCCTTGCCGTATTTGGACTGCATTGGCTATTACTAAATATGGACATGATTCCTATGCCTTTATAAGGATATGTGTTATTATAACCACATAAGGGCATGAATCGGGGATATCTAATTAGGGTCCTAGATAGATTCACAACAATGCATGGGCAGTTCAGACTGTATCGGGAGGTTGCCGGATAGAGTTTTCCTCTCCTCCTCCTCCGGTTTTCGTTCTGACTCCCCTGCCCCGTCTTCCTCTGCGAAGGGAGGCGTTGCTGGCCGGTGTGCGGCTCCTATTGGTGAAGAAGGCTATTGTGGAGGTTCCTCCTCTGGAAAGGGGCAGGAGATGCTATTCGATCCTCTTTCTGGTCTCCAAGAAGGATACTTCGGATCTTCGTCCTGTTTTGGATCTAAAGCAGGTCAATCGCTTTGTTGTCCATCGCCCATTCAAGATGGTGACTCTGCAGGCCATCCTGCCTCTGGTGCTTCCTGGGGGCTTCCTGGCGTCCCTGGATCTGATGGATGCATATCTGCACGTTCCTGTCCATCCGGCGGACCAGCAGTTTCTCCGGTTTGCTGTGGGTTCCCTGCACTACCAGTTCCAGGTGCTCCCGTTCGGCCTTTCCTCGGGGCCAAGGATTTTCACCAAACTCTTGGCCCCGCTGGTGGGTATTCTTCATTCCAGGGGGCTTCTGGTATTTCCCTATCTGGATGACTGGTTGATTGTCTCTCCTTTTTTTTCTCAGGCTCTGTCGGATGTGGACCAGGTGTGTCTTCTCCTGGGTTCTTTTGGGTTCCTCATCAACTACCGGAAGTCCTCCCTGGTGCCCTCCCAGTCCCTGAAGTTCCTGGGGGCTCACTTCCGCATGGACCTGGGCTTGGTGTTCCTCTCTCAGGAGCGCCAGTTGACTTTGTTTCGTCACCTTTCTTGGCTTCTGACCCAGTCCCAAGTGTCTGCCCGACTCTGGTTGCAAAGTCAGGGGGAAATGGCGTCCACTTTACATCTCCTTCCTTGGGCCCCGCTGCATCTATATCCCCTGTTGCATCATGTCCTGTCACACTGGGATCCTGCCTCCTTGGATTACGAGGCTCTGATTCCTGTCTGGGCGGAGATTCGGGTGGATCTCCAGTGGTGGTTGTCCCCTCAGTCTCTTTCCCAGGGGTTCGATCTCCTGCCCCCTCGGTCTGTGGTTGTGATGTCCACGGATGCCAGTGCCTTGAGTTGGGGTACTGTGCTGGGTGCCTCCAAGGCTCAGGGTCGGTGGTCCCGTTTCGAGTCCCTCCAGTCCTCGAACTGGAAAGAGTTGAGGGCGGTTTGGTTGGCTCTTCAGTGGTTCGATCATCTTCTTCGGGGTCGGGCGGTATCGGTGCAGACCGACAACCAGGTGTCGATCTCTGTTTCTTCTCTCCCGGAAGATCGGGCTTTGGGCTGAGTTGAATCTCCTGTTTCTGACGGCGGTCTATCTTCCAGGGACGGAGAATTGGCCTGCGGATTCTTTGAGCAGGGTGTTCCCCTCATCGGTGTCCCTGTGTCTGTCCCCAGTTCTGTTCGATCAGATTGTCCTCTGGTTCCGACATCCTTGGCTGGATCTTTTTGCATCGGAGGCTTCTGCCCTCCTGCCTCTGTTTTGCAGCATAGTTCCCTCACGATTGGTGTGGGCCACCGATGCCTTCTCGATTCCATGGTCGTCGGGCTTGCTGTTTGCCTTCCCACTGTTTGCCCTAATTCCGCGGGTCCTCCGGAAGATTCGGTTGGATCGGGCGGAGGTTCTCCTGGTGGTACCGGAGTGGTCTCTTCGGTCTTGGTTTCTCCTTCTCCTGACCTTTTCTGTTTGCCCTCATTGGAGGTTTCCCCTGTGTCCCTCCCCTCTGCGGGCTCCTCTTCTCGGGATTGCCTTCCCTGCGCCGCCTCCGGCTGGGGGTTTGGCACTTGAAAGGTTGGGTTTGCTGGGTCAGGGTTGCAATGTGGAGGTTGCACATTGCCTTCAGCTGTCTCGGCGCCCTTCCACCTTGCGGTCCTATGCCCGTCATTGGAAGAACTTCTCCTCCTGGTGTCTTGGGAAGGGTCTCTCTTCTGACTCCTGTGAGGCTGTCCGGGTGTTGGACTTCTTGCGGGATGGTTTCGTCTTGGGTCTTGCGGTTTCTACCCTGCGGGCACAGTGGGCTGCCATTCTTGCCTTTTGGGGTTCCTCTGTGTCCTCTGTTTCCCTGTTGGTGGCTCGCCTTCTGAGGAGTTTTTTGCTTCAGCGTCCTGATTCTCGCTCTCCTGTGCCTCCCTGGGATCTTCCCTTGGTTCTCCGAGCTTTGACGGGCCCTCCTTTCGAGCCTTTGGACTCCGTGGCCCTGAAGTTCCTCTCTGCTAAAGTCCTGTTGGTGAGCTTGGGGCTTTGATGGCTTCTCCCCCCTTTTTACGCTTTTGTGATGACAAGGTCATTTTCCGTCCCAGTCCGTTTTTTCTACCTAAAGTGTTGTCTTCCTTTCACTGTCAGGAGGATATTGTTCTTCCGGTCTTTTTTCCGGAACCTGCCTCTCCTGAGGAGGTGGTCCTCCATTCGTTGGATGTGCTGAGGGCTCCCCGCATCTACTTGGATCGGACCTTTGGTTTCCGTAAGGTGGATTCCTTGTTTGTCACCTTTGGCCTCTCTGGGATGGGTCTTCGTCCTTCTTTGTCCACCTTGTCCCGTTGGGTCAAGGGTGCCGTGGCTTCTGCTTACGAGTCTGCCCACTGTCCTCTCCCTTCTTCTGTTCAGGGTAGGTCCACCAGGGGCGTTTCCTCCTGCTGGGCCATGTTCAAAGGGGCCTCATTGCGGGACATTTGTAATGCTGCCACTTGGGCCTCTCCCCATACTTTTGTTTCGCATTACCGTCTTCTGTTGGGGATGGCGGCCTCTGCTGCTTTTGGTGCTCATGTCCTGTCTGCGGTTCAGGGTTTGTAACCTGTACTGTTTTTTGTTGATTAAAATGGACCTGTTTTCTTGCACTTTTTGGTCTGTTTTTTTCTTACAATCACTGTGTGCTTGGGTATGGGCTCACTGTGATGGAATGGGACGGGGAGACTGGACGAGGAGGTAATGCCTGGTTACTCACCGGTAATGCTCATTACTCCGAGTCCTGGTCTCCCCGTCCCATTCCAGAGCCCTTCCCTCCCTCCCTGGGTTGCTTTGTGGCTTTGGGGTGATTGTTTCGCTTTGTGGGTTTATTTTCTTTGGTATTCTCAGGATGTTTCTTTCAGGCACTTCCCCCTTTATTGTCACGTGATAGTGACGCCATATTGGAGGAAGTGCAAAAGCTCAGCTAGGTTATAGGTTTCTGTGGAGCAGACTAGCTGCTCACTGTGAAGGAATGGAACAGGGAGACCAGGACTCGGAGTAATGAGTATTACCGGTGAGTAACCGGGCATTTAAAGAAGCAGGCAGTTTTTAAAGATTCCCGAATATGTTGCATAATTTTTCCCGTGTTGTCCTTGCAGTAATAAACTAAAAAAATGAAATTAATTCTGTTGTCCTGCGGGGTGGTTACTAAATGGAGAGAGTTGCACTCAAAGTCGATATAGTGTGGGTTTAAAGCATATTTGAGGGGTGCAGAATGAATGCTATTTGGAGCACTGTGTTCATGTGGGCATGTTTTCTGCAGAGTGTGTCCTTTCAACAAACTATTTGACTCGAGGAGATAGCTTAGGAAGGGTACATTAATGGGTCTTCTGCGCATCAATATAAAGCCAAACCCTCAAATGCTTGAACAGTATCCCCTCTTTTATCTGTCCCTCACAAAGGTCCTGTCCTGCGTACCATGACATTAAAAAAAAAAGTGTGTATTCCCTTTTTGAAGGTAAAATGTGAAAAACGATGCCACAGACAGACCCAATATTCACTTTAATCGTATCATCAAAAAGAACTTGTTTTAGTAGCCCCGTGGTTTTGTATTTTGGTCCTCGATTGCAGCAGTAATTCCAGCAGCTCGGCCCTTACGGCAATGTCTAGGGCATTTTAAAAGCCCAGAGTCACGTCGCAGTGCAGCCAGTCTGTTGGCTTAACTTGACCAGTGGCCCTTGATCAGCAATTTCTGATGCCACAGCTGCTGCTTCTCCCCTCTCATCACAAGCACAGTGTGAAAATAACGCGGTGCCCGAGCCTCACTTTTAAGGACGTTGTGGTTCACAAGCCTTTATAAACCCGTCCCTCTGACTCTTCCCCTCCACATCCCTTTTGCTCATCCCAAGCTTCCTCCTACTGCTATGACCTCCAAAAAAAAAGTCTAAATCCTTCCCTCTTCTATCCCTCCACTATACTTTTCGATCCAAATAATAGACTAACATGTCCACTCATATTTCACTAAATGAATCCATTATAGGTTCCAGAGTAGCGTGCTACTCGCCAAGAAAGCGCTTCAACACCCCATCAGGGGTAACAAGTGCTATATAAATACAAACCTTTTTCCCTCGTCTATCCCTCCGCTATCCTTCTCAATCCAAATAACTGACTAACATATATCTACCACTCAAATTATTTTCATATTTCAATATACTAATTTAACACTAATCCTTTATGGGTTACGGAGTAGCGTGCTACTCACTGAAAAAGTGATTTGACGCCTCATCAGGGGTAGAATGCGCAATATAAATGCAATTACAATACAATGCAATGCAATACTTGCATGTGTAAATAAAAAGGATCTTGTTACCAAACTCGCTGATCCTTATTTTATCGACCTTGTCAGTCCAGTGAAAAATGTGAAATGCTCTTTAAATAGGGATGTTTGCCGCCAGTGTTAAACCACCTGGGCCTACATGCCACATGGATGTACATGGCTGCATTTTTATCAGAAACCAGTAAATGTGTTGCATGGCCAGGTATGTGCGTGTTCTTCACACTCATGGCTGCAATTTATTGCACACTGTAATCGAATGCCAATAGCAGGAACACATACATTTTTGTACAAGTTAGGTGGTACAAGCACAGAAAACATATTTAATTTGAAATAAGCCCCATCTCCTAACCAGGACTTCACGTCATTGGCCAAGTTTTGATTCAGAAAGACCATCTTGCCATTTATAATGTGATTTGAAAGCCTGTTTCTTTTCTTTTTAATATGTATTTCATCCACAAATGCAAGAATGTATTTGGCATTTAGTATAGTAAGTATATGAGGCATATAAAATCAATTATTAGCTGAATTAACACAGCTGGGATCATGGTGTGTATTTTTATTACAAACAGTGCAGCCAGATCAGCCCAGTAGACACTTAATTCTTTCTGATATCCTATCTGTAGCATGTTTACTCCTTCCACCACTCCTTTTCAACCACGTAAAATGGAATGTTGAAAGGGTGAGCCACCAGCAGCAATATCGCTACTGTCTGTGTGTCAGCATTTCTCATCCAGTAGCAAGGGGAGAGAGAGAGAGAGAGAGAATATGCTGCTCACTAAAGTTATACACAGTATGTCTTTTTGAAAGCAGCTCTGGTTTCCAGGTTTGAAAGAAACACCCACTAGTAGCGAGAATGAAAATAGTTCCAGATGAATTCCAAGCTTTTTGCAGGTGCTTATTCACCATTCGTGAGAACCAGAAAGCTGAGGCATCATAAGTAACAATAGAGTGGATAACTCTGGAGGTTAATGCACTTGCTAGAAAGATCTGTGTACATTCTAACCAAGGGTTTAACTTACCATAAAAGTACATAGAGGATCAATGTGTCTGCTGGGAAGCACAGCATGCAACATGTAAGTCACAGATTCGTTTTTTTATGTAGATAGCTTAGTTGATTACTGTTTTAGTTCCATAGAGCCTTGTGTTACCTGCAGGTCAAAAGTTAACATCCTTGTAACGTAGCTCAGTGAGTTATGACCCTGCAGCAAGGCCCTGCCTGCAAACAAGAAGGCATATATTTAGAACCTTGCTGTTTTTCCTCAATCTTTTCTTATTTTAAGGATGCTAAAAAAGGCTACTATGGGTAGTAATAAACACTTATTAGTAAGTGCCATATATATAGTTATTAGTGAGATAACTAATGGACAGATATAGCCGATATTCTGACAATGCATGCAGATTTCGTGCATACAACCTTGGCAAAGTCAAAAAGCTAACCCCGCCCCTTGTTCCACCTTAGCCCTCCCAATACTCCGCCCACTGCGTCGTTTGGTGAGTACCTGCACTTATTTTTTTCCATTGAAAGCACTGATCTGGTTGTGTTCAAGAAGTCAGATTCACAACCGTTGCAACTCCTATCTAAAGACTACGCCTTTTTTGTTGTTTATTCATTTTTTTGACCTTGAAGGCTGCTGCATATGTTTGGTTTCAATTTCACCATTTTATTTTGGGGTAAGTATGATAAAAGAGGCCTGAGCAAAGAACTCAATTGTCTGTGGTTATAAAATGTGAGGAGGTTAATGATTTTTCTGCTTTCTAGTTTGAAGGATAGAGAACATAGCTTTTGGGGAACAGGCACTAACTGTATGGAAGAAGTGAGAGAATACAGTATTCTTGTTGGAGGTATGTGGTTTTCTCTTATTAGTGAGACTTATGGAGAGTAGTCTTATTCCATGTGGTTAACCGTATCTTTCTCTTCTTTCAGGTCTCATTCCTTCTTCCCAGCTGTTCTCTTTCTATGCCGCCCCTCGCGTGATCACCCTAACATTCTGTGTTTCATATCTGAATTGGGGGTATCAAGAGGTGGACCAAATTGAGCATCGGTCGGATCCCGAGGAGTCCTTTCTTCCATCCTTGCCACGTGGAAGTCGTAACACAGAGAGCATTTGTAGATGGAACCATAAATGAGTAAAGGATTTTTTATGGATAGGGAGATGATGCTCAGGGAAGAGACAGACCTGATGAAATCTTTGGTCAGGAAATAAGTCAAGGTATCTACCCCATTGGATTACCTAACCCTTGTGAAAAATAACAGGGTCATATTCTTCCTCACAAGATTTAGACTCAATCTATTACACCTGATTTTAGCCTTCCCTAAAAGTGATTATGATCTCCAATCCCTGGGTCCCTGTGGCTGCGACAAATGGTCTCCCCATTTTATAATGTTTCGAAAATGTTATAATGTACCCAGGAGAAATTTTATTGTTCCATTAGTTAAGGGGAGTTTTTTTTACAAGTTTGGCCAGCTCTTTAATATTTAATATTTACAGATGTTAGCAGATGAGTTCATTCTTACAAATGCTGTATGTTTTTTAAGAGTTACAGTTTGTATATACGGAGTTTACAGGATGAATAATTATGTTTTATAGTCTCTGAGGTTTTGAATTTTAACTGAATGTAATGTTTATCACTGTTTTTATGCATTCTTGTATATATGCTTTTATGGTTTTAAAACATAAACCGAATAAAGAGAATTTTAATTGAACTGAACTCACAAAAGCTTTTGGTCAAAGGGAAGCCAAAACTCTGGGCTCATTTGTAGGGCAGTGGTCTCACCAACAGGAAGCATCATAGACAGGAAGGGGCACATGTGCCTCAAATGGCTGTTTTTTGCTTTGATGTTTCATGGACCGAAGGAAGTCAGTTTTGGGAGGGGTTGTTTGAGGAAGAGACAAAGAGAAACTGGATCACTGTGCTGAGAAAGGAGGGAAGGTGTATGATATGTTTGTGATTTTCTCAGAGAAATTTACCAATCAAAGTCTGGTTAACCTTCCAAAAACTGCTAACACCACTCTCAAAACCAACAGCTACGTGGAACTCATGAAGATTCAACCTGCTTGAAAGGATTCCAGACGGTTGGGGGAAGGAATGCGGAGGTGGACTCGTGTATCATCTTGAATCAGTTCAGTTCAGTTCAGTGAATCTTTATTTCGATGATTAAAAACCATCATAAAAATACATCATAAAAATACATAGTACAAATCAGCAAAGATAAATAGATTACATTTCTGAACTATACAATATTAAAAATGAGATTATTGTAGATTAAAAAAGCATTTAGTTCATCCCAGATCAGTCCCTAGTGTTTCTTAATTTAACAGCAACTTTTAAAAAACTCATAATAGAGCACAGAGTGCGCATGTCGGTTACTCTTTGCAAAAATGTTAAGGCAGATTTAGCATGACTAATTTTTGAGTCCTTTAAAATAACTACAAGAAATCTACGGTGAGGGATTCGATAAAAAGAACATAATAATACAAAATGAAGGGTGTCCTGCGGAGACCTATTGTCGCAGCCGCAGGCACCCTTCTGCTCAATTGTTAGGGTAAAACCAGACGGGTAAGCTAAAATGTTAGGTAACAAATTGAGCCTAAAACGACACATTAAGAATCTCTCTTGTTGGGGGAGGAGCCAAGCTCGCGATCGTAATGGTCGCTCTCTAGCTCGGCTCCGTCAGCCTTCCGGCCTGACTCGCATATCCTGCTGCATATCCTGCCCCGAAACGACACACTCGAGCAGAAATAGAAACGTAAAGTGTTGCTCCTACTCACCGTCTGACCTGGAGACTCCTGCGTGCCGCGGTTCCAAAGTTATGCCCCACCTCACCTATTGGACCCAGCCCGGCGTTGATGTAAACGTCGGCCCCGGCCGAGAGCGTGAGCCACTGGCGAAAGGCCATTGTGCGAACATCCTGGTGGTCCTGATCCGGGCTTGCCTTTGCGACCGTGAGGCTGGTGCGGGGCGCGGTGCTCCGAGGACTGATCGTGTGAAGGGGTCCCCCCGCCGCTGCTCCGTCCATCCACCCTGGAGCCTCGCGCCCGGACTCTGTTCGTCAGACACGCCAGCGATAGTACAGGCGGACCCCCGACTTTGGCGGCTCTCCTTTCTGCACCAAGGCTGCCATTGCTGGGACCCCCTTAATACCTGCGGGGGTCCGCATCTGCGGGACTGATCCGAGAGTCACGGAGGGTGGTGACGAGGCTGAACCTACAAAATGGCGGCCGTCGAGCTAGGCCACGGATATCCTCAAGACGGTGGACTTGGGTTGCTGGACTGCATGGGGGCCTGGAAATGTGTACGTGAGCCTACAATTGGCGATGTTCTTGGGGCACTACGATCCTTGCTTGCGGCCTTGGCCCCTGGTGCCCCTGGGGGATCGGTGTGGTCCGCCGCCATCTTAGATGGACGGTTCTTCATGGTCCCTTCTCGTCTCAATGATGCCACTTCCTCGCCCCCCCTCGGTCATGACGAGGGTTCATGCCGCTGTCCGTCAACAGGTATGCAAGCAAGTGGTTTTGGAACCTCATGCGCTTCAATGTTTGGAGTTCGGGGACTTGGATATGGTGCTGGGGCCCTGTCCTACCCGAGTGCCCGAGAAGCATGGTGGACTGCTGCGTATCTTTGCCTTGATGAGGTCGTGTTTCTGTACTGCAAGAGAACCCCCGCTTTCCCGGACGGCGAGACTGAACTTCTGTCTTTTCTTGCCCTTGTTAACATTGTTGGGACACTTGAACTGCATGCCCGGACTTTTGTTCTCTTGCCTATGGATTGACCTCCCTGGCCTTCGTTTTTATCGGAATTTTTCTCATTCGTATGATTGCCCCGCACCGTGTTGCTCACTTCCCGCTGTCATGTGGTGGGTGGTAATTGTGGCTAAGAAAGGCCTAGGGTGAGATACTATGCTCCTGGTGGATTGCTGGTGTACAGATCCGTGGCGCAGTTGCCCGTATACATAGTGCTGTGGGTGACCCCCTTGTAAGTTCTCTGACGCTCGAGATTGTGTCGTTTTCATTTAAACGTATTACGATTGTATGGTTGGGCGGAGGGCTGAGGCCGACCGTTTTGTCTCTGCTCCTTTACTCCTCCCTCCTATTTCTTTCTGTCTTCATGTCCTTCTTTTTGTCTCTTTATTCCTCTTCTCTCTCTTGTCTCTGCTACATTTCGGGTTCTGATTTAGGGCGACAGGCACGCTGCTGGGGGGGTAGGCCGTAGCCTTCTGCAGGGGTGCTGGGTGGGATGGGTGGGATGGGTCTTATCTGCGGTTTTATTTTTCTTAGTTCTATGGCCCTTTTGTGTCTCTTATAGGAGTGCCGCGTCTGTCCCTGCCTCCCTTGGTGTGATTGGGATGGGGTCAGTATCATCACTGCTCTCCTTCTTGTGATTATGTCGCATTTCAATTGCGACTCCCATCCCCTCCTTGTTGCTAATAATCCTGCTCTTTTATGTGTCCTTGATACGGGGTGCTTGTATCGGCGTGGCGTTCTTCTTTTTCAGTCTGTATTTTTCTTTTTCCCCTCTTCCTTCCCCTCCCCTCTACCTTTTTTCTCTCCCAAAGGTTAGTATGACGGGTTAGTTCTACTGATGTCGATATTCCGGTTCCTTTGTTCTGTTTCCGATGTGCTACTGGGTGGTGGATGTATATACGATGAGTCTAATTGAATATTGATTTGTGTTAACCGCATCTGTTTTCATACTGACGTATACTGTAGTGCCACTCCTCCGCGTTGCTGCCCTTTAGCTTTTTTGTAGCCACTGATTTGCTTTGGGAACCCGGATTCATTTATGCTGTAACTGAGCCTGTTATACTCCTTATTGTAATATTATAAAAATTAACCTTCCTTGTTCCTGTTTGCGGGCCGTCCAGATCCTCCCCCTTTTTAGGCTGTATTGATTGCGCTCCATTATGATTGATTCTGTATATTTTCCTTCTGGATTTCTTAATTGCTATATCGTGTCGTGGCCGGCCGGACTGGTTGTAGGCCCAGATTTGTATATCCTTTCTGTACAAATAAAGGTTTATAAAAAAAAATAAAAAATGAATCTCTCTTGTTGATTGTGCATTAAAAATAAATAAGGTTCCATACCATCTCCGTTGCATACTAATGAATGCGCAGCTACAGATATTTTGGTAGAGTCAAATTGTTTCCTGCTACAGTCATATTTATCAAGTAGCTGCTTGTGAATCCGATGTCTTCAGGAAGTATTAATCGTTTCCGGGTCAGTGAATAATGCTTGATGATCAATGCACTCTAGAGTTTCTTTGACATATTTAAGCCAGGGGATGCGTAGGTACCTATCTCTCTGGAGACAATCTTTAATTATTTGTCTACTGAGTTCAGCTTCTGGGTTTAACCAGATTCGGAGCCAGGTCAGGATGGGTCTCACTTTAATTAGGTCAGAGATATACGGAATTCCCAACTCCTTGTGTACAATTGCTGCTGGGATGTTCTGTGGTGATTTCAACAATTTTCTTAGGAATTTATCTTCCTCTAGTTGTATCTGATGTACATCCCTAAATCCCGATCACCTCTGCCCCGTATGTGGCTTTGGCAGTGCTAACAGCTCGGTACAGCGTCATTAGTTGTTCTGGTGACCAACGACCCATCCTACGTGCAAAGTTTAAAATGGCACCGTTTGCTGAAACCAGTTTCCTGCACCTTTCCTCTAGCAGAGGGGCAAACCTAATCTCTCCATCAAACATGAGACCCAGTTACGAGAAGGTGTTCACAGTTTCTAAGGGATGTGTGCCTATTTAAAAAACAAATTTCTTGTTTTTTTTTTTCCTGCCACCATAACAAATGACTTGGTAAGGTTCAACGAGAGATCCATATTCTCCATGAATCTTATGAATCCATTGACCAGATGTTGCAGGCTCAGTGCTGTTCGTGCAAGCAGGACCACGTCATCCGCGTACAGCAGTACTGGTATATGACGCGATCCTACTCTAGGGCAGTCAGTCTCCAGAGCCGTCAGTGAACTCTCCAGGTCATTTATGTAAAGGGAGAAGAGAAAGGGGGCCAGGATACACCCCTGCCTCACCCCGCCAGTGCACGGGAAGGGATCGGTACTCACCCCCCGCGCTATAGCGGACTTTGGCAGTGGTGTTCCAATGTAGTTCCTTTAAGATGTTGATAAGGTCTGGGTCAATTCCGAATTTGAACATAAGGGCCCAGAGTTTACTTCTATTTACGTTATCGAACGCAGCTGCCAGGTCCATAAACCCCATATACATTGTTCCATTGCCCGTTTTCGTGTATTTAGCAACTAGTAGGTAAAGATTAAGACATTGATCACTAGTTGATTTGCCTGCTCTGAAACCGTACTGGGTATCTACTAGTGTGTGGTGTGTTTCAGTCCACTCAATAAGGCGATTTAAAATTGCCCTGCCTAGTAGTTTAGCTGAGACATCTATCAGCGAGATTGGTCTGTAACATTGCGGGTTGTCCCTGGACCCTTTCTTGTAAATAGGGACAATCATCGCTGTTGACCAAGATCGCGGGAGCCCAGTTTTTATTGCTGCGTTTAGTACTCTGGTCATAATCGGTGCCCATAGATCGATTTGCTCAAATAGAGGTCTGGGGGGGTGCCATCCGGGCCTGGTGCCTTATTACGCGTCAGGCCTTGGATTGCCTTTGAAATTTCTGGTAAAGAGAATTCTAATGCAGTGGGTCTCACCCCCTTCCACGCTCCAACCCTAACTATCTCCCCCTGTTGGTTGTATAGACTCTTGAAGTGGTTAATCCATTGCTCAGGAAGTATGTTGGTACTAATGACAGGGGAGCTGGAATCTTGATAGCAGGGTCTATTAATAATTCTCCAAAATTGGGTATAATCCCTATTTTCTCCTGCTTCCCTCAAGTCTGCCCACACTTCCTTTTGTATTGTGCTCTTTCTTTGCTTGACATGCATTTTATAGTTACATCTACATAGAGCAATTTCATTCTTGTCTCTCGGGGACTTCTTAAGGCTCAATTGTAGCTCCCTCAGAGCCCGCGAGCAGTTGGAGTCAAACCATCTTGGGGTTGGCAAGTCCTTTATAGGCCGCTTGGTTTTTAATAATCCATTGACTACCCTGGTTAAGGCCTCGAATGTCAGGACCACCTCTCTGCCCTCTATTGTAAGTTCGAGACAGGCCTCTATTTGTTCTTTTCCACTTTTCACTAGGGAGCTATAGAATTCTTGAGCATTAATCTTTGCCCATCCTAGGTGCCTCCCCTGGTCAGTTGGGCGGATTACAGTGTCTTACATTGGCCTGTCCTACTGGCAGGCCTTTATATTGTATTTCAAGGGTTAGGGGGTTATGATCACTAAAGGGACTCCACTCCGTTCTTACCTCTTTAATTTGCTCTTTAGCAAAGGCAGATATTAGAATAAAATCTATGATGGAGGAGCAACCTCTCCCCTTAAACGTTGGTGTAAGCGTTTCCCCTGTTTCCAGTGTCAACAGGTCCATTGTGTGGGTAAGGGCGAACCTATCAAGTATCATCGTAAGCAGGGTTCCCTCTTTGTTATGTTCATAGTGTGGTCCACTTTCGTCAGGGCAGGAGGACCAATCAGGGCTCATGGGGAGTAGTTTTGGGCACATGTGACAATTAAAGTCACCCATCAACAGGATAGTTGGTTCAGGGCCCCCCTGCCTTCGGTCAGCTTCACCGCTTAGTCTGCTCTCCAATTCTTGTAACACAGGGTAATTTCCCTCAACTGATCCTGAGTTATAAAAATGTAATATTAGGAACCTCTGTCCCTGTCCCTGAAATGCCACTGCTTGTATGGTGTCTGATACCCATGGGGGTTGTGACCATGTGCCTTTTAGATCTAGGTGAACATATATGACTAACCCTCCATTCGCCCTCCCTGATCTACCTTCCGGCGTTGGCCTAAAAAAACATTTATAGCCCTCCATTTGACAGGAATCGGGCTCTCGAGCCCATGTCTCTTGTAAGGCTATAATGTGAGAGCCCATAATGTACTCCCTCCACTACTTATTTTCGAGTTTGCCCCCCAGGCCCGCTATGTTCCAGGACAGGAAGACTAACCTTGCCCTAGATACTTTTCTTCCCTCTGGAGTCTGGTCATTTAATCTGCACACTACTTTTTTATGGGTCTCTAAGACACTAACAGCCTCATCCCTCTGTATTGGGGGGTCTTCTGTCCTCATAGCTTCCCCACTTCCTTGTGCCCCTTTCATGGTTCGAACAGGTCCATCCCCTATTACAATTTTTACTTGCTCGCTGTCTATAGGGGGTAGTCAGTCGTTTTCTTCGAGCGACTGCAGAGGGGCAAATCTATTTCTCCACTGTGGATAATCTCGGGATGTTAGGAACTGGTCGGGGTGGTTCAGGGTTCGGTTCCTTTGATTGGTTGGTAACCTCCCTGAGCTCCACAATGGGTAGTTTAGGTTATTCACGCTCCGTCTCCTTGGGTAAAAATACCCCAGGGGTAGGGTGCAAATTGTACTGGTGTGATTTCTATTTGAATTTCTCAGTATATATTCCACCAGATTGGTATCTCTGAAATTTGCCACAATGCAATCCCCTCTTATGTCTTTTTTCCTGCCTCCTAGCCAATTTGCTCTTCTTACATGTAATATCCCCCCCCTTTCCCCGGTATTTAAGGGTCTGTGGATATTCAACCACTTTGCAATTTTTGAGTGTAGTTGTGTGTGAGATTCTTTTTCTGCGGCCCTGAGTTCCGGTGCCCCTGCAAATACTATAACATAGGGGCTTGCTTCTGGGGGTAAATTTATATGTGGTGGGGGACTTTCTGGACTATGGAATGAGTCATAATCATTTTGGGATGAGCTAGCTGGACTCTGGCTTGAGTAGTGATCTTCCTGCCCCATTTGTGTAGTTAGTTGCTGTTGGGCTTTATCTGTATTTTTAGTGCCCATCTTATGGTTTGGTCCCCTCTCAGGGTGTTGCGGGGCTTTGGGGGGGAACATGTTCCTGGGCGATCGTGTGTTGGATGTTACTGACACAGTTGTTATTGGTCGCTATATTATCAATGGCCGCATTTGTGGGTTGGTTTGGGCTTATGGTAGAGTTTTTACTTGTCGGGCCTATCGCCTTACCCTGTTTGGTCAGTTCATTGGCTATTTTGTCCATCCTGCTTATAATCGGTTTTAGCTGGATAACAATAAAAGCTTCTAGATGTTTTTTGAATTCTCCAATTACCTCTTCTATCCACCCTGGTGGACTTACGTTGGTTAACCCACTATCTTCTGCCGGGGTGACCTCTTGTCTGTTTTTTGATCGACCCGCTCCTATGTTTGATTTGTTTTTCTTTTGCTGACCCTTTTCATCCCCCCCCCCGTTGTTTGGGTTTACTTGGAGTGGTAAGGTTATTGTGCCCTAGATTTTCTGCCCCAGATTGTGGTACCTGTTGTGCACAGGGAATGCCCTCAGTTGAGTTACTTGCTAACTCTATGTTACCAGTCATGTTGGGGCTCTCGGATAATGTTTGATCCCTGGATTGTGTGGGGGTAACTAATATGGGAATTGGTGAAGAGGACAAACTACTTTCCATACGCTCAATTTCCCCTGATACCTTCCTCAGCATCAGATCAATTGCCGTTGTTTTTTTTACTTTGATAGGTGGTGCGATATTTGTTTCAGCCGTAGTTTGTTTTGGGGTACCCGCTAGATATGCTTTGCTCGTAGACGAGCGTGTTTTTGGGGGGTTGCACATAGTAAAAGATTTGTTTAGCTATTTCCCCACCCTATCGATCTTACGATCGTGACTTCCTTCTAGTTTAATAACTCCGTGAGTCTAAACCAGGCTATGTATGCCTTTCTCCCACTTCTCCTTCTTAGGCAATTCAATTTCAACAAGTTAAGTGCCCCAGTCAACGTCAACAAATGCCAGTCCAAATAGAAAGTACCTTTTTGTGTTAATCAGCAATCAAGGGGGGTGGCCCATCCCGTCCCTGGTTGTCCCCGGACGGCCACAGACGGCCCGCCCTTTGCCCGGGCTTCGCCCGGCGTCCCACGAGGCGGGGCTTACGGTGATTTTATGTGCCTCCTGGCGCGGTTTGATGAGGCGCGAGGCGCATGGGATGATGGGAGTTGTGGTCCTGCTCCCCGCTCGGCGGCCTCGCGGCAGGATGGAAAAAGACAGTGAGGCAGCGGGAGGCAGGAAGACCAACCCAAACCAGCGTCCAACCACAGTTCCAAAATCACAGGCGGCAGGGCAGACCTTCGTGGCAGCTCAGCAAACGGTTCCCTCAGCAGGGGCTTACGGTGATTTTATGCGCCTCCTGGCGCGGTTTGATGAGGCGCGGTGTGCATGGGATGATGGGAGTTGTGCTCCTGCTCTCCGCTCAGCGGCCTCGCAGCACGATGGAAAAAGACAGTGAGGCAGCGGGAGGCAGGAAGACCAACCCAAACCAGCGTCCAACCACAGTTCCAAAATCACAGGCGGCAGGGCCGACCTTCGTGGCAGCTCAGCAAACGGTTCCACACTCAGCAGGGGCTTACGGTGATTTTATGCGCCTCCTGGCGCGGTTTGATGAGGCGTGGGGCGCATTGGATGATATGAGTTGTGGTCCTGCTCTCCGCTCGGCGGCCTCGCAGCCCGATGAAAAAAGACAGTGAGGCAGCGGGAGGCAGGAAGACCAACCCAAACCAGCGTCCAACCACAGTTCCAAAATCACAGGCGGCAGGGCAGACCTTCGTGGCAGCTCAGCAAACGGTTCCCTCAGCAGGGGCTTACGGTGATTTTATGCGCCTCCTGGCGCGGTTTGATGAGGCGCGGTGTGCATGGGATGATGGGAGTTGTGCTCCTGCTCTCCGCTCAGCGGCCTCGCAGCACGATGGAAAAAGACAGTGAGGCAGCGGGAGGCAGGAAGACCAACCCAAACCAGCGTCCAACCACAGTTCCAAAATCACAGGCGGCAGGGCCGACCTTCGTGGCAGCTCAGCAAACGGTTCCACACTCAGCAGGGGCTTACGGTGATTTTATGCGCCTCCTGGCGCGGTTTGATGAGGCGTGGGGCGCATTGGATGATATGAGTTGTGGTCCTGCTCTCCGCTCGGCGGCCTCGCAGCCCGATGAAAAAAGACAGTGAGGCAGCGGGAGGCAGGAAGACCAACCCAAACCAGCGTCCAACCAGAGTTCCGAAATCACAGGCGGCAGGGCAGACCTTCGTGGCAGCTCAGCAAACGGTTCCCCACTCAGCAGGGACTTACGGTGATTTTTTGCGCCTCCTGGCGCGGTTTGATGAGGCGCGGGGCGCATGGGATGATGGGAGTTGTGGTCCTGCTCTCCGCTCTGCGGCCTCGCAGCACGATGGAAAAAGACAGTGAGGCAGCGGGAGGCAGGAAGACCAACCCAAACCAGCGTCCAACCACAGTTCCAAAATCACAGGCGGCAGGGCAGACCTTCGTGGCAGCTCAGCAAACGGTTCCCCACTCAGCAGGGGCTTACGGTGATTTTATGCGCCTCCTGGCGCGGTCTGATGAGGCGCGGGGCGCATGGGATGATGGGAGTGGTGGTCCTGCTCTCCGCTCGGCGGCCTCGCAGCACGATGGAAACAGACAGTGAGGCAGCGGGAGGCAGGAAGACCAACCCAAACCAGCGTCCAACCACAGTTCCAAATTCACAGGCGGCAGGGCAGACCTTTGTGGCAGCTCAGCAGACGGTTCCCCACTCAGCAGGGGCTTACGGTGATTTGATGCGCCTCCTGGCGTGGTTTGGTGAGGCGCGGGGCGCATGGGATGATGGGAGTTGTGGTCCTGCTCTCCGCACGGCGGCCTCGCAGCACGATGGAAACAGACAGTGAGGCAGCGGGAGGCAGGAAGACCAACCCAAACCAGCATCCAACCACAGTTCCAAATTCACAGGCGGCAGGGCAGACCTTCGTGGCAGCTCAGCAGACGGTTCCCCACTCAGCAGGGGCTTACGGTGATTTGATGCGCCTCCTGGCGTGGTTTGGTGAGGCGCGGGGCGCATGGGATGATGGGAGTTGTGGTCCTGCTCTCCGCACGGCGGCCTCGCAGCACGATGGAAACAGACAGTGAGGCAGCGGGAGGCAGGAAGACCAACCCAAACCAGCATCCAACCACAGTTCCAAATTCACAGGCGGCAGGGCAGACCTTCGTGGCAGCTCAGCAGACGGTTATATCATTAAACCTGTAATGTTTTGCTGAGGGTCAGAAAACCTAGCCTTTTGTCGACCCTAAAGGCCTAGTGTGTCCATGTCCTCTCTGAGAGAAGCCTGCCTGATGTGGAACGTCTTTTATGGACAGAAAAGTATAGAAGACTCAAGAAACTGAGGCTGCTGTATCTGCCCGGGAAAAAATGCAAGACCGTTGTAATTGAACTTTAGAACTTTGGGCATTGGAGTGGATTTGCTGCGTTTCTCATTAGCTGTAAGGAAAAGCCTTTTTTCCACTTGAAGCGGCGCCATGGTATACAAGAAGCGTTCTGGCAGCTTGGAGACTTTTGGAGAACTGGGGTAAAGCCATGGTAAGTCCCTGCACCTGAGAAACAAGCCGTTCTGTTTCTAGAACGAGCCAGATCTGGGCATTTGAGTCACTAGCAACTTTCTATACATGGACATTTGATGGAAGCCAGTGAAACGTGTTTTTAAAGATTTTAAAGAACACCATTTCCTTTTTAAAAACAATTTTCTTTAGGGCATTGCTCTATTCCAATGCCAACAAGAAATGCACAGCTCCTTAGTACCTTTCCGTTTGTATTGCCAAAGACTCCTTAAGAAACAAAAAGCTATTGAATTGCTTTCATGAATATCTCTTGAAACCTACATCAGAGTTACTTCTGTGTCACTGTAATCATGGAATTCCTTTCCTCGCAACTAATTTGGTTTGATAATTTTAATTTGTACATTTTTGTTACATTTCATGTTGTCTTTCGTGTTTATCTAGCCTGCACAATTTATTGTCAGATTGGCATTGCTCTCTGTGCTAAACTAGCATTGGTTAAGTTCATTGAAAATTGTTTATTTCTACGAATAACACTGTTTGGCCTTTGAGGCAGCTCAGCAATAGTTAGTATATTAAGTATTAACTGTCTCTCCTTAAAAACGTAATTTTTATGCTATGTTTTTTAATGGCATTTACGAGTTAGTGGGCAATGTGCCAGTCGTGGTAACGACTTGCGTTGTAAAAAACTCGTTGTAACGGTACGCGTGGTAATACCACGCATTGTACCGTCGTACATCCATTAATTTATAGTTTCTGTGTGTTGTTTAACAAATGAAGAGCAATGTTTCTTGGGCCAGTTCGTCACCTATTTAGAACCACTAAGTATGCATTTAGCCCATTTTATAGCCAGAATGTTTTGCAATCACCAGACATTACCACTTACAGCATAAATTCCCTGAATTTGACATTGCAAAACAGAATTCAACAAGCATTAGCAATGCAATCGGTGTCGCATTTACAAGAGTTTGAGCTATTGGCATTGTAAATGACAGCGCCTTTCATGAATGTGTTGTTTTCTTGAAAACAGATAAATAAAAGGCATTGTCATTTACAACGCCGATAGACACCTTTTCATATTCTAACATGCTAGTTGCATGATTTACAAGCCAAATATTTACAAGGCTCGGCTCGTGAACGGGCTCTTCGAGCCGAAGCCAACCCTTGGATCGGCTCTCCCTTTTAAATTTCTGGCTCGACTACCTCTAGTAAAAAAAACAAGTGAGTGAGGTGTGCAGGGGGTGTGTGCACCATTTCAATTTTCTGCCCGAGAAGCAGTCAGTAACGCGCACAAGAAGGTATTCTCGTGCTCAGAGGAGCGGAAACCTGTAATGTACGCAAACCATTTGCCCTGGTTTGACCAGCGCAAAACCAGCATTCAGAAAGGGAAAGTTGCGGTAATCAGTACAAAACGGGTGCAAACATTAGTGCGAGACAGACTCTGGATGTGTACTAGAACTGGAATGAGGGTCCCAGTATTAGAGCATGCTAGTATATTATTATGTGTGAATAAACCAGGCTCATATAAAAGCAGTAAAACGATCCGACTTAGGTGTGGAAATGGTTTTTCGCTAAATTCGGAAGCACTATTTAATTAGAAACCGAACACACATAACATTCTAACCATAGCGTACCTGGTCGAACGGTCCAGCCAGAAACAACAGTGCCCTCTCTTTGCATGCTCCATAGACTACTCCGCGGCATTTGATTGTGTCAACAGTAATCTGCTCTGGCAAAAACTACAAAACTGGGGCATCCCAACCATGCTGCTGAATGCCATCATAGCCCTCTATACCAGAAGCTGGGTACGGTTGAAACTAACCCGGAACACAGCAACAAAAGAGGTGCACACAGACCGAGGGCTGAAACAAGTCTGTGGATTGGGCCTCTGCTCTTGAACTTATATACTGCAGACCTGGGTAAATCAATATCAAAAGCCAATCTGTTAGCTCCTAAAATTGAACCGAATAGATTGTTCTTAATGTAGTATGCTGACGACATGGTCTTAATGGGCCACACTATGACGGGTATGCAAAGAGCATTGGATGCATTAAGCATTTATAACAACAAAAATGATTTAACGCAAGTAAAACAAAGGTAGTGATCTTCTGAAAATATGCTAACAAACTTAAACATCAATGGAGATTGGCCCAACTGCAAATAACAACAACATCTAAATATAACTATCTGGGTGTTTGGATCATGAGCAACGACAAGTCCACTGCACACACTGGATCCATAGAATTAACCCCTTCCACGCTCATGACGAGCTGGGCTCGTCATGAAGTAGCCTCCTCGCACGCTCATGACGAGCCCAGCTCGTCATGTTGTGTGGGATTTCCGATTTCTCAGCACAGCAGGGGAATATGCTGAGCATCCATGGGGTTAAAAGCTAAGCCGGTGACATACGCCCTCTGCAAACTCAATTCCAAACTGTGCAGCCCAACAACTGAGCCAATCCGAAAGGTTATAAGAACCAAATTATTACCCTCAATTTCCTATGGCCACCTAGTCTTTCATGTGGCACTAATTAACATCATGGAGTCTGCCAATTGCCGGGCATTTAAACATATTTTTTAGATAACTCGTCCATGCCCGGAATGCCTTAGTATGGCTGGAATTCCGGTTAAATAAACAATCCTACGAACACGGCGCATCGATCATTCGATACTATTGAGGGGTATGTGCAGCCCCCCAAAAACATTGAAAGCAACCCTAAAGGAAATCTTTACGAAAGGTAAAAATTCTTGGGCCGGCGCCCTACTCACTGCCTGCACTGAACTGCACCTTGACTTGTCCAACTGGCGGGACTTTATTCACCAACCAGGAATTTTTAAAAACCATGTTAAAGAAAAAAGTAAGACTACTATCCTAGCTAGAAGATAGGAGGCTAATAGAGTCCTCCAGCAGCAATATCAGATAAATTGAGACAGACATACCTTGACTCAGCTCTGAACAAATCAATGTTAAAGCAACTTCTGTCAGTTAGACTCATGGTATTGCCAATAAAAGACATAAATATCTGCTAGAAATCTCTAGAGACGGTTACCATTTGCAGACTGTGCCATCAGCACGAGGAGTCTTTGGCTCACATAGTTTACATCTGCCCCCGATTGAAACACGCACACTGCACTTTATTAAAACCTTTGTTCTTAAAATATGGCACTCGTACCTGCTCAGATGCAATGGAACTTCGTTTTAATTTGGAGATCCCTATGCAACTGGCCAGACTAGCGAAATTAGCACGCCAGCTTAAAGAATTTATAAGTAAAGATCGAGCCATGGACTAAAGGCTGATCACAGTTTTATACTAGTGAATATATATCAAATTTTATGGTCTCTTAATTTTACGCTTTGGGTAATTGTTCGATATTTGTCAAAGTAACTGATACAATGTCGTTTTTACCAATGATCGAAGAAGGTGAGTGAATGGACACACCACACCTGGCCTTTTTTAAACAATTTTTATTAATTGAAACAATAAAAAAATATTCATTCATTCACCCAGACATAGGTTGATGCTTGAGGTCACAAAGACTTATTTCCATGGGAACATGCTGCCTCTGGGCCTTTCATCATGGGCACACTAAAAGCACAAAGGGACACTACAAATGGTGGACGTTACGCCATACAAAATGTTAAGGTCAGTATGACCACCACAAAATGCTTTAAGCAAGAGGCACATCGGCTCAAATGCAAACTGAAAGTATAAATGTACAAAATATAGGTAAATAAGTAACTGACAAGGGAGCTCTGGTGCACTGTCTTGCTTCAGTGTCTATCTGACTGACTGGTGATCATTCTAAAAGAAAAAACTACAGTTAAAAAGGATGGGTTCTCTACAATAAATTAATCAATTGAAAAAAATATGTAATTTGACATAGCTGTAAGTAACTAGAGTGAAAGGAAAAGAGTTATAACAACAAAACCAGCTACTCCTTCCCACAATTGTCGCTTTGTAAGACACGTGCTCAATAGGAACCTTGCCGAATAATTTGGTTGTGAGCCTCCATTTTTTTATTTTGTATTTAAGCCTGGACATTTTCTATTCTCAAACTTGAGCAGTGCTGGGGAGGGACCACTATCACAAGAGTAGTTGATGGGTAAGACTTTGATTGACAAAGGAACGAAAGTCACCTGCAGGCATTACATTACTGGGAAATACAATATTTCTCATTGTTTTCAAACACTCCTCCAAAGGTGACCCCTAATGTTTACATCTATGATCACCTCAAGTACCGAAAAAAAGATGACACTCACCAAATGCACCTAAATGGATCCAAGTGGTTAAAACGAGACTGTGCACTCCTCTACCCTTGTCACACACAAATTCTGAAACTATCTCATAAAAATATATACATCACGTTTTCACAAGTAGGTCACTGCTACAAACGTAATGCAAGTGGACTACAATGAATGTTCTGTGGGGGAAAATACAATAAAACATAGGAGTTTCGTTACCAAATGAAGGCGACCTTGGACAATAACTCCTGAGTTCGGAGCCATAGTTTACCGCACTGGGTCAGGAAGGAACCCCTATACGCTGGTGTTTATAACATCCACTGGGTAACTAAATTACAGTACAAGCCAAAACAGGGATGTATTCCCGTGCTAGTGAGTCATCGGATACTTACTTGTAGCAGTCAGACCAGCAGAGGCAGCTCTATAGACTTCCAGGGAGAGCACAGACTATCCTGAGTGCCAGGTTAACTAAATTACAGTATAAGCCAAGATCGGATTGTGTTCCTGCCCTAGCGAGTCTTCAGACACTTACTTGTAGTAGTCAGACCAGCAGAGGCAGCTCCACAGACTGCCAGGGAGAGCACAGACTATCCCTGGAGCAGCAAGCCTCTGCATCATGATCCTCTGTGGTTCCTTCCTATCTGCTGCCGGCCCAAGTAACTAGAAATCATGCTGAATCGACCTAGTCGCCCTTCAGAGAGTCACTGGGGAAAAGCTCCAACGTAACCTGTAAATGACTGGCCCCACTGGGTTCCACCCTCACACTCTGATGTTGGGAGTGGTAGTGGTTTTGGTGGTTTTTGGCACAAGTCTGTTTTGCCAATTACGTCTTTTAAAGAGTGGCATCACATAGACTGAAGTAAGTTTCGACAGAATAAAAAGAAATTCCCATTCCGTGATTCCATTTTAATAGCAGCCAGACACCTTTCTTTAGACGACCCGCATCTAAAGAAGGTGACACACCCGACATTACATGAAAGCGGGAATGGGGCGCCTGTAAAAAAAAAAAAAGTAGGCCCCCCCAAAAAAATGATAAAGGCTTACAGTGTAAGGAAACTGTAGATTGCCAGTGCTCCTGTCTTAAAACGGAAGTGATGTATCGGGAGCACAGGCCAATAAGGAGCGAAGAAGTAGGAGGGATGGCATTGTGAACCAATCGCAATTACCAGGTGTAATTACACTCAGTAGAGTGATTAAAGCTGGTCTTGCAGACAGCGCATGCACGCTGATGCTCGACCTAAAAAAGATCACCGCGCATCTATAGTTAATTAATTGTACTGAAACACTCAGGCCATTATTAAGCAGTTTTCTCTTTTTTATATATTCCAGTGTTTAGGAATTGGCCTTATTAACCAAATGAATATCCCCATCCATCAATACACACATGAAACCTAGTTTTACACTTCTGGCCAAAAGATCACCCAGCTGAAGAAGTGTCTTGCAACAGTCCAAGCCTGTATGTCTACGGTAATGGTCTCAACCTTGTTAATTCTGTCGACTCCATGTTACTGAAATCCAGGGAACCCACCTGAATCACTATTGGTATCCAGGGACCCCAACAGAGTCATTACTAGAAGGTGGAGATGCCGGCTTAAGCAATTTCGATGACTCAAACCTCAAAACAATGCACAACACAGAAACAAGCATTCATCAAACAAAACACAAATGATTAAATATTTTATTTTATTCAAAAACAAAGATAAAAAAATTAGAATTTTTATTTGAATAGGAACCTTGGGGCTTTTGTAAATTCCGCTAAGGCCAACCCCTGTCCATACTTTATTCTGTTTGGGGCATTTGCACTGCTCGAATAAATCAATCTGAGGACACCTACTTAATATTTAACCTCCAATTTCAAATTCCTTTACATTTAAGGAATGTTTTTAAATTGTTACTCTTCTTCATTTATATACATTTTATTAATATGTTAATATTATTTCATTTTCTAAGCAGTCGCAGATCCCCTGAGTAAGTGTTGCAGACCCTAAGAGGTCTCCGGAACAAAGGATGAGAAAATCTGGTCTAAGGCATAACTCAAGTGGAATACTAACAAGATGGAGTCTGTTCTTATGGGTAGCGCCAGCATGTTATTCCAGGTATAGAGATTATTCGATTTTGTGTCTAGAGAACTTTATTTCGCAGCATATCACCTGCTCAAAATCATCAGGCTTCCATATCGACTGTAATCTCTCCTTCAAAACACACATCGGACGGGAGCAAAGTTCAGCGAAGGGTTATGAGAGTGTTCAGAAATGTGGAGGCGCTCAACAGGTAGTGGTCAGTCTGTAGTTTGTAAAGTTAGGTGGTTGGTGCTTCTTGATCTGAGATAACCCTTGTCTCAGAGAAAAGAAGGGGAGAGGATCTCAACCTTCTGTGTACATGAATGCAAAGTCAAGCGCACACAACCTGCATTGGTATATCAATTAAGTTTGGTGATCATTCAATGAAAAGGATAAGATTCAACTCCAATGTTTTTGACTTGTAAGATGTTTATTCATCCAATATGAGTATTAGTTTCACAAGAAAAACCAGCCGAAACGTGTTTCGTCAAAAACGGGGTAAACCCGTGACTCTTCAGGGCTGTGGAGTGAAAAGAAGAGAGCTGTATCGTCCGAACCGGTGATATTTCCAACCCGGTCCTAATCGGGTGTCTAAAAAGGAAGACGCGTTGAGGAAATGCTTCTAGCGCGTCATAGTTATGTGATGCGGTGCAAACAAACCGACGCCGGATGAACGGTCGGTGGGAGCAGGGCAGCAAATCCGCTCGCCCTCGCTGGGAGCTTGTGCTCGATATGTCGAGGTAGAAGGAAGTCCGTAAGTGTTCCGGTTACTGAGACCTCAGCGAGCGGATTTGCTGCCCTGCTCCCACCGACCGTTCATCCGGCGTCGGTTTGTTTGCACCGCATCACATAACTATGAGGCGCTAGAAGCATTTCCTCAACGCGTCTTCCTTTTTAGACACCCGATTAGGACTGGGTTGGAAATATCACCGGTCCGACGATACAGCTCTCTTCTTTTCACTCCACAGCCCTGAACAGTCACGGGTTTACCCCGTTTTTGACAAAACACGTGTCGGCTGGTTTTTCTTGTGAAACTAATACTCATATTGGATGAATAAACATCTTACAAGTCAAAAACATTGGAGTTGAATCTTATCCTTTTCATTGAATGATCACCAAACCTAATTGATATACCAATGCAGGTTGTGTGCGCTTGACTTTGGATTCACACATCGGACGGGAAACATCATTTACTACGAAGTCATTACCACGCGTTACGTTTACTACGGGTAACTTACCACGCAAACGTCTTTTCAACGCGGGTGCATTCCACGACCGTCTTTACCACGCAACGATCAATCCTTCCAGTCTTCCTTCGTCCTGCGTGTTCATCATTTAGAAAAAGGAAAAATAAAAAAAGGAGGCTTGGGGGGGCTCGGGGGGTCTCCCCCCCAAAATGAACAAGCGGAATGTAAAAAAAAAAAAGAAGAAAACTTAGAAAAAAACGATAATAAGTGTCTCTGACGATCAAGGAAAGAGCCGACCCAGCGACGTGGCGTGTACGTCATTATAGAAGTCCTATCTCTATTTTTAAAGACGTGTTACTTTTGACGCTCGTTTCCGTGAAGGGCTGCTGGTGAATGGCGTGGAGAGGTGAGATAAGGATCAAAAGTTAAAACTTAAAAAATAAATTAAGCGCAATGTAAATTAAAACAAATTTAAAATGTAAGGTAATATGTAGTATTGGTTTGATATAAACAACAATATTTTACTTTGTTCAGCAGTTTTGAAAATGTTTTTGTAGCCTATCAGCATCATTATGTAAATTTAGAAGGGACGTAAGAGGTTAGTTAACGTAAAATTTGCGGAGTAGAATCCTGCGTTATCAATTGCTGCGTGGTAAAGACACATGCGAAGTAAAATTCGCGTGGTAAAGCCATGCGTGGTACAGGTAAGCGTTGTATAATCATATATTCACATCGCACACAAACAATGCCTCCCTAGCAGCAATTGTCTATGCTCTGCTGAGATAAGACATTATTTCCAGAGGACACATTCAGAATATCTGGTCACTTGCTGATACTATACCAGACAGAGGAAACACCCTTCTGAAATGCACCCAAGAAACTCATCTAAGTCCACAAAAAAGGTGCTTTTCATGCAGCAGCACGCCTCGTCAAAGTTCTCCAGTAATTCAACAGAGTAATACCTTCTCTCAGAGACTTCACTGGCCTCCCCTTCCCACCTGCACTATCTCCAGGCCCTGCATACGCAACGAGCAAGTACACAGTGGCACCCTGCCATCAAAACAAGATCACAGAAGACCTATGCAAGACACTGACAGCATAATTATCAGACCTGATGCCACAACACACAAGAAAGAGAAAACCCAAGGCCACGCCTAAAAACAAAAACCCACAAACGTTATGAAATGCTCAGAAATAAAGTTTAGTTTTTTTCTCTTGTTTTAACTTTAGGATTTTTATTTTAAAAAGATAGTTTCACTTTTTTGCTTCATAGATTAATATGTGTAATCAGATACTTTTGAAAATGCGAAATTTACAAAATAATATCCATTAGAAGCATTTGTTGCCTTACCACATATTTAATTTATGCATGTATCTCATGGTAGATTCAGTGTTTTGATACCACAATAATGCTTTTAATGCTAGACTATAAACACTAAAAAATCCAACAAGCCTGGATTTTGGTGACTGTGTTGAGTAGTAATAATAGACCATGTCACACACACCCACTAAGGATGACCTACAAAATGATGCACTGATATACAGACACTCACTGGCACACATGCGCACACACACACATCCGAAGGGGCATGCACAGAAGACTGTCCATGGCCACATTGGCACAACAGGGGTTAACACTTGCTGTCCTGACACTGCTCATTGTACTACAGCTCACTTAGGTATTCAAGACTGACACCATCCACTTTAACAGTATCCTTTGTGACACTGTTCTGTAACCCTCCCTATTCTGACAACACACTTCCTGAGACTGCATGCCCTGAAATTGCAAAATCTGACTCTGCAAGCTCAGACAAAGTCTTTTTTTAAACAATTTATTGAGATTATTTTTTTAACAAATTAAACCACAAGACCATAGAATAATATGGCTTTGTTACTGCCAAGATTCTCCATATGCTGAAGATATTACTATTTTCCCGGGTAACATCATCCATGCACAAATTCTCGATATTACAACACCATATACACACAACACATCATTTAAACCATAATACTGTCTCAAATAATTCCAGAATTTTTCCGCTGCACCCACAACTACTGTATATCACATTTTCTGTCGACACACCATAGGCTACATTTTTACACACCCACTCACCTGAGGAGGACACTTGGCAACTCCATTTTAGGTCTTGTCTACAGACAACTTCAGGTGCCTATCGGCTGACCTACTGTTTCCAATACATAACATATCTTTGTAGGTTTTGGATCAGGCTCTTAGTCAAGGATGTATAGCATTGCTGCCTGTCTTTGGTGTCGGCTTTTGATTTGATGACTTTGGTCTTTACTCTTGTGTTTGCCCCATTCAGGAGCATTTTTTTCTAGCACTTTTGTGACTGATGTGTTTTATCATTTCATTGCTCACTTGATGGGACTCTTTTTAATAGTGTATTTAGCATTCCTGTGAATGTATTTTCTTGTTCCCTGACACTTGCTGCCGTGCATCTCAGCCTGCGTGCTCTCATTTCACTCCGCTCCCCATATCGGTTTCCTTATTCTTCCTGTCTCACCCAGCCCCACTTCCCCTTGTACAGATTTTTTAGGTCTAGCTTAGGCAGCGCATACAGTGGGTCTCGACACATGCTGTATCCACTGTATGGGCATTTACCACGCCCATCGCTTATGATTGGTTCCTTCATGTGCTTTTCCAAATTCCTTTGTTTTCATTGGTGAATAGCTTACATTTGCCCCTCCTTTTGCTGTTTTGGTCACGCCCTGGAGACTACCCCTCTTACATGGCTTATTTCACCATTGGACATATACGTCAGTGTCCCACGCTACTTTGTCTTTTCCCTGGGCTTATATTGTTCATTTCCTGCTTGTGGTCGTAGTTCCAAGCGCGGCCCCATCCCGCTTTTTTTTACCAGTTTGTCCACGTTGTCTTTAGCCTCTCCACCCTAATGCTGTCCAAGTTGTAAATTCCCTGCTCCCCTACCGTACCTCAAGCAAGCAGAACTACAGAAGCGACACAGTGGCATACTCTCCTTGCTGCTCCCCTCGTCCATGTTGTATAACCAGGAGATTGCCCTACAGAGCTCTTGAATCTCACTAGACTATGCACAAAATTTAAACATGTCCATGCAGTCTCTATAGTGGCATTCTTTAAATAAGTAGCGCTACCTGGCAAAGTTTAGGACTCTTCAGCACCTGTAGCAGAATCCCTTGCTTTCCCTGGGCGGCCTGGTGTGTGCATTGGCACTACAGGTAAGGCCGATGGCTGCGTGGTGCTTGCCCTCCTCATTTCTGCCCACTCTCGACACACGCCCCCTATGTAAAACCTCTCTCTTTAGTCGGACGAGATGTTATTTACGAGAAGTTTTTGAACTGGTGGAAGTAGACTGCCACCGCCTGGTAAGCTGCTTAGCATATGTCCCGAGCACTGCAGGTTAGGACAGTACCAGCGCCTCCTACAAATGCACCTCTATGCAGGTAAATGCAGCACTGTACCTTTCGGTGGCGGACATATTTAAGTCGTTGATTTTCACTACGATAATGAAAACATTGTTAGGATATTATAATTTGCAAATACATCAGAATTTCAAATGATTTAAAAATTAAGCTCCATGGCGATTTCAAAAGGAAATACGAAGCAGAAGGAATGATTTTATCACATATATATAAAAATGTTTTTGCGTCACCCATGTCAGGATATCACATGAGAGCTCTGAGTGCACTTTTAATAGTCAGAAATTCATATGCTTGATATTCAGTCCTGATTCAATGTCTTAGAAGCCAACGCAGCCGGGCAGCAAAAACTCTTCAACCATGCCGACAGCCAGACCTAGAGCCAATACCTCTCACGTTGTCCACTCCAAAGGAATCTCAAGGGACGTGCAAGACATTACCATAGAATTTGTAAGTACTAACACAGCAGAAACACAGTGCAGCCATATTGGACATTGAGGTCTCTGTGATAAGCAAGCTTGGGTGAAATATCTTCAGCAGGGGGAGTTACATCAATATTTCGGCATGTACGTAGATGTTTTAAAAGGTGTTACTTTGTCAACTGGAGACCATATTGGCCTGCCATCCTTACACCTTAATGCATTAATTAGCCTAAATTTAGAACCAGTGTGTATTTAGTCCGCATCAATGCGAATGATAATGTTCGCCGAAGCATGGATATAACACAATCTCACTTAATAGTGTATGTGAGTATGCTTCATAGAGTTTTAACTTTGCCTTGTGCCCACTATTTTCCTACTTAACTTAACTAACTTCGGGAGGACGCGGCGCGCGGCGAAACAAGATGGCCGCCACCTAGGGAGTCTCCGCCGCATCAAGCAGTGCTCGGCCAACAGGGACCTCTTCCGCGCCCCCTCATACCTCTCCGACGACGATTCCGGACGTCGGAACATATGGAGACTGCTTTCATCAAATAACAGACCACAAGGTGGTCTTTTTGTACCTTTTCTTGGTCCCGTTTTTCGCGAAGCTTTTGCGGCCGCCATCTTAGGTATTTCAACCTGCGCATTTTCATTCTTTTCAGCGCGATGTTGTGGTGCTGCTTTTTTCCTCTTTGGCCCCATCCTATGCCTCTTAATGCTCAATAATAATACTTTTTGAAGGGCAAAATGTTTTCTTCTCTATCCCCAGTTTCCAATTTCTGGTTTACAATGCTGTAAATGGAGGAACCTCTGTACTTTAACATGGCGCAGTCATTTCTTTTGCTCCTGCCTTAATTTAGCGTTTTCCTGTACGCCTGCTCCTCTGGATAAGCTTGTTTTTCCTCAAATGTTTTGGAATGTTCCCATTTTCCTGTGGAGCTTCATTGTCGCCTTTTTATCATACTCTGACGCAGCACTGCTTCGCTTGTTGTTCTACATTGGCTGTTAACATGGAACACTCACAGAAATCCCAGGGGTCCTCATCTGGGGGTCGTAAGGACACTAAGGCTAGCACTAGTAAATGCCTTAAACATGACCGCCATCTCCCTCCAAGTCGCCTCTTCCACTCACGTTGGAAGACATTATGGAAAAATTGCGTCTTCTCAAGCCCTTTATGTCTGATACTGCTACTGCCTTTCAGTGCATTGAGGACAAATGGACCCTGACTCCAGATTATCAGAGGTTGAGCAGAAGGTCAGTGATGTTCAAGATGTGGTGACTACAGTAGAAACTCTTCAAAAAGAAGTCAGTCAGTTGAAGAAGACCTCGGAGGATTTGGAAAATCGAAACAGGCGCAATACTCTGCGCATTTATGGTATTCCAGAAAATTCAGAAGGTAATGACTTAATAACGTTCTTGAAATCTCAAGTCCTACAGCTTGTTGGTCTTCCTAAAACTATGGATTTCAACATCCAGAGGGCGCATAGGCTTGGGCCTCGGACTGCCTCTACTTCTTCCAAACCACGTGGCATCATTGCTTATTTTCTCCTCTATTCAGACCTCATGGCTATTCTCAATGCAGCGAAACAGCATAAACAGCTCGTCTGGTCTGGTCACAGAATCTTCTTGAGCCAAGATGTCTCCAAATCTATTGCCAGTCGTCAGATGGAATTTCTTGATCTGAGACCTGCACTTCGCTCTATGAATGCTCGCTACGGACTGATTCACCCCGGTTTCTTCAAGGTTACATACAAAGAAAGAACTTTTTGCTTTGAGGACCCAGCTGACCTTCGCAAGTTTATCCATTCACACAGAGGGGAGCAGATGGAACTCAGCAAGCCATGATGACTTCTTGATATCTCCGTAGTTTGTCTTCATTGTTGTTTAGTATGCTTCCTGCTGTTGTTTAATGTTCGTTGTATGCTGTTTTCTTGTTACCTGTTCCTTTTTTCCTCATCATTACCCTCATGTTTTTCAGGTAATTTTTTCCTCGTCCTGTTGCTGGTTACCCCTCCATTGTTGTCTTCCTATGCGTCCTACGTGTGTTGTATTACCTCACGACCCCGCTCCTTCCTGTTGTATGGTAAGCCCCCTGTACTCCTCTTTGTACGTATTTTTTTTTTCATACCACGGTAACTACCTATTCACCCTATTTATTTAAATTTCTATCATGTACTTTTTCTTCATTCCGTCCCATTTTATCATTTTCCTCTCTCGGTGTCCTACTCCTGTGTGGCTGTCTTGCCTTTCATCACCCCCTCCCTCTCTTATGCCTCTCCCTTTGCATCGCTCCTTGACTCGAGTCTGCGGACTCTTGGCCATCTTCTCCTTGATACCCTTTCTGGTGGAGTCCTATCCTCCACTGGCTTTTTCTTTTTCTTTTCTTAGCTTCTTGCTTCTCTCTCTTTTTATTCTCTCTTCAAGGATCCTTCTACTTTTTCATATCTGGTTAATTTCGCAAATATTGGTACTCTCTCCCCATTTATCTCCCTTTTCCTCTTTATATGTTTATCTCATCCCTTTTCATTCCAGCCTCTTTATCCCTTCTTATTCATTTATCTTTATCCTTCAACTTTTTTCCCATCTACTGGAATTCATCTATTTTTCTTCTTATTTTTCAAATATTTCCTTTCTTAATCCTCTATTTTTCTATATTCCCCCCCCCATGAAAGGTCTACGCATTATAACTTGGAACGTTAAAGGATTACGTAATCCCATTAAGAGACATCGAGTGCTTTCGCACCTCGCCAGATTAAACTGTCAAATTACAATGTTGCAAGAATCCCATCATGCCACCCAAGATTTATAGATGTTACGCAAGTATTGGGTTGGTGAGATTTTCTGTTCATCGGCTGTTAATAATAAGAATGGTGTTATTATTTTATTTCATAAATCTTTAAATGTTGTTTTGCATAATTAATTTGCTGATACTAATGGTAGATGGTTATATTTAGATGTTACAGTTAATAATCACTCTTTCTCTTTATGTAATGTATATGGTCCAAATGGTGTTGATACATCCTTTTGGAATGATTTTTCCACCTTCCTCTCCTCACACTCTGCTGAACACTTAATCTTAAGTGGAGATCTTAACCAACTAATGGACCCTTTCCTTGGTCGTAAATCCCAGACTAGATATGTCCCTAATAGAATGCAGAAGGGTTTTTACAAGACTATTACCAATAGGGGACTTATAGATACATGGCGCACTTCTCACCCGATACCCTTGAGTTTTCTTTTTTCTCCCCTGTTCACAAATTGCACTCACAGATTGACTACTTTTTCCTCACACAGTCCGCCTTTCAATATGTGAATAAGGTTGAAATTGGCTCCATACTTATATCTGATCATGCCCCTGTCATCTTAGACATGGATTATCCTTCTCCCTCCTCTACTTCCAAGAGATGGCGCTTCAACAACTCTCTTCTTTTAGATACCCATTTCTCAGAACAATTCCTTGCATTTGCCCGAGAATTTGTTCAACTTAATCTTTCCTCCGTTTCTCACTTTCATGTTCTATGGGATGCCTTTAAAGCCTCTGCTAGGGGCTTTATTATTGATTATGTCTCTCGAAAGAAAAAGAAAGCTCTTTCTCATTCCCTATCGCTTCTTAAGCAAATTAAAGCTCTTGAACACAAATATTTTACCACTTCTTCTCCTGATAATTTACCTCTTCTAATTCAAACTAAGATGCAATACAATAAGCTTTCTTGGGATTCGGCCAGCAATACCCTCCTCAAATTTAATGCTAAGATGTATGGCAGTCGTAACAAAGCCGGCAGATCTCTAGCGAACTATCTTAAGATTAAGAAACAGAAGTCTAAAATTGTAGCTATTAATGACGCCTCGGGCACTTTACACTTTTCTGACTCCTCAATATTTTCAAAATATTACTCCTCTTTATACACACCGGAGACTTATCCCTCTTCTGATGAACTTGATTCCTTTTTTCAATCCATTCCCAAATACCCCGATACTGTTCCTGATCTTACCTCCTTAGATGCACCCATCTCTACCGTGGAACTTATTGAGGCGATGTCCTTATTGCCCAAGGACAAAACACCACGGTTCGTTTCTTCCAACATTTTAAAACTCTTCTGATCCCTCTATTACTGTCATTAATCGACTCTTTTTTGACCGCCGGTTCTTCACAAGGTACCTTTACGCAAGCAATGCTTTGCCTTATCCCAAAAAAGGATAAAGATCCCACCCAATGTAAGAATTACAGACCAATTTCCCTTATTAATACCGATTGTAAAATTTATGCCAAGCTTCTCGCCCTTCGCAGTAATAAGGTCATACCTGATTTAGTTAACATATACCAATCTGGCTTAGTGAAAGGTCGTTCAATCACAGACAACTCGTGTACCCTTCTTAATATCATACATCTTGCCTCAAAATCTGACTCTCCTCTCGCAGCAGTCACTCTTGATGCTGAAAAAGCTTTTGACAGGGTAAGCTTGGACTTCATTTTTGGCTCTTTGAGGTGGCACGTCTTTAGCCCCACTATTATCAATCTAATTAAACTATTATATTCAGCTCCGACCACTTCTGTTTGGGTTAATAGTTGCCAATCCAGTTATTTCCCTCTTCTTTGCGGCACTAGACAGGGTTGTCCCCTTTCCCCCCTCCTCTTTATTCTTGCCCTTGAGACTTTTCTGGAAACCATTAGACGTTCCAAATGCTATAGCGGTTTTCAGTTTCATAATGTTGAGATTAAATTCACCGCTTATGCTGATGATATTCTTCTTTTTATTTCTAATCCATCTGTTATCTTACCTGAATTTTTTCCCTATTGAATTCTACTGTATCAGGCTACAAGTTGAATGTTGACAAATCTGAAATTCTACCCCTCAACAAATTTTCTTCCCCTCCATGTTTACTAACTCTGGTTTTGAATGGTCCCCCTCTCGCATCAAGTGTCTCGGTATTCTCTACTGTAATAACCTTAGGGATCTGGTTAAAATTAACCTTGCGGAAATTTGTAAAAAAACCTCGGCCCTTATTGATAGTTGGTCTCCTCTTTTCCTTTCATGGTGGGGTAGAATGGCCACAATCAAAATGATGCTTCTCCCAAATATTAATTTTTATCTCTCCATGCTCCCTATCTCTCTCCCCAACACCTTCTTTCGCACCATCAATACTATCCTCATTAAGTTTTTGTGGCACAACCGTAAATCTAGAATGTCATTAGACCGTCTTCAACTCCCTAAAGATTCTGGGGGAGTCAATTTCCCCAATCTTAAACGGTACCATTCAGCTTTTACTTTGAAGCAAATTTGGACTTTCCTTTCTGATTCAACCTCTTCTTCTTGCACCGCATGGAGCTCTTTGGAACAGGCCCAGTATTCTCCTTTTTCTCTTCTTTCTACCATTTTGTTTACTTTGCCTCGAAAACGTATTTCGTTCACCACTCTTGCTCATTCTAAGAAATTAGCTCTTTCTTCGTTATGCGCCCATCCTTCTTTCAACTCATGCTCCACAAATACTCCTCTCTGGTATAATAAACACTTTAAGATTAATAATCGCGCATTGTTTTGGAAGGAGTGGATTGATAAGGGTATCCATACACCTCAACACTTGATGAAAGATGGCACTTTTATGCCTTTCTCAGTACTCCAATCCCTTTATCATATCTCCTCAAAACATGCCTCTCAATATAATACACTTAAAGATGCCCTCACTAGTTATTACACCCCTGCGCACTCCAACCCCAAGACCTCTTCTGACCTTTTAGCACCTTCCCCGATCCCTATTGACTTTTCAACTCAATTCAAGGCTGCTACCATATATAAATTATTATCCCATTCCCTCACCCCCAGAGTGAAATCTCCCTTGGAACTACAATGGGAAAATGACTTGAGTACCGATCTTCCTATCCACCTTTGGGAATTGCTTTGGTCCAGAATTCACACTACTTCCCGTTCAGCTAGTACAACGCAAACTTTATATTACTTTCATAACAGACTTTTTTTGACCCCTTGTGATCTTCACCGTTTTCATTTGTTAGATTCCCCTAAATGTTGGTCATGTCCTCATGCTAAGGCAGGCTTTCTACACATGTTCTTCTACTGTCCCTCGACCAAATCCTTTTGGACTACTATTTGGAATAAGCTTAACGATATCCTCCAATTGAATGTTCCTTTCCACATTAACCATGTATTCTTGGGCAATCTCTCTTCAGTTTTTGCCAATCATAAGGATGCTGGCCCTTTTATTAATCTTTTCTTAGCAATTTCCTTTCAGATTATTACGGTTAACTGGAAGGATTCTTCTAAAATCTCTTTCCAAGCCTGGTGGAATTTACTATGTCATCATCATAGAATGGACAGAGCTTATGCGACTTCCACCTCATTGCTAATTAAGAGAGACTTATTGTGGTTACCTCTAACTACCTTTTTGTCTAGGAAGTTAACATAATTCATTTTGTTAATATTCTTCTAAACTGCTATACTTTCATATATTCATTGGTTTTATGATGTTCTTTCTTTCCTATTTTCTCTCTCCTTTGCACTCTTCTTTCTTTTTCCTTCTCTTTTTTTTCTCTTTTTCTTCTTTTCTTTTCTTCTACGTTAAAATTCACCAAAATGCTTTTTTTTCACTAGGTACAGTCTCTCTTATTGGACATTATGTTATTTTGCTTATGTTTCTTTTCTTCCTAGTAGTCAATTTTTCCTATTTTTGCTAATATTCTGTACTGATTTTTTACATGGATTTACTATTCTTAATAAAGCATTTTAAACTTAAAAAAAAACTTAACTAACTTCCATTCCAATCTCTTAATTAAGACCTTCTTTGTTTTTACTGTGTTTTATTCCGCATTGATTGTAATCCCAACTCTGAAAACTCGCTATCTTGTCCCCTCGTATACGTGCGTGCACACACTCTTTGAGGATGTTATTGTTGTATTTTAAATGTATTTGTCCACTAGAACACAATCTTGTGGCAACTGTACAGCACATCTGTGTACAACAGTTGCTATTATGTGAAGAGCATTGGCAACTTGGACATTTAAGTACCTAGGGGACACACAAACAATGTTTTTATTTCTAAACACAAACTGGGTGAAATCTCCCCAGGTCTGGTTCCCTGTTCTGAGCATGTCATATGGAATATTAAACGCACTTAGGAGCCTCATCAACATTTTCAATAATAAACTAGGCTATTTTCCAAAGCTGGGTTTTTAATATGGAGAATTTCCCCATCACAATTTTTGCAGTAAATGTGGACTATATAAATTGTGTGTAATTACTTGCAGATCCTTCAAACACCCCAAATCCACACGTATTGCTCATTTTCATATTTTTACAAACCCCCCCAAACACACATCTGGAGCTTAGCTGCTACCTATTTCGTTTTGCAATCACCAAAAAGGCAAAGTTTTCCACCCAGTTCCACACCGCACCCTTCAACACCACACATTTCCAATCCACACCACACAATTCAACACTAACCCACATAATTCAACTCAACCTCACAATTACACAACACACCACATACATCCAATCCACAACACCTAATTCCACATCATGCCACAAAATACACCACATAATTGAACTCCACTACATACCACAACACAAAAACATTCCACATAATTTCACTCCATAACACACAATTCTACTCCACATAATTCCAGTACACTCAATACCACATATTTACTAACCACATAATTCCACATCACATCATACCACATAATTCTACTACACAAATCCACTACACAACACGCAATCCCACAAATAACTAAAGGTTAAAAAAAAAAACATTGCTATTTACAATGCCTAATGCACTAACTAAAACACATGCAAGACTTATTACACTGCAAAGGTCTATTGTCTTATTTTTATGAGGGCCCCAACCCTGCTGTCAATAGGTGAGTTGCTTCCTTTTTTTGCTTTCATACGCTCTTTCTTTTACTTTTTTTTGTTTTTTACTTTTAATTTATCAGTCCAACTTGGTCATCTGCCATGTTAGATTGGTAAACTAAAAATGACCACCCTACCTAAAGAAACATGCACACACGTCACAAAGTTGACATGTGCAGGCGCCACAACACACACATGTGGGCATACTTCATAATACATACACAGGCATCTTTGACCAATTGACATGGATTTTTCTTAGTAAAAAACATTGCAAAATTGCGTCATTTGCATGTGGTCCCATGCGCCAATTAACAAAGCATTAGCATACGCAATATCTCTGCTCTTTATAACTAAGGTCAATAGAACTCGACAGTGGTCATTGAGTGATGGCTCTGCATGCGAGCTATTGCCCTAGGCATACATGCAGCTTGTGTTATTTAGAAATGTTTCAGTCAGCCCAGATTCCAAGCAGAACCATATATGGGAATAGGGTTTGAGGAGTACGCATAGCATCATGCAGTTAACACATGCCACCTATCAAGACATGCTGCAGTTTCTGGCACTCCCATAGGGTATGATAAAACGACCGCAGACCATCAAGCATGCCGTTGTGTGGAATTATCCAAACACCTGCATCTGTGTCCTAGAATAACACTATTACACAGTATTTTAAATTGAACTAGCTGAAATCCGGCCATCATAGCGAACTCCCTCGTGTACAAAAGTGTCTCGGTCATTCAACCTCTGGTAACCTCCATTTGCCTTTTACTCATGTTTCCTTTGGTGAGTGTATTCTGCACATTTTATGTCAGTGTCTTGTATGTCAGCAAAACCGTGTTAGATTCCTTTCAGCTACATCTGCGCTATATAAATATAACATACATGCATGTAATTTGTCTTCTGTGTATATATTCTGGCAACATCGCAACAGTTTTTACACGTCCACCAAGTGCATGTCTTAATTGAAGATACTTAAACATCTCAGATCTGAGCGTCTCATATTCGTCACTGGGTAAACAATAACACTGAATTAGAATCCCCTATGCCCTGGTTGCTCGAAACCTAAAAGGCCCAATTCCCTAGACCACTTCAGATCACAGACCAGTTTCCAAACTTCATCTACGGACCAGGGCATTATCTTGTATTAGTTCCTTTCTACCCCATGTCATTAGAAGCTACCTCTATGCTCGTATCCTGGGTCAAATGAGATCTGATTGGCTACCACCATCTCAACAACAATGTGGCGGCAGCCATCTTAGGACTTAGTCCTGAGTTTTGAAAAAAAAGTGAAAAACAAATATAAGGGTACAGGGTAGGGTTCCTGCCACCGCCCCTCCCCCAAAGAATCCTCCCCACTCCCAGGACCCAGTTTATTTTTAAATGTTGCCTCAAATTTGTGTGCTAAAAAATACACATCCCCAGGGAGGGCCTGCGCCCGGTGGTGGGAGTGGCACATTTAAATATTTAGGGTAGGGGGGCTCATGGCTACGCGAGCCTCTGAGGGGCCTCAAGGACCCCATCCTACATGGCCAGCATTTTAAGAAAGGGGTGCACAACCCCCCTCTCGGAGTCTGAAAATTACCTGGAGACCCCATCCCCTGGGACGCAGTAGCTGAACATTTGTCTGCTCCTAACCAGTGTGAGCTCCTGTCAGGTGGGAATAAGCGTGTTTCCCTGTCGGCGTTACTGAGGGCCCTAATAGCCTCACGGATTTCAAAGAGTGTGAAGAGCTCATCCAGTTCCATGCACTGCTCAGGTGTGATGGTGAGCAGGCTAAGCGTGCAGAAAAAGGCCTCAAGATGATTCGGTCGGTGTCACTGACCGACTTATAGAGCAAGATGTAATATTTCTTTGGTTCCAAGTGTATTTCATGTTGTCTATGAGGAAGATGCCCATTGAGGAGTGTAGAAAAAAGATAGGGTGTCAAGGCTGATCCTGGCAAATTAGCCATGCCAGTAGGTGATTGCCTGATCCGCCGTCAAGTGAGTACAGGATAAGTGCACAGTGTAATTCACGCACAGTAGTCGTTCTAGCAGTGAGGAGTTTTAACAGTGCGCCTCTGCCAAGTGACGTAAGTACGGAAAGTCAGTCACTGAACACGTCTCCAGTCTCAGGAGCGTGTGCTCAATACGCGTGAGGTCGCTATCTAGTTGTGTGGCTGATTTGCCAGGATTAGCCTCAACACCCTATCTTTTTTCTACACTTCTCAACCGGCATATCCTGCCCACCATCACCCCTGAGCAGTGCACGGAATTGGATGAGCCCATCACGTTCTCGAAATCCATTAGGCTACTAGGGCCTTAGCCATGGGCAAGTCCCCTGGACCGGCTGGCTCACCCGCTGAATATTATAAAGCTTATGCCACTTTACCTGTCCCCCAACTACTTACCCTTTATAAGGTGTCCCTATTGGCCTCCACCCTTCTGAGGTCCCTAAGCAAGGCCCTGTTCATCTCCCTACCCAAACCGGACAGAGACCCCACCACCCTGGGTTCTTATTGACCATTGGTGCTGCTCAATACTGATTACAAGATCTTGGCCAGAATGCTAGCAAACCGGCTGGCGCCCTAAGTCCCGTCTTGGTTCATGTCGATCAGAACAGGTTTGTGCCAGACCGCAACACATCACTTAATCTACAGGGCTTCATTCGAGATTGTATATATATGAGCAGTAGTTGTGGCCTCAGTCAGGGGTGCTTGGTGCTTGACCTCAAGAAGGCCTTTGCTACACTTGAATGGGTGTTCCTGTTTGACACTCTGTGTGAGAGTAACAACCCAGGCGACTAATGGGAACTTGTCCACATAATAGTGATAAGACACGGCACCGTGTCTTATCACTATTATGTGGACAAGTTCCCATTAATCGCCTGGGTTGTTACTCTCACACTGTTTTTCCCTGACCTAGGGGTTATATTTATCTTCCTCCCAGGGAACCCTTGTTTCCTACAAGCCTGTTTGACACTCTGCCACAATACAGTATCGGGGAGTGCTTTCTGCACTTGGTTAAGCTGCTTTATACCATGTCATTGGCCAGAGTGAAGACAGGCTCTTATATCTCAGACATCATCACGCTAAAAGAATTGGGGACCTGGAGCTATTTGGAAAAGAAGAAAGTCCAGTACCCGTGCTCCCAAAGAACAACGTTGTATACACTCGGGGGTAGCTATTCCTAAGGTCTCAGGAAAGTAGCAACCAAACCTTGGTTGGTAGAGAGGATATTAACAAGTGGTCAGTGTCAAAGAGGTTTGGGTTATAAATAGTGAAGGGGAATCCCTCCTTTTGTATATAGTGCCCTCACACACCCTTGCGAGTGTCAAGGTTCATCATCGGGCGTTGCTCCTCGTGGGGGTGGCGCTGCAGTCCCCCACGGGCCCTGCAAGAGGGCTCTTTAGCAGAGATCTTTTAAGGAGTCGCCGCAGTTGTGCATGTGGGTGTGTGGGCCTAGGGAGGTAAGTGAGTGGGTGAATTAAAATTATCAAACCGTAATTAGAACCAATGTTTATTCGGGGGTCCGAGTGGTAAAGTTAAAAATAGATGTGCATCCTGGAGCTCCTCTTAGAAACAAATAAAGAGGGCGGATGTGTAACTAGCCGCTGCTCTCAGAATCAGTGCAAGAGTGAATTAACCACACAAAAATAGGTCAACATGTTTCGCGCTCTTTGTTGGTCCATAAGGGATCCATAGGCGCTTCGTCAGGACTCGAAAGTAGGTGAAATGAAAGGGACAGGTCTCAGGAAAAGAAGGTCCTGTAATACTTCGGTCTTAAGGTGTGTAAGCGTTCTTGCGCAGATAGGAACTCTCAATATGGGTTCCTACCCCCAACCTGATGAAACAAAAATAGAGAGAGACACACAAATATAAAGGTATAAAAATGCACAACACATATTGGACAGACATCATTTCAATGCGATGCACTGTGCCGCTCTAGCATGCACAAGAGGTAGGCATGCTGGTATGTTATGCCAGGGTGAACCAATAACAAAGACAAGTAAAAAACATATCTCATGGTGCAGCTGACAGATGTGCAGAAGGGTGGAGCTTATAGGCAGTATCTGTATTTGAATGCCCTGTAGTTCCCACATGCACAGTGCCAACTGGCTGGGTACTGCTCAGGCGTAATAGAACCCAGAGTGAGGTTTGGTATGTATCCTAAAAACATCGATCATACATATGATGGCGGTGTGGACTTCGAAATCCAAACAAAAGATCATGTCGGCCTGTGAGTCACCTCTGCGGTACACTGTGTGAAAGTGATCTTAATCATGGCTATGGTCGGGATGGTATGAGGACCCGTGGGTAAACTATACAGACACACACAATCCCATCGCTCCCCGTACATAAAGTGTTGCATACAATAACTACACACATGCACTCCAGTACTCATACCCCTCATTAAGGAAATCGGGCTTTGTCAGCGCTCTCTAGGTGAGTGGCTGAGTTTCTGTTAGGTGATAGAAATATGATAGTTAAAATGGTGTGAGAGTATGTGCGAGAGCGGAGCCCTCGGCCTCGATCGTTTTTGTTACCTTGATCCATGCGTATGCGGGAATGGCTACTTACATTAATTAGCTCGCCTCTCCCAGGTAAATGACCTATCCCTGCATAGCAGTGTGCCGGAATCGAAGGGGAGTAAGCATAGATCACCCGCTTATATCCTCCATCCTTGCAACGCTGGCAAGATTAGGTGGGCGGGTACAGATATGCGCGATGATCCGCAATGTGGAGGGTGTGGCCACGGTGTTCTGTGAGGCTCCCTATAGAATGTGTGATAGAGGTGGCCATCTTAAAGAGGAGGAACCAGACTGGTTAATCTGCCTGATCACAGCACATTAATTCTACTGTAATCAACCTTGGAGTAAGTTAGTACCAATGTCGTTCGATATACGAGCTAAAAAATTCCAAACGGGTGCTGGTAAATTAACATGTAAGCATTGCGCCCCTCAGTATGGTTAGAGGTTAGAGTGCACAGCTAACGTATGTCATCTAGGGTGGCGCATAATTCACGGGATCTCTTCCGTGAACATCAACTAAGCTGGTAGGCAGTGTTTATGAATATAGCGACTGTGGTGAGTGTGTGGTTGGTGTGCACCACTAATGTGTGTCATATAGGGTAGTGTAACTATTTACATATGGGTAGACTGGGCACAGGCTAAACTTTGAAAAATGAAGGGTGAACGTTGTTGCGTGCCTCGGAGGTATCACCTAGTCGGTCTTTAGGTGTGTGAACTAGAACAAATGAAAGTGCTCCCTTAATCTAGGGAACAAACCTCTGAGCACTGCTGTATGGATCAACTGATCTCTAGTTATACATCCTTATTTCATCATTAAATAGTCCAAAACATTCTCAATAAAGATATTTGAATTCGAATTTTAATGAATCATGTTCATATTCATAAATTCTCGATGTTGCACTTCACATCAAAATACTAATATCATTTTTACATTCATAGAAATTCTTGAAAGGGCATACTCCCAATGCATTTCGTGCCCATAACAGGCACTTCGTCAGGGGAATCTGTTAAACATAAAACACCACTATGAGGGTATTGTATTGTATTGTATTGTATTGTATTGTATTGATGATTTGTAAAGCGCGTTGGCTACCCAGGGGCGTCCCAGCGCTATAGAAAAGAGTGAGTTGGGCTGGAGAGGCTGGAGTAAGAGAAGCTGAGTGAAAAGTTAGATTGGAATTTTGCTGAAGAGCCAAGTTTTTAATAGTTTACGGAAGGTGAGAAGGTTAGGTTCTGATCTGATAGGGAGGGGAAGGGAGTTCCAGATCCTAGCCAGGTTGTAAGAAAGCGAGCGGCCTCCACATCTGGCCTTCCTAATGCGTGGTACTGAGGCGAGGTGGGAGGTTGTAGACCTGAGTGGGCGGGAGGGTAGATAGGCTTTCATCAGGGGGGAGTTAATAGAGGGACCTGTACCCCAGTAGGATCGGTGTGCGATGCACATGCTCTTAAATTCAATTCTGGATCTCACCGGGAGCCAGTGAAGATCCTTCAGACTGGCTCTGACTGAAGTTCGGCGGGGGATATCCAGGAGGATTCTTGCCGCACAGTTTTGAATGACCTGGAGTCTGTTAAGTGTAGATTGTGGGGCCCCCAGATATAGGGCGTTTCCACAATCGAGACGGGAGAGGATCAGGCCTTGAACCATAATCCGTCTTGAATGGAACGGAAGGAGGGGGAGAATTTTGCGGAGAAGTCTCATCAGCCCGAAGCAGGTGGCAGCAAGCTTGGTGGCTTGGTAGTTGAAGGTTAGAGTGTGGTCGAGCCAGATGCCTAAGCTCTTGATTTGCTCCTTGGGTTGCGGGGGGCTTCCTAAGCAGAGAGGCCAGATGGGATTGATGGATTTCGAGATGTTATTTCCAAGGAGCATTATCTCTGTTTTGTCCCCGTTAAGTTTGAGACAAGAGCTAGACATCCAAGCAGCGACGGCTTCAAGGCAGATATGTAATCTGTGATGAGAGTTCAGGGGGGGGTCCAGTGCTACCACTAGCTGCGTGTCGTCCGCGTAGGTGACAATTTTCACCCCGAATGGGCGGACGACATCAGCTAGGCGGCGTAGGTAGACATTAAAAAGGGTAGGGCTCAGGGAGGAGCCCTGAGGCACTCCACAAGTGAGGGGTTTACTGGCTGAGGTGAAGTCCCTTTCAAAGAGCTGGAAGGATCTATCCGTAAGGAAAGACCTCAGCCAAATGAGTGCTGTGCCTGACACTCCTATTTTGTTAAGCTGGTGAAGTAGGATGTTATGATTGACAGTGTCGAAGGCGGCACTTAGGGCGAGTAGGACGATGGCTGTGGACCCGCCATCGTCCAAGATCCTCCGTGCCTCCTCCGTCACTGCAATAAGTGCAGTCTCCGTACCATGACGGGGCCTGAAGCCGGTCTGAGAGAGGTCTAGTATGTTGTTGGCTTCCAGGAAGTCAGTGAGAATGATGTTTACATGCTTCTCGAGAAGTTTGCTAAGCCATGGCAGAAGGGATATAGGTCTATAGTTAGTGGGGTTGGATTGATCCAGATTGGGCTTTTTTAATAGAGCTCTAACCATTGCCCTTTTCCATGGAGGTGGAACAGTACCAGTCTGGAGGGATGAGTTGAGCAGGTCTTGTATGGTGGGCGAGATCAGATGGGTTATCTGGGTGAGAGCGCTGGGAGGAGCTGGGTCGATGGGTGATCCAGATTTAATCTGGCTCATGAGTTTTTCCAGTTTGGTAAGTTCTAGTGGGGGAAAGCTATTGAGAACGCAGGAGGGAGCCGTCATGTGGTCTATGTTGACGGAGTCTGAGATCAGGGTAACGGTGGGGGGAAAAGAGGAGTTGATGGTTTCTATCTTTTGGTGGAAATACTCAGCTATTTCCTCGCAGTGGGTCTGAGTGTTATTGTGATGTTTTGGGGCCTCAGGAAGTTGCAAAAGGGATTTTGCTATCTGATAAATCTCCCTAGGTTTGGAGGCTGCCTTCTCGATCTTGAGTTCAAAGTATTTAGCCTGAGCTAGATGGATATTTGCTTTGTAGTTTTTGATTGCCGTTCGATAGCTTGCTTTGTCTGCTGGAAGGTAACTGAGGCGCCACTTCCTCTCGAGTCGTTTACAGACACGTTTGGCCTCACGTAGATCACTCGTATACCACGGGGCTGTAGGATTGCCCCTTTTAGGATGGGAGTTTTTTAGTGGTAGTACTGTGTCTAGGGCACTGCTGATCCAGTTGTTGTAGTTCTCATTGTCTAGAGTGGGAGCGGAGGTGTTAATGGGTTTAGTGCCTTGAAGGAGATCCTGCCACTCAGTTAAAGGGAGTTTGGACCAGTTGCGGGAGCGTTGAGTTGTCGGGGGTTTGGGGAGGAGGTGAAGGGGCAGGGTCCAGGTGAGTGGGATGAGGAAGTGGTCAGACCAAGGAAGGGGGGAGGGAATTCCAACATGGAGGTTTTTGCAGTTGCTAAAGACCGGGTCTAAAAGGTGTCCTTTTTGGTGGGTGGGCCCAGTAACGCGTTGGTGTAATTCGAGGGCGATTAGGCTAGAGGAAAGTTCTCTGGCTATAGAGTCATTTGGGTCGTCTAGGTGGATGTTGAGATCGCCTAAGATAGTAAAGTTGGCAGAGCTGACTGCAAGATTTGCCGCTATTGAGGCGAGATCCGAAAGAAACTGTCCTTGTGGTCCTGGCGGACGATATATAAGTATACCCGAGAAGGTATGTGTGGCGCTGAATTTTATAAAAAACGGAAGGCATTCACAGTCCGGAAAGTTTATAGGGGTGCTAGTAACAACGTAATCTGATTTATGGATTACTGCCAGGCCACCGCCAATACCCTTTTTACGGTCTAGGCGAAGTAGTTGATAACCGGGTGGGAGCGCTTGAACCAGATCAGGTTCAGAGTGTTCCTGAAGCCACGTTTCTGTGGCGAAAAGAACATCTGGGCTCTTCTCCTCCAACAATAAAGCGATTTCCGTGGAGTGTTTGGGGAGTGAGCGGCAGTTGAGCAGTAACATCAGAATTGATGTGGGTTTGTTTGTACTGTGGGTAAAATGAAATCCACACTGATTACGAGCGGGGTGCTGGATAGCCGGGTCCCACGTGTGTAGGCAGGGTGAACTAACTGTCTGGTTTAATTGGTGTAGGAGCTGTGGGTGGTAGGTGATGGGCTGGCATGTTGGATGAGCAGGGGGGGTGGCCCCTGGCCCTGGTCGGTCACGGACGGGCGCAGACGGGCTTGCCTTAGGCGCGCCTTCGGCGCGCAAACGTCGCGCCCGCTGCGCTCGTCCGCTGCGCGATCGAAATATGCACATGATTTATACTGCTCCGGGGTTGTGGGTCGAGGGGGCGTGGCCTAGAAAGGGGCGTGGCCTCTGCTCGTGGTGAGAGGGCGCGAAGGGGTGTTGGCGACCAGCGTGCTGCGTCAACGCTGGCTCCGCTGCGTCTGACAACTAGTTTCCCCAAGTAAGTGAATTTAAAAACACAAGTATTCTGTGACAGTCAAATTCTTAAAAACACAAGTAATCTGTGATAACAATTTTAAAAAATAGTGCCTCGCTCCCGGCTTCCGCCTCAGGAGCACAACTCTCAGCTTTTGTCGGTAGGGCTGTAGTAGTTGTCAACAATAAGTGTTTCAGGATTTCGAGTGAGGAAGTTGTGTTTGAGGTTTTTTTCTAGCGTGTTTAGAAAGATTGGGGGGTACGGAATGCACCAGGAGTTGGGACCATGTTTAGATAGAGAAAGGTCCTGGGAGGGGGAGGGATATTGAGAGGAGGCATGTTAGGCAAAGGAGAATGTAGGAGAGAGGAGAGTCAGATAGTCACGTGAGTAGTCAAGGGAGGGCCGTGGGTAGAGGCTATGGAGGGAAGAGAACTTGGAAAGGGAGGAGAGGAAGGATGCGATGTTGGGAAAGGGTAAGGGGAGGATTCGGCAGAGGAAAAGAACAATGAAAGGGAATGTGAGATGATATGAGAGAAAGGGGCCAGAGTCAAGAGAATATGAGTTAGGTAAAGTATGAAGGAAGTGAGCAGATTAAAGTCCAGCGAAACAAACAAATCACATCACAGCTACATATGGGGGGAGCAGTATTAAAGCTATGTTGAAATATCCCCAGCAAAGCAAAAATCAATCCCCGCAAAGCTACGTAAGGTGAGGATCGCTAGGTTCAGGACCAAAAGTATTGGGTCATCAAGCTGCACATATTCTCAAGTTGGATGCATTGTTAAAAACAGTCCAGCGAATCAGACAATCATAGCACAGATACACAAAAGGAGCTCATAGGAAGATTGGCAGTGGAAGATAACTATAGGGGTAAGAAACATATAAGACATATAATAACTGCCGCTAGTTCGAAACATCAAAAGTGAAAAACATAAAAAGCATATGAGGGGCAGATCGAAGATTTAACAGGACATGAAGTATGTGTATGAGATTAGTAGTGCGTTAAATTCTTCATACAGTTTTTGTATGGCCTGCCATAGACAGTCCAATTGTTAGCATAGGGGTTAAAAAAAGGAGAAAAAAAGATAAAAGGGGGATAGGTAAACAGGTGAAGAGCTGTTATGATAGCAATATGAGGCCACGGACAATAGTGCAGTGAAAAACATCAGACATAATGCATAAACAATCAATGCTGGGTACACAGCATAAGATTATCGTTTCCACAAAACATAATTACATCATTAAGTCACACTCTAAATTGTAACGTTACTAATTTAAAAATGGTGATACTAAATAAGCCAGCAACGTAGCGAAGTTTCATAAGCTAATTTCATGCCGATAACTAAATAAACACAACGATAAAAAAAGAGCATCATTTCAGCGTTTAAACCTCAATGCCTGAAACGCTGTTCGAAACCTTACACCCATTATTTTACGAAGTGGTATACTTGCCTCACACTTGTGTCTACAAATAAACAACCAAACACCATTCGTATACGAACATAGCTTGACCCTCTTCCCACATTAAATCACAAACATCTCTTACCGCTCTTCAAGGTGTAATCTCTACGTATAACTGCAAGTCCGATTTACATGTGACAAACGCAATACCGCTGTAAAGTATATAAACGCCACTAGCGTGATGTCAGTGCAGTGTTAACAAGAGGGATGACGGACTACTGGACGATCGTGAGGTTGGGTTCGGCCATTATGAAAGTGGAAAACATTAATGAAAATTCAACTGAAAATGAATGTCAGCCACAGTGAAAAATAAGTGATGAATAATCAAAGATGTTAAACAATGAAATAATGCATACAATATTGAAAAACTTAAGTTATAATGTGTCAGTATCAATTTTAAGCATGAAAAGTGATTGGAGTTTCATAATAAGTCACTGTATATAACATGGTTCACAGGTAACATGAGAGCTCCAGGCGGTCATTGAGCCCATGTGGCTTCAAAGAGTCTAGTTTATAAATTACGTCCAATTGTCAATACGAGAGGAAGTATACATGAACCGGTGGGTAAATTTCTAGATCTACACCTAAAAGATTTTGTGACCAGAGCTGAAACCTATATTAAGGACACAACAGATTTTTTTATTAAATTGAAAGATATCAACATCCCAGAGGATCAAGAAGTATGGCTATGCACCATCGACGTTCAGGCGTTATACACTTCTATCCCTCACAATCTTGGAATTGAAGCAGCAGAAATGATGCTACTCCAATCTTCTCTTGATCAGGAATTCCAAGTCTTTCTATTGGAACTATTGAATTTTACACTGTACCGAAGTTATTTCAAATGGCAGAAAAAACATTATTTACAACTAACTGGTACAAGTATGGGAAATTGCGCAGCACCTTGCTACGCCAACATCTTCATGATCAATTTCGAGACCAACTTCACTTTGAATGATGAGCAGTGGAAGAAACACGCAAGTGTGTTTTACAGATTCATAGATGACATTTTTGTTTTGTGGCAAGGCCCTAAAGAACTATTACAAAAGCAATTGGATAAGTTGAACAAAATCAATGACTGGATTCAATTTACCTCTCAGATTGATCAGAAAGCCATAGCGTATCTGGATGTACTTGTTCAAATAGATCGCAATACAATCAAAACTACACTATTTAAGAAGTCTACAGATCGCAGCAATCTGCTACATTAGGGAAGCTTTCATCAAAACTCCTTGAAGAACAATTTACCACTATCACAGTTATACAGAGTCAAAAGGATAGTATCAGAACCTGAGGTATCCGAAAGACAAGTACAAGATATGATACAATGTTTCAAGGAGAGAGGGTATCCACCCAAGATCTTGGAAGCAGCAAGGAATAAATGCAATTCCAAAACACGTTTGGAGCTGTTGAGAAGTACACCAAAAAGTACTGAAAAACGTTCTGTTATTGCATCGACGTATTCTACCAAGAGCTATGCATTTAAGCAATCTATCCTTAAACATTGGCTAATCTTGTCCAACTAACCATATTTTAAAGGAATCTTTTAAACTCAACCCAGATTTGCATACACTCGCAGCAAGAATATTCAAGACCTACTCAAAAAACAGACGCAGATGACGAATCAAGTTGCATTCAAGGGCACTATACCATGCTATAACTGCAGCAATTGTCACGCTATCATCAAAGGAGCCATGATCATCCATCCTCGACGTGGCAATCCAATAAAACTAAAAGTAACAGCAACCTGTGATTCTATGAATCTAATTTATCTCCTCAAATGCCCATGTGGCCTGGTCTACGTGGGCAAAACTACAAGGAAGATCAAAACACGATTAACTGAACATAAGAGTAATATAAGAACTCGGAATGAGAAATCATCCATTGCGGTACATTTCAATGACCAAAGACACAATATTTCCCAACTACAGTTTATGGTACTTGAAACCATTACAACCAGTGAGAATCAAGACACGAACAGAAGATTATTGCAGAAAGAGATTCAATGGAATTATAAACTAGACTCTTTGAAGCCACATGGGCTCAATGACCGCCTGGAGCTCTCATGTTACCTGTGAACCATGTTATATACAGTGACTTATTATAAAACTCCAATCACTTTTCATGCTTAAAATTGATACTGACACATTATAACTTAAGTTTTTCAATATTGTATGCATTATTTCATTGTTTAACATCTTTGATTATTCATCACTTATTTTTCACTGTGGCTGACATTCATTTTCAGTTGTATTTTCATTAATGTTTTCCTCTTTCAAAATGGCCGAACCCAACCTCACGATCGTCCATTAGTCCGTCATCCCTCTTGTTAACACTGCACTGACATCACGCTAGTGGCGTTTATATACTTTACAGCGGTATCGCGTTTGTCACATGTAAATCGGACTTGCAGTTATACGTAGAGATTACACCTTGAAGAGCGGTAAGAGATGTTTGTGATTTAATGTGGGAAGAGGGTCAAGCTATGTTCATATACGAATGGTGTTTGGTTGTTTATTTTTAGACACGAGTGTGAGGCAAGTATACCACTTCGTAAAATAATGGGTGTAAGGTTTCGAACAGCGTTTCAAGCATTGAGGTTTAAACGCTGAAATGATGCTCTTTTTTTATCGTTGTGTTTATTTAGTTATCGGCATGAAATTAGCTTATGAAACTTCGCTACGCGACTGGCTTATTTAGTATCACCATTTTTAAATTAGTAACGTTACAATTTAGAGTGTGACTTATTGATGTAATTATGTTTTGTGGAAACGATAATCTTATGCTGTGGACCCTCATAGTGGTGTTTTATGTGTAACAGATTCCCCTGACGAAGTGCCTGTTATGGGCACGAAATGCATTGGGAGTATGCCCTTTCAAGAATTTCTATGGATGTAAAAATGATATTAGTATTTTGATGTGAAGTGCAACATCGAGAATTTATGAATATGAACATGATTCATTAAAATTCGAATTCAAATATCTTTATTGAGAATGTTTTGGACTATTTAATGATGAAATAAGGATGTATAACTAGAGATCAGTTGATCCATACAGCAGTGCTCAGAGGGTCGTTCCCTAGATTAAGGGAGCGCTTTCATTTGATATAGGGTAGTGTACTCATCACAGGATAAGTCCCATAGTCATAAATAAAGCCGTGAGGCAGTGCTTTTTCTTAAAAAGAAGGAAGAAATGATCAAGGTTGGTATATGGTGATATCCCAAGGTCCATAAGTGATCAGGCCCGCGTAATGTGTATATAACTGGTGTTGGAAGGCGCTCCGGTTCAGTGAACGAATACTCTTCCCCCAAAACCAGTCATTATAGAAATAGAGGAGGAGTTGCTACTCCAAGACATTAATTCTGCCCCCGGGATTTCATCCTTGAGTCCCTCAGTGTCACTTCTTAGCCTATGGACCCAGCGCGGTTCCTGCCTAAAGAGGGTTCTGTTGGTCCAGTTGGGATTGGATTCGATAATGGCTCATCTTATACTGTCTGCGGTATGTTTCTGCTCCTTGAAGTGGGAGAGCAACTTGGTGTTGGTTTTACCACGTCGTTTTGTGCTTTTGTGCTCACCAATCCTTATCTTGACCTGCATGGTGGTCATGCCTATGTATCGCTTGCCACAGGGGCATAGACACAGTTTTTGGTATTGCAATTGGTGTGTTTTGTTTGTCACCAGGGTGTGGCTAGACCGAGGTCAATCTGTTTTGATGCTGTGGTATGAGTGCAGACAGAGCAGGAGCCGCAAGGAAAATGACCCACCACAGGTGGTAAGGCCCAAAGAATTGGTTGCCTCGTGAGTGGTGTCTTAGGGCGGGTGTGGTCTAGGTGGTCCCTCAGATTCTGCGTGCGTTTGAATGCAAAAAGTGTGGGGGGGGGGCGGTGTGAATGTACCTGTTCTTGGAATGTCCCAGTGTTTCCTTATAACTTTCTGAACCTTGTTGGAACTAGGCGTGAATGTAGTGACACATGTAATGGCTTCAGATTTTGGCCTGTCCCTCAAGGAGGGCTGCTCTCAGGTTGTTTCTTGCTCTTTTATGTGCTTGGCATATGATGTTGCTGGGGTAATTACGCCTTCTCAGATTATCTGATAGAGTCTCCGATTGCCTTTCGAACTCAGTGACAGTATAACAGTTCCTACGCAAGCGTAGGAATTGTCCGACTGGTAAGTTGTTCCTCAGTGCTTTAGGGTGATGGCTGTTGTACATGAGGAGACTGTTTCTGCCTGTGGGCTTCTGTAGTTAGTTGTGTGTAAGGAACCGTTGTCCAGAAAGATGAGAAAATCTAGGAACGGGATGTTGTCCCGTGATTTTGTACTCGTGAATTTCAAAAGGGGCTCCGAGTGTTGATCCATCCGCAGAACATGGTACATAGTTCTTTCTCCCCTTTCCAGTAGAGGATGATGTTGTCGATGTAACAACGCCACATCAAAGTATTCTGTTGGTAGGGATTGGACTCCCCTAGGATGTACTTTTCCTCAAAATCTGGTATGTAGAGGCAGGCCAGACTGGGAGCGAAGCTGCTACCCATACTGGTGCCCTGTACTTGATGGTATAGTTGTGACTTAAAGGCAAATACATTTTCTTTAAAGGCTATTGAAGCACATTCACAAATGAGGGATATCGGTGTCTCATAAGGCCATGGTTTGATGTTCCGTAGGGTAGACTCTAGCACCTCCTAGGTGGCATCCTGGGGAATGTTCGTATAAAGAATCTCCACGTCTAGAGTGACCAGTAGGTCAATGGTTCCTGGTTTGGGAATATTTTCTATCAGATTGAGTACTTCCGTGGTGTCCCTCAGGAAGGACAGGGTTTAGCTTACCAGGGGATGTAGGTAGAAATCGCAGAACTTGCTGAGTGGTTCTTTGAGACTGACCACTTGTTACAATTCCCCTCTTATATTTCAGAACCTATCTCGATAAGCAGGGGCACACGTCAGGGCTGGCCGCTGTCCCCCTTGCTGTTTTCCCTAGCCACTGAGCCGACTGCCATGGCTATCCGGGCGAGCCGTGTTCACATGACCTCACTATATGCTGAAAACCTACTCCTGTACATTCGAGGTATGCAGGTGGCACCTGACACACTGGCCCGGACTTCCAATGATTTAGCTGCCCTTTCCGGCCTGAAGGTCAACTGGCCCAGTCCTGCTTGTTCCCGTTTACCCTTTCATACCCCAATCCCATCTTTGTCCTTAATGGTGTTGAGGTGGTGTGGCAACCCGCTGCTTTACGATACTTGGGAATCAGTGTGTACCATCAGCCAACAGACCTGTTGGAGGGCAGTCTAGTGAAAGCAATAAATCTCTTTGATCACAGATGTTGTTTTGGCGTGCAGTCCTGTTTTCTGTCTTGGCTCGTATAGCCGTGCTTAAGATGGTGTTCCTACCACAACGACTCTATTTTTCCTGCTAACCTGCTATACCCCTTCTTTCGCTCTTTCAAGGACACCATGAGGGAATTCACTTGAAACGGTTCCTGCTGCAGGGTGGCACTTTCTTAAATGTACTTACCTACTGACTGAGGCAGACTTGCTGTACTGAACACGAAGCAGTATTACTTTGCCTCACAGCTCCAATTGGTGGCCAAATGGGAGGCGTGGTTACAACTTCAGGACTCTGCTGCGCTTTCGCCGGCCTGGTTCTTTATATCAATCCTCTGATTTTTTTCCAACCGTACACACGCAGGAAGCCGCCAGAATCTATGTTACTGGGGGTTGCACATAAACATTTTCATCATAGTCTACACCTCACACGATCCATCGTCCCTTACGCACCTGCACTGCCCCATCTGGGCAAGCTTAGGGGTGGAGGAACCACCTCGCATGCAGCACTTTCCGCTTGGCTAGAGACAGGTACACACACTTTAGGGGGCCTTTACCATGATGGAGCCTTAACACCCTATGACACATTAGCAGAGGAGGATGGACTACCACTGGGCCATTTCCTTTTACACAATTCATTGATAGCAGCGCTGTGAACTACATGGGGAGACATGTCTAGAGAACCCCCAATACACCTCATAGTTCAATACCTGCATGGCATGCGGATGGAGAGGCATCTCACGAAATGGTTTGCAGACTCCCTGCACCACCACAAGGTGCTACCCCTCACGCCCTTGAAGCGTCACTGGGACGCCGACATGAACCACCCTTGCATGGATAAAGAGTGAGCTGCCATATTGGAAAGCACCATTCACATCCCCAGAAACACTTACTTTTGTCCCATACAATATTACATAACTCATAGAGTCTATTTAACCCCAGCACAAATAAATAGTTATTTCAACCACGCTTATGGCCACTGTTCCAGATGTCATTTACTAGACGCTGATCTTCACATACCGTGGGTTAGCCCATCCCTCATTACCTATTAGCAGAAGAGAACAACCCAATTATCTGTGTATACCGAGTGAATGGTAATGCACACATGGGAGATGTGCATGCTAGAGCTATTCCACAGGAGTAAAGGGCAGAGGGTTACTTCTCAATTTATTGACTTAGAGCTATTGACAGCCAAGTGTTTAATCACCAGGCGTTAGAAGTCGCCTGAACATCCCCCACATTAGCCTGGAAGAGACCGTATTTGGTATAGGCTCAAGCTGAAAGAAATATGCTGCATAAGGAAGACACCTTGGGACTGTGCAAGATCCCAATTGCTGCCAACTGGGACTCCATACAACATGATTTCCGGGACGAACAACACTCAAACTCTTGTGGTAAATAAATAATTAAATACCTGATCTATTTTTCGGAATAATTAATTAACAGATAGCTCAATAAATAAGAGTCAAGATTCGAGGTAGCTGGAGTTTGCAGGTTTTAATACAGCATAAAGGACAGGAACAGGACAACCTGCACGGGAATAGGATGGCAGCTGCCGGGGGGCAGGATCTGGGAGCATAAGGGTAACTTTTAATAACAGTGCACAATATTTATAGTTAAACAATTGCATTACATTCAGTATAGTAGGCGTAGCAGTGGGTGGAGTTCATAGCAGTCGCGAAAGATAAGGCATAAAGTGGGTGGAACAAGAGGCGTATACATAGACATGTGATGTAAACGTAACAGAATATGTCATAAACGGGGCGGAAACATGGAGGGGGCTACCTAAGGAGCCGGGACCTCTGACCTAGTGGTGCGCGCAAGCTGGCAATGACGTGTTACTAGGAGGGACTGGGGGCTATGACTTCTGCGCTAGAAGAGGAGACGAAAGTCTGGAGTGTCAGAGCGACATGTACCTAAACACTATCTGGTATCTGATGTTTAGAGAACATCTTGATAGAATCCAAAAGTTATCAGGGTAAAGGCTAACAGACTCTAAGACTGGTGCATGCATCATTCTATATGTAGTGCGTGTTGAGGAATATTAAATGACCATTAATACAGTATTTCTCTTACATGGAGACGTAAAGGCTAGACGATGACTGAAACTATTGATGCGATTCAGTAGCTTTAGGAATGCAGAGAAGGAGGGCTGGACTGATAACTAGAATCATAACATACTCTTGGCAGACTGGCAGGCAGAGCCAGGCCGAGCCGGGCACTGGGAGGCAGGAAGTAAGTGAAGGGTCAGGGATACAGGTGGGGGCTGTATCGCTCCTCAGCGAGGGTTCAGGAGACAGGAGCTGAATCTGGTGTCCGGGCCCTTTTGAGGCCTAGAAACTGAGACTTTTCAATGAATTAACGTGCACACTGTAAAACGTGGCAACATAACTTTACATAGGCCTAATACTCGTAGCTTTAACGAGAACTGAAAACTGGCATACTAGAGATGGACACAACTAAAATTGCGTCTTTAATCGATCATAAGGGAATACATATGCATATTAATCATGCACATATAACATAAGATGGGGAACACGTAGGGACACAGAACATGGCAAAATTTACTTTTCCACACTCTGACCGCTCAACCATCACAGACGGGGCAGAAACACCAGACACACCTCCTTAAACTGACACATAGTAAACACGCGCAGGGGACACTGGCGTCACTCTTGCCCCTCAAGCAGTCCCGGTCCTATTGGGTTAACCGTAGGGTGATGTGCATACTGCTACATCCTTTCTGAGAGTTGGAGGAAGCGGGGTGAAACGGAAAGACCCGAGGTGGGCAGAGTTACGTCCCAAGTTTTTTTGTCCTCCCCTTAAACTTTTTGAGCACCACTAATAACGATAATCTCACTGCAGTCTTTGCTCACATGGTGGTAATAGTTTTAGGCCTCTGGGCACTTTAGCACAGTGGCCCAGTGTAAAGTGTGTGCGCTTTCTGTGTACGTGTGGTGATATTTGTAGGAGAGTAGGGTCTTATTCCTATGGTTACCCCCACTTTTTGCTGTGCTTCACTGGTTTTTCGACTTTAGCCTGGCTGTGGACCCGCTAATCAGGACCACAGCCTAGCTGTCCTCTCTCTAAATTGATTGCATGTACTTTAGGTACATACCAGATTGGTTACTGAGTTACCTTGTAAGCCCCTAGTATATGGTACCTTAGGGACCAAGGGCATAGGTACCCCAGAGGCCCACCAGGGGCTGAAGCATGTATTATGCCACCCCTGGGAAGCCTTCCAAAATGGCACCACAGAACTGCACTTGCAGCCTGGGTACGGTGGTGTAAGAACCCCTTACTGGGATATAGTATACCTATATCCACCATTTAAAACAGACACATATTAACCTATAAGTCACTCCTATGGCAGGCCTTGACAATCCTGAAGGCAGAGTGCTTGGGTTTGTGTGAGAGGGTGCCTCTCTGCAGCTTTTGGAATCCCTTCCTCATAGCTGTTCTGTGATATGGCCATACTTTGGTTTGGCTTTATCAAAACATGTAGTGTTTGGTGTCAAACACTTTGGAATACTACCCCACCCCGGCCGCCAGTTCCGGCGGCGGCGGTAGCATTCCACCCTTCTGGAAGGAGAAGACATGTAAACAATGCTATACCTGGTAATAGTTTTAAAGAGCCTCAGCATCACAAAATGGATGCTGCTGCCACAGACACGAGTCTGACCTCCTGCTGCTGTTTGAGGGGGAGCTCCTGGTGTCTGGAAAACCTGGAGCATCTGTAAATAGAGCTCCAGTGGTTCTGGTGCCTGGCGGTGCCGCTCCAGTTGGGAGGGTACAGAAGTCCAGAGTGAGGGGTGAGAGGGGGATGTGTTACCCAGTGGAAGAACTAGTGGGTCAGGGTCCAGCCAGAAGGGCTGAGTCTCCTAGAAGTGACCATGGTGACACAACTTCTGTCCGGGGGATCTTCGCGCACTGTCAGATGACCCATGAGTCATGTTTTACCCTCGGGGCTACTGTATGAATCCCCAGAAGTCCTGGCGTGCCAGGCAAGTGTTCAACCGCAGGGATTGGTTCCTGGGTTGGGAGGACAGGTTCAGGATCTGCCTGACCTGGAGGGAGGGACATCTGTAACCAGTGTCCTGACTGGTTTGGCTTCCAGGGGTACCCCTCCAATAGGGAGGGTGCAGAATTCTGGAAGGGGTGCAGAGGGAGGGAGCCCTCGCCTCTGACCCCTGTGCAATCCTAGAGTTTAGACCCTAGGTTGGGAGACCTGTTGCTGGAGAGAGGTCCTGAACTGGTGGGAGAGTGGTGTTCTGAGGGTGCCTCTCCAAGGAGGAGAGTGCGGAACCCTAGAAGGAGAGGTAGGGGGAGGAGAGCCTCGCCCGTGACTTCTGGTCAGCCTGAGGGTGCAGACCCCAGGCTGGATAATCAGTAGCAGTCTAGAACTGCCCTTATAAGGGGTAGAGTGGAGAATGGTCACTATGATCCAGGAGTTACCGGCCCCCACTCTGTGGATGGGCAAGGACCAGTGACATTCGGGTGGCCTAGGGCCTGGTCCTGGCCGCGGACAGCTAGGGAGTACCAGTGGGGTAGCCTAGTTGGTCCTGAGAGCTTTTACAAAGGGAACCACATGGGTTCACAGTGGCGTAGAACAGGAGGGTGTGCCTGCAGTTGTGGGCCCGCGTCCGTGTCCTAGCGCCCCAAGCAGGGAAGCCCATCACGGTGGTGATTGGTCTGCCCTGCGTTTTGGCTGGAAGGAGGTTGTGTTGGATTTGCCCCTCTTGGCAGGTTCACCCCTGAACTTTTTGCCTTTAGCTCTGACATGGTGGTAGTGGTTTTAGGCCTCTGGGCACTTTAGCACTGTGGCCCAGTGTAAAGTGTGTGCGCTCTCTGTGTACGTGTGGTGAGATTGGCCTGCCCTCCCATAGGAATGCATGGGGAATGCATGGGGAATAGGTGGGTCCATGGTAATTCCGGGTATGAGAGGAGTGCCGGTCGAGTTTAGTATGTATGAACTTGTGAGGATAAATTCTGCGCAATGGTGTGCACAGATGTATGGTGACTGGTGGAGAAATGCCACTTTTAGAAGTTGGCATTTTTGTGTGGTATGTGTCTGCCTGCCTGATGTGAATTGTATGTCTGACTTGTGATTGAGCTGAGGGGTGTGGGTGACTGCAGGAGGGGTAGGGTGAGTCAGCTAGGCTGAATGGGACACCTGGAATAAGAGTGGTGGGAGGGGTAATCCCCTGACTCTGAATAGGAGGGTGCTTCCCTAGTGAATGCTGGCTCCACCCCCCTGTGGTGTGTCTCATGGCGAGCCCCCACCTGACAAAGGGGAAGAGGAGCTTCCAAAACAAAGTGCTCCACATACCTCCTAAACCAGTTCTGACTGGTATCCCCAAGCCCTGTGCTGTGACACAAAGGGAAATGCTAGTATAAATATAGGAGCTGTGACCCCATGGAAGGTGTGCTGTTCCTGACTTAAGTGGGGCCTGCTGATGCTGCTGGGCTCAAGGAGGAACCGCACAAGGGACTTCCTCCCTGCTGGAGGGCCCTGTGTGCTGGTCTGCCTGGGCCCAGCCTTTGCCCCCTGGACTTTAGACTTTTACCCCTGGGAGCGCTTTCCCGCTGAGGAATTGAGCATTGGTGTCCTTAACCAGGCACTGATGACCGTCCCTCTTCAAGGCCTCACACTCTCTCTCTTAAAGGCATATTCAGGAACTTTCCCTTTATTCCAGCCAATCTCCAAGTCAATCAACTCACTTTCCAAGTCGCAACTTCCTATATTCTACTCTTTCTTCTTTGCAAGGTCCTGGAGATTGCCTGGTTGGGTACTGTTTCATTGGCTTCCCAATGTAAAGACTTAAACTGGATTGTCCATTTATTCTTTTGGAAGTACTGATTCGTCAGCTCAGCGAGTTAAGCTACCATTTATGAGTTTGAAACTCCAAAGCATCCAGCTTCCAACCAGCTGATCACTGACACCCATTTGAATGCAATGACATCTCTTACACACAGTGAACTGATATACAATCTGCAACGTAACTGGCATCACTAAATCTGCTGACTTCTGGCCATGGAACAAAAAAGAATTCAACCTTGAGTGACAGTAGACCAAAATATTTTGCTTTAACAGTTCACTTGGGCATCAATCAAGATACAGATTTGCATTACATCATTGGTCACTAAATTGTATCAGTATCACTCATCAAATCTATTATAGACCCTATTCTTGTCAAATATTCCAAAATTATCATCCAGTAACTATGGCTTACTTTCAGATCCTTCTCATATGCAATATTAAATTAATTTACTTTATTAAGTTTTACTATTCTGACACAACAGGGAGCTCTATTTTAATGCACAATTCGCTTTCTGCTACAAAACTCAAATCTCTTGTACTCTCACAATGGTCAACATGCATATGACGTACGCACACACCATATGTCACTTACATTTACAGAACTTTAGCATTCAGCAACCATGGATGACCACAACATTCTACCACGCACTCTAGCTGAGCAGGTCTGTACCATGCATCATTTTTACTTTGTTTTTCTTCCTCCTTCTGTATTAAAATGTTGCGGCCTTACTGTTGATACCTTGTTTATACACATTTCCGATATCATTTAAATACATAATTTCACCATCCTATCTCAAACTTCTTTACAGGCTCTGTTCTTCCAGTACACAGGTTGACAACCAGTGACAAACAATTATTAGAGACCGCTCTCTGTAGGGCTTCTTCAATCTGTTAACACGATTCTTTAGTACTTCGTACATATCTTTATATCATCTCGAAGATTAGAAATTACAAATTTTGACTTATAGACAATAGCCTAAGCACTTAAAATACATTACCTAATAACTACATACCCTTTCAAATTACAAATCTTGTTTTGACTTCTATTTGGAACTTTTTTTCAGCATAACCTCCTTTCCAAAAAAGCCCTTTATTTCCTTACTATAAACTCTTGGACTTTTTTCGCATGTAAACCCACAAGTAGGGACCTCCTTTTAAATTTACATTTGGAACGTCACAGTGAGATACTCCTTTCTGTGACACAAAATCTGGTTACTAAGCAATTCTCTTGTAACCTTACCTACAACAATACAAATCATACCACAAATGCACACTCCATTTTGGAATCATACAGTTGATTACTGTGTAGTGTAGGTTATTGGCCTAAAGCACAAGTTACTTACCATCGGTAACGATATATCTGTAAGAAACAGTAGTTAGTATTAGATTCCTTACTTTAGAATATCCCCAGGCGTCAGACTGGATCCGGAAAATTTGCGTAGCAGTATCCCTGCGCGTCGGTAGGCATCGTCTGCAGCTCCGCGTCCGGCGTCGTTGGCGCCGGGATGACGTCGTCGAAGTACTTAGACGCCGCCCTCGCGCGCTGACGTCAGTTCTTATACACAGCTTTTCTGCGCCAGAAACGCAGAGCCATGATAAAAACCAACACTGGTGCCATAAAAACTAGGGCCCTGAAAGGGGATGACCTTAACCCTAGATATCGGTTCGCAGAACGGGGAGGATGGGTGGGGCGGTAAGGAATCAAATACTAACTACTGTTTCTTACAGCTATATTGTTACCGAAGGTAAGTAACTTGTGCATCTGAAAGAAACAGGTTAGTATTAGATTCCTTACCTTAGAATAGATACCCCAGCAATACCAACCCCGGTGGTGGGTCTGCGAACCAATGATCACACCAGAAAGTCCTGGAGAACGGAACGGCCGAAAAAGCCATCTCTCCGGACTTGGCTGTCCAGGCAGTAGTGTCTTGCGAACGTGTGCAGCGAGGCCCATGTAGCTGCCTGACAGATGTCCTGCAAGGGGACTCCCCGGCCCAGGGCAGTATTTGCCGCCGTGGCCCGAGTGGAATGGGCACGTAGCCCCACAGGAGACTCCTTTTTAGCCAGGGAGTAACAAGCCTTGATGCACAAGACGACCCATCGAGAAAAGGTCAGTTTGTGCACCGCCCGTCCCTTCTTAGCGCCCAAGTAACCAACAAAGAATTAGTCATCCACCCGGAACTGGCGTGTGCGATCCAGATAATATGAGAGTGCACGTTTTGGGTCCAGACCGTGGAGCTTCTCTTCCTCTTTCGAGGGATGCGGAGGCGGACAGAAGGTGGGCAAGGTGATTGACTGCCCGATGTGGAAGGCTGTGACTACCTTGAGCAGGAAAGAGGGTCGCGTCCGCAACACAACTTTGTCCGGATGGACAGAAAGGAAGGGAGGTTGAGAAGAAAGAGCCTGGAGCTCACTCACTCTCCTGGCAGAGGTGATGGCAACCAGGAATGCAGTCTTAAGAGTAAGGAGACGAAGAGGACAGTTAGGAAGTGGCTCGAAGGGAGCTCACATCAGATAAGTCAGAACAAGGTTCAAGTCCCACTGAGGCATCACAAAAGGAACAGGAGGAAACATATGAGTGATGCCCTTCAAAAACCTATTTACAACCGGGGACTTGAACAAAGAGGGCTGATCAGGGAGCCTTAAGAAGGCGGAAATGGCAGAGAGGTAGCCCTTTAGAGTGCCCAGAGCAGAGCCCTGCTGGGCAAGAGAAAGAAGAAAGAGGAGAACCTCTGAAAGAGGGGCAGAAAGGGGATCCACAGCCTTTGCTGTGCACCATGCCACAGATTTGTTCCACCTGCAGGCGTATACCGATTTTGTGGAGGGACGCCTGGCTGCCAGAATCACATTACAGACTTCAGGAGGCTAGTCAAATGACCTCAACTGCTGCCGCTCAATCTCCACGCATGTAAGTGGAGACTGGACAGGTTCGGGTGGAGGACCGTCCCCTGCTGCTGCGACAGAAGGTCCTCCTGAATAGGCAGACGAATCGGGCGATCGACTGACATGCTGAGTAGCTCGGGATACCAGTATCTTCGTGCCCAGTCTGGAGCCACAAGGATGACTTGGGCCCGGTCGCGCCTGATCTTCTTCAGCACTCTGGGCAGAAGTGGTATAGGCGGAAAGGCGTACAACAGACCGCAACTCCACTCGCGACGAAAAGCGTCTCCGAGCGAGTGCCGCCTTGGAAATTCCAACGCGCAGAACTGATGACATTGCGGGTTCTCTTCTGTGGCGAATAGATATAACCAAGGCTTTCCCCACTACTGAAAGAGGCCTTGCGCCACGTCTGAGTTCAGACGCCATTCGTAATCCATCATGCACCGATGGCTGAGTTTGTCCGCCCTGGCGTTCAGGGAACCTGCCAGGTGTTGAACCACCAGGGTCACGCCCTGATGTTCCAGCCACTGCCAGAGGCGCAGAGCCTACTGGCAAAGGGTCCACGACCCCACCCCGCCCTGTTTGTTGCAGTACCACATGGCGGTGGTGTTGTCGGTGAACACCTGCACTACACTCCCCCGGACAGAGGGGAGGAATGCCTTCAGTGCAAGCCGGATCGCCCGCAGCTCCAGAATGTTGATGTGGAGCCGGGACTCCGCCGGAGACCAGAGGCCTCTGATCTCCGTCTCTCCCATGTGGCCCCTCAGCCCTGGAGGGACGCGTCCGTCACAACTATGTGCTCCGGTTGGGGTAGGGAGAGAGATCTGCCACTGACCCAATCGCGGTCCGTGAGCCATCACTGCAACTGTCTTGCAGTGCCCTCCGAGATCAAGACATGGTCAGACAAGTTGCCCTGATGCTGGGCCCACTGAAACTTCAGGTCCCACTGCAGAGCCCGCATCTGCCACCTGGCGTGATGCACCAGAAGGATGCAGGAGGCCATCCGCCCAAGAAGCCGCAACGTCAACCTGACCGAGACTCGAGATAAAGGCTGAAAGATCGGAATCAGAGCCTGAATATCCCGAACCCGCTGTTCGGGAGGATAAACCCGAAACTGCACCGACTCTAGAACCGCTCCGATGAAGAGGAGCTTCTGAGAGGGACACAGGTGCAACTTCGGCACATTGATGGAGAACCCTAGCAGGTGCAGGAGGTCGGCCGTAGTCTGGAGTTGTCTGACGACTGTCTGGGGAAAGCCCGCCTTCAACAACCAGTCATCGAGGTAGGGGAAGACTGAAACCGCCAACCTGCGCAGATGAGCTGCCAGCATCGCCATCACTTTCGTGAACACCCGTGGGGCGCTGGCTAAGCCGAAGGGGAGCACGGTAAACTGAAAGTGCTTGTTGCCTACCGTGAACCGCAGGTAACGCCGGTGGGCCGGCAGGACGGGGATGTGGAAATAGGCGTCCTGCAAGTCCAACGCTACCATCCAGTCTCCTGGGTCCAGGGCAGCTAAGACCTGAGCCAAAGTCAGGATCTTGAACTTCTCCTTCTGGAGGAAGCCGTTGACGTTCCGGAGGTCCACGATAGGGCGTAGACCCCCTTTGCCCTTCTTGGGAACCAGAAAGTAGTCGGAGTAACAACCACACCCTACTTCTGGCCCAGGAACGCGCTCGATGGCCCCCTTGGCCAAGAGGGCCGTAACTTCCTCTTGCAGAAGTTACAAGTGATCCCCCGACACGCGGTGGTACTGCGGTGGCATGGCTGGAGGGGTCGCCTCGAAGGGGAGGGAGTAGCCCCTTTGGACGATTTGCAGCACCCACGTGTCCGATGTGATGGAGCGCCAGTGGAGGAGGTGATGGCGAACCCTGCCCCCCACTGGCGTCAAATGGGCCTTAAAGCTCAGACTAGGAAGGCTTTGAGGCGGATGCTGCGGGGGTGGATGTGGACTGGCCGTACCGTTGTCCCCTGTTATCGCCGCGACGGTAACCACGTCCGCCACCGCGCTGAATGTTAGTCTGCGGCCCGTGGCTGGCAGGACGTGTGGGAGCACCCCTTCCGTGGCCACGAAAGGAGCACTGGGCAGAAGATTGCTGGCGCGGGGCCGACAGGCCCAAGGACTTGGCCGTAGCCCTGGAGTCATTAAAGCGTTCCAGCGTAAGATCTGCCTTGCCACAGAAGAGGTGGCTGCCATCGAACGGCATGTCCATAAGGGTGTTTTGGCCATCGGCCAAAAAGTTGGCGGACCTCAGTCAGGCGTGGCAGTGAACTGCCACAGACGTGGAATTCGCTCTTCCTAGAGAGTCCATGGTATCCAGTCCACATCTGATAGAGTACCGCGCTGCGTCCCTTCCTCCGCATGGGCTTGAGCGAGTTTTGCCCATGCTCCCTCAGGGCACTCACATGAGCACGGTCGCAACTGTATCCCACAGAGAGTGGGTGTAACGGCCCAAGAGGCACGCGGTGTTGACTGACCGCAACCCCAAACTAAGGGAGGAGAACATCTTTCCGAACTGTTCATACCTCTTGGATTCCAGATCTGGTGGTGCCATCTGGAATGCGGATTGGGAGGTAGAGGCCTGGATAACCAGACTCTCGGGGGTGGGGTGGGTGGACAAGAAACTAGGGTCGCCCGGAGCTGGGCGGTGGCGCCTAGCGACGTTCCTATCCACAGGAGGGCCTGTAGTGGGCCTGGACCAAGTGCCCAACAGGACGTCTGTGAGAGCCTCATTAAACAACAGTAGAGGCTATGGGGAGCTTACCTGTGGTTTAAGGACCTCTGTGAGGATGTTGGACCTCACTGTCGCGACGGGGAGCTCAAGAGCCAAGGCCTTGGCTGCCCTCATCAGCACCACACTATAAGCTGCCCCCTCCTCCGTAGCCACGGTAGGAGGGGAGACAAAACCAGTGTCTGGGGAGGTATCCAGGCCACTGGCTTCCCCTAGTTCCTGTGTCCAGTCCTCATATGACTGGCACTCACATGCCAGGGGATCCTCAGACCCTCCCAGTCTCCCTCATCGTCCATGTCCTGAAATTCAGGGATAAAGGATGGACCCAGATCCTCGAAGAATTGCTCTTCGGCCGGCGCCGAATGCTGCCGAGGGTTGGACCAGGGACGGCGTCGTCCGAGGACGGCGCTAGGGGGTGGCACCCTAGGGGTCGACGCCGGCGGGGTCGTAAGGTCGACCAGCGGCCACTCGGATCCGGAACAGGATCCAGTGGGGCCTTGCGGCGTCGGGACCGAAGTCGCCGATGGCGCCGAAGCACCTGACCGCGCCGGGGCCGAAGCACCCGGCTCGCTTGGGCTCCCAGTCGGGTCAGCTGGGCCCGAAGGCGCTGTGGAACCCGACGGAGGAGAGAGCGACCTCATGGCTATCAGGAAGGCATCGATCTCCTCCGGTGTCGCGTTCTTCCCAGGGACCGGCGGGTATGGAGCAGGCCGCGACACCAGCGTCGGGGGGAGTCAGAAGAGCGTTGTCGCCTCTTCGACTTCTCGTGCCTCTTACCTGAGGACTTGGAGTCCGACGAGTGGTGTCGACTCGCCGAGCTGTGATGACTCCGGCCCCGGTCCCTCAACCTCCTTCCGGACCGGGACCTCAAGCGGCGCCGGGCCGACTGCCGGAGCTCGAGTTGCTTGCGGGACCGCTCCCGCCTAGCCTTCGACATCAAGGCCCGGCAGTCGGTGTAGGCACCGGCGGTGGGGGTTGGTAACGGACATCAGTCGGTTGCAGTCGGCACAGGGCTTGAACCCGGGCATCCCTACGGGCACCGATGGAGTCGTAGACTCGAAACGGATCCAAAAAGGATCCAAAAAGCTTAGTCAGAAAGTGACTAAAGGGTACCACTTTCTTCGGACCTGGTGCGGAAAAAAGAAGAACTGACATCAGCGCGTGAGGGCGGCGTCTAAGTACTCCGACGGCGTCATCCCGGCGCCAACGACGCCGACGACGGACGCGGAGCCGCAGACGACGCCTACCGACGCGCAGGGGTACCGCTACGCAAAATTTTCCGGATCAAGTCTTATGCCTGGGGATATTCTAAGGTAAGGAATCTAATACTAACCTGTTTCTTTCAGATATACATGTATTTTCCATCAAATTAAATTCCAGCTATCACAACACATTTTATAATCAATGTATTATTCCTCTCTTCTGATCTGTTCCCCTCTCTGACCACAAAATGGTGTTGGGTACTGTACACAATGGACATAATTTGGATATCATAGGTCCAAATGATATAACACCACTCTACAGCCACGAGAAGGTACCTTGAAGGACAAAACATTTTTCTTATATCTTGCTGTAACAGAGCAAGTTATAAGAAACTCACAAACATTTGTTAACAACACTGTAGTGGTGTTTCGCTTTAACAGAAGAAGTTGTAACAACATGATGAAAACTGATAGTTCTTTATACCAATACAAAATATATAGCAATATACTGATCTTTTATGAACTGTTAATATGCAAACATATTGGTCTGCTTTCACTGAGTAACCTGATTCAGGTATCTAGGTTAAATGATATTCAACTATTTTACGTATCATCACTGATAGCAAGGCGTTGTATAGGGAGAGCTCCCCCTTCTTCTATTTGCACTATTAATGTTTGGCAGATTACATTACTTGACATGGATGTGTGACTAAACTTCTTTCACAGCTACTGTTATAATACATTGATGAAAAGTAAACGTCAAGCAGTGTGTGTTCATTGCACTACATATATCAGTTAGGCCGTAGACCACAACATATTCTTCCAATCCCCATCTCCTGGGTCATTTAATCTGTTGGAGGGGTGGAAGGGCTAGGAGGAAAAGTTAGAATACTAATCCACAAGACTTTTCAACCCCCTCTGCACGTCTAGAAAAAGTAGAGCAGGCTGGTGGGCATGACGAAGGGGGAGTTGGGAGCAGGTAAAGCCGTCATTAGCCCGTCCCATAGAGTCACCCACAAGGCAAATCCAAGAAAAGACCTAGAAGATACTAGGTAACCTCTCCCAGGTCCTTCGGGTAGGTGTGCAAGATCAAACATGACATCAAACATGTACCAGTTAGGTGGCCTAGAATTGAACACTGGAGCACTTCATTCTGAAATGGGCCCGTGCCAAGAAAAAAACAGATACTCGTCTTTCCCAGGACATCCACAGCAAGAGGAGATTGTCCCCCATAAGGGGAATTAAATAACAAGCATTGACAAAGCCAATAGGTCTCGCTTTTAGGACCCTATAAGTATTTAGTTATGCAACAGTTGATGTTGTTGCACCTAGGATAATGTGCTGTATAACTAAATACTTATAAGCAGGGCACAAGTCCTAAAAAAAGAAGTGGGGGGATGCTGACGTCAGGACAGGAAGTGACGTCACGAAAGGTGGCTTGCACCATCAGACTCATTGCCTCCCCTCGCTCACTCCTTAGATGCGAGTGTGAAAGGCAGGTGTGGTGGAAGTCAGAGAGGAGATACAGCAAATTATCTGATCCTGGGAACATCTCCTCAGTAGAGGAGGACTGGCCTAGAGGGGATGACCTGTGTGTGTGTGCGTGTGTGTGTGGGGGGGGGTCTGTAGCAGCCTTTTAGCCTTAGAGGAGGTAGGAGTGGAAGAGAGACATAAGGCTGGCAACTCCTTCTCTAGTTCAGGAGCATCTCCAATGCCATATAATGTGGAGGAGATTCTATAAGTGATCAATAAGTGTTGTAGGTAGATGGGGTGGAAGACAGGCATTAGGGAAAAGAGACCTCAGTTCTGATCCTGGACACAGCTACACAACACAAATCGACAGGCCTACAGGGACAGGAGGGTGGGGGGTCTGTGGATTCTTCAACAGGCTGGTCCCTCTGAGAGGCCAGTAGGGGGGAAAGCAGATGTAAAGGGGGTCAGCTTTGATCCCATTGTGGGGGCATGCTCAGAACAAGGAGGGGTGAACTGCAAAGACACGAGAGGATGTGTCAATAGGACAGTTTAATATCGGGGTAACAGAGGAAGAGCCGGATCCTCACCAGATGCTGAGACGTGACTCGCCCTGTTGCAGCCCTAACAACATTCATAGACACTTCCTCTTAACCCTCAGACTGCATATGTTGCACAAACATCAGGCAGAGGCAGGAACTTGTACTGGGGGTCTCTGGGGGAAACGCCATGAAACCTGGGATAAGAGGGGTGCAGTACCAGCCGCGGTGATTCCCCTGCCACCCTCTGTGCCTCCAACCAGGGTGCTAAGAGACAAGGGGGTATTTATTACCCCTCCTGACTGGTATTAGCCACAGAACTACCGCACCCACCTAACATGTCACAGCCGGTCCCCGTCCGAGCAGGGTGCAACACGCTCAGCTGGCAGCCCCTCGGGTCAAGAATCCGAGGTGGATAGTCATGGGACGGAGGTCCAGACTCGAGGTGGGGCTAAAATCCTCACTTGGAACGTGAATGGCCTGGGCAAGAAAGTTAAGAGGGGATTAGTATGTGAAACGGTTGGGGCCTGATATTGTCCTGATGCAGGAGACGCACTTTCAGGGCACCCAGTGTGGCTTCCTGGCAAGGGGTTCCTACAGAGTGCTAGCGCATGCGGGGTACACAATGGGCTCCAGGGGGGTTGCCATCCTGATTATGAAGACTCCTCCCTTCCTGGTCACGCAGACTTGGACGGACCCACTGGGGACATATGTGGGGGTGCGGGGAACTTGGGGATGATAGGAGCTGACGATCATTTCCGTTTATGCCCCGCCAAAACTACAGGCCAGGACCCAGTCGGGCATCACAGACATCCTACTGAACACATCGGATATCTTGCAGGTGGTGGGGGGGGTTTTAATGATGTCATGTCTTCAGCACAGGATAGGTCAGGGTGTAGACCTGGGGACTCGACCCCAACTCTTCTGGCCAGAACTATCTCCACCCTGGGACTAGTGGACGTCTGGAGGTGGCTGCACTCAGATGCTAGCATCTATTCATATTTCTCAGGGGGCCATAAGGTGTACTCCAGACTAGACTACATTTTTATGTCAAGACAGGCACTAAGTGTAAAGTAAGTCCACATTTGTAAAGCGCACAATCACCCGTAAGGGTCTCTAGGCGCTGGGGGGCCGTCGGAAAGATTAAGCGAGCTATTGCCCAGAGTCACATGGTGCTGGGCTAACCTGCCGCCGGAGCCGGGGATCGAACCGTGGTCCCCAGATTCCAGCGTCAGTCGCCCTGGCCGCGGCGCCACACCGGATGTGGCAGAGTATCAAGCGAGAGGTATCTCGGACCACTCGCCTCTACTGGTGCGGGTGGGGGGACGGCGTGCGGTGGGGGTAAGGAGTTGGCGGCTGACTGCATGGGATCTGCAGAATAAGGATCTAGTGAAGGGCCTCAGAGCGGATGTGAAGGTCTACCTAGCGGAAAACGATGGTTCTGTCTCGTCAGGTGTAGTCCTCTGGGAAGCCCTTAAGGCGGTTCTACGGGACAGGGTCCAGAACAGACTAACATGGGAAAAGAGAAAAGTGCAGGAAGGGGTACGGACTCTGGAAGCTCAGATCTTGGACTTGGAACGAGACCATGTGGCCGATAAAGATCCTCAGACTCTTAGACGGCTTTTGGATACACAGCGACAATATAGGGATTTGGCGATGGGTGAGGCAAAAATGCAGGCGCTTGCGACTTTACATAGGCTGTACGATGTAGGGGATAAGTCGGGGAGACTCCTGCCGTGGTTAAGTAGGAAAGAGAGAGACGCCCGATGGGTGGAGCAGGTGAGGGACGAGCAGGGGCAATTGCGGCGGATGGACACGCAGATAGCTCAAACCTTTGCCGCCTACTATGGGGCCTTTTAGGGGGCTAGGAACCTGGGTACACTTGATGACGCGTTGGGATATATGGCCCAAATTGACATTCCCGTTCTGTCTGATGATGACCAGCGGGACTTAGAGGGGGATATAACTGTAGATGAGATTAAGGAGGCCTTGACCAAACTCCGTCCAGGGAAGTCCCCTGGCCCTAACGGGTTTCCCGCTGGATTCTTTAAAAAAACAGCGGATCTCCTTTCTTGCCACCTCTTAGCACTGTTTGAGGGAGCGGCCCAGGAGGGCATGCTGCCGCCAGACTTACGCATGGCCACAATTGTCCCGATTTATAAAGCGGGTAAACCCCCCGAGGACTGTGCGTCATACTGCCCCATATCGCTTCTGAATGTGGAGGTTAAACTCCTGGCAACAATCTTAGCTCTTCGATTACGGCGGGTGATTCCCGACCTGGTCCATTTGGACCAGACAGGTTTTCTGCCGGATAGGGCAACTAGACTGAATCTCAGAAGGACCCATAACTGGTTGATGGAGGTACATAGTCGGCAGGACCCTCATTTGTTTTTATCCTTGGACGCTGAAAAGGTGTTAGACGCGGTACATTGGCCCTTCCTCGAAGGAGTGTTGTCCAGGTTTGGCTTCGGACCTAAGTTCAGGCAGTGGGTGCGGTTATTGTATATGGACCCAAGAGCCAGAGTTAAAGTCAACGGGGTGCTATCGGAGGATTTCCCCATAAGAAGGGGGACCCGACAGGGGTGTCCCTTGTCCCCGTTGCTCTGTGCCTTAACCATAGAAGTAGTGGCATGCGAAATCAGACAGAACGAGGATATTAGGGGCTTTAGAATAGACCGGACTGACCCGCACGAAGAAAAAATATTGTTATATGCGGACGATGTTCTCTTGTATATCTCTCATCCTGTTACCACAATTCCGGCGTTGTTCACTGCACTGGGCCATTATGGCGCCTATGCGGGCTATCAGATAAATTGGCATAAGTCAATTCTATACGACCCCCGGGGGGGAGAGGACTGGTCCTATTTGCCTGAGGCGCTGAGAACTACTGACGAGGGATTTGTGTACCTGGGGGTGTACATGACCTTGGATAGAAGTCTCTCATATCAGAGGAACGTCAAGCGAGTGTGGATAATTTTGCCGAGGATGCTGCTAGGTGGAAGGCGCTAACCCTCACGATCTTGGGAGGCGCTGCCATGTTTAAAATGATTACGCTACCAAGGTTTTTGTACGTCTTACAAAATGAATACTTCCCGCTTCCTCGTCAGGTTTTCACCGATATAAACGCAGAGTTGAGATCCCTGCTGTGGCTGGGGAAACAGTCCAGGGTAGCACTGGGAACTCTGCAAAGGAACCAGTATAACGGTGGAATTTCCCTGACAAACATCGAAGCCTATTACTGGGCGGAACACCTCACCCCCATAAATGAATGGTTGCATGCCCCGGCAATGCATCCCACATACTGCCTAAAGAGGAGAACTATGGTGCGGCGCACCTGCCTACACTATATATGGAGGCAAGGGGAAGGAACAACTGCACTCAGCTACTGGGGTTACGCTAGGGATATGGGAGAGGGCGACTGAGGCAATAGGCTGGGCGCAGGCACCGACGAAACAGACCCCAATATGGCACTGCACTTGGCTGAAGGAGGTGCACAAGCTGCGTGGGTTCAAGAGATGGGACGACATTGGTATCTCCGTACTGGGGGACCTGATGAAGAGAGGGGAACTAAAGTCCTTCCAAGTCCTGAGGGCGGAATTTGGGCTGCACCACACACAGTATTTTAGATATGCGCAGCTGCGACACGCGTGGCGGGCGGATGAGGCGCTGGTGGGGCCCTTACCAGAGTATGCACCGCTGGAGGGGCGACTGTTGCAGGAACACATCCCGTGCAAGGCAGTTTCCCTGACATATAAAACATTGATCAATAATATACCGGATGGGCTGGTAAAACTCAGAAAATCATGGGAGCAAGATGTGTGGGAGATGGATACGGTGGATTGGGAAACAGCCCTGATGCACCCGAGGGAAGTAGCCATCAAGTCCTGCCTGCGGCTTATCCAGTATAAAATCTTGCACAGGGTATATTACGATAGGGTAGGTCTACACCGCATGGGGAGGGCTAGCGACACACAGTGCCTCAGATGTGGTCAGGAGAGGGGGATATTTTTACCACATTGTTTGGTTGTGCCCCGTCATACAGACGTATTGGGTGGAGGTCCTGAGGGAGTTGGGGGAGTTCCTAGAAGTCACCCTACTGCTAGATCCCAAATTGGTGCTGCTAGGCATAACGAATGATATTGACCTGAGCCGCCCACTCCTAATCTTTATAGTTCTGGCTATGGTGGTAGCTAAGAGGGACGTGGCGCGGGCGTGGGGGCCTCTACCCCTCCAAGACTGGATGAGTGGAGGAGGGGCATGAACCTATACATGGCTGCAGAGAGGGTCACGTACAAGGCAAGGGGGTACCCTAAGAAGTTCAATAGAGTATGGGGGAAATGGCGCCGATACCATGGCTTGGACGGAGGATTGTGAACCAGGGAGGGAGGGGTACTCGGCTGCTTTGGTTGGGAGGCGGGTTTAACTGGGGCTGTGTATTAGTATTTTGGGGCTCTTGGAAAAGCAATGTAAAGCCCAGTCGAGAGGAAGACGGGTGTATTGTTTTGTGGGAGGGAGGAGGAGGGCGGGGGGTGAAGGGTGGTGGCTGATGGTCTTCTGTGACATGCATGTTGTGTTTATGCACTGTAAAAAGCAAATACAAATATTCCCCCCAAAAAAGAATCCGAGGTGGAGGCAGCCCGGAGGTCAGTTTCACACGCGGTACTTCCGGTCTCCTTCCAAGCCCGAGACGCTCTGTGCGGAACACTAATGGAAAGCGTGCGTGCGTACATAGCAGAAGCGTAGCACTTAGTGAACGGAACAGGCAGCTCACGCTCCATCAGTGCCCCATAGCACATAAACCATCGCATGTGTGAAAGTCTTTCTGCATCCTCTCACACGGTGTGGGGAGTAAGAGGGCGGTACCACTTTAAAACTGTATTTTATCTTATTGACGTAAGTAAAACCCACCTATTTATAGCGTGCGTGTTCCAGGGCACAAAAGGAATGTTCAATCCCTGGTTAAAATGCAAGCATTGCAGTATAATATTATTATTATTTCTAACCTGTGATTTTACTTTTTCTTTATTTGTGTATTCATTTTTCCTTAATATTTCACATACTATTTCACAGTTCTCTTACAGTAGTCCACCTTGAAACACCTCACGGCTGTTTTATAAATTATTGCGGCTGCAGGACAGTTTATATTGAGCCACGGTCTGCAGCAAAAGGGATACTGAATGTATCTAAGAAACTGACCATGTCACCAATCCATCACCAGATTCTTAACAGGTAACCATTAACACAAAACAAGGGTGCGTGCCTCATGCTGACGAGGAGAGGAGGAGGCAGCAGGGGGAGGGGAGAGAGGAGGGGGCCTGCGCCTGTTTCCCTTGCTGCAGCGTGCTTTGAAACCATCTGTTAATTACAAACAGATGGTTTTAAAGTCCGCTCCTGCAAGGGAATCGCCAAACGTGCACGCGTTGCCATCGAAAGCAATTCAACGCGTGCACGTTTTTGGGGCCAAACCTGAATCGATTACTAAAGGTCTCCTATGCAGTGCATGAGCGCTGCATAGGAGAGACCTAAAAAGGGCACCAGGTCCCTAGTCTCAAATATGACATAAGTTTTATATATTCATAAGAGTAAGTAAGGGGTTATTCCCATGTTGAAACGATGGGAGCAGAGAGCCTTCCCTGAGGCAGCTAGTCTTGGCTTCCTTTTATTCTGTAATATGTGGAAGGCTCTCAAACCTCTGCTTTATATTATCTCGAGAAGCAAAGCCATTCCATTCTCCTTGGAGATCTCAATGTGTAGGGTAGAGGTGCAGCATGAAGACCTAGCAGCCAAGTGGTAGACTTTCCAGCTCATCTTGGATGTGTGATAGTGCACAGAAGTGGACTGACCTGCTTTTGGAGGATGTGTGGCCAGAAGATTGCTGTGGTGGATGAACTGGGCCAACAAGCCTTCTTTGGGCTCAGGGTCTGGGTGCCATAAAAGTCACTTATACATTCTGTGTTAAGTTCTTTACAGAGTGTATGTATTGCAGTGGACACGGAGCTCCTAGATCTTACCTAGAACTCCAAAGACTGCATAGAGTATTGGTGGTACCAGAGTAACTTTTTTTTTACATGTATTGCCAACACCATGGGGGGGGTGTATGCATTTTTGCTGGCAGGCACAAAGCAAAGATGTCACAGTGGTGATCTGTAGTTATGATCATTGAATACTCCAGTATTGGTTCCCGTGGATGAGGGTGACAGTGCTGGATCCATCCAAAGGACCTGGGGCATGCTGGTTCTATTGTGGGAGAACAAAGAGAGGACAGAGGATACTAAAAATGACCACTGCATTGTGAGGGGAGACAGACTTGATGCGGGAGTCCTGGTGTTTGTAGGCCACTTTGGGTGCTTAGAAGATTAGTGACCTATGGTCTTCCCCTGCCCCCTCCACGGTCAGAGGTCCAACTTTGTATATGATACCAAGGCAGGCCATAGGTCGAAAAGGCTGGCACCCATCGAGTTATCTGACGCCTGGAAGTAGTAAAGTGGTGGTGGAGGTATTCTGTTCAAATGAAGTACTCTTCTTAGGAGTTGCACAACTGGAATGAGTAACCTAACAGCCTTCTAGCATGCACACCCATCCCCTACAGTTCTACAATGTGACAGCCACTAATGCCACAAAGATATCAAGTCACAGGATGTGTGTCTGCCGGCCACCCGCAACTTGCCACTCTACACTTCCACTGACACAAGTGGGAGCATTGTACTGCTTAGTGAACTTGACGGGCCTGCTGGGCAAAGGTAGAGGCTTAATCCTTCCTTTTGAGACAGTCACTGGATGGGGAAACCAGGCAAGGGCAATACAAAAACATGTCCATAGGATACTCACTTCCCCGACCTAAGAATATGACAAGTGAAGAAGTATCAATCCTAAAGGCAGGATTAACGCTCTAGATGTTCCTAGTGTTTCCACAGTTGCCGGCGACTCTGAACGTTCCTTCCAAAACAGTGCTCATATATAAGACAGATTTCTTGAACACTGGACTACATGTACTATATGCTGATAAAATGTCTAAAAAGTTTGGCAGGAGTGAACTTGGGCTGGAGGCTGTGGAGGTTAAAGCCTGTGTGAACACTCTAGATGAAGACAATTTCTGGCTTATGGAATAGGCAGACAGCAAATGTCTTGACAACTACTTTAGGGGAACTGTTACTTGAAGAATGAGGCAGGTGTACCAATAGGTTCTACATTTAGAGGTGAGGTGCGAGTTCAAGGCAATTGGAAGTCCCTAAGGATGGTCGAATTTGGACAGTGTAGGTCCCCTTAAATCAATAGCTGTGATCCCTTCTGAAAGACCGGACAATCTGATAAACTCTCAGGTCGCTTTTGTGTAGTTTTGTTATAGATAATTCCATCCGCTTCATACAAATCTGTGGGAAAAGGGCAGTTTGACGCATTGGATGTTTGGGATCACAGAAGATCTCAGTACTGTGAACGTAGGATTTATGGACGTAGCTAAGACTGTGGTGGTGTTAATGGACAGTGTTATGCTGCAATCGGATAATAGAGTCTAATGAACAGCATAGTTTTAGGCACCTTCAAGTGTGTAAATGAACATGTGATTTACCTTCGGTAATGCTCTTTATGGTGGATACTCTATCTAACAGCAAGTCCTCACCTTATAAATACAGCTCTGCCAAACTGGATCTGGTGATTTTTCACAGCAGTTTCGTCCGTGCAAGTAGGTGGCGTCATGTGGCTTCACATAGGGTCCGTCCCGTTCTGGACTTGATATTAGGGCTACCTTATAAGAGCCACCTCCTTACATCCTCGTCAGTTTCTTTCTGATATCAGTTTGCAGAGGCCTTGGAAATCAGATTATGCCGGTGTGCAGATCTCTGTTTTGGAATGTTTTTAGTAAGAGCAAGCGGAGCCTATTTCAAAGAAAGAAGAGAAGGTGGGTCGGTGAGGAATCTGCAGTTAGATTAAGTAGCCACCAGAAAGAGCTTTACTGAAGGTAAGTAACATGTTCTTCTGATGGATTCTTCTAGCAGAAGATTCCTCACCTTGAGAATAGATAATAAAGCTGTAACCCCCTAAGTGGTGAATCTGTAGAATGGCTTAGAATAGAAAGTCCTGCAGGACGGAACCAACGAAATGTCCCTCTCCCAGACCTGGCTATCCAGGTAGTAGCGCTTCGTGAATGTGTGGCAGGTGCCTGACAGATAGGTGGAAACGTGATGGTAAACACCTATCTTGCCTCCAACCGGGTGAGAGTGCGCTACTTATGGCAAATTAAAGTGGTTCTTTAGCCTCTGTGGAAGCATGGGTGTGGGAAATTGGGTACTTCATTGCCTCTGGGAGCCTGGATGCTGGTAGCTGGATCACCAACCTCTACTTTGAATAGCCTGGTCAGTCTGTTGTTGCTGAAGCAGGATTTGGTGTGGCCTGTACTGAAATCCCCTTCCAAAACCACAAAAAGAGCCACAATTTTGGGTGTACTGTGTGGCAGTCGGCAGTGTCAAGACCTTACAAGATCATGCATTTCGCTGCATCCTGGCCATCCTGAATTACCCGCTGAAGGTTGGCCCGAAGATCCTCAGATAGTGCAGGCAAGCTAGTAGCCACCATTTCCCACAACACATGCAAATAACACCATGTCGCAACCCCGACATCCCACAGGAGGGCCAGGAGGGAAACGTAGGGATTGCACCTTCCAAGGGCTGGTGGACTGTTCCTTCTGATCCCAACCCTCATCTCTTTTCAGCAAGACGACTGGACTTTTGCTCCGAGCACTACACGCGACACCGATATCCCCTTTGTTGATCACGGCTCCTTTAAGGGAAACCCTTCTGACGACGACTCCGTCCAGGAGCTTGACGTCACTCTCCTGGGGCCAATCCCTGAACAATGAGGATGAGGGAGTGATCGCCAAAAACCCGAAAGGGGAGACAAAGACTCGTTCTGGAACGCCACGGAGAAGATGACAGAGACACCAGGAGAGGAATCCCTGCTACAACAGCAGTACCCTGGGGAATGAAGGAAGACTGGTGTGGCAGGAGGCCAACGACACGGCGCTGCGCCCAGCCACGTTCCTGGAGGAGCGTGGCTCTCCCAGGTACGGGAACGGTTTGCAGGTTGGGTCGGGAGGAGGGAGAAAGCCGATGAGTAGAGTGCCTGACTCCTTTCAAACCTCCCGGTACTTCCCTGCACACATACACGTCTGTAGATGTTAGATTGAGCACGGGTGATCCCTCACTCCTTTTCCCCCAATAATATTGTGACCGGACAACTATCCTGACACTTGCCTCTCTTCTCTCCTTTGCTCGAGCACACCTGACCTTGAAGGGAAGAAAAGAAGAAGACGTTAGCTGACTGTGATTGGAACCACGACTTGATAAGAAGCATTATCCGTTCCCTCCTTCATGAACTCTGGCTACAGAAAAAAAGGGTGTACAGCACAATAAATCCGGGTTTAACACAACGTGGTGTGGACCTTAATTCTTGTCTAGACTTTAATACCAGCGCCCGTTACACACCCCAAGAGGCAACTTGTGTTTACTGACCTGAGGGCTAGGCTAGCAGATGAAAACATACACTTCCCAAAAGATTTAATGAGATTTGACTTCCAGTATGGTGGGGTGGTCAGAAACTTTTTGGTATAGAGTCTACTGCTAGAGGCTTGAACTATCAGGCTCTCACATGTTGGGTGAAGCAGCAGGAAATATGGTTCTACTGCGGCCAATCGATGTCTACTAGCTATCTGCCCTTTACTGAAAGGTAAGATCCTGAATTCTTCCTTGTACCCAGGAGTGTATCAGTCTAAGCCTCGTTGAATTTGTTTTGACTTCTAATGATGGAAGATGGAAGTCCAGTTCTTCTGCTGCTCTCCTCATAACCATCACAAAGGAGGCTGAGTCTTCAGTCGAAGGACCAGGAGTGGAGTTTAAATCAGTGTCTGGGGATCTGTCTAGGCCACTGGCTTTTTGTAAATCCAGAAACAAGTTCCCATCATCATAAACCTGGGAAATGTCATCAGCATTGTCATTTTGCTGTTCGTCTGTATACCTCTAGTGTAAGGGAAGTTTATCAGAATCTAATTGAGGTTGGACTGGATGTTGAGGGCATTACGAATTTGAACAAGGTCACAATGGATTTGCACCGAGCCTAAAATGACTATTGGCTCCTCTTCCGGCATCCGTGGGGTTGACGCAAGGAGGATCAGCACTGATCTTGTTGCCGTATGCGGAGTTGGCACAGTCATCGGCATAGGATTCAGGGCTGACCCTTAAGCAGGGTCGAAGGGCACAGTGAGCATTTGGGATGGATCCGTTAGCTGCAACCCAGCTGGAGGCCTCCTTGGATTCATGGGGCCCGAAGGCATCAGTGGGATCTGGAGAAGACATAAACATGATGAAGCATGGCTTCCTTGAAGGCCTGTATCTGCTGCAATATCCCTGTTATACCCGAAAAGACGGGTTGGATCTGCATTAAAGTGTAAATTGGTTCTGCAGTTGGAGACCTAGACTTCAAGGTACCCAGATATCTGCATTACCTCTCTTGCTGAGAGTGGTAGGAAGAAGGGGACCTGTGTTTCAACTTCTTTTTCTTGGATTAACCAGATGACTTTGAATGTGACAACAATCTATTCCAGGTCTGGCTTCAGGAGAACACATGCGCATCCTCGACTTAGACTGGGATCGGACCTTCCGATCCTTCCTACAACATTGAGTCATGCGACAAGGCGAGATACCAGAGACAAACCTTATGTGGGTCTGTCACTGACAACATCTGCTTGTAGCAGTCCTCCCAGGGTTTGAACCCTCATGTTTTAGGGGGGCCTGTCCCTTGCACGCTGGAAAGAATTATAGAAGTTTTCTGTCAGTTGACAGAAGCAAGGAAGAAAGTTCCCGATCCTGAGAGAGGAACTGACCTTGAGTGGTGGTTTTATGGTGGCCCAAAGTCACTACAGGGGTGGGACAGGCTTGACGCAGAGTCGCTCAACACTACCACTGGCACACAAGGAAACGCCAGAGAAAATTCTCTAGTTCCAGTATAGCAGTATTTACAAGATGAGGAATTTGCAGTTAGAAATATTCATCAGAAGTGAAATGCTCATGAATTGAGAGACAAGATCAAGTGGGATATTGGGACTCAATTGTTTAATAGAGATATTGTGTTGTTTCAGAAAATCCACCTCATCAGCAATCCCAACCCAGTTTGTGGACATTGATAAATAATCATCCCTGGTGTATGCTGGTTTCAAAAGAGGATCACGAGGAGTGGCAATATGTGTATGGAAAACCTTGGCATTTGTCAGACTGAAAGAATGGTTTGAATCTAATGGTGGTGATACTAAAGCCAAAGGCAAATGGGAAAGAATGACTACCACTGTGAACAGTGTTTATGATCTTCTTCCCATGGAGCTTGCAACTTTTGTTTATGCCATGGGTCTGTCAGATGCATGACTGTTAAAACGTGGACCGGATGGAAAACATTCTTTCTATTCCAGGACACACTGCTCGCTTGCAAAATTAGACTGTTGCTAGTTCCCAAGATTGTTTTTCTATCTATTAGAAGGGTAGAGTTTCTGGCCAGAGGGATTCTGATCACTTCCTATCTACGCTGAATGTTGGATGGCAGATTATTGACAGCTGTGAAGTGCGAGTGTTAAAAGTACTGGTCGCCCAGGACCAGGAGTTGTCTAACTATCTTTATTAGGTGAATGTTATGAAAGACCACTCAAACAATTGATCAGCATTTGTAGAGCGCAGCACTGTCACCCCGGGGGTATCTGGGCACTGGGGCAGGGGGGGCTCCTTCATTAGGGCGGAGAAGCGTCGCCCCACTGCTTTCTCACAGTGTGGGAAGCAGAAATATAAAATGGTAAAACTTGAATTTTATGTTTCAGCTTGTTGCACTGTGAGAAAGCACAAGAGTTTGGTTGGGGGCAGGCGGGTGGTAAGATCTGCTGGAGGGCAGGGGAGGAGTGGCTAGCCCAATGCTGTGGGCCGTCTGGGGCCAACCAAACCAGTCATGCGCACTCTCCCTTTTCTCCATGTAGGCTGCATGCACCAGGGAAGGTACGTTTATTTTTTTTTTTCATTTAATTCCCCCCCATGCGACCACACCGACCTGGCGTCCGCCCCACACCACCCACACCCCCACCCGCGAGTCATGCTGGCCGCGACTGCACTGGGGTGCAACGTCTCCATTGAAAAGTCTGGTCTTGAGAAAATGACGGGAAGAGGGAAGAAACAAGCAGAAAAAGGCAAAACAGAAAACACTAGCAAGCAGAAAGGGCAAAACAGAGGGCAGAAAAACAAGCAGAAACCGCAAGAAAGAGCAGAAGAGGGCAAAACCGAGGGCAGAAAAACGACCAGAAAAGGCAAAACAGAGGGCAGAAAAACAAGGTCGAAAGGCCAAACAGAGGGCAGAAAAACAAGCCGAAAAGGCAAAAAAGCAAACAGAAAGGACAAAAACAGCAGATGAGCAGAGAGCAGAAAATGAGCAGAAAAGGCAAAACAGAGGGCAGAAAAACGAGCAGAAAAGTCCAAACTAAGAGCAGGAAAACTAGCAGAAACGGCAAAACAGAGGGTAGAAAAACAAGCAGAAAAAAGGCAAAAAAGAGGGTAGAAGAACAAGGCGAAAAGGCAAAACAGAGCAGAAGAGGGCAACATAGAGGGCATAAAAACGAGCAGAAAGGAAAAACAGGGAGCAGAAAAACAAGCAGAAAAGGCAAAACAGAGGGCAGAAAAGGACAAAATAGAGGGCAGAAAAACAAACAGATAAAGGCAAACAGAGAAAGAAACGAACAGAGGAGGCACAAACAGAGGGCAGCAGGTAGACAGGCAGCAGAGGGTAGCAGAATGCGAGCAAGCTGGATAGGACAGCTGTCATAAGGGGAGGTGGTACGAGGACCTGCAACAGCCACTGAGATGGTCCTTCAGGGCCAAACAATACTAAAGAGCCAACAGTCAAACAGAATCAGAGATCTGGAGGCCAAGATACTTCTCCCAGAAAGGGAATTGGCTACCAACTCAGAATGCAAGAGACTTAGGACAAGAAGCTAATTTAGGAATACAGGGAGATGGTCTCATACGCAACTAAGGTGCACTATACTACAGAAATTACTGCGCAAGGTCAGAAACAAAGTTGATAAACTGAGTGCTTGGCTGAGTCATCACATCTTCTCAGCCAAGATGGTACAGATTCCAAGGGATCCTGAGGTTAGGTTGATAATTAATGGAGTGGCTCGGACACTTATTGAGGATCAGTACGTCTTGCATTGCTCTCAGATTATTGATTACAGGTCAGGTTTGGGGGAAACTTGATTTCCCTCAATTACTGTTGGAATCTGAAGGACTGAGAATAGGATCTTACAGTAGAGGGGATACAGAACGGAAAGATGCCAGGTCCCTGTGGTCTCCCACTGGAGCTGAGCTAGCACTTTTCAGACTTTTTTTAGATGCTAAGGCAGTAAATGGGTTTCCTACGGATCTAAGATAAGCAATTACTACATCCATCCACAAGTCAAGTAAACCGATGGAGAAATGTTGTTCCCACTGTCAGTCAGGATCGAGCAAGCACCTACAATATGAAGTCCTCAAAGAAACCACCCGTGTGTTTAGTCAATAGCTTGATATGTTCTGGTATACGCAAGCTCTGGTCTGCATTTGTTTCTGCATTGTTGTAGGAGATCCATTCCCTGCATATCTCTGTTGTGAAGAACATGACATCACATGAACAGCAGCTCGGAAGGTGCCACTGGCAAGAAGGTCAGAACCAGGAATTCAGAAATCTTTAGAACAGCTGTGTGCTGCCAGTTGCTCTGTTTCAGCATCAGCGGTTACACATCCCTTCGCAGTGTTATATAGCTTGCTAATCTTCACTACAGATCATTGGGATTCTTTGTTATTTAATCCCTGCAATTAAGTGTAGTATTGTATCTTGAATATTAAACTGAACCGCCACATAAAGATAAATAAGTGAGTGGTTAGCTAGGGACATTTGATTGGCTACAGTTTTCTGTTTTTTTCATTGAATCCTGGACTCATTAGATTTTTTCATTACTATAACCAAGCTGGGTCTGAACTTTTTGCTACACTTTAGTCAGAATATTCGTTGGTGATGTAATTAGTTGTGTGGTTTCATATCATTTAGGATTTGTTAGGATGGTGGAGCTAGGAGACCACGGTGCCTTTATTACATTATTCTGTTCCAGCACTTGTAGTGCACATTGGTATCCAATGCAGTGAGTCTTTGCTGGTTTCCTTTTTCATAAGCACACACATCAGACTAAATCCTGAATCATTGTCTACACCAGAACCAATTTAGCAATACTGCTATATAGCTCCATTCTCTTTGTCTATTAAAGCTGCCCAGAGCATTTACATCAAATCTCTGGGAGTCATCGTTGGTGGCAGCATGGCCAAGGGATTACTGGGTACATATGTCAAAATGTTAAGGTCACAGCAGCACATAATTTGACACCCACCAACCAAGATATTTGGATGGCATCTGTGGCATGGGCTTCAAAGATTTAACAGTTAAAAAAGAGAAAAGAAAAAAAGTTAAGATTAATAATATGTATGCACATTTTGTTGAAGAGATGAAACAGGGTAAACAAGATTAAGGGAGACTACTGTTATCCAAAAGTACTCTTCATTGGTGTGTAGCAAAAACTTCGAAAATGGTTGACCCTCCAGCAGGGTACTTTGAGGATGTCTTAAGCAAGAAGTTAAGTAAAAAAATGAAAGCTTTCCCAATTTGTAAGGGATGAGACACGAAATTCTAAATTCTGCGGTGAAGATGCTGAAGATTTGTATGTACAGACAGATATAGATAGAGTTATGACTGAATGGCTTTATAGTACCACATTCCCTTTTGGGATATGTCAATATGCATGCAAGGAGATATGTGAATACAATATGAACACTTTGCACTTAAGCATGTGACAACAAGTGTTTGGAGGCTTATGGCGAGGCAGGTGTTTTCATTAAAGGAAAAAGGATGGATGCAATCAATATTGAGGTAACGGAATTGTGAATCAGATCTGCTATTGTTGTATTGTCCATGTGTGTGCCCAAATGTATACGTGAGAGGAGTTTTCTAGTGGATGAGGAGTCATGAGCGTGCATTCAAAATGAAAGCATTGACAATCATAAATGCGCTGTCCATGCCAAGCTAGGCACGGGCATGAGGCAACATAAACTATCCCTTGTGGGATGGAACCATGTGGATTTAAGACTTCCACCAAAAATCTACAAGAAGTGAGAAAACTCATGATCTGATTGCCAGGCACAATGCCTCACTCAGCTACTGGTGTCAGTGGCTCTGTGTGTTGCACCATTGGTCTCACAAGCAGCTGAGGTCCCTGCAGGTAACAGCGGTGATGCCGCGGTGGGGGGATTTCAAGGGACGATGCTCAGGGAAAATTAATGGTTTAATTTTCCCTTGGCATTGTCCCTCAAAATTCCCCCCAACGCGGCCCCAGCGCTGTTACCTTCACGGACCGCGTCTGCTCACAAGGTGCACTAAGGCACAGAACCCAGATCCAATAGTTTCAGCAGTAAGTGGTAACTGGTCCATGTGAGTCACTGCTAAGAGCTACCAACTCGCGTGGGAATTAGGCGTAATGAAGACCTCTTAATTTTAACAAAGGCGGAGCAGGCCTTTATTCCACAGACATTGCCAGATGTATCTCACATCTTCCAACAGGGATTTCAGGCACCACTTCTAAATTAGGCAACTCTCACGGAGGCATAATGGAAGTTAGACTCACACTTGCTCGGACAATGCAAGTCTCGACCTCATCGTTATCCTAGCTACTATCCCAGAGGGTGTGTATGCCCCATATGGGTAACAACTTCAGGACTGGGGAAGTTACCTCTCCCCAGAATGTTAGAGAGAAGAACTATAACCTCACTATGGGTGTGCGCTACTAGGGCAAGAGAATAAGTTACGGTATGAATGTTTATATATATGTCATAAGAAAACCACCGGCCTGCCATGGGGCATAGATATTTATTATTTAACTTGTTGTGCTGAGATATAGGCAAATGTGTAATTAAATTCCCAGAGTATGGCACCAGGCTATCCTTGTATGAGTGACTCATATTAGAGTGATGCAAGAAGGCAGTGCTGACTTGCAATCAGGGTGGAGGCATTACATGTCCATTTATTTTTTTACAAAGGGAATGAATCCATTAAATATGCTTCGTACACCGAAAATGATTCCCTTCTCCTAGGTAAGTTAGCACCAAACAGAAGTAGAATAGGGGTCATTCAAAAAACTTTTTACAGAACTCTGCTATGGTAGTCAAGGCTATAAGATAATGAATGCAAAGACTCGATTGAAGTCGGATCGATAATAAAAGGAATGGAAAGAGCAAAATGTGTCCCAAGCATTGTTGCTTTTATGGTTACGACACAACCGAAAAAAGGTTATTGATTCTAGTCAGTTATGTAAAAACATGGTCATGGTACTTGACTGGAATGGTAAAGAACTTACACAATACCGATATTCTAGTTTTTTTTAAACATGTCTGAAATTATTATATTCCAAGTTACATGGACAATATATATTTGCAACCTTGAGCTAAGACAGACCTAAGGGCAGACTAGAATTGTGTGGAAATGTAAATGTGAAGTACGCAGAGTTGAAAGTAACTGCAATTACTTGATCATGTGCGCTTGTGTGATCATAGAATCCTCTTCATAATAGTATAGTCTTTATGCTCCCTTATATTTGAGCTCACCAACCTATTTTCTTATTTGGCACTAAATACAGAGCACCATGACAATGCAACGGTGAGTCTGGTGCTTTTGGTATGATCATTCAATAATGGTAAGCATGCAGACATGTGAAGGGTAATACCTAATTTACTTTGTGTCGAACATTGTCGGCAGTTTAATGGGCGAGTTTCTATCAGGAAAGCTGTCTAGACTAACTACAGTTTCTGGTACCCCCGTTTAATATCCCTATATGGCTGGTAAGCAGTTTGAGTGTAAATCAGAAAGGAGGGACGGATCACTTTGTGAATGACCAATGTGCATAGTCAACAAAGCTTCATGTAATAATACCTTTCAGTGAACGAAATAGTGTTATAAAAGTTGTTTGCGAAGCTGAGCAACACAGCAATGTTTTAGGCATAATTCATTTAGATGTTCCTACTCCCTGCTGATTTACTGAAATGGGTCACAAACAAGTTGCAATGGGAGTCCATTATCAATAAGGAAGCGTAATACAGGGCTAATATTTAAATTTTTAGTTTGCTTCCTGTTGTCAGCTATAGCAAGCATGAACAATCATATTAAAGCCAGGACTCTATTAGGTGGTCAGAAGCTCCTGCAAGGTTTAGTTTGATTGGGAAGTTAAAGTGGAAAGCAAAATAGCTCCGTCCACAACAAACATTCATAAGGTTTAATTATAAAATATAAAATAATCGTTTGCAAAAGAAAAATAAGTCACTAATATTTGAGGTGATGGTTATATGAGAAGGTAGTAGCACTAGAAACGAGTGAACATGAGAATCTTCTGAGAGCTCCATCCCAGAAGAACAGTTGTGACTTCACCTTAAGAGGCTTTATCAAGCATTTGAAGAAATGTGCACTGGGCTTAAGATACAGTCTATTATTAATTGTGGAAAAGAGAAATACACATCACTGACAGCATTGGCACGAATGTGTAGATATGAAGGTTAGATAAACATGGTAACTACGGTGAAAGAATCCCATACCTTGGGCCTAGGTGGGGGTAGAAAGGTGTCCAACATGGATTTTAGGAATCATGATAGGGGGTTGTTGGCCAATGTTGTATCAGTCACTATGGTAACTGGTGCTGACTGGGTAGCTTGGAGTAAGCATTTCTCATTCTGACCCAAAATAGGGGCAAAGAATGCTCCTTCAAACTATCATTTGCTGTCCTTCATAAGTCTCTGTGTCAAGCTTCACTATTATGTTACCAGAATTTCAAAATGTATTTCGAGACTGGGTCTGAAAAGCAGTGGTCCTTGTAAGACTTGCAGGACATACTTTCTTCCATTGATGGAGGCTTCAGCATTGGCGTTTACTGACCTCTCCGGAGCATTCAAGAAGGTGTCGCATGATATACTGTGGACAAAAGTGGTTGGGTGAGTTAACCTATTGTGCCTGACCAGCGTTCTTTGCTCGTTACAAACTGATAACTGTGTCAAAACATAATGAGTTGCAAACATTTTTGGCGTTGACACACACAAGCACACACATTTCGGTTGCTACTGTGTTGCATTTAATTTGTGCTCACCTGTTTTCGTATATTTGGTGATCTTGACAGCTTCATAATGGTCAAATGGGGAGTAAAAGCTTTGTTGTCCTTCACAGGTATGCCTTTTTCCTTAAATATCTTTTCTAGGGTTTCTGTAGGATACAAATGCATTGGTAGTAAGATGCCACATGCTGATGTATGCTTAACAATATGCTGTTGGTCGTATAAAATGTGTGTGTGTGCGCCATAGTTAGAGAAACTATCAACAACAAAAAAAGGGAAGTCTTCTATGATCATCCATGCTAAAAAAAAAGCATTATCAAAGCCAATCAGTCTCGCCGGGAGGTGTTACCATGCGCTCTACAAACTCCTTTAAACTAAACTAAACTAAACTAATGCTAGATTTATTCATTGTAATTTTCTTTTAAAGTTTTGTGGCATGGTATGGTATGGTAAGGCTTGTCATTGTATAGTATGATATAGTATGCCTGTCAGTATATAGTATGGCATGTCTTTGTTAGTATGGTATGGTATGGTATGGTATGATCTGTCATTGTGTGGGGTGGTATCCTATAGTATGGAATGGTATGGCCTTTCACTGTATGGTATGGTGTGGTATGTTACAGTATGGAATGGTATGGCCTGTCATTGTATCGTTTGGTAAAGTCTGTAATTGTATAGTATGGTATGGTATGGAATAACCAGTCATTGTATATTATAGTGTGGCATGGTGTGGCCTATCATTGTATAGCATGGTGTGGTATAGTAAGGCATGTCATTCTATATTATGGTATGATATCGTGTGGTCTATCATTATATAGTATGGTAAGGCCTTTCATTGTATAGTATGGTATGGTAAGGTCCGTCATTGTACAGTATGTTATGGCATGTCATTGTATAGTCTAGTATGGAATTGTAGGATATGGTCTGGTCAGTCATTGCATAGTAGGATTTAGCATGATGTGGCTTGTCATTGTATATATGATGATATGGTATGGTCTTTCATGGTATGGTATAGTATGGACCTGTCATTGTATAGAATGGTAAGTAATAATATAGCCTGTTATCCTATAAAACGGTAGGGTTTGTCAATGTATAGTATGGTAAGGTACAGTATGGCCTGTCATTGTATAGAATAGTATGGTATGGGCTCTCATTGTAGAGCAGCGTATGGTATAGCTTGTCATTGCATAGTATGGTATGGTCCAGCCTGCCATTGATTAGTATGGTACGACATTGTAGGGTATGGTATGATTTGCTACGGTACTTTATGACCTGTCATTGTATGGCATGGTATGATATGGCCTGAAATTGTATGCTATGGCATGATCAAATGATTTGGCCTGTCAATGTATAGTAAGGTATGGTATGGCCTGTTATTCTACAGCATGGTATGGCATGGCCTGTAACTGTATAGTATGGTATAACAAGGCCTGTCATTTTATAATTTGGTATGGTTTGCTAATGTATAGTATGGTATGGGAAAGCATGCCACTGTATAGTATGGTATGGTCTGTCATTGTACAGTATGATACAGCCTGTAATTGTATAGTATGTTATAGCCTGTCATTGTATAGTTTGTAATGGTATGGCCTGTCATTTTGTAGTATGGTATAGCATGTAATTCTATAGTATGGTATAGTATGTTATTTTATAATATGGTATCGCCTGTCATTGTATAACACAGTATGGTATGGCCTGTCAATGTGTGGTTTGATATGGTCTGTCATTGTATAGTACGGCATGGTATAGCCAATCTTCGTACAGTATGGTATGATATGACCTGTTATTGTACAGTATATATAAAAAAAATAAAACAGACACACGAAAGAGAGCGATAATACCACATGGCAGGGGCGCAGAAATACAGAGTAGACCAGCGTATTCCAAACAGTGGGTCACAAGCCGATTTTTGGTGAGTTGGAAAAAAGTCTGAGCAATAAATTAAGATGCTTTTACCTTCTGTGTTTCACTTGTCACATGTACTGGTGCTACAAAGACAGAAATCAAATGTCAGCCTATGTCTTCTGACAAATTGCTTCAGGATTGTTGTTCACTTTTCTTTCTCTGACCGAAAAGTGAAAGGGATTTTTAAAGCGAATTATGTGACAATTTTGATGCAGCACTGGGCATGTCAAAGTAAAGGTGCAGTGATTCATGTCTTTGTACTTACCATGAGGAGGTATCAGTGGCCTACCTTTTGTTCCTCACACACATCAGCACAAGGGCCTCCCAAGTGTGACACCCAGTCGAGCATCTGGGGTCCGCCTCCACTTAAATCAGGACACACACTGCCCAGAGTCAAGCAGTGCCTGATGGCCATTCCATGTGCCTCCTCAGTCTCGGGGCTTATTCTTGCTGCATTATTGGCATAATTTGACACCCCTCTGTAGCTCAGTCTGTCCCTGCACTAGCCCAGAAGTGGCCTTGCATTGTTCTGATTAGCACAAGCATAGCCTCGAAGGAGTTTATTGTATACTTTGTCGGTCATAAAAGCAATTGCTGAAGACTTATAATTCATAAAAATCGTAACTAATAGTCTGTATACTTACCTTTAAATAAAATATTTGGGTTCTGAACTTCAACATTTTTGCATAATTATTCAATAAAAAAATGGACTTTTAAGGAATGCAAATAATTTAACACAATCACTGGATGATGTTCACCATTGTGTCAGAACTGTACGAAAATGAACTCTGATGCAATCAGTATTATTATGACTAATTCACGCCTGGTCAGCGGTAGGCAGGACAAGCAAGCACAACTTGCTACGACCTATCACAAATTGTGTACTTTTAGATACTGATCACATCCAAAATCGTAGGAATATTGTTTCGGATTTGAAAATTATTTTGAGGTCTGAAGCAGACTCGAAGGTCCTTCGTCAGATAAGCTGGTTGTTAGATACAATGCCTGTGGCCCCACCTTCTGGTTAACCACATTTTCTACCTTGTCATGGACCTCTTTTTTAATGAGACTGACGGCGGGTTTACCCATGAACTTTTGACTTGCAAGTTAGGGGAAAACATTTAAAGGGCCCTGCAACTAAAAAAGGTCCCTAAGCCCCTGCCCATGCTGTTTTTAGAAACATTAATTAATGGAGTCTTGTAAACACTACAGATCACAAGAATCATATTAACATCAAGGAGCCAAGCAGGCTAACACCCTTGAATGATGTAACAATCATTTGCTAGTTGATAGTGCAGGTTACAGCCAGATTCATCAAAGGAAAATCGGCTCGCAAAAGGCCAGATTCTGCGAATCTGGCCCTTTGCGAGCGCTTTTTTTGCGTTTGGGATTCATCATCCCAAATGCAAAAATCGCAAATTATTAAATCGCTAAATTGCGATGAATTGCATTTAAGTTATCTTAATTTGAGATTCCTTAAATGCAATTCATGAACCATTTAAAATTAGCGAAATCGCTATCTGGGGCCGCTATTTACCGCGAAGTCTGACTTCGTGGTAAATAGCGAAAACTTAAAAAAATGCACTTTAGTGCATTTTTCTTAGTTGTATGTTACACACACACATGTCCTTTGGACATGTGTGTGAGCAACACCAGTGTACATTAGCATTTCAGGGGTGCTACAGGGTGTCCTTTGGACACCCTGGCACCCTTGAAATCGCTTCCTTATTTGCGATTCGCTAATTGTTAATCGCAAATAAGGAATGACTCCCCATTCATTCTTATGGGCCTTTAGGCCCATAGGAATGAATGGGAAAACCATTCCTTATTTGCGATTAGCAATTAGCGAATCGCAAATAGGGAGGCAGTAGAAATCGCAATAAATATTGCGATTTCTACATGAATGCCGTTTTGCGAGTCTTTAATAGCGATTCCTTAATAATCGCTATTAAGGACTCGCCAAACATTACAATGATGAATCTGAGGGTTAGTTCCCCTTATTATGTATAGGCAGTTTCAGTTTTTGATTTAAATAAACAAACATTGCAGTTGATGGAGGATAAATGCTAAATAACGCTTGCCTTTATCAATTCTCCCTATCAAAAGAGATTTCCGACAATTATTTCTTGATGAAAACATGTAAAGTGGCTAAGTCGAAAAACATGAGATTTCATATTGCATTGTAAAAGCATGCAGAAGTGTTTGAAACATGAACACGTAATCAAACAGAGAGAAACAATGATATTTACACATGTACGTAACGAACAAGTTACTTACCTTCGGTAACGATATATCTGTAAGAAACAGTAGTTAGTATTAGATTCCTTACCTTAGAATATCCCCAGGCGTCAGTCTGGATCCGGAAACTTTTGCGTAGCAGTACCCCTGCGCGTCGGTAGGCGTCGTCTGCAGGCGTCCCCTGCGGCTCCGCGTCGTCGGCGTCGTGCGCCGTGATGACGTCGCTGGAGTATATAGACGCCGCCTCCACGCGCTGACGTCAGTTCTTTGCACACAGCTTTTCCGCGCCAGAACACGCAGAGCTATGTGAGAACTAACACTGGTGCCATTTGAAACTAGAGCTCTGAAAGGGATGACCTTAACCCTAGGTATCAGTTCGCAGAACGGGGAGGACGGGTGGGGCGGTAAGGAATCTAATACTAACTACTGTTTCTTACAGATATATCGTTACCGAAGGTAAGTAACTTGTTCATCTGAAAGAAACAGGTTAGTATTAGATTCCTTACCTTAGAATAGATACCCCAGCAATACCAACCCCGGTGGTGGGTCTGCGAACCAATACAAACCTACACCAGAAAGTCCTAGAGGACCGAACGGCCAAAGAAGCCATCCCTCCGGACTTGACTGTCCAGGCAGTAGTGCCTCGCAAAGGTGTGCAGCGAGGCCCACGTAGCCGCCTGGCAAATGTCCTGCAAAGGGACTCCCCGGCCCAGGGCAGTAGTAGCCGCCATGGCCCGAGTGGAATGGGCCCTCAGCCCAACAGGAGGCTCCTTCCGAGCCAAAGAGTAGCATGCTTTGATGCACAGGACGACCCACCGAGAGATGGTTCGTTTCTGTACCGCCCTTCCCTTCTTCTCACCCACGTAGCCAACAAACAGTTGGTCATCCACCCGGAACTGGCATGTGCGATCCATGTAAAATGAAAGCGCACGTTTTGGGTCCAGACGATGGAGCCGCTCTTCATCCTTTGAAGGATGCGGAGGCGGGAAGAAGGAGGGTAAGGTGATGGACTGCCCGATGTGAAAAGCAGAAACTACTTTGGGCAGGAAAGAAGGCCTAGTCCTAAGAACCACCTTGTCAGGATGGACGGACAAGAAAGGAGGTTTAACAGAAAGAGCCTGGAGTTCACTCACTCTCCTGGCAGAGGTGATGGCAACCAGGAAGGCCGTCTTTAAAGTGAGAAGACGGAGAGGACAGGAATGAAGCGGCTCAAAGGGAGCGCACATCAAGAATGTCAGAACCAGGTTCAAGTCCCACTGAGGCATCACGAACGGAACAGGAGGATACATGTGCGTGATGCCTTTCAAGAATCTCAGTACAATAGGGGACTTGAATAAAGATGGCTGATCAGGTAGCCTTAAGAAGGCGGAAAGGGCAGAAAGGTAGCCCTTGATAGTGCCCAGAGCAGAGCCCTGCTGGGCAAGAGAAAGAAGGAAGAGGAGAACCTCGGAAAGAGGGGCAGAAAGGGGATCCACAGCCTTTGCTGTGCACCATGCCACAAATCTTTTCCACCGGCAGGCGTATACCGACTTTGTGGAGGGACGCCTGGCTGCCAGAATCACATCACAGACTTCAGGAGGCAAGTCGAATTGCCTCAACTGTCGCCGCTCAATCTCCACGCATGGAGGTGGAGGCTGGACAGGTTCGGGTGGAGGACCGTCCCCTGCTGCTGCGACAGAAGGTCCTCCTGAAGGGGCAGGCGGATCGAGGGACCGACTGACATGCTGAGTAGCTCGGGATACCAGTATCTTCGAGCCCAGTCCGGAGCCACAAGGATAACTTGGGCCCGGTCGCGCCTGATCTTCTTCAGCACTCTGGGCAGAAGTGGTATAGGCGGAAAGGCGTACAACAGACCGCAGCTCCACTCGCGCCGAAAGGCGTCGCTGAGCGAGTGCCGTCTTGGAAACTCCAACGCGCAGAACTGATGACATTGCGCGTTCTCTTCTGTGGCGAATAGATCTAACCAAGGCTCTCCCCATTGCTGAAAGAGGCCGTTCGCCACGTCCGAGTTCAGACGCCATTCGTGATCCACCGAGCACCGACGGCTGAGTTCGTCCGCCCTGGCGTTCAGAGAACCTGCCAGGTGTTGAACCGTCAGAGTCACGCCCTGACGTTCCAGCCATTGCCAGAGGCGCAGAGCCTCCTGGCAAAGGGTCCACGACCCCACACCGCCCTGTTTGTTGCAGTACCACATGGCGGTGGTGTTGTCCGTGAACACCTGCACTACACTCCCGTTGACAAAGGGGAGGAATGCCTTCAGTGCTAGGCGAATCGCCCGCAGCTCCAACATGTTGATATGGAGCCGGGACTCCGCCGGAGACCAGATGCCTCTGATCTCCGCCTCTCCCAAGTGGCCACCCCAGCCCTGGAGGGACGCGTCCGTCACAACCACGTGCTCCGGTTGGGGAAGGGAGAGGGATCTGCCTCTGACCCAATCGCGGTCCGTAAGCCACCACTGCAACTGTCTCGCAGTGCCCTCCGAGATCAGGACATGGTCGGACAGGTTGCCCTGATGTTGGGCCCACTGAAACTTCAGGTCCCACTGCAGAGCCCGCATCCGCCACCTGGCTTGATGCACCAGAAGGATGCAGGAGGCCATCAGCCCCAGAAGCCGCAGCGTCAACCTGACCGAAATCCGGGACAACGGCTGAAAGATGGGAATCAGAGCCTGAATATCCCGGACCCGCCGTTCCGGAGGATAAACCCGAAACTGCGCCGAGTCGAGAACCGCTCCGATGAAAAGGAGCTTTTGAGAGGGACACAGGTGTGATTTCGGCACATTGATGGAAAACCCCAGCTCGTGCAGGAGGTCTGCCGTCATCTGAAGGTGGTGGACGACTGTTTGGGGCGAGCCCGCCTTCAACAACCAGTCGTCGAGGTAGGGGAAGACTGAAACCCCTAACCGGCGCAGATGAGCTGCGACCACCGCCATCACTTTCGTGAACACCCGTGGGGCGCTGGTAAGGCCGAATGGGAGCACGATAAACTGAAAGTGCTCGTGGCCTACCGTGAACCGCAGGTAACGCCGGTGGGCCGGCAGGACGGGGATGTGAAAATACGCATCCTGCAAGTCCAACGCTACCATCCAGTCTTGTGGGTCTAGAGCAGCCAAGACCTGAGCCAAAGTCAACATCTTGAACTTCTCCTTCCGGAGGAAGCCGTTGACGTTCCGTAGGTCCAAGATAGGACGAAGGCCCCCTTTGTCCTTCTTGGGCACCAGAAAGTAGTGGGAGTAGCAACCACACCCTACTTCTGGCCCAGGAACGCGCTCGATGGCCCCCTTGGCCAAGAGGGCTGTAACTTCCTCCTGCAGAAGTGTCAAGTGGTCCCCCGACACACGGTGGTTCTGCGGTGGCATGGCTGGAGGAGTGGACTCGAAGGGGAGGGAGTAGCCCCTTCGGACGAGCTGCAGCACCCACCTGTCCGATGTAATCGTGCGCCAGTGGGAGTGGTGATGACGAACCCTGCCACCCACTGGCGTCACATGGGCCCGAAAGCTCGGACTAGGAAGATTTGGAGGCTGCAGCGGGGGGAGGTGTGGACTGACCTCGCCGCTGCCCTCTACCGCCACCACGGCGGAATCCACGGCCGCCACCGCGCTGGGGAGCGTTCTGCGGCGCGTGGCTGGCAGCACGCGTGGGACCGCCCCTTCCTTGGCCACGAAAGGGGCGAAACGAACCCTGCTGCTGGCGCTGGGTCGAAAGACCCAAGGACTTGACCGTGACCTTGGAGTCCTTGAAGCGCTCAAGCGCGTTGTCCGCCTTGTCACCGAACAGGCGACTGCCATCGAAAGGCATGTCCATGAGGGCAGTCTGGACATCCGGCGAGAAGTTGGCGGATCTCAGCCAAGCATGGCGACGAATCGCCACCGTCGTGGACATAGCCCGTCCCAGCGAGTCGGTCGTGTCAAGACCACACCTAATCGAATACCTCGCCGCGTCCCGGCCTTCAACCAAGGCCTGGTTGAGCTTGTCCCGCACCTCCTGCGGGCACTGCGGCAGACACTCCGCGACCGTGTCCCACAGAGAGTGGGTGTAGCGGCCCAAGAGGCATGCGGTATTACAAGACCGCAGTCCAGCACTCAAAGACGAAAAGACCTTCTTGCCAAATTGGTCATATCGCTTCGATTCCCGATCGGGCGGAGCCGACGGGAATGCGGACTGGGAAGTGGAGGCCTGGATCACCAGACTCTCCGGGGAGGGATGGGTGGAAAGGAAGGCAGGGTCGTCCGAACACGGACGGTGACGCCTGGCAACGTTCCGGTCAACCGGTGCACCGGAAGCGGGCCTGGACCAGGTGCCCAAAAGGACATCCGTCAGGGCCTCATTAAATGGCAGCAGAGGCTCCTGTGGGCACGACTGCGGTTTAAATACTTCGGTGAGGATGTTAGGTTTCACCTTAGCGACGGGGAGCTCAAGGCGCAAAGCCTTGGCAGCCCTCATCAGGACCACCGAATAGGCAGCCCCCGCCTCCGACGCCACAGGGGAAGGCGAGACAAACCCAGGGTTGGGCGACTCGTCCAGACCACTGGCCTCACCTAAGTCACCTACCCAGTCCACGTCATACTGGCAGGCTCGTGACAAAGGGTCCTCAGACCCCTCCCAACCCTCTCCATATTCGTCCTCATCGCCATAGGACGAGTCGACGATATAAACCGGCTCCTCGGAGCCAATGGGCCCCAACGGCGCCGGACTCGGCGTCGGACGACGCCGGTCCGACTCCGCGTCAGGAGTCAGAGAGGGATCGGGGTGGCGCCGCGCGGCGCCGGGGACCCGACGCCGGACGGAACCGACGGCGAAGTCACGGCGCCGCGCGGAGGCGGCACCACGGGTTGCCCCAATGGAATCGGCGCCGGGGAGGCCGGAGGACCAGCCGGCGAAGACCCTGAAGGGCCCAGCGGCGCCGGGGCCGGAGCACCCGGCGGCGTCGGGGCAGGTGCACCCGAACCGCTCGGGCTCCCAGACGGGACCGACGGGCCCGCAGGCGCCGTAGGCCCCGCCGGAGGAGACATCGCCCTCATAGCCATGAGGAACTCCTCAATCTCCTCGCGCGACGCGCCTTCCCCAGGGACCGACGGGTATGGGGCAGACGGCGTCGGCGACCCACGCGGGGCCGCGGGGGTGGGGCCACCCGAACCCCCGGCCGCATCACGCGGGCGTCGGGGGAAGTCGGGGGTACGATGATGACGCCCCGACCTCTTGTGACGCTTACCTGATGAACCGGAGGAATGGTGGCGACTCCCGGAGCGCTCATGGCGGCTCCGCGATCGCTCCCTCGACCGCTCCCTCGACCTCCGACCGGACCGGGACCGCTCTCGACGCGGGGCCGACACTCGGAGTTCGAGTAGCTTGCGGGACCGCTCCCGTCTAGCTTTACCTGTCAAGGCCCGGCAGTCGACGCAAGACTCGACGTCGTGGTCCGCGCCCAGACACCGGAGGCAGAGTCGATGGTGGTCGGTGACCGACATCATTCGGTCGCACCCGTCGCAACTCTTAAACCCGGGCATCCTACCGGCACCTTGAAGAAAGAGTTAAAGTTAACAAAACTAGGTCAAAAGACCGGAGTACTGCTCTTCGGATCTGCGCTAACTGGCGCGGAAAAAAGAAGAACTGACGTCAGCGCGCGGAGGCGGCGTCTATATACTCCAGCGACGTCATCACGGCGCACGACGCCGCCGACGCGGAGCCGCAGGGGACGCCTGCAGACGACGCCTACCGACGCGCAGGGGTACTGCTACGCAAAAGTTTCCGGATCCAGACTGACGCCTGGGGATATTCTAAGGTAAGGAATCTAATACTAACCTGTTTCTTTCAGATCACGTGTTTTGAAAAACAAACCTTACTTAACATAGATAGTGTGGTGAAGATAACTTTCAAAACATATCAAAAAGAAATAATATCTGCCTAGTAAAGCTCCCGAAATGACTAGAATGCTTAATTTAGTAAATTCTTTTTTGCAATCTGTTTTTATTGAGTTTAACATTTTCAACATTTCGGCGACCGTACACACATACATTATATACAGATCATTGAGTAATAGGCATGCAGTGGAGAATGTGGAAGCAAGCATTCCAAATCAAAAATACTTACAAGTGCAACCTAAACTGTAAATTGCAACATATATAGAAAAAAAATATTTATAAAGAGGTCCTTGACAATGGTTATTAGTGTCCACTTGCTGTCTATAGTGCTCATTTACACAATGTGTACGGCGCCATATGTCTTTGGTAAGTATTGTCGAATGTATAATGGAGGCGGATGATAATGTAACGGGGGAACTCAAAATATAACAGGAGAGTGCGTGACTATGTTGGAACTTTCCTCTGATTCCCCCACCTGGCGTATTTAGTGTATTGCTTTACGCAGTGAGTATTTTGGTATATGCCTAAGAGGTAACCTTGAGATATGCATGTTCCTATTCTTTATCAAGTCTGTTCACTCCATGTCCTATTTCATACCTTTTCCGTCTGCGAGTGTGTTTCCCTATGCTGTGGGGTTTGCTGAGGATATGGTTTCCATATTGGTATCACGAATGTGTAGCAGTGCAGTTAGCATCACATTCCTGCTTGCAGAAAGTGGGATCTGGTGTATACCCATATTATCTTCTCGGCCGAGCGCAATACTTTAGGAAAGGGGGGGGCGCTCGCCCCCCCCCCCGCAAGAATGGCAGGGTCATCTCGGTGGTGGGGCGGGCCCCTTCGCCGCATCTTGATGACTTGTGTGTCTTTTGCTTTCTCGCCCTAAGTGCGCAAGGTATTCCCAGACGTGAGTCCTGGGCTCACTGTGCCACTGGAATCAAGCTATCCTGGCTGAAGAGGGGTGAAACCCCGAAACCGGTCCCAGGATGCTTGTTTCCGGTCCAGGGAGGACCTGGCTTGGCAGTTCGGGCTGAACTGTTCCCATGAGGCACAGGGTCAAGACTGATTTGCATATGGCCAGGTCTAAACTGGGGTGTCGTTGTGAGCAAAAAAATGATGGATTTAACCCAGATCTCTTGACTGGGGGTGACTGTTTTGATTTGATCTGCATTCCGTCATCAATTGTGTGTTTTAGGCTGATAAAGTTGAGCAGGATATAATCTTTCAGCTGAAGGGTTAACAAACTACTTCTGTGGCACGCTGTGCTGCAGTTCTGACTTGGCTAGATGAAACCATATTTTGGTTTATATGATCTGACAACTGAATCTCGAATTTCCTTTGTTTCTCTCTAGGCAACCAGCAAATGTTCATTGTTGATCTGCACATGTTGTGACTGTTTGCACTAATTATCTAGTATTAAATCTAATTTGAAATGCGATTTCATGTTCTTTCTATTGAAATTGAGGCTTTAGATAAATGTTTTTCATGAGTAATTATTATCGTATCCGTCTCATTTCTTTAGGTCAATATTATCTTGTCTCAAGGTATGTGGTTTAGTGTCAGAGAAAGTGGATGAAATAGGCTTGTATTCGGCATTTCTTTATTCCAGGTCCTTATAAGGAAATTGCCTCACGTTCTTCAAATATCCAAGTCACTTTTAGCTCAACAAAAAGATCAACTGGAGGACCATTGATAATTAGGATGGTTAGTAAGTTGGTAAGAAAATTGTATGTTTATGTGCCCAGCTGATGATGATGAATTGTTGTGTTGTAGAGAAATGACATTTGGTAAGTTTCCGCTGCATCAGTTTTCAGGTAGCTTGTCAGATGGTTAGGTTGACTAATTATGAGGAGATGTGGTTAAAAAAAGGTGTTTCTAGTAGCTTAGAAGAATTTGTAGGGTAGGGTTCTGACTGATGGTGAAATTTTAGCTTGACAAAGACTGAAATAGACTTGTAATCACGGAAGTATTATGTCATATTGTGAAAATTGTATGTCTATGTGGTATTGAGTTTAGGTCCGTCGAGGCCTAAGTGAGTACGGGTCCATCGATGCCTAAAATCCCAGGATATCCAGCTACGGGTGGGTCTTAGTGTGTCATACACTAAGTGTGTTTGTCTGCTGTTATGTGAGTACTGTGCATGAGACATCATTGCCAGTACTGAAAAAGAGAACTTTGAAGTGTGACAAGTTAGAATTTTTGAGGTTTCTTCAGGAAGTGCACCAGGAGAGATCTTAAATGTTTTTACTTAAAGATAGTGAAATCGCGCTGGCCGAGGTTTCACTGGAAGCAAATGAACATTTTATGAATGAGTGGGTATCTATAATTCTTTTAGTGTCGCACACAAAGTTGTTTTTTGTTTCTATTTGTTTTGCGTGAAATTTGTTTTAACAGGACAAAAGAGAAGAAGAGGACAAATCAGTTTGTGAAGGAAGGGTCAGTTACAGTGAGGAGCTAGACTGACGTCATACAAGTTACGTGCTGGTATAGGTGGTTGGTGTGAAGCCGGGCTGGGGTTGGTAGTTGAGAACGAGCAACGATTAGAAGTAAAAATAATAATACGGATGAGAGTTTGACGGAATAAAAACATGCTGCACTCAAATAAAGAAATCATGATATTATTTAGGCTATGAAAGACTTTAATACACAAAGAGGAGCCTATTCCTATTAGGGAAGGTACACCTGCTTTGCAGATGTCATTAGAGAGAGGATATCACACTTGTACCTGGTTGGAGAATTGGGTAAAATATACTGAGAAGGATGGTCCCTTAGGGCTCTACAGTATGGGACATTTAATGCAAGGATTTTAGAAAATTTGAGGAGACAGATGAATGATATGAAACCTAGTTCTAGACCCATGCAATATGAAGCTCTTGAAGAATGGGAACACGAAGCCCATCGAAGAGAAAAAGAGAAAGAACAGGGGAGATATTGAAATACCCTAAATCGATATGATGAGGCAAAATGGGATTCCCAGAAAAGGATGTGGAGAAAAGATGTTGCCTTGGGTGCGCAAATGTATCCCTTAACGGTAGCTGAGAATAAATAAGGAGAAAAAGAAGCATACTGAAGAGCCAAAAGCTCAAGTACTTACATTGACGGACGAGAATCTAGATTAAATAGATGATGAATGAACGAACAAACTAATAATAAATAGACCTCCACTTTATCATGCAGAACATAACAGTTAAGGATCCGTTTGTGGATTTAACACCAGATTTAGAACCAGCCTACAAAAATATTTTTGGGAACGGAGATCAGATTCCAGAGAGAGTAGAATTTCTGAAAACGATTACAAATAGTCGATATACATTATCAGTTCCAGTAACTATCGGTCCAGTTGTTCCTCTATATCAAACAGGACGAGGAGGTTGACAAGTTCATGCAATAACAGTTCCAGCTGGAACTATAGGTGATATCCATTCCTTGCATGAGACGAGCGGAAAGGTGAGAGATCAGGGAGCGTTATCTACACCGGAAAGAACTGAAACCCATGAGAGTCGTGTGGAAATTAATACTAGAATGAATTCCACCATGGAAAAAGGCCTTGAAACACCAATTAGGGGACAGCGAATAATTACGGGAAGGCTTTTGCAAACGGGAAATCATAAAACAACTCCACAGGTACTGCAAAGAGGAGGAGAAGCTACTGGAGAATCTCAGAGATCAGTTCATCGATAGGGCCTTCACCGGAAGAACTTGATGATTGTATTAGAGACATATCTCCTACTAGTAGTGTACAAAGTAATCCAAATTGAGACAGGAGCATAGATGTAAGTAAATAAAAGTATGAATTACAAGAAATGATATTGGGAACAATTAGTCCAGAGAGACTATTGAAATACTGTGACGAGGAATTACTATTTATGTGCAAAGATGTAAGACGAAAGGCAAGAAATACAGATGAGAAGTGTGCTGAGGTAGCATAGAAATATGGGGTGGATGTAGAAAAATCCAAAGCCTTCCAGAAAACTTGGATTGAATATCACTGATAAGAGATTTGGAGAGTTTGAATTCTTTTGGAAAAAGACTGTAGATTAAAGAGTTCTTAACTACTTTGAAGCATTGGGGAGAAGTAGAGCGATGGGAAGGGGGGTGGGGTAAAAAGAAGGAAGATGCGGCAATGGTTCTGCCCTTATACCCAATGATAGAAACGGAAAAGGGTGAGGCAGGCGCAATGGCATATCCCATGAGAGAAGTACCAGGAGGAGGGTATGTCCATGTCCTGTCCATGTCACATAGACAGGATATATTGTATTTTACCAATGATTTCCCAAGGTTGAGAGAGAAGCCTGTTGAGTGGTATAAAAAGGTGGAACGTTTTGTGAATGTTTCAAAGGTCTTGCTAAAAGATTTGGATGCCTTGTTTGATATTATGGTTTCAACAGATTTATGGTGGGATTTATGATTGCTGTTGATTGGCCAGAGACAGAGCCTGGTAGAGATCCCAAAACTGGTGCACTATCAGCTAAAGTGATGAAAAGGTACAATCAGGTAGGTCATTACGTATTTGAAAGGGAAGACTGGGCCGAAAGAAACTGATAAGGTAAAAATAGACAGGACTATTCATGAATTGAAAGAGTCAGTGCATGCAACAAGAGACCTTTACAAGTGTTCAAGCAGTATAGTGGGATTGAGAATGTGTCAGAAAAAGATATAGGACATTTTGTGTATCGTTTTGTGTATGGTTTGAGGCCTGAGATGAGTGCCATGATTCAGCAACATCTAATTTGTTGGCAAAGCAAGTCTATAGATGAGATACTTTGTTGTGCTAAATATTATGGAGACAATATTGACTCACGTCACAAGAAGTTAAAGGAGGAATTGATGTTGGCACAAATGAAAGCAGTTAAGAAAGGATATGTGGGTTTGAATTCTGATTTTTCAGTCATGATACACAGAAATGGCCAGACTACTACTGGAATGAAAGGTATGATGGCAAATCCCATGCTGAATTCGATGCCTCAAGGAAGGGGACGAGGATCAAATATAGAGACATTGAAAACTACGTATCCGTGTCACAGTTGCGGCAAGATCGGGCATTGGAAGCACAAGTGTAAGTCTAATTTGGCTAATCAGGTAAATGGACAGACAGTTGCGGCAGGTGCAGATGGAATGGTACAGTCACAGAAAATAATGGTATGATGAATCAGCCGATGCCGAGAGTAAGGGGTCAGAATCAAAATATGCATTAATCGCCTATGCAAAATTTCAATGGACAGGTACGGAAATGCAATGTAAATATGGGTTTACATACAAATGATCAAGTGAATTCGAATGTGCAAGTGCCATCACAATATCTGTTGCAGATGGATGACAGTGACTCAGATACATTCCAATGACAGTGCATGAGAGAGGAGGAGGAATGTGTGCTTTGTGCATCCTTAGAGGTAGATCAAAATGGTCCTTATGTGGACAACAAGGTAAATGGAACACCTATTTCATTCTTTGTTGATACTGGTGGTACCCGATCCACTATGAGAACTGTGGAAATTCCCAACCCACCCCTCTCGGGGGAAAGAGATTTCAACCCCAGTGACAGAGCCTCTCCAAGAACAGATTGGAACTTTAGAAGATTTACATACAATTGTGGTGCGTGATTCTAGTCCAGTAAATTTGTTAGGGCGAGACTTATTGTGTAAAATGAATTGTCCCATTTATTGTACTCCAGAAGGAATAGCATTTCATACTAAAGATGAGGATGTGGTGTTTAAAATGTCTATTAAGTATCAAGAAGAGAGCGAGGAAATAAGAGCAGCTTGTTCCTTTCCCCTGTAGCAAATCTATATCAATCAAGAAGAACAGGCTCATACAGATAATTAAACCATTCGATTACTAGTTTGTGTGGGAAAAACTGTTTTTTTAAAAGAACCCTCACCTACCAACCTAGTTGGTGGCAGGCTTCATCATTGGGTTCCCACCCAAGGTGCCGAGTGCACCCTGGGTGTGCTGCGACAACTGATTTTTTTTTGTGCCAAGTGATGTAAAGTGATTTGTGAATTAAAACTATCTATAGGATCCCCCTCAATAAGGAAAATTATTTTATTATCGGGGCCCTATAACAGGGTTGAAAGAAAGAGGACGCATACTACTAGAGGCTTAAATTCGGCTCATGTATCCTGTGATAGGTCAGATCGATCAACATGTTTCAGCCAGACATTTCCATATGCTGGCTTTCGTCTGGACCAGAGCGTGAAGGAATAGTTTAATTATCTGTATGAGCCTGTTCTTCTTGATTGGTATAAAATGTCTAGACAAAAGACAGAAGTAAAGGGTTTGTATCCCTTACTTACTGAGAGTGACTTGCCTCCTGCGTTAAGAGATATAGGGCCAGAAGTACTACCCTTACATTTTGCGACTAGCAAATTGAATTGCTTTGCAACTTGCAATTTGCGACTCGCATAACGCTATTCACAACAGTGTCTCAGACACCGTTAACGGTTTCTAATGGAGTCGCAAATTGCCTGCCTCATTAATATTCATAAGGCAGGAGCTATTTGCGACCCCATTAGGAATGGCCAGCACTCACAAGGATGGTGGCCTGCTGGGGTCAGTAGATCACCATGTCTGTGACTGCTTTTTTAATAATGTTTCAACAGAACAAGGGAACCCTTAAGGTATAATATAGGGACCTTGGGCATTACATATTACAAAGAACAGTGGTCCCTATATGAAAATGATATACACTGAAAAAAATGATCATATACTTGATAACGAGTATGTCTTCTGTCCGTCCGGACAGGATTTATTTTACAATAAGTGCAGGAATAAAGTGTTTCTTAGAAAGAATGTCAAGCGGGCACAGCCGTGACCCTCAACATACAAGACAAAACAACAAAGAAGCAGTGTAAACAAGGCAAGGAAATAAGTCTGCATACTTGTACTTCAGTAAGGCAGACATAAAATGTAGAAAAAACACTCCATTGCAATTGTAAGTTTTACATAAAAAGTTCGCATATGGGGTTTAAAAGTCGACGACGTTTCGATGCCTATAAAGATGAAGGCATCATCATCAGGACAAGGGTTGACATTATTGTTGTCTTGAACAAGAGCAATATTTAAAGCCTTTTCATTACATTTACTTTACATACATATTTACAGTCGGATGAAAAGGGGGGAAAAAAGAAACCAAAAAATAAGGTGAGTAATAGGCATGTATCAAGGATCCTTTTGTTGTAATTTGTGAAGTGCTTTTCAGTGAAGCATTTGATCTGTGACACGTGAAGTAAAAACATTGTGAGGTTATCGACGCAGTGACTATGATGAAGTTGTCGGCGCAGTGACTATGAAGATTTGGAGGAATAGGCGTGCAGTGAGGCTGACTTCGACCTATTCATGGTGTTCCTTAAGTACAGGCAATTTCGACATTGTGATCATAAAATTGTAACCGCAGCAGCTAGCAAGGCACCATTCTACGTGAGGCAGGGCGGTAGAAGTGCACGGTGACAGTGGAAAGCACAATTCTAACCAAGGCTACATGCATGACAACATTCTCCGGGATTCAAGGGCGGCAGAAGTGCACGATTTCGCGAAGGTGGAGAGTGCATAATATCGTGCTAGTCGAAGTGATCACTATATCGAAGAGTGAACAGATGTGAGTTGCACATACTTCGTAACATGATGTGGCTAGCCGTGGGAAGTTCATTTCCGAGACTGCTAGATCGGGTTATCTGTGAAATACAAGTGGGACGTTAAAACCTTAGAGATGCGCGTGCTGTGCATCTACTAAATAAAGTGAGGTAGCTTTTTACCTGATTGGTCGAGTGGTTCCTTCGGTATATTAATTTACCGGGATCATGACTCGGATGCTACAATGGCGAAGGAGCACAATGGCTACCTAACAGGGGCAAAACGAAGGTCTGAATTACACAAATGCATATATTGGCATGATAGTGGCAGTAGCGTGTAACGGCGGCTTACTTACTGCATAAGTGCATCGGCACTGCTGCGGGTATGGCAATCCGGTATTCAGTGAACCCGGGTTCAAGGGTTTTGACTGAAAGTAAAGTAAACAGGGTGGATGGACTTTCTAATATCGCTATGGTAAAAGGGAGTGTTTTCGGCGGCCATCTTAGAGTGGTGATGTTAAGTTACAGTGAGCATGCAGATTTTAAAACCAAGGCAGAAAATTAGCATCTATATATTTCAGAATTACAAAAACATGAAAGAGAATTTACAACAAGGACGTCCAGTCCTCAATCCGATTTAACCCATTTCGGATGCTGTTGGAGCGCAAAATCCAGTGTAGTTCTTCTTTGTTTAGCAATTGGGCCATGTCTGCTCCCCTGGGGGGCGGTTTGATAACTGTAATCACTGTCCATTGAAGATCCTTTTCGCTGTGTCCATTGGCAGAAAAATGTTCCACGAGGGGTGCATTTGCTGTCTTGCATTTGATCCTGCTCCGGTGTTGGCCAATACGGAGTTTGATTTTTTGGCTGGTTTGTCCAATGTAAATAAGCCTACACGGACAAAAGATGGCATACACTAGATTTGCAGAATTACAATTAGAGAAAGACTTACGCTCAAATTTGATGTTACCATATGTAAACGTTTTTCCTTCAATCGTAGTATCACAGCAAATACAACCTCCACATTTATTGTGACCTGTAACTGGTGGGAGCCCCCAAGCATCATTTATGGTAGTTTTCAGTGTTGGTGGTGGAAGTGCTGCCCTCACTAGATGATCTTTGATATTTTTTGCACGCTTAAAGGCAAACATAGGCTTATCTAAAGTTAATTGTCCAGCATTAAGTACTGGCCAATGCTTCAAAACACTTTTTCTTATAGCATTGGAAACTGGTGAGAACGTTGTGACACATATAAGTCTGTCCTGTTCACTCTTTTGCTTGGGCTCTAGAAGGGTTTCTCTTGGACAGTACCAAGCCCTTTTGAGGGATTTGCGCACCAGTTTTCGTGGGTAACCTCTGCTTCTAAGCTTTTTGCTAAGGGTCTTTGCCTCAGAGAAATAGTCATCCCTAAAATAACAGTTACGCCTAATGCGGAGGAACTGGGAGAAGGGTAAGGAATCGCGTAGTGCCCGGGGGTGATGGCTGGTATATTCGAGCAAGGTGTTCCGCTCAGTGGGCTTGCGATGTAATGTGGTAGTTAAACGGCCTTCAGTATGTTTTATTTGTAAGTCCAGGAAAGGGATTGAATCTTTACTGGTGGCTATGGTGTAGCGGAGGCCTCCACTGTTATTGTTAAGCCAATGTTGGAATGCTAAAAGGTTTTCAGGGGACTCATTCCATAATACAAAGATATCGTCAATATATCTTTTCCACAAGGAAATTCCTTTGTGGAAAGGATTAGACGTGTGAAGGATAATACTAGTCTCCAGATGGTCCATGTACAGAATAGCCAGGTTGGGAGCAAAAATTGCTCCCATGGAAGTTCCTTTGACTTGACCATAAAATTGTCCCTCAAACAGGAAAAAGTTTCTGGTGAGGCAGATTTTGAGTAACTCAAGGATAAATAACGAGGGTACATTGTGTGGGCGTGATCTTGATTCGAGAACCTTCTCAATCACCCGGAGGGATTCAAATTGTGGAATATTGGTGTACAATGATTCCACATCCAGCGTGCACATAGTGCTGGATGTGGGATCAAAGGGGTAATCTTCAATGAAGTTTATCATGGCCATGGTGTCCCTGATGTAACAGATGGTTTCAGGGACGAAGGGCTTGATGAAATAGTCTATGTAATGACCTAGAGGCTCGAGGATCAATCCACAGCCCGAAACTATCGGGCGGCCAGGTGGTGATTGAGGGTTTTTGTGAAACTTGGGCAAGCAATATATCACAGGAGTCCGTGGGGATTTGGTATTCAGAAAGTCATATTCTTTTTTAGACAGGAATCCTGAGTCAAGTGCCCTTGTGGTGACAGTTATAATAAGGTCTTGAATTTCACTGGTAGGGTTCCGGGGGAGTTTGCAATAGTGCTCGGTGTTGTTAAGTTGCCGAAGCACTTCATTTTTGTAAGATTCAATGTCCTGGATAACTATCCCTCCCCCTTTATCTGCAGGTTTTATTATCAAGGACTGATTATTTTTTAGGGATGAAATTGCTTTTTTCTCATCAAGAGTAATGTTATATGGGATGAAAGACCTTTTGTTTTCAAGGTCTGATAGGTCCTTAAGTACCAACTTCTCAAATGTTGGGATCTCGGCTGGGATCATACCGGCTGTGGGGGAGAATTTAGAGGGAGGTCTAAACGGGGTATTAGAGTGTTTGGGAATGGATGGGTTGAGACTGAAGAAACTTTGCAGACGGACTTTTCTGAAGAACCTTAACAGTTCTGTTTGTGCTTCCTGAAAATTGGGACGTACTGTAGGTACGAAAGACAAGCCTCTACTGAGGAGTGATATTTCGTTGCTGGATAGCATGTGATCTGTAAGGTTAAAGATAGGCAGGAGACCAGTTTCTGAGGTGTTAGTAGGGGAATCGTTGGCAGTTTGGTTTGGTATATCTACCACCTGTAGTGTTGGCGGCGTGTGAATCGTTCCCCGGGGGGGTTCGGTGGTTTGGACCATGTTTTGCCTCTGCCCCTTGGTTGGCCCCGGCCCCCTTCTAACAAAATCCTATTGGGGGGGTCCCCGGCTGTCGCTCTGATCAGGGTGACCAGATGAGTCGGCTGAACTGTCAGTGAATCCTACGTATTGTTGTCTCCTATTAAATCTGCCCCAGGGTCTCTGTTGCTGTGGACCGTTATAAGGGCGATTGGTATAATAGTCTTTGTTAAGGTAGGGATATGTTCTTTCCTGGTTATAGTTTTTGATATCTTTTTTTACCTTAGTTTGTTTTTTATTCAGTTCGAATTTATGAAACTCTTCTACAGTTTTGATTATTTTTTCTAAGAGTTTACTTGTTTCTGAACTGGTGTTACTGTCTCTAATTTGTTTTTCTAGATCTGCTATTTCGGTACTCAATTTTTGAAGCTCTTCTGTCGCTATTTCGATTCCTAGCACCATCCAATGCCGTGAACAGGTCGTACTGATGTAACTGAACCCCTTTAAATATTTTGGATTGGTGGTAAAGACCCCTGGTACGTTGCGTACTTGTAGGCCAAGTGGAATAATGTTAGATTTTAAATAATCAGTCAGAAGTCTAATCATTAAGAGTAGACGAACCTCTTTTTTCTTTAGTTTCTCTAAATCATCAGATAGAGAAGTACTGGATGTAGATGGGCTTTCGGTTGGGTCAGAAAGGAGAGACGGACCCCCTAAGATTTTGTTAATGTATTCCAAATCGTACATAGGCGGGTGGGGATCAGACATGCCTAGAAGGGACAGAGTTTGGGTAGGGGGAGAAAGATAAGAAGTCTGACACAGGACAGGGTGAGCCCACTTGAGAGAGAAAGGGGCTGGGATTACCTGAATCCCTTGCAATCCAGCGATTGCGCTAATTACGTTTCAACAGAACAAGGGAACCCTTAAGGTATAAAATAGGGACCTTGGGCATTACATATTACAATGAACAGTGGTCCCTATATGAAAATGATATACACTGAAAAAAATGATCATATACTTGATAAGTAGTATGTCTTCTGTCCGTCCGGACAGGATTTATTTTACAATAAGTGCAGGAATAAAGTGTTTCTTAGAAAGAATGTCAAGCGGGCACAGCCGTGACCCTCAACATACAAGACAAAACAACAAAGAAGCAGTGTAAACAAGGCAAGGAAATAAGTCTGCGTACTTTTACTTCAGTAAGGCAGACATAAAATGTAGAAAAAACACTCCATTGCAATTGTAAGTTTTACATAAATAGTTTGCATATGGGGTTTAAAAGTCGACGACGTTCCGATGCCTATAAAGATGAAGGCATCATCATCAGGACAAGGGTTGACATTATTGTTGTCTTGAACAAGAGCAATATTTAAAGCCTTTTCATTACATTTACTTTACATACATATTTTACAGTCGGAAGAAAAGGGGGGAAAAAAAGAAACCAAAAAATAAGGTGAGTAATAGGCATGTATCAAGGATCCTTTTGTTGTAATTTGTGAAGTGCTTTTCAGTGAAGCATTTGATCCGTGACACGTGAAGTAAAAACATTGTGAGGTTATCGACGCAGTGACTATGATGAAGTTGTCGGCGCAGTGACTATGAAGATTTGGAGGAATAGGCGTGCAGTGAGGCTGACTTCGACCTATTCATGGTGTTCCTTAAGTACAGGCAATTTCGACATCGTGATCATAAAATTGTAACCGCAGCAGCTAGCAAGGCACCATTCTACGTGAGGCAGGGCGGTAGAAGTGCACAGTGACAGTGGAAAGCACAATTCTAACCAAGGCTACATGCATGACAACATTCTCCGGGATTCAAGGGCGGCAGAAGTGCACGATTTCGCGAAGGTGGAGAGTGCATAATATCGTGCTAGTCGAAGTGATCACTATATCGAAGAGTGAACAGATGTGAGTTGCACATACTTCGTAACATGATGTGGCTAGCCGTGGGAAGTTCATTTCCGAGACTGCTAGATCGGGTTATCTGTGAAATACAAGTGGGACGTTAAAACCTTAGAGATGCGCGTGCTGTGCATCTACTAAATAAAGTGAGGTAGCTTTTTACCTGATTGGTCGAGTGGTTCCTTCGGTATATTAATATACCGAAGGAACCACTCGACCAATCAGGTAAAAAGCTACCTCACCTCACATCATGTTACGAAGTATGTGCAACTCACATCTGTTCACTCTTCGATATAGTGATCACTTCGACTAGCACGATATTATGCACTCTCCACCTTCGCGAAATCGTGCACTTCTGCCACCCTTGAATCCCGGAGAATGTTGTCATGCATGTAGCCTTGGTTAGAATTGTGCTTTCCACTGTCACCGTGCACTTCTACCGCCCTGCCTTACGTAGAATGGTGCCTTGCTAGCTGCTGCGGTTACAATTTTATGATCACGATGTCGAAATTGCCTGTACTTAAGGAACACCATGAATAGGTCGAAGTCAGCCTCACTGCACGCCTATTCCTCCAAATCTTCATAGTCACTGCGCCGACAACTTCATCATAGTCACTGCGTCGATAACCTCACAATGTTTTTACTTCACGTGTCACGGATCAAATGCTTCACTGAAAAGAACTTCACAAATTACAACAAAAGGATCCTTGATACATGCCTATTACTCACCTTATTTTTTGGTTTCTTTTTCCCCCCCTTTTCTTCCGACTGTAAATATGTATGTAAAGTAAATGTAATGAAAAGGCTTTAAATATTGCTCTTGTTCAAGACAACAATAATGTCAACCCTTGTCCTGATGATGATTTCTTCATCTTTATAGGCATCGAAACGTCGTCGACTTTTAAACCCCATATGCGAACTATTTATGTAAAACTTACAATTGCAATCGAGTGTTTTTTCTACATTTTATGTCTGCCTTACTGAAGTACAAGTACGCAGACTTATTTCCTTGCCTTGTTTACACTGCTTCTTTGTTGTTTTGTCTTGTATGTTGAGGGTCACGGCTGTGCCCGCTTGACATTCTTTCTAAGAAACACTTTATTCCTGCACTTATTGTAAAATAAATCCTGTCCGGACGGACAGAAGACATACTACTTATCAAGTATATGATCATTTTTTTCAGTGTATATCATTTTCATATAGGGACCACTGTTCTTTGTAATATGTAATGCCCAAGGTCCCTATATTATACCTTAAGGGTTCCCTTGTTCTGTTGAAACGTAATTAGCGCAATCGCTGGATTGCAAGGGATTCAGGTAATCCCAGCCCCTTTCTCTCTCAAGTGGGCTCACCCTGTCCTGTGTCAGACTTCTTATCTTTCTCCCCCTACCCAAACTCTGTCCCTTCTAGGCATGTCTGATCCCCACCCGCCTATGTACGATTTGGAATACATTAACAAAATCTTAGGGGGTCCGTCTCTCCTTTCTGACCCAACCGAAAGCCCATCTACATCCAGTACTTCTCTATCTGATGATTTAGAGAAACTAAAGAAAAAAGAGGTTTGTCTACTCTTAATGATTAGACTTCTGACTGATTATTTAAAATCTAACATTATTCCACTTGGCCTACAAGTACGCAACGTACCAGGGGTCTTTACCACCAATCCAAAATATTTAAAGGGGTTCAGTTACATCAGTACGACCTGTTCACGGCATTGGATGGTGCTAGGAATCGAAATAGCGACAGAAGAGCTTCAAAAATTGAGTACCGAAATAGCAGATCTAGAAAAACATATTAGAGACAGTAACACCAGTTCAGAAACAAGTAAACTCTTAGAAAAAATAAACAAAACTGTAGAAGAGTTTCATAAATTCGAACTGAATAAAAAAACAAACTAAGGTAAAAAAAGATATCAAAAACTATAACCAGGAAAGAACATATCCCTACCTTAACAAAGACTATTATACCAATCGCCCTTATAACGGTCCACAGCAACAGAGACCCTGGGGCAGATTTAATAGGAGACAACAATACGTAGGATTCACTGACAGTTCAGCCGACTCATCTGGTCACTCTGATCAGAGCGACAGCCCGGGACCCCCCAATAGGAATTTTTTAGAAGGGGGCCGGGGCCAACCAAGGGGCAGAGGCAAAACATGGTCCAAACCACCGAACCCCCCCGGGGAACGATTCACACGCCGCCAACACTACAGGTGGTAGATATACCAAACCAAACTGCCAACGATTCCCCTACTAACACCTCAGAAACTGGTCTCCTGCCTATCTTTAACCTTACAGATCACATGCTATCCAGCAACGAAATATCACTCCTCAGTAGAGGCTTGTCTTTCGTACCTACGGTACGTCCCAATTTTCAGGAAGCACAAACAGAACTGTTAAGGTTCTTCAGAAAAGTCCGTCTGCAAAGTTTCTTCAGTCTCAACCCATCCATTCCCAAACACTCTAATACCCCGTTTAGACCTCCCTCTAAATTCTCCCCCACAGCCGGTATGATCCCAGCCGAGATCCCAACATTTGAGAAGTTGGTACTTAAGGACCTATCAGACCTTGAAAACAAAAGGTCTTTCATCCCATATAACATTACTCTTGATGAGAAAAAAGCAATTTCATCCCTAAAAAATAATCAGTCCTTGATAATAAAACCTGCAGATAAAGGGGGAGGGATAGTTATCCAGGACATTGAATCTTACAAAAATGAAGTGCTTCAGCAACTTAACAACACCGAGCACTATTGCAAACTCCCCCGGAACCCTACCAGTGAAATTCAAGACCTTATTATAACTGTCACCACAAGGGCACTTGACTCAGGATTCCTGTCTAAAAAAGAATATGACTTTCTGAATACCAAATCCCCACGGACTCCTGTGATATATTGCTTGCCCAAGATTCACAAAAACCCTCAATCACCACCTGGCCACCCGATAGTTTCGGGCTGTGTATCGATCCTCGAGCCTCTAGGTCATTACATAGACTATTTCATCAAGCCCTTCGTCCCTGAAACCATCTGTTACATCAGGGACAGCATGGCCATGATAAACTTCATTGAAGATTACCCCTTTGATCCCACATCCAGCACTATGTGCACGCTGGATGTGGAATCATTGTACACCAATATTCCACAATTTGAATCCCTCCGGGTGATTGAGAAGGTTCTCGAATCAAGAGCACGCCCACACAATGTACCCTCGTTATTTATCCTTGAGTTACTCGAAATCTGCCTCACCAGAAACTTTTTCCTGTTTGAGGGACAATTTTATGGTCAAGTCAAAGGAACTTCCATGGGAGCAATTTTTGCTCCCAACCTGGCTATTCTGTACATGGACCATCTGGAGACTAGTACTATCCTTCACACGTCTAATCCTTTCCACGAAGGAATTTCCTTGTGGAAAAGATATATTGACGATATCTTTGTATTATGGAATGAGTCCCCTGAAAACCTTTTAGCATTCCAACATTGGCTTAACAATAACAGTGGAGGCCTCCGATACACCATAGCCACCAGTAAAGATTCAATCCCTTTCCTGGACTTACAAATAAAACATACTGAAGGCCGTTTAACTACCACATTACATCGCAAGCCCACTGAGCGGAACACCTTGCTCGAATATACCAGCCATCGCCCCCTGGGCACTACGCGATTCCTTACCCTTCTCCCAGTTCCTCCGCATTAGGCGTAACTGTTATTTTAGGGATGACTATTTCTCTGAGGCAAAGACCCTTAGCAAAAAGCTTAGAAGCAGAGGTTACCCACGAAAACTGGTGCGCAAATCCCTCAAAAGGGCTTGGTACTGTCCAAGAGAAACCCTTCTAGAGCCCAAGCAAAAGAGTGAACAGGACAGACTTATATGTGTCACAACGTTCTCACCAGTTTCCAATGCTATAAGAAAAAGTGTTTTGAAGCATTGGCCAGTACTTAATGCTGGACAATTAACTTTAGATAAGCCTATGTTTGCCTTTAAGCGTGCAAAAAATATCAAAGATCATCTAGTGAGGGCAGCACTTCCACCACCAACACTGAAAACTACCATAAATGATGCTTGGGGGCTCCCACCAGTTACAGGTCACAATAAATGTGGAGGTTGTATTTGCTGTGATACTACGATTGAAGGAAAAACGTTTACATATGGTAACATCAAATTTGAGCGTAAGTCTTTCTCTAATTTTAATTCTGCAAATCTAGTGTATGCCATCTTTTGTCCGTGTAGGCTTATTTACATTGGACAAACCAGCCAAAAAATCAAACTCCGTATTGGCCAACACCGGAGCAGGATCAAATGCAAGACAGCAAATGCACCCCTCGTGGAACATTTTTCTGCCAATGGACACAGCGAAAAGGATCTTCAATGGACAGTGATTACAGTTATCAAACCGCCCCCCAGGGGAGCAGACATGGCCCAATTGCTAAACAAAGAAGAACTACACTGGATTTTGCGCTCCAACAGCATCCGAAATGGGTTAAATCGGATTGAGGACTGGACGTCCTTGTTGTAAATTCTCTTTCATGTTTTTGTAATTCTGAAATATATAGATGCTAATTTTCTGCCTTGGTTTTAAAATCTGCATGCTCACTGTAACTTAACATCACCACTCTAAGATGGCCGCCGAAAACACTCCCTTTCACCATAGCGATATTAGAAAGTCCATCCACGCTGTTTACCTTACTTTCAGTCAAAACCCGGGAACCCGGGTTCACTGAATACCGGATTGCCATACCCGCAGCAGTGCCGTTGCACTTATGCAGTAAGTAAGCCGCCGTTACACGCTACTGCCACTATCATGCCAAGATATGCATTCGTGTAATTAAGACCTTCATTTTGCCCCTGTTAGGTAGCCATTGTGCTCCTTCGCCATTGTAGCATCCGAGTCATGATCCCGGTAAATTAATATACCGAAGGAATCACTCGACCAATCAAGTAAAAAGCTACCTCACTTTATTTAGTAGATGCACAGCACGCGCATCTCTAAGGTTTTAACGTCCCACTTGTATTTCACAGATAACCCGATCAAGCAGTCTCGGAAATGAACTTCCCACGGCTAGCCACATCATGTTACGAAGTATGTGCAACTCACATCTGTTCACTCTTCGATATAGTGATCACTTCGACTAGCACGATATTATGCACTCTCCACCTTCGCGAAATCGTGCACTTCTGCCGCCCTTGAATCCCGGAGAATGTTGTCATGCATGTAGCCTTGGTTAGAATTGTGCTTTCCACTGTCACCGTGCACTTCTACCGCCCTGCCTCACGTAGAATGGTGCCTTGCTAGCTGCTGCGGTTACAATTTTATGATCACGATGTCGAAATTGCCTGTACTTAAGGAACACCATGAATAGGTCGAAGTCAGCCTCACTGCACGCCTATTCCTCCAAATCTTCATAGTCACTGCGCCGACAACTTCATCATAGTCACTGCGTCGATAACCTCACAATGTTTTTACTTCATGTGTCATGGATCAAATGCTTCACTGAAAAGCACTTCACAAATTACAACAAAAGGATCCTTGATACATGCCTATTACTCACCTTATTTTTTGGTTTCTTTTTTCCCCCCTTTTCTTCCGACTGTAAATATGTATGTAAAGTAAATGTAATGAAAAGGCTTTAAATATGGCTCTTGTTCAAGACAACAATAATGTCAATCCTTGTCCTGATGATGATGCCTTCATCTTTATAGGCATCGAAACGTCGTCGACTTTTAAACCCCATATGCGAACTATTTATGTAAAACTTACAATTGCAATGGAGTGTTTTTTCTACATTTTATGTCTGCCTTACTGAAGTACAAGTACGCAGACTTATTTCCTTGCCTTGTTTACACTGCTTCTTTGTTGTTTTGTCTTGTATGTTGAGGGTCACGGCTGTGCCCGCTTGACATTCTTTCTAAGAAACACTTTATTCCTGCACTTATTGTAAAATAAATCCTGTCCGGATGGACAGAAGACATACTACTTATCAAGTGTATGATCATTTTTTTCAGTGTATATCATTTTCATATAGGGACCACTGTTCTTTGTAATATGCTTTTTTATTAAAGCATTTTTTTTTTGGCAGCCGGTGTTACTTAAATGTAAACGGGATGCATTTAAATAAGAAAAATTAAATGTTTCAGTTTCATTTTTGTTAAGGGCAGGCAGTGATCCCTGAGACCACTGCATGCTCTTAAAAAATATTTTCGCATCCATTCACAAAAGGGGATGGGGTCCCCTGGAGACCCCTTCCCATTTGCGAGAAGCTTTCTACCTACTTGAATTAGGTGGTAAACTGGGAGTGTTTTGCGGCCGCAAAACAATGGTACATTACATTGTGACTCGCAAAATAACGTTTGTACATGCCAGGACCTTTTTTTGCGGTCGCAAACAGGCCGACCGCAAAAAACAGTCTTACCTGAAGTGTGGGGTTTAACAGGAAAGGACATCGGGTTGATGAAAAGAGTAGCCCCAAATCGAATCACAGTAAAACCAAATGCAGAATACCCAAGAACTCCAGCATATAATTTGAGTCCCAAAACTATTGCTGGAATAACACTAGTGATTGAGACTCTGATCGAACAAGGAATTCTGAGAGAGATTTTGGGCAGTCTCTGTAATCACCTGGCATACGAAAACCAAACGAGAAATATAGAATTGTTCAGGATTTGCGGAAAACTAACCAGGTTGTGGTATCTTGTTGTCCAATAGTACCAAATCCTGCTGTGATTCTATATCATGTTCCATGTGAAGCTAAATGGTTTTCGGTGATTGATTTGTGTCAATCTTTTTTCTCTCGAGAATCGTTTCTCCCCCCTTATGAGGATCCAGGAATCTGAGAATGGTACAGAGAGCCCTGCGAGTCAGCTAGATGTTCCTTTTTGTGACACTACCCCCACGCCAAGTCACCATGGTGACTCATCTACTAATATTACTAATGCCCCTACCTCGGATATCACTACATCGGATATCACTGATACCATTGCTATTTCTACTCTTCCAGGACACGCTCTATTAAACCCACAAGAATTAGAATCCATCGAAGGCAGCCTCTCCGATCCATCGTGCTTAGAGTTAGTGCATGAGGGTCCTGTAGTGCAGGCTTCCGGGGGAGAAAAAATAGACAGAGATGAGTCGCAGCTTGGGTCTTTGCTTCGGGCTCTATGGGGAGACTTGCTCTCTAAATTCGCGATATCTGAGGCAAATCAGAAGGGGATCCACGAAAAATGCAAAGCTCTAGAGTCAAAGCTGGAAAATATTTGTACATGCACGGGGTCCCTTGAACTCGAGGTCAAAACCCTGTAAGAATCTGTCCAGGGGAATATAAAAGATATAGGGCCTTAAAGACACAGAACAGATCACTACAGATGGACATGGAGAGGCTAGAAATGCAGGCCCGGAGAAACAACTTGAGGATCCTTAAGGTTCCAGAGGGAATGGAGAAGGGCGACATCAAGGCCTTCATATGTAAACTGTTAAGGGAGGGAGTTCTGAAAGATCGAGAGGACATAGACCTTGAGTCTGAGATCGTGAGAGTCCATAGAGACCCCTTTAAGCTGCATCCCGTTAGGAAAGCCCCTAGAAAAATTGTAGTTAACTTTCAGACCTACGCAGTGAAAGAGCTGATCCTGGGGAGGTCTTTGCATGGGTCGACATTGCATCATGAGTCTGGGGCTTATCAAATTCGCTCTGATATAGGGGGAGAACAGCGCAAAGGCAGTGGGAGTTGGGCTCTAGAATGCCAGAACTGAGGAGCCTGAGGGCACAGGTCCAAATGAAGTTTCCCGCATTGCTGAGGGTAATGTGGAAAAATAAGATGCACAACTTCAGCTCCCCCGAGGATGTAGAAGCTCTTTTGCTTCAGATGAGGGGGTAGTTATATATAGCTGGTCTCTTCAGCATGCCTTAAAATGGATTTAGGATCAGGTATAGGCTATGGGTTGAGGTGTTATCCAGATGTATATCGAGATGCACTTTTGCCTAAAAAAAAGGGGGGGGGGGAAAGGAAGGAGAAAAAAAAAAAAAAAAAGAAAGGGAAAAAAAAAGATAATAAAAAAAGGGGGGAAAGGGAGGGTTACATATGAATTTTGTTTGAGTGCCACGCTTATCGGGTATTACCTGATATTCAATTATGTTTTTTTTCTACTTGTTGGAATAAAAGCAAGATGCCCTGTTGCTCCATGGAGGGTCCCACCAGGCAGTCTTTGGTGCCAAGGGATGGAAGGTGGGTTCCTCAGGGGTGGGCAAGGGGGGATTGGGTGGGTGGGAGGGAGGGGAGGGAGAATAGGAAAAATTGTCCTCATACGAGTAATAGTAGATTCTATCAGCTCAGGCTGGGCAATTTTTCTCTGGATAGAGTATGAGTAGGTAATGTGAGATTAAACTCCGTTCCTGGAATGTAAATGGCCTCAGGAGCTGCAGGAAGCTATCTCGGGTGTGTGAGTTTCTAAAGAATAATGAGGCTCAAATGTATTGGTTGCAGTAAACTCACTTAGAAGCCCAGGAATGTAAACAAGGTTTTAGCAAGCTTGGCTGGGTTCAGGAGGTGATATGTTCCAATCAAAGAGGTTGCACAAGAGGGGTAGCTCTGATTATAAGATGCAATAAGGGGATTAAGGTGGAGAAATGGGATACTGATCAATCTGGGAGGTGGATAGTGGCAACTTTGTCAATTTGTGGCTTATCGATAGCCTGTGCTCTATATGGGCCTAATGAGGACAATCCGGGCCCTCTTTTGAATCTCCAAGCCAGCCTGTTAAATACATCGCCTCCAGTTATACTTGGTGGGGACTTCAATTTAGTATTTGATAAATTATTGGATCGAACAACTAAAGTAAAATATAATTTCCTGCCTAGAACATTCTCCACACTTAAGAATGTTATTAAGGAGTTTAGCTTGTTGGATATCTGGAGAGTGAACAAAGGTAATGCCAGAGAGTACTCCTTCTACAGTAAAAAATATAAACAATACTCAAGAATAGACTTCTTCCTAGTACATCAGAGTTTGCTTTCAGATCTTAAGTCTATAGCCAACATTCCGGCGATAATATCGGATCACTCTGCTGTTGAGCTGGCACTCAACTTTAAGCTTAAAGAGCGCCAGAGGAGATGGACTCTGGACAGGACCCTGCTACTTGATGGGAGTGTGAGGGCTGAGCTCGATGTAAAAACAGAAGAGTTTTTTAGGTTTAATGCAGCCTCCACTAGCGATCAGATAGTTTGGGAGCCCCTTAAAGCATACTTGAGGGGACTTTTGAGTTCCTCAATGATCAATAAAAGAAAATCTGTTAAAGAAGCAGACAGAGACAGCCTTAAGAAAATTAAGGAAAAGGAGACAGAGCTGCAACAGGCAGCCCTGACCTCCCGAAGCCTTATGCCACAGCTGGAGAGGGAGTTGGTGACCCTATAAGCAGATTTCCAGGCCAGGATCGATAAAATTCTGAAGGATAGATGGGACGCCAGCAAATTTCAACATTTTGCCTATGGCGAGAAATGTGGCTCCCTGCTGGCTTGGAAATCCAGAGTGGATAGGGTAAGAAACCATATTAAGAGCCTGGTTTAAAGAGGGTCAGGTGTTCTGCTGCAGGAAGATGACAAGATCAGGGAGGGGGCAAGATCTTTCATGCTTAATCTATATCAGGAGGATATTAACTATAGACCGGACGTAGTTAAGGCATGGTTAAATCTGAGGGATCTTCCTCACCTGTCCAAAGCAGACAGGCTGTATTTATCCACCAGTATCTCGGAGGGTGAGATTAGAGAACAACACAAAAAATTAGTAGGGGCAAAGCTGCTGGTCCCGATGGGCTCCCTGTTTATTTGGGTTTATCAGACAGGGTAGTGCCGGTTCTAAAAACCCTCTTCAGTAAAATATACCAACACGGAGAAGGTACCCCCCTCATGGTCCGAAGCGACGGTGTCCTTGATTCTTAAGCAAGATAAGGATCCTCAAAAAATTGAGGCATACAGGCCTATTTCATTATTAGCGGTACAAAAGGGGGTGGTGATGGACGGAGCATCAGAACCAACCAAACACTCACACCCAGTCAAAAGATCTGGGTTTGATCCATCACCGTTCTTTAGCCCATTCTGCCACCCCAGTTCAGACGTGGCTATATGCAAATCAGTCTGACCCTGTGCCTCATGGGAACAGTCCAGCCCGAACTGCCAAGCAATGCCTTCCCTGGACCGGAAACAAGCTTCCGAGGACCGGTTTCTGGCATTCCAGCCGTCTTCAGCCCGGCTTGCTTGAATCCAGTGGCAAAGTGAGCAAGGGACTCACGTCTGAGCATACCCTGCCACACTTATGGCAGCCAAAAGCGGTACAGAAGGGGGTGGTGATGGACGGAGCATCAGAACCAATCAAACACTCACACCCAGTCAAAAGATCTGGGTTTGATCCATCACCGTTCTTTAGCCCACTCTGCCACCCCAGTTCAGACATGGCTAGATGCAAATCAGTCTGAGCCTGTGCCTCATGGGAACAGTCCAGCCCGAACTGCCAAGCCATGCCTTCCCTGGACCGGAAACAAGGTTCCGAGGACCGGTTTCTGGCATTCCAGCCGTCTTCAGCCCGGCTTGCTTGAATCCAGTGGCAAAGTGAGCAAGGGACTCACGTCTGAGCATACCCTGCCACACTTTTCGCAGCCAAAAGCGGTAAAAAAGGGGGTGGTGATGGACGGAGCATCAGAACCAATCAAACACTCACACCCAGTCAAAAGATCTGGGTTTGATCCATCACCATTCTTTAGCCCACTCTGCCACCCCAGTTCAGACATGGCTATATGCAAATCAGTCTGACCCTGTGCCTCATGGGAACAGTCCAGCCTGAACTGCCAAGCCATGCCTTCCCTGGACCGAAAACAAGCTTCCGAGGACCGGTTTCTGGCATTCCAGCCGTTTTCAGCCCGGCTTGCTTGAATCCAGTGGCAAAGTGAGCAAGGGACTCACGTCTGAGCATACCCTGCCACACTTATGGCGGCCAAAAGCGGTACAAAAGGGGTTGGTGATGGACGGAGCATCAGAACCAATCAAACACTCACACCCAGTCAAAAGATCTGGGTTTGATCCATCACCGTTCTTTAGCCCACTCTGCCACCCCAGTTCAGACATGGCTATATGCAAATCAGTCTGACCCTGTGCCTCATGGGAACAGTCCAGCCCGAACTGCCAATTCATGCCTTCCCTGGACCGGAAACAAGCTTCCGAGGACCGGTTTCTGGCATTCCAGCCGTCTTCAGCCCGCTTGCTTGAAACCAGTGGCAAAGTGAGCAAGGGACTCACGTCTGAACATATCCTGCCACACTTATGGTGGCCAAAAGCGGTACAAAGGGGCGTGATGATGGACGGAGCATCAGAACCAATCAAACACTCACATCCAGTCAAAAGATCTGGGTTTGATCCATCACCGTTCTTTAGCCCACTCTGCCACCCCAGTTCAGACATGGCTATATGCAAATCAATCTTACCCTGTGCCTCATGGGAACAGTCCAGCCCGAACTGCCAAGCCATGCCTTCCCTGGACCGGAAACAAGCTTCCGAGGACCGGTTTATGGCATTCCAGCCGTTTTCATGATTAAACTCAGATCTCAAGATTTTGTCCGGGATACTGGCTACCAGGATAGCAAAAATCATTAAAACTATTATACATTCTGATCAGAGGGGGTTCATACCCGAAGACAGCTCAACGAGCTCACCTTTCAAGCTATTGGGGCAACAGATGTTGCAACAGAAAAAAGCTGCCACTCACTATTGGTGCAATCGATGCCGCTAAGGCGTTTGATCAGGATAACTGGCACTATCTTTGGGAGACCATGCGAAGATTTGGTTTCCCCACAAATTTTGTTGAGGCTGTCAAATCTCTTTATTTGAACCCACGAGCAAAAGTTTTAGTCAACGGTATTTTAACTGAATGGTTTAGTATTTCAAGAGGTACCAGGCAGGGTTGTCCCCTGTCACCCTTATTGTTTAATTTATATATTGAACCCTTTGTGTGCTCCCTCAGAGAAGATCCCCTTATCAGGCCTTTTAAGATCACTGATCTGGAACTTAAGGTCGCTCTTTATGCTGATGACCCTCTCATGTACACCTCCGACCACGTAGAAGCCATACCTAGGTTGTTTGAACCAGCTGAGGAATTCGGTAAGATCTTGGGCTACAAAATTAATAGAGAAAAAAACGAAATAATAAGTTGGAATTGCGCTAACACAATAACAGGGGCAAAGGGCCAGATGAGATATTTGGGGATCTATCTAGTGCAGAAGCTGATTGATACATCAAAAATCAGCTGGAAGAAGGTTTCTAAGGAGGTTGGTAGCCTACTGTCATGCTGGGCGAACTTGCCATTAAATATATATGGGAGGGTCAACCTCCTAAAAATGATAATTTTGCCTAAGTTAACTTTTTTGTTTAATTCAATTCCACTTTCCTTCAATATCAGAGATCTTGCTACCCTTCAAGGTAAAATCGGTTCGTTTATATGGGCCACTAAAACCCCGAGAATAGCATGGAAAAAGCTAAGGAGAGGGTTAAAGTTAAAGATAGGAGGATTGGCCTTACCTGACCTACTAGAATTTTGGCCAATAAGGCGGACTCTTCCTCTCTGGGCCTCTTGTTTCAGGCAATGCTACATGATGTTCCGCAAGGACAGGTGTTTTTTCTTTACAAATTAGGCGACCCCAAGTTTTACAAAAAAGTCTGACTTAAGACCATATTGGCAGCACTAAATAACTGGGGGTTCATTAGGAAAGTTTTGAGAATACCGTATTATATGGCACAGGCCCCAATCTGGGATTCCCCAGGTACCCCCGAATGCCTTCAGGACCAATTGTCACAACCACTCAGACTAGCAGGTATCAGTTTGTGGGGAGATCTCCAGAAAGACTCACAACTTATCAGCTGGGAGTCAATTTCAAACTTAACTAGTGGGACATTGACGGAATTTAAGTTCTACCAGTTGTCTGCATGGTGGGCAAAGCAGTTGTGGAGCAACGAAGATCTGAGTATGATCATTGATTCCATCTCTAGAACGGAACATGGAAACACGAAGTATCGTTCTGGTATGGGGCCTTCATAGATACAGGGGATCGTCTAGACTTGGAGCTGGGGAAACATTGGGGCAGTGTTTTCTTAGAAGACTGGGATGGTCTGCGGAACCTCTGGTGTGATTCTTTTACTATGTTACAGGCTGTGGTTAGACCAGCTACCCTCAGGAGGAACCACCTATACACTGCCTATTGAGTGTACTGGACTCCTGGGAAACTGTCTAAGGTGACTGCGACGATTTACCACTGTCCCAGATGTAAGTACCCAGCCATGGATGACATGCATATATTTATGGATTGCTCGAAGATCGGCTCCTTTTGGACTCAGGTATGTAGTTTCCTGGAGGACGTGCTGCTTAAGCAGATTGAAGTAAGTGCAAGTTAATCTTTTTTGGTCTTCTGCCGGATTATTGTATGAACGCTCCAGCCTCGAAGTTTGTATTTTATGTAATAATCATTGCTAGGAGGGAAATTTGCAGAGCCTGGAAATCGGAAACTCCTCCTTCCTTTGCGGACTGCCTAAAGAATGTCATCATGATTAGCCAGTCTGATATGGCCTGTGATAACTCTAGTCCCAACAAGATCTGGGCAGCTCTAGAGGTTTGGAGAGAGAAGTAAGATCAGTCCTATGATTATGCCAGAGGTCTGTGAGTCCGGTCCTCCTTAGTAACATACGGTCTCCCAGGTGTTGTGAACAGGAGTGGGACCAGGATACAGCCGCACCTCTGGGTGAACTCCGCCTTCCCTTCAGGCACTTCACAGGGGTGGTCATCAAAAGGGTCTGTGTGAAAGGGGTGAAGGAATCCCATCTAAAGCGTTTTTTTGATGGCATGTATGAGGACAAACAAAAAAAAGCTTTTTTCTCTATTACCTTGCATCCGGACAGCCAATATTTATTTGCGTTCCGGTTCGGAAAAATTGTTTTGGTATGGTGCAGCATTCCACAAGGGTATACGGAAAGTCCCTCAATCTTCAATCAAATATTAAAGAGAAATCTGTAATCATTGGAAAGGCCGAATAACTCTGTGCTAGTACAGGTCCTTGATGATTTGTTAGTTGCATCAGGAACTAAAGAAGCTTGTATTTCCAACACTGTTGCCTGACTGAATCATTTGGCAATGAGTGGACATAAGGTGTCACCATCAAAACTCGAGTTTTGTTAAGGAGAAGTTCTTTATTTGGGACACCACATTGAAAAAGGAGTCTGGAAAGTGTCACAGGTTTGAATCACTTCTGTTTTGTAGATGAATCCACCTAATACACAAAAGGAAGTTTGTATGTTTTTGGGAATGGGAAACCAAATGTTTCTCTGATAGCCAAGCCACTTCAGAGACTGACACGCAAAGATGTGTCCGATCCTGTACCATGGGATGATGAATGTATGCCCTCTTTTCTTGAACTGCGAGACAGTTTGTGTTGCACTCCAGCATTGGGAATGCCTGACTTTAACCAGAGTTTTACTCTGTTTTGCAGTGAGAGGGAAGTCCGTTGAGCACTATCAGTTCTAACGCAAATGCATGGAACTGCTCGCAGACCTGTTGCATACTTTTCAGCTACATTAGATCCTGTAGCTGCTGCTCCACCTGGATGTTTGAAAGCTGTCACTGCGACATGTATGAGTTTGGAGCAGTGTGAAAATATTGTGATGGGTCATCCTTTGAGATTGTGTTGACTCAAACTTGAACACAGCATCTCACGAGTAGTAGGTTAATAAAATAGGAACAAGTGATTCTAGGTGCAGAAAATGTAACTGTGACAAGATGCACAAGTTTGAATCCAGCTACCTTGATGCCGTTGCCAGGACATGAAGTTGTAATGGATGAAGCTGATTATGATTGTCTTGATGTGACCGAATTGTGTACCAAACCACGACTGGACATTCAAGATGACCCGTTGCCTGAGTCAGATCATGTTTTGTTTGTGGACAGATCGTATTTGAGAGATTCAGGAGGTAACGTGCGAGCTGCGTATGAAATCTGTACTGTGGTGGGTGTAGCTGAAGCATTGTGGTTGAAAGGAGTGTATTCAGCCCAGGAGGCTGAATTGGTTGCTCTTACCAGAGCTTGCAGCATTACCGAATAATTGAGTAGCCATATTCACAGGCAGTCTATATGGTTTTGGGGTGGTACATGATTTTGGGCAGTTGTGGTCACAATGTGGATTCATGATCTCTTGGGTTCACCAATACAAAACAGAGAGTGCATGAAAAAGCTACTGATGGCACTACAGCTGCCGGCTAAGATTGTGGTGGAGAACTGTTCCGCTCACTAGACAGGCCACGATTATGTGACAGTTGGCAATCGTTATTCTGATGAGACTTGGCGTTATTGTGCCCTAAATTCTTACGCATTTAATGGGGAGTCATTAAAGGAGCAGTCTGATGACACAGAATGCAGAATTATGTTTTCAGTTGTGGAAATTTGGGAAGAGATCCAAGAATGACAAGATGCAGTCCCACAAGCAGAGAGAGATGGGTGGATTAAAGCAGAAAGTAAATGTAGCCAGGAAGATGAGGTGTGGGTATACCTGAATGTGAGACTTGTGTTGCCAGATAGCCACTTGTGTCCGATGGCAAGAAATTGCCATGGACCTGTACATGTTGGAAGAGGTACGTTACGTCTCTTTTGCAATACCTGGTACAATCCGTGATTGAGAGCCATTTTAGAGAGTCTGTGTCAAAGATGTGCGATATGTCAACAACAAAAAGCGAGAAGAAAAACATCGGTCAATAAGAGTCATATTAGAAAATCGGGAGGTACAGTTACCCGAATGTAGTTTGACTTTATTGAAATGCCCCTTTGAAATGGATTGAAATATGTCCTTGTGATGAGTGTGTGTCTGTTTTCTCGTTGGGTAGAGGCTTACCGCACAAGATGAAATTATAACCTAACAGTAGCTAAACTACTTCTTAGAGAGTTGATCCCTAGATGTGGATTTCCAGACCTGTTGGAGTTGTATAGAGGTACCCACTTCAACAATGAAGTGGTATGAATGCTTTGTGCTGCATTGCGAATTTAACAAAGGCTACACTGTGCCTATCGGCCAGAGGCATCTGGTGTTATTGAACAGGTTAATGGCACTATTAAGTCCTGATTGGCAAAAGTGTGTGCATCTACATCCCTGAAATGGCCTGAGGCACTACCTCTGGTATTGATGCATGTGGCTGGCTTCACATATGACACTGAGTCACTGCAGCAGTGAAACTAATACTGGCTGAAGGCTTCACATATGATACAGAGTCACTCTGCGGCAGTGAAACTAATACTGGATGATGGCTTCACATCTGACACGGAGTCACTCGGCAGTAGTGAAACTAATACTAGCTGATGGCCTCACATATGACACGGAGTCACTCGGCAGCAGTGAAACTAATACTGGCTGATGGCTTCACATATGACACGGAGTCACTCGGCAGCAGTGAAACTAATACTGGCTGATGGCTTCACATAGGACATGGAGTTACTCGGCAGCAGTGACTCTAATACTGGCTGATGGCTTCACATATGACACGGAGTCACTCAGCAGCAGTGAAACTAATACTGGCTGATGGCTTCACATATGACATGGAGTCACTCAGGAGTAGTGAAACCAAATCTGTCTGAAGGATTCACATATGACACAGAGTCACTCGGCAGCAGTGAAACTAATACTAGCTGATGGCTTCACATAGGACACGGAGTCAATCAGCAGAAATGAAACTAATATTGGCTGATGGCTTCACATATGACACAGAGTCACTCGGCAGAAGTGAAACTTATACTGGCTGATGGCTTCACATATGACACGGAGTCACTCGGCAGTAGTGAAACTAATACTGGCTGATGGCTTCACATGTGACACAGAGTCACTCGCCAGCAGTGACATTTATACTGGCTGATGGTTTCACATAGGGCACAGAATCACTAGGCAGCAGTGAAACTAATACTGGTTGATGGCTTCACATATGACACAGAGTCACTCGGCAGCAGTGAAACTAATTCTGGCTGATGGCTTCATAAATGACATGGAGTCACTCAGCAGCAGTGAAACTAATACTGGCTGATGGCTTCACATACGACACGGACAGGGGCGGTGGGTGACATTTGAAAGTGGTGAGGCGCAAAGTGATTTGCATACAGCACCGTAGCGAGCGAGCGCAGCGAGCGACTCCGAACCCCAAAAGGGGGGTTTGGGGAGGTTACACCCCCAAGAAAATTTTGAAAAAAAAGAAGAAAAATCGTGCATTTTTAAGCAAATTTGAGAAAGCAGGAAGGTTAATAAAGCAATTGTGAAAGTGCAGTTATTACATTAATAGATGGCATAACATAGGTAGCTGCTTATTCAGTATAACCACAGAGCTTCATACAATCCGTCCTATTATGCTCTGGTGCTGAATTCAGCATCCCACACACAACTGACTGAACAGTAGACAATTGCTCAACCTCAGTGAATGACATAAATGAAAAAGTTCTATAGCTCACTCACACCCTCAACCACCCAAAATATAAACTGCAAAGAGTCGGTGGAAACTCAACTGCAATACTGTAATGGTCCTTTAATCCAACAGGTACAGTCACTAAGGACAACACAGAACAAATCTATAGGTCCATAGACCCATCAAAAAACAATTGACTACTGTGGCTTTTGTCTGTGGAAAGCCCAAACTGTGAAGAAAGCCAAGCATGTACTACTGAAACATCTGTGAGGCAGAAATGGCCAATTCTAATGCTGATAACATAACACTTATTTACAACCCTGCTGTTTTACTATTTAACCTTTTTCGATATAGATATTACAAACTGCATATTTTCAAAATGTACATGAACACTAACTTTGGAATTAATATTTTCTGAGTGGTAAAGACGGTCTTATAATCAGAGTATAGGGCCCAATCCAAAAATGTTTTTTCCTTGATTAGATATGTCATCTCCATAGAAAAGCAGGAATAATGCAGGAATAGGACAAGGGGGAAAAATGGCAAATCAAGCCAATAGAAACGAGAAGAAAGGTAGAAAACTAAGACATCGCCTGTATTTCCACAAAATCAAAAGTGCGTTTCTTGTCTTCTCTATTGTAACTGTGTGTGATCTTTCAGAATCCATTTATGTGTCTGTGTCCAAGCTCCGGTGGTTTTCCAAAGTTGGCAGCATTTAGAAACAAGCTAAATTAGATTTAAGCAGTGCTTATAAAATAGTTGTGCATTTACATTAACATAATAAAGGAGGCCAGGCACAATCATTTGGGTTTCCATTTGTGCCATACTCTGAAACTATTTCTTGTCAGTCTTAGAGTGTTCCAGTGTGTTTGCTTTTGAGTTTGCTTCCTTATAGTAAATCAAAGTAATTTCTCTTCATCAATATGCAAAGGCAGTCTGCTTACAGTCGAAAGACATAGTCCCTGCAAAGAACTATGACTGACAAAATACACAAGCCTTGGAAAATCCAATAGGTCTTGCCAATGCGAACTCCTGGCATTGCCAATGCGTTTTGGCAATGCTGTACAGCATTGGTAAAAAGCACACTGCATGCTACACCTACTGAATAATACAGGCACAGTTTTTTTAAAAACATTTTTTGATCCAATATGGTGGGCGCTAGATGCTAGGGTAAATGATTTTTTTTTTTCCATTTGCGCTAAAGTGCATTTCTGCCAGTAGTGCAGCACAGGAGCCAAAGGGGGCTATCAAACCCTCCAAAATATCTAGATTTTTTTTAAACAAATATTAAAATGAATGTAAGGGGTGGTCGAGCAATGGAGGAGTGGGTAGGGGAAGCAAACATATAAATACATAGGAGTGATGGGAGAATTGATAAAGAAGGAGGGGAAACGCAGCATAGAAGGGAGAGTCAACACAGAACATACAGGGGATATGGCAACACAGAGCACAGGGATGGGTATTTGGCAGGGGGCAAGCACACGAAAGAGAGAGTTGGAAAACACATGCACTCCCATGGAGTGCGTAGCGAAAAAGAAAAGTAAGTGAGCAGTGGAAGAATACTGGTCAGCCAGTCAATAGCATGGTAAATAGGCTATGTTCCAGGGAAGGGCCACACTTAAGAGGAAGAGGAGGAGGAGGAGGTAAAACCATTGAATGAGAAACAAGGAAGTAAGGCTGCCAATAAAAGCAAACAACTGAGGCAATGGGCGATCACTGAACCGACTGTAAGTTTTTGGGATATTCTAAACGAGCTAGTTAAAGCTGTATAATAGGTCAGACCTAAAAAGTATAATAAAATTGCACTTGAAGGAGGAATAGATTTAAAAAACAAAGTTTCCGTGAAGAATGTAAGTCCGAATATGTATGCATCAGCATTGATGAAAATTGCACTCATTTAACACAAAATTGAAATCAGGATATTTGTGGTGACAAGTACATGCTCTACCGACCATTTCCAGGAAAAGGGAACTTAACATGCGGCCTTCAAGTACATGCTCTACTAACCATTTCCATGAAAAGGGAACTTAATGACATGCGGCCTTGAAATGTCTAATGGTTTTTACAAAGTGTTTTTGTTTTTTATTACAGCATTTTTTTCTGTTGCATCACAGCACATCTGTTAGCATGCTGCTTCACTTGGATTCACTATGTAAACACGTTATATGTAGACATCTTGAAGGTCATCCTTGGCATAGATGGGACACGCCTGCTGAAGGACATACTGGAATGCCATTAGAGCAGGGTAGAAAAGGCAAAAGCTAAAAAAAAACCTGAAATTAACACTTTCTGTAATACAGACTCTCTGGTCACAGATGATGTGTTTTAAATGCCTGACTGAGCTGCAAGTTCTACTTGGCTTCGAGAGACTCATTTGGTCGAGGTGACCTTCATGAAAAGCTCAGTCTGCTGGGCCAAATCTGAAATGTTTGAAGGTAAGGGAAAAGTGGGCAACCTGCGGAAGTGAATTTTCACTCTATTTGACCTCTGTCTATTCTTTAACTCTCTCTCTAAACCTCTCTTCCTCTGTACCTACCTCTCTACCCCTGACGCAGTCTCTCTAGCTATTGTCATCTTGAGGCTTTTTGGGGTTCCAGGCAAGATATATTTCAATTGTTGTGTGACCCTATTAATATAATTTTGTATTGTTTGCCATAACTAGGGCATGATTATTCAGGAAATGGGTAATATAATTCAAATGTGTTCCATAAAGAGGCGGGCCCTCCAAAATATGTCTTGCCAGGGGCCCCAAAGACTGTAAGATGACACTGCTGGGCCTTGCTCTTTGTCCTTCAAGTCAAGGTTGAGCCTCTCGCCACACACAGGGTCACACGTTTCTCTTTTGAAAGGCAAAAGCTGACCTTAAATCAGAATCCTAGGTCTTTCCTGGACCTTGAAGAAGAAAAAAAAAGCCCCTTGCAGAGGCTGTTCACTGACAAAGGTCTCTCTGGTCTGGTAGCCCATTTTCAGGTGCCAGATGAAGGCCAGTTGCAGGCTCGAGGGCAGCCAGTCACACTGTTTACCATGTCATGATTTTCGTCACTACTCTCCTAAGCGCCTCCCTTGCTTAGAGACTCTCTGTTACCCGCTGTCTTCGCATCAACACCTCAGACGCACGTGTCTCAGGGCTTATACACACAGTGTTCATTTTCATTGCTCCTGGGAACAGGGCCAGGTGTTCGCCACCCATGCAGTCCATCAGCCGGTACCGTCAGGCATCGAGGTTTCACTTTCTTGGGTTAAATAAACACATACACCGGCAAGTCAAGAAGCGGAAGTGATTTAGGCCTATCAGCTTCCAGATCCCTTGGCAACGACCACTGAATCGGGAAAGTAGATAAATAGCAAATGTCAGAGTTCAGGAGGCTGGAGGAGAAGGTGAAAGGCTAGGCAGGGGGCGGAGCCAGAATCACAGGTGAGGTTTAAAGCCGGTCATGCAGACACATACTCATACTGGAGAACAGAAGCAAACCGAGCCTGAACGTCATAGGGTCAGGTGAGGCAGCTGTCTTCTGCCGTTCCTTACCTTAGACCCTGGACCCAACTTGCAGCACACTGCATGCTACACCTACTGAATAATACAGGCACAGTTTTTTTTAAAACATTTTTTGATCCAATATGGTGGGCGCTAGATGCTAGGGTAAATGAAATTTTTTTTTTCCATTTGCGCTAAAGTGCATTTCTGCCAGTAGTGCAGCACAGGAGCCAAAGGGGGCTATCAAACCCTCCAAAATATCTAGATTTTTTTTAAACAAATATTAAAATGAATGTAAGGGGTGGTCGAGCAATGGAGGAGTGGGTAGGGGAAGCAAACATATAAATACATAGGAGTGATGGGAGAATTGATAAAGAAGGAGGGGAAACGCAGCATAGAAGGGAGAGTCAACACAGAACATACAGGGGATATGGCAACACAGAGCACAGGGATGGGTATTTGGCAGGGGGCAAGCACACGAAAGAGAGAGTTGGAAAACACATGCACTCCCATGGAGTGCGTAGCGAAAAAGAAAAGTAAGTGAGCAGTGGAAGAATACTGGTCAGCCAGTCAATAGCATGGTAAATAGGCTATGTTCCAGGGAAGGGCCACACTTAAGAGGAAGAGGAGGAGGAGGAGGTAAAACCATTGAATGAGAAACAAGGAAGTAAGGCTGCCAATAAAAGCAAACAACTGAGGCAATGGGCGATCACTGAACCGACTGTAAGTTTTTGGGATATTCTAAACGAGCTAGTTAAAGCTGTATAATAGGTCAGACCTAAAAAGTATAATAAAATTGCACTTGAAGGAGGAATAGATTTAAAAAACAAAGTTTCCGTGAAGAATGTAAGTCCGAATATGTATGCATCAGCATTGATGAAAATTGCACTCATTTAACACAAAATTTAAATCAGGATATTTGTGGTGACAAGTACATGCTCTACCGACCATTTCCAAGAAAAGGGAACTTAACATGCGGCCTTCAAGTACATGCTCTACTAACCATTTCCATGAAAAGGGAACTTAATGACATGCGGCCTTGAAATGTCTAATGGTTTTTACAAAGTGTTTTTGTTTTTTATTACAGCATTTTTTTCTGTTGCATCACAGCACATCTGTTAGCATGCTGCTTCACTTGGATTCACTATGTAAACACGTTATTTGTAGACATCTTGAAGGTCATCCTTGGCATAGATGGGACACGCCTGCTGAAGGACATACTGGAATGCCATTAGAGCAGGGTAGAAAAGGCAAAAGCTAAAAAAAAACCTGAAATTAACACTTTCTGTAATACAGACTCTCTGGTCACAGATGATGTGTTTTAAATGCCTGACTGAGCTGCAAGTTCTACTTGGCTTCGAGAGACTCATTTGGTCGAGGTGACCTTCATGAAAAGCTCAGTCTGCTGGGCCAAATCTGAAATGTTTGAAGGTAAGGGAAAAGTGGGCAACCTGCGGAAGTGAATTTTCACTCTATTTGACCTCTGTCTATTCTTTAACTCTCTCTCTAAACCTCTCTTCCTCTGTACCTACCTCTCTACCCCTGACGCAGTCTCTCTAGCTATTGTCATCTTGAGGATTTTTGGGGTTCCAGGCAAGATATATTTCAATTGTTGTGTGACCCTATTAATATAATTTTGTATTGTTTGCCATAACTAGGGCATGATTATTCAGGAAATGGGTAATATAATTCAAATGTGTTCCATAAAGAGGCGGGCCCTCCAAAATATGTCTTGCCAGGGGCCCCAAAGACTGTAAGATGACACTGCTGGGCCTTGCTCTTTGTCCTTCAAGTCAAGGTTGAGCCTCTCGCCACACACAGGGTCACACGTTTCTCTTCTGAAAGGCAAAAGCTGACCTTAAATCAGAATCCTAGGTCTTTCCTGGACCTTGAAGAAGAAAAAAAAAGCCCCTTGCAGAGGCTGTTCACTGACAAAGGTCTCTCTGGTCTGGTAGCCCATTTTCAGGTGCCAGATGAAGGCCAGTTGCAGGCTCGAGGGCAGCCAGTCACACTGTTTACCATGTCATGATTTTCGTCACTACTCTCCTAAGCGCCTCCCTTGCTTAGAGACTCTCTGTTACCCGCTGTCTTCGCATCAACACCTCAGACGCACGTGTCTCAGGGCTTATACACACAGTGTTCATTTTCATTGCTCCTGGGAACAGGGCCAGGTGTTCGCCACCCATGCAGTCCATCAGCCGGTACCGTCAGGCATCGAGGTTTCACTTTCTTGGGTTAAATAAACACATACACCGGCAAGTCAAGAAGCGGAAGTGATTTAGGCCTATCAGCTTCCAGATCCCTTGGCAACGACCACTGAATCGGGAAAGTAGATAAATAGCAAATGTCAGAGTTCAGGAGGCTGGAGGAGAAGGGGAAAGGCTAGGCAGGGGGCGGAGCCAGAATCACAGGTGAGGTTTAAAGCCGGTCATGCAGACACATACTCATACTGGAGAACAGAAGCAAACCGAGCCTGAACGTCATAGGGTCAGGTGAGGCAGCTGTCTTCTGCCGTTCCTTACCTTAGACCCTGGACCCAACTTGCAGCACACTGCATGCTACACCTACTGAATAATACAGGCACAGTTTTTTTAAAAACATTTTTTGATCCAATATGGTGGGCGCTAGATGCTAGGGTAAATGAATTTTTTTTTTCCATTAGCGCTAAAGTGCATTTCTGCCAGTAGTGCAGCACAGGAGCCAAAGGGGGCTATCAAACCCTCCAAAATATCTAGATTTTTTTAAAACAAATATTAAAATGAATGTAAGGGGTGGTCGAGCAATGGAGGAGTGGGTAGGGGAAGCAAACATATAAATACATAGGAGTGATGGGAGAATTGATAAAGAAGGAGGGGAAACGCAGCATAGAAGGGAGAGTCAACACAGAACATACAGGGGATATGGCAACACAGAGCACAGGGATGGGTATTTGGCAGGGGGCAAGCACACGAAAGAGAGAGTTGGAAAACACATGCACTCCCATGGAGTGCGTAGCGAAAAAGAAAAGTAAGTGAGCAGTGGAAGAATACTGGTCAGCCAGTCAATAGCATGGTAAATAGGCTATGTTCCAGGGAAGGGCCACACTTAAGAGGAAGAGGAGGAGGAGGAGGTAAAACCATTGAATGATAAACAAGGAAGTAAGGCTGCCAATAAAAGCAAACAACTGAGGCAATGGGCGATCACTGAACCGACTGTAAGTTTTTGGGATATTCTAAACGAGCTAGTTAAAGCTGTATAATAGGTCAGACCTAAAAAGTATAATAAAATTGCACTTGAAGGAGGAATAGATTTAAAAAACAAAGTTTCCGTGAAGAATGTAAGTCCGAATATGTATGCATCAGCATTGATGAAAATTGCACTCATTTAACACAAAATTGAAATCAGGATATTTGTGGTGACAAGTACATGCTCTACCGACCATTTCCAGGAAAAGGGAACTTAACATGCGGCCTTCAAGTACATGCTCTACCGACCATTTCCATGAAAAGGGAACTTAATGACATGCGGCCTTCAAATGTCTAATGGTTTTTACAAAGTGTTTTTGTTTTTTATTACAGCATTTTTTTCTGTTGCATCACAGCACATCTGTTAGCATGCTGCTTCACTTGGATTCACTATGTAAACACGTTATATGTAGACATCTTGAAGGTCATCCTTGGCATAGATGGGACACGCCTGCTGAAGGACATACTGGAATGCCATTAGAGCAGGGTAGAAAAGGCAAAAGCTAAAAAAAAAAACTGAAATTAACACTTTCTGTAATACAGACCCTCTGGTCACAGATGATGTGTTTTAAATGCCTGACTGAGCTGCAAGTTCTACTTGGCTTCGAGAGACTCATTTGGTCGAGGTGACCTTCATGAAAAGCTAAGTCTGCTGGGCCAAATCTGAAATGTTTGAAGGTAAGGGAAAAGTGGGCAACCTGCGGAAGTGAATTTTCACTCTATTTGACCTCTGTCTATTCTTTAACTCTCTCTCTAAACCTCTCTTCCTCTGTACCTACCTCTCTACCCCTGACGCAGTCTCTCTAGCTATTGTCATCTTGAGGATTTTTGGGGTTCCAGGCAAGATATATTTCAATTGTTGTGTGACCCTATTAATATAATTTTGTATTGTTTGCCATAACTAGGGCATGATTATTCAGGAAATGGGTAATATAATTCAAATGTGTTCCATAAAGAGGCGGGCCCTCCAAAATATGTCTTGCCAGGGGCCCCAAAGACTGTAAGATGACACTGCTGGGCCTTGCTCTTTGTCCTTCAAGTCAAGGTTGAGCCTCTCGCCACACACAGGGTCACACGTTTCTCTTTTGAAAGGCAAAAGCTGACCTTAAATCAGAATCCTAGGTCTTTCCTGGACCTTGAAGAAGAAAAAAAAAGCCCCTTGCAGAGGCTGTTCACTGACAAAGGTCTCTCTGGTCTGGTAGCCCATTTTCAGGTGCCAGATGAAGGCCAGTTGCAGGCTCGAGGGCAGCCAGTCACACTGTTTACCATGTCATGATTTTCGTCACTACTCTCCTAAGCGCCTCCCTTGCTTAGAGACTCTCTGTTACCCGCTGTCTTTGCATCAACACCTCAGACGCACGTGTCTCAGGGCTTATACACACAGTGTTCATTTTCATTGCTCCTGGGAACAGGGCCAGGTGTTCGCCACCCATGCAGTCCATCAGCCGGTACCGTCAGGCATCGAGGTTTCACTTTCTTGGGTTAAATAAACACATACACCGGCAAGTCAAGAAGCGGAAGTGATTTAGGCCTATCAGCTTCCAGATCCCTTGGCAACGACCACTGAATCGGGAAAGTAGATAAATAGCAAATGTCAGAGTTCAGGAGGCTGGAGGAGAAGGTGAAAGGCTAGGCAGGGGGCGGAGCCAGAATCACAGGTGAGGTTTAAAGCCGGTCATGCAGACACATACTCATACTGGAGAACAGAAGCAAACCGAGCCTGAACGTCATAGGGTCAGGTGAGGCAGCTGTCTTCTGCCGTTCCTTACCTTAGACCCTGGACCCAACTTGCAGCACACTGCATGCTACACCTACTGAATAATACAGGCACAGTTTTTTTTAAAACATTTTTTGATCCAATATGGTGGGCGCTAGATGCTAGGGTAAATGAAATTTTTTTTTTCCATTTGCGCTAAAGTGCATTTCTGCCAGTAGTGCAGCACAGGAGCCAAAGGGGGCTATCAAACCCTCCAAAATATCTAGATTTTTTTTAAACAAATATTAAAATGAATGTAAGGGGTGGTCGAGCAATGGAGGAGTGGGTAGGGGAAGCAAACATATAAATACATAGGAGTGATGGGAGAATTGATAAAGAAGGAGGGGAAACGCAGCATAGAAGGGAGAGTCAACACAGAACATACAGGGGATATGGCAACACAGAGCACAGGGATGGGTATTTGGCAGGGGGCAAGCACACGAAAGAGAGAGTTGGAAAACACATGCACTCCCATGGAGTGCGTAGCAAAAAAGAAAAGTAAGTGAGCAGTGGAAGAATACTGGTCAGCCAGTCAATAGCATGGTAAATAGGCTATGTTCCAGGGAAGGGCCACACTTAAGAGGAAGAGGAGGAGGAGGAGGTAAAACCATTGAATGAGAAACAAGGAAGTAAGGCTGCCAATAAAAGCAAACAACTGAGGCAATGGGCGATCACTGAACCGACTGTAAGTTTTTGGGATATTCTAAACGAGCTAGTTAAAGCTGTATAATAGGTCAGACCTAAAAAGTATAATAAAATTGCACTTGAAGGAGGAATAGATTTAAAAAACAAAGTTTCCGTGAAGAATGTAAGTCCGAATATGTATGCATCAGCATTGATGAAAATTGCACTCATTTAACACAAAATTGAAATCAGGATATTTGTGGTGACAAGTACATGCTCTACCGACCATTTCCAGGAAAAGGGAACTTAACATGCGGCCTTCAAGTACATGCTCTACTAACCATTTCCATGAAAAGGGAACTTAATGACATGCGGCCTTGAAATGTCTAATGGTTTTTACAAAGTGTTTTTGTTTTTTATTACAGCATTTTTTTCTGTTGCATCACAGCACATCTGTTAGCATGCTGCTTCACTTGGATTCACTATGTAAACACGTTATATGTAGACATCTTGAAGGTCATCCTTGGCATAGATGGGACACGCCTGCTGAAGGACATACTGGAATGCCATTAGAGCAGGGTAGAAAAGGCAAAAGCTAAAAAAAAAACTGAAATTAACACTTTCTGTAATACAGACTCTCTGGTCACAGATGATGTGTTTTAAATGCCTGACTGAGCTGCAAGTTCTACTTGGCTTCGAGAGACTCATTTGGTCGAGGTGACCTTCATGAAAAGCTCAGTCTGCTGGGCCAAATCTGAAATGTTTGAAGGTAAGGGAAAAGTGGGCAACCTGCGGAAGTGAATTTTCACTCTATTTGACCTCTGTCTATTCTTTAACTCTCTCTCTAAACCTCTCTTCCTCTGTACCTACCTCTCTACCCCTGACGCAGTCTCTCTAGCTATTGTCATCTTGAGGATTTTTGGGGTTCCAGGCAAGATATATTTCAATTGTTGTGTGACCCTATTAATATAATTTTGTATCGTTTGCCATAACTAGGGCATGATTATTCAGGAAATGGGTAATATAATTCAAATGTGTTCCATAAAGAGGCGGGCCCTCCAAAATATGTCTTGCCAGGGGCCCCAAAGACTGTAAGATGACACTGCTGGGCCTTGCTCTTTGTCCTTCAAGTCAAGGTTGAGCCTCTCGCCACACACAGGGTCACACGTTTCTCTTTTGAAAGGCAAAAGCTGACCTTAAATCAGAATCCTAGGTCTTTCCTGGACCTTGAAGAAGAAAAAAAAAGCCCCTTGCAGAGGCTGTTCACTGACAAAGGTCTCTCTGGTCTGGTAGCCCATTTTCAGGTGCCAGATGAAGGCCAGTTGCAGGCTCGAGGGCAGCCAGTCACACTGTTTACCATGTCATGATTTTCGTCACTACTCTCCTAAGCGCCTCCCTTGCTTAGAGACTCTCTGTTACCCGCTGTCTTCGCATCAACACCTCAGACGCACGTGTCTCAGGGCTTATACACACAGTGTTCATTTTCATTGCTCCTGGGAACAGGGCCAGGTGTTCGCCACCCATGCAGTCCATCAGCCGGTACCGTCAGGCATCGAGGTTTCACTTTCTTGGGTTAAATAAACACATACACCGGCAAGTCAAGAAGCGGAAGTGATTTAGGCCTATCAGCTTCCAGATCCCTTGGCAACGACCACTGAATCGGGAAAGTAGATAAATAGCAAATGTCAGAGTTCAGGAGGCTGGAGGAGAAGGTGAAAGGCTAGGCAGGGGGCGGAGCCAGAATCACAGGTGAGGTTTAAAGCCGGTCATGCAGACACATACTCATACTGGAGAACAGAAGCAAACCGAGCCTGAACGTCATAGGGTCAGGTGAGGCAGCTGTCTTCTGCCGTTCCTTACCTTAGACCCTGGACCCAACTTGCAGCACACTGCATGCTACACCTACTGAATAATACAGGCACAGTTTTTTTTAAAACATTTTTTGATCCAATATGGTGGGCGCTAGATGCTAGGGTAAATGAAATTTTTTTTTTCCATTTGCGCTAAAGTGCATTTCTGCCAGTAGTGCAGCACAGGAGCCAAAGGGGGCTATCAAACCCTCCAAAATATCTAGATTTTTTTAAAACAAATATTAAAATGAATGTAAGGGGTGGTCGAGCAATGGAGGAGTGGGTAGGGGAAGCAAACATATAAATACATAGGAGTGATGGGAGAATTGATAAAGAAGGAGGGGAAACGCAGCATAGAAGGGAGAGTCAACACAGAACATACAGGGGATATGGCAACACAGAGCACAGGGATGGGTATTTGGCAGGGGGCAAGCACACGAAAGAGAGAGTTGGAAAACACATGCACTCCCATGGAGTGCGTAGCGAAAAAGAAAAGTAAGTGAGCAGTGGAAGAATACTGGTCAGCCAGTCAATAGCATGGTAAATAGGCTATGTTCCAGGGAAGGGCCACACTTAAGAGGAAGAGGAGGAGGAGGAGGTAAAACCATTGAATGATAAACAAGGAAGTAAGGCTGCCAATAAAAGCAAACAACTGAGGCAATGGGCGATCACTGAACCGACTGTAAGTTTTTGGGATATTCTAAACGAGCTAGTTAAAGCTGTATAATAGGTCAGACCTAAAAAGTATAATAAAATTGCACTTGAAGGAGGAATAGATTTAAAAAACAAAGTTTCCGTGAAGAATGTAAGTCCGAATATGTATGCATCAGCATTGATGAAAATTGCACTCATTTAACACAAAATTGAAATCAGGATATTTGTGGTGACAAGTACATGCTCTACCGACCATTTCCAGGAAAAGGGAACTTAACATGCGGCCTTCAAGTACATGCTCTACTAACCATTTCCATGAAAAGGGAACTTAATGACATGCGGCCTTGAAATGTCTAATGGTTTTTACAAAGTGTTTTTGTTTTTTATTACAGCATTTTTTTCTGTTGCATCACAGCACATCTGTTAGCATGCTGCTTCACTTGGATTCACTATGTAAACACGTTATATGTAGACATCTTGAAGGTCATCCTTGGCATAGATGGGACACGCCTGCTGAAGGACATACTGGAATGCCATTAGAGCAGGGTAGAAAAGGCAAAAGCTAAAAAAAAAACTGAAATTAACACTTTCTGTAATACAGACTCTCTGGTCACAGATGATGTGTTTTAAATGCCTGACTGAGCTGCAAGTTCTACTTGGCTTCGAGAGACTCATTTGGTCGAGGTGACCTTCATGAAAAGCTCAGTCTGCTGGGCCAAATCTGAAATGTTTGAAGGTAAGGGAAAAGTGGGCAACCTGCGGAAGTGAATTTTCACTCTATTTGACCTCTGTCTATTCTTTAACTCTCTCTCTAAACCTCTCTTCCTCTGTACCTACCTCTCTACCCCTGACGCAGTCTCTCTAGCTATTGTCATCTTGAGGATTTTTGGGGTTCCAGGCAAGATATATTTCAATTGTTGTGTGACCCTATTAATATAATTTTGTATTGTTTGCCATAACTAGGGCATGATTATTCAGGAAATGGGTAATATAATTCAAATGTGTTCCATAAAGAGGCGGGCCCTCCAAAATATGTCTTGCCAGGGGCCCCAAAGACTGTAAGATGACACTGCTGGGCCTTGCTCTTTGTCCTTCAAGTCAAGGTTGAGCCTCTCGCCACACACAGGGTCACACGTTTCTCTTCTGAAAGGCAAAAGCTGACCTTAAATCAGAATCCTAGGTCTTTCCTGGACCTTGAAGAAGAAAAAAAAAGCCCCTTGCAGAGGCTGTTCACTGACAAAGGTCTCTCTGGTCTGGTAGCCCATTTTCAGGTGCCAGATGAAGGCCAGTTGCAGGCTCGAGGGCAGCCAGTCACACTGTTTACCATGTCATGATTTTCGTCACTACTCTCCTAAGCGCCTCCCTTGCTTAGAGACTCTCTGTTACCCGCTGTCTTCGCATCAACACCTCAGACGCACGTGTCTCAGGGCTTATACACACAGTGTTTATTTTCATTGCTCCTGGGAACAGGGCCAGGTGTTCGCCACCCATGCAGTCCATCAGCCGGTACCGTCAGGCATCGAGGTTTCACTTTCTTGGGTTAAATAAACACATACACCGGCAAGTCAAGAAGCGGAAGTGATTTAGGCCTATCAGCTTCCAGATCCCTTGGCAACGACCACTGAATCGGGAAAGTAGATAAATAGCAAATGTCAGAGTTCAGGAGGCTGGAGGAGAAGGGGAAAGGCTAGGCAGGGGGCGGAGCCAGAATCACAGGTGAGGTTTAAAGCCGGTCATGCAGACACATACTCATACTGGAGAACAGAAGCAAACCGAGCCTGAACGTCATAGGGTCAGGTGAGGCAGCTGTCTTCTGCCGTTCCTTACCTTAGACCCTGGACCCAACTTGCAGCACACTGCATGCTACACCTACTGAATAATACAGGCACAGTTTTTTTAAAAACATTTTTTGATCCAATATGGTGGGCGCTAGATGCTAGGGTAAATGAATTTTTTTTTTCCATTAGCGCTAAAGTGCATTTCTGCCAGTAGTGCAGCACAGGAGCCAAAGGGGGCTATCAAACCCTCCAAAATATCTAGATTTTTTTAAAACAAATATTAAAATGAATGTAAGGGGTGGTCGAGCAATGGAGGAGTGGGTAGGGGAAGCAAACATATAAATACATAGGAGTGATGGGAGAATTGATAAAGAAGGAGGGGAAACGCAGCATAGAAGGGAGAGTCAACACAGAACATACAGGGGATATGGCAACACAGAGCACAGGGATGGGTATTTGGCAGGGGGCAAGCACACGAAAGAGAGAGTTGGAAAACACATGCACTCCCATGGAGTGCGTAGCGAAAAAGAAAAGTAAGTGAGCAGTGGAAGAATACTGGTCAGCCAGTCAATAGCATGGTAAATAGGCTATGTTCCAGGGAAGGGCCACACTTAAGAGGAAGAGGAGGAGGAGGAGGTAAAACCATTGAATGATAAACAAGGAAGTAAGGCTGCCAATAAAAGCAAACAACTGAGGCAATGGGCGATCACTGAACCGACTGTAAGTTTTTGGGATATTCTAAACGAGCTAGTTAAAGCTGTATAATAGGTCAGACCTAAAAAGTATAATAAAATTGCACTTGAAGGAGGAATAGATTTAAAAAACAAAGTTTCCGTGAAGAATGTAAGTCCGAATATGTATGCATCAGCATTGATGAAAATTGCACTCATTTAACACAAAATTGAAATCAGGATATTTGTGGTGACAAGTACATGCTCTACCGACCATTTCCAGGAAAAGGGAACTTAACATGCGGCCTTCAAGTACATGCTCTACCGACCATTTCCATGAAAAGGGAACTTAATGACATGCGGCCTTCAAATGTCTAATGGTTTTAACAAAGTGTTTTTGTTTTTTATTACAGCATTTTTTTCTGTTGCATCACAGCACATCTGTTAGCATGCTGCTTCACTTGGATTCACTATGTAAACACGTTATATGTAGACATCTTGAAGGTCATCCTTGGCATAGATGGGACACGCCTGCTGAAGGACATACTGGAATGCCATTAGAGCAGGTTAGAAAAGGCAAAAGCTAAAAAAAAAAACTGAAATTAACACTTTCTGTAATACAGACCCTCTGGTCACAGATGATGTGTTTTAAATGCCTGACTGAGCTGCAAGTTCTACTTGGCTTCGAGAGACTCATTTGGTCGAGGTGACCTTCATGAAAAGCTCAGTCTGCTGGGCCAAATCTGAAATGTTTGAAGGTAAGGGAAAAGTGGGCAACCTGCGGAAGTGAATTTTCACTCTATTTGACCTCTGTCTATTCTTTAACTCTCTCTCTAAACCTCTCTTCCTCTGTACCTACCTCTCTACCCCTGACGCAGTCTCTCTAGCTATTGTCATCTTGAGGATTTTTGGGGTTCCAGGCAAGATATATTTCAATTGTTGTGTGACCCTATTAATATAATTTTGTATTGTTTGCCATAACTAGGGCATGATTATTCAGGAAATGGGTAATATAATTCAAATGTGTTCCATAAAGAGGCGGGCCCTCCAAAATATGTCTTGCCAGGGGCCCCAAAGACTGTAAGATGACACTGCTGGGCCTTGCTCTTTGTCCTTCAAGTCAAGGTTGAGCCTCTCGCCACACACAGGGTCACACGTTTCTCTTTTGAAAGGCAAAAGCTGACCTTAAATCAGAATCCTAGGTCTTTCCTGGACCTTGAAGAAGAAAAAAAAAGCCCCTTGCAGAGGCTGTTCACTGACAAAGGTCTCTCTGGTCTGGTAGCCCATTTTCAGGTGCCAGATGAAGGCCAGTTGCAGGCTCGAGGGCAGCCAGTCACACTGTTTACCATGTCATGATTTTCGTCACTACTCTCCTAAGCGCCTCCCTTGCTTAGAGACTCTCTGTTACCCGCTGTCTTCGCATCAACACCTCAGACGCTTGTGTCTCAGGGCTTATACACACAGTGTTCATTTTCATTGCTCCTGGGAACAGGGCCAGGTGTTCGCCACCCATGCAGTCCATCAGCCGGTACCGTCAGGCATCGAGGTTTCACTTTCTTGGGTTAAATAAACACATACACCGGCAAGTCAAGAAGCGGAAGTGATTTAGGCCTATCAGCTTCCAGATCCCTTGGCAACGACCACTGAATCGGGAAAGTAGATAAATAGCAAATGTCAGAGTTCAGGAGGCTGGAGGAGAAGGTGAAAGGCTAGGCAGGGGGCGGAGCCAGAATCACAGGTGAGGTTTAAAGCCGGTCATGCAGACACATACTCATACTGGAGAACAGAAGCAAACCGAGCCTGAACGTCATAGGGTCAGGTGAGGCAGCTGTCTTCTGCCGTTCCATACCTTAGACCCTGGACCCAACTTGCAGCACACTGCATGCTACACCTACTGAATAATACAGGCACAGTTTTTTTTAAAACATTTTTTGATCCAATATGGTGGGCGCTAGATGCTAGGGTAAATGAAATTTTTTTTTTCCATTTGCGCTAAAGTGCATTTCTGCCAGTAGTGCAGCACAGGAGCCAAAGGGGGCTATCAAACCCTCCAAAATATCTAGATTTTTTTTAAACAAATATTAAAATGAATGTAAGGGGTGGTCGAGCAATGGAGGAGTGGGTAGGGGAAGCAAACATATAAATACATAGGAGTGATGGGAGAATTGATAAAGAAGGAGGGGAAACGCAGCATAGAAGGGAGAGTCAACACAGAACATACAGGGGATATGGCAACACAGAGCACAGGGATGGGTATTTGGCAGGGGGCAAGCACACGAAAGAGAGAGTTGGAAAACACATGCACTCCCATGGAGTGCGTAGCGAAAAAGAAAAGTAAGTGAGCAGTGGAAGAATACTGGTCAGCCAGTCAATAGCATGGTAAATAGGCTATGTTCCAGGGAAGGGCCACACTTAAGAGGAAGAGGAGGAGGAGGAGGTAAAACCATTGAATGAGAAACAAGGAAGTAAGGCTGCCAATAAAAGCAAACAACTGAGGCAATGGGCGATCACTGAACCGACTGTAAGTTTTTGGGATATTCTAAACGAGCTAGTTAAAGCTGTATAATAGGTCAGACCTAAAAAGTATAATAAAATTGCACTTGAAGGAGGAATAGATTTAAAAAACAAAGTTTCCGTGAAGAATGTAAGTCCGAATATGTATGCATCAGCATTGATGAAAATTGCACTCATTTAACACAAAATTGAAATCAGGATATTTGTGGTGACAAGTACATGCTCTACCGACCATTTCCAGGAAAAGGGAACTTAACATGCGGCCTTCAAGTACATGCTCTACCGACCATTTCCATGAAAAGGGAACTTAATGACATGCGGCCTTCAAATGACTAATGGTTTTTACAAAGTGTTTTTGTTTTTTATTACAGCATTTTTTTCTGTTGCATCACAGCACATCTGTTAGCATGCTGCTTCACTTGGATTCACTATGTAAACACGTTATATGTAGACATCTTGAAGGTCATCCTTGGCATAGATGGGACACGCCTGCTGAAGGACATACTGGAATGCCATTAGAGCAGGGTAGAAAAGGCAAAAGCTAAAAAAAAAAACTGAAATTAACACTTTCTGTAATACAGACCCTCTGGTCACAGATGATGTGTTTTAAATGCCTGACTGAGCTGCAAGTTCTACTTGGCTTCGAGAGACTCATTTGGTCGAGGTGACCTTCATGAAAAGCTCAGTCTGCTGGGCCAAATCTGAAATGTTTGAAGGTAAGGGAAAAGTGGGCAACCTGCGGAAGTGAATTTTCACTCTATTTGACCTCTGTCTATTCTTTAACTCTCTCTCTAAACCTCTCTTCCTCTGTACCTACCTCTCTACCCCTGACGCAGTCTCTCTAGCTATTGTCATCTTGAGGATTTTTGGGGTTCCAGGCAAGATATATTTCAATTGTTGTGTGACCCTATTAATATAATTTTGTATTGTTTGCCATAACTAGGGCATGATTATTCAGGAAATGGGTAATATAATTCAAATGTGTTCCATAAAGAGGCGGGCCCTCCAAAATATGTCTTGCCAGGGGCCCCAAAGACTGTAAGATGACACTGCTGGGCCTTGCTCTTTGTCCTTCAAGTCAAGGTTGAGCCTCTCGCCACACACAGGGTCACACGTTTCTCTTCTGAAAGGCAAAAGCTGACCTTAAATCAGAATCCTAGGTCTTTCCTGGACCTTGAAGAAGAAAAAAAAAGCCCCTTGCAGAGGCTGTTCACTGACAAAGGTCTCTCTGGTCTGGTAGCCCATTTTCAGGTGCCAGATGAAGGCCAGTTGCAGGCTCGAGGGCAGCCAGTCACACTGTTTACCATGTCATGATTTTCGTCACTACTCTCCTAAGCGCCTCCCTTGCTTAGAGACTCTCTGTTACCCGCTGTCTTCGCATCAACACCTCAGACGCACGTGTCTCAGGGCTTATACACACAGTGTTCATTTTCATTGCTCCTGGGAACAGGGCCAGGTGTTCGCCACCCATGCAGTCCATCAGCCGGTACCGTCAGGCATCGAGGTTTCACTTTCTTGGGTTAAATAAACACATACACCGGCAAGTCAAGAAGCGGAAGTGATTTAGGCCTATCAGCTTCCAGATCCCTTGGCAACGACCACTGAATCGGGAAAGTAGATAAATAGCAAATGTCAGAGTTCAGGAGGCTGGAGGAGAAGGGGAAAGGCTAGGCAGGGGGCGGAGCCAGAATCACAGGTGAGGTTTAAAGCCGGTCATGCAGACACATACTCATACTGGAGAACAGAAGCAAACCGAGCCTGAACGTCATAGGGTCAGGTGAGGCAGCTGTCTTCTGCCGTTCCTTACCTTAGACCCTGGACCCAACTTGCAGCACACTGCATGCTACACCTACTGAATAATACAGGCACAGTTTTTTTTAAAACATTTTTTGATCCAATATGGTGGGCGCTAGATGCTAGGGTAAATGAATTTTTTTTTTTCCATTTGCGCTAAAGTGCATTTCTGCCAGTAGTGCAGCACAGGAGCCAAAGGGGGCTATCAAACCCTCCAAAATATCTAGATTTTTTTTAAACAAATATTAAAATGAATGTAAGGGGTGGTCGAGCAATGGAGGAGTGGGTAGGGGAAGCAAACATATAAATACATAGGAGTGATGGGAGAATTGATAAAGAAGGAGGGGAAACGCAGCATAGAAGGGAGAGTCAACACAGAACATACAGGGGATATGGCAACACAGAGCACAGGGATGGGTATTTGGCAGGGGGCAAGCACACGAAAGAGAGAGTTGGAAAACACATGCACTCCCATGGAGTGCGTAGCGAAAAAGAAAAGTAAGTGAGCAGTGGAAGAATACTGGTCAGCCAGTCAATAGCATGGTAAATAGGCTATGTTCCAGGGAAGGGCCACACTTAAGAGGAAGAGGAGGAGGAGGAGGTAAAACCATTGAATGAGAAACAAGGAAGTAAGGCTGCCAATAAAAGCAAACAACTGAGGCAATGGGCGATCACTGAACCGACTGTAAGTTTTTGGGATATTCTAAACGAGCTAGTTAAAGCTGTATAATAGGTCAGACCTAAAAAGTATAATAAAATTGCACTTGAAGGAGGAATAGATTTAAAAAACAAAGTTTCCGTGAAGAATGTAAGTCCGAATATGTATGCATCAGCATTGATGAAAATTGCACTCATTTAACACAAAATTGAAATCAGGATATTTGTGGTGACAAGTACATGCTCTACCGACCATTTCCAGGAAAAGGGAACTTAACATGCGGCCTTCAAGTACATGCTCTACCGACCATTTCCATGAAAAGGGAACTTAATGACATGCGGCCTTCAAATGTCTAATGGTTTTAACAAAGTGTTTTTGTTTTTTATTACAGCATTTTTTTCTGTTGCATCACAGCACATCTGTTAGCATGCTGCTTCACTTGGATTCACTATGTAAACACGTTATATGTAGACATCTTGAAGGTCATCCTTGGCATAGATGGGACACGCCTGCTGAAGGACATACTGGAATGCCATTAGAGCAGGGTAGAAAAGGCAAAAGCTAAAAAAAAAAACTGAAATTAACACTTTCTGTAATACAGACCCTCTGGTCACAGATGATGTGTTTTAAATGCCTGACTGAGCTGCAAGTTCTACTTGGCTTCGAGAGACTCATTTGGTCGAGGTGACCTTCATGAAAAGCTCAGTCTGCTGGGCCAAATCTGAAATGTTTGAAGGTAAGGGAAAAGTGGGCAACCTGCGGAAGTGAATTTTCACTCTATTTGACCTCTGTCTATTCTTTAACTCTCTCTCTAAACCTCTCTTCCTCTGTACCTACCTCTCTACCCCTGACGCAGTCTCTCTAGCTATTGTCATCTTGAGGATTTTTGGGGTTCCAGGCAAGATATATTTCAATTGTTGTGTGACCCTATTAATATAATTTTGTATTGTTTGCCATAACTAGGGCATGATTATTCAGGAAATGGGTAATATAATTCAAATGTGTTCCATAAAGAGGCGGGCCCTCCAAAATATGTCTTGCCAGGGGCCCCAAAGACTGTAAGATGACACTGCTGGGCCTTGCTCTTTGTCCTTCAAGTCAAGGTTGAGCCTCTCGCCACACACAGGGTCACACGTTTCTCTTTTGAAAGGCAAAAGCTGACCTTAAATCAGAATCCTAGGTCTTTCCTGGACCTTGAAGAAGAAAAAAAAAGCCCCTTGCAGAGGCTGTTCACTGACAAAGGTCTCTCTGGTCTGGTAGCCCATTTTCAGGTGCCAGATGAAGGCCAGTTGCAGGCTCGAGGGCAGCCAGTCACACTGTTTACCATGTCATGATTTTCGTCACTACTCTCCTAAGCGCCTCCCTTGCTTAGAGACTCTCTGTTACCCGCTGTCTTCGCATCAACACCTCAGACGCTTGTGTCTCAGGGCTTATACACACAGTGTTCATTTTCATTGCTCCTGGGAACAGGGCCAGGTGTTCGCCACCCATGCAGTCCATCAGCCGGTACCGTCAGGCATCGAGGTTTCACTTTCTTGGGTTAAATAAACACATACACCGGCAAGTCAAGAAGCGGAAGTGATTTAGGCCTATCAGCTTCCAGATCCCTTGGCAACGACCACTGAATCGGGAAAGTAGATAAATAGCAAATGTCAGAGTTCAGGAGGCTGGAGGAGAAGGTGAAAGGCTAGGCAGGGGGCGGAGCCAGAATCACAGGTGAGGTTTAAAGCCGGTCATGCAGACACATACTCATACTGGAGAACAGAAGCAAACCGAGCCTGAACGTCATAGGGTCAGGTGAGGCAGCTGTCTTCTGCCGTTCCATACCTTAGACCCTGGACCCAACTTGCAGCACACTGCATGCTACACCTACTGAATAATACAGGCACAGTTTTTTTTAAAACATTTTTTGATCCAATATGGTGGGCGCTAGATGCTAGGGTAAATGAAATTTTTTTTTTCCATTTGCGCTAAAGTGCATTTCTGCCAGTAGTGCAGCACAGGAGCCAAAGGGGGCTATCAAACCCTCCAAAATATCTAGATTTTTTTTAAACAAATATTAAAATGAATGTAAGGGGTGGTCGAGCAATGGAGGAGTGGGTAGGGGAAGCAAACATATAAATACATAGGAGTGATGGGAGAATTGATAAAGAAGGAGGGGAAACGCAGCATAGAAGGGAGAGTCAACACAGAACATACAGGGGATATGGCAACACAGAGCACAGGGATGGGTATTTGGCAGGGGGCAAGCACACGAAAGAGAGAGTTGGAAAACACATGCACTCCCATGGAGTGCGTAGCGAAAAAGAAAAGTAAGTGAGCAGTGGAAGAATACTGGTCAGCCAGTCAATAGCATGGTAAATAGGCTATGTTCCAGGGAAGGGCCACACTTAAGAGGAAGAGGAGGAGGAGGAGGTAAAACCATTGAATGAGAAACAAGGAAGTAAGGCTGCCAATAAAAGCAAACAACTGAGGCAATGGGCGATCACTGAACCGACTGTAAGTTTTTGGGATATTCTAAACGAGCTAGTTAAAGCTGTATAATAGGTCAGACCTAAAAAGTATAATAAAATTGCACTTGAAGGAGGAATAGATTTAAAAAACAAAGTTTCCGTGAAGAATGTAAGTCCGAATATGTATGCATCAGCATTGATGAAAATTGCACTCATTTAACACAAAATTGAAATCAGGATATTTGTGGTGACAAGTACATGCTCTACCGACCATTTCCAGGAAAAGGGAACTTAACATGCGGCCTTCAAGTACATGCTCTACCGACCATTTCCATGAAAAGGGAACTTAATGACATGCGGCCTTCAAATGACTAATGGTTTTTACAAAGTGTTTTTGTTTTTTATTACAGCATTTTTTTCTGTTGCATCACAGCACATCTGTTAGCATGCTGCTTCACTTGGATTCACTATGTAAACACGTTATATGTAGACATCTTGAAGGTCATCCTTGGCATAGATGGGACACGCCTGCTGAAGGACATACTGGAATGCCATTAGAGCAGGGTAGAAAAGGCAAAAGCTAAAAAAAAAAACTGAAATTAACACTTTCTGTAATAC